>NC_084870.1:10727890-12134165 GCF_951802175.1 Populus nigra | reverse complement strand
TATATCACTAACCCTCCATATGATAATTCTCGAGTTGGTCCTGTGACTGCATTTTTTGGGGATCAGCAGCTATGATTTAATTGATAAAATAACTACTTGGCCGGGAAGTCTTAATAAAATGGAAAGGATGTTGAAATAATTATCATTGCACGAAGAGATCCACCAGGACTCGGGTAATTTTGAAAACAATCTCGAGCAGGACATGCCCCACCCCAGGAAGCAGTTTCATCGGCGCCGGTTTGTGGCGACATGGATTTTGCAGGAATTCAACAAAATGGAGCCCCGACTGACGAAAGCCTCCGTTACCTTCCTCTTTCGCGGCGGACATTGATCCATGCGCAATTCCATTTTTATTTTTGTTCAAGGAAAGTAGGCATGATTCCCCTTTCAATATCGATTGTATAAAAGGAGGCATGGTTTCCCTTTCAATTTTGAGTTGGATTTATTTTAAAATTTACCAGATTAAATTTAAATAAACCAATAAATTAAGTCATGTTCCAACCAATCTCTTCAAATCCAATCTTAGCCTAACCAAGAGGTATGAATTATGAAGAAACTGTTTGTGAACATGGTGCATATCGTGTTCTCAATAAATTTAATTTTTTTATTAAAATTTAATATGATTTGTATGTTTTGAATCGTTTTGATGTACTGATATCAAAAATAATCTTTTAAAAATAAAAAAACATTATTTACATGTATTACAGCACAAAAAATTATTTAAAAAGCAATCGTTCCTATAATACCAAACATATCCGAAGTGAGCGTTATTAGTTTATTGAAAGTTGTCTCAAAACAAAATATTTGATTCTTCATGATAAAAAATTAATTTACCTGAATTAACTCAATGAGTCGCAAATTAATTATACGTTTCAGTGACTTCAAGCCTTCACCAAGTTATAGCTAATTCTAATAACTATGCTGAATATCTCCATTAATAACTCAAATGCTGAATAAATTACAAGTCCGTTATAAAATCAACAGATTATATGTCCGTTACAAAATTTCCCTCTGCATCAAGGTTTAACAATTTCACCGTTACATAACTTCTTAGCTATGGCGTTAAAAAAAAAAAAAAAACCGTCCATGTAGTTACGTACCTCAAATACTAATAAGGTCGTTTTTCAAACAATACAAATACATGAAACATTATGATAAGACTGAAGATCGAAGAAATCAGACGTCATGGCGGCAACTTGACGTCAAGCTCTCCGTCAAAACCAAACACCGCCACCAAACATAGAACACGGCTAAAATTTATTTTAGTCCCTCTACATTTAGTAATATACTACTTGAGCCATTGTAGATTAAACATCTTTTATGATGCTAGAAATTCAAATACAGCCTTTTACCTTTATTTTTTTTCTCTTGAAAATCTATCTCTGATTTCAATTACAAGGATATTATTATACTAGAAAATATATATAAGAAATATTTCTCCATACAATTGAATTTTAGACAAGTCTTTCATATCCGAACTGATAAATTGTTAAATTGGGTAGATTTTGGAAACACCAGGATCATATTGAAAGATTTTAAACTATAAAGTACCGAAGTATACATTTTACCTTTACAAGGACTAAAATATAGTTTTCCACAAAAAAATAGCTATCCGTTGCCTTCTGGTGACTAACCAAATTCCAGTATTTTTTTAAAAAAACAAAAAACTCCAAAACTAAAAAAAAAAAAAAGGTAAAATACAAACACACTTTCTCTCATGTTTTTATCTCTCTCCTTCTTTTCTGCTACAATACAAACGACGCACATTCCCGGCAGGCTAAAAGATTCTCCTTCCTCCTCCATCTTTCGTTTCTCTCTTCTTATTCTTCTTCTTCCTCCTCCTCCTCCTTTATCTTTCCTTTCCTTTCTCAAACCCTAAATCATTCTCTCACCAACCAAACATAAATATTAGTAACAAAAGTTATTAATATTATTAAAAATTTTATTTTATTTGTTTCGAATGGGGTGTGCTACTTCGAAACTCGACGATCTACCGGCAGTTGCGCTTTGCCGTGAGCGCTGTGCTTCTCTTGAAGAAGCTATACAGCAGCGGTTTGCGTTGGCGGAAGCTCATATTGCTTATATACATTCCTTGAAGAGAATTGGTAGTTCGTTACATGATTTTATTGAGAAAGAAAATTTTAGTTCCGCCGGCGTCTCTACTAAGCTGAATTTACCTCCGGATAAAAAAGGTGAAGATTTAAAAGCTGTTAAATCGAGTTCGCCGAAGAAAGGACATCATTCTTATTCTAATTCTGGCTCTCATATTCAATTTCACTCAGATGAAGATGACGAGGATGATTTTTCGCATCTTCACCATTCTGATAACTCCTCGCCGTTGCATAGTCATGGTGAAGGGAGTGGTGATGATGGTGGGGGTGGAGGAGGAGGAGGTCATATTCAGTATATGAGCTCGGAGTATATGAATATGGATCAAGATTCGTTTCCGGGCGGCGGAGGTAGATTTTTTCATACGAATTATATGAAGAATAAAGGCACCACTCCGTCTGTTGTTTATGAGCAAAGGCCAGTGAGTTCTGAGCCTGTTCATTTTGGTGAATCTTCGTCCTCGGCTTATCATGGTAATTATTCGAATAGCGGTTATGGAATGAATAACTCAAGCACTTACGGTTACTCTGGATATCCAAGTTATGGTTATGGTGGTGGTGGTTATTATGGGCCTGGGAATCAGTATGGATCTTCATCTCCACCGCCTGCAGCTGTGGCTTCCTCGTCGAAGCCGCCTCCGGCTCCGCCTTCACCTTTGCGAGCTTCAGCTTGGGATTTCTTGAATGTATTTGAGAGTTATGATAGGAGTTATCCACAGTACACGCCGAGTAGGAATTCCAAGGAGTTGAGAGAAGAGGAGGGGATTCCGGATTTGGAAGATGAGGATTACCAACATGAGGTTGTGAAGGAAGTTCACGGGGATCAGAAATATATGGACGGGGATAAAAGTTATTCGAAATCACCAGTAATGGATGATGAGGATGGCAGGGTTAGAGGTGAACCTGAGGCTTCACTTTATCAAGCTAGGCCAAGTGTGGATACTGAGGAAGATAGAGTGAAGTATGAGGTACATGTGGTAGATAAGAAAATTGTTGATAATGAGAGGTCGGAGGAGCGTGGCAATGCTGGATTTAAGGGTGGCGGGCCACTGGAAGTGGCAATTGAAATTAAGATTCAATTTGAGAGAGCTTCAGAGTGCGGGAATGAAATTGCAAAGATGCTTGAAGTGGGAAAGCTCCCGTATCAGCGCAAACATGGTAGGCGTGGGAAGATAATAGATTGCTCATAATTGTGATCTGTACGAGTGGTTTTTCTCTTGGTGCTTTATTTATTGTCCTAAATGTGGAAGCGGAGAGAAATTTTCTTTTAAATGGATTGTAGTTTTTATGGGTTTTTTTTTTTTTTTTGTGTATCCGTGTGAAGCAGCTTCCAAGATGTTGCAAGGAGTAACTCCGCCATTACCTGCAGCATCTTCACAGCCGTCTACTTCTGGAAATGCTGAGGTTGGTCCACCTTCCTTGGAGATTGATGAAGAATTGATGATGAGGTCGAAAAATCTTTCTTCTACTTTACAAAAGCTATATCTTTGGGAGAAGAAGCTCTATCAAGAAGTTAAGGTGCGTTCTGCTTTATTCTTTGCAATCATTACCAGGGAATCATCCTTTTGGATTAAATTGATTGAGGCTGCTAACTTTATTGACTAATTCATACGTTTTCAATAGATTGTACATGGTAAATACATGGTTCCTGATCTGTTCTCCCCCTCCCCCTACTTTCATATACAATGTAAAGAATCGATTCATGTCCAACCTATTTGCTTGGGAATCTGATGAATCACCCAACCGGGAAGTACATTCTTAGAATGTTTTCCAATGAATAAATTCTTTGTTCCAACGAGTAGAACTTACCAACCAAGCTCTGCTATCTCTGTGCAAATGTTGTCACGGTTCATTTCAGTGAACATATTGCTATATCAGGAAGTTCAAATAGCTAAATATCTCGTGTGATGCACGTTACTTGGTTTTTGGCAGTATTCTGCATTTGGTGGAATCTGAAAGCACAGTACTGCAGTACTTAATATTCCATTTATCTGTTTTTGTGAATATTTATCTTGAAGCTGGAGAACTTGAAGTTTCACGGTTTTGCTTTTTTGCAGGCTGAGGAGAAAATGCGGGTGGCTCATGAGAAAAAGTGTCGTAAGCTGAAGCACTTGGATGAGAGGGGTGCTGAAGCTCACAAAGTTGACTCAACTCAAACTTTAATCAGGAGTTTGTCAACAAAAATAAGAATGGCAATTCAAGTTGTAGACAAGATATCGGTTACAATAAACAAGATTAGGGATGAAGAGCTATGGCCGCAGCTAAATGAATTGATTCAAGGGTATGTAAACATGCGCCTTCTTTTTAAGAACCATTTCCTTTTTAGCTGCTTCTAATCTTACCATGTGCTGTGTACTTCGCTATTGACTTCTTAGTTCTCACACTAGCATATGTGCTTATAACCAAATTGGACTGATTGCGGTGTTAATCTTCCATTTTATTCTTGATGTCAGTATGTATTTCAATATTCTTATACGAATTACATAATCTGTACATGGGATTCCACTCTAGTTGACTTTGGAGTGTATTAGAGTTCCTTTTGTAACTTCGCCTTTGCTCTTCATAATCTAGGTTCTTTCTTTTTAATAACAAATGTACCAAGGTTCTTATACTCAAGGCTTTGAAAGAACAGAGGGTGTAATGTGTGCAGGTGCCCTAATCCAATGGTGCTGATGTAGCTAGCAAAAGTTCTTGATAAAGTGTGGGCTGTTTATTACACTTGCAATCAATGACTTTTGAAGAGGCAAAAATGTTTTGACTTTTCATTGTAGAGTGAGTAACAAGGGACATCCTTAACAAAGATATATTTGAACAGAGTGTCAAAATTAGAATTTAAAAACAAGAATCAGAGATGGAGGACTTTCTTTTGAGTGCAAATATGAGTGGCCATGGGCTATAAACATTTGCATTCCATCATTATTTTTAAGTAGCTATTGTAAGGCATTTATTCATCTAGCAGGAGAAGGTAATCAGTTTTGTCATAGGGGAGTTGGTGTAGGAGTGAGAGGTCCTTAATCTGTTCTGGGAAAGGGCAGAAGGTGGTCTTTAAGCTTCATTTTGGGGTAAGCAAGTCTAATTTGCTTTGCCCATATAATTTCCAGCAAAACTGAATATAGAAAATACTCACACTTGTGACTTAAAAGCTTTGGAGTGGAGGAACCTGCAAAATAACTTGTTGCATATCACCCCCCCCCCCCCCCCCCACCATGCTGGTTGAGGTTAGCAGCTATTTAACTTTAACTATTGTCAATAGAAGTTTGTTTTGGCATTAATGAATCTTGATCTGAGCATATTCATGAGCCAAGCATTGTTCCATATATACATTAGGCGGGGACCTCATGGAAATGAAAAATCTACCTCAGTTATTAATTGATGGAAGCTGTCTGTTTAGTGTTGGAAGCACTGTTATTGTAGCCCTTCCTTTATGTTCTGTAGATGTGCTCGTATCAATAGATACAGTGATATAAGTAATTCAACGTAGGTAAGTTTAGAAGATTCCAATTTGAAAAATTTGAATTTATTTGATGTTCTTCAATATGCCTAATCATCTAGAAGACATGATTTAATGTAAATGCTTACTAAAGGAAATACGTTGGCAGTTTGAAGTCTAGAGAAAGGTGTTGGTGTTTATCATTGAACTGTATGTTAGTCATGTATATATGGGCAGGTGCACATGATGGCTATGATGATGTTTGCATTAACTGTGCATTCTACAGGCACACTACCACCACCACAACATTAACCGCAAAGCCTTAATCACAAATATCAGGCACACCAGAACTAGGCTAAATTGATTCCTATGGAAAGGTCTTGTAGATTGCATTGTCGTTAATTAAATTTAAGGAGCAAACTTACGTGCATATCATTGCCCTCTTCTTTGGATGCTAAACTTTATGACTCCAATTTCCATGTGGATGTGACTCAATGTTAATATTCATCATAGTCTTGATGATGGTTTTTCTGCCATTTATGTTTTCAGGTTAACCAGAATGTGGAATAGCATGCTTGAATGTCATCACAATCAGTGTCAAGCAATTAGAGAAGCCAGAGGCTTAGGTCCCATTGGATCAGGTAAGAAGCACGGTGATGATCATCTATATACCACAATGCAGCTGGAGCATGAACTGCTTAATTGGACTTCCAGTTTCTCTAGTTGGATTGGTGCCCAGAAAGGTTATGTGAGATCCTTGAACAACTGGCTCGTTAAGTGTCTTCTTTACGAACCAGAAGAAACACCAGATGGCATAGTTCCTTTCTCTCCTGGTAGGATGGGTGCACCCCCCGTTTTTGTAATCTGTAATCAGTGGGCACAAGCTATGGATAGAATATCTGAAAAGGAAGTAATTGACGCAATGCGTATTTTTGCATCGAGTGTTTTTCAACTCTGGGAGCATGACAAATTAGAAATGCGTCAGAGACTGATGACAAACAAGGATTTGGAGAGTAAAGTCAGAGACTTAGATAGAAAGGATCAAAAGATACAGAAGAAGATTCAGGCATTGGACAAGAAAATTGTCCTGGTTGCCGGGGATGGTAATGGTCTATCAGTAACTGGAAAAATTGTATATCAAAGTGACACTAGTAATAGTAGTCTCCAGGGGAGCCTGCAACGGATTTTTGAGGCCATGGAGAGATTCATGGCTGATTCAATGAAGGCTTATGAGGAGCTTGTGCAACGTAGTGAAGAAGAAAGGCTTGCTCGAGAACATGAAAGAGTTTCATAGAGCTGCATGGTGCAATTGACTTTCATTCTCCTTATTCATTAGTTTGTTTCGAGTCCAGAACTTGCAGCCCTATGAGAACCTGCATAAGGTGGACGATCTTCAACAATCCATGATATTGGTTCAACTGGCTCGGTTCTCACTGGATTTTTCTTACTCCAAATGTGGTCCATAATGGACTACTCCAGGTTGTTCAATTCTTCAACAGGGGGCAAGCCATATTTGGTAGCTTAGATTTGGGAGGATCGCCAAGTTTGTGAGGAGAATCATCCTTCTCGCACCTCTGAAGAATTTAATTGCATCATGTAACAATTGCAATTGGGTAACAATTTGCAAGGGATGCCAAGGGGCGGGCAGCAGACATTAAGTTCATGATGTTGTAAAACCAAATCGATCCACCACTCTGGCATTCTCGAAGTTTCGGCAACGACCAGTAGCCTTCTCGGGAAGGAAATAAGGACCAATCTTTGAGAAGTTCACGATAGTTCCCCTCTATTTTGAAAGAGGATGAGTTACTGTAGCTTCACCGGCATGTCTGACGCAAGTCATGGAAATGCCCAGAGACATCTTATGTATGGTAAAATAACTTCTTTCCTTGGAATATTTATTGACACTATTAATTTTTGTACATCCCTTTTCAATGAACTGCTTTCAATAAATAGTTTTTTTCGGAGTTGTTGCAAACACAACAATATGGCAGACACAGAATTAAGTGCAGTTTTGGGCTGTTATCATCACATTTTAAATTGCAGGGCTGTATATGCTTTAGCCCTTGCACAGGCACAGGTTATGCAGCTCTGGGCCGTAGGTGTATGTAATGTGGCTATGGAAAGGGATCCATGTTGGCTGGTCCCACACTGATGACTTATTTTTTCTCATTTTAGGCATTGCGCTGACATACTAGCAACAAGGCAACAACTGGTCTTGTATGCTTTGCACAAAAATGGAGGGCTCTCCCACCCAGCTTTTTGTAAAAAATTAATGTTCTGCTACAGTAAAAGAACAGAATCCTGCAAATGCCATTATTTTGGTGATAGATTTGAAAGGGGTACGGTGCATCATCTATTCATGACTAAGCTTAGGATAAATTGGATAATTAAAAAAATTAACGAATTGATATAGGTTTAAATTAACATTCATGGCATATCTTGACACGTGTGTGTGAAAGAGAGATTTATTTTTTATTATGTTAATTTAATGGAATAATACAGATTAATTTGAGTAGATCCAAATTGTTTTTTATGCTATTTTTTAATTAATTTTTTTAGTTTTATCATTTAACATTAGATTAATTATGAATTGAGATTCATAATCTTTTTAAATTTATTTTCTATGGAATATTCTGGTCTTATGATCAAAATTGCGGGTTTTGGCATCTTAACTCTAGTTAAACCAGGTTCTCGGTCTCATGTTCTGGGTCATAAGTTTTTCAATGTTGGATTTTTTTGGGTTGTTTTCATCTTATAACCCGGGTTGTAGATTTGATAGGTTAACCCAATTGACTTAATTTTTTAATTGGTTTTTCTTTCAATGTCATCATTTAATATCGTATTTAATTGAGAGTTAGGCTTAACGATTTATTTATGTTTGTTTTTTATTAGGTTATTTCAGCCTTATGACCTGACAATAGTTCTTAACAAGTTAACCCTAGTTGATTGACTTATTTTTTCTGCCATTTTTTAATTAGATTTTTTATAAATTTTATTGTTCAATATTGAGTTCGATAAGGGTGATTAGAAACCGAACTTTATAATTTTTTTTATTTTCTCTCTATAAGGTTATCTCAGTCTTATTATTAAAGTCAGGGATTTAGTAAGTTAACCTGAGTTAAATCAAGTCATTTTTATTTTATTTTATTTCTATGAAGTTATCTCAATATAGGTTATGAGTTTGACGAATTGATTCAAATTATTTTTTATGTTTTTTTCAATTAATTTTTTTAAATTTATTTTTTAACATTGAACTAATTAAGAATTAAAATTCATAATTTATTTTAATATATTTTACATGGAATTATTTTAGTGCTGTGATCCAGATTAAGTAATTAAATCTTTTGCTTCATGTATGTTTGGTTATGTGAGGTTTTTTAAAAATAATTTTAAATTAGAAATATATTAAAATACTAATTTTCTGAAGTTAGGTATGCAAGACGGCGTAGGGTGATTTGAAAAAAGAAATAAGACCACCTGGTACAGAATATATGCCTTCAATCAATTTATGCATAATAAGTGTCATGACTCGCATTACAAACAAATAAAAATCACACAATGACATTCTTGGGTATCTAATGATAAGAGCCAATAACAAGAACAGAGGACACAAAAGAACACCAAAATTTTCTCTGCCTTTTTAATACGTAGACCAATGATTCTGCCCAACAAAAGCTGTCCAAGAATATCATAAAGAGATTAATCTTGGTTCCATTAATCCTTGTTATAAAACTAATTAGGTATGGTGGACGACCTACGAGCTGATTAATTTAGGGCTTAAATATGTCTCGATTGAAAAAAAAAAAAGAGTAATTTAACACTATATGATTAAAAATCCCGGTCGACTTGTTACTTGGTTGATTTTGGGTAAAACTTAGTCAAAATCTTTTAATTCATTTGATATTTTGATAGCGATTATCGAAATAATATATTTTTTATTTTTTAAAATTTATTTTTAACATCAATTCATTAAAATAATCTAAAAATACATAAAAAAAATTAAAATTTTTAAAAATAAACAGGCTATATTAACCAAGCCTAACCTCAGTATCCGTTATGGGTGGTCAAATACTTCATGAAATAATTTTTGAGATTACACTATGATATGGATAATTTCCCTGGTGGCAACTCTGAAACTTTCTTTCCTTTAACAACAACAAATACCACTTGAATAAGAAAAATTCTATGGAAATCAAATGAGTTTCCTAATATTTTTTTAAAGGATGATCTAATTTAATTTCTATGTTCAACAATATTGAATTATGGGATGGGGATTTTACTCAATTATGGAAATTAATTAATTAATTAATTATACAAGTGGAAATGTTTTAATTATAGCAAGTAATTTAAATTTTAATTAATTTTCAAAGCAAGATGATTAAATGTGTGAGACTTATAACACATTTATTAGGAAAATAGATAAACTGGGTTAAAAAAAAAAAGAATGTTCTAATCTTATAAAAATGAGTTCCCAAATACAGTATTATCTGGCCGATATGGATCCTCCTAATTCAAGGGGCTGGCCAAATCTTTTAAAATAGTCTTTTAATAGCATGCCTTCCATAATTTTACATTTTTCCATTAGCAAATATAAGTTTTACAAGCACATATAAATCACAATACAACTTTAGAAGCACAATTTTCTTCTCACATGGTAAAAAAAAATCTAATAAATCCGAATATCTCTCATTCTCATCTCTTGTAATTTGGAGGGTTAGTGTGGTTGGCAAATAGACATGCCCATTATTAATTAAGGTTCAATTCTTTGTACACAATGTGTTTTCTCGTAAATCTTTTAAAAAATTTTCCCGTCATAAATTTATCATAATTATTAAGCTTGATTTATCAAGCTAACCGATAACTTGTTGATCTTAAACTTAACTCATGATTGGTTTGTTTTTGAACTGGGTTAAGAGTTTGCTAGATCAGACGTGGGTGACTCGATGAGTCAATTTGAGACTTGATTAACTTGGTCAAACCCAAGTAAGACTTTATCAGGTTAATTTTAATGATTTTTTAAAATTTTTATCCAAAACAATATTATTTCAGGATAAATCCGGGTTAACCTATAGATTTAGGGTTCCACCCAAGTCTTGGGTCATTTCGAGTCATGTTTGACACCTATTAAAAACTTGTACCCCCGAACAGTTGAAAACAACAGTTAAAAAGTAAGAAGTTAATTAATAATACTATTAACTAAATTTTTTTACCCGTGTTATGCTGTGAGGCGAGTTAATTTTTTTTTCTAACATACAAAAGATAATTAAACAGTGATAACCTGAGTGAACCTAGGTTAACTTGACTAACTTGCTATTCGGATAATCCCAGAGAAAGGAAAGATAAATAAAATAGAGAGCTCAAGGCTCAATAACTTAATATTAAATGATTAAATTTAAAAAAAAATTGAAGTTAAATCGGGCTAATATTCAAAACCAGCAACTCTAGTCATGAGATTAAGATAACTATACAAAAGACAAAAAGAAATTTTGAACAAAATTCTTAAAAACTAAAAAGAAAACAAATAGTAATCAAAACAATGATAACCAAAATCTACTATAAAAACTAATGAAAGTAAATAGTAAGAGACTTAATAAAAAAATAGAATAAAAAAATAAAAAGGATAAAGAAGAGATATTAGAAAATGAGAACCAAAATAAGATTAAAAAACAAATAAAATAAAATGTTGAGAGAAAAAATTGAAAGATAAAACAAATTAAAAAAAAAGAGCAATTAAAAAAAAAGAATTAAATTTAGAAAAAAAAAAAGAAATGAAATAAAACGTTGAGAGGTGAAATTGAAAGGGAAAAAAAACCAAGAAAAGGATAAAAAAACAACAATAAAAAGAATGAACACCATATTTAATATAAAAACAAAATGAAACAAAATTAAATGGAAAGGGATGAAACTAGAAGAAAAAAACAATCTAAAAAAAAATCCAAAACAAAGAAAGACTAATGAAAAAAGAGAGGATCATAATTGAATTTTTTTCTCTATTATTTTTTATTAAAACAATATCATTTTACTTTTTAGCTGAATAAAAAATCAAGTGATTAGTTAGGGAAAAATCATGTCAACATCCGTAAATTTTTTTCCCATTATTTTTTTATATCAAAATAATGTCATTTTTACTTCCCACACAATAAAAACTTCAACTGACTCTAGTAACCCTGGTTATCTGACCTAACCTGTGATTAAGGACATTATGAGGGTCGACTTCTAAGCTGAGTTTTAAAAGCATGATAAAAAAAGCACCAAGTATAATACGAAAATTCAATGAAATTAAACAATAAGAGATGAAATTGCAAAAATTAATTAATCAAGAAGAGAACTCAAAATAAAAAGAATTGCAATCATAAGAATGGATATAAAATTTAACAACAAAAAAAGAAAGAATTTAAATCAAATGATTAGAGATTAAATCAAAAAATAATATCCAATAAAAAAATTAAAAGAAAATTAAATAGGAATAAAAAAATAAGGATCAAATTTAATAAAAAAATAAAAAAATCAAATGCCAAGGGATGAAATTAATTTTTTTTTTTCAAATTCAATACATTTAAATGATTGAGGACCACTTTGCAAGGCCAACAGATCTTTTAAGGTGAAGGAGAGAGAAAAGAGGGGGGATAAAAAAAAAATTATCGCTGGAACTCCTCTATACCACGAAGGCTAACAACAGACGACACACGTTGTTAAAGGTGGCATGATGCTTTGGATGCAGTCGCAGAAGGCTACCAACGACCACTAAAAAGCGCCACACACGTTGCTTAAAGGATGCAAGCACCATCTTTTTTTTTTTTTCTGAATTATAGAAAAATCAAAACATTTTTAATCTATAGAATAATTCTAAGAAAATCAAGGTTAAAAAACCTAAAATGCTCCTTGACCTTAGAAAATAAAGTTGATCCCAAGAGTTATGCGGTAATTAAACTATATAAAAAATATAAAAATTCAAAAACACCTCTCAAATATTAATTACATGAAAATAATTATATTATGTAATAAACATGTAAAAATATAATTTTACCCTTCAGTATGTCTTCTTTTTTTATCGTCGAAAAACTTTTCAGTCGTTTTACTATAAATTATACTGTGCATAATCTACGGTGAAACACCGATGAATTTTTTGTTTTATTTGTAATAATATTCCGTTACTGTTAAAATTATGAAGCCCTTCCCTTTATTACCAAAAAGGAAGAAAGGAAAGGAAAAACATGGCAAAGGATCAAAGAGAAAGAACACAACAACAAACAACAACTACTTCTTAAAACTATAAAACTCTTGTAATAATAATAATAATTAATTCATCTGTCTCTCTCTCTATCCATAGCCAAAATCAAAATCAAGGAAGAAAGAAACCCATCACCAGTCATCACCAACAACACATAGTACTATCATGGGTTGTTGTTCTTCTTCAATTCTAGCTGAAACTCATCCAGAAAAAGACCACAAAAAAACCCATCAACAACATCCTCTTAATCCATCAGGTTCAATTGTACTTGACCCTGCAACAGGAATCCCTTCCTTCTGTGAATTCTCTTTCCCTGACCTCAAAACAGCAACGAATAACTTCAGTCCTGATAACATAGTCTCTGAAAGTGGTGAAAAGGCACCTAATCTTGTCTACAAAGGCAGGCTTCAAAACCGGAGGTGGATCGCTGTTAAAAAGTTTACGAAGATGGCTTGGCCTGATCCTAAACAGTTTGCGGTATCCATAAAGTTTCTTGCTTTGAGTTTTGAGCTTATCAAGTTCGTTTCTTTATATGGTTTCCTGATTTTTTGATGGCTTTTGTGAATTGGGTTGTTGTCGTTATAGGAGGAGGCATGGGGGGTGGGGAAGTTGAGGCATAAAAAGCTGGCTAATTTGATAGGGTATTGCTGTGATGGAGATGAGAGGCTGCTTGTTGCTGAGTACATGCCTAATGACACCCTAGCTAAGCATTTATTCCATTGTACGTGTTTGTGTGTGTATGCTTTTCTTGAATCTTTTGTTTGGTTTGACTACTTTTCTTCCATTATTGATTGCTTGTTATAGTCTTATTGTGTTGAACTTGAAGTATAATCATGATTGGCATTATTTATCCATGAATGAAATGATTGTTTGATTGATGGTGAGTAATAAATTTCTCTCCCTGTTGCTACATTTCTAGTTTGTTGAAATCTTGAATTGTTGTTCAAGGTTCAAGTAATGTATTCAATAATGCCAATTCCGCTCCTAATCAATGCATTATTGAATTTACTCACATCAAGTAGCAGTTAGAAAATGTTTTCCATGTGTTATGACAGTGTTGGGGTTGGTCCTTTCCTTTTTACTGCAGAATTGATTTGGTTGCAGTTAGAAAATGTTTTCCATGTGTTATGACATTGTTGGGGTTGGTCCTTGATTCAGTTGATGTGAGCTTTATGCTGAGATATCAAAGTCTAAACTTGAGTCTTCTTTCATTCTTCACAGGGGAAAATCAAACCATTGAATGGGCAATGCGTTTAAGAGTAGCCCTCTACATTGCTGAAGCCTTAGATTATTGTAGTTCTGAGGGCCGTCCACTATACCATGACTTGAATGCCTATAGGGTTCTCTTTGATGAGGTATTCCTTCTCAGTTTCTAAGAACTTATCACTCAGTATCATGGTTCTTTTATGTTCATAAATACCATGCATTTATTGCCATCTAGGGTGCTTATAAATCCTCTTTAATGGACCTTATAGGATGGTGATCCACGCCTTTCATGTTTTGGCTTGATGAAAAATAGTAGAGATGGGAAAAGTTATAGTACTAATCTTGCTTACACCCCTCCAGAGTATCTAAGAAATGGTAATTACTGTCAAATTTTTATATCGGCAAGCTTGTTATGTGTTATGATATTTTTCATCTCTTCAACTTGAATAGCTGTATTTTGTCCATGCATTTGGCTCAATGCTTCTTGTTTTTGCCTTAACTTGAATTTTGTAGGAAGGGTCACACCTGAAAGTGTTATTTACAGCTTTGGTACTGTCCTTCTGGATTTGCTAAGTGGAAAGCATATCCCTCCAAGTCATGTAAGTGACCTTCGCTCATAGCAGATTGCATTGTGATTCAATCTTGTACGGTTCTATTAATCAAAAAGCATATGCTAATGTTGCTATGCCTTTCAGCAAAAACATCAGGCATCACCAAAATTCATCTTTTTTTTTTAGTATGATCAAAAGTTCATCTTGGTTTTGCTGGTTGCTATACATGGATCACATAGATATGATGTTGATATTTCTTCAAGTTTTGCTGATTTTTATAAGATGTATCATTGGGTATTAATTTAATGTTTGCACTGCAGGCAATTGATATGATAAGGGGAAAAAACATCACTCTCTTGATGGATTCACATTTGGAAGGAAACTTTTCTACAGAAGAAGCAACTGTGGTTGTTGGGCTTGCCTCTCAATGTTTGCAATATGAACCTAGGGAACGGCCTAGTACAAAGGACCTTGTTACAACACTAGCTCCACTGCAAACGAAACCTGATGTAAGGAAATTCAATCGATGTCATCTATTTTGTTTTTTCAGTTATCAATTTAAGCTATCCTTCCTTTAAAGAGATTGAAACATTCTGGACCTGTCACTGGATGTGTTTGGAAGATATTTTGCTTTCTTATTTGGCATTGGTGAAAACCTTGGTCTGGAAATAACATGTATCTACAAACACTTTCAATGCAGTGCCAGAATACTTTTGGATTTTCTTTAGGTTATTTACTCTGTCAATTTAACAAATGTCTTGGATGTCTCAAGCTTCAAATCACAACTCAAAGACTTTGAACACCAATGAGTAAATCACATTCTGATAAAAAGACACTATATTCTTCTGTTTTTTTTTTAAAGAAAAAGATTTACAGATAGAATTAAGTTCCTTGATGCCCATTCCTTTTTTTTTCCTTTCATATGGGATCATCTCCACATATTAGTCATGTTGTTCGAAGAAGATCAAAGCAGCATCATTTTGTGTTGAGAAACTAATAATTGAAGTTCTGGGCTGTCAGGTTCCATCATATGTAATGCTCGGAATATCAAAGCACGAGGAAGCCCCAGCAACTCCTCAGCGCCCCCTCTCCCCAATGGGGGAGGCCTGTTCACGGATGGACCTAACAGCAATTCATCAGATCTTGGTTATGACACACTACAAAGATGATGAGGGAACAAATGAGGTAATTGTTTTAGAAAAGAAAATCTTGTATATTTATATTGTTGAATTTTATGCTGATAGGTTTTGTGAAACATGGTCTGGTTCAGTTATCGTTCCAAGAGTGGACGCAGCAGATGAGAGATATGTTGGAATCGAGGAAGAGAGGGGACTTTGCATTCCGTGACAAAGATTTTAAAACTGCCATTGACTGTTATTCTCAGGTATGTTTTTGAATGGTACTTGGTTATTCGTTGGAACTTTCAGCCAGTTGGTCGTTTTTAGGATGGCTTCATACCCAAACTAGTAACACATGTTTGAAGCATGCCTTTTCATTTTATATTCCACATCTTCATTGATTAGATATTTGTTCATTGAGACATGTATTTCAGACACTTTGTTTTCATTTTTGTCAATGAGTTACAGAGCATATTGGTTTTCTCAGAAAATGATGTTATATTATTTAGTTTCAAGCAGTGCTCAGAACAGCTCCACTTTTCTCTACGTGCTAATATGCACAAGCATTAGTAAGACATAAGATTTTTGAACATATGTTCTCATAACCTTTAGCTTTGTTTTTGATGCAGTTCATCGATGTAGGAACCATGGTTTCCCCAACTGTTTTTGCTCGGCGCAGTCTTTGTTTTCTTTTGTGTGATCAACCAGATGCTGCTCTTCGAGATGCAATGCAAGCACAGTGTGTTTATCCAGATTGGCCAACAGCCTTCTACATGCAGTCAGTTGCCCTTGCTAAACTTGACATGCACAATGACGCTGCTGATATGTTGAATGAAGCTGCTGCATTAGAAGAAAAGAAGCAAAGAGGTGGAAAAGGATCATGAGAATAAGATATATAATAATAATAATAATAATAATAATAAATATCCACACACCACTACCGACTGTCATCGAGGCTACCCCAAGTTTGTGTAAAATTTGAGCTGTGAATTGAATTTGTTTTCATCAATGTAATGTAGAGAAGAAAAGAAAAAAACACTTGCTCATTAATGCATGTATAATTTTTCCCGTTCTACTGGGGTTCTGAAGATCTGATTTGTTCTTTGATGGAGCTTTTGTTACAAGTTTTTCAATGAGCCTGGTTTTGGAAATATGTTATGTGGAGATGACCGAGATCCTTCAGGTTGGTTTCGGCCTTGCTTATATTTATGAGCTTGATCCTTAGCAGTTGAATTGTTTTGGTTATCTTGATTAACCCCAAATCAAAGTATCTGTTAAGTTCAAGTCTATTAGATTTAGACAAAGGTAAGATTAAGTTGATTGTTGTGGCTAATGAAGCTGTCAGGGAAGAAAATGAGAAATGTAATCTTGAGGTCTTTCTTGGCCGCTGAACGCAAGTGCAACCCTATCGCATTTCACTAAACCTGCTTACTTCTGCCCTCCAGTTTTCATGTAATTTGGACTAATCTGCTCTAAGTCGTAGTTGCCTCTTAAACCCAAAATTATTACAATATTGGCCTTCCCTGCACACCAGCATATGTTGCTCTATTCCTTGGACTGAAGTACCGGATCCATGAAATGATTTATCGTGAAATATGAAGATGTCTGAAGAAAGATATTATTTATTATTATTATTAGATAAACTTGGTCTGTGTGGACTAGATTGATCAAATTATATGGATTCATCGCATTGCATCATAAGCAGCAGCACATGGTTTGAAGAAAGCATGGGTGGTAGGCATTGTTATCATTGCCTAAATATACACCGCGGAGTTAGGGAGACACGAGGAATCTCTTCTACAAGATTTCGATTTGGATCAAAAATTCATATCAGTTATGTTTGCCAATGCCTCCTCCCTCACCACATCTCCAATTCACAAGACAACTACCATAGCCCATTGACAGAAGATAAGGTATAGTACCGACCTAATTATCGCGCACATGAATGGCTTTTACACCAATTTTCTAGATACAGGTGGCCTGGCAGCGTCCATTTTTCAGGCATGCCTGCACGAGAGAACTGTTTGAAAATCAAATTGGTCATATAAAAATTCATGAAAACACGCAAGTCCTTTATAAAAGTCTTAAATCACAGGTCTGATTGTTGCTCAATAGGCAGGCAAGATCCGCATACATGATTTGGTGATGCCTCTCTGCTATATTAGAATTTAGATATTACTGCGAGGCCAGCAATTACCTTTGTTGGTTTTTTGAACAAGAAAGACAGAAACTAGAGAGAAAAGTTGAGTGAAATTTTCTTGTCTTTCATTTCTGTTCTACCACTTGCAGGTTACATAACTGATAATACATAGAGAAAGCTAGGAAGAGACAGTTCTACACATGGAAGTCAATACCTGACGCAGCTGAACCTAATCATATTAGGATTAGAACAAAGAAGACATAATTTCTGAAAATAATCTAAAGCAAGAACCCTAACCGTGTTTTATTCTAAATAATTTATTCTCTGATTGCTTGCCTCTCCAAAAAGATTTACATGAAATTAATGACCTTACAAAGAAGAAATATTAGAAACCTAAATAGATAGGAGAAATAAAAACAAAATTAAGGTTAGAAATCCAAAATTAAATTGAAAAATAATAAAACTGAATCAAACAGTATCTTCTAACCCTTTTATAAGGCCTTCCCTATGTCATCCATTGCAGTGGGCTGCCCCTTATAGAACGCAGCTAATAGAACTTAATATAAGATCCACTTATCTTTGCTGTTATAACAGATCCATATACAACTGTTCAGATCCCCTGCATCGATACCAAATCTGACAGACTTTTATCTTTTAATTAGCAGCTTGTGCATAACCATCTCCTGCAATCTCAAACCATACTCCATACACATCAGGTTTTATATCAGATTAGGTCCCAAAATATCAGTGCATACTACTTGCATACATGCAGTCCACATACTAAACATAAACTGTAGAGTATTTAGCAAAAGCTTTCATTATTCTGACAATCTATTGTCAAAGATTTTATCTGTTGAGACAATACAGTCTTGACAGTAACCATACTGACGTAAATTTCAAGAAAACTTAGCAGTGCAGCATTCATTATTGGCCTAACATTTCAGAACTCTTAGATTACTTCCAAGTTGCAATAGAAAAGTTTACTAATTTATTTTCCCAAAACGCAAGTGCAATTAGTTCGTCCCAGGCATTAAGAAATTGAATCCAAATATTTTGCATTCAATTGTTTTGGGAATTTTGCATTGAAAAGATCTTATTAATTGAAAATTATCATTTTTTTTTATATTGAACTAAAGATAGGAAGATAGTTGAGACAGAGTAGAAAATGTCTCATTGTCATTTCTGTTTTAAAAGAACAAAAAAATCATTTCAAAACTGTCTTATAAATATATTTATTTTATATCTCTGTTTTTATTTTTTTAATTAAACATGTTTATGTTTTTTTTTATATAGTTTTTCCTTGTATTCTAAAACACTAATTAAACACAAATTGAAGTAATGAATAATTTTAAAGTGAGTGCAAATTAAATGTAATGAATAATTTGGCTTAAAAAATGGATGTCCTTGTAGGAATTAAAACGAAAAAGTCAACAAAAGTCAACAAAAGTCAACTCAGATCAACCCAAAACCATGCACTGTTCAGATTCAAATCTGGAATTTCCAGAAAAATGAAGAACACGGGAAGAACACTAAAAACTGAGATTTTGCATAAAAATGGGCAGAATCGAGTTGGTTACTGCCATCCCTCTTCTATATTTATAGATAAAAGAAATTACAAGAGTTTTAGTTGAAACCAACTTCTTCTTGTACATGATAAGCTAAAATTCAAAACTTAACTTAATCCTAATCAGCTAATTGATCAACATGATCTGTTAACTAAGAATAAACTGAACTCAATCCTAAACTTGGTCAACATGACCTTTATTTAAAGATAAGATAAACTCAACCTAATGCTAAGTTAATTCAATACTCAGCTAACACTAAAAACTTAAGACACAATCTTCTAATCTTCAATCTTCACAGCCTTGGACTTCATTGTCTGCAGCAGTCTTGATTCCATAAAATTCAACACTCCTCCTTGGATTCAAGACTGCACATCCCAAGCTTTTCCCTTAGCTCTTCGAATCTTCCTTTAGCTAATGGTTTAGTAAACAAGTCAGCTAATTGATCATTTGTATTGCAATATTTCATCTCCAATTCACCTTCCAGCTGAAACTGTCTTAGAGCATGAAATTTGATCTTCATGTGTTTCGTTTTGTCATGAAACACAGCATTCTTTGAAATTGCTATAGCTGACATATTATCACATAGCAAATCAGTAGGATTTGATTGATCACAATCAAGATCCTTTAGCATTTTTCTCAGCCACACCAGTTGCTTGGCTGCCACATAAGCTGCTATGTACTCTGCCTCAGCTGTGGAATGTGCCACAACTGATTGTTTCTTTGAAATCCAGCTGAAAACATTCACTCCTAATGCAAAACAATACCCTGAAGTACTCATCATGCATTCATCACTACCTGCCCAATCACTGTCAGTGAAACCAACAAGCTTGTTCTCACTGTTCTTGGCAAAATGCATGCCCAGATTTTTTGTTCCCTGCAAGTACCTCAGGATTCTCTTGGCTGCCATGAAATGCGTTTGGCTTGGTTCCTGCATGAACCTAGACAAATAATTAACAGCAAAAAGTATATCAGGCCGAGAAATGGTTAAGTATAATAGGCTCCCAATCAAGCTTCTATAAACCTTCCCATCTGCTTTTGGTGCTCCATCATCTTTAACAAGTTTCAGTCCCAAAATCATAGGGGTAGAAACTTGTTTGCAATTTGCCATTGCAAAATTGGTTAGTATCTTCTGCACAAAGGTCTTTTGGCATAGGAATATTCCTTGTTTAGATTGAATTATTTCCATGCCTAAGAAATAAGACATCAACCCAAGCTCATTCATTTCAAAGACCTCCTTCATGCTTGTTTTGAACTCTTCAATCAGCTGCCCTTTATCACCCGTAATTAGAAGATCATCTACATACACAGAGACCATTAGCACATGATTATCAACATGTTTCACATATAGTGTTACCTCATTGATGCTCCTCTTGAATCCCAAACTCAGCAAGTGATCATCAAGCCTACTATACCAAGCTCTAGGAGCTTGTTTGAGCCCATAAAGAGCTTTTTTCAATAAATACACTTGGTTTGGATTTTGATTATCAAAACCTGCTGGTTGTTCAATAAATATTTCCTCATCTAACACACCATTCAAAAAAGCAGATTTCACATCTAATTGAAACACATACCAGCCCTTTTGTGCAGCAAGTGCAAGCAAAAGTTTCATTGTTTCATGCCTAGAAACAGGTGCAAAGGTGTCTGTGTAATCAATCCCAGCCTCTTGAGCATAGCCTTTTACAACCAATCTTGCCTTGTGTTTGTTGATACTTCCATCCGCATTCATCTTTGTCTTGAATATCCATTTAACACCAATAGTTTTCTTGTTTGCAGGTCTGTCAACAAGCATCCAGGTCTGATTTTTTTCAATCATATCAAGCTCCTCCTGCATAGCTTTTAACCATACCTTAGACTTCATTGCTTCTTCAATCTCGACTAGTTCAGCTTCAGCCATGGAGCACCTGTTGTAAATGTCATCTAGTGACCTTGTCCCCCTAACAGGTTCATCATCTATGTCTCTTTCATTTTCAAGTTCATCATAAAATTCTGGTTCTTCATGTTGAACTTGATCTGTCCAGTTGACTGCCAAATTCTCCCAATTCCATGATGCATCTTCTACAAACTTAACATTTCTTGCAATTATAACTTTGTTAGCCATAACATCAAATATTCTATAGGCTTTAGATTTTGAACTATAGCCTATCATCACACCTACATCAGCCTTCTTATCTAGCTTTTTTCGATTAACATCATGTATCAACATATAACATATGCAACCAAAGACTTTTAAATGCTCAACATTGGGTTTAACATCATACCAGATTTCATAAGGAGTTTTATCATCCAAAACTCTTGAAAACACACGATTTTGTATGTATGATGCTGTGTTTACAGCCTCTGCCCAAAACTTTAAGGGCATTTTCTTCTCATACATTAAGCACCTTGCCATTTCCATCAAGGTTCTGTTTTTCCTTTCACTTACCCCATTTTGTTGAGGTGTGTAAGGCACGGTCAACTGGTGTTTAATCCCTTCTTTCATCAAGTAATTCTCCAATTGTTGGGAAGTAAATTCTCCACCATTATCAGACCTTAGCATCTTCATTTTCAGTCCAGTTTCAAGTTCCACTTCTGCCTTGAACAACAAAAACTTAGAGAACACATCAGCCTTGTTTTTTAAGAAATAAATCCAACAATACCTGCTATAATCATCCACAAATAGCAAGAAATACTTTGATCCATTCAAAGATTCAACATGCATTGGCCCACACACATCTGTGTGTATGAGCTGCAATTTCGAATTTGCTCTAAAAACAGATTTTGAGAAAGCAACTTTGGTTTGCTTTCCCAATTGACAAGCCTCACAAAGATTACCTTGATCATGTATGCTTGGTAATCCACGTGCCATCTGTAACTCAGCTATTTTGTTCAATGCAACATAATTATAGTGTCCCAACCTTTTGTGCCAAAGAATTGATTCATCATTCTTGCACATGTTGGCAGTCCAACATATCTCTTTCAAATCTGCATTGAAGCATCTATTTGCCATTTTTGCACACAACAAAAGTGTCCCCATTTTATCTCTAATAACACACATTCCATCATCAAAAAATAGAGAATAGCCAGATTCTAATAGTTGACCCACACTCACCAAATTCTGATTAATATTAGGCACATACAAGACATCATGTAGAGTTTTTGTACCTGCCCTTGTGTCCACTGCTATTGCTCCTTTTCCTTCAACCTTTACAAAGTCTCCATTGCCTATCTTCACCCTTGATTTATAGCTTTTATCCAAGCTACAAAAAATTGAGAGGTCTGCTGTCATGTGGTTTGTGCAACCACTGTCAATGAGCCACACTGAATTTGTCTCCTCTGGTTTTCTGAGCATGTTGTGCATTGTAGCTACAAATAAATGCTCATCCTTTACTGCCAAGCTTTCTTCTTCTTGAGCTTGTTTTACTTCTTCTTTTCTGTTTTTGCAATATTTCTGGTAGTGCCCAAACTGATTGCAATTTCTACATTGCACCTTCTTGAACCAACACCAATCTTCAGAATGATTGGTTTTCTTGCAATACTTGCATGCAGGATATTCCTTTCTCTCCTTCACTGTCAAGTTGTTGGGTTGCCAACTACTTGAATTCTGGTGATTTGGTCTCCATTCTTTGCTTTTATCTTTCCTTCCAATCTGCTTGGTTCTGGAGAAGTTGTAAGATTGTTGCTGTTTTCCTTTGTAAGCAACAAGTGCATTCTCACTTGTTCCCTCATTTCGATAAGATTGCCTTTGTTCCACTGCTTGTAAGGCATTTACAAGATCTTGGAAACTCATCTCCGAGAAGTCTTTTGAGTCTTCCAAGGAACATATTTTATGTTCAAACTTCTCCGGTAGACACACCAATACTTTCTCCACAATTCTGGAATCAGGAAAATCTTCCCCCAACAATCTCACTTGATTAACAAGTTTAGAGATTTTTGAAGAAAAATCTATGATAGATTCTGATTCCTTCATCTTCAGCCCTTCAAATTGCCTTCTCAAGTTCATAACTTGCATTTTTCTTGATTTCTCATCTCCTTGGAATTCGGCTTTAAGCTTGTCCCAAGCTTCTTTGGCAGTCTCGCATGCCAAAATTCTGGAAAATATCTCTTCACTTACTGCATTGTGTATGCAGGTAAGTGCTCTAAAACCTTTGGCTCTCTCTTCATTGAAGTACTTGATTTGATTCATGGTTGGATCATCGTTTAGTGGAGTTGGCTCCTTGCCATAATCCACATAATCCCACAAGTCAAATGCCTTCAAATAAGCCTTCATTCTCACAGCCCAGGTGCCATAATTCACCCCTGCAAATGAAGGTGTAGTTGCTGAAAAACTGGCTCCAGAATTCATTTTTCGTTTCTCACCAAAAAATGACTTTGAATTCCCCTTTTTGTAAATCTCACCTTCCACTCGTGTTTCACACAATCCCACCTAAGATCCTAATTGCTCTGATACCAATTGTAGGAATTAAAACGAAAAAGTCAACAAAAGTCAACAAAAGTCAACTCAGATCAACCCAAAACCATGCACTGTTCAGATTCAAATCTGGAATTTCCAGAAAAATGAAGAACACGGGAAGAACACTAAAAACTGAGATTTTGCATAAAAATGGGCAGAATCGAGTTGGTTACTGCCATCCCTCTTCTTTATTTATAGATAAAAGAAATTACAAGAGTTTTAGTTGAAACCAACTTCTTCTTGTACATGATAAGCTAAAATTCAAAACTTAACTTAATCCTAATCAGCTAATTGATCAACATGATCTGTTAACTAAGAATAAACTGAACTCAATCCTAAACTTGGTCAACATGACCTTTATTTAAAGATAAGATAAACTCAACCTAATGCTAAGCTAATTCAATACTCAGCTAACACTAAAAACTTAAGACACAATCTTCTAATCTTCAATCTTCACAGCCTTGGACTTCATTGTCTGCAGCAGTCTTGATTCCATAAAATTCAACAGTCCTAAAACCATAATAGAAAGAACCTCATAAGGAGCACATATATATAGTTTCATAAAAAGTATGTGAATTATATATAAAAATATTTACAAGTATATTTCATCCATTGACAAAGTATGATTTTGGCTGATTTTGCAGGCCACTAACTGAAAATATTGAGAAAGGAGGCTCTAGTTTTGATCATGCGCCTAAAGATGCCATCAATTCCATCTTCAAGATCTTCAATGCACAACTCCAAATTGTTTAGCTTCTTTTGCACATCCATCGTCTTATCTGTTTTGCAACTGATAAGAGATTGTAAAGCAGAATCAGCCATTGCAAATCCAATCTCATTTGTTTCTTCTTCCTCACATGCTATTCTGTGGTGGTTCATCATCTTGGAAACCAATGACCAGCCGCTTTTCTTTGCTTGTGACTTCGGTTCGGAAATGAATGATAGTAATGATTCGAACACGGCAAGACTGATGGACTCAACCTCTCTTAACATGATAATCTCAGGGTACTCTTCATTAGAGAAGGTGCGCCTGTTTTCCATGCCCTTCAAGTTCCTCAAGGCCTTTTTTATTGACTTCTTTACTACTTTCCTGGATGCAATGTATTTCCTGATCTCGCTGTCAACGCCTCCTTGTCTTCTGCGAATAACAGATTGAAGCTCACGAACGAATTCTTTTGATTGCAACAGTGCATCCTGGGTAGAGTTGCACGTATCCAAGAGCCTGAGAGATCCCTCTAGGAGCTCATCGACACATTTCTGATTGCGTTGTTGTGCCAAGCCTTGTTGGGTAAGTGGCAGTTGTAGGAACTTATCAACAGAATCATACAAATCCTGAAGGCTACTTAGTTTGTGTCCTATTGATGAGGATGAAGATGATTTAGAGGTGGCCTGTGAATCTCTTACTCTGCAAATATTCTCATTAAATTCCGAAATGATTGGATGTGGTCTAGAGGGTAGACTGTTGGATCGAGCATGGAAGCTAGTTTTCTGACGGATGGGGGAGGCAGCCATTTTTATTTCTTTCTTGTAGAAAAGAAGTTTTGATGGCTGAAAATATTGATTCAATTCTGTGTGCTTTCCATCTGTTGACATCTATTGAATATATATTAGGGTAAGGGAGAAATGAGGAATCTCATCCTCTTCAACTATTAATGGCGGTAACATGTTTCAGAAAAATGGCAGCCCTGATGTCTACGCATTGTCTCTTGCTCAATAATTCAGCAACTCTCTTGAATTGAATACTAGCATTTCATCTGCAACACACGAGTGGTCATTTATTAATGCATACAATGCTAAGTCCTGAAATCTCTATTGGGATAAAGGAAGACAAGATCCGCAACTTTGGCTTCAGTATCTCTAGCCAAGTTGTAGCATGACGATAAGAGCTGCGGGTAGCCGCTGAATAACATCGCTGGATGATTCCACTTTCCCCCTAACCGAAAGACAGCCATCTAATTTTTCATTGCTTTCAATATGCTGGAATTTGAGTCTAACATGTGAGTTCCATTAAATTTCATTTGGTGCTTAATGATTAAGATTAAACAATATTTATGAGCTAAGAGAGCAAAATTTGATGTTTAACAGACTTATTTACGAGTCTACCATGTTAATTTTGCTGTATTAATCTTGACCAGACCCTGTCATCTTTCAGCACCCTTGTGTTCTTAAAACATTTAATTAATTAGAATTTACATCTGTTTTTGTCCCTTGCCATCAGCATAGAGGCAATCCTATTGAAAATTGCACTTTCATTCAACTTCTACAAAAAGAGGCTGTGGTAAATGCAATAAAAGGTTGTCAGAATAATGAGATTTTTTTCTAAGTACTCTGCAATATATGTTTATTATGTGGACTGTTGTGTGCATGCAGGCAGTATGTACTGATATTTTGGGACCTAATCTGATATGTATGGAGTATGGTCTGAAATTGCAGGAGATATGATTTTGCACAAGCTGCTAAGTAAAGGCTAGAAGTCCGTTAGATTAGGTATCGACTTCCATGTGTAGAACTGTCTCTTCCTAGCTTTCTCTATGTATTAAAAGTTATGTAAGATGCAAGTTGTAGAACAGATATGAAAGACTAGAAAATTTCACTCAACTTTTCTCTTTACTTTCTGTCTTTCTTGTTCAAAAAACCAACAAAGATAAAAAAGAAGAAGAAGAAGAAATATAGAACACACCGGGACACAATTTGAGCAACTGAGTATATGATCATTTCATTATCTATGGAATAATACATGTGTAATTCTACAATGTACAAGTATGACTATATCAAGATTGTTCCGGTTAATGGTTTAGGATGTTTAGAAAAGAGACTCGAGTTTTGATCAGATTCCTGGAAAGGTATTCAAGACCTTCTTCAATATCTTGAATGCACAATTCTAAGTTCTCGAGTTGGGTTTGAACATCCTTGATGTTATCGGATTTGCTTGTGTTCTGATCTACCAAGGCTAATAATGCCGCATCTGCTTTAGCAAACTCATTTATATCAGTTTCTTCATCTGCAGATGCTACTTTTTTATGATGCACCAGCTTGGAGACTAATGACCAACCACTAGTCCTTGCCTCTGGTCCAGAGATGAAGGAGAGAAGGGAATCAAACGCTTTGAGAGAAACTACTTCAACCTCTTTCAACATGTTAAACATGATTGTAGTTTCACGGTCACCATTAAAGGCAGTGAAGGTGCTGTTTTTTTTAATAACCTTCAAGGTCTTGTGAATTGCCCTTTTCACTACCTTCCTAGAGGTTAAATATTTCTTAACCTCACTTGTAAGACCAGTTTCAACACAACCTCTCCTGCGCAAAATCGATTGAAGTTCATGTACGCTTTCTTTTGTTTGCAACAAGGCATCTTTTGCAGCATTACACAAATCTAGGACCTGAAGAGATCCATCTAATAGCTCTTCAATCAATTTACCATTATTCTCTTGGGCTATTGCTTGTTGGTTCAGCGGTAGAAAAAGTAACTTGTTGACACAATCATGCAAATCCTGAAGGCTGCTTAGTTTGCCACCCAAGGATGATGAGGTACAGGCACCTTCAGAAGCCCTTGATCTGCATAAATGCTCATCAAGCTGAGTGATGGCTGGGTTTAATCTAGAGGGAAAACTGTTAGAACGAGCATGGAAGCCGGTTTTTTGGTTAGAAGATGAAGCCATTTTTCTTTCTCAAAGGGTAGAGACTAAAGCTGGTGAATGCGAATTATCAATCCTTGAATTTTCCTTTCTTACGTTGCAATTGCCAAAAATATATATCAAGAGGTGAGGCAGACAAGAGGAATCTCAATAATATGATTCTGATTTGGATATTCAATTATTATCAACTATGTTTGTCAATGTCTCATCCCCAGCCACATCTCCAACTCATTAGGCAACAACTATTGCTAATCTAATTATCACACACGAATGGCGTTGAACCAATTTTCTAGATAGAATTGGCCTGGAAATGTCCATATTTCAAGACATATCTGCACGAGGGGACTAATTGTTTTATTTGCTTTCGACCACAGGGTTATATCATAAATCCTGATAACATGCAAGTTGTTAATAAATTTTTTAAATGATAAACTTGATTGTATCTCAACAAGCAGGCAAGATCCGCATACTTGATTTATCAGCCTTCTCGCGGTGTCTGACTTTAGAAATTACTTTGAGGCCAGTGAGTGAACGTGGTGGACGGTTCGACTGTCTCTGTGCAGCTTAGAGCATGATAAATAACCTTGCGAATAGAAGTGTATGAATTTAAAGTTGAAGTACAGAAAATATTTTCCGTTCTGAGATTCCAACCACAAGATAACTTTTGGAAGAAGAGAATGATTTCTTTGTAATTCTGGACGTGATAAACATTGGAACTGTAAATTGGCTATCATTCTATATTATTTTCACTTTTAAAAAATTAAATGATATAAAAATTAGAGGAAAGGCATAAGCAAATGAAAAAAAGAGACAAGATTTGCTGAAGACTTCATGTATATTTGTCTATATTTCATTCATGTACAAAGATATTTACATCTAGTTTACAAAGGTGTTGAGAAGAGAGACTCTAGTTTTGATCAGACGCCTGTAAAGGTTTTCGAGTCCTTCTTCAAGTTCTTGATTGCACAAGTCGAAATCTTTGAGCTGCTGCTGCACATTCTCAAGAGACCCTGTGTTATCAGATTTGCTGGTCTTCTGATAAATGAGAGTGTGCAATGCAGAGTCCAGTTTTTCAAATCCATTCACTTCTGTTTCCTCTGTCTCACAAGCTATTCTTTTGTGATGCATTAGCTTGGACACCAAGGACCATCCACTTAGCTTTGATTGTGCTTTTGCCCCACCTGAGATGAGAGTCAGGAGAGATTCAAGCACAGTGAGAGTGACTGCTTCCACCTCTTTTAGCATACTAACTACAGCTACAGCTTCATGGTCTTTGTTGAAGGGAGAGAGTGAGGATTTATTCTCCAAATATTTCAAACCCCTCAAGGCCTTGTGGATTGTATTTTTCACCACCTTCCTAGAGGTCAAGTATTTCTTAATCTCACTCGAGACTCCAATTTCATTTCCCCTTCTTCTCCTCATGATTGATTGAAGTTCCTGAGCACATTCCTTTGTTTGCAACAAGGCATCTGTAGCCATGCTACAGACATCCAAGACTCTAAGGGATCCGTCCAATACGTCATCGACCCATTTCTCATTCTGTTCTTGGGCTAAAGATTTTTGAGTGAGGGGAAGCAGAATCAACTTATCAACACAATCATGCAAATCTTGAAGGCAACTTAGTTTGTGGCACATAGATGATGATGATGAAGAAGAGGAGGAGATTACTTGAGAAGCATTCAATCTGCTGAAATGCTCATCGATTTGTGAAGATAGAGGATGTGGCCTAGAAGGCAAGCTGTTAGAGCGAGCATGGTGGAGAGCCATTTGTTTTCTTTACAAAAGAGAAGGCCAAGAAGCTGAATTGCTGTCCTCACACATATCAGCTTGAATATATATTCCAAGGCGAGGGAGACATGACGAATCTCGAAAGCTTCGTATAATGAACCAGTAGTCATGTGATTCAGATTCAGATCTAACACCATCAGCAATGTTTATGCAATGTCTCCCTCCAGCCTGATCACCAACTCATAATACACATTTGGTAATGATTTTTATATAATCTGCAACACACGAATGGTTTCGACTCCATTTTCTATAATACAACCGCACGTAAACAGGAACTTATTTTAAGTGAGTGCATTAATTATGATCTTAACAGCTAATTTTAATTTATCGTAGAAGAGATCCGTAATCGCCATCAAGTCCATGTTTTATATCGCTGCCTCCTCCCCACCATCTCTCCAACTCATAGTGCCGAATATTTTAACTCTGAAATCACACAATTTCATTGGCATTAGTGGTAATGTTGTATGATATAAGGAACTTCAATCTAAAATATGTAGACACACGAGTGGGCTTCGCATATCAATTAATAATAACATGGTCTTGATTTATGTACAAGTGGTATCCCGGCAATATTCAGGCAATGTCTTGTCTCCTCCCCACCAGCTCCAACTCATGAATTGAACATTTACAGATGAATGATGCACGAGTGGATTTGAAATTGCCAATATGTATGACAAGAGTGTAGAATTGACACACCCGTATGGTGACAAGTCAGGTCTTCTAATTATGGTTAGCAGTACTTGGTGTATTGTTTATACTCAGAACAGTCGTAGGATTAATGAGCTCTATCCGCTCTAAAACTTGCTTTATTTACAGAAGAATACAGAACATTCATTGTTAGATAAACAAGTTTAAATGATATACCTAGGAACTAAACGAGTGTATGTCTTGTAATTAAGAAATCTGAAGGGGTGTACAATCAAAGAAAGTGGAGTAAAGGAGAAGATGCAAAAAGGATTTGACTTTCTTCTGAATGAATAGATGATCAATCGATTCCATCAGGAGCATTATCTGATTTCCTCAAAAACGACTTCCTATAATCATACTTGAAAATCATCAACATTTTGAGCATTCCTAGCTCACATCAATGCCGAAGGAGATTCCTTCTTACATCGTCCATGCTTCCATATGATCTGGGTCATACAATAGCATCCAAGCCACGCACCTATTGCTAGCGATGATAATCTCATTTTAGCTGTCCAATATCATCTGATCTAGTTGGATTGGATTCTAATTCAATTCAGTTTGTTTCAATTCCTCAGTGCGACGAGCATGTGTCTAGATTGTCGTTTTTTTTTTTGTCAGAGTTGATATAGTTACTGTAGTAGCTAAAGTGTCAGGTGTCACGATCTTCAATTGATTTGGCAGCTGGCTCGGTTCCAGGTTATGCTCTGCTAAAGTTAATTCACCACTCACCAGCTTGTGCTTGTGTCTCTGATCCAATACTGCAGCAGGGACAGTCGGACCATATCCAGCACATTTACTTACTGGCCTCATAGTAAAATCTCTACAACTTGGACGTTCACATGGATTTTTATATATGACTATTTGATCTGCCAACAAATGAAATAAATAGTCCCCTCATGCAGATATGCAGCAAAAGATGGTCATTGCCAAGCCACTTAAATTAAGGGAATTGGTGTCAATGCCACTCGTGTGCAATAATTAAGCTAGTGCTTTACATTGTCTTTTCTGTTGGTTGTCTTATGAGTTGGAGCACTGCGAAAGGAGACATTGACAAACATAGCAGATATGATTTTTTGAAGAAAATCGAAATCATGTTAATGAGATTCCTCTTGTCTTTGGCACCCCATGATATATATTTAGGCCTTTTTTTTTGAAAAAGATATATTTAGGCCGCCAACACACGAAAGGCAAATCAAAAGATACCTTGTTGCAAACAAAAAAATGCATACAAGAACTTCAATCGAGAGGTTGTGGTGAAATTGGTCTTACAAGTGAGGTTAAGAACTATTTAACCTCTAGGAAGGTATTGAAGAGGGCAATTTAAAGGGCCTTGGAGGATATGAAAAATAAATGCACCTTCTCTATCTCTAATGGAGATCATGAAACTACAACCATGCTTTACATGCTAGAAGAGGTTGAAGCAGTCTCTTTCAATGTGTTTGAATCCTTGATCACCTTCTCTGGACCAAGGACAAGGACTCCTGGTTGGTCATTAGTCTCCAAGCTGGTGCACCAGAATCTTTAAAGGGAAAATATCTCTGATCAATCTTAACTTAAATTTTAAATTCCATGTCTAAGCTGCACAAAGACAATAGAACTTGTTGAAGTTTGGTACCAAAGCTGAAATAGGATTACTTTGTAGTAATCTACTGCATTGCTATCTATCTGTTAGCTGATAGCATTATCTAGATTAGGATGTTTCTTTTAATTCATTTGTTTAAGCTTATCTAGGATTAGACTAGCTTGTTATACAACTCCTTTGATAAAGGAGAACATAGCTGGTAAATTTCTTTAGTATTTCATTTTTCTGTAATGTTTGTTTCCTTCTATAAATAAAACACTGGGGATGACAGTAACCAACTGAGATATTTTTTGCTCCTTGTTCTTTCAACTGTAAAGACTTTGTTCTTTGTTCTTTGTTCTTTTTCTCAGTTCATAAACATTAATCTGTTCTTTATATATCAGTTTTTTACAACAATTGGTATCAAAGCTTCTTCTGATCTTTGAAGGGTTTGTGAGTGAAACACAAGAGATTAAGTGAGTTTTTTTTTTCAAATGGATTCTGCAAATTTTCCAGCAAAAACACCAGTGTTCACAGGACAGAATTATGGTGTATGGGCTGTAAAAATAAAAACATATCTCAAAGCTTTTGACTTGTGGGAGATAGTGGAGAGTGATAGGCAACCAACTCCACTAGGAAACAATCCCACAGTTGCACAGATGAAATTTTTCAATGAAGAAAAGGCAAAGCTGTTCAAAGCTCTTACCTGTCTTCATAATGCTGTGAGTGAAGAAATCTTCACAAGAATTATGGCTTGTAAATCTGCCAAAGAAACGTGGGATAAATTAAAAGCAGAATTTCATGGTGATGAGAAGTCAAGGAAGATGCAAGTTTTAAATCTCAGAAGGCAATTTGAAGGTCTGAAAATGAGAGAAACCGATACCATCAAAGACTTCTCTTTTCAAATTTCGAAACTTGTGAATCAAGTGAGACTTTTGGGAGAAGATTTTTCAGATTCAAGAATTGTAGGGAAAGTTCTGGTAAGTCTACCAGAAAAATTTGAGCATAAAATTTGTTCTTTAGAAGATTCTAAAGATTTCTCTGAAATGAGCCTGCAAGAACTGGTAAATGCATTGCAAGCTGTGGAGCAAAGACAAGCTTATAGACAAGAAGGAACAAGTGAAGGAGCTCTTGTTGCAGTTTACAAGGAGAAGAGTCGGGCTAAGAATTTTTACAGAAACAATCAAGAAGAAAAAAGAGAAAAAGGGAGAGGCTGGCAATCCAATAACTGGCAACAGAACAACAACATCTTCACTGAAGGGAAAGAGAAGAAAGAACATTTTCCTGCTTGCAAATTCTGTCAGAAAACAAATCATCTTGAAGCCTGGTGTTGGCTCAAGAATGCACAATGTCGAAACTGCAAGAAATTGGTCACATTCAAAGATTCTGCAAAAATAAAGCAGAACCAGAAAAACAAGCTCAAGTAGCCGAGAGTTCAGAAGTGGAGGAAGATTTTTTATTCATGGCTACAATACAGGAGATGTGTAACACAACCAAGGTAAATGACTCATCATGGCTTATTGATAGTGGCTGCACTAATCAAATGACTGCAGATCTGAGCTTATTCAAAGATTTGGATAAAAGCTATCTATCTAGAGTTAGAATTGGAAATGGAGACTATGTGAAGGTTGAAGGAAAAGGAGCAATTGAAGTAGAAACTTTGTCAGGTACAAAAACTCTTAAAAATGTTTTTTATGTGCCTAAGATCAATCAGAATCTAGTTAGTGTGGGACAATTAATTGAATCTGGTTACTCAATATTCTTTAATGATGGAGTATGTGATATTAAAGATAAAAATGGAGTGCTACTGCTTTCTGCAAAAATGATGAATAGAAGTTTTAATGTTGATTGGAGAGAAGTATGTTTGAGTGCTAACACTTGTGAGAACAATGAATCTGTTCTTTGGCACAAACGGTTGGGGCACTTCAATTATGCAACTTTAAAGAGAATAGTTGACATGCAGATGACTCACGGTTTACCAGATATACAGGAACAAAAGAGTATTTATGAAGCCTATCAGTTAGGAAAACAAACTAGAGTTGTTTTTCCTAACAATACATTCAAAGCACTGTCAAAACTCCAGCTTGTACACACATATATGTGTGGGCCGATGCATAATGAATCATTGAATGGTTCAAAGTATTTTTTTCTATTTGTTGATGATTATAGTAGATTCTGCTGGATTTACTTTTTGAAATCAAAATCTTATGTGTTTGCTGAGTTTGTTAAATTCAAAGCAACAGTTGAACTAGAAACAGGAAACAGGTTTGAAGATCTGAGAGGAAGAATTAGAATGTGTAGCTTTGGAACCAAAGAGGAGTGTTGAAGTTTGGTACCAAAGCTGGAACATGATTACTTTGTAGTAATCTACTGCATTGCTATTTATCTGTTAGCTGATAGTTATCCATCTGTTAGCTGATAGCATTATCTAGATTATGATGTTTCTTTTAATTCATTTGTTTAAGCTTATCTAGGATTAGACTAACTTGTTATACAACTCCTTTGATAAAGGAGAACATAGCTGGTAAATTTCTTTAGTGTTTCATTTTTCTGTAATGTTTGTTTCCTTCTATAAATAAAACACTGGGGATGACAGTAACCAACTGAGATATTTTTTGCTCCTTGTTCTTTCAACTGTAAAGACTTTGTTCTTTGTTCTTTGTTTTTTTTATTCTTTATTTTTTATCCCAGTTCATAAATATTAATCTATTATTTATATATCAGTTTTTTACAACAGAACCGTCCAGAATATTTACTTACCCGCCTCAGTAATTTCAAAACTTTAACTTAGTGCGAAGGCTGATAAATCAACTATACATATCTTACCTGCTTCTTGAGCAACAATCAGGCCTGTCATTTAAGAATTTTATAAACAACTTGCACGTTTACATGAATTTTTCTGCGACCATTTGATCGCAAGCAGATAAAACAAATAGTCCCCTCGTGCAGAAATGTCTTGAAACATGGACATTTCCCGGCCAATTCTATCTAGAAAATTGGTGTCAAGCCATTCTCGTGTGATAATTAGATTAGCAATAGTTGTTGCCTAATGAGTTGGAGATGTGGCTGGGGATGAGACATTGACAAACATAGCTGGTAATAATTGAATATCCAAATCAGAATCAGGTTACTGAGATTCCTCTTGTCTGCCTCACCTCTTGATATATATTTTTGGCAATTGCAACGCAAGAAGGAAAATTCAAAGATTGATAATTCGCATTCGCCAGCTTTAGTCTCTCCCCTTTGAGAAAGAAAAATGGCTTCATCTTCTAACCAAAAAACCAGCTTCCATGCTCGTTCTAACAGCTTTCCCTCTAGATTAAACCCCGTCATCACTCTGCTTGATGAGCATTTATGCAGATCAAGGGCTTCTGAAGGTGCCTGTACCTCATCATCCTTGGGTGGCAAACTAAGCAGCCTTCAGGATTTGCATGATTGTGTCAACAAGTTACTTTTTCTACCGCTGAACCAACAAGCAATAGCCCAAGAGAATAATGGTAAATTGATTGAAGAGCTATTAGATGGATCTCTTCAGGTCCTGGATTTGTGTAATACTGCAAAAGATGCCTTGTTGCAAACAAAAGAAAGCGTACATGAACTTCAATCGATTTTGCGCAGGAGAGGTTGTGTTGAAACTGGTCTTACAAGTGAGGTTAAGAAATATTTAACCTCTAGGAAGGTAGTGAAAAGGGCAATTCACAAGGGCTTGAAGGTTATTAAAAAAAACAGCACCTTCTCTGCCTTTAATGGTGACCGTGAAACTACAATCATGTTTAACATGTTGAAAGAGGTTGAAGTAGTTTCTCTCAAAGCGTTTGATTCCCTTCTCTCCTTCATCTCTGGACCAGAGGCAAGGACTACTGGTTGGTCATTAGTCTCCAAGCTGGTGCACCATAAAAAAGTAGCATCTGCAGATGAAGAAGCTGATATAAATGAGTTTGCTAAAGCAGATGCGGCATTATTAGCCTTGGTAGATCAGAACACAAGCAAATCCGATAACATCAAGGGTGTTCAAACCCAACTCGAGAACTTAGAATTGTGCATTCAAGATATTGAAGAAGGTCTTGAATACCTTTCCAGGACTCTGATCAAAACTAGAGTCTCTTTTCTAAACATCCTAAACCATTAACCGGAACAATCTTGATTTAGTCATACTTGTACATCGTATAAATACACATGTATTATTCCATAGATAATGAAATGATCATATACTCAGTTGCTCAAATTGTGTCCCGGTGTGTTCTATTTTTCTTTTTCTTTTTTTTATCTTTGTTGGTTTTTTGAACAAGAAAGACAGAAAGTTAAGAGAAAAGTTGAGTGAAATTTTCTAGTCTTTCATTTCTGTTCTACCACTTGCAGGTTACATAACTGATAATACATAGAGAAAGCTAGGAAGAGACAGTTCTACACATGGAAGTCGATACCTAATCTGACGGACTTCTAGCCTTTATTACTTAGCAGCTTGTGCAAAATCATATCTCCTGCAATTTCAGACCATACTCCATACATATCAGTTTAGGTCCCAAAATATCAGTACATACTACCTGCATGCACACAACAGTCCACATAATAAACATACATTGCATTTACCACAGCCTCTTTTTTTGTAGAAGTTGAATGAAAGTGCAATTCTCAATAGGATTACCTCTATGTTGTTGGTAAGGGACAAAAACAGATGTAAATCCTAATTAAGAACATAAGGGTGCTGAAAGATGACAGGGTCTGGTCAAGATTAATACAGCAAAATTAACATGGTAGACTCTTAAATAAGTCGGTTCTTCTAACGTCAAATCTTGCTCTCTTAGCTCATAAATATTGTTTAATCTTAATCATTAAGCACCAAATGAAATTTAATGGAACTCACACGTTGACTCAAATTCCTGCATATCAAACGCAATGAAAAATCAGATGGTTGTCTTTTGGTTAGGGGGAAAGTGGAATCATCCAGCAAAGTTATCCAGTCACTACGTACCAGCACCTCTTATCGTTACGCTACAACGTGGCTAGCTAGAGATACTGAAGCCACTGGTGTGGATCTTGTCTTCCTGTTTACCGACAGAGATTTCAGGACCTAGCATTGAATGCATTAATAAATGACCGCTCGATCGTGTGTTGCAGATGAAATGCTAGTCAGATTAAAAATAAATGCACCTTCTCTATCTCTAATGGAGATCATGACTCAAGTTCCAGGACATTGAAAGCAATGAAAAATTAGATGGTTATCTTTCGGTTAGGGTGAAAGTGGAATCATCTAGCTTCAGCGGTTACCCGCAGCTCTTATCCTTATGCTACAACTTGGCTAGAGATATATATTGAAGCCAACGTTGCGGATCTTGTCTTCCTGTTTCCCAAAAGAGATTTCGGGACTTGGTATTGTATGCATCAATGTTAAATCGGATCAAATAGGATTTCCTATTTGCATATGTTAAATAAATTGAATTAAAAATGGTATTATTTAAAAAAAAATTAAAAAGAAGTTAAAAATGGTATTACTTAAAAAATAATTTAATTTTTTTATATAAATTTTTCAGTAGCAAAAACAAGTATGTTCATAATAACTTTGTTTTCAATCATATTTTCAAGTATATATAAGTTTAACATTAATTATTTAATTAGGGAAGGAGAAAGAAAACTACTTTTTTATTAAAAAAATTAAAATTAAAATTAAAATTTTAAAAAATAATTGCTACTATAATATTAAGTTAAATAGACTCTAAATATATCACATTAAAAGGTAATTATAACTGGCAGAGTATACAAAAATAACGCCTTCCATAAGAAATTGGAAGACCATGTTCTCAAATTAATATTTGATACTATAAGAAAAAAAATCCTACAAGGAAAGGAGCAAATTCTAATGTCTGTAATGATGGAAATTATGTTCATTCTAATTTTTTTTTAAGGCCGGAAATTATTCGTTCAGTTAATTTGTCGTTATTGCAACATATTTCGTGTATTAAGTTCGTGAACAAAGACACGATGGTTCTTTTTTCTATAATAAGTCACATGGTTGTTTGATGCCAAGTCACGTGGTTCAAGAAAAACAATTTTTTTCCCCTTTATCTAAATTAATTCATAGAAAATGTTTTTTTTCCTTTTTTTTTTCTTTTGGAATAAAGCACATGGTTCATGATTTTGTATCAAGTGATTAAAAAAAATGCTACGTTGTTGTGATTTGTTTTATTTGAATTAACAAATGCTTATTTCACGATAGATTGACGAAATGGATACGGACCCCACCTCATCCTTCTTGCTCCTGTATTAACAGTATTATTTATCTGTAAATTAATTCTTAATTAATTTGATATACTAGAATTAATTTTATTCTTAAGCAGCTTGAGCAAGCATTATCAATGGAAAGGAATTCCGTGGCTTACTTACGGAAACTCTCAAAGAACATGGTCTGGTTCTCAAGGGATAACTTCTAATAAAATAGAGAATAAGAATCAAAAGTCTTATTCTTACTTTATAGTTGGAACAGCATGATAATTAAAATCTCATTACGATTCCCTAATTTTCATTTCGATTCATGCAATCTCATTCTTAACTTTTCATTCCTGGTAACCCAATGATTTAAAGAACTTTGAACTCTCAATTTATTTTTAAGAAAAATTAAAAGAAAAGCTCATATGCACTTAATCAATCTAATTTTTTTTTTCCTTTTTTATTTCATGGAAGTAAGTTGTGGTGGCAGATGACACTTATGTTATCGTTTTTCCATGTAAAACAACAAAGCTCACATGCACTTAATCAATCTGATTTATTTTTCTTTTTCTTTTTCTTTTTTTTTCCTACGAGGAAGTTGTCGTACCTTCTTGATCAACATGGAAATGATGGGGACAAAGATGGCACTTTTGCTGCCGTCTCCAGTGAAAATTAACATGAAGCTTTATTACAAATTAATTATAAGGACCGAAATGCCATCGTATACCTCTATTATTAGCTATATATACCCAGATGCTTTCACCTTCTCAATCATCAACGAACTCAAGCATTTAACAAGAAATGAGTGTTTGGGCATTCACATTCTTCTCCTTATTCTTGTCCCTTTCGGTTAGAGGCTCAGCTGAGCAATGCGGTCAGCAAGCCGGGGGTGCCTTGTGTCCTGGAGGCCTATGTTGTAGTTCTTATGGTTGGTGTGGGACAACGGATGTTTATTGTGGTGATGGTTGTCAGAGCCAGTGTGATGGAGGAGGTGGAGGTGGGGGTGGGGGTGGAGGTGGAGGTGATGGTTACTTAAGTGATATCATCCCAGAATCAATGTTTGATGATATGCTCAAGTATAGAAATGATCCTCGATGTCATGCTGTTGGGTTCTACACCTATGATGCTTTTATCTCCGCTGCCAAGGAATTCCCTGATTTTGGTAACACTGGTGATGATCTGATGCGTAAAAGGGAGATTGCTGCTTTCCTGGGCCAGACATCTCATGAAACTACCGGTAGGGCTTTATTTTTTTTATATAATTTCCTGCTCGTAACATCAATTAATGTCATTTAGGATGCCTAGGTTGATTAGACTCGGTGTCCAAACTCATTCTGTAATTAATTAAATAAGGTTATCCTTGGTTTATTAATTTCCTTGTCTCTGATTTGACAATACATACTCCTACATAAAGGAGGGTGGCCAACTGCACCTGATGGCCCATACGCTTGGGGATATTGCTATCTTAGGGAAATAAATTGTCAAGATTATTGTGAACCAGCATCCAAATATCAATGTGTTGCAGGCAAGCAATATTGTGGCCGAGGACCAATCCAACTTTCATGGTAATTCCGCAAGGCCTTGACTAGCTGAGTCGTTTGATTTAGTTTATTGGTTAAGTAATTTTTTTATACATGGAAGATATATTGTGAAGTACTTTGAATCAAAAGAAAAGGCCAAATCCAGCAAAACATTATTAGATCTTGATTTGCATTGAGTTAGTTTATTAACATGTGGTGCAGGAACTATAATTATGGCCTATGCGGAGACGACTTGAATTTGCAACTGTTACAAGAACCAGAACTTGTTGAAACTGATCCTGTCATTTCCTTCAAGACAGCACTCTGGTTTTGGATGACACCACAGGCCCCAAAGCCCTCTTGTCACGCAGTCATCACTGGAAATTGGACACCGAGCGCGGCAGACTCGGAGGCTGGTAGGGTTCCAGGCTATGGTGTGATAACAAACATCATCAATGGTGGCATTGAATGTGGTAAGGGAGGGCCAAATGATGCAAATGAGGATCGCATTGGGTTCTACAAGACATACTGTGATTCACTCGGAACAACCTATGGCTCCAATCTTGACTGCTACCAGCAAGAGCCTTTTGGAAATGGACTCTTGGGATTGAAGGACACCATGTAATTTGATGTTGAAGCTATCATGTCTTGAAATAATAATAGCTATTTCCACCAGTAGGATTAAATCATACTGTGGAAAGTCCAAAGCCTTTTCTATTTTCTTAATAGAGTTGCGGAGCTTTTGATGGTTTTTGACACCAGGTGCAACTGTAACCCATAAAACAAGATAAAAAAACCCCTAGTATCAATTTAAATTACATAGAAGAAGAAAAGAAGTCAGGAACATCGCTGTTACCTAGTTATCTATATATATCATCACTTAAAGATTCTTTGAAAGAGTCTAGCTAATAATCAAGGTGCAGCTAGCATAATAAAGTCCGGTCTATATTGGTGGCCAGGAAAAAGATTGAGGGTGATTTTTATGAGCAGCAGATAAAACTAGATTTTTCTAGGTTTAATGGACCAGTAACATCTAAAAGAAAAATACTCTGAGTGTATATATAGGTGATGGGAAGAGAATAAATGATATTTTTTAAATTTAAATATTTGTTAAACCGTATTTAAATTTATATTAAACCTGTATTATGTTAAACTTGTGTTATCTAGACATATATGAAATATAGAGAAATGAAAATTTAAAAAATAAATTTATATATATATTTTTAATATAAATATATTAAAAATATCTAAGTTATAATGTATTTTGTATAAATATCTCATTAATATCCAAAGAAATTTATAAAAATATCTATAAATATATGTAAATTATTGTACAATACTATAATAATAGTGAGAATAATAAAGAAAAATGATTGGATCAACCAAGCAAATACCAGGTTGTCCGATGCTGGTGGGCCTGACTAGGCTCACCTAAACTATCCGATATGAGCGTACCCGAATCCTGATTGGACAATCATGCCACGTGTAAATTAACATTCTTGGAACGATATTGTTCAAGTGCATGAACCAAACTAGACCTAATTAGTAGCTAGCAATGTCCCATTTCACTTTTTGAGTATCTCCGTCTTGAAAAAGTCAAACACGGTAGAGTTGATAATTCTACGAGTGAAGTAATCTATTTTGTTTAAGAGCTATAGTTATTATTTTTCTAGTGACAGGCTCGAGTCCGTAGGTAGGTTTATTTGAAACATCATAAGTTATATGACAATAAAGTTTTTTTGATTTTTATTTTTTTATAATTTTTACTTTGGATTTTAGGATTAGTGTTGACAAATATTTATTTTTCTGAATATAAATAAATATCAATTAACATACAAGTTGATTTGAAAGGATTCCTAGCTCTTGAAATAAAATAAATAAGTAAATTGATTTTATACCATCAAAGTCGAGAAAGATTTTGAGGATATAAAAAAAGAAGGAACTAAAGGTGGAGGAAAACATATACTAATAAAATAATATTTTTCTCTACTGAAAGAAAGAGGAAGATGAATAAAAAATGTTTTTTATTGGTATTTTTCTCACCAAGAAATTGATTAACCCTCGGCCCACAACAAACAATAAATCATCTCCAATTTCCACGTCTTGAGAAGAACTTATCTGAAGTACCTACTTTCTTGTCCTAATGTAAATAACTCCCAAATATGACTTAAATATTATTAAAGATCATATTCCTACATGAACCTTTGTGATAGAATTTCAAAGCTCGATATCTCTTCTTCTCTCTAATGGATTTCCAACAAATTAACCCCGGTCAATACGACACTATCCCTGATCAACCGGTGTCCATCGTACTCTAAAGTGATAGGCCAGCATCAGCTGATATTTACAGCACAAGTCACGCACATGAAGCTAGAGATTAATCTATGTTATCGAGAAAAAAAAAGTTAAGAAAAAGATGGCAGAAGACAAGACCCTAAAAGCCGCCATGTACTGTTCATCACTTTACTATATCTTCTCTTTACTTAATACATAGATGCTAAATCCTCATGAGGTCAGACCATTATGGTTTAAAATCATCTAGAAAAGTACTAGATTGGATAAATGAGCAGCCAGCATTATTGAAATAGTCCACAGTTTTTATTAACAAGAGACAGATGTATTAAGTAGCCATGTTTCCCCTATATATACTAATGCTGTTACGATCTCAAAATCATCAAAATCCCAAACAAAACACTTCAAAATGAAGATTTGGGCCTTCACGGTTTTCTCTCTATTGCTGTCCCTTTTACTAGGAGGCTCAGCTGAGCAGTGTGGAAGCCAGGCTGGGGGTGCCCTGTGTCCGGGAGGTCTATGTTGTAGCCAATTTGGTTGGTGTGGCAGCACTAATGATTACTGTGGTACCGGCTGCCAAAGCCAGTGCGGTGGTGCGGGCGGAGGAGACCTTGGCAGTATCATCTCAAGTGCGAAGTTTGATGAGATGCTTAAACATAGAAATGATGGTGGATGCCCTGGCAAGGGATTCTACACTTACAATGCTTTCATCTCAGCTGCCAATGCCTTCCCTGGCTTTGGCACTACTGGTGATGCTGACACTCGTAAAAGGGAGATCGCTGCTTTCTTGGGCCAAACCTCTCATGAAACTACTGGTTCGTTTAATCAGTCTCAAACCTAATTAATCAGCTTAGTTTATATACTTCTTCAAATAACATTATGTATCAGAGGAATATTAGTAAGTTAATTATCATGATTTCATTTGATGAGTGTACATGTAGGAGGGTGGCAAACTGCACCTGATGGTCCATACGCTTGGGGATATTGCTTTGTCAAGGAACAAAATCCTGGATCTTATTGTTCTCCAAGTTCCACGTATCCATGTGCTGGTGGCAAGCAATATTATGGCAGAGGTCCGGTCCAACTTTCATGGTAAGTCCAGATTTTTTATTATTGTTATCTGGTAGGTATTTTGTTTCTTCATTTCTGAGTTTACATATTCATCCACCCATTTTGAAGCATTAAAAATCAAATTGAAAGAATTCAAGTGTGTGTATATATTTTTTATTTAGCACAACTTTGCAGTGAAGTTAATTTAATTTGATAAATATAACACAGGAACTACAACTACGGGCAGTGTGGAAAAGCTATAGGAGTGGATTTATTAAACAATCCTGACCTTGTCGCAACCGATCCAGTAATTTCCTTCAAGACAGCAATTTGGTTTTGGATGACAGCACAGTCTCCAAAGCCCTCATGCCATAGTGTCATCACTGGGAAATGGTCACCTTCCGGTGCTGATTCGGCAGCTGGTCGGGTTCCAGGCTATGGTGTGTTAACAAACATTATCAATGGTGGGCTTGAATGTGGTATGGGGTGGAAGCAACAGGTGGAGGATCGTATTGGGTTCTACAAGAGGTACTGTGACTTGCTTGGAGTTGGATATGGAAACAATCTTGACTGCTACAACCAAAAGTCATTTGCAAATGGACTCTTGGACTTGGTAGACTCCATGTAATTTTGTCACGTCGTTCTGTAATCTGTATGCCTAACAAAATATAAAAATAAAACGTTCCCTGTTCTGAGTCAAATAAAAAAAATGACCCGTGTACGTTTTTTTTATCTATCCATGCCTTCAAGTTTTATGCCCACTGCGCTCCTTTTACAGACAAGATATATATAGAGAATAGTTGTTTTTGCTGGTAGAGTTGGGGACACAAATTAATTAAGCAGCCCGAAAATGGATGGGAAAATTGATTAGAGCAATTTATAACTCTTCTATGTAGTTGTAAACTTGGAGCAACCCAAGACTGACTTAACCTTTGGATTAAAAAAATAAAATAAAATAAAATAAAACCTGCTCGGCTGACCTAATCATAAATATTTATCTACTTGCTAACTCAATTAAAACCCAATCCTCAAAGCTATTGACTTTTTTAAAAAAGAAATTGAACAAACAATATTATTTTATTTTTTCTTAAAAATTAATTTAAAAATTCACTCTCTCAATCCGTAATCAATATCTGTCTCGGGTTAACTCAGATTGGGTTGCTCTTCTGTGTCACTCTTCTAGATTTTGGATTAGACTATTCGAAGCTAGATTTATGCCTTTAAGCTCAAAATTATGTTGACTACATTTACTATTGAGTCTGTCTAAGAGCCCACAACCACTTCTAGGAACCCACATCTTTGGACCAAAGGCTTGGATCGTGTAGAGGACTCATTGGTCCCGACCTGACTCCAGCTTTCTACTTTTTTCTTTTTTAAAAAAAAAAAAACCTTATTAAAAAAATCACATAATCAGATCCTAAATAATTAAAATATAAAAAATAATAAACTTCCATTTTCGAACCACAACACTATAAAATTAATATTTCTAAATAAAACAACAAAAACTATAACATAATTCATCCATGTACACAATATAAACAAAATAAAAAAGATAAAATATAAAAAAAAATAATATCAGGTATGGACAGAATATTAGAAAAGGTAAACCCGCACCCTAACTCTCTATTATAGTAAAACTTGATCATATCCTACTCATATTAAATTTGATTAAAATATGACATATTGATTAAAATTTATTTGAATTGATATGATATAATCAATGAATCAAATTCTAGTCACATTTAAATTTTTTTTCTTTAATATATTGATCATTTCCTCTAACATATTTTCCCTTTTCTCTCTCTCTCTCTCTATCACATTCTAGTCTCAATAACAAAGTTTCTCATTAAGATGGATTAAATAAAAATCAATTAATTTTTGAATCAGAATATAATACAGAAGAGGACATGTCACTTGGGTCTTTATTGGATGAACAATAATTCCCAATAAATATATACGATTATCTCAGTGATCAACAAATTAATTCTTAAGACTAAATGAAGCTTTGGGTCTTGGAAGTTTTCTCGCTAAAATTATTGTTGTCATTTCTAGATAGTGTTTGAGATAAATTTTTTTGATGTTTTTTAAAAATATATTTTTTTTGAAAAAATATTAAACTAATATTTTTTTTAGTATTTTTTATAATTTTAATATACTGATATTTAAAATTAAAAAATAATTATTTTAATATTTTTTAATAAATACTTTAAAAATCACATGTAACACACATTGCGGAAATCTTAATAGGGGTTAATTGTGCAGCCAATATGGTTGGTGGGTAACATTAATCATTCTGGACTAATTCAAATTTTATTTATTTATTTTTTAACCAATATTTGCGACTATAAATTGGATTACAAATTCCCATAAAAAATTTCAAAATTTTAAAATTGTGATCGCAAATTCAAACCGATTTACTTTTTGTTACGTGTGCTTTTTACCGAATATTTTCGGTCACAATTCCATCACAAAGCGTGTTTGTGAAGGATTTTTGCTTGTTTATAACTGAAAATTCGATCACAAAAATAGCTGTTTTTTGAGTACACTACCCTAACCTAGCATTAGATATACACACAACTATTTTGTTGTATCTGTCGCGGGGCGATGTTGTCTGGCAATAATAAAGGCTCTTTGTCGTGTCTCTTATGTAAGGTGTAGTGTGTTGGGAAGAATTTTTAAATTTAATTAAAAAATTATAATTAATGTTTAGGAGTCGCCACATTATATTATGGTCACTAAGAACTTATGATCTGCGAGAATATGGATAAGGGACTGGTTGTGCAAGGGGAAGACGCATCACCCCAGTGCACCCTACCTAAGGTAAGCTGCATTGTTGTTTGATTGTTTATTCTAAGTCAAGTTTCTATGCGTTGGTCTTTTCTAAGGTTCAAAGCAGATCTCTCTTCATGAGAGAGTCTCTACCTTCTCGCGTTAAGTCCTAACCGTTCCAAAGTCTAAATTTTAGCATCGCATTTATTTGCACTTTGTATCTATAATACCTGAGGGTGTACTTTATCGTGTAATTTTACACCTACAAATATTAAAGTCTACATCTGGATCCTAAAAAATTGAAAAAAGGTTTTTTATAATTTGGTCAAACCCTAATGAATGATCATAAACTGGTTATGATATTGATTTTTGGATTTTTTAAAACATGAAAAAGATGCAAAAATTTTTTTATGAAAAATATGCTTGGAAAAATCTTAGGACTTGATCGTATGCAATAAAATATTTTTTATTTTTGAAAATGTTTTGAAATTTTTTATTTTTAAAATATTTTGGAGAAAACCAGGTATTTTAATATTGAATTTGTATTTTACAGTGTAAATATACAACCTGATATTATGCAAAATTGGTAGAAAAATATTTGAGAAAATCACAATTTTTTCAAAGGGTTTTTGGAATTTTTTGTTTTTTTAAAAAATATATATAATATAATACTATATATTAATTAAATATTATTAAAACATGTGGGCTGGGCCGGCTCAGATAAATAGGCCAGGCGCAACCCAAGGAAAAGGCAGGCCAACAGTGAAGTTTTTTCTCTTTGGGGTGGGCCGGACCCGGCCCATACATATCATCTAGGCCAAATCAAGTCCGGCCCACCTCCCATATTAATTATTTATGCAGAAACGTGAACAGTTACTGTTCACGTTCTGCATGCAACCAAACGGCTGTAGAAGTTGTAGACGGGCGGAGTGAAGTGGAAGGCAACCTTGTGGATTAGAAGGAGCTGCTATCACCGGCCTAGCGTGGAGTTGGCAAAGGTGCTGGTGGAAGAAATGGTGGCGGTGTTCGCTGCTTGTGGCGGAGGAAGAAAAAAGAAGAAACAGAAGAAGAAAATCTGCAGAGGGAGAGGGAAGACCTCGCGGTGGCTACCCCTATCGCCGGTGAGGATTTGGGTTCGTGGGGAGGCTTAGCAGTCGTTTATTGGTGGAGGAGAAAGGTTTATGTGGGGTCTTCAACGGCTGAAGATGCGTTGGATAGAGAAAGAGAGAAGAAATATGCTGAAACCGGAAAAATCTGGTATTTTAGCTAAGTTTGGACCCGATTTTCTCTTCCCTTAGGCCATAAAATCCATCTCTATTTATAGGCGGTGGAAGAGGGTAATTTTGTCAACACTAGAGAAAAATTTCAGCACTTGATTCAGATGGGAAGGATCCCAACCATTAGCTCAAACTAGGCATGGTGCACTCTCAAATTGTTAAATCTGCAGCTGCAGGCTGCTTGAGTTGGCCTCTTTGGGCTGGTTCCACGTTTGTTTACCAGTGAGCCAGTGAAGACCATACTCGGACGTAGAGGGATGTCTGGTGATCAGTTTCGTGCAAGTTTTGGCAAATTTGATGGACGTTAGGTACATTAAATGCAGCTGCAAAGTAGGTAACCGGACCAGCTATTTTAGAGAATTAAAGAAGAAGATGAACAATACCAGAATTTTTTTGGCCAAAGTTCATTTCAGTCTTTTCTCTTTCAATTGCTTTCAATTGAACCCCTAATTGACCCTAAACTTTTGCAATGAAGCCCCTTAAGAATTACTGTTTGAGCCTTGGATTTATGCTCCTTTTACAATATAGTCCTTGGTCTCAGAGTTATTCAATTTAGCCCCTAATTGACCCCCAAACTTCAATGTTCTTGTAATTTTGCCCTTGATTTCAATCAAATAACTTGGTAAAAATTAAATTTGGTCTCTTAAAATTTCAATCTTCTCAATTAAGCTCAAATTAGGCTCCCGAACTTAATTTTTCACCAATTAAGCCCCAAATAAAATTAATTTGTCTCATTTAAAGTATAATTAAGTCATTGCACTTAATTAAATCCTTAAATTGGACCCAAATTAATTCTTAAACATAATTAAAATTCAATTTGGCCCATGATTAAATCAAATTGGCCATTAAAAATTTAATTATGTCCTTGAACTTAATTTTTATGCCAATTCGTCCAATAATCATTTAATTTGACCTTAAATTTGCATTTTTTTCTCTATTTTTGGGCATAATAGGGTACAATCAGGCCTTGAATTTCCTTCAAAAATTACAGCTTGATTTCTCGGTCTGCTTTCTCCACATTATCGGCCTTTATTTTATTTTTTGATTTTTTTTTGAAAAAAAAATTGATTTTTAGTGAATAACTCGGAATTAGGTTATGACAGTTTCCTCATCTTTACTAGGTGAGAATACATTCTTTAGTTCTTGCTGAGACTTGAAAGTGTTGTGACCAGAGGTTGGGTTGTTTTGGTCACAAGATCTCTAGTCAGTCATCGGAACTGCCAAAATATAATTCTAACTTAACTATTACAAATAAAATAAATTTATAATATGATTGTGAAAATAAGATTGAATCCAAGAAAAATTTCCTTTAATCTTCCTACAATATACTTAAATGAGAAAGAATAGGGGATTTGAATGAAAAATTCAAGAAACAATAATTATGAATATAATAAATTGATATGTCATCAAATCAGTTCAAGGGCCCACACATCCATTCCTATAAAATCTGTTGATCATCGAAGTAAAATAAATATTCTTTCACGTCAAGCAAATAAATTTGATATCCTTTAAAGCTGAGGCAAATCGATGAGATTACGAGTACATTAATTATAAAAAGCTCTCTAATCAATTTCTTACCATTAAGCGTATGTAATATTGAAAGCAATTTTTATTCATTCGACAGTACTCTTATGAATAAAATCTATGCATTTATTCTAAATAAACGTTCAAAAGCTTAACAATTTTAACTTAGTTTATTCTTCCCTAATAAATCAAGATGAGAGTTGCAACAATTAAATTAATTATTTTGCTTCTTACTCTAGTCCCTATCAACAATTATGAATTGAAAGAAATTAGAAAGCATACATGTCATCTCAAAACAATTCAATAAGCTTGAATAACAATCAATATCATAATTCTAAATAAAAATAAATAAATACATGAATTTGAAAGAATTACAATGATAACGTTACTTGTCACAACGTGCTAATAAAGATGGTGTGTATCCCTTTTGAACCAAATTCAAGAGTTTAGTTTATGGTTGCTGTAAAATTGATAAAAGTACAGAAGAAATGAATATTTTTTGAACCATGTTTCAGTTGTGTTCTGCTCTCTTTATCTTCTCTCTTTATTGTCGAAATCTTCAAAAATTTTAGGCTAATTAGGAATCTTCATAATGCTAAATTCATTCCTTCTTTATTTGGTTTTTATGGTTAGATAAATCTCTTAGAATTTATGTTGAAAACTAATTTTGCTGCTATCACAATTTTGTTGTAATACCAACTCCGTTTCAATTTAGACTTTGATTCTGACTTGGTTTCTTACAATATCCAACCATCCCAGCTATATTCTTTCATTTATGACTTGTTAAATGATTGATTTGCACCTTTATTGGATCCTAAAACCCATTATTTTTATGTCAGACTCTAAGTGGTATTGGAATCTCAGTATTGTCAGCTTTCAAACGGGATAAGACTTTTATATATGATACGACGTATAAATTAACAATCTTGGAACAATATTGTTCAAGTGAATGAACCAAACTAAACCTAATTAGTAGCAAGCAATGTCCCTTTTCACTTTTCGAGGTATCTTCCTTTTCAAAAAATCAAACATAGTATAGTTGATAATTCTACGAGTAAAGTGACATATTTTGTTGTATTGCTTGACATTGCGAACACTGGGCTTAAGAGCTATAATTATTATTTTTCTAGTGACAAGCTCGAGCCTGTAGGTAGGTTTATTTGAAACATCATGGGTTTTAGATTAAGTTACTATTCAGATGGTCATGCTACACCGCATGCTCATTTTTTATTTTAATAAAAAAGTATTATAAAATTTTAAGATCTAAAAGTGTTGGGTCTGGCTGTAATGTCGAACTCAAGAGTTTTGAGTCTGGCTGTAACGTCAAACCCAACAATAATATTTATAATATTGATAATAATTTTTTCAAATTTAATAATTATTTTATTAATAATATTAATTATAAGAAAAAAAAATAATATTTATAACATAAATAATACTATTTTTAATGCTAATACTTTCAATTATAATAAAAATAATAATATTTATAACACAAATAATACTATTTTTCATATTAATACTTTTAACAACAACAACAACAATAATATTTATAATACAAATAATTATCTTTAGAAACTTAAAACCCAAGAACCTTGGGTCCTGACGCCGGACCCACAAGAACTGGGTCCTGATGTCGAACCAAAGAAAAATGACACTTGATGCAAGACCCAATAGAATTGAGTCTTGACGTGGGCCCCATTAGTCTTAGATCCTGACACAAACACAAGAGCATTGGACCTGACAGAGCCTAAGGGAATTGAGTCATAATACAGGACCCATTAGTTTAAGGTCGTGAAGCAGAACCCATTAGCCTTGGTCATGACATAGCCTAAGAGAATTTAAGATCCAAGAGCATTGGGTCCTGACGTGGGACCCAAGAACATTGAGTCTTGACGAAGGATCAATTATCTTGGGTCAGGTGGGGTTGCAAGACCCAAGGGAGTTAGATCCTAACGTAAGATCTATTTGCCTTGGGTCCAGACCTAGTGCTTTTAGGTACCCAAAAGCTAATTTAGGTCTTACCCTAACCTGGACCCAACTCTAACTGGTCATGCCGAGGGCAAGACCCAACATATAATTTATTTATGCATTTAATAATATATATAATTCAAAACTACTAAACAAAAGATCTAAAGACAATAAACATTAATAAAAATTTGAATCTCATACACTAATGTTACAAAATTAAAATATCTTATATTACCCAAAATAATATTATATTGTAATATTTATGAATTATTTTGTAATGGATTTTATTGTTAAAAAATTCTCTTATATAATACAAATATGTAAAGTATATGATGTGAATCAAAAATTTATTTAGAACTCTATCAACTTTAATATGATAATATTAGAAAAAAAATTAAAAAATTTCAAATTTTTTTCAAAGAATTTTTGAAACACAAAAATAAATTTAAAAAATAAACATGCCTTAATAAAAAAATTCAATACAACCTCAAATGAAAAAAAAATATTATGATTACCCAACTTTTAAATAATATAAAAAAACTTTTACCAATTTATTTTTTCTTTACTATATGAAAAAAATACATGAGAGAAAAGAAAAAAAATAAAAGCATTAGGTTGTGCTAGGGGCAGGACCAACGCTAATAAGAAAATTCAACCCAATCTAAAATAAAAAAAAATTATTATCCAACTTTTATTAAATATAAAAAAAGGTCATATTAATTTATTTTTTTCTTTGTGGTATGAAAAAAAATTAATAACAGAAAAAAAATGTTTTAAAAGGGAAAAAAAAGGGTATCTAAAGAAATTGATCAACCCTCGGCCCACAACAAACAAGAAATCATCTCCAATTTCCACGTTTTGAGAAGAACTTATCTAAAGTACCTACTTTCTTGTCTGAATGTAAATAACTCACAAATGACTTAAACGTTATTAAAGAGCATATTCCAACATGAACCTTTGTGATAGAATTTCAACGCTCGAGATCTCCTCTTCTTCTCTCTAATGGATTTCCAACAAATTAACCCCTGATCAACAGGTATCTGTCATCCTCTAAAGTGATAGGCCATCATCAGCTGATATTTACAGACAGCAGAAGTCACGGGCATAAAGCTAGAGATTATTCTATGTTATCGGGAAAAAAAAGTCAAAAAAAAAAAGGAGCCGCCACGCACTATCTATCACCAGGTGTCTGTCGTACTCTAAAATAATATTTTTTTTTTATTTTTAAAATCAATACTTTAAAACTATTTAAAACATATAAAAAAATTAAATTTTTATAAAATATAATTTACACCATGTTTTCAAATAGTAATATAATATCTTTTGTTTAATTAATATATGAATGCCAAAAAAATTTATAAAAATATAAACGAGATAATCATTTAGAAAATTATTAGATTAGATAAATGAATCGTTTGAAATTAATAATTATATAAGTAGCTTTTCATTTAAAGTTTGTGAACTTGTATAAGGGTGTGTTTGGTTTGGATGTATGGTGATTTTTTATCAAAAATATAATATCTTTTAACCACAAATTATATCTTTAAAAACTATAAAAACATGTTTTTTATTTAAAAAATCACAAACAGTAAGTGACAGAAGTATTAAGTGGCCATGTTTCCCCTATATATTATACTAATGCTGTTACGATCTCAAAATCAACAAAATCCCAAACAAAACACTTCAAAATGAAGATTTGGGCCTTCAAGGATTTCTCTCTATTGCTGTCCCTTTTACTAGGAAGCTCAGCTGAGCAGTGTGGAAGCCAGGCCCGGGGTGCCCTGTGTCCGGGAGGTCTCTGTTGTAGCCAATTTGGTTGGTGTGGCATCACTAATGATTACTGTGGTAGTGGCTGCCAAGTGAGGAGCTTGATGAGATGCTTAAACAATTTGGCTCTGTTGATAATTAATTCCACCGAGCACGTTTTATTCATTGATATAGACTTTTTAAAAGGAGCTGGACCATCTCCATGGGAGATGCTATATTAAATAACTAAATTAATAAAATAGTTTTTTTTAAATAGTATAAATATAATTTTTTATTTATATGCATTCTAATGGTAAAAAACCATTTACAAGAATAAATCATATTTTAATATATTTTATAATTAAATTAATTTTAATATAATTATATAGAGTAATTTTTTATATAATATAATCATGATGTTATTAATTATATAATTAATATGAGTTATTAATAAAATTAATGAAGTAATTGAAAGTTAAAAAATTTAATTTCAAGTTTAAATTTAAAAATTTATTTATATGAATATTTTTATTTTTTATTTTTAAATATTACAGTTAAAATTTTGATTTTTAAAGTTGAGGCACAAATGCTTTGAGATTTGCGGGGTTTTTTTTGTTTTATTTTTAATGAGGGAAATAAAGAAAAGAGGGAAATGATGGGGACAAAGATGGCACTTCTGTTACGGTCTCCTGGGAAAACATGATGTTTTATTACAAATTATAAGGACGGAAATGCCATTGTATACCTCTATTATTGGATTTGGCTATATATACCCACTTGCTTTCACCTTCTCAATCATCAACGAACTCAAGCATATTAACAAGAAATGAGTGTTTGGGCATTATTCGCATTTTTCTCTTTATTCTTGTCCCTTTCGGTTAGAGGCTCAGCTGAGCAATGCGGTCAGCAAGCCGGGAATGCCCTGTGTCCAGGAGGCCTCTGTTGTAGTTCTCATGGTTGGTGTGGGACAACGGATGATTATTGCGGTAATGGTTGTCAAAGCCAGTGTGATGGAGGAGGTGGGAGTGGTGGAGGCGGTGGTGGAGGTGGAGGTGATGGTTACTTAAGTGATATTATCCCAGAATCAACGTTTGATGCTTTGCTCAAGTATAGAAATGATCCTCAATGTCATGCTGTTGGGTTCTACACTTACGATGCTTTTATCTCCGCTGCTAAGGAATTTCCTGATTTTGGTAACACTGGTGATGATCTAATGCGTAAAAGGGAGATTGCTGCTTTCCTGGGCCAGACATCTCATGAAACTACCGGTAGGGTTTTATTTTTTATTTAATTTCTTGCTCATAACTTCAATTAATGACATAAGATGCCTAGGTTGAGCAGACTCGTTGTACAAACTCATTCTGTAATTAATTAAATAAGGTTATCCTTGGTTGATTAAGTTCCTTGTCTCTAATTTGACAATGCATGCTCCTACATAAAGGAGGGTGGGCAGAGGCACCCGATGGCCCATACGCTTGGGGATATTGCTATCTTAGAGAAATAAATTGTCAAGATTATTGTGCCTCATCTTCCAAATATCAATGTGTTGCGGGCAAGCAATACTGTGGCCGAGGACCAATCCAACTTACATGGTATTTCTGCAAGGCCTTGATTAGCAGAGTCATTTAATTCAGTTTATGGAAGACATTTTGTGGGGTACTTTGAATCAAAAGAAGAGGCCAAATCCTGCAAAACCTTATTAGATCTTGATTTGCATTGAGTTAGTTTATTAACATGTGGTGCAGGAACTATAATTATGGCCTATGCGGAGACGACTTGAATTTGCAACTTTTACAAGAACCAGAACTTGTTGAGACTGATCCTTTCATTGCCTTCAAGACAGCACTCTGGTTTTGGATGACACCACAATCCCCAAAGCCCTCTTGTCACGCAGTCATCACTGGAAGTTGGACACCGACCGAGGAAGACCAGAAGGCTGGTAGGGTTCCAGGCTATGGTGTGATAACTAACATCATCAATGGTGCCATTGAATGTGGTAAGGGAGGGCCAAATGATGCAAATGAGGATCGCATTGGGTTCTACAAGACATACTGTGATTCACTCGGAACAACCTATGACTCCGATCTTGACTGCTACCAGCAAGAGCCTTTTGGATATGGGCTCTTAGGATGGAAGGACACCATGTAATTTGATGTTGAAGCTATCTTGTCTTGAAACAATAATAATAGCTTTTAGCCATCATGGGAGACGGTCCAGCTCCTTTTAAGAAGTCCACGTCAATGAATAAAACGTGCTCGATGGAATTAAATAAAAAACTTAAAATATTTATATCTTATTCATTAGATTTCAGATATTTATACTTATTAAATTTTTATTTATCATTCAACAAAAAAATAAAATTGTAAAATATATATTTGAAATGTATATAATTATATTAAATAATAAAACTATACATATTATATAAGTGTATTGTGTGTGTGTGGGATTTTAAAAACAAATATAAATATTCTACAATATATCCATAATATATTCATTACAAATCAGCTAAAGTAATTATATATAAAAAAAACTTGTTTGTTGGATTTAGTGTGGTTCCATATTCATTAATTAAATTATGATTAAATTATTATCTTTATTGTCCCGAGATAATCAAAGAAGAAGAGGAAGAAAAACACAAATCCTTAATATTATTTCAATATGGAAATTTAGATTCAATCTTGAAGAAGCGTGATTATTATTGTCAAATATGCTGTATCAGTAAATTATTGTTAATATTTTTAATAATTAAAAAAAAGAAAAAAAAATGAAATATTAAAGCATTAATATCGTATGCTGACAGGGATCAAGTATTAAAATGAAGTTTCAAAGGATGGGACCTCAAATTTCTGCAACATCACGGATGCCATTTTTCTGAAACATGTTACCGCCGCATTAATAGTTGAAGAGGATATTGAGATTCCTCTTCAACTATTAATAGAAAAATATTCTGGTATTTATACCAGTACAGTGTTTATACTGGTGGTGACGGAAAGAGAGAATAAATGCTATTTTCGAGACTTAAATATTTCATAAATCTTGTTTTAAGTTTGTATTAGATTTGAACTGTGTTAAACTTGTGCTATCTAAATATATATTATTTATATGAAATCTAGAGAAATAAAATTTAAATAATAATAATAATAATAATAATAATTATTATTATTATTATTATTATTATTATTATTACACTTCAAATTAAAATTACAGTTATTTTTTAATATTGATAATAAATTTTTTAAAATTTACTAATTATTTTAATTATAAAAAAATAATATTTATAACACAAATAATATTATTTTTTACATTAAGACTTTAATTATAATAATATTTATAATACAAATAGTTATATTTAGAATCTTAAGACAAATAACCTTGTGTTTTGCTGCAAGACTTAATAGAATTAGATTCGGACCTAGTGTTTTTGGATCCCCAAATCTAATTTAGATCCTACCTTAGCCTGACCCAACTCCAATGGGTCTTGTAGAGGGCAGGACCCAACACATAATTTATTTATGCATTTACCAATATATATAATTCAAAACTACTGAATAAAAGATATAAAGATAATAAAATATTAAATATTATAAAATTAAAATAACTTCTATTACCCAAGATAACATTATATTTTAATATTTATAAATTATTTTTTGATGAATTTTATTGTTCAAAATTTTTTTTATATAATACAAATATATAAAGTATATAATGTAAATAAAAAATATTTAAAAAATAATTATAGAACACATATTGCGGAAATCATAATAAGGGTTAATTGTGCGATGGGAGGCTAATGTTAGCAGCCAATATGATTGGTGTGGCCTGTGATGTAGCTAGCTAATATTAATAATTCTGGCTAATTCAAATTTTATTTATTTATTTATTTATTTTTTAACCAATTTGTGACTATAAACTGGAATACAAATTCTCATAAAAAAAATTAAAAATTTTAAATTTGTGATTGCAAAATCAGTCACTTTTGTTTTTTTAAAATGTAACTGAATTGCATTTTTTTTTTGTTATTGTGCCTTTTACCGAATATTTTCGGTCACAAATCCATCACGAATCACGTTTGTGAAGGATTTTTGCTTCTTTATAACTAAAATTTCGATCACAAAAATAGCTGTTTTTTTAGTATGCTACCCAAACCTAGCATGAGATATACACGCATCTATTTCGTTGTTTCTTCGTCTTTACTAGGCGAGAATACGTTCTTCAGTTCTTGCTGAGGCTTCAAAGTGCTGTGACCAGAGGTTGGGCTGTTTTCTTCACAAGATCTCTCCCGAAAACACGTAGATCGATCCATTGTTCTAGACGTGTCGGCCCTTTTGTCATGAAGGCACTTGTCAATAATCCCGAATATGGTAGTTGTATGTCATGAAAATTGTCGATCTTTCTTCATCGATCAATGTGTTAAATTAATTGAGATCAAATAGAAAAAAAAGATTAGAATTCTGAATAATCTGTATATTATGAATACCTAATCTTAACCTAAATAGAAATAAAGTATATATAGGTCAAACTGAAAGTACTATTCTACCCTTAATAAATAAGACTACATAAATATTATTTAACATCTCCCATCAAACTCACGAAGCGGCAGCTACAAGCATCGAGAGTTTGCCAACCAAAAAACAAAAATGAGAGATGGAATGCGCCTTGATAAAGAAATCTGCAATCTGCAAGGAAGAAGGAACAAAAGGCAAAGCAATGGTGCCATGTTTGAGATGATGATAAGTAAGATGACAATCGATCTCAATGTGCTTAGTGCGCTCATGAAAAACCGAGTTATGAGCAATCTGAATAGAACTCTGGTTGTCACAATATAGAAGTAGGATGAGAAAAGGAAATTCCCATATCAGCAAGTAACCAACGTAACCAAACAATCTCTTTGGTAGTAGATGTCATGGCACGATATTCTGTTTCGGTGGATGATTGAGAAACAATAGATTGTTTCTTGCTCTTCCAAGAAATAAGAGAATCACCTAAAAAGATACAAAACTCAGTAACAGACTTACGATCTATGGGATCACTACCATGATCAGCATCAGAGTATGCACGCAACTCCAGGGAAGAGGTGGATGAAAGTAAAAGACTCTGAAAAACTGTACCCCGAAGATATCGCAAAATACGAAGAACAGTTGCCCGGTGAACAGTAGTAGGAGAAGCAACAAACTGACTAACAACATGAACGACATATAAAATATCTGGACGAGTAATTGTGAGATATACCAAACTCCCAACAATAGTGCGGTATAAAGTAGGATCTATCAAAGGTAAACCATCAGAAAAAGAGTACCTTGCGTTAACCTCAATAGGAGTATCTACAGTCTTATTATCAGTAAGTCTAGCCCGCTCAAAAATATCTGCAACATATTTCGACTGAGAAAGAAGGTAACCTCTAGGTGAGTATGTTACCTCAATACCCAGGAAATATCGAAGATAACCCAAATCCTTCATTTCAAATCGTATAGCCAACTCTGTCTTCAAAACTGAAATACCATCAATATCATCACCAGTAATAATCATGTCATCAACATATAAAGACAGAATGATATGACCTGCATCAGTGCACTTAATAAAAAGAGCAGAATCATGACTGCTAGAAACAAAGCCAAGAGACGAGATCATAATAGAGAATTTCTCAAACCAAGCACGAGGTGCTTGTTTGAGACCATATAATGTTTTCTTAAGCTTACAAACATATCCGGAGTCATGTGAAATACCAGGAGGGGGTGCCATATAAACTTCTTCTTGAAGATCTCCATTCAAGAATGCATTTTTAACATCAAGCTGAAAAATATACAACTGACGAATCGAAGCTACGATAATAAGAGTACGAATAGTAGTCATTTTTGCAATCGGGGCAAATATCTCCTCATAGTCCATATCATACTGTTAAGAGTATCTTTTTACAACCAGCCTAGCTCTGTATTAGGAATGAGCAAAAAAACCGATAAACCGATTAAACCGAGAAAACCAGAAACAAAATAACCGAAAAAAAACCGAATTAACCGACTAAAAAATCACAAAAAAATTCCGGTTCGGTTGGTTTCGGTTTCTAAAGTCTGAAACCGATTGAACTGAACCGAACCAAACCGGTTCAACCAGCAACCACTTAAAAAAAAATTTAAGTATAAATACAACATTTTCTAACCCTAAAATTACTTTAGCCATCAGCCGCCCCTTCCCTCCCTTTAGCCCTCCATTCCCCTTCTCTGCATATTCCCCTTCTCTACATATCCCTCTTCTTTGTCCCTCCCTTTCTTTAGCCCTCCCTTCCCCTTCTCTACATATCCCTCCCTCCATTTAGCCTACTTTCTCCACATATCCCTTTTAGCCCCCCTCCCTCCCCATTCTCTGCATATCCCTCTCCCTTTCCTTTACTCTCCTTTGCTTTAATTTTTCTCCCCTTCCTTTACTCTCCTTTGCTTTAATTTTTCTCCCCTTCCTTTACTCTTTGTAAACCTAAAGTTACAGGCTTTATGGGGTGCATGCATGATATGGGTAAGTGCTAAGTTGTGGATTTTTTTTCCTTTCATTCCCCCCTTTTTTTTCCCTTTTATCTTTTGCTGGCTTGTGTGGTTGCTGGTTTGGACAATTTGTTCATACAAGTTTCAGCAAACAAACATGACATCTTTTCTTTATTATGCGTAGCAGAAGCTTTGGATTTGGAAGCTCTTGTTTTAATTGTGGGCGGTCGGGGCACAGAGCATCAAAATGCCCAAACAAGGAAGATTTTTAGTTGCCTTTTTTCGACGCAAGGATTAGGGATTTTTTTGGGACTGTGAACAGGTTGGAATAATTTCGGTTTGAATCGGTTTGGAAGAGAAAAAAACCAAACCGAAATTAATCGGTTTGAACCGGTTTTCGATGCGGTTCAATTTAAAAAATTAAAAAAAATAAAATCGGTTTGGTTATTTCTTTTAGTTCAAAACCTGACCGAACCGGAAATGCTCAGCCCTACTTTGTATCGCTCAATAGACCTATCAGAATTAGTCTTGATCTTATACACCCAACGACAACCAACAACACTCTTACCAGGAGGTAGAGGAACCAGACCCAAGTATCTGTCTTATGCAAAGTAGAAAGTTCCTCATCCATAGCTTGCTGCTAAAGCGGATCAAGAATTGTCTCTTTAGAGGAAAAGGGCTCAAAGAGACAATGAATATAAGTTAAAAAGGAAGTAAATGATGAAAAATAACAAGAATAAGCAAAATCTGGTAGTTTTGTGGATTTACAAATACGGATGGACTGACGTGGAGGTGGATCCATAATCTTAGATGAAGCTTGAGGGGCTATAGATGAGAATGGAGCTTCAAGTGTGCCAGAGAGTAAAGTACCAGTACCTACAGAGTTATGAGTATGAATTGATCGAACATAGGGAGAGGTATCATTACCAGAATTCTCAGAAAAAGGATCTATATGAATAAGATCAGATTTTATCAGGCTATGAGTAGTGGATGAAATAGAAAAGAAAGGTATATGCTCAAGGAAGACAACATGTCGAGACACATAAAGTTTCTGAGTTATTGGATCAAAACAACGATACCCCTTTTTACCTTCACCATAACCCAAAAAGACACAAATAACGGATTGAGAGGATAGCTTACTGTGTTCTACATGAGGACGAGGAACGAAACAAGTACAACCAAAGACTCTAAATGAGGAATAATTAGGGACATACCCATATAACTTCAAAAGGAGATAGACCCGAACTATGAGAAGATGGAATTGTATTAATCAAACTTATAGCAGTAAGAACAACTTCTTCCTAAAACTCATTAGGAACAAAAGCAGACAACAAGAGAGAACGAGCAGTTTTGACAATGTGCCTATTATTTCTTTCAGCTACACTATTTTATTCAGGAGTATCTGTACATGAAGTTTGATTGATAGTTCCATCTAAGACAAGCATTTGACAAAATTTATTAGAGGTGTATTCCCCACCCAAATCACACCTAAAACATTTGATCACAACAGAATATTGAGTTTTGATAAGAGTTCAAAAAGCTGCATATATCTCAAAGAATTCAGAATGATGTTTCATTAAATAAACCCAACAATAACGAGTATGATCATCAATAAAAGAGACATAATATCGAGACCCTCCTATTATGGAAACAGGAGAAGGTCCCAATACATCAGAATGAATCAAATCAAATGGTGAAGATAAAACAGAAATACTTCGATTAAAAGGTAAAGCAGAAAATTTTGTCAGTTTACATCCACTACAATCATAAATGTCACAAGTTTTCAAATTTCCTAAAACTCCTGTGGATGCTAAAAATCTCAAACAAGATGATGAAACATGACCTAGACGGGAATGTCATAAATAAAAACTAAAAGATGAAAGACTCAAACAAAAGGAAGACAAATCAGCAGTAGTAGCAGCAGCAACATCGGCACTTTTAACTCATCCAAAATATATAGTCCATTCTCCCTACGGTCTGTCCCAATCAGCTTCTGAGACTGCAAATCCTGTACACAACAAAAAGAACCAGAAAACATGACTAAATAATCACCAGAATCACATATTTGACCAACACACGCAAGATTCAATTTGATTTTTGGAATAAGATAAACATTAGGAAGAGACAAGTGAGGTGTAACAACATAACCAACAACTGTTAAGGGCATAGGAGTGCCATCAGCGGTCATAACAGGAATGGAGGACAAAGGGAACACTGAGGTAAAAGATGAGGAATCTGGAGACATATGATAGGAAGCACCAGAATCCAAGACCCATTTAGAGTATGACATACTTGAAGAACTATGAGACAACTAACCTATGGAAGAAGCGAACATTGTTTGTGGCTGCAAGGAGAGAAACTTCTGAAATTGTTCAACCAAAGTATTAGGATCGGTAATAGATTCTGGGGAAGCTACTGCTACAGTATTGTGGTGTGGTGGTTTATAACCCTGAAGTGGTCAATTAGCATTAGATTGTGACTGATTGCCAGACTTCCAAGCTTGATTCTACTCAACTTAGGACACTGAGCCTTCCAATGACCTTTCTACTTACAGAAATTGCACTCATCAAAGCCAACCCTTGTGTAAGGCTTCTTCTGATGATTAGAGAATGACTTAGAAGGTATTGCTAGTACAGAAGGATTTGAAGCAGAAAGAATTCCCTTTTCAGAATAAGACTGAAGATGTATTTCTTCAGCTAATAACTCACTGACAACAGAGTCAACAGAAAGCAGTGGAGTACGATGAAGAATTGAACCTCTAAGTCCTTCGAAGTCACTGCGAAGTGCTGTTAAAAACTGTACCAATCATTGTTGCTCTCTACGCTCAATATAGGCACCACATGCCTTTAATTTTGTTGATTCTGTAAGAGCCAATTGATCCCAAATATCTGCCATAGCAGAATAAAACTCTTGAATACTCATATTCTTCTGATAAAAAGCTCGTATGTCATTCTCTAATTGATACTGTTTTGTAAAATTTGATTGCGTGAATAACCTTTGCAGATGATCTCAAACCTCTTTTGTTGTCTCATACTTCGCCAACTGCGTACCTATCGAATGCTCAACAGAATTGTTGATTCAAGTAATGATCTTTGTATTATTTGCTTCCCATGTATCTATCAAAACAACATCCCCTTCCTCAATATTCTTAGGTATTATATAAGTTCCACTAACATACCCCTACATCTTCTTACCCTTAAGAAAATTTCGCATTACATAGCTCCAATACGAATAGTTCTTCCCATCCAACCTCACACTCACAAACTGAAGCGAATCATCTCTTTCAGTAGCCATAATTAACAATCACAGAGAACCAGAATGTGAAAGCAGCGGAAAACAAAATACCAAATTGCAGAAACTGAATAGAGATTGCAGAAACTAAACAAATATCTTCTCAAAATTATATGATTACTCCAAAACACAAAACAAATTTACAGAAACTGAACGCAAATACCAAATTGCAAAAATTGAAGGGTAGACGAAATACCAAAATAATTGCAAAAACTGATGAAATACCAAAATAATTGCAGAAACTGATGAAATACCAAAATAATTGTAGAAACTGACGAAATATAAATTGGATCCGCAAACTTGTGTTTGGGATTAAGCCTCGTTTCATAAAATCAGCTATAATACCAAGTTAGATTAATTGAGATCAAATAGAGAAAGGAAGCTAGAATTCTGAATAATCTGTATATTATGAATGCTTAGACTTAACCTAAATACAAATAAAGTATATATAGGTCAAACTGAAAGTATTATTCTACTCTTAATAAATAAGACTACATAAATATTTTTTAACACAATGAACAATATTTGCCTGTATAGGTTTAAAACTTATACCAGTTATATGACCCGCGCGATGCTGCGAGTTAATAGTTTTTGCATAAAAAATATCAAAAAAAAATAAGATCTAAAAGTATTAGGTCTTTTTGCAAAGCTACACCCAATAATCTTGGGTGTTGCTGCAACGCCTGGCCCAAGAGTAATATTTATAATATTAATAATAATATTAAACTTGCATTCATGTCGTGAAAGTTTGATAACTAAATAGAAAAAAATTTTGAATTAACTGGGCTAACCCGTCAAACCCGGGATCCGTGTCATGAAAATTTGATAACTAAATAGAAAACAAATTGAACATTAACAAACTAAATTAAACAAAAAAAATTAATTAAAAAGAAAAAAACAAACAAAAAAACATCAGTTTTTTCACTATGGACTCCAGTGTGCAGTCCACAGTTAAAGGCATAGAAACAACAAAAAAAATTAAAAAAAAAAAAAACTAAAGGCATCAATCAATAACTAAATAGAAAAAAATTTAATATTGATGAACTAAATTAAATAAAAAAATATTAAATAAAAAGAAACAATAAAAGAAAAAAAACTTATAAGAAGAAAAAAACTAATGAAGAAAAAGGGAAAAAAAATCTAAATTAACTGGGTTAACCCGTGAAACCTGAGATCTGTGTCATGAAAGTCTGATAACTAAATAAAAAAATTAATATCAACAAACTAAATTAAAAAATGAATTAAAAAGAAAAAAAACATCAGCCTTTTTACCATGGATTGCACTGTACAGTCCACAGTGAAAGGCATAAAAAAAAATACTAAAGGATTTAGTCTTTTCACTGTGGATTGTATACAATATTAAAAGATAAAATCGGAAGACAAAACTAATGAGGAAAAAGAAAAAAAATCTGAATCAACTTAGTTAACCCGCCAAATCAGGTTAACCCATCAAACCTGGAATTCGTGTCATGAAAGTGTGATAACTAAATAGAAAAATGATTTATTATTAATAAAATAAATTAAAAAAAAGATTAATGTCAAACCTAGGATCCATGTCATGAAAATCTGATAATTAAATACAAAAAATTTAATATTAAGAAACTAAATTAAAAAATAATTAAAAAAAGACAAAAAAAAACTAAAGGTATTAGTTTTTTCATTGTGAACTGTATTGTGTAATCCACAATAAAAGGCTTAAAAAGAAAAGAAAAAAAAATAAAGGCACACACCACGGGTTAATTTTTTTTCTTGCATAAAAAAAATCAAAAAAGGCTAAGATATAAGAGTGTTGGGTCTTTTTGCAAAGATATGCCCATGAGCCTTTGATTTAGCTGTAACGCTTGACCCAAGAGTAATATTTATAATATTAATAATAATATTAAACTTACATGACTCAAGTTTAAATGAGTCTGGCTACAACACCGAATCCAAGAGTCTTGAATATGGGTTTAGCTGCAAGGTCGTGTCATAAAAGTGTGATAATTAAATAGATTGATTAAAAAAAACCAACATGAAGAAAAAGAAAAAAAATCTGAATTAACGAGGTTAACCCTTCAAACCAGATTAACCGTCAAACCTGGGATTCGCATCATGAAAGTTTGATAACTAAATAGAAAAAAAAATTGACGGGTTAACCCGTCAAGCCCGGGATACGTGTCATGAAAGTCTGATAATTAAATAGAAAGAAATTTAACATTAAAAAACTAAACTAAACAAAAAAAAATAATTATAAAGAAAAAAAGCAAAAAACAAATTCCGGGTTAACTTCTCAAACTTTAAAAAAAGCAAAAAAAAATCCAGGTTAACTCGTCAAATCCGAGATCCGTGTCATGAAAATCTGATAACTAAAAAAAATTAACATTAACAAATTAAAATAAACAAAAACAATCATTAAAATAAAAAAAAAGAAAAAGAAAAAAAAGGCATAAAAACCCCATAAAAACATAAAAAGCAAAAATAAATAAATTAAACAAAAAAAATTAAAAATGAAAAAAAAAAAACAGCTTAGCATTTCACTGTAGACTGCACGGTGAAACACTGAACAGTTTTAGTATATGTTATTAATTAAAAAGAAAAGAAAAGAAAACCAGATTAATCCGTCAAACTCGGGATCCGTGTTATGAAAATTTGATAACTAAATAAAAAAAATTAACATTAACAAACTAAATTAAATAAAAAAAATTATTAAAGAAAAATACACAAAGAAAAAAGCAAAAAAAACCCATAAAGGCATAGAAAACCAAAAAAAATAAAAAGAAAAAAAATGGAAAGAAAAAGAAAGAAAAAGAAAGAAAAAGAAAAAGAAAAAAAACTGCTCAGCGTTTCACTGTGAACTTGCACAATGAAACACTGAACAGTTTTAGTTTATTGTTAACTAGTATATATTATTTTATATTTAATTTTTATTAATTAAAATAAAAACAATATGACACTTGATCAATAACATTCTAATATTATATCAAAAAATCATCTAACTAAAATCTTAAGATTTTAAATAAAATCTCAATACTAATTTTATATTATTTTCTAGCATAAATATGGTTGGAGCAGCAAAATTCCAGATTATTTCAATACTGGTTGCCAAAACCAATGTTATGGCTATCACCAGTTCGAGTCTTACAAATTTTATGGTTATTGAAGGTTTACATGGTCGTTAATTTCAAGATCCATGAAATTAATCGAGATGTATAGAAGTTGGTTCAGACATTCATATTAATTTTAAAAAAAATCACAAATTATAATGTTTGTAATGATGGAAATTATGTTGATTCTAATTTATTTATTTATTTTTTAAAAAAGGCCTGAAATTATTGGTTTCATTAATTTGTCATTGTTGCACCGTATTCTGTGTATTAAGTTCGTGAACAAAGACATGATGGTTCTTTGATGCCAAGTCACGTGGTTCAAGAAAAACATTTTTTCCCCCTTTATCTAAATTAATTCATGGAAAATGTTTTTGTCCTTTTTTTTTTTGGAGTAAAGCACATGGTTCATGATTTAGTATCAAGTGATTAAAAAAATTGCTACGTCGTTGTGATTTGTTTTATTTGAATTATCAAATGCTTAAAAAATTGCTCATCCTTCTTGCTCTTGTATTAACAGTATTATTTATCTGTAAGTTAATTCTTAATTAGATATACTAGAATTAATTAATTTTATTCTTAATCAGATTGAGCAAGCATTATTGGCTTACTTATGGAAACTCTCAAAGAAGATGGTCTGTTCTCAAGGACTAACTTTTAATAAAATAGAGAATAAGAATCAAAGTTTTATTCTTACTTTATAGTTGGAAAAAACAAAGTGAGAAAAAAAATCGTTCTTATAAAATGAAGCGGGAGTAAAAATAAGAATAAATATTTAAAAAAAAAAATAATATTTTATTTATTTATTATATATTAATTATTTTTATTGGTATTATTATTTATATTATTATTATCACCATTCTTATCACTATTATAAAAATATTATTATTATTTTACAACCACAATTCTTTTACACCGCCACCTCCTATGATGATGATTATATTAGTTTATTAGTTTCCTTCAAAAATACATTATTGTATTGGTATTATTTATTTTTTCTTTACATCATCAGAATCACTTTTATCATTTTTACTATGAGATGAAATTATTGTATTAATTAATAATTATTATTTTCATCTTAAAATTCAGTATATAAATTTTAAATTCCATTCTCATTCCTTATTACTATTTCAAAAACAGCATAATAATTAAAATTTCATTACGATTCCCTAATTTTCATGTCGATTCATGCAATCTCATTCAGAACTTTTCATTCCTGGTAGCCCAATGATTTAAAAACTTTGAACTCTCAGTTTTTTTTTAAGAAAAATTAAAAGAAAAGCTCATATGCACTTAATCAATCTAATTTCTTTTTTCCTTTTTTATTTCATGGAAGTAAGTTGTGGTGGTAGATGGGACAAAGATGACACTTACGTTATCGTTTTTCCATATAAAACAACAAAGCTCACATGCACTTAATCAATTTGATTTATTTTTCTTTGTTTTTTTTTTTTTCCCTACGAGGAAGTTGTCGTACCTTTTTGATCAACATGGAAATGATGGGGCTTTTGTTGCCGTCTCCAGTGAAAATTAACATGATGCTTTATTACAAATTAATTATAAGGACCGAAATGCCATCGTATACCTCTATTATTGGCTATATATACCCAGATGCTTTCACCTTCTCAATCATCAACGAACTCAAGCATTTAACAAGAAATGAGTGTTTGGGCATTCACATTCTTCTCCTTATTCTTGTCCCTTTCGGTTAGAGGCTCAGCTGAGCAATGCGGTCAGCAAGCCGGGGGTGCCTTGTGTCCTGAAGGCCTGTGTTGTAGTTCTCATGGTTGGTGTGGGACAACGGATGATTATTGCGGTATTGATTGTCAGAGCCAGTGTGATGGAGGAGGTGGGGGTGGTGGAGGCGGTGGTGGAGGTGGAGGTGGAGGTGATGGTTACTTAAGTGACATCATCCCAGAATCAACGTTTGATGCTTTGCTCAAGTATAGAAATGATCCTCGATGTCCTGCTGTTGGGTTCTACACCTATGATGCTTTTATCTCCGCTGCTAAGGAATTCCCTGATTTTGGTAACACTGGTGATGATCTGATGCGTAAAAGGGAGATTGCTGCTTTCCTGGGCCAGACATCTCATGAAACTAACGGTAGGGTTTTATTTTTTATTTAATTTCGTGCTCATAACTTCAATTAATGACATAGGATGCCTAGGTTGAATAGACTCGGTGTACAAACTCATTCTGTTATTATTTAAATAAGGATATCCTTGGTTGATAAATTTCCTTGTCTCTAATTTGACAATGCATGCTCCTACATAAAGGATGGTGGCCAGCTGCAGAAGGTGACCCATACGATTGGGGATATTGCCATATTAGGGAAATAAATTGTCTAGATTATTGTGAACCATCTTCCAAATATCAATGTGTTGCGGGCAAGCAATATTGTGGCCGAGGACCAATCCAACTTTCATGGTAATTCCGCAAGGCCTTGACTAGCAGAGTCGTTTGATTTAGTTTATTGCTTAAGTAATTTTTTTATATATGGAAGATATATTGTGAAGTACTTTGAATCAAAAGAAATGGCCAGATCCAGCAAAACATTATTAGATCTTGATTTGCATTGAGTTAGTTTATTAACATGTGGTGCAGGAACTATAATTATGGCCTATGCGCAGACGACTTGAATTTGCAACTGTTACAAGAACCAGAACTTGTTGAAACTGATCCTGTCATTTCCTTCAAGACAGCACTCTGGTTTTGGATGACACCACAGGCCCCAAAGCCCTCTTGTCACGCAGTCATCACTGGAAATTGGACACCGAGCACGGCAGACTCGGAGGCTGGTAGGGTTCCAGGCTATGGTGTAATAACAAACATCATCAATGGTGGCATTGAATGTGGTCAGGGAGGGCCAAATAATGCAAATGAGAATCGCATTGGGTACTACAAGACATTCTGTGATAAACTCGGAACAACCTATGGCCCCAATCTTGACTGCTACCAGCAAAGGCCTTTTGGATATGGACTCTTGGGATTGAAGGACACCATGTAATTTGATGTTGAAGCTATTATGTATTTAAATAACGAAAGCTTTTAGCTTATCGACCTTTTCTATTTCCACCAGTAAGAATAAGATGTTTCTTTTGTCCCTTCCAGGCGATCGGAAATATTTACGTATTTACAAAATACCGTCTCAGTTCATGGATTAAATCATGCTGTGGAAGTCCAAAGCCTTTTCTATTTTCCTAATAAAGTTGCGGAGCTTTTGATGGTTTTTGACACCAGGTGCAACTGTAACCCATAAAACAAGATAAAAAAAACCCTAGTATCAATTTAAATTACATAGAAGAAGAAAAGAAGTCAGGAACATCGCTGTTAGCTAGTTATCTATATATATCATCACTTAAAGATTCTTTGAAAGAGTAGCTAATTAATAATCAAGGTGCAGCTAGCATAATAAAGTTCGGTCTATATTGGAGGCCAGGAAAAAGATTGAGTACGATTTTTATGAGCAGATAAAACTGGATTTGCCCGGGTTTATGTACCAGCGATATCTAAAAGAAAAGGAAGGCAGAAGACAAGACCCTAAAAGTCGCCAGGTACTGTTCATCACTTTATTATATCTTCTCTTTAATTATTACATAGATGCTCACGAGCAGCAAACATTATTGAAATAGTCCACAGTTTTTATTAACAAGTGACAGGTGTATTAAGTAGCCATGTTTCCTTTATAAGTGGGGGTGGTAAGAGTTTAGAATTAAAGATCTTCGAGCCTTGTAATTGCTCAAAAAAATATTCATGTTTCCCCTATATATTCTATTGCTGTTACGATCTCAAAATCAACAAAATCCCGAACAAAACACTTCAAAATGAAGATTTGGACCTTCACGGTTTTCTCTCTATTGCTGTCCCTTTTACTAGGAGGCTCAGCTGAGCAGTGTGGAAGCCAGGCCGGGGGTGCACTGTGTCCGGGAGGTCTATGTTGTAGCCAATTTGGTTGGTGTGGCAGCACTAATGATTACTGTGGTACCGGCTGCCAAAGCCAGTGCGGTGGTGCGGGCGGAGGAGACCTTGGCAGTATCATCACAAGTGTGAAGTTTGATGAGATGCTTAAACATAGAAGAATGATGGTGGATGCCCTGGCAAGGGATTCTACACTTACAATGCTTTCATCTCAGCTGCCAATGCCTTCCCTGGCTTTGGCACTACTGGTGATGCTGACACTCGTAAAAGGGAGATCGCTGCTTTCTTGGGCCAAACCTCTCATGAAACTACTGGTTCGTTTAATCAGTCTCAAACCTAATTAATCAGCTTAGTTTATATAATTCTTCACATCACATTATGTATCAGAGGAATATTAGTAAGTTAATTATCATGATTTCATTTGATGAATGTACATGTAGGAGGGTGGCAAACTGCTCCTGATGGTCCTTGGGGATATTGCTTTGTCAAGGAACAAAATCCTGGATCTTATTGTTCTCCAAGTTCCACGTATCCATGTGCTGGTGGCAAGCAATATTATGGCAGAGGTCCTGTGCAGCTTTCATGGTAAGTCCAGATTTTTTTATTATTGTTATCTGGTAGGTATTTTTTTTCTTCATTTGTGTGTTTACATATTCATCCACCCATTTTGAAGCATTAAAAATCAAGTTGAAAGAATTCAAGTGTATGTGTGTGTATATATATATATATTTTTTTTATTTAGCACAACTTTGCAGTGAAGTTAATTTAATTTGATAAATATAACACAGGAACTACAACTACGGGCAGTGTGGAAAAGCTATAGGAGTGGATCTATTAACAATCCTGACCTTGTTGCAACCGATCCAGTAATTTCCTTCAAGACAGCAATTTGGTTTTGGATGACAGCACAGTCTCCAAAGCCCTCATGCCATAGTGTCATCACCGGGAATTGGTCACCTTCCGGTGCTGATTCGGCAGCTGGTCGGGTTCCAGGCTACGGTGTGTTAACAAACATTATCAATGACGGGCTTGAATGTGGTATGGGGTGGAAGCAACAGGTGGAGGATCGTATTGGGTTCTACAAGAGTCTTGACTGCTACAACCAAAGGTCATTTGCAAATGGACTCTTGGACTTGGTAGACTCCATGTAATTTTGTCACATCCTTCTGTAATCTGTATACCTAACAAAATATAAAACAAAACGTTTCCTGTTCTGAGTCAAATAAAAAAATATGACCCGTGTTTGTCTTTTTTATCTATCCATGCCTTCAAGCTTTATGCCAACGGCGCTTCTTTTATAGACAGTCAGGATATATATATGGAGAATATTTTTTTTTTATTATTATTATTGTGGGGTGTCCGGGCCAGCTTGTGCGCACCACGACTATTCTCCACGGCCCACTGAATATCCTGCAAGCCCAGTGAGCGGGTAAGGCACCGCGGGGGTGATAGGCGTGTGCATAGAGGATCGAATTTGGAACAGGAACGGAACAAGTTACACGGTTAACCACTGAGCTAGACCTTCAAATGCGAGAATAATTGTTTTTGCTAAGAGAGTTGGGAGCCCAAATTAATAAGCGGCCCGAAAATGGATGGGAAAATTGATTAGAGCAATTTATAACTCTTCTATGTAGTTGTAAACTTAGAACAACCCAAGACTTACTTAACCTATAGCCTGTACTGATTCGGATTAAAAAGAATAATTTAGATTAAAAAAAAAACTTAGCTGATCTAATCATAAATATGAATCGAGCTGCTAACTTAATTAAAACTCAATCCTCAAATATTAATTTTATTCTTAGAAAAAAATTAAACAAACATTATTATTTAAAATTTTTTTAAAAAAAATTAGAAATTAACTCTCATAATCCGTAAATAACATCTCTCTCGAATTAACTCTCTAGACTCTTCTGGAATTTAAATTAGACTACCTTTTAGGTCTATCTAAGAGCCCACAACCACTTTTAGGAGCCCATATCTTTGGACCAAAGGCTTGGATGATGTAGAGAACTCATTGGTCCTCGTCTCAACTTTTCCAGTCATTTTTTTTGTATTTTTTTATTTTTTATTAAAAAAAATCACATAATCAGATCCTAAATAATTAAAATATAAAAATTAATAAACTTTCATTTTCAAACCACAACACAATAAATAATCCATTCTTATACACAATATAAACCAATATATATAATTTTGGATAATATGTTAGAAAAGGTAAACCCGCACCTTAACTCTCGATCATAGTAAAACTTGATCATATCGTGCTCATAGTAAATTTGACTAAAGTATAATATATTGATTAAAATCTATTTTAATTCATATGATATGATCCAATGAATTAGATTTTATTCACATTTAAACTCTCTCTCTCTCTCAATAACTAAGTTTCTCATTAAGATGGATTAAATAAAAATCAATTAATTTTTGAATCAGAATATAATACAAAGAGGACATGGTCTTTATTGGATGAACAATAATTCCCAATAAATATATACGATAATCGCAGTGATCAACAAATTAATTCTTAAGACTAAATGAAGCTTTGGGTCTTGGAAGTTTTCTCTCTAAAATTATTGTTGTCATTTTAAGTAGTGTTTGAGATAATTTTTGTTTTTTGATGTTTTTTAAAAATATATTTTTCTTGAAAAAAATATTAAACTAATAATTTTTTAGTATTTTTTTATAATTTTAATATACTAATATTTAAAATTAAAAAATAAATATTTAAATAAATACTTTAAAAATCACATGTAACACACATTGCGGAAATCTTAATAGGGGTTAATTGTGCAGCCAATATGGTTGGTGGGAGCCTATGCTGTAGGCAACATTAATCATTCTGGACTAATTAAAATTTTATTTATTTATTTATTTTTAACCGATTTGTGACTATAAATTGGATTACAAATTCCCATAAAAAATTTCAAAATTTTAAATTTTAAAATCAAAAAGTATTGGGTCTGGCTACAACATCAAACTCAACAATAATATTTGACTTGTTTGTCAAAAATTTTATTTTTTTTAATCTTTTTTTTTTAGTAATAATAGTTTTTTAAAAAATTTATTAATGATAATAATAATAACAATAATAATAATAATAATTTTTAATTTTACACTTCAAATCAAACTATGGTTGTTTCTCGATATTGATAATAATTTTTTTCAAACTTAATAATTATTTTATTAATAATATTAATTATAAGAAAAAAATAATATTTTTAACATAAATAATACTATTTTTAACGCTAATACTTTCAACTATAATAAAAATAATAATATTTATAACACAAATAATACTATTTTTCATATTAATACTTTTAATAATAACAACAACAATAATTATAATTATAATACAAATAATTATATTTAGAAACTTGAGACCCAAGAACTTTAGATCTTAATGCAGGACCCATTATCCTTGGTCCTGATGCCGGACCCAAGAAAAATAACACTTGACGCAAGATCCAATGTAATTGAGTCTTGAAGCGGGTCCCATCAGTCTTGGATCCTGACGTAGACCCAAGAGCATTGGACCTAACAAGGCCCAAGAGAATTGGGTCCTGATGCAGAACCTATTAGTCTTGAGTCGTGAAGCAGAACTCATTAGACTTGGTCCTGCCATAGCCCAAGGGAATTCAAGACTCAAGAGCATTGGGTTCTGACGCAAGATCCAAGAGATTAGGTCCTAATGAAGGATTAATTATCTTAAGTCAAGTGGGGCTGGAAGACCTAAGGGAGTTGGATCCTGACGCAGGATCTATTAGCCTTGGGTTCGAACCTAGTGCTTTTGGGTCCCTAAAAGCTAATTTGGGTCTTGCCCTAACCTGGACCCAACTCTAATGAGTCATGCTGAGAGCAAGACCCAACACATAATTTATTTATGTATTTAATAATACATATAATTCAAATCTACTGAACAGAAGAAGACAATAAACATTAATAAAACTTTGAATCTCATACACTAGTGTTACAAAATTAAAATATCTTATATTACCCAAAATAATATTATATTATAATATTTATGAATTATTTTGTAATGGATTTTATTGTTAAAAAATTCTCTTATATAATACAAATATATAAAGTATATGATGTGGATCAAAAATTTATTGAGAGTTCCATCAACTTTAATATGATAATATTAGAGAGAAAAATTAAAAATTTTAATTTTTTTTCAAAGAATTTTTGAAACACAAAAATAAACATGCCTTAATAAGAAAATTCAATACAGCCTCAAATGAAAAACAAATTATGATTACCCAACTTTTAAACAATATATATAAAAAAACTCTAATCAATTTATTTTCTCTTTACTATATGAAAAAAAAATATATGAAAAAAAAGAAAAAAATATTAAAAGCATTGGGTCCTGCCCCTGGCAGGACCCAACACTGATGGGTCTTCCTTAGGACAAGACCCACGCTGATGGGTCCTACTCGCAACAAGAGCCAAGGTTGATGGGTCTAGTCGTAGGAGGACCTAAGGCTGATGGGTCCAGCCACGGCTCGACCCTAAGTTATTTTGGGTCTTTTTGCGACAAGGCTCAACTTATTATATTCTCCTTAGGTTGGCGCAGCCAGACCTAATCTTGATATATTTTTTTTAAAAAAATTAAAATATACAAAAACATCAAAAATATGAATTTGAAGTAAAGAAAATAATAAAAAAATTTAATTTTTTTTCAAAGCATTTTTAAAACAAAAAAACAAATATATTTTAATAAGGAAATTCAACCCAACCTGAAAAAAAAAACATCACCCAATTTTTATATAATATAAAAAATATCATATTAATTTATTTTTTCTCTGCGGTATAAAAAAATTAATAATAAAAAAAAATAGTTTTAAGAGGGAAAAAGAAGGTGTCTAAAGAAATTGATCAACCCTCGGCCCACAACAAACAATAAATCATCTCGAATTTCCACGTTTTGAGAAGAACTTATCTAAAGTACCTACTTTCTTGTCTGAATGTAAATAACTCACAAATGACTTAAACGTTATTAAAGAGCATATTCCTACATGAACCCTTGTGATATCCCTTCTTCTCTCTAATGGATTTCCAACAAACTAACCCCTGTCAATACGACACTATCCCTGATCAGCATCAGCTGATCTTTACGGCAAAAGTCACGCACATGAAGCTAGAGATTATTCTATGTTATCGCGAAAAAAAAGTTGAGAAAAAAGAGGCAGAAGACAAGACCTTAAAAGCCGCCACGCACTGTTCATCACTTTATTATATATCTTCTGTTTAATTAATACATAGATGTTAAATCCAGAAAAGTTAAAAAACACGAACGCGATAATCTAAGATAAATCCTCATGAGGTCAGACCATTATGGTTTAAAATCATGTAGAAAAGTACTAGATTGGATAAATGAGCACCCATCATTATTGAAATAGTCCATAGTTTTTATTAACAGGTGACAGAAGTATTAAGTAGCCATGTTTCCCATGTATATACTAATGCTGTTACGATCTCAAAATCAACAAAATCCCAAACAAAACACTTCAAAATGAAGATTTGGGCCTTCACGGATTTCTCTCTATTGCTGTCCCTTTTACTAGGAGGCTCAGCTGAGCAGTGTGGAAGAAAGACCGGGGGTGCCCTGTGTCCGGGAGGTCTATGTTGTAGCCAATTTGGTTGGTGTGGCAGCACTAATGATTACTGTGGTAGTGGCTGCCAAATGAGGAGTTTGATGAGATGCTTAAACAATTTGGCTCTGATGATAATTAATTCCACCGAGCACGTTTTATTCATTGATATGGACTTTTTAAAAGGAGCTGGACCATCTCCATGGGAGATGCTATATTAAATAACTAAATTAATAAAATAGTTTTTTTAAATAGTAGAAATATAATTTTTTTGTTCTATTTTTAATGAGGGAAATAAAGAAAGGAGGGAAATGATGGGGATTGGGGACAAAGATGGCACTTTGTTTTGTTACCGTCTCCAGGGAAAACATGATGTTTTATTACAAATTATGAGGACGGAAATGCCATCGCATACCTCTATTATTGACTATATATACCCACATGCTTTCACCTTCTCAATCATCAACGAACTCAAGCATTTAACAAGAAATGAGTGTTTGGGCATTCATATTTTTCTCCTTATTCTTGTCCCTTTCGGTTAGAGGCTCAGCTGAGCAATGCGGTCAGCAAGCCGGGGATGCCCTGTGTCCAGGAGGCCTATGTTGTAGTTCTCATGGTTGGTGTGGGACGACGGATGATTATTGCGGTGATGGTTGTCAGAGCCAGTGTGATGGAGGAGGTGGGGGTGGTGGAGGCGGTGGTGGAGGTGGAGGTGATGGTTACTTAAGTGACATCATCCCAGAATCAACGTTTGATGCTTTTCTCAAGTATAGAAATGATCCTCGATGTCATGCTGTTGGGTTCTACACCTATGATGCTTTTATCTCCGCTGCCAAGGAATTCCCTGATTTTGGTAACACTGGTGATGATCTGATGCGTAAAAGGGAGATTGCTGCTTTCCTGGGCCAGACATCTCATGAAACTACCGGTAGGGTTTTATTTTTTATTTAATTTCCTGCTCGTAACTTCAATTAATGTCATTTTAGGATGCCTAGGTTGAGTAGACTCGTTGTACAAACTCATTCTGTCATTTATTAAATAAGGCTATCCTTGGTTGATTAATTTCCTCGTCTCTCATTTGACAATGCATGCTCCAACATAAAGGAGGGTGGCCAACTGCACCTGATGGCCCATACGCTTGGGGATATTGCTATCGTAGGGAAACAAATTGTCTAGATTGTTGTGCCTCATCTTCCAAATATCAATGTGTTGCGGGCAAGCAATACTGTGGCCGAGGACCAATCCAACTTACATGGTATTTCCGCAAGGCCTTGACTAGCAGAGTCATTTAATTCAGTTTATGGAAAATATATTGTGAAGTACTTTGAATCAAAAGAAGAGGCCAAATCCTGCAAAACATTTTATTAGATCTTGATTTGCATTGAGTTAGTGTATTAACATGTGGTGCAGGAACTATAATTATGGGTTATGCGGAGACGACTTGAATTTGCAACTGTTACAAGAACCAGAACTTGTTGAGACTGATCCTGTCATTTCCTTCAAGGCAGCAATCTGGTTTTGGATGACACCACAGCCCCCAAAGCCCTCTTGTCACGCAGTCATCACTGGAAATTGGACACCGAGCGCGGCAGACGTCGAGGCTGGTAGGGTTCCAGGCTATGGTGTGATAACAAACATCATCAATGGTGGCCTTGAATGTGGTAAGGGAGGGCCAAATGATGCAAATGAGGATCGCATTGGGTTCTACAAGACATACTGTGATTCACTCGGAACAACCTATGGCTCCAATCTTGACTGCTACCAGCAAGAACCTTGGAATTGGACTCTTGGGATTGAAGGACACCATGCAATTTGATGTTGAAGCTATCATGTCTCGAAATAATAATAATAGCTTTTAGCTATCATGGGAGATGGTCCCGCTCCTTTTAAATAAGTCCATGTCAATGAATAAAACGTGCTCGATGGAATTAATTATCAACGGAGCCAAATTGGTACGAAATTAATGCACATGGCAGAGTATTTATTAAATAAAAAACTTAAATATTTATATCTTATTCATTAGATTTCAGATATTTATATTTATAAAAAAAATATTTATCATTCAACAAAAAAAAATTGTGAAATATATATTTGAAATGTATCTAATTATATTAAATAATAAAACTATAAATATTATATAAGTGTATTGTGTGTGTGTGTCTGTGTGTGTGTTGGATTTTAAAAACAAATATAAATATTCTACAAGATATCCATAATATATTCATTACCAATCCGCCAAAGTAATATATATATATATATATATATATATATATATATATATATAAACTTGTTTGTTAGAGTTAGTCTAGTTCAGTATTCATTAAATTATGATAAAATTATTATCTCTATTATCCCGAGATAATAAAAAGAGAAGAGGGAGAAAAACAGAAATTCTTATTATTATTTCAATATGAAAATTCAGATTCAATCTTGAATAAGCGTGATTATTATTGTAAAAGATGCTGTGTCAGTAAATTATTTTTATTATTTTTAATATACCACTTTTAATTAAAAATAAGAAAAAAAATAAAATATTAAAGCAGTAATATCGTATATGCTGACAGTGATCAAGTATTAAAATGACGTAATGAAGGTTCAAAGGATGGGACCTCAGATTTCTGCAAAAACGCGGCAACATATATAATTGATCAACAAGCCTAGGACAACAAGTTTTGAGAGGCGGGCCCATAGTCCATCTGGGGAAGCGTGACAAAGCCCATTCCCAAGGTAGGAACTTGTGTGGAGTAAGATAACTCCCCGGGCAAATGCCCGCCTCCTGGGCTCGGAACTCATGTCATGGGCTCGAGAGTCACGTCATGGGTTCAAAGTTTCTATTCCCGGGCCCATGATGATTCATGTTGCGATGGAAGTCTTTCCTAGTGCATGAGTGACGTATGGCATGGATGAGATTCCTCTTCAACTATTAATAGAAAAATATTCCGGTATTATACCAGTACAGTGTTTATACATGTGACGTGAGAGAATAAATAATATTTTCAACACTAGTTTGTATTAGATTTCTACTGTGCTAAACTTGTGTTGTCTAAATATATATGAAATCTAGAGAAATAAAATTTAAAAAATAATAATAATAATTTTAGTTTTACACTTCAAATAAAATCTATGGTTGTTTTTAAATATTGATATAATTTTTTTACAATTTTATTAATTATTTTATTAATAATATTAATTATTTATAAAAAAATATTTATAACACAAATAATACTATTTTTAATGCTACTACTTTTAATTATAATAAAAATAATAATATTTATAATACAATAATACTATTTTTCATATTAAGACTTTTAATTATAATAATATTTATAATACAAAATAATTATATTTAGAAATCTAAGATTCAAAAATCTTGTGTTTTGATGCAGAACTGATTAGCCATAAGCCCTGACACAGGATCCAAGAAAATTAGATCTGAACCTAGTGTTTTTGGATCCTCGAAAGCTAATTTAAATCATGTCCTAACATGGATTCAACTCTAATAGGTCCTGCTGAGAGCAGGACCCAACATATAATTTATTTATGTATTTAATAATGCATATAATTTAAAATTATTGAATAAAAAATTAAAATATTTTCTGTTTCTCAAAATAATATTATATTATAATATTTATAAATTATTTTTTAATAGTTTTTATTGTTCAAAAATTCTCTTATATAATTCAAATATATAATGTGAATTAAAAAGTTTATTGAAAGTTACATCAAATTTATAATATTAGAGAAAAAAATGAAAGTTTTCAATGGTGTCTATTTACAGCAAAAGTCACGCACAAGTCACTCTAAAGTGATAGGCCAACATCAGCTGATATTTAATTATTTACGGCAAAAGTCACGCACATGAAGCTAGAGATTAATCTATGTTATCGGGAGAGAAAAAATAAGAAAAAGAAGGACTAGATTATATCTTCTGTTTAATTAATACATAGATGTTAAATCCAGAAAAGTTATAAAAACGCGAACGCGATAATCTAAGATAAATCCTCATGAGGTCAGACCATTATGGTTTAAAATCATTTAGAAAAGTACTGCATTGGATAAACGAGCAGCCATCATTATTGAAATATTCCATAGTTTTTATTAACAAGTGACAGGTGTATTAAGTAGCCATGTTTCCCCTATATATTATACTAATGCTGTTGCGATCTCAAAATCAACAAAATCCCAAACAAAACGCTTCAAAATGAAGATTTGGGCCTTCACGGTTTTCTCTCTATTGCAGTCCCTTTTACTAGGAGGCTCAGCTGAGCAGTGTGGAAGCCAGGCCGCGGGTGCCCTGTGTCCGGGAGGTCTATGTTGTAGCCAATTTGGTTGGTGTGGCATCACTAATGATTACTGTGGTAACGGCTGTCAAAGCCAGTGCGGTGGTGCCGGCGGAGGAGACCTTGGCAGTATCATCTCAAGTGAGAAGTTTGATGAGATGCTTAAACATAGAAATGATGGTGGATGCCCTGGCAAGGGATTCTACACTTACAGTGCTTTCATCTCAGCTGCCAATGCCTTCCCTGGCTTTGGCACTACTGGTGATGCTGACACTCGTAAAAGGGAGATTGCTGCTTTCTTGGGCCAAACCTCTCATGAAACTACTGGTTCGTTTAATCAGTCTCAAACCTAATTAATCAGCTTAGTTTATATACTTCTTCACATAACATTATGTGTCAGAGGAATATTAGTAAGTTAATTATCATGATTTCATTTGATGAACGTACATGTAGGGGGGTGGCAAACTGCACCTGATGGTCCATACGCTTGGGGATATTGCTTTGTCAAGGAACAAAATCCTGGATCTTATTGTTCTCCAAGTTCCACATATCCATGTGCTGATGGCAAGCAATATTATGGCAGAGGTCCTGTCCAGCTTTCATGGTAAGTCCAGATTTTTTATTATTGTTATCTGGTAGGTATTTTTTCTTCATTTCTGGGTTTACATATTCATCCACCCATTTTCAAGCATTAAAAATCAAATTGAAAGAGTTCAAGTGTGTGTGTGTGCGCGTATTTTATTTAGCACAACTTTGTAGTGAAGTTAATTTAATTTGATAAATATGACACAGGAACTACAACTACGGGCAGTGTGGAAAAGCTATAGGAGTGGATATATTAAACAATCCTGACCTTGTGGCAACTCATACAATAATTTCCTTCAAGACAGCAATTTGGTTTTGGATGACAGCACAGTCTTCAAAGCCCTCATGCCATAGTGTCATCACCGGGAATTGGTCACCTTCCGGTGCTGATTCGGCAGCTGGTCGGGTTCCAGGCTACGGTGTGTTAACAAACATTATCAATGGCGGGCTTGAATGTGGTATGGGGTGGAAGCAACAGGTGGAGGATCGTATTGGGTTCTACAAGAGGTACTGTGACTTGCTCGGTGTTGGATATGGAAACAATCTTGACTGCTACAACCAAAGGTCATTTGCAAATGGACTCTTGGACTTGGTAGACTCCATGTAATTTTGTCACCTCCTTCTGTAATCTGTATGCCTACCAAAATATCAAAATAAAACGTTTCCTGCTCTGAGTCAAATAAAAAAATATGACCCGTTTTGTCTTTTTTTATCTCTCCATGCCTTCAAGTTTTACGCCCACTGTGCTTCTTTTACAGACGAGATATATATGGAGAATAGTTGTTTTTGCTAGTAGAGTCGGGGGCACAAATTAATTAAGCAGCCCGAAAATGGATGGGAAAATTGATTAGAGCAATTTATCACTCTTCTATGTAGTTGTAAACTTGTAACAACCCAAGACCTAGTTAAGTTTCACATCATAATAATTAATATTTTATAAATTATTTCAAATAAAATAAATAATAATTAAAAAAATAAAGATCAATTTAATAGATAAAAAAAATCAATTAAAAAATAATAAGAAAAAAATAAATAACAATTATAAAAACAAGAATCAAAATTAATATAAAATTTAAATTCTAAGGGATGAAATTGAAAAACAAATATTCAAAATAAAATATATTAGCAATCAAAAGTTTAAGGACCAAATTTGATATAATCAACAAATAATATGAAATTTTTAAATTTTTCACAACTTCCAGAAAGTGTTTTCCGCCCAAAATAAAAGAAAAACACTTTTCTTGAAACCAAGTCAAATTTTCTTTTGACTGGAAAGTGTTTTTCGTTGACAAATTTTTTTAATAGTAAACAAACATACAAAAATTTAAAAAATGGTTTCTCAAAAATTATTTTTTGAGAAACAAACGAAATCTAAAAGAAATAATTTTTAAATGTTGGGATTAAATTTTGAATGCATCTTCTTCCTCCTTTTGCACTGACTTATTATATTATTAAATCAAATCTCAAAGCCACTCAGAAAAATTCCATTAAGATAATTGTGCACAAACGTTTAAACATGATCATGAGTGATCAGCCTAAACCGTCGTTTTTTTTATTAGATAAAATTTAAAAATTTTATTTTTTTAATTTCAAATTATTATTATTATTATTATTATTATTATTATTGGATAGTTTTGATATGTTAATATTAAAAAAATAATTTTAAAAATAATTTTTAAACAGCATATTAAAATATTGGACCTCGGTTACAATTTTCAAGTTCCTGCATTAATAATAATAATAAAAAAAAAAAAGACGACAGTCATATTGGATACTTCAAATTGTTTCTTACCAGCTGGGAAAAAAAATCACTAAAAAAATAGAGGCACCAACAGCAGAAAAAGGCGTACGAAATACGCGGGTGATGATGCAGCTGTAAGTTGTAACCTAGAGCCTGTACTGATTTGGATTAAAAAAATAGAAAAAGTAAAAAGCCTGGCCTGGCTGACGTAATCATAAATATGAGTTGATTTGTTTACCTAATCCTCAACTATTAAATTTTTTAAAAAACATATTAAACAAACAATATCATTTAATTTTTTTTTAAAAAAATAATTTAGAAATTTACTCTCCCAATCCGTAATCAATGTCTATCTCGGGCTAACTCGGATTGGTTTCTTTTTACAACTGTGCTCTTCTATGTCATTCTTCTGGATTTTGGATTAGACTATCCAAAACTAGATTTATACTTTTCACACTCGTTTAAAGCTTTTAAGCTCAAAATTATTACGTCCACCTTCCATATCAGGCCTGTCTAAGAACCCACAACCACTTCTAGGGGCCCATATACTTGGACCAAAGGCTTGAATCGTGTAAAGGACTCATTGGTCCCTGACCCGACTCAAGTATCCTTCTCCTCTTTTTTTTTAATCTCTATTAAAAAATCGCATAATGAGATCCTAAATAATTAAAATGTAAAAATTAATAAACTTCCATTTTCGAACCACAACACTATAAATTAATATTTCTAAATAAAACAAAAAAAACTATAAAATAATCCATTCATGTACATAATATAAACAAAAAGAAAAGATAAAATATATTTAAAAAATATGACGTCAGGTATGGATAGAATGATTGAAATTTGAGAAGGTAAACCCTCACCCCAACTCTCCCTTGTCATATTGTTGTTATTCAATTTTAAATCTCCACGTAAAAAAAAAATTAAAAAAATATATAGCAACAAAAAAAACAAAAGAATATCTAGAAAATAGTCAAAGATTGGTTAAAAAAGTTCAAAGATATAAAGATTAAAATTTAACAGTATATTTTTTATTGATGAAGATCCTGTTAACAAATAAAATTCAATTCGACTAAAAAAAGTTTAAAATCATATGTTTAAAAACTCAATTAGATTTGGTTGAAAGATTAATTGAGTTTACGAAAGGTTTGATTTCAAGAAAAATTGATTTTTAAGTCAATTTAGGCTTCAATTAAAAGAAATTAATTTTAGAAGGCATTTTGGTCCAACAATGAAAGAATTAATAAGTTTGGGGACTTAATTAAACTTTGATTCAATTAATTAATGCAACCAAAAAGAAACTTAATTGAAGAAATACTAAAGTTTGGGCCTGATTTAGGTCAAAATTGCAAGAAATTAAAGTTCAATAAACAAAATGAAAAGACATGGGTATTGTAAGGAGCTTACTTTATTTTTTCAGGGGTAATTTAAACAAATTAAAAATTGAATAGTCAATTAAGAATCAAATTGAATAATTTAGAAACCAATGACTCTTTGTAAATGATGCTAAAATCCAGAAGTCCAATTACATTTTATCCAGGCGCAAAATTAAAAAAATGAAAGGGGGATTTTCCATGAATAAGGGTCCAATCTCAAAAAGTCAGAATTTCAGGGGGACAATTAAAATTCGCCATATCAGTTAAGGAACAAAACGGCGCCGGTTCAAAGGACACTCATCTTCTTCAGCAGACCAGACCAGGAAGAAGAAAAGCCGCCACGCGCCCCACGATGCGTCTCCATTACAACTGTAACGGTCCTGAGGGTCCGCTTCATATTGCTGGGCGAACGCATGACATTCTCTGGCTTTATAAAAGCCAGAGAAAGGCCACGCAAAAGATAGACGGAAAAAACAGCTGAGAGAGAAGAGATCAGGTGAACGAACCCGATTACCCGAACGAAAAACACAGAATACATAACGAAAAAGCAGGAAACGAGTGAAAAACCAGAGACACAGTAAAAAAACAAACAAAAAACAGAGACAGAGACAGAAACAGAGAAGGAGAGAATTTAGCTTTGGCCAGTCAGCACCTCTTCGCCATCGTCTTCTTCATCAAGCTCCAGCACCAGGGAGACACTTAGAGAGACAGGGAGAACAAGAGAAGAAAAAAGAAACCAAGCACAGAAAAGCAAGACCAGAGGAGAAGCGCACAAAGAACAGAGACAGAGGGTAAGAAAGTAGCTTCGGCCAGTCAGCACACCTTCGCCATCGTCTTCGTCATTAAGCTCCAGCATCAAGTAAGCTGCGTCTTTTTTCCCTCTTGGGAAATATAATTTTACCCTGTCACTGTCCAACGCATGCGTGAATAATTAACGTATGCATCAACAGTGGCCAGTCGGTTCATTGGCTTGTGCCAGTGTCACAGGGCCAGCTGGTCCAGCCTAATCGGTGTGGGTTAAGTTGGATCCACCAAAAAAACAATTAAGGCCGGGCTGAGCCTAGGAGACCCATCCTGCCCAATTTGATTTGGATAAAAAATATGATTTGCAAAACACACCTTTATATCAATCTCTTTTATTTTATTTATTTTTATTTTAATATTCAGCTAAATGAGCCCTTTTTATACCAGAAAATTTGTGAATCCTTTTAAATCCAAGGAGGCTTCTCAGCCCAACACGGAAGTTAGAATAGGGATAAATTGTGTAAGGAATATTCTTTATCATGCAAAAGAATCACGTCACTAAAAAATTTTGGTATTGAATTTTTTAAGTAAAGTCTCAATACTATTTTTTATAGTATTTTCTAATACACAACTCTTAAATAAAATCTTTCTAAATTTAAAACTTGTATTGGGATACATTATCCCATGCTTAATTTTTATTAATTAAAATAAAAATGATATAGTTTAAACTTTATGACTATTTAATTAATAACACTCTAATATTATATCAAATAATTATTTTATTTAAAATTTTAAGTTTTTAAATGAAATTTTAATAGTAATTTTATATTATTCTCTACATAGGGTGGTAATGTTTAATGGTTGAGAGTAAAAATTAAAATTTCATTAGTTATTAAGGTTTGGGCTCGTGAAGTGGTCATGTGTCAAAATTGGGAGAAGGAAGACTAATATAATTATGTTAATCCTATTATAATATGGCAAGATTCGCTTGATGAGTGACCTTTTCTCGTTAAAAAAAGAAAAGCTCGAAACTGAAACCTGAATGTGGATTCCAAATGAGATAATTAAGAGCTATATCACCGAGTAATAACTAATAACCCCGAGTAATCATCACCATAAAGAACCGACACCTCGGCCCATCGGTATGATCTAACAAGTAACAGCGTACCATTTCACAAAACATAAAAGCAGAGTATTTGAGTATTGATTCTCCAGGGCTCTTAATTAAGTTGTTCATTGACAAAGATAATCTAAGTGCTTCCAAGACATATTTAACTCCCGGTTATTGCCTCTATCTTAACAGCTCAGCTTAAACAACGTTACTGGCTGAGCTAGGTGAGACGACAGTTACTAGCTGAGCGAGGTGAGACAACAGTTATATACAAAACAAAAATTATGAGTTTAATAACTATCTAGTTGGTGGTCCAGTGGTAAAAACTTGGGATAAAGAGATTTGTTCCCTCTAGTTTCAGGTTCAAGCCCTGTGATTACTCATATGATGGACACTGGAGGTTTACATGGCCGTTAACTTCAGGGTCTGTAGGATTAATTGAGGTGCGCGCAAGCTGACCCGGACACCCACATTAAACTAAAAAACTAAAAAAAATAATTATGAGCTTAATAATCAGGGTTATTAGAAATTCAAAATGTCTGCATAATGGGCAAAATTTTGAATCCAAGGACTATTTAGGGACCAGATGGGATCTTGGTTCCACTCCATGCTCAATTTGCTGGGAACTTGGAGCTCTGGTAACATGTCCTTCCCCATAGGTAAATGGAGACTTGGCCTTTTAATCTCGTTTGGTTTTTCATATCTAATATTGTTGTTGTCTTCTATTTCTTTCTTGAAAACCAAATTTTGCGCAGGCATTAATATCGGTGGCACTGGATCTTCTAGTTGACTGCAAAATGACATGGTGTCCAAAGATGATGGTGGTGGGGATGAAGATGGAGACGCATGAATCGTCTTCATTTCTTCTTCCATTGCTGCCCTTTGCTCTAGAACTTTCAAGGAAGTTGCCTTCCTGTATATCTTGCACAATACTATGTCCTGCATTGTATGTCAGAAAATTAATACAAGTACAGCGTAGAATCACCATCTCAAGTTATTCCAAAAATGGGTCCATTCTTTGTATCTTTCTTTGTCAACAGAAAAAAGTATCAGGTTACTGAGAAATTTCAGAAACAGCGAACACTTCAAAATAGAATGGAATTGAATGATACAAGTCCTTTTGACTACAGCTTACAGCAATATTCCACATGGAAATAACACAGAACTTGACCTTAATTAATACATCTTGTCCCTTCTTTGCAAAAGGTAAAATCCTCATTGCAGTGAGATGTTGATTCTTTGAAAGCAACAACAATTGTGGGAGGTTTCTTGGCCACATTCATGCCTAGGAAATCAGAATTAGCCTAACAACTATGTGAAGGTCTTTTTAATTAGTTCTATTTTCCTTTTGCCTTTTCTTTTAAATTAACAAGTCATGATAGTGATTATAAGTAAAAATAATTTAAAACTAACTTATCTCCCCCCCAAAAAAATAAGAAATAACACAAACACTTCATTCAATCAAGAGTTAATAAAAAAAATCAAAGCTAAGATATATAATAAGTACCTTGGGCAAGGGGCATGAATATTCAGGCAGGCGATACTCGTTCATGACCCAATCAGTCTTGTTCCCTCTTGGTGCTCTTCCCTTATAGAAAACAAGAGTCTTTCTCAATCCGATCATCCTCTTTGGGTCCGATAAGCTCACAATTTTCCGGTCAGAACCAGTGGCTTTCCAAAACCCATTTTGAGTAGTCCTATTAGGCCTTCCTCCACTACCATGCTTCCTGTCTCTAGGCACAAAAAAATACCACTCCCTTTCCCCAACATTTGACAATCCTATACCACAACAACATTAACATTGATGTAAGCATGCATGATTAAGCTAACTGCGTTGTAACATGAACTAAAATTATTAAAAGGGAGTGAGCAATGTATATGTATACGTACCAGGCAAGTCCCAAGGATCATGACGATAGATGTTGAGGTAGCCAATAACATCAAGACGCATTTTTTTACCAAAAACTATATTTTTAAGGTAGAAATCAAGAAGTTCCTCTTCAGTTGGGTGGAAACGGAAGCCTGGAAGATCAAGCTTTAATGCCATTTCAGCCATGGTATGATGCTGGCTGTCTGTAGTTTTTAGTCACTAGTGTGTAGTATTAGTAGTAGTAGTAGTAAAGCTTGCAATTCTCAATATAAAAGTGGAAAGGTTGCTCCATGGACACGCTCATTCCTTGCAAGATATTTATAAAGGGATCGAGATATGTTGGTGATGTTGGTTGATAGAAAAAACATTAAAAGAAGACCTGGTCAGGAAGAAAAAAAATGGAGATAGTTGGTGCTCGGAAGATCGATCAATGGTGGAACCCACGCGGTTTATCATAAAGTCACCAGTGACAAACAATGTGAGGGGACACTCATGACATGTCTTTTGGGATCTTGCTTGACCTCGTTTTTTATGTTCTACGGATTTTGGACATTTACTTGGAAATTACAAGGCACGGGGGATGTTTTTTTCCAACAAAAATTTGAACCACATATTTTGGTTTTTGAACAAAATGATTTTTTTCTGGTTACAAATTTCAGATTTCAAACAGCGCATCTTAGAACTTTCATGGTCAGCTAACCTTTCTTCCTTCGTCAGTATTGTAGATACTCTTTGAATTGGTCATAGTAACTAGATGTTTTGCTTCCTGTTGATTTTTTTGGATTCTGGCATTGAAATGTATGGCAAGCTCCTAGCTGGTCTATTACAGGTATGAGTATATATGGTCGTATTCACTTTCTATGTAGAGATTTGTCCATGTACTATGGGTACCTCGCTGCTAATTGTATTTACTTGCCAACTAAACTACCTCAATACACGTATACGATTCATGCTCCGTTTGTTTTTATGATTTAACCTTCATATTACCCATGTGATTTTAATTAAGTTTCACTGAAAATTCTCTTGAATTTGGTTAATTAAAAAAATTATAGCCTTTAATTATTATATTTATTTTCAAAGCGTAAAATCTACGACAACACCAATCACACCCTAAAATACAAAACACACCCTGAAATACATGCAAGTTACTTTCTTTTCTTGGAAAACCAAGCATTTGCTCCACGCAATGAGTTTTTCACAAATGAATGGAGATTGATTGCGCTTTACATATTCTAAGCTTGTCCCAGCATTAATCATGTGTGAGCATGATTCATGAAGTTGTAGCTTTTAATTAGTTTTCACTTTTAGACTTGGAAGCCGGATAATAATTTCTAGTGTTACAGTTAAACTATTGAGAGGTGTTTAGATCATACAACGAGAAATATATAAATGTTCTTAAAACGTAGTGGGTCTAGAATCATGAAGAATAAATTAATGGGCTCATTTAAATTCAAAGGAGACTCCGCGTTCTTTCACACATGATGCTTAATGGTCAAGTTGGAGATCAACGATGTTAATTTTTCCATATCATAATGGTTTACACCTTTTATGTATATATATATGTGGACAATTTGACTTGGAAGTCTCAAGTCTTCTCCAGAGACTTGAAGAAAGTCTTTTCCCTGTAGGTAAATGAGGGCGGGCCTCTTTACCGTTGCCTCTTACTGAAATTCCAACGTTCTTCCATCGATGCTCGCTTGGAGAATCTTGGGGACCCTTCCTCGCTGCATTATTTGCTTTGTTATTGATTTTGATCCAAGGTTGGTAAGCAGGTTTTGTTTTATGTAAATGACAGATGAAACAGTGGATTCAACTTTCCATGAAATTTCCTGGAAGTTCCTTGACACTTTGAGTTCATTATAAATGTACAGAAAAAAAGATGTTTCCCTTTATATAGCATGATTGAAAGCTGAAGCTCTATTTTTTTCATAAAGTTTCTGATCAAAAGATTGCTTCTATATTATCGTCTCGGATGTTATAGCTATTTAGCCCGAATAAATTCATTTCATGTATAAAAGGATGCATGAAAGACTCAATTGGCTCAAGTTCAATGAAAAAACACAAAGGTCCAAGAAGGTCATGAATTGAAGATATATGACATAACGAAGACAAAAGTTAAATACCTTTTTAATATTATCATGATTTGTTATTTAATTGGGTTAAAAATAAATAAAAAGAAAATATCTAATAAAGCGTTATTTTATATAATTATATTTTTATAATAAATAAAGATTGATTTTGAATATTAAATAACTATTAACAACTTTTTTAAAGACAATCATGCTAGATCCGTTGTCTTTTACTTGTGTATGAATTGGGCATGGGTATTGTAATTATTGTTGAGACTTGAGATGCAATTTCCTGTGCTATCTTGCTATGGGATGGGGTTGTGTTCTTATTAAAACTTATTTTTTTTATTTTAAATTATATTTTTATAATAAATAAAGATTGATTTTGAATATTAAAAAACTCTTAACAACTTTTACTTGAGACGCGATTTCTGTGATGTTTTGCTACGCGGTTGGGTTGTGTTTCTATTAAAACTTAATTTTTTTTATTTTAAATAATTTAAATAAATAAATATATATATATATATATAAACAACCGTACAAAATACCTCCAGTTGAGGCGCAATTCAGGACACGTAATCATTAATTAGATGCAAGTGTCAAAGCACAAGGGACCCATAAATACGAATTGAAAAGAACTTCCACCACGATTTTTAGTGCTTAATGTCAAGATTCTCGTATTTGCAGTACAACAAATCTTGTTAGAAATTCGAGTGTAGCGTAAGCTAGAAAAATTGCAAGACTCCACCGAATCAGCATTGGAGTTTAGGTTTGGCTATGAACACTCGCAGTATTAGTAGCATTTCAATTTGATTTTTTTGGGCATTGACATTTTTAAAAGCTTGTGATTGAAGAACAATGACTTCTTAGTTCTGACAAAATGGAAAGCATATTGACAGTAAGAGCCAACAAGTGTGGCTTACATCGTCCCAAAGTTTTGGAATTGAATCCCATTAGGGACCCCGGGGGGGAAGGTAAAAGGCATCCATCAAATTGGACAAATGCCATCAAGATTTGCTGCTGGGTTTTTCTTGAAAAGATAACAGGCCTCCTACTACGAAATTTGATCTGGGTCTTAGCCCAATACTGAATGGATCACTGCTCCCTAGTTGCTGGAAGGAGAGAATAGCCGAATTACAAGAATTTTGTCCTTAAAGTTAGGATTGAACTAGAGACAATCAACAAAGATTTTAAATCTGAAAGGATTGATTGAATTCAGGTGTGCGGTACAGGAACGAGGGAGACAATAAAGAAGAAGAAATGATGAAGTTGTCAGGGTTCGATCTTGGATATATATGAAAGGTCTCTCAGCCACTGTTAGCCTTGTAAACTGAAAGGATTGCATCTTTTACAGCAACTGCATTCCTCATTCAGTCTGCCATGGGGCCAGCCATGTCCCCTCTTTTACTATTCAGATTTTTAGTCACCCCTTGTAAATGCATGGTCGAAGGTATAGGATGAGGGTAATGTCATCTGCATCTAACAGATATTAACTTGAATGAATCTCAACAGGTTCAAATTTTTTAGATTTGATTGTGTTCCGGTAAAACACGAATGTAAAAGATTGGGTATTGGATTGGGTATAGATACTCATCTATCTAACCATAACTTGAATTTAATTTAAAATTAATAAATAATCTTAATTTTTTAAAAAAAAATACATGTATATCAAACTAATTATTTATTAATAGTTGTCAATTATAGCACCCTTTTTTTTCTATAATATTTAGAGTGATACACGAACTAGATTTTGTACACGAAGACTGTGTAATTAATAATTAATTTATATCTAAGAGAAATTGCTAACGATAACATAAAATTAAAACCCACATGAAATTTGAGGCAACAACTCAAGGGTTATTGATGGTTGTTCTCATAGGCAATTTTGAAACATGTGTGGGTTAGCATATTGTGAAAATTTGCTTCCCTCATCCCCTTCAAGTCTGTAGTTGACTCTGGTTTCATAGACATCTCTTTTTCTAGGCCTACTTTCTAGTTTCCCCAAAGTTGTAACATTTACAGACTCAAGTTTTCACTTTCAGTTTCATGTGGTGCTACTACACACTTCCATACCTCAAGTTTCCCATACTATGTTTGTTTCTATTTAGCCGTTGATCTTTTAAGAATTATTTTTCATTTAAATATATATTAAAATAATTTTTTTTATTTTTAACATCAAATATTCAAAATAATAATACTAGAAAAACATTAATTTCAAATTTTTTTAAAAAAATAAAAATTTAAAAACTAAGAAAGATATGGTCCAGCCGCAATATCATGGTCCCCCTATTTTAGTTGGCTTATAGTTAGCGGTCTCTTGGGACAAGCTCTTGAGGGCGGCAGTGTTTCTGCATCATGATCGTCTTGCCTTTGCAAGGAATGGACCAGCTTTGAGAACAGAAGAAGGCCAAGATGGCAGGCACAAACTGCGAAAAACTTAAAGCGGTCCCCAACTACAGTCACGTTGCCCCAAAACCTGGGCCTTATGATACTCCTTGATACATTTCTTTTGGGTGATCCATGCTAATGCTTTTCGTGTCTTTCTTGGACCAGACAGACAAAATGGCTGGCTCCTTTTATGTCAAATGGCAAGTAGAAACTGTCCCACAAGGTTAATGGGCACTGGAACTGCCTCATGATCCATTCTTGCATTTCTTGATTGTGGCGCAGGCTTATCTGGTTCGGTCACCATGCGACGACACACATGTATCCCACTTGCAAGACCAAGAATTGGCTCAACTTGCTATAATTTTTTATTTAGCATCATTTCTTCTTAAGAGAAAGAAATTGCATGGAGTCACTTGGAATTTGCTAAGTTGGAGCTTTACGGATAAGCACTCTAGAAATTGCATGGAGTCACTTGGAATTTGCTAAGTTGGAGCTTTATGGATAAGCACTCTGTGAGCTAACCTAAATTTGTTCCTCCCTCGGCCTGTTATTAGCTTGTCCAAAAAACGTTGTTGACTCCTTAAATCAGGCCCAAATCTAGATGCTGCTCCGTTGGGTCTATTTTTCTGATGCAGGCTAAAAAACACATGGTGTTATCATTTAGCAGTAAGTTCCCAAGCTCTGCAGAATCGATTTCAGGGAGTTTGATGGTGTGAAAGAAATATTTTTCAACTCCAATAGTAAATGGATTTAATCCTTTCATTAAAACACCCTCTAAATTTACCTCAAAACTTATTATAAATATATTTAATATCTATCAAATTATACCAATGTCATAATCAAAAAAACAAAAATTAATACATAAAATAAATACAGTTTTCATTATAGTTATAAGACCCAACCAGAAATCTACTCCACACAAGCTTCAACGGATCAACCTAAACTTTGACTTTAAAAAAACCAAAACACAGTTGTTTTTGTGAGGAAATAATAGGGGGGTTTTGCATTGAAAAACCCACGGGTCTAAGAATCACCCGGTTGACTTGTTAGGCTGTGTTTTATATATGAACTTGCAAATACTTGAGAATTGGACAGGTATAATCACTTAATAAAAAGAATGAAGTTACCACAAGTCTCCAACTGTCTCATCCCATCCACAGGAAATTTGTCAAGTAACTGTACCAGATACAAAGGCAGTTCCTGAATTTTCACAAAAGTATTTGCTGCTGGTTGAAGCCAGGGGTAAGGATTTGAGTGACTTGACCATTACCAGTAGCAAAAGGCTAGTACAGAAACCAATTAAAAAAAAAATACAAAAGAAGCTAGTTTGGGGGTTTGTTATGTCATCGCCATGATTGGTCAGTTCTTTTTGTTTCAGGCTATCATTATCTCTCCCTCTCTCTCTCAGTCGTAGCACAAAACAAACACCTCTGGACTCTCCAGCTACAGTTCAAAAAATCCCTGTCCAAGCTACTGAACTGTAGCAGCAGTGGTATTCCCTGATCACTCATACCCGACCAGCCAGCCCAGCAAACACCGAGCTGGTACAAAGCACCCTACACGTCCACCCACTAACGCAAGCCCCACCATTCAAGGACCCCAAGGTTGTGATGTCAAATGCACAAAACACCACACAAGATAAGGCATATGTAGTTGGCTATAGAGAGCATTGTCCGTAGAGAATAAAGCTGTTTTTTTTTTTTTGAAATTTTGCTCCTTGTTGTTTCTATATAGATATAATCATTTAAACATAAACATAAATCAAGGTACAAAATATCACTACTACAATCTAAATACCCCTAAGTAAAATTTAGACTGCCTTTTTCCTTTGATGAAGTGCTAGTAAAACATACACAAAAGACCCACTTTTGTCAGTTTTTTCACTCCTCTAATCACCCAAGTCATTCATACCGCGAACCAGACCATTATGGAATCGTTGGTATGTAACCCAAAATCAAGACTAAAAAGCAAAGAAAGAAAGCCTAAAGCACCTTTTTATCCCTAACTTCATATCTTCCTTCATAATGTCTCTCCTTTATAGAGCAACTTCAGTATGCAAAGTTGTAGCATTGAACCCCACCTGTTGTTGTTGTTGCTGCTCAATCTCCCAGCTTGCCTTGGCTATAACTCCATCAAGCACAGGCACGTACTCCTAATCAAAACAGTGCATCATTCACAGGTAAACAACACATAAGAAAACGAAGACGACACCAAGATGAAAAACTGCGAAGGATTATTTCTTCAAACATCAGGTTGTCTTTTCGATAAATGAACTCCTCCAAATTATATGACCTCTGAAAAGAAAGCAAAACCTCAGTAACCCACCTCAAGTTTTTGAACAAGTTCTTTGGCATTTGGTGCAGAGACAATTATGTTGCGTTGGGAAGGCTTGATAAAGCCATCATCCACGGCTTTGTCAATGAAAGTCAGAAGATAATTGTAGTAGCCATCAACATTAAGCAAACCCACCTGTGCTTTTTTTGGGAAACAGAGTCAAGAGCTTGAAATAGAGAGCCATGATGCTTTGAGGGGCATGCAAGGAAAACTCACAGGTTTGTCATGGATGCCTAACTGAGCCCAAGTAGTCACTTCTAATAACTCCTCCAAAGTGCCATAGCCACCTGCAACCAAAGTAAAGGGATGAAGAAGAAATTATAAACACAAAAAACATCATTGATTACTACGAGAACTAAAAAAGAGACGAGTTCGCGTGATCTATTTATACATAAAAGCGAGAAATGTATGGGACCTGGTAACGCTATAAAACAATCAGAATTGCGGGCCATTTCTGCCTTTCTTTGGTGCATGTCGGCTACTGGCTTTACCTCTCCAACTGTTTCACCTGTGATCTGTGGTTGCACACACATACACATATATAAAGATACAATCTTTGCACGCAATGAAGCTAAAAGTTTCAAACTTTAGACCCCCAAAAACTGAAAAACTATCACCAACTAGAACAAAACATAAAGAAAATCCATCACAAATGAGATCTTGCACCTCTTTGCTCATCAAAGTTCTTGGTATGATCCTGTAAACAAAACCAGTATTAAAATTAGGCTACTCATGCAAGAAGATGAGAAACCAATCAACATAATAATCTACCCAGAAAAAGCAAAAGGAGTAAGTATATATTGTACCCAAGAACATTGCCTCCACCACTATGAACAGCTTGAGAAACCAAGCCCATCAGTCCAATGCTTCCACCTCCATACACAAGATCTAACCTTTTTGCCACCTTAAACGGAAAACACAAAAAACCCTTTAAATACCGAGCACAAAAGCCCCAGAAAAAACAAAGTGAAAACAGGAAGTATAATTTACCAGCTCTTGACCTAGTTCAGTGGCAGCATCTCTGTAGCATTTTCTCTTCCCAGTACTGCTACCACAAAACACACAAACCCTCTTGAATCTTGATGGTTTCAATACCTTTCCCTCCATTATCCTATTCTGTTTTTTTGCAAAATTTAGCTTCTAGATCAATCACTACAGAAACTAAAAAAACGCCTTTTTCGGTTTTGTTTGTGAGTACTGCAATGTTAAATGAAACAGAACAGCCACTATTTATAGACACAATAAAACAATATTAAAAAGGAAAATAAAATTCACCAAAAGAAAAAAGAAAAATAAGAAAATAAAATAAAAGACAAAAGGAAAATAAAAAATCAAAATACTACATACAAACCAAACAACATTGATAAAGGGGTTGTGATGAAGTAAGACAAAAAGGGCTCAAAGGGACAGGCAGAATGAGCAGTCTCTGCTATCCACCCATGACTTACACGTGGCTTATTGTGATGCCTTAAATCATGAAGGTTTCATACTCTACAGACATTATCCAGTCTCCCCACCCATCTCTCCCTCCCTTGTGACATTTTTAATGCAATGCAGTCATAACTTGGAGGCTAAAACACGTACAGGGGCTCCCTGCTCTAAAATCAAATCAAGATTGATACTATACTATTATTTTAAGTATTGGACTACGGATTATCTAACATATGGGTCAAGCAATTTGGGGGATTAGCCATAGCTAGGTACACGGTAGCATAGTTGTCATGTCCAGGACGAGGTTCAGATCGTGGGATTGATTAATTGTTTCGTGTATAAATTGGTAGGTTAATTCAGATTTATTCTAAAACTAGTATTAAAAAACATCATTTTGGATAAGATTATTAGAAAAAAAAAACTTGAAAGATTTTACTTCGGATAAAAAAAAATTAGAGCTGATCCTGTCAAGTTGTTAGTTGAGTTAAGAAGTTATCGGTTAATTTTCAAAACAATTAGGAAAAAAAAAAACCTCTAATTATATTAGTTTTCACCAGTAGACTGAATTTAATAAACATTGCTGGCAGCCCTTGTAGAATGTCACCATTGGCCAATCTGCAAGGGGTTGGATTAGATAAGAGGCTTGGCCTGGTGATTCTGATAAGTTCTTAATCATAGAATAATCCTTGTGTTGCTTGTATATTTGCCTGATATTATCACTCCCAAAGAAAAAGCCGATCTTGCTCCCCCCGTCCACTTGCCTTTTTATCCACGAACAAAACAATGCTCTGTCTCCCAAGTAAAAGTCTTTCTAAAAAGAAAAAGGAAAGGAACTGAAAAACTCCTAGAGCATGAAGAATCGGGGGAAGAACCTGGCATTGGAAATGAAGACATGTTAGAAATGCTTGCAATATTCACAATTGTCATTTCGAGACCATGTTCCAAGTATATGCTATAGCTGGTTATTTAATCCATATTTAATCGGGAGTCAAATAATTTTTTTTTAGCAGAAACAAAATAAACATGTAAACTTTTCAAATGTCTTTTTTTTCTAAATCTGGCACATGCATGAGTTTAATTAAATATATTAAGAACTATTTGTACCAATAAATACAAAAAATAAAATATTAATGTGTTTATTCAACTTGTTTCATTGCAAGTCTAATGATTTTTTCCCGAAGCTAGAGAATTAATGTGTAGATTAATATATTTTTTAACTTTGAGTAAAAAGTATAACGGGAAACAAAAAAATCAATACTTGTATATAATAAAATACAATAAAGATCTCATGCGTTGATAAAAAAATATTTAAATTCTCAAGTTGATTTTCATTTTACCAGGAGAATAAAGTAATATTGCAATTGCTATAAATAAAACATCATTTGTTATATAATAATTTTTTAAAAAATACATGTAAAGAAAAAAAATAATAAATTAAAAAAATCAAAAAATCAAAATAAAAATATGGTATAAACAGGTAAGTACAAAGTAGTAAGCACTTAAAATGTGAAAAAAGTAATAATATTTAAAAAAAACCATAAAGAAAAATAAAAATAAAATCAAGACAAGAAAAGAAACAAATAGTGATAAATAGATGTAGTACAAAATGATTAAAATGCCAAATATAAAAAAGAAAAAAATATAAAAAAACTTGTTTTTTAAATAAATAAATATAAACAAAAAATTATATTTTTTACTTGAAAATATTTTTTTATTATTATTTGTATAATAATGTACATATAATTAACATACATGAAGGTAACGCTGCTAAATATTCCAATAATAATTGCTAGTAATTCCGAGCCAATTTTCTCACATTGAAGTTAATTTTTTCTATTGATTAAGCTTTAAATAAGCTATCGATACTAAACTTATTCATTGACGATAAATTTTCCGACCCAACCTCTATCAAAAATTCAAGAACGATCGTTGCTCATTCTTTTTTACATCCAAACATGCTGACGTGTGTATTTAAAAAGTGATATAAGTCGTGTTTTTAAAAATTTATTTATTTATTTATTTTTATAAAAAATTATTTATTTTTATATTTTATATTATTTTAATGTATTAATTTTAAAAATAAATTTTTAAAAATAGAAAATATATAATTTTAAAAAACAACTATCACCTCGCTCAAATTCAAACCCAAACTCAAACAAACGTGGACACCTAGCCCATTTTAATTAATTACCTGAACAATGGTAACAAATGGGGGTACTCGGCACCCAACTGGAGTGAAGTGCAGTTGTAGCAGTTAAAAAACCATCATGGTAATGATTATGCTATCACTTCCACAATTAATGGGTTTGCAGGCACAAGTGTGCAGTGTAAGTTAGAGATCAATCTGTTTGGTGGTGAGCCAAATCAAAGATAACGGCTCTTGTTCTTTCCACCCTCCCTACCAGTTACATTACACTCACTTGTCCTAAAACTTTCAATGTCAGGTTGAACGAACTTTCAATAGATTTACATTTACTTCTCCCCGAAAAACAGGAGTCGTGAACTAGAACAGCGCGTACAATCCAGACCTCCTTTTTGACGTGGTTAACTGAACACAATGCTAACGTGGTGTAAGTGAATACTAGTTATATGTCGTAGGTTAATTTTTTTATATAAAAAATATTTAAAAAAAATTAAAATTTAAAAATATTAGATTTTTTTTAAAAAAATTGTATCTAAGAATTTTGAATTTGACTGTAATGCCTATCCAAAAATAATATTTATAATATTAATAATAACATTAAACTTGCATGATCCAGTAGGTCTAGCTGCAAGATCGTGTCATAAAAATGTGATAATTAAATAAAATAATTAAAAAAAAAACATAATAGAAAAAAAAAACTAATGAAGAAAAAGAAAAAAAAATATGAACAAATTGGGTTAAGCCTTTAAACCAGGTTAACTCGTCAAACCTTGGATTCATGTCGTGAAAGTTTGATAACTAAATAAAAAAAAATTGATGGGTTACCCAAAATTAAATTGGCTAACCCATCAAACCCAAGATCCGTGTCATGAAAGTTTGATAACTAAATAGAAAAAAATTAACATTAACAACCTAAATTAAACGAAAAAATTAATTAAAAATAAAAAAACAAAAGACATATGCATGTTGCTAATGAGGAAAAAAAAATCTAAATCAACTGAGTTAACCTGTCAAACCTGGAATTTGCGTCATGAAAGTTTGATAACTAAATAGAAAAAAAAATTAACAAACTAAACTAAACGAAAAAAAATTAATTAAAAAGAAAAAAAGCAAAAAATAAATTCCAGGTTAACCCGTCAAACCCGAGATTCATGTCATGAAGTCTAATAACTAAATAAAAAAATTTTTCACATTAACAAACTAAATTAAACAAAAAAAATTCATTAAAAGAAAAAAACACAAAGAAAAAAACAAAAAAACTCATAAAAGCATAAAAAATGGAAAAAAAACAAAATTTTTTTTTAAAAAAAAAACAGTTAAGAGTTTCACCATGCACTGTTTGCACGGTGAAACACTGGTGCATAAAAGATGTGGGGAAAGCTACAGTGCTTTCCCCACGTGTTTTAGAGTATTCTATAATAGTTAAAGATTTTTTTTAATTTTTTTATTATTTAAAAATATATTAAAATAATATATTTTAGTTTGATATTAATAAATAAAAAATAAAAAAATTAATTTGCCTATACTTCGACTAATCTCATTGGTCCTGAAGTTAACAATCATATAAGCTTACAGTGACCCTGAGATTTGTGAGACTCGAACTGGTGATCTCTATAAAATAAATCTAGAGTTTGACCAATTAAGCTACACCCCTCAGAATTAACCTCGTTTTTTTATTAACAGCAAACTTAAAACTTGATCAATTGAATTATACCCCTCAAAATTAATATCATCTTTATATTTATAGTAGAGGAATAAATTTTGTTTCGTGATGATTTTAAAGTTTGAATTTCTTACTACTAAATTAACCCCTTTTGTTTTTTTAGAAACTATTTATCCGTGGTATGTTTTATTTAGAGCTAATTTAACAAACAATTAATTACAATATAAAGATTTCCAAACTTCATCACGGTGAAAGCTAGCAAATCTCTCGTTTGTTTATCTTTTGAAAGAAAAAATTTAGCATAACAGGGAATTGAATACTTAAATTAAATAGTCCGTTAATAGCAAATAATTAAATATATCGTGCACCTGTCTCCATGGTAATTACGAAAACGCAACTCAATGTCGACCATGTACGTGCTCTTGATCCTCTACAGCATTTTTTTTTTTGAAGATCCTCCATGCCAATTTAAATGGGTGGAGAAGGTGTGTGTGTGTGTGTGTGTGTGTGTGTGTGTGTGTGTGTGTGTATCCTCCATGCATGCATGTATCTAATCTATTTATAATAGCAAACCTAGCAGCATTTTCTTTTAAGAGCTGTCTTAATTAAAAATGGAAATATTGACATTCGATACCAGAGAGTTAGCTTGCTAGTTAAGTATGCCCCTTTAATTATCTAGGGTCGAAATCCGAAGAAAAAAAATACTTATTAGAAAAAAGAATCCTTGTGCGAGAAACATGATCCAAATATACCATTATCCTTAGGATATATTATTTTAATTGAATGATATTAATTGTGATAATGGTATATTAATTTGGATCTCAAGCTTCCTGCAACCGCAGTGCGTTTTATTTTATTTTATTATTATAGATAAGAGGTCAGGGTTTCTTGCGGGTATATTCTAACAAAACTGACCACGAAGGAACTTCTGAAGATAAAACACAAATGAATCTCCACCATACTTGAAATACGAACTGGGATTTCCAAGTTTTAAATATCATAGCTTTTAACTTATTTAAACTATGACTTTTGTTCTCTTAAATTGAAGTTAAATAAATAAATAAATAACTCTTATATGATAAATTTTGAATAATAATAATAATATAAAAAACTATATATAAAACTATTTTTTTAAAAAAAGTTAGAGCTGATGTAGCTAATGAAATATAAATCAAATAAAATTCTAAAATAGTATCTTTTAAACTATTAATTTTAACCCGATACCATCATCGAATCAAAAGTTACAGTTCTTATGAGAAAATAAATGTTCAAATACCCGAGGCGCAAAATCTCGTTGGGAAAATGGGAATTGAATCGTGGAGATAAGCTTGTAGCAGCGGCACCAGCCTCTCAATTTTATTTTTGACTGGTAGAGATCACACGAAACCTCCTCCTCGGTGCTCACAACTAGTTATCAAGCCACGTTCGGTCATTGGAGGGACAGGGTGACATTGGGACCCACTTGAAGAGGATTTTTGAGACTTCTGATGGGGGCTATCAAGCTGATTCATAGGAACTCGTATAGTAGCACGTTTCAATTAATGCTCCTGATGGACCCATCACGGGATGTTGTGTCTACGTGTCAACATCCTGCTACAGTTGAGGTCCTGGTTTCATTTGGTTACATCCTTTATCCTTATCCGACCGTGTTTTTTATTTTTATTTTTATTTTAAATTATTGTTTTTTATGTTTATTAATCATTTTCATATATTAATATTAAAAATAAATTTAAAAAAATAAAAAATATCTTAATAATTTTAAAAACAAAAAAATAATTTTAAAAATAATATCTATCAAACTCACAAACAATTATCTTAGAATGCCTAATTTAATGTTTGCTGCTGCTCGGTAAAGGGTTCAAGATTGAGCTTCAGTGGTGGATGGATAATCTGTCTGGAAAGTTGGATTCTACGGGGATGCAAGGCTATGTTTCGTGTCGTAGTTTAACTGTGTTTTTTTAATTTTTATTTTAATTTTAAATTGATTTGTGAAAATATTTTTAAATATTTTAATGTGTTGATATCAATAATAATTTTTAAAAATTAATAAAAAATATTATTTTAAAATAAAAAACATTTTAAAAAATAGTGTTTATCAAACACTTAAACAAACCTTAAATTATTTAAGTTAACTATTATTATTTTGGGATAGAATAATAATAGTAATAAAAAAGATATGTTAATTCGTGTCTTTTTTTTTATTTTTATCAAGAGAAGATAAAAAATTATTTTAGAATTGTTGCAGAAATATATTTATTTTTATATTTTAATTTCTGCACTTACCATTACATATACAGGACACGCGGTGCCCCCATGAAATGAGCTCGAGCTCATTTCACATTATAAATTTATTTCTATAAACATCTGGGTTTATCTTGGGAGATGAACAGGGAAGTGTAAAGTGTAGCTCACCACGGTAAGGGTGGCAACGCCAGCGTAGCTGCTCTATGAAAGGTGGCTAGACTGCCACAAGAATGGCGAAAACTTCACCAAGATGATGCACTTGTCAAGGAAATAGCTAATCCTACCCTTATTGGTTGCTGGGAAGGCCACTTGATTGGTTGTGTTATTGTCCAGTAAAAATCGATAGCGTTAAAGTGTTAAGAAAATTTTACTCGGCAGTATTTTATTTTTGGATTCACAAATATTATAGGATTTTGTGCAAGGATATGAGAGAGGGAGAAAATCACAGCCGGGGGGGTGGAATAACGAGAGAGAGAAAAATCGGGTCGGTCATTATGGTTACTGGTCGTGCGGGCTTAGCCCGCGCACCAAGACTTGGCCCAAACAGTCCTCTTTTTTTTTTTAATGTATTATCGGCTATATATACATTTCTATATTTTTTATTATGTACTATCACATATCAATTTTCAGAAGAGCCACTACATCAGCACAGGTTGTACAGTCACATAAAAAAAAATCTCCGTATTTATTGAAAATCGCATGATTTAGGCACCGTTTGGGAACGCGGCTGCGGCCGCGTTTCCAAAAAATTTAAAATTTTTTTTTTTTTTTTTTTGATAAAATTTAATATGGTTTGTACGTTTTGGATCGTTTTGATGTGCTGATGTCAAAAATGATTTTTAAAAAATGAAAAAACATCGTTGGTATGCATTTTGGCACGAAAAGTTATTTGAAAAGCACCCGCAACCACACTGCCAAACACGCTCTTAGACTGGATATAATAGCAAGAATTATTCCCCGTAAATAAACTATAGCATTTATTTTACCAGACCGAGCATCGTTATCTAATAATAATGTCAGGAAATTAACAGATCATATGCACTTCTTCTCTGTAGTCTTCTTCTTCTCAGCACATGCGTGGCCGTTGAAACAATTACAATGAAGCAGGGAAACGTGCCTGTGATGTGATTTTCTTGAAGTATTTGACAAGTACGTAGACATGGGCAGATACAAAGGAAATGATCTGTCCAAGCTTCAGGCTCCGAAGTCCAACACGACATGTTGCATCGCTGCCTACTTTCAACTATTTAGCTCTTTCATATGTAGCTCGAAGAGCAGCGACGGAGCCGTTTTAATATTATGTTTATAGTTGTTTTTAAAAATATTTTTTTATTTAAAAATATATTAAAATAATATTTTTTAATATCAATGTATTAAAATAATCTAAAAATATATAAAAATTTAATTTGAAACAAATTAATTATTTTTTTTTTCAAAATTTTTTTTGCTATTAAATTTTAAAATGCTTGGTTAGTTAATATATATTATAATCTTGCATAAATTCTAATAAAAATTTCTAGTTATGAAAAAAACTATATATAATATATATTTTCTTTAAATTTATTTTTTAAACAATGTGTTTGGGAACGCGGTATAAACCATGTTTCTAAAATTTTTTATTTTTACTTAAAATAATTTTTTTATGTTTTTAAATTATTTTGATGGATTAATATTAAAAATAAATTTTTTTATTATAATATATTTTTAAATAAAATTTTTTCGAATCCTCACACAGACCCTAAAGCAACTACACCATCGAAGGTAAACTACTGTTTAACCATACATGCTGCTGTAAAGGACATGGCCCATATTGAAGATCGGGAAAAAGAAATTATTAGTGTATCCTAGCTTCAGCTATCAGTGAATAACCAAGGGTTATTAAATGCATTGCCATGGCAACTTAAATTTCTTGCGGAAAGGTGAACTGATGGATGGTAAAGGGCAGTGGCACACCGAGCCAGAGCGGCGCGATGATTATTCTGCGCCGACTCTCATGTTCATGTCCATTGTTGAATTTAATGGCCTGTCACCCTCCAGAGGAGGAGTTGCTTTAGCATGAGGTCCCCTCTTTTGTTGTTTATTGATTGATGAAGGGACTCTTGCTGGCTGTTGTTATGAAGATCATTGATGCTGTGCAACGCCATGGTAGCTAGTAATAGCTTCTACATGGCTTAGGGTTTTAATTAGAGAAAAAAACAGACCATGATGCATGGACTTAATTAATAATAACCCTTTACTGGAAGGATTTTTTCTATCGCTTAACCAGTTCTTGTAATAATATTTTTAGATCAGTCTAAATATTATTAAAATTAATAAATTAATTAACCAAAAATCCGCAATAAAACAATTAAAAAGCTTAAAGTAAATTAGTTAAAAATATACGTGCAGTCTTGTTATCAATACAGATAATTTTTTTTATTGCTATTAACTCTGAGGGGTGTAATTTAACTGGTCAGATTCTAGGCTTGTTCTCTAAAGATCACTAGTTCGAGTCCCACAAACCTCAGAACCATTGAAAAATTATATAGTCATTAACTTCAAGACTAGTAAGATTAGTCGAGGTACACGCAAACTAATCCAAACACCCACATTAATAACTATCTATACTAGAATAATTGTTTACAGTTATTAACATTATATGCACAACTACCTCTTGATCTCTTGATATAATGGCGTGCCCATGTTTTTATCCTGCCCGTGGTTGCGCCACATTCAGCTTTCTGGGTCGATATTTTTCTTATGCTAATTCGAGCTTCGTTTCAGGTCCTGTGGTTAGGTCTAACTCCATGTAAAGAGGAAAAATAAAGAAAGAAAAAACATTTGCACAACAACTTCGAGTGCAGTAAAGTAGAGTAATTTTAAAAGTCACTGCTCTACTCCAACTTTGAGTGCAGTAAAGTAAAGTAATTTTAAAAATCACTGCTCTACTCCAACTTTGAGTGCAGTAAAGTAGAGTAATTTTAAAAATCACTGCTCTACTCCAACTTTGAGTGCAGTAAAGTAGAGTAATTTTAAAAATCACTGCTCTACTCCAACTTTTCTTTTGTCCAGTTAATTCATATGTCAGAAAAACATGCCTTTGGGTAATTGTCTACCTTTTCTTGCACGCATGCTTGTGCCACAGCCATGGAGCCATAGCCACTACAGGAACGGTGCCAAGAACGTGAAGACACTTTTTTTTTTTGAAAAAAGTATAATTTTTTTATTTTTTTTACTTGAAATTATTTTTTAAAAATATTTTTAAGATTTTTTTTACATGTTAATATTAAAAATAAATTTTAAAAAATAAAAAATATATTTTTAAATATACTATACTTGAAAAAAACAACCGTCAATAAAAATCCAATCATCTCGAGGGTGGCTGGGATTACACGGGCTACAGTAATCCTAATATTTTAATTATTTTTAGCCGTCAGATTTTTCAATTTATGTAATGAAATTGGCAGGGAGGGGTTGGTTTTCAAGGACATCAAAAAGTTGAATCATTGGGCACTTTATCCATATAGGGTCTCGAGCTTGGGTCTCATACGTAGAATCATGACCGTGATTAGTGACCATCTCTTGATTTAACTTGCTTCTGCCGAATCATTTTTTTGGATTGCCGTGCCTCTCGTTGATTTGTTCATTCTTCCCTGCTTGCAGCAAGACTGTATCTGTTCCTCGAATGTCCTTGTGTAGTTATCGTGTAATTGCTGCAGGTATCTTGTAAGAATTTTTCCTTGTTACGACACTCGGGGCCAACCAACAAAATAAATCCATGAATTGATTTCTTAGGAAGAATATGCGTATTCTTTTTTTTTTCTCAGACACCAAAATTCAATTATTATTTTGTAATAAAAAATTAATATTGATGTGCGTTTTGTGGTAGATATATACTATGGGACATGCATGCAAAATGTTTGATAATAAATTCAAGTTCACTCTGAGTCGAATAACTGTGCCTTGGTTTTTGACAATGAAGAGAAAGAGTTGTGGGATAAAATATTCTTGAAGGTTTGAGCAATATTTTTCTGTTGATTCAGAACAAAACAAATTGTTGATTCTTTTTAGCCGGGATTCGTTTAAAAATCAAGTTGACTGGTGTGCTTTTCGGACTCCCAGCATGTTAATCCACAGACGGCAACAAGTTATTGCAAAGGGAGAAGGATGTCTTCCTAATTCTCGTACCGAACATTATTATCCCGTAGGCCATAGTAGCATACTATTCAAACGAATTTAGCCTTTTGTGGTTCGAAGGCTAGCTCTCATTTTTCATGTAATGTTCTAGAGGGACGATTACCTTTCCCTTTCCCTTTTGCCTTGAATCTACACGTCGCCGTAACTTGTGAAAGTGAAGGTGAGAGGGATGGGTGCGCAACTTTAACATGGATTTAAAAAAGAGACCAATCTTTATGGTTATTTAACTAAATTCTTCGCGTCTTGGTCTTCGATTAAGGTTATTATGTTATATGATGTCATGAGAAGTTTAATTCATGTGGGTGTTTGGGCAGTGTTATTTTTTAAAGTGTATTAAAATAATATTTTTAATATTAACGTATCAAAGTAATATAAATATATATAAAAAATAATTTAAAGTAAAAAAAATTAAAATTAAAATTATTTTTTAAACACAAAAAATAATAAGGACATTAGTATATTTGAACTACATTATTAGGTAGTTTCAAGAATAAAAATAAAAATAAAAACTATCCACGAGACCAATAAAAAAGTATACCAATGAATGTTTTTCAAGAGATTCTTCACGATGTTTAACATGAGATGCTTAATTTCCAATTACTAATTTCATCACCAAAATAGAAATCGAAAATAAAGTTTAGAATAATATTCAAAGGTTCTAAGTAGAAAATTCTTGTATGAATTTATCAAAATCATAGGAATAAAACTATACAATTAAAAATTGTACCGAGAATAACTTTTCTAGTTGGTTTGGCGAGGCTCTATTTGCTTTTGATTTCCTTTTGTTTTAAATTATTTTGATGTATTATTATTAAAAAATATATTAAAAAAAACATTTTAAAACAATAAACTCGGTTAAAAACACAACATCACTGTAAAAATATTATATAATACAACAGCAACTATTAATTAAATTGTAATAACAATGATTTAGAGGGTAGTATCTCGTTGACTAGGGTCAGAGCAATCAACTTGAATGGATTAACGATGGGACATCTGCCGGTCTGAATACCCACTTTGGCTTAAAGTTAGCTAACAACACACGTAGTGGATTAATACCTAATCTCAAGCATTTTGAACTACTCAAAGTCCACTTGTTATCGAGCTACACGTATCCATCGTGTCCACTAAACTTTACAAATTGATTATTATCGAATATCTGTCTCTTTATAAAAACAATAATTACAAAGACACCACCTAACAACGAGAAATCTCACATTTTCTCTCCTGGAAGCAAATTCGTATAATTTCGTAAGCTATAATACAATAGAAAAGATACGATCATCGTGTAGCTCAAACGCCCTAAACCATCTCCATCAAATCAAACATTACAGACAAAAATGTTCCCCTTCTCTGGTAAAATTAACCTTTTGATGCTGGGCCAACTTGAAATTCATCCTGGTGATATGCTGAAGCTGCAAAATCCAGGCTTTCTTTAATTGCTTGAACGACTGATAGCCAAATGTTTCATCAGGCATGTTAATAAACTTGAATAATTAATCTGAAAAATGTAGTTCAACTGGTCAGATTCTGAATTTTCTCTCCGTGTTACTAATTCGAGTTTCACAAACATCAAGATGATTGGAGATTTACATGATCATTAACTTCAGAGCATCAAAAAATTAGTCAAAATATATGTAAGCTGATCCAAACATTCATGATTTCAAAAAGAAATAATAATAATAAACTTGAATAATTAAAGTTTAAGTGTGGTATAGAGATCGGCTAATTTGAGCCTCTACGCTCGTTCGTTATTGTAACCTTGTAATATGACGTTGAGTTTATTTTTTTTAAGCCCATAAACAATCAGGCCTACTTTCAATTGATGCTATATTATATGTTAGGCCTCCATTCTTAACTATAAACCCATGAAATGGGAATAATGGGCTTTTGGGATTATTATTTTTTCTGATAAAATGGGCTTCTGAGATAGAAATGGTGCAAAGAATGGCTGAGTGTATATAACTCTTGCTACGATAACATTTTGTAGAGGGAAATCATTCTCGCCATGATGTTGTAAGAGTGAGAAATTAATCCCAAATGGTATATCTAGTGGGGGCAGACTGGCAGTGAAGAACTCGCCCAAAATTAGGATATCCAGTACCCAGAAAACCTAGGTTAAGATCCTATGTTTCTCGGCTGCCTTTCCATTAAAGATCCAAACGTAGTTGCCAGCCTCACTTGGAGACTGAATCTAAACCTATCCAGTTTAGATTAAGTTTGTACAGGGTAATCGGGTTTCTAAAAATCCGTCCAGTCCATATTAGTTTTTGTCGAGTTAATATATTATCTAATTCAATTAGAAATTCAATCAATAACTATGAATCCACCATGTGAAATGGGTCCATTCAACATCCATACAACCAATTATATAATTTTAATTCATGCAAACATGGTTTTTATAATAAATTTCTATCTGCCTTGTCAATAGTTAAATGGTAAAAAATCAACTAGAAGAAGATGACATATCTGATTTAAATCCCTATCACATGCTTTTATCAACCCATATATATAAGCATGTAATCAATTCAGAACCTTAAATTAGTGAACCCCCATGATTTTGTTCTCCAGAGAATATATATTAAACTTGATCTATCTTATCAAGTTTAAGTTGACTTGGATCTTTTATCGAGTTTTAAATAGTTAAAATCTAAATTTTGCAATTGATTCAGTCAAACCTAGTTGACATGTTAAGTCAATCTATAACCCGAGTGATTAAATACAACTTGAGTGAAACTTAACCCTTTTTTTATATATATATTTTTAAAAATATAATAATAATTTATAAACACTTGATCTCACATTTTTTTATAGCCTATATCTCCATAAAATATTTTTTATATTTAAACTACATACACATGGAGATGTTTCTTTTCTTTTCTATGCGAGATAGTTATATATATAGTATGCATTCGCAATAAAATATTAAAATTTAAAATATTTTTTTAATTTTTTTAAATTAACCTAAACTTTTAGATTGAGTTTTAAAATAACGGTGGATTAAAAAAAGTTCACATAAAAAGAAGAAGCACCTAGTTACTAAAACATGGTCATTTTCCCAAATCACCGAGAGAGAATGGACATTAATTTATTGGAGGAAGAAAAAAAAAACAAATACGTTAAACACCATTAAAGATGTGTAAGGTGGACAAATGCCCTACTCGCAAAGTAAAAAAAAAACATTGAAACTGAATTGCTTCTACTATAAAAAAATATGCTAACTTCATAAAATTCCTCTACATTATCGAATTCTGTTGTGAAGAATGACATCAGATCAAACTGTGTGTATAGATGAATATTATTCACATTAGTAGTGGCCTGACCCCTCATTTCCAGTTCCCATCATCACATGGAGAGCAACCCTCTTGTGCAATATCGGTGATTTGGACTCCTGAATCATAGGTCATCCCAGGCTTCCAATTTTCAGGCAGGACTTTCTGAGCCCAAATCCACTTCCCATCAAATCCAGCTGTTACCACAAATCTGAATTGAAGTGCTCCTGCCGGAACTCTGTCTGTGTCCCATACTGCTCCATGATTCCTGCTCATGAAACCCCAATTTGAAGAACCAACCTAAGGAAATATTTAGCAAAACCAACAAGAAGTCAGCATGGTTTAAGCATTATATTGGAAAGTATATAATTGACTCCATACAGTAAGTTAAAGCTCTGACCTTAGCAACGTCCATGGCTACCACCTCTGTCTGGCCACCTTGATACAGCAGTTTAATGGCCAAGTAATTTGGTTTTTTGCTTGATTCTTCTACTCGAACAGCCAAATTCTGATTCTTGTATTCACAAGGCACCCTGATCAATGAGACAAAGGAGATGCAGATTTAGAAAAAAGACTAATAAAATATAAAATACCTTTTTATACTTCTTTTTAAAAGTTAGTCAACATTGTTCTGAACTTTTTTAAAAAAGTTAAATCAATTTTCAACTAGTATATCAAATCAATTCTAACCTAGTTTATTTAAAACCTAAGCTAAGTCTCGTATCTCACCATATCATCAAGTTTAGTTTAATAACACAGAATACTAGCTGTAGAATATTGTGCGAATCCACTCAATTATATAGTCATGTTACCTGCGATTTTATGGACAACGGTTTTACAATTCGACCGTTACCAGCATTTAATGTTCTCGTTTTTTGTTCCTAGCTATAATATATAAAATTATATAAAGCATGTCCATATTACATGTATTTGTTTTGTGGCTGGTATAACCAAACCATTACCTGCAGAAGCAACTAAAAAAAAATCATCATGTTGATCAGGTATTTAATTCATATGATCATTATTTTAACCAAAGAGATTCTATTATATATTATGATAATTGAGATAAATAAATCTTATAATATATGCTCTCACCTTTTATATTCCACGTCCAAAATCCCGTGTTTCAAGGCGTCCTGACCCTTGCCCTTGTTGGCCATGGCCATGAAAGCTCTGCTACTAAGAACAAAGTCTGTTTGGTTATTGTTATTAAGATCAGTCACAATCACTGTAGTTCCTCTGCTACTACATAAAGCTGTGTTTTTGCATCGTATCTGCCAAAGCCAATAAGAGATATGATCAATCATCTAAAAATTCCACAGAAGGGAAAGCAGACAAGTGGTGTGGTCTAGTACTAACCTGAAAACAAGCACCGCATCCAGCTCCATCTTTGTAAAGAGAAGAAACAGCAGCCGCAAGGTGTCCACTATTAAATCCTATTGCCATGGAACCATATCCACAAGCCCCAGCTGCACAAAACCAGGAATTCTCACCAATTAAAAATCCCATTCAAAATACAGGGAAAATGAAATTAAAAGAAGAGGAAAAGTGATTCTTACTTGAAAGGGCCGAGGCCTTGGAGAAATATGCAACCTTGGATTGGTGAACACATCGATCACAACCAGTGGCAGAGGAGATAATCAAGAAAAGAAAGCAAAGAAAGACAGCCATCCTGTTCTTCAAGATGTCACAAAAGGAAGAAGAGAAATCAAGCATTGTAGTTGACGCAATCTAGTGAAGAAAAGGAGGGTTGAGAACTTGAGATAAGAGAAAAGAAGTGAGAAGTGAGGTATTTATAGGGTAGTGAATAAGACTGTAGAGTGGACTCCAGGTCAGCATTACGGAGTAAAATCTTGATAAACTATAAAAAAGAGACACAAAACGCGGCAAGACAGTGTAAAGAAATGATGGGGTCAAGCACCGACTAATTGTCTAAGCGCTGACAGCTGTGGAGTGAGAACTAGGAGATATAATTATATGCAAGAGGATGGTGGGATTTTGTTAGTGAGGCAGACTACTTTTTGCACTCCTAGGAGAAGTTTCTTCCTCGTTTCCATTCTCTACATGATCACACCTTCGATAATTTGAGAGAGAGGTTGCCTGAACTCACTCAAATTGTTATAAATTGCCCCCCAAAAATTGACACTTGACCTATCTTAATTCTGGGGCCATGTTCGTAAAACTTCAATAAAAATGTAAAAACAATTGATTGCTGTAATACTTATGTTTTGGTGCATCCAATCCCAAAAACCCAAACTAGTCTATGTATTTAAAGAGAATTTTTGCCAATAAATTTGTTCTCTTCTTGTCTTTTCCTTCCTTCACTGTGATTTTTCTCTAAAAAATACCAAGTAATTCAGCTCTATCCAAACTTAAGTTCATGAGTTTCAAATATAAAAAATGCCAAAGATGATTAGTGTGCATGACTAACACATAGGTAACCTTTGGGTTCCACTATTATTTGACATGTATTCTCCTACATTAATATGCTTGGCGCGAGCATATATATATATATATATACACGTCATTTTGTACTGAATTTGTTTAACTTATCCTTCCTTATAAATATTATTTTAAGGTTCTTAACTATTAGCAAATTGATTTTGTTGAGAGTTCTGATATTTTCTTTGTTTGCATGCTTTGCTTGCTTTCATAAGATTTTTTATTTAGTTTTGTTTTGATGTTTTAGACGCTTTATTATTACATTATTTTATTTAAATTTTAGATTTTATATTGTAATAAGTATTATTTGATTTTTTATTGGTTTTGAAGAATATTTTGGAAATTTCTGAAATGCTATGTAATTTTATATAATTTATTTTTTTGATATGTATGTTGTGATGCTTAACTTTGATGACGTGTCCATATGACATTACTCATGCTTTGTCAGTCATGGACCTGGAATTCAGGTCGTGACAATTGCACTGATATTTTTTTTATGTTTTTATATTGAATTCAAATATAAAAAGAGCTTTTGAAAAAAGAATTTTTCACAATTATGTATGTGTGTTTATTAATGCGGTTTAATTAATTTTTTAAAGTGTTTTTCATCTAAATTAATTTGATTTTTTAAGGTATTTTTGATGGTTTTGATTTATTGATATTAACTAAAAAATAAATCATTTTTCATTGAAAAGCTTTTTTTGAAAAATTCCGTATCACATTACTAATTACACACAAAATCAGGAAAAAAACTTAATTTTGATACATAAAAATAACTTATATATATATATATATATATGTATATATAGTATCTTTTTGCACAAGGATGTGCACTGGTGGAAAACAATATCCCTTAGTTGGACTGGGACGTATCAATTATATGTGTCTACTGATAGTGAAATCTTTCTATGACAATAATGCACAATCAAAGATAACAAGAGATTGATTAATGGATAATTAATTTGATGTTTTAACAATAATTTTGCCATTTTGTGAGCCTCACTAAAGGTGCTTACGTGTACGGTCCCAAAAATAAAAGAAAAAAGAATAATTTTGGAGGATAAAAGCTTGGCGAAGGCGATCATTGCTGAATAAAGAGTGGGAAGATAAGAACAATCTGTGCTTGCGCAAGTCCCACTCGTCACGCAAGATTTTTGCCAGGTTGAACTCCCTAGAAGATGGTATATATGATAGTCACAGGGAATGTACACTCCATTCTAAGATATTTAATGAGAAATTACTTGTACTTACTTAATACATTCACTTGGAAAAAAGAAATAAATATACAAATAAAAGAAAAAATAATCATATCATGTGCATTTGCAAATGTCGAGTCGTTTTACATGGAAATATCCATATTCTGCGGTGGATAGATTTTTTTCACCGAGAGCAGGAGGACCGATCTCTCTCTCATTTTTGTGATGGAAGCAAGTAATCAGGACATTAGATTTGATATAAGACTAAGGTTTCTTTATGGATCCACAGCCTACCATTTCTTCTGACTTTTGCCCTTGAATCTCTCCTCTCTCTACTCAGAGTCAAAGTTCCTTTGTGCTCGAAGATAAGGGTGGTGCTAGCTGAGGGACATTTGGCATCCATCTAGGTTAAATATTCATATTCATATTCAAATATCGAGTTTTGTTATTTCTATACTGAATTTAAATTTAAAATAACTATTGAATTTAACTAAATATAATTTCTTTTATACTTGAGTTTTGGATAGTATTTATAACTTAAACTTGAACTCGAATAATATAATTTAAAAATATTTAGTATATAAATAGCTTAATATACATATATTTTTTTTCAAATTTTAAAGTTATTTATTTCGGGTTGAGATGAAGTTTGGAGACTAGTCTCTGTACTCAATCTAAAACCATGAATTTTTGCTCTTGATTTTTTTTTACCCGTTCATGTCGTTTTAGAGGAGTATCTATCAGTTTGGGTGAAATAGCCACCCCATATTCCTAGCGTGCACCACTAAAATCAGACACCATCAATTTAAGGATGCTGGATCCAGCTGTAGATAGACACCATGAATATGATAGACATGGAATTCTGGATTTTGGGGTAGATAATTGTGAAGATTAAAAATAAAATAACCATAGACTAGGATACTTTTATCTTTGATTCTGTAGGGGACTATTTCAGTTGGCCAGTTTTTTGAAATGCTATTTCTCATTAAAATTAAATGTCTTAAAAATATTTTTGCCAATTTTTCATTCTAGTAGTTATTTTCTCGGAGAAAATTTATCTCTAAATTTCATATTAAGCCTTTAATGGCATCTTCCATCCCCTGACAGTAGCTGTTCTGTCAGTTTTAACCAAGCAGTTCCAAAAAGAAAGCAAACGAGTAATCAATGTTTAGCCAGTCTTTTCGCTGTGATGGCTATGGTTCTAAGGGACAACAGTTATCTCTAGTTCAAGCAAATCTGTGTCCTCTCTTGGAGGCTGATTTCTCTAAGGATCTTCATAAATTGTGTCAGCAACGGTATTTCCTTGGAGTGTAAGTATAACTGTATTGCCATTCCATGTTTAAAGAGGATTGTACGATTCTATTCTCCATTTAGGCACCGTTTGGGAACGCGGCTGCGGCCGCGTTCCTAAAAAATTTGAAATTTTTATTTTTTTGCTAAAATTTAATATGGTTTATACGTTTTGGATCGTTTTGATGTGCTGATGTCAAAAATAATTTTTAAAAAATAAAAAAACATCATTGGCATGCATTTTGGCACGAAAAGTTATTTGAAAAGCACCCGCAACCACACTGTCAAACACGCTCTTAAAAGCAACCTGCCGACGTATTCAAGTTGCTCACCATGCTCTGGAGAAAAAATGGTGTTGAAAGTGTCAAAGTTGGTTATGCTAAAAAGGCCACATCTGCCTGGATTGAATAATATTTTACATATCTCTTCCCCGTTTCCTATCTTTTTTTTTTTCAGACACCATATCTACACACGCAGGGAGGAAGAGAGGAAGAGGCAATTTCACTAACTATTTCGTTGTTGTTTGCTTGTGTTAATATATGGAAGTATGCCTGGCCCAGCAGTTGTGACCAAGCAATTGAGATGGAGTATACAAAAGAAAGAATTTCCCAATGGAAACTTCCAAGGACAAAGGAGAATATGAGCTATTCAGTTTGCCTTCTCAGTTAGAATCAAAATAAGATCTGTCCGAGCTTTTTCCAGGGCATTTGTCAAGTTCTCAGGCTTCCTCCCTCCTGCCTGGGCAAAATTAGGCCTGCCACCACCTCCTCCGCCACACAACTTCGCTATAGGTCCTATAAATTTCCCTGCCTGAATACCTATATCAACTACTCCTGGAGTGAATGCGGCAACCAAACTCACCTTACCTTCATCTGGACAGGAGCCCAAAATTATAGCTGCTGGGTCTTGCAGTGTATCCATTAGATATTCAGCTGCACTCTTGAGTGCATCAGCATCAAAATCATCCATGGACTCAACTAGTACCCTGAACATAATCAAAACAATCAGTCATTCTTTTGTCCCAAAACAGGGTGACAGTGTTTAGCATGTTTGACAATTACATTACATTACTGCTAACAATTTCAAAGACGAGGAACCAACAATCACACTGAAGTGACAGAGCCCAGTGAAACAACTACATTTTACAAGTCTGCAGAACTAACACTCAAATCATTGATACAGATGATGCCAGTTCTGCTCCCTCAGGATTGGAGTTTCTTCAAAAATCATGTGCATATTTAAACCATTAAATGGTTGAGATTCATTTTCTTAAGTAAAGCCTTTTTGTTTATCAAACTAGGAAATGTCTACCATTACTAGGAAAAACTAAGTAAGATGAACAAAGAAAAGGTCAATTTAACTCTTCAAGTGGAAAGCGCATGCAATTTGGTGGGTGATATGAAAATTAGGCATATTTTGAGAAGCAAGAGTTTAGAAACAATAAGTATTATGAGCATGTACATGTATGCACTCAAGAAGCACCATTTACCTGATTGTTTTCGAAGTTCCCACTGAGAATGCCTTGCTAGCAATCATTGATGCTTTGTACACTGCAGCTTTTGCACGCAAAGCAGAAACTTCATTTCTTACCGTCCTTAACTCCTCTAAGAGATTATCCACCCTCGTTGTCACCACTTCTGCTTTCACCTTCAAATGCAGCAATAAATAAACATAAAAAACTATCTTCAGCTTGGAATCAAAACCACATATTTAACAAACCAATCCATCCCCAATATATCCATTTATTTACATGCAGATTTACATATACAAATATGCCAAATGCAGAATGGTTCTCCTTAGATAATACACACACAGGCAGACAGAGATCTGGAATGATGTGGATTAGATGGAAAAAATATACACATCCAATAAGAGGAGTGAAACAAAAACATACTTTGAGAGTGGAGCATAAAAGTTTCATCTGGGAATCTCTTGCATTAATGTATTCAATGAAAGCTTCACCAGCCACAGCTTCTATACGTCTGATTCCAGATGCAATGCCCTGTTCAGATATGATCTTGAAGGCACGTATTTCAGAAGTGTTGCTCACATGGGTTCCACCACAAAGTTCCATGGACACACCAGGAACTTCTACGACTCTCACCTACAACACATCAGCATATGTAGAGATATATAAACTTGGGAACTTGTTTCCTTTGGTGCTTGATATGGTTGGTTAGTATCACTATTCAATTGTAGGTATGACGCAAATACTTGAAAACTCTATGAGAAGAAGATATGATAAAATACACTTGTACCTGCTCCCCATACTTTTCTCCAAACATTGCAATGGCCCCAGCTTCTTTTGCATCAGTAAGTGACATCACCTTAGTCTGAAGAAGTGTTCCATCCCCAATCCATCCATTTATCAAGTTTTCAATTTCCTCCAGTTCACTGTCATGAAGTGGTCGATGGAAGTTGAAATCAAATCTGAGACGATCAAAAGCAACCAGTGAACCAGCTTGTGATGTTTCTTGGCCAATAACTTTCTTGAGTGCAGATTGTAGCAAATGAGTAGCAGTATGGTGAACCTGCAAGATATCACCCGAACAATAAGATAGAAGGCTTTCAAGGTAGAAAGTAGGTTGCATAAAACTATCATATCATTGCATATTAGCACTGCATTTGGCATACTTCAGTTTTTTTTAAAAAAAAGGTCCTGCTTGAAGGTAAGCATCTATAGATGTCCATTGGAATTTTAACCAAGCTCATGCAGTGAGCATCTATTTAGGCAGAATAAGAGGTAAACCATGGTTAAGCACCTTAGCCCGCTGCCTCAATTTTGCATCCACTGCAGCTTCCACTTCTCTTCCAACTTCTAGAACTCCTTCTCTAATAGTACCCTTATGAACAAATACACTACCTAGAGATTTTTGAACATCTTTAATTTCCACAACAGCTGTCTGTTTGCTTTGATCTTGTGTAACATATAGAAATCCATGGTCCCCAATCTGACCACCAGATTCAGCATAAAATGGTGTCTTGTTCAGCAAAACTTCTACTTCACTTCCTTCAGAAACCTGTATCACTGATTTCCCATTTAACATGAGGCTTTCAACTACTGCTCTTGCAGAAAGTGTGTCATATCCTAGAAATTCAGTATCATGAACATTTTCAGCAAGATCCCCTCCATTTTCAACTGCAAGTTTAACAACATTGTGTGCAGCCTGAGATTGACGCCTTTGGTTTTCCATCTCAACTTCAAAACCATCCATATCTATCTTGACACCTCGTTCTTCAGCAACTTCTGTGGTTATCTCCACTGGAAACCCAAAAGTGTCATACAGTAGAAATACATCTTTCCCAGATAAGCAAGGTAAGGTTTCACTTTTTTGAGCATTTAATAGTGCTTCTGCAAGCATTTGGTCAAGCAGCTTTTCTCCTCTCTCTAATGTCTGCACAAAACGAAGTTCCTCCCTTTGCAACTCATCAAGAATGCTATGTCCTCTAGCCTTTACATCTGGATCAATATGGGGGCTCAATTCTATTACTTTTTCTGCAATGGCTGGTAAAAACGCTCCATCCTCTCCACCCCCCTTTACACCAAGCAATCTGCCAGTACGAACAGCTCTTCTGATAAGCCGACGAACCACATAGCCTCTACCAATATTTGATGGGAGCACTCCATCTGATATAAGATATACAATTGCACGCAAATGATCTCCTATAATCTGAAAAAAATAAAGAACTTCAGGTGCACGTTTGTTAAAAAGAAGACTTTGTTGAAATGAAATACTTGAGATGTAGTAGGTAAGGTAAGCATCAATGTACTTTAAGGTTCATTTTTGTTCGATCATCGGCTAGAGCATATGATATATTTGCCAATTCTGCGGCCTTCTCTATAATTGGATAAATCAAGTCAGTCTCATAATTGTTTGGAACCTGCAGCAAAATAAGACTTGAAGAAAGATTAATTATGAAGCAGATACGCAATACAAATGTTGTATTAATCATCGATGAAATGAAGCCCACTAGTTAAAGAAACCTCCATGGAGATATGAAAATTTCTTTCCTTTCCTTTTTCTTCTTTCTTTTATTATTTTTTAAATATGCAAAAGAAAGATAGTTAACTTGCTAGTTTATGATGGTGGCAAAACTTATGAGTACCTTTTGAAGGATGCGAGCCAAACGCTCCAGGCCAAGACCTGTATCTATATTCTTTTGTTTTAAGGGTTCAAGTGATCCATCATCCATTTTATTGTATTGCATGAAAACCAGGTTGTAGAACTCTATAAACCTACTATCATCTCCAAGATCCTGCAATTAATCATCCAGAACAAACAAAAAAAGATAAAAGCAGCAGCATGAGAAATTCTATGGGCAGAAACTTTCAAACCCTCCCCCCCTCCTTGAAATAAAAAAGGGAAAGGAAAGGAAAGGAATCATAATACATACTGTATTCTTATATCCCCTTTCAGGATGGAAATCATAATAAAGCTCGGAGCATGGACCACAAGGTCCAGTGGCACCACTGGTCCAAAAATTGTCTTCTTCACCCATTCTCTTTATACGTTCAACAGGAACACCCACCTGATGCAAAGTTTGTTTTAATAAATAATAAATTTTTTGTGGAAAACAACTTGTTATAACAGCAAAGGTTGGATAGCTTTGCATAAAACACAGGAGCTAGTTACAGAAGTGAACATACGATGTAATGTGTTGCAATTGAAAAATTCTCATGCAGTTTACCTCATCATGCCATATTTCAAAAGCTTCATCGTCATCTTCATAAACACTAACCCATAACCTGTCAGCTGGCAGTCCAAATCTGCCAGAACAAATGAAATAAATTTAATACGTTTCTCTTTAGTCTTTCAAATTAAGAATGGATGAGCAAAAGTTTTATTATATCCATGCATACTCCTTGGTCGAAAGCTCCCATGCCCATTGAATAGCTTCTTTCTTGAAGTAATCTCCAAAACTGAAGTTTCCAAGCATCTCAAAGAATGTATGATGTCGAGTTGTTCGGCCAACATTCTCCACATCATTTGTACGAATACACTTTTGTGCAGTTGTAGCTCGAGGCACTTGTCTGGGAGCCTAGACAGAAGCACTAGAACCATCATAAGCTCAAAAATTTTAACCCATGGAAGCAAAAAGTTAATTAGACTTTGCTAAACTTAACACGCATGCTACGTAGACAAATGAATTAAAACAAGTTCAGCGATTGTTTCTTTCATAGTCAGTGTCCAATAACATACTACACCAGGTTCCAAACTATCAGGATCAAAATAGTTTGTCACTAACCTTCCCGAGGAATATAGGCTTGAACTGAAGCATTCCTGCGATAGTCAGAAGAACAGTGGGATCATCTGGCACAAGAGAAGCACTCGGAAGAACCTTATGGCTACGGGCAGCATAAAACTCAAGGAAACGACGACGTATAGCATCCCCACTTACAGGGTTTTCCTTAGTCTTATCCTCCACCAATTCCTCAGTCACCGGCTGTACTGACGCTGAAAAGAAACATGATAAATACTATATTCTTCAAAAATTGAACCTCATAGTTCACTCTACAAACTCATATCTCAAATTTCACACCATTAATTACATCAACCTTGTGTATTCCTTGCACCAAACCGCCTTTCCCTGGCTCCTTCCAAAATGAAATATCCACAAGGAAATATACTGGGTGAAAAAAGGGCAACATTTCTTGTAGTAAAACCTGCAAAATTCCCCACACAAATAATATATCCAAAGACCAAATGATGCTACTAAATATAATGACAAGTAGAATATGCATAAGCAGTTTCCTTTTGAATTACCAATCAATTAATTTATCAAAAACGTTAAGACCCAATTTGAGATTTCAAGAAAAACCCAATATCAAACACCATCTTTGCTCAATTATGCAATGCCATAGAATGTTAATCAAGCAAGAAACAGACCATGGCAGTTTTAAATGCTTATGAATAAACCAAAAGTGCAAAGATAATTCTTTTTAAGTCTAAAGAGCTCAAATTTTGAATCTTTTTTAACTAAACCAGAGACTTGAATAACAAAAACATTGAAAAAACAAAGAACTTGGAGACGTAAGAAGGAGCTTTTACCAGTGGAAATGGAAGAGCTGTAATTTGGTTGAATTGTGAAGGCGGGTTTTGAAGATGGAGCAGTGAAAGGTCTCCTCCCGCCATGGATACCGTGTAGAGTTTGTGGTGGCAGTTTCAGGCCACCCATGTCTGTGTCTCAATGTGAGGAGGTCAAGAGAAGGGAATTTGCCTTTTCTTTTTGCCTTATTTTTTCAAATGGCCATTTTTATATGTGTGAAGGATAAGCCTTTTTAAGGTGTCCACATTATTGGCACACAATTTTGTTAGATTTTTTCCCCCCGAATTGGTTATTTAAGTAGTCCCTATAATTTTACAGAAGTAATAAATTAGTCCTTATAATTTATTAAAATGTGCATTTAGTCCTTGAAAGTTATTTTTACTTAAAACAATCATCTCATAAATTTCACGAATATTCTAAATTTTTCTTTATTTTGTAAGAAATTAAAAAAAAAGAAGATAAGCAAACAAGATGAAAAAAATTTATTTGAAAAGAAGTTACTATGAAAAATACTTACTAAATTAAGGATAGTCAACATTGGTCAACGATTACTCAATTATTTTCATACTTATAGGGATAAATTAATTAGTTTAGATAAACTAGTGAGAATAATTAATAATTAATTCTCTCTCCTTTTTTCCTACGGTTCGGGATTTAAGAGTTAAAAGAAATGGAAAAGGGTTCAAATAAAAGCAACATAGAGGCTACTGTACAGATTTGATTTTCAAGATCGTGAAACACACGGATAGGCAGGAGATTACGTGGGCCAAGAGTTATTGGGTAGTCCACAAAAACCAAACGGGCCCACTAATAGCCCATTTGAAATCTACATTCACAGTATCTGGAAGTGGGCACAGAATGATGGGCTCCTCCATTTAGTTTTGCGATGCTAATTAATAATTATATGCCAACATTTTGATATTAATCTTGTAGTTTTGAAAATCTGGGTTTGATACGATAAAGAGGTGATACTTGAAATTGTCTTCCTATAAATTGTTAGGCTAGCAGCAAATTCCTAAGTTAGGCTAGCAGTCCTTTGAATGTCCTAAGTTAGGCCAGCAGTCCTTTGAATGTCCTGACCGATCGGATGCCGCAAAATGACCTTTCTTGAATTTCAGCAGTTACTCTTGCTGATTTGAGGTTAGTACTAAAACAATGTCACAAGCTGGAAGCCTGTGCCAGCAAAGGGCTTCTGATGAATATACAAAACAATGAACAAAACCTCATTTTCCATTTTGAGCAATACATGATGTGACCTACCCAACGCAAGCAAAAAAACAGAACCTAATTGAGTATAATACCCTGTTTATGCTGCCCAGTTACCTTGCAGACAATAGAACTTGTCTAAATAAGACTGAGCATTACAAGATTAAATAAATAATTGCGGTTTTTGTACATGAATTTGACGGGTAGAAATGGATAATCATAAGCAGACTAGAAACCTGATGAATTATTTTTATCTTGATGGCTGCAGGCCAATTTCCATATCTTGCAGACTTTCATGTTATTGGCCTTTTGTGATCTGTATGTTTATGGTCTTCATAGTAACCAGACCCTGCCAAGGGACATAATATTTTGGTAGATTATCTGCTTGAATAAAATATCTGATATCCTTCAGGGATATTCCAACATAAGTACATTCTTCTACATTGAATTCCCAGAAAAGGAATCCTATGCAGGAAGGATTGTCTCAAGTAAATCCTGTGCATATATAAGTTATCTAGTTGTTAGTCAAGAGTAAGACAGCATGATTAGTCTGAAAAAGCTCATCAGAATTGCTAGCAAGTGACAGAAGATAGGTGTAGTTAGGATTAAAAGAATTTCTTGTTAAGAATCACTAGCAAGATGGATCTTAAGAATGGCAACCCATCATTTGTGGCTAAAAAAGGGCATTTTGTTGTCTACACTGTAGATTGGAAGCGTTTTGCTATACCATTAGAGTATCTTAGCAATGAAATCTTTCGCGAGCTCTTCAAGATGTCTGAAGAGGAGTTTGGAGTATCAAGTGACATGCCTATAAGGTTTCCATGTGAGTCAGCATACATGGACTACATTTTAGCACTCATCCGACGAGGCATAGCCAAAGATTTTGAGAAAGTTGTGATCAATTCCATTACCACTGGGCAGTACTGCTCAATATCTGCTTCTTCAGATCACGGATATGCTTGCGCGACATGCTTATCTTGGAAACTTCGTCTAAACTCTGAGCTTCAAAGACAAAAACAAACAAGAAAGGTAAAAGGAAAAGGTCAGGCATAGGAGAGTAAGAGTTCCTTGTGGAAAATGTACAATCAGTTGTAAATTTCTGGATAAGGTATATAATCATTCTTCAGAAAGCACAATTCTCATCCAAGTAGGAACCTGTGGCTACTACTTGTTAGACAGTTAATGGACATGTTGGGCCAATAGTCCTTGTCTTCCAAAGCATAGAATTGCTGCTCTCACAAAACCATCAGGAACAGATTCACATGCACATGTAGGCTTATCCATGTATCTGCCTTCTTGTGGATCACAAATTAAGTTTCGATTCGGCTAGATCAAGCGACACCAAATTTGGACCTTTTTTACTGTAAAACCGCTTGACTGAAAACATGCATGTCTGCATCCTTCCATGTCCCTAATAGGCAAACATGTCCACCTCCCAAACAACCCCACAAAACCAACCTCTCACATGGTTTTGCTTTGCATGTATCGAAGTGGGCTGGAAGTGTCGGTAATGGAATTGTCTCTGGCCTTGTGTATATATAATCAACCCACTTCCGTTTCCCTCTACCCAAAGCAAGATTAAGATTTCAATAGTACAAGATCTAAACATCTCTTTTATTAGTTTAATCAGCCTCAAGATGATCAGTGCCAAGAAGCTCATCAAATTGGCAAGAAAATGGCAGAAAGTGGCTGCCATTAGTAGAAAAAGGCTCACGTTTCCGCAAACAATTAGCAGTCTTGATTCAGATGACTGCAGCACATCATCAACAGCAGAGAAGGGTCACTTTGTGGTGTACACCACTGACAAAAAACGTTTTGTGCTTCCCTTGGATTACCTTAACAATGAAATTGTTAAAGAGCTATTCAACCTAGCAGAAGAAGAGTTTGGATTGACAAGCAATGGACCCCTCACCTTGCCATGTGATGCTGCCTTCATGGAATATGCAATCACCATGATCAAGAAGAATGTGGCTAAAGATGTTGAGAAAGCATTGCTGATTACCTTAGCTAGCAATCGATGCTCATCATCTTTGAATTTTCATCAAGATGTAACAAATCAACAGTTGTCAATTCTTAGCTTTTGAAATGCATTACAAGGTTTATATACACATTAATAAGTTAATTAAATTCCAGAATTTTTGCTTATGTTTATATGTTCTTCCATAGTTAATATTCAAGAATTTAAATCCAAAACATATTACTTCCTGTAAAAGCAACTACATCACTGACAGGTGATCTCTCTACGCAGACCTAATTTCGTTTCAAAGATTTTCTTTTTCTTTTTTGTAAAGAAAGTAATACAGTTATTGGAATTCTACATCATAAATTTCAACAAGTTCTTCTCCCCAAAATTTTATCTTAAAGGTTAATAAGAGATGGCATTTGTGAATCGATACTTAATGGTTACACAGAAAAGGCATTCTTAAATCTTAACCGCAGCTTTTTAAAATGCAGAAGATTTTGAAAAAATTTATGGACTGTGACTGTAAAGAAGTTTTGTCTATTTAACTTTGGTTTGATGATGAATATAATTTGTGAAGTGATGATGGTTTTTTGTTGCTGGATTATTTTGACTACCAGTAGCTGGATCATCAAACAGAAACATGGTGCGCAGTGAGAAGACAGGAGCCAGCCAATCCTGTCTGACTGATAAATGCAACACGAAAAAAAAAAAAGATAAATAGGAATGAGAAAAGGTAAATACATGATTATCATGATTATATTTAATTATCAGTACAAATGACACCCCATTTGATGCATCCCATGTTCTATGCAGAAATCTGCAGTCCTGTCAAGTACTCAACTGGCACATAATATCCGTAGTCAAGGTACAGTATGAATGATTTTATGCCTTTGGGACAAATTCTCTTCATCTCTTACCTGAAAGTCTGGCGACTAGTCGATCACTTTTGTCACTTAGACTTCGCTTTTTAGTTATAGGAGACAAAGTAATGTGAGATTCTCAACAGTACACGGACAAGGCAATCTGATAAATAGATTAGTGTGTCTGTAAACCCATTAAAGTAGGCTTGGTTGAACCACATATTTCCTGTTTGGTAGTTCCTCCTGAATGGGTCCAACATGCCTGTGTCTTGAACGTGCTTCGGATTAATTTTTGTGGATCACAAAGTTTGATGGAAGCTAGGATCATGAGACATCAAATCTGGTCCTATTTTACTGTTAAACCACTTGGCCATAAACATAGATATATGCATACCTTCCATGCTCAAACTTGATGTGCTGTTATTCAAGGGGAATAGGGAAACATGTTCACCTCCCCAACAACCCCACATAAACCCACCCGTCACGTGGTTTTGCTTTGCTTGACTGCCTGGACTGTTGAAAGTATTTATGATGGAATTGTCTCTGGCCTTGTGTATATATAATCAACCCACTTCCGTTTCTCTCTATCCAAAGCAAGATTAAGATTTCAATATTACAAGATCTAAACATCTCCTTTCTTAGTTTCATCAGCCTCAAGATGATCAGTGCCAAGAAGCTCATCAAATTGGCAAGAGAATGGCAGAAAGTGGCTGCCATTAGTAGAAAAAGGCTCACGTTTCCGCAAACAATTAGCAGTCTTGATTCGGATGACTGCAGCACATCATCAACAGCAGAGAAGGGTCACTTTGTGGTGTACACCACTGACGAAAAACGTTTTGTGCTTCCCTTGGACTACCTAAACAATGAAATTGTCAAAGAGCTATTCAATCTAGCAGAAGAAGAGTTTGGATTGACAAGCAATGGACCTCTCACCATGCCATGTGATGCTGCCTTCATGGAATATGCAATCACCATGATCAAGAAGAATGTGGCTAAAGATGTTGAGAAAGCATTGCTGATTACCTTAGCTAGCAATCGATGCTCATCAACTTTGTATCCTCATCAAGAAGTCAGAAATCAACAATTGTCAATTTGTAGCTTCTGAAATACCATACAAAGTTAATATACTCATTGATACATTAATGAAATACAAGAATTCTTTTCATGTTTGGTTGTTCTTTCATCAAAAACAATTCTTGAAACATCCCTTTGATAACATAGCCCCCAGATCAATCTTAGTTTAAAGTGAAATCTAAAATTGTCCTGGTTAAGTACCTTAACAACAATTAGAATGAAACAACCAGAAAATATAGCATTTAAAGTCTGAATAATGCAAAAATTCAAGTTTCTGAAATTGAAACTTCAATCTACAGAGACTACAAAGCTCTTTCTAGCCCTTCCCATTCATTAAACCAGTTGCTTCTTTTTAAATCCAAAATTTGTTACTTCCTGTTGAAGAAACTACCTCAAGACTAGTGGTGTCTATAAGGGGGCTAAATTTCTTTTTGTAATAATTTTCTTAAAATCTTTTTTTGATAAATGTGTTAGTGTTCTTAGCATTCTGCATCATAAATCCCAAAAGACTCTTTCCCCTGAATTTTTTTTCTTGCAGGTGCAGAAGAGTTGGCCTAGTGAATAACTATAGCTTCTTAAGATTTTGAAGTAAATTATGGACTGTGAGGAGATTTTGTAGATTTGAATTTCCGTTTGGCGATGACTAGAATTTGTTAGGTGATCATGGTCTTCTTTTTTTTTCATTCATCACCAAACAGAATTTTTTCATCAAGATGGTTCTTTGAATTTTCATCAAGATGTTAGAAATCAGCCATTGTCAATTTGACTTCTGGTTTGCTAATGACTAGAATATGTGAAGTGAAGATGGTCTTTTTGTTTGCTGGATGATTTTGACTACCAGTAGCAGAATCAACAACAGAAAACATGGTGCACAGTTAGAAGATAGGTGCCAGCTTATCCTGTCTCACTGATAAAATGCAACAGAAAAAATAAAATAAAGATGAACAGGCAAGAAAGGAGCTAGTGAATATATGAGAAAATTTAATGATCACCACAAATTAATGACACCCTGTGTGATGCAACCCATGTTCTATTTCATACAGAAATCTGCAATCCTGTCTAATAATCAAACGACACATAATATTCGTAGCCAATGTACAGTATGAATGATTTTTTGTCGTTGGGACAGGTTGCCTTCTTCATCTCTCACCTGAAAATCTGACCGTCAATGAAGAGCATCATGAGAGAAAAAAATTGGACCTATTTCAATGTTAAACCACTTGATCGAAAACGTACATATATGCATACCTTCCATGCTCCACATTGGCAAACAAGTCCGCCTCCCATAACAACCCCACATAGCCCACTTCTCACATGGTTTTGCCTTGCATGTCTGCCTGATTTGTGAAAGTGTCCATTATGGAATTTTTTCTGGTCTTCTGTATATATAATGCGTTCACTTCCATTTCCTTGTATCCATCAAAAGATTAACATTTCCATATTCTAAGATCTAAACATCCCCTTCCTTAGTATAATCAGTTTCAAGATGATCAGTGCTAAGAAGCTCATCAAATTGGCAAGAAAATGGCAGAAACTGGCTGCCATTAGGAGAAAAAGGATTGAATTTCCAGGAACTGTTAGTGGTAAAGATTCAGAAGATTGCAGCACATCATCAACAGCAGAGAAGGGCCACTTTGTTGTGTACGCTACTGATAATAAACGCTTTGTGCTTCCCTTGGATTACCTTAACAATGAAATTGTTAGAGAGATATTCAATCTAGCAGAAGAAGAGTACGGATTAACAGGCAATGCACCTCTCACATTACCATGTGATGCTGTCATCATGGAATACACAATCACCTTGATCCAGCAGAATGTGGCAAAAGATGTAGAGAAAGCATTGCTGATGACCATAGCCAGCAGTCAATGCTCATCATCTCTGTATCTTCGTCATGAAGCTAATCAACAATTGCCAGTTTGTAGCTTCTGAAATACATTTTAATGTTAGTATACACTTCAATACATTAATGAAATTCAAGATCTTTTGTCATGCTTGGTTGTTTTTTCATGGAAAATGGTACTCGTCATCTCTCAAAAGCGTTAAGTCTCCCGTAAATTAATCTGGAATACCTCGTTTTGACAGGCCCCAGATACATCTTAGTTAAAATGAAATACATCATAGTTGAGAGTAATTACTAGATGTAGTCTACAAAGTTGAACTGTTATTTCACTTAATCACTTGAAAAATATTCACTTGGAATAAAATAAAATGCTATTTCTGGCACTTGGCCGTTCCTTCTATTTTTCTTTATTCACGACAGGTGCAAGAATCAAACAACTAAGAATCTTTTTCCATGCCATTTCAGCACTTCCTTCAATACTATATGAGTGAGTGACGAACTCGAGACCATTACGTCCTATCCCAAAGCTTTAGATGTTAGATGAGACTCAAAAAAATGATTTATATTATTCTTTCATATTTTTTGTCCAAGAAATTACTGTTGACTGAAAATCTCAATCTGGGCACTCATAATTCTGTTCTTTACATTTTCCTTCTTTGTTTCTTTTTCCCCTGTAGAATGACATTTTTACATATCGATCATGACAAAATCTTCATGGTCACATGGAAAAAGTAACAATAAATCCAAGCTTCTAACCTGCACATAATTCTGGGCTAAATTAGTGGATTGTAAAGACTTGTTGTGGAATAGAGATTTGGCCCGGTTTGTGTCAAAAAATACTGAGATAGAATTCCGAATTCGGCCCGGTTTGTGTCAGGAAAACTTTGAAATTGAATTCCGAAGTGGTGTGGTATTGCTACTGATGACAGAATATTCTGCTGTTAACAGAACGGTGCTCACTGCTATGCAGTAATTCAACTAAAGGACTTTGTTTATTCTGTTTTTGTTTGATGGATTATTTCCACTGCAAGGAATTAATCAAGAAACATCGAAACATGATAAGGTAAGAAAAAAAGTTAAGCTTATGAGTCCTTTTTTTGTGAATAAATATGGTCAAGCCTTTATTCATCATGCAAGAAGAAGAAATGAAGACAAAATGGGCCAAAAATGGAGCAAGTGAATGATTAAATGTGTAAATTCAATGAGCTGCACATGCAGGACCCTACTGTATGCAGTCTAAATTCATGTTTGTTTGCTGGAAAATAGTCTTTTTAAAAAGATAAATTTTAAAAAAGTAAATTTTTTTTAAAAATAAATTATTTTCCGATGTTTGGTAGTGTAATGAAAAATAAATTGGAAAATATTTTTCAGTGTTTAGTTATGTTATGGAAAATAAGCTGGAAAATAACTTATTAATATCTTATTTTTTCAAGTTTATTAAAATAATGAGGAACAAATCTTACAAATTAAAAGGTTGAATGAGAATGAAATTGAAAAAAATATAATTTCATAAATTATCTCAAATAAAATAAATAATAATCAAAATAATAGAGATCAAATCTAAAAAATAAAAAAAATTGAAAGATAAAGAAATTAAAATAATAATAATTATCATTTCATAAATTATTTCAAATAAAATAAGTAACAATCAAAAGAATGAGAACCAAATTTGATAGATAAAAAATTTTAATTAAAAAATGATAAGGAAAAATCAAATAATAATTATAAAAATGAGAACCAAAATTAATATAAAAATTAAATTCTAAATGATGAAATTGAAAAAAAAAATTCAAAATATATATATATATATATATATATATATATATATATATATATATATATATATATCAATTAAAAGTTTGAGGACCAAATTTAATATAATTAACTAATAATATAATATTTTTAAATTTTTCACAACTTCCAAAAAGTTTTTTCCGTCCAAAATAAAAAGAAAAACATTTTCCTGAAAACCAAGTCAAATTTTTCTTTGACTGAAAAGTGTTTTTCGTTAACTAACTTTCCTAATAGTAAATAAATACAAAAAATTTAAAAAATAATTTCTCAAAAACCACTTTTTAAAAAATAAACACAACCATACTTCAATGCAAATCAACTTTAGACTCTGCTTTTCAATTGTTGGAGACAAAGGCAATGTGAAATTGAATGGGAGATTGAAAACATTACACAACCTCCTGAAAATGGAACCTGATAAATGGACTTCTAAGGGTGACAGCCTATTAAGGTAGCTTGTTTCAACCACAAATTTCCTGTTTGGTAGTTCGTCCAAAGCGGGGGACCAGCATGCTTATGTCTTGCAAAGCATATGCATGCCTAAATCTTCCAAATCAATGTTCTCACCAAATTGCCAAATCACTGTAAGAAGATTCATTTCAGCAATTTGATCAATTTGTTCTCTGTGGTTCTCAAGCACTAGAGCATTTATGATCAACCAGCTTGCATACCCGTTATGCCATTGAACTGCTTGACACATATTGCATTGATTGCTTACCTAAACCAAGCATGTTCTAAGCATGATCCTTCACACAAGCTGGGCCACTTGCAAGTAAAGTGTCTGCCTTCCCTAGATGATATATAACTAGCCAACATCATCGCTTTCTCCTCAGCTCAAGATTTGAATTTCAGTGTTTCAATAACTGAATTGATAACCTCCTCCTTCTCCAACTTCACCAGTCTCAAGATACCATCACAATGATCAATCTCATGAGACTCGTTAAGCTCACAAAAAAGTGGAAAAAACTAGCTGCGCCGGAGAGGAAAAGAATTTCAATACCAAGAAGCGGTGAAGATGAAAACACAAACAACAATGACAGGTTACCAGTGGCAAATAAAGGCCATTTTGTCGTCTACACTGTCGATCAAAGGCGCTTCGAGTTCCCCATCTCGTATCTTAACAATAACATCTTTAGAGAACTCCTGGCAATGTCTGAGGAAGAGTTTGGCTTGCCAAGAACTGGTCCTATAACGTTGCTATGTGATGCAATGTTCATGAAATATGCAGCCTCCTTGATGCAACGAAATGTTGATAAAGATATGGAGAAAGCATTGCATATAGACATAAGTAGTAGTGGTAGATGCTCATTGTCTTTTCATTCGCTACTCCAAGAACAAAGTAGCCAGCAATTACTGGTTTGCTGAATTTTTGTACATGACCAAAGACATAGTTGTAGTTAATATTAATATACTACTTCATCAGAATTCCCATCAAGTTTCTCCATGCTTGGTTGCCTGGTTTCAATTTTTTTCAAGATTTTCCATCCAAATCCAATATTTTTCTTGTGAATGCTGAAGGAAGTGTTAAAACCTTCTCTGTCACTGGGCAAGAAAATGCTCCAAATGGACCTGCCATTTTGAAGCGCAGGGGCTACCTGAATCATTCAAACGACATGTCGGTTTTGGCCAATCAGAATGGTTAAATAGAAATAGTGAAGGCAAAAGGCCCAAGGATTACAATACGTAGGCCCATCAATGGATGTCTATTCACGTTCATGTATTTAGAACACCATAGCAAATACGATAAATGAACCCGACCCGACCAAAACCCGGCAATCTTTTTAGGGATTTCCAGGCTCCCGAGTGTTTTTGCCCTTTATATTAACGTAGATTAAAGCGAGATGGATAGAAAGTTCGGGTTTCTCATACTTTTACAAATTATAATTAAATTATAGAGAAATTCTCTTATTTGATTAATTTTTTAAAAATAATCTTAATTGTTCTAAAATAACATACAAAAAACTTGTTTGAGACGTAATTAATAAAACTTAAACCAAATAAAAATATGAAACCTAATTAAAAATAAAGAAAAGATAATAAAAAAAATAAAGAAAATTCTATAAATAATAACTTCTGGGATTAATTTAAATATGAAAGCAACAAGCTATTTAGTTGGTTACTGCAACCACTATAGAACCAGGTCTGTAAAATACATTAGTCAAATCTCAATCTAATTCAACAATTTAATAAAAGGTTTATATTGATTTTTATCGAAAAACTTATTTAATTCATTAGACTTCTTGTTAGATTTGAACGTGTTGATATAATACCGATCATTATGTATTTCATGTAAGGAATATATTAACTTGAGATTAGTATTTGTTAACAGAACTAAGCCGCTTTTTAAAGGGTTTTTTTTAACAATCTTTTTAGATTTATAGGGTATTTAAGAGTGTAGAAGTAGTTGTTTTTCAAAGTTTTTTCGCTCGAAAATACATCAAAATAATATTTTTTTTATTTTTAAAAATTAATTAATTTTAACATCAACACATCAAAATAATATGAAAATACTAAAAAAATTAATTTAAAATAAATGACTGACACATCTCCTTTATGAAACAACAATTCAAAGATAAGGTTTATTCTAATGGATGGGTAAATTAACCTATAATAATATCTTTAGTTTTGTTGAAACCAACATAGCATATTCACCAAACTTGTACCAATCAGTTGTAATGCTTAGATTCCATTAATCTCCCACATAAGGCTGTGACATAGGATGTTAGATTCACAACCTTGAAACACAATTTTGAACCACATATTTTACTTGTTTGGCAGTTCACCTTCGACATGTTGGGACCAACATGCTGTAACCATGTCTTCCACGCACCAAAATCTGCCAAATCATTTACTCGCCCAAGTTGCCAAACTTCTTCATTCTTATGGATATCCTTAACATGGATATATAGATTTTAAGGCATAAGAGATATATTCTAGCAATTTGGTCTGTTCTTCTTGTTTCTTGTGGCTCTCATGGATTCATGCCTTTATGATCCACCCGCTTGAGGCCCCTCATGCCTTCAATCTACTTGGCACAAAACTTGGTTTGTTATCCATTTGAATCAAACACGTCCACGCCACTCAATCTCCCATCTCTTCCATGCTGCACATGGTTATGGCCCACCAGTTCCCTACACGAGAAAACATACAAGTAAAGCAATGTCTCTGTGGGGTGGGTCTATATAACGAGTGCATTGCCATTTCCTTCTCAACTCAAAAATCCCATTTCAATAATCACCAAGAATTACTGAATCTCCTCTTCTTCTCCTCTAGATCTCACTAACTCAAACCAAAATGATCACCCCCGTGAAACTTATCAAGATGGCAAGGAAGTGGCAAAGTCTAGCTGCCCTAAAGAGGAAAAGAATTTCATTACAAAGAAACCATAGTAATGCAAGTACTAGCAGTAGCAACATGTCAACAGTGGCGGATAAGGGCCATTTTGTTGTCTACACAGCTGATCAAAGACGTTTCATGTTTCCTATTTCATACCTTAACAACAACATTGTTAGAAAACTCCTGGTAATGTCCGAGGAAGAATTTGGCCTGCCAGGCGACGGACCGATCACATTACCATGTGATGCAGTCTTCATGGAATATGTATGTTCTTTGATCCAAGGGAGAGTCGAAAAAGAAATGGAAAAGGCTATGCTTATGTCAGTAATCAGTAGCAGATCATGTTCATTATCTTCTTGTCCCAGTAAAGGGCAAACTAGCCAGCAGTCTTTAGTATATATATAGTTTCTGATCGAGAGTATCACACAAATTTTATAATAGTGAATAGACTTTCAAAAACGCCCACCAAACTTCTTTTTTCTTGATTATTAATTAATTATTTTTTCACGAATAAAATGAACATCAAGGAATAGTATGGAATCAATTGAAGTTAGTTAGATTCTAATCAAATAAAGCTTCTTTAGATTCATTCAAAGGGAACCCTTGAGATGTCAATTTTTCTATTGCATTCAAGTTCCATTGTGTGTGTTACCACAAAAATATATATACCGAAAGCTCTGTTTATCTAGCTAGTGCCAAAATTAATGATGTTTAGAGCATAATTAGTACTCCATTAATATTCCATTTTCTTGTATGTACTTGAGTATTCTGAGGCAGAGACTAAGGGTTAAATCCTCCTTGCAATTACGGTTTGTTTGAAGATTGTTGCACCATGGCTAATTAATGCCAGAAATTGGCTTTCTAGTTTCTAGACTTTTTTCTTTTTGGTCTTCGAGCTAGATCGATGGTATCTTTGAACTATATGCAGCACCAATAAGAGATACAGATCATTTACACCAAAATTGAGAAATTCGTGAGAAATTCATGTTCTTGTGGAATAACCAACCCGCAAGAAGCTAATCATTAGAAGCAACGTGCAGCTGCAAACCAGCCTTTAGCATTTCCCTGCAAAGTACATAAATTATTGCATCTCTTGCGTGAAATCTAATCATAATCTCATCATTACTAAATTTTATTTTCCTGGGTAACTTGTAGTGCTATATATAATCATATGCTTACTTTCATTCTGAGGCTGGAGAATTAGGGTCAAATCCTGGTGCAAGTTGCAGTTCAATTTGAAGGCGTCGTCGTCGGTATCGTTAGCTGATGCCATAAATTCCTACGTTGCCAAGTCTCTTTCTAAAATACAGTACTCGTACAAGAAAATATAGTTCTTCATCATTCTCTAAATAATATATAGCTAGCTATAGCCACTTGTAAAACAATAAATCTTAATTATTCAAATTAGTATATGCGGTCCAAGCTGGCCGCCAGCCGGCAACATAGAATTTTTTTTTCGTGTAAAATTCTATCATGGATCATAAGAACATCTATATATTATTTTTTCCCCGCCCAATCATACACCTTATTATATTTGACCATGAACTGATTATTAAATTAAAGATTCTAACAAACTGGAATGTGTTGATCATTCTATATGATTTTAGTAAATTTCTTGATTAAGTGATTGCAATTTTCATCCTAAGAAACAAGATAAAATATTCAGATTAGCCCTCCAGCTTCATACACAATCTCAAACTGACTCACATCTTCCAATCAACTGTCAAAAGACAACAATTATTTTTCCCAGTTTAGACGTTGCAATGTTTCTCTATGTAGATGAGATCATATACGTAAGGGAAAGAAAACTCAAACCTTTCGGTGGACTTAGCATATTTAATTATTAAAATTGTTGACATCACATAGAATCTGAATTCTATGCTCTGATCATCTAATATGATATATATATATATATATATATATATATATATATATATATATATTACCTCAGGTTTGAAAAAAGATTTTGCAGCTACGTTATGTGAATGATTTACATGAAGATTAGAAGTGAAAAATGTTCCCTAGAATCTCTGTTCCTTTTCCCTTTATAACTAATTCACGTACAGTATGAAAGGGATTTTACTGCTCCCAAAGAAGTCAGACAAGAGCTACATGTTGTTGACCATGCTGTTATAAGTGCCACGAACAATCCAGGTTGCTTCATATCTATTTTCAGCAGCAGACTTGCTAGAAATTCAACGATCAATACTTTTCTCCCCGATTTTTCTCTTGTTTCACATTTGTTTTTTGTAGGAACACTTTAATAGTTTTTAAAATTGTTGTTTCTTTTCACTTTGATGTATAAATCAACAGTTAAAAAAAAACTTCTAATATTTTTTGACAAGAAAAAAAACTTGAAGAAATAGATTGAAGCAAAGATCAATCATCTAATTTTAATTAAAACAATTTATTACCAGTTCTGTGATTGCAATATTGTTTCTTAATTTACTTAATCTCTTATTTTTTGTAGCACGATCAAGAATAAATTAACTAATAAAAATTTTGACAAAAGGAATATAAAAGAAAAAAGTTTTAAGAAGACTAGATTTCTCTATTCTATAAAATCATATCAGAATTGTCTAACAATTAATTTTAACGTAACTTTTAAAATAAAAGGATACTATTTTTTGATTTAAAAATACACAGTTTTATTTCAATTAGACATGAATTTTTTATTCACACCCTAACATTTTTATCTTTAGCTAGGGCCATCATGCTTTAGTAAAGTAACCTGTAATTAGGAGGATGCAAGGGACAAACAAACATTGACCAATTCGACTGGCGTCAAAGGAAAATAATGGGTAAAGCATGGCACACATTTGCCCACTTGACCAATATTTTGATGTTGTGATGATTAATTTTTTTTAATCAGCTTTCATACCTAATGGCGAAGGGATTTGTAACTTTTTTGGGCATCAAGAATCTTTGATTTTAATATTCATATATAATTAATTAACTTGTGCTATGTAAAAACAATTAATAAAATTAAGGCATGCACCATGTGGTGTGTGCTGTCTACACGTGCTTTCCCCCTAATTACCCTTGTAAACTCACTTTTTTAGTGTGAGATTAATCAATCAAACTCACCGTCAGCGTCATATGTAAATGGTAGCTAGGTTATGCATTAGCATCAAAGGCAATTCCAATTAAGCAACTTGATTTATATACTTAATAATGGTTTCAAGAAAGGCTTGCTTTAGCTTATAGTAGCCAGGACTGATTCCAAATTACAAGTCAAAGCCAGATAAAGATGAGGGCATTTTTTAGTTAATGCATGGGGTATGCATCCTGTAATGTGCTGACAAAAATCTTTGCAGCCAACGTAGCAGGACCGGCAGCAGAAAGGCACTACTTTGACAAGAATAGCTGGTCTTGTTCTGTATGGCTGGCTGCTACAGATATATTTTTTTTTTCAGGTCTTCGAACCCGTTTGGTATAGTATTGTAGCCCTTTCTTTAGACTAGAGATTTTACAAATTATCCAAAAGTATTGTTTCTTATTTACACGCACTTTAAGACCAAATGGGGGTATGGAAAGTTTTTGATGCATAAAATAGGAAATCATGGTGTCTATATATATAGTTTACTTCACTGATTAATTTGTGGGCAAATTAAGGGAGGACCAAGAGAACACCATAGGAAAAGAAAAAAATGGGTGAAGTTGTTGATGCAAACTCTACTCCCGTGACACCAAGGCCTAATGCAAACTCTAATCCTGTAACACCAAGGCCAGCCTCAGTGTCACCAACGCCACCGATATCGGCTCCTCCGTCGCAATTTCATTCGCCGTCGTTGTCTAGATCACCTTTGCTCACACCTGATCATATTGTTCCAAGCAAAACCCCAAGGAACTCAACCCCAAGAAATGCAACCCCAAGATTTAGAACTCCTCGCTTTATGACCCCTTTAGGTAGTCCTCTTAGAAGGGCTCTCCAACTCACAAAACTTGACCCTCAAGATGCTTGGCTTCCAATTACTGAGTCCCGAAATGGAAACGCATGGTATGCAGCGTTTCATTGCCTTTGCTCTGGCATTGGTTTTCAAGCACTCGTGCTCCCTGTTTCCTTCACTGTCCTTGGTTGGTAAGTAAAAACAACATACATGATTGATCTTTGGTGTGGCAAGTTATACTTATTGGACCAGTTCGTAGTCTAGCAGAGCTTTACTTTGTTTTTGTTTTACAGGGCATGGGGCATCATAGCCTTGACAGTTGCATTCGCATGGCAGCTTTACACTTTTTATTTACTTGTGCAACTACATGAAAACACCGAGACTGGCATTCGTTACAGCAGATATCTTCAAATTATGAGTGCAAATTTCGGTACGTGTTCGATGTTTTTTTTGAACTCCCAACCTTTAGTATTTTGATGAACTGAAGAAAAATTTCAACTTCATGAAGTATACAGCTGAAATCTTTGGAGAAATGATTTCTGAAAGAATATTCAATGAAATTAGCATTACTCTTCCTTAAAGGTCCATGTCACTGCGTGAGAGAAAATTAACCCTGGTTTTTCTACACAAGTAGAAATTATGCTTATTTGGTAACTATGTGTTCTAAACTATGGCTTCTTCAACAATTCAGGTGAGAAGAAAGCAAAGTGGCTAGGCCTATTTCCAATCTTGTACCTATCAATAGGTACATGTGTGGCGCTAAACATAATCGGAGGATCAACATCAAAATTATTTTTCCAGACTGTATGCGGTCAATCATGCACAGTCAAAACATTAACACCAGTAGAATGGTACTTGGTGTTTGCTAGCGCCGCAGTTCTTCTGTCTCAGCTACCAAACTTGAACTCAATTGCTGGTGTATCACTTATTGGATCCATCACTGCTGTCGTGTATTGCACAATTATGTGGATGGTTTCTGTTAACAAGGATAGGTTGCCTGGCATAACTTACAAGCCAGTTCGTGGACCAAAGGAGGTTGACAGGCTCTTTGAAGTTCTTAATTCACTCGGGATCATTGCTTTTGCATTTAGAGGTCACAATCTCGTTCTTGAGATCCAGGTACCATAAATTTCGGCTACTTCTCAAGATTTCCCCCCCTTTTTTTCCACTTTGACGTTACATATTAGCTATCAGAGCAAGAAAAAATGTTTAAAAAATATTTCTCTTACAATCGGCATAGATAGGAAGTAATTCAAGCATAAGCAAAGACTTGGCTATGTCCATTTGATCCAATGGCTGATTATTCATGGACATGTAGGTGATATTGTCAAAGATTTTTCAGGTTCACAAGATCTTACTGCATCTTCACGTGTTCTGTGAGAGTATATTTTAGAAGAGAAAAAAATCATTTTCTTTGGCCGATTTTTCTTGATTTGTCTCTTAACTTGAAACGTTTTTTCGTTGTTGTTTTATCGTCTGACAAAAGGAGTTTTTCTGTTAGAGTGACTTGGAAATTTAGCAAATTGGCCTACACACGTTACATATGAAACCCTTTTATATATATATATTGAAACAGTCTTGCTTCAGTCTATTTTCTTATCAGTTTTTTTTCGTGCAATTTCCAAGTCTACGCAAAGAACATAGAAAATACCTCGCAGCAATTAGTTGACCATTGACATTTGACCGTGTTAAATTAAATTAAATATGATATTATTTGATTTTCAATTGTTGAGATACTAGTTAGTTAAAAGAGCAGGCCTGCTAAGCCAGGGTTTTTTACCTAGATCAACTTACCCGAGCCATCAAATCAACTCTGTAACTATGAAATGTGACAGACAATGTACAGATTATTATATCATGCCCTTCGTTTTATTAGAATTAAAAGAATAACCCAATATTTCTAAAGTGATTTGGGTGCGTTTTGATGTGTTTTTTTATTATTATTTTTTCAGGCTACTATGCCCTCGAGTGAGAAGCATCCCTCCCGTGTGCCGATGTGGAAGGGTGCCAAGGCTGCTTATGCAGTTATTGCAGCATGTTTATTCCCCCTCGCAATTGGAGGCTTTTGGGCATACGGCCAAAGGGTACTGCTATAATTAAATTTCACCATTTCCATCTCTCCAAACTAATTTTCTGTTGAGTTTCGTTGTTGTCATTCTAAAGCAAGCACATGTTTTCTTGATTTTCAGATACCAAAAAATGGTGGCTTGCAATCAGCCTTCTACGCGTACCGAAGGAGTGACACCTCGGAATTTATCATGGGACTTGTTAGTTTACTTATCATAATAAATGCTCTCAGCTCATTCCAGATCTATGCCATGCCAATGTTTGATGAGTTGGAGTCGATTTTCACCAAGAGGATGAAGAGGCCATGCCAATGGTGGCTCCGAATAATCCTGAGGGCATTTTTCGGATACGGGGTCTTCTTTTTGGCCGTCGCAATCCCGTCTATCGGGAGTGTGGGTGGTCTGGTCGGAGGAATATCATTGCCGGTCACATTGGCTTACCCTTGCTTCATGTGGCTTAGGATGAAGAAGCCAAAGAAGTATGGCAAAATGTGGTACCTTAATTGGAGCCTGGGAATCACTGGTTTGATTCTGAGCGTGTCTTTTATGGCTGCCGGAGTATATGTTATAAAAGAGAATGACAGTAAATTTGAGTGGTTCAAGCCCAAGTAATTGAATGAATGTGTAATGTGAGAAAGGAGGAAGCTTGATTTATAATTATTTTTTTTGCCATTAAATATGTGATTGTGAGATTTATTTGCAGAAAGGCAAATAAATAGAAAAATATATATATATTTCCTTAATTCCTTGTAACATAACTGTTTTGTAGTACATGATTCATTTCTCTTCCTGCGGGCCTTTGTTTTACTTCCTTGAGCCTATCAATTTGGCCCACTAATTATTCTCTGTATGGAATCGAGCCTTGTACTAAATTGGGCTCGTGACCAGCCCTCTTGATATTAAATTGTTATCCACTAGTTTTGATCCATTTAATATATATTCACATAAAGACAAAAGGGGTTAACACGTTGGGCTTCGGCTAGCCATAATTCACTCTGGGCTCATAGGAAGTCGGCCCTTTTAGCTTGGGTGCAAGCTTCTTCGCCCATCACTACATCATCGGGCTTCGCCTCCGTGTACTTGTCTGATTGTTTATGGTGATGAAAAAGTAGTTATTAAACCCTTCTATTTAGCAACCTGATTTTCGGGTCAAATCCTGGATTGAGTCCAGCAACTAAGAGAAAAAAGTAATGAAATTATGTTGTTGGTTTTATTGAGAAGAGAATCTCATGAAAGTAGAATTTGTGATCAGGGACGTAATTGAGAAGAGAATGGGACATTTTGCATATACAGAAAGTAGGGGGACTAAAATAACAGGATACCACGGTATTTACCTGAATAATAATGATTTTTCAAACAATTATTAACACTATCAACATTTTTATTTTAAAAAAGTTTAGTCCGAGGATCACTTTTCAAAAAACAATAAGCATCAAATTCATAAAATTCATTCGTTCATGATATTTTTCCAAAAAAAAAATCTAAAAAGAGTAGTATCATTTCACATTAATTGTTTGTCAAGAAAGAGTTTTTGAAAATATTTATATTTTTAAAAAAATTAATATATTTTTTATGTTTTTAGATATTTTGATGTGCTGATATCAAAAATAATTTTAAAAAAATAAAAAATTATTATTTTAATATATTTTAAAATAAAAAACAACTGTTACATATTCTTAAATACCCTCTAAAAACTTTAGTGCAGAAAAATAATCCCTCCTGTTTCGTAGTAGTTGAAAGACAAAATTCTGCTATCTTGTGTTTTGTATTGTAAAGTAGTGTGTTTTTCAAATGTATATTTTTGCTTGAAAAATATATTATAATAATTATATATATATATATATGTACACTTTTTATTTTTCATATAACACATTCAAAAAATCAGAAAATAATAATAATAATTGAACACTATTTAAATAGCAAAGACTTTTAAAACATATTAAAAATAAAATAAAAAAATTTTGAGGGGATGTAACTTAACTAATTAGATTCTAAGTTTATCTTTTAAAAATTATTAATTTAAGTGTCATAAATTTCAGAGTGACTAAAATTTTATCTAGTTATTAATTTCAGATTCTAGATTTATTTATTTTAAATTATTAATTTAAATGTCATAAAGTTCCGTTATCTAGATATTAATTTCATGTTCTTAAAAAATAAATCAGATATGTGGAAGTTAGCCGTGCATCAACGGTTACTTAAAAAAATAATCAGAAGAGACGCGCTTTCAAACAGTTAGTAGGAGCACAAAATAAAGCAAAGGGTAGGACATAGGAGAGGGTAAAGTCTTGTACTGTAACCAACACAAGTCATCATCACAAGCACATCATTTATCTTCTTTCTCTGTTCACGTGAATGGCGGGTACTTTCCTTCACCTTTTGAATTGATTGACAGAGTAACACGCGCTTGTAAAAAGATATCGTCTTTTTTTTTAAAACATTGAGGTATTTTCAGACCAGTTTTTTCATCAAGCTAGATTAATAATTTTACCTTTACTTGGAATGTATTTCACAAAACGGTTATTACAGTTTTTTATATGGAATCTAATAAAAAAAACATGAAGAATATATTTCTGACCTGCGTGGAAGAATTGTTTGGTTGCTTTTTAACATATTTTTCGTGTTGAAATGCTTTAAAATGATATTTTTTATTTTAAAAAAATTATTTTAAAGATTAACACATCAAAATAATCCAAAACATATAAAAAATTAAATTTTATAAAAACACCATTTGCATCGTGTTTTCAAACACTTTTTATTATTTATATTTTTATGTTGTTAAGAATTGTACTCGAGAATAAACACAACTGCAATCTCTTCACATACAGCCTTTAATAGGTTTTTTTACTACATTAATCACCCTTAATTATGCTATCTCTTAAGAAAACAAGTGACCCAACTTAAATCCAAAATTTTTAATTTTTAATTTGATGATAAGAGCATTTTTCATTAGCTTATCGATTGAGATTAATTTTTTTTATATGCGATATTAAAGATACATCTATCATGTAAATCTAATATATCTAAGAAAAGCTAATAATTTTTTTAATATTAGCCTTTAATATTTAAACCCAGGAAATTAAGTAAAGAAAAAAAAACCCTTCAACAATTAAACTAAACTCCCTTGAATCCGGAATATGAAATCAAATAAATTTACCTAAACCAATCCCTCGTGACTGCATGTCCTTGTCAGTCTGGGGCCTCCTTTTCCTTATTGTCAAGATAGAGGGGTCACATTTGCCCCACCCAGCAAGGCAACAACGTAATCTTGAAAAACGAAAACCAAGAAGAAGAAGAAACAGAGCAAACTTGGGTGCCTACAGGGAAGATAATGTTGGCATTTTAAGCAGGGTGGGAGACAGGTAAGAGATTGCATGTTTCGCGTAACTTGTACAGTTGTATATTCGTGAACGCACAGGAACTCGAGAAATCGTTATCCCTTATCCACGTTAATGCTTAATTGTAAATAAAATTATCTACTTTTCAATGGAGTGATTGGCCTTTATTTTAATTTTCTTATTTTGAATTTCCTCTGAAGATGAGGAGCCTGGTTTTCTTTCAAAAAGCATGGTTGTGACCAGTGGGTCAAGCAAGCAACAGAAGCTTTTCGCAGGTTTTTTGGCTCCATTTATAATGTAATTCTGCCCTCGCCGGCATAATTATTGGCTGCTACTTCTGGCAGATACCTTCAAATGGACGGAAGTTGACTGTTTTTTCAACGTCATGGACACAACACATCAAATTTTGTGAAGGGCCTAATGTACTTGCTAATAGAGTTGGCTGCCTTGGTTCGTTCCAAATCAATGCCATCCCCGTTTTCGACAAACCTAGAATTTACGTGCGCACTAACATGGAGAGCAAGCGATGCCCATGGTGGATTCGCACGGGTTTTCTGGTCTCTTTCGGAGGAGTGGCCTTTCTTCGTAGATGTGGCTGTTCCTTTTCGGCCTAGCCTAGTTCCTTTAATTGGAGGGTTTACCTTACCCCTTGTACTGGTTTATCCGCGTGGATTTCTATTAAGAAAACCCATCAAAAAGGTCATGAAGTCATGTTTATCCGTGTGATGATTAGGTATTGTTCTTAGTGTTGTGTTGGTGGTTGCAGCAGCATGGAATTTGACTACCAAAGGCTTACATGCCAACTTCTTTAAATTCGAAGTTAAAACCCCCATGGTAACTGATACTTGCGGAGGAAAATGCTGCAGATTTTATAGAGCATATTAATTCACCTACAAGATCAATTTATGGACTTGTTAACATCAAATCCATAGAATCTTAATTTTACAACGTCCAATTTTATTTGAACCGCGCTCCAAAGCTTACTTTCCTGACCAATTTTATGTTCATAGCAAGTCGCAAAGATGCCAACCTTTCAAGGGCACTGCTAGAACTTGGACACCATCGAAGAGGCAAAATCACAAATTAAACCAAACCGCCATCCCCAGTCCTACTTGTTGGACCCAAGCAAAGGTAGAAGACAACAGCAAGCCCCAACCAACAACCATTGTTTTGACAACGAATACTGTCACACTGCAAAACTATCTAAAGTCCAGAAAAGACCAACGCCAATTTTCTTTTCAAAACCTTGTTACAATACGCAGTAAAATTTACATTCCGAATACGAAGCATAAATCGCTCCATTCTTCTACACCAAACATCCATCTGACAACCTTGATGAAATGTAGAAGACAACAATAACATGGTGGGCAAAAGAACGAGGCCAAAACATAACCGTTGGTGTCAACTGAGAAGTAAAAATACATCTTACGAACCCCTTGAAGCTGTGCATCATTCAGAGATAAACACATGCTTCTGTCAAATTGTGGGGCTTGCCCAGTTTTTTACCAGTTAGAGTAACAGTGCATCTAACACGATTATAAAACTTTGACTTCACCAATCTTCCCAGAATGTAGGCCCTGGACCTCAAGGAAAATGTCAGGTTAAGAGGCACTGCAACTTTGTTTACATGCTCTCTAGCATCAGCAATATGGGGCACCCCTCCATAGAGGGGAACTTGGGAACTGTGCACCACTGTCACCACTGTCCTCCGGCTCTTCCTCGGCTGAGAGAACTTCCTCATCTATTTTATCGACCCACAAAACCATTTAATTAGACCCAAATAATAAGTAAAGGGAAAAAAAATGATCTTAATCCAACAAAATCCACAAATTAAACGAGTAAATATTAACAAAAACTAATAACTTGGATTACTTATTCTATGAACTTCGCATTCAATGAGGGCTCAAGCACATTAACATGTAATTGAACCTCGATGATACGGTCCCCTCACATGCAAAGACAACTGGGACACAGACCCTTAGGAGTCCCATGCAAGTCCAACAACAGTACTGGCTTTTCAAGATCAACCATGTTAGAGATTTTTCTTTCCACGGACCACAGCTCGAGGCAGATAAAATTGACAAAACAACAGCCAAAATAAAAGATTAAAGAAACCAAATGCATCTATCCAATTCAAGCTAGCTAATGGGTTCCACTACACTTCCCAACAAAAGAAACTGGATTAAAGTTCGTGGCAGTTTTTGCAGTCTTTCACAGGCACTCCAAATTTGTAACCAATGGCATTCCCTCAATCCTTCCATGTCGCATTTCCCAAGGTATCCTCGGGACCCTTAAACCGCTAAAGTCTGACGACCTAACAAAATGTTGACCCCGCCCCATCAATGTTGTTCACAGTGACCATGTTACCCGTATCATAGCCGTTATTACATGTGAAAACCAAGGATTAAGAAGACTTTAGAGACGTGTAGGTAGCTTAGACTATAGAAGAGTTTACCTGCCCAGAGGCAAGTTTGAGCTGGAAATAGTGAATTTCAAGAGGGGTAGAGGTGACATGGACGGCGAAGAAGGTAGCGGGATTTCTGTAATGAATCTTGACCGTGGAATTTAACGACAGCATGTCTGTTGGCACTCCTGTTTGATCATTCCCTGCTTGAACATAAAAATTCTCGAACACCATGCTCTGCTTAAAAAGAACACACAGAAAAGCACCTTTTTAATCACTTTAAATTATTTTATACCTATGCTTTAATTATTTGATTTTTACTGCTGGTTAACTAAAAATGAAATAAATTAACATGATGAAAGGCTAAAAAAAAAGGGATTACGCAAACCTAAGAGCAGCGGTCTAATCCTAGCCCAAATTATGCCCTAGGCATCATCACCAACTATTCAATTTCCCATAAGACCTCCAAAAAACGAGCCACTTAATTGACTCGGTTGACACGCACCGATTCAACTCGGTAAATTTTTCAAGATAAAATAAATAAAAAAACGTACCTTGACTGAAATTTCTGGCTTGTAAGCCTTGCTTGCACCCCACAAGATCAAACAAAACACGGTAAACAGCATAACAAAGAACAATAACCCCATGAAATACAACCTCACTTTACGTGCACCACCCCCACCATCCTTTTCATCATCGTCATCACCATCATGATCATCTCCATCTCCGTCATCAATCCTTATATGTTTCCAAGCAGATAAACTTCTTGGCATCTTGAGTGAATTAGAAAATCTTGACGTAGATGACTCACGAGAGTGGTGAATTGGTGAACAATGGTAGTAAAGGTGTGGTGGTGAGACGGTTGGGCTTGACCCATAAGACATTTTCTCCACATCATGGTTTGATGGACTTTGAACGTAGTAGACTGGCCTTCTTGGTGACCTCGGCAGCCATGATGTGTCGAGACTGGTTCCATCTGAGTCAGTCTTGGCGTGCATCTTTTCTTTTCTTTCCCCTTGAAAACTGCTTTGAGAGAGATAAAGAGAAGAAGATAGATGTGTTAATGTTAGGGATTGGAGTTTTAGTGTTTTTGTTTATGTGGGTTATGGCATTGGACAGCCAGAAGAAGGAAGGTGATTATGATATGATGCCGGGACAAGGTAGGGGCAGGCAGTGGCAAGCAAAGAAAGCTGACACCGGGAGAAGGATCTATAAAAGGGGTTTGAGACTTTGAATCACGAGACGGGGCAGCTCTGGAGAGTGTAATAAAATCTACTGACAAAACCTTACTCGAGGAGGGTCAGCTGTTATGAATATGAGCTCTAGTTGCCCGGATCTATTTCTAAAAGCCTGGTGGGTTGGTCTCCGATCCTACCTTTCTAGGCCAGGTTCATCACTGATGAGGACTTCCGCAACGGGTATAAGCCCATGACTAGTATTGATATTTATTTAATTTGAAGGGTAGTATTTATTTCCATAATTTTTTTTTACGCCGCCGCAGGCTGTAAATTTATCTTTTAAAAAAATCTCTGGCTAGGCAGATTGTTTTCTAACAAACTTTAAAGTATCAATCAAAAATTCATATAAATAAAAAAATTAATAATTATTTATGTAAATAAAAAAATTGTTAATAGTGACAGAAAAAACTGGAAAGATTAAGAGATAAATATGAACCAAAATATTTAATATCGCAGTACTGGTCATTTACTCAATTGTGTTTAATGAATTTATTTAAAAAAATCAATATGTAATATAAATCAACACACGTTAAATTTATTAAATAAAATAAAATGAAAAAAATTTATGCAATGTTATACATATTAAAAATATTACAAGAAAATATTTTTAATTTTAAAAATAATTTTAATTTATATAAAAAATTATAAATAAATCACATTAACCTCATAAAAAAATTATACACACTTAATATAATAAAAAATAATCACTTTTTCAAGAAAGGCTAAATAAATTAAAAACAAATTACAAATAAGGGGTATTAACCTAAACATAAATGGAAATAATATTTTTAAAACTAAATATAAAAATCAATAATTATAAAAATTATAAAAAAAATAAAAGGAATAAGACAGGTGATGTGGGCCTGCCCCACAAAGAAAGTGCCCATGTGTGGGCCTTGTTTTTTTTCTGAAATTAATAAGACGGATGATGCGTCGTTCATATTCGCTTCTTTTTTGACAAAAAAAAATAGATAATACATCATCTAAAATCCTCAAAATCCAGCTACTGTGGTGGCCTGAAAAACAAGGTTGCTAATTTTTTCTTCTATAAACCTATTTTTCATAAGAAATACATAGAAAATACCATACGAACCTTGCTAAGCAAATTCATAACCTCCAAAAACAAAACAAACGGCGTCAAGAACCAATATTAAAAATAAAAAAATATTTTTGAGCTCAAATCTATATTTTCATGTACTTTCAAGATCCAAAATCATATAATTTGAACTCCACTGTCTATATGGAATCATTTGGTACAAAAAAGAACCATTTTTGTGGTCAGATTCGTCACAATGAAAACTCTCTTTTTAAATCGAAAGCTAGCGAGTCTCTCTTCCCACACCAAAAAATATCTAAAAATGATAAAAATAAATCTTAATATCAAAATAAATTTTCATAAAATTAAAAAGACTAGTCAACTAATAGATTAAAAAAATAAAGGATTAATATATACTTTTCAAATAAATTCTAAATAATCACATGTATTACCTGAGTTTTTAACTCTTTTTTTAATTCAACCATTTCTCCAAGATAAATTACAATGAAATGTTTAAAAAAGTTCAATTATATATATAAAAAAAGTAAGAATAAATTTTTTATTAAAAAACACTATTATAATCCACAACTAATCATGAAAAGGTAAAAAAGGTAAGAAAATGTACACTAAAGATGAACACAATGAAGAAGAAGTTAAAATTTTCACGAGGATCAAAAAAGCTTGAATTTTACGTTATTCCCGTTGTGCTCCTTATTTTGTCTGTCTGAAATTATAATAGTGATGATAGTTTAAAGTGGTTTTTATTTAAAATTATATTAAAATAATTTTTTTTATTTTTAAAAATTATTTTTAATATTAGCACATTAAAACAATTTTAAAACATATATAAAAAATTTATTTTAAACAAAAAAAATCCAAATTTTTAACAACACGGAACACACCTTAATCTATTTTGTTTGGTTGCTTGAAAGTTAAATTCATTTCTTATATGAAATTTTATTTTGATTGGTCCACATGTATGACAAAACATTGACTTTTGAGTGGAAAAGGAGAAGATTTGGAGAATTTCGGAATCCTTTGATCAAGGAAGAGGTACGGAGATAGAATTTTCACTCCTAATTTATTGGTTTTTCATTTTTTAAATGGAACATTTCAATATTCCTAACATAACGCAATCACCGCTTTGAAATAGTTTATTTTGGTATTTTAAAAAATTAATTTTTTTATTTTAAATTAAGTTTTTTAGATTATTTTAATGTATTAATATAAAAATATTTTTAAAAAATAAAAAAATATTATTTTAATATATTTTAAAGTAAAAAGTATTTTCGCTATACTTTTAAATTTTCTCTAAATTTATAAGTTTGGTTTTATGTTTGATAAATTTTACAGACTTTAACAAGCGAGCTTTTAGTCTATAATAGGAGTTTTCGATTTAGTGCGATTCAATTTTTTTTAGTTCCATTCCATGTAAGTTTTTTTTTTTCTAAAGTCTTGAATTTACACGAACATAGCTGATGTTTTTTTTTTAATTTCATAGCTAAAATTTCTCAACAAATTCAAAAAACTATTTGATCGCTTAATTTTGGATTGGATTCTACAGATATTTTGAACAATTCAATTAATTTTCTCGCTAGTAACAATATTTTTCAGTAAAAGATAGAATTAATGTACGAATGATGATGTTTTTGTTCGTGACAGGGGTTGATTTTAATGTTTTTGTTCAGATATGCATGAGATTTTGGGTTCATCACTTTTATCGATGTTTCGAAACCAAGGATTGTTTTTAACCACCAGTTAATTTTTTTCACTGGTGGTCGTAGTTCTTGAAGCGTGCTATAATTATTTAGTTTCTGACGAGGAGGAGTGTGATGTGTTTTTTTTTAAAATATATTTAAATAATTTATTTCTTTTAAAAATTTATTTTTAATATCAACACTTTAAAATCATAAAACCGATTTTCTCCGTTTCAAAGTTAACGGTTACAAATTACAAATGTGAAAGAAGAAGATTTTATAACCCATCACTAGTCAACTGGGCCTCAACACTTCCACCTCCATTGATCTGTCCCTCCTCAAACTCCTTGATCAAATCAAGATCAACATTCTCTTCAGGCTCCCACGTGGCCTCATCAATATCCGTCCATTTCACAAGATACTCATTCTTCCCATCATCACCTAGCCTCTTACCCACCACTCCCTCCGCCACGGCATACTCTAACCCTGCCTCAAAATCCATCACCAAATCCTCCCCTATAAACTTTGCTTTCACCCACTCGTTATCACTGCCATCCTTCCATTTTACCAAATACTCCAAATCCTTCCCTTTCCCTCTTTTCTCCAGTATTTCCTGTACCTCAGCGTACTCGAATATTCCCTCCTCTAAGTTTCTTATTACACTTTCTAACCCCAATCTTCTCCCGAATTGCATTGGGTTCCCTTTTGGGGTCACTCTTAAAATTTCCTTGGCCAAATCCAAGGGGGTTAATCCTCTATCATCCTTCACCTCAGGATCAGCACCTAGGTCAACCAATAACTTCACGACACCTGGCTTAACATAGCCAGCTGCCATATGAAGAGCCGTCAGGCCACCACTGTTGTCTCGATGATCCAGTTCAGCTCCAGCTTCGGCTAGGAGCTTAACACACGGCTCAGAGCCGAGCCCAGATACAAAAAGCAAAGCTGTGCGTCCGTCACTATCCACAGCATTAACGTCACGTCGTTCATCTTCATTCTCCGATAGAATCTGACTAAGAGCCGACGAGTCGGCCTTCTTGGCTGCTGTCCACCATAGCGTCTCGTACTCGGCCACCACATCTTTAGCTATGAAATCTGATGGGACCCACGAGGGCGCATGGCCGTCTTTCCACTCTATGAAGTACTCCATGCCTTTACCACCTTCAACTGCTCTGCTTCCGATGATCTTGCTGACTTCTCCATACGACTCGTCGTCTTCGATGTTTTGAGTTGTTTCTTGAAGTGGGTTTTGTGTTTCTTGTTGGTCTTGGATAGCAAAGAGTGTGAAGGAATTGTAGGGTTTTCTACCATGGTTTGGTTTGAGGTGTGAAGGAGATTGATAGGAAAAGAAAGAAGAAGGGATTGTGAGTTTTGGAGAGAGCTTGAGGCGTGAAAGAGCTTGGTTAACAAAGAGAGAGTCCATTGATGAAGCGAAGTGAAGGATTTTGTTCCTCTTTTTTTCTTCTCTTTTTTAACCTTTTTAAGTATTTTTGGTTAAAGAAGTGACTGAATTTTCATTGGTGGGTTCTTTTGTAATCTGAAATCTTGGGCAGGAGAGATGGAGGGAGGGGGAGAGAGAGAGAGAGGATAAGAAATCCCATCCATTTGCATGGTTTTGATTATGGCATGGGCAGGGGAGCGATGGAATTGTGGTGTTGAATTTGTTTGGTTGGTCTATGTAAATTATTGGAAAAACCTTTTTTTTTTGTGGTTAAGAATCAATACGACTACAAACTGGGTCGTTTATTCTATGGGCAGGTGATGGCCAATGGTGGTAAACACAAAACAAAACCTATCAATCTTGCCAATCTCTCGTTTTATTCAGTTCTTATTTCCTCCCTTTTAATACAAAAAGAAATATGGATGTAAAAGAATAGAAAAGAAAAACAATTCATGTCCATTATGGCATTGTGGCTATGGTTGTATAAATGTTATTAAATCAAAAGTATTATTTTAAAGTTTTTAGTTTAAGAATGTAAATAAAATCATGGTGACCGTGTTTTCAAACAAATATTTAAATTATTTTTTTGTGATTTCAAATAAGTATTTATTTTTTTTTTGGAAAAAAATGCATATAAATATTAGTTTCCTCCCATATATTTTGAATATTTTTAGAATAAAATCAATGTATAAGATTAAATAAAGTTTTATTAAGTGATCTGAACAAATCCTTTTGTTTTCAAGCAATTTTAATACATAAGCACACAGCTTGTTGAGTTCAGAAGAGAATTGTAATCAACGCCAATGAAATATCAGCTGTGAACATGATAGGGGTTATCTTTCCATGATAATTAAGCTAATGGTATATATAAATATGAAAGTTTTCCCTAGTGGTATTGGCGACATGCAGGCAAGAATGGCTTCGAGAGACGGGCTGAACATTGCGCGGGAAGAAATTAACCAACTCAGGGCCATGGTGAGTTGACTAATGGCGACGACGACGACGGACCATTTGACCATGTTTCTCCGCCAGTTATTCTGCGCATTCCAAACCCAATGTTTGTTAGTGGAGACGGGCTGGTTCTATGATTTGAGAATCTGCATATCAATCGTATACTTTGCTCCAGGTATCTATTCAAACTTTTATATATAGTGCTGCTTCTAAGCTAGCAGCTCTACCCCAGCAAAAACAAACCAACATTTAAATGCTTGCTCTAAAAAATAGTGCTGATGGCATCTTCATCAACTGTGTTGAGATAACTAAACCAAAGTTTCCTGATATATTACATTTAACATGTTACGCATGGCTTGCAATCTAAGGTCCAAGCTGGACCGCGCGAGCTTTTTCCCCAGAGTGTCGGGAAATAAAATGGGATGTATTCTTTAAGTTAACCATGGGAGAAACAAGGAGATTAGCTTAACAAAACAAGTACATAACATCAGGGAGTACACAACTCAACATGAAAAGAAGGTATACAACTTCCTTATTACACCACAATTATGGTGACTGCATAGTGCTATAATTAAGAAGAGAGGCTCAAGGCACTTCCTTATTATTACAAATCAACGACTGGAAATATGGGAAATAGAAGTAAGTATCTATGAAGGGTTCACCCATTCTTGAGACTGAAGATCCTCCACAAGTTTTTTATCCAGGTGGAATGCTGTGGTGAGAACTTCAGGATTGATAGGCCAATTGGCTCCAAAGATCGCGTTTGCTACCGTGTTTACTCCAGGATTTTGGCTTGTTAGTGCAGCAATGGCAACTGCGGGGGTTTTTCCAACATTCATTTGAAAGTGAACGAGGCCAAATGGAAACACAAAGAGATCTCCTGGTTTCAAAATCTTTGAAAAGAGGCGATGATCTGGGTTTGACGTGACAAAACCAGCATAGAGCGTGCCTTCTAAAACCAAAAGAACCTCCGATGCTCTAGGATGATAATGTGGAGGGTTTAAGCCACCATTTGGTTCAAAGTCTATACGTGCCAAAGATACACCGAGAGTATTAAGCCCTGGCATTAGATCAGCCGTTATGAGATTAACATGCGCTCTAAGTTGAGTTGATGTGTTTCCAGGAACATTAAGTCCCGAATACGAGAAATCATCCGGGGTGGCAAAGCTTGGATTCTTGCACAGTTTTCCATTAACAACCACTGCACACACAAGCAAAGTTTTAATATTGATATATATTATTAGTTCGTCACTCGAAAATATAATGATTTTATAAAGAAAAAGGAACGTTGCATGGTCCTAGACGATCATACGAGCCCCACAGGGCCGGCGCCGTAACAAATTCTATGTGCGAGCATATAGAACTCGACCAAAACTGTAAAATATACATAGATCACTCATGTTGGATTGGGATTTGAGATCTTAATTAAAACTCAGATGAAACGTTGAAAAATAGCAAAAGTGAGAGAGAGAGAAAAAAATGATTTACCAGCAGAATCAGCATCATTTATTCCTACACAGAAGTCTTGGAGGGGGCTGGGATCATAGGCAGTGGCGAATGAGGAAGCCAGAGCCAAGAGAGCAGAAACCATTAGCATACCGACAACTTTCATCGTGCTTAATTTCTCTAGTTCGCTACCTTGGATTTTTTTTTTCTAGTATCGTTCGTTGGTCAAGGAATGAGAACTTGCATGCAAAACCTGGGTATTTATAGAAGAGTAATTATACTTGTTTAAGAATGGGTCATAGGCAGTGGCGAGTTTTGTCTTGAACATTGAAATTTGACAATTGTATGCGGAAACTGGTTCACCAATATACACACACCTTCACTAGTTAAATTTACGTTCTTGGCGCAAAATATATACGACAACAGTTAATTAGCCAAGGAGAGCTCGTGATAAAACAAAATTAATCACGACAACAACAACGCCGCCTGGAGCCTAATTATACGACTGAATGGAGGCAAAAGACTTGGACCCTGGGGCCCGGGCAGAGTGACAACCTGACCACATCATGCTTAACATAGATCGTGTTTCATTTTAAATTATTTTTTTTTTATTGACGTTGATAAACTCAAGAAATTAATTCGAGGAATTCATCTATAGTTTAATTAGCTTTATCAAAAACAGTCAAGTCAAAACTAAAAAAAAACTAAAACTGTGTTATTAAAAGTTAATATTATATGTTTTTTATTACTTTTTTATATGGATTTCAAAAAAAAAAGAGAGGCTATCACACCAAACTTCCAAATACTCAATTAGGCCTCGTTATATTTTGGCAAAACAAATTGTTTTTTAATCACATGTATTAAGAAGAAATCTGATCTTAATTACCTAACTATCAAGAACTTCTAGATTTTTCAATTCTTATACTCGGAGAGAGCGTTTTCATCTTGTAATCTTCTTTCTCTGATTTTTCATTCCGTGAGCAAAATATCCAAAACCATATATATTTCTCAGCCAACCTATTGTGTCGTCTTAATTTTTTTATTTTTTTTGGTATGGTTTTTTGATATTGTGCTTCATACGACGCTAGCTACATGAAGTTAACGAAATCCCCTGGACTGAATGAAAGCTTGTGGTTTGCGCACACGATTATATATTAACTGACAGAACTCAACGAGTTCAGGTTAATTATACTTGATCATGAGACAAACAAAAAAAAAACATAGTGCATCATTTTATTTTATATTTTACGCAGATATCCGGGTTAGTTTACGTGTATTTCGACCAATTCTACAAGCTCTAAAATTAACGACCATGTAAGTTTTTAGTAGCCATGAGAGAACCCGAACTCATGACTGTTGTGAAGCAAACTCAAAACATGACTAGTTGAGCTTCCCTTTCGTTCTTGATTATAGAAGTGTTATTCTTGTTCAAAGGCTCTAATCATATTGGAATTGTATTCTCATACATATAAAAAAAAATATTCAGTACATCTCCAAATACACTGCTATTTTTTTCAAGGAATATTGCCATCTTCAAGAGACATGCATGAAATGATAAAGGTACCCTTTCATGCTAGATTTCTATGCAAAATGGTGATGAGAATTAGTTGGCATAATTTTATCATTTTCAAACGAGAATTTTGTTTTTTTCTTTTGATTTTCTTATTGCGGATGTTAAATAGTCATGTTTATAGGTGCAGGCCCGGGTCTTAATTTCCCTGGTGCGGCTAGACTTCATTCATTTTTCCTTTCAACTCTTAACAATCTTCGTTGTTGTCTTGGCCACTGCCACTTTCATCATTATCTTTTTGGTCTTTAAGTACTGCATATTCTTTTCATGGCTATTCACACCATTCAATCTTTCAATTTGAGTAGTGCCAAGTTTCATATATATTTTGTGGATCGTCAACATGAATCGACTTGTGCGTAATGGACAATACAACGTCAAGAGGACTGCTCTTCTTCAATAGCGTTACGTCCATAGTTTGTGCACACTTTTGTTTTTATTTTCTGCTCTAGTTGCCACCCAGTGTTGTTTCTTTGATAAGGAGTGAGGACCTGCATGGATTATTATATATGTAGGTGTTTATAGACGAGCACAAGTACTCTTCCCAGAAATGAACCCAAAGAGTGTTGAACTCGCCAAATCGATCGTCTACATTTTTCAATTCCTAGTCCTCTGAAGATGGTGTCTTCATCTTGCTCTCTCCATGCTCCTGTTGCCTTCAAACTCATTTTGGATGTTGCCTTTTCTGCTGTCTATGACATTCTCGATGCTATTAAGGGTTCAGCTAGCATATACCCCAATGAGTCCATTATTCTTCATCAGCATTGGTAGCAATGATATTCTTAGCTATTACCATTCAAACACTAGTGTACCCGAGCAAGATTTCATGTCTGCTTTGGAATTTGAATACGAGAAACACTTGAGGGTAAGGTCTTTCCTGCCTGTTTGGTCCATAATTCTATCATATTGTTCAAAAACATACTGGAGCAACTTTTCTGCCCTGTTGATTTTTGCAGAACCTACTTAAGCTTGGAGTAAGAAAGATTGCTGTGGAGTTAAGAGGTCCAACGGTGAAGGCATCTGCTACAAAAATGCAAATCTCTGCTCGAGTCGCCATGAATATTAATTTCAAACAATTGGCTGAGGCTTGGATAGCCAAAACTAGTTCTTAAAGATCCCTCCACGACAGTAATTATAAGAGCAACTTGAAGGAAATGGCCAAATGAAAAGGCCAAAAAGAAAAGAAAAAATGATTTTTATCTCTTATTTTTACAGCTTGGGAAATAGAGAAGAGTCAAAATAGTATTTTTATGTTGGAGAGTCATTTCTATGTATTCATCAAAAGTGTTAAAAATTTATTTAGTATATTTATATACAAAAAAAGGGTTTTCATTGGAGTTGTAGTAGTTAGTTGCAATTAATAAATAATTTTATTAATATCAAATATATTAAATAATTGGTTTTTCTAAAAGGTTTTTTACTATTAAAGTATACATAACCAAAAAAAAATTAACTATATATATTTATACTATTCAAAAAAACTATTTTATTAAAATAGTGTCTCCCGCCCCTTGGAGATGCTATTAGATATTAATTACATGCTTGTACAATATGTTAGTATAGTTTATGTCACTAGGAACTTAAATCTGCAGCCATAATCTATTTTCTTGTAATGGCTTCACTTGATTCATGATTCATCTGTCCTCAACAAATAGCAAAGAATAAATTAAATGGTTAAGTTATTGACATGGACGTAAAGTTTATATGTTTTATAGATTAAATAGACAAAATAAAATTCAAGAAAAAGACTAGATATGTTCATAACAAGAATAATCATAACTTATATTTCTCTTATAAGGTCAACTTGGTTGCACCAGTGAAGATCGGAAACTCATCAAATTAGGCACAGAAAAAGTTGTTTTTGGATTTTTCTTTATTTTCAATGTTATTTTCCAATTGTACTTGCCTTTTCTAGTTAGTTTCAAATTTCTTTTTACTCTATATAGGCTAGGTCAGTTTATATTTACTGAATTTCTAAATTATATTAGAGTTTCTTCTACCAATTAAGAGACTTGAGAAACCCTAAAAAGATATTATACTTTGCTCCAGGTATCTATTCAAACTTTTATATATAGTGCTGCTTCTAAGCTAGCAGCTCTACCCCAGCAAAAACAAACCAACATTTAAATGCTTGCTCTAAAAAATAGTGCTGATGGCATCTTCATCAACTGTGTTGAGATAACTAAACCAGAGTTTCCTGATATATTACATTTAACATGTTAAGCATGGCTTGCAATCTAAGGTCCAAGCTGGACCGGGAGCTTTTTCCCCAGAGTGTCGAGCAATAAAATGGGATGTATTCTTTAAGTTAACCATGGGAGAAACAAGGAGATTAGCTTAACAAAACAAGTACATAACATCAGGGAGTACACAACTCAACATGAAAAGAAGGTATACAACTTCCTTATTACACCACAATTATGGTGACTGCATAGTGCTATAATTAAGAAGAGAGGCTCAAGGCACTTCCTTATTATTACAAATCAACAACTGGAAATATGGGAAATAGTACCAAGTATCTATGAAGGGTTCACCCATTCTTGAGACTGAAGATCCTCCACAAGTTTTTTATCCAGGTGGAATGCTGTGGTGAGAACTTCAGGATTAATAGGCCAATTGGCTCCGAAGATCGCGTTTGCTACCGTGTTTACTCCAGGATTTTGGCTTGTTAGTGCAGCAATGGCAACTGCGGGGGTTTTTCCAACATTCATTTGAAAGTGAACGAGGCCAAATGGAAACACAAAGAGATCTCCTGGTTTCAAAATCTTTGAAAAGAGGCGATGATCTGGGTTTGACGTGACAAAACCAGCATAGAGGGTGCCTTCTAAAACCAAAAGAACCTCCGATGCTCTAGGATGATAATGTGGAGGGTTTAAGCCACCATTTGGTTCAAAGTCTATACGTGCCAAAGATACACCGAGAGTATTAAGCCCTGGCATTAGATCAGCCGTTATGAGATTAACATGCGCTCTAAGTTGAGTTGATGTGTTTCCAGGAACATTAAGTCCCGAATACGAGAAATCATCCGGGGTGGCAAAGCTTGGATTCTTGCACAGTTTTCCATTAACAACCACTGCACACACAAGCAAAGTTTTAATATTGATATATATTATTAGTTCGTCACTCGAAAATATAATGATTTTATAAAGAAAAAGGAACGTTGCATGGTCCTAGATGATCATACGAGCCCCACAGGGCCGGCGCCGTAACAAATTCTATGTGCGAGCATATAGAACTCGACCAAAACTGTAAAATATACATAGATCACTCATGTTGGATTGGGATTTGAGATCTTAATTAAAACTCAGATGAAACGTTGAAAAATAGCAAAAGTGAGAGAGAGAGAAAAAAATGATTTACCAGCAGAATCAGCATCATTTATTCCTACACAGAAGTCTTGGAGGGGGCTGGGATCATAGGCAGTGGCGAATGAGGAAGCCAGAGCCAAGAGAGCAGAAACCATTAGCATACCGACAACTTTCATCGTGCTTAATTTCTCTAGTTCGCTACCTTGGATTTTTTTTTTCTAGTATCGTTCGTTGGTCAAGGAATGAGAACTTGCATGCAAAACCTGGGTATTTATAGAAGAGTAATTATACTTGTTTAAGAATGGGTCATAGGCAGTGGCGAGTTTTGTCTTGAACATTGAAATTTGACAATTGTATGCGGAAACTGGTTCACCAATATACACACACCTTCACTAGTTAAATTTACGTTCTTGGCGCAAAATATATACGACAACAGTTAATTAGCCAAGGAGAGCTCGTGATAAAACAAAATTAATCACGACAACAACAACGCCGCCTGGAGCCTAATTATACGACTGAATGGAGGCAAAAGACTTGGACCCTGGGGCCCGGGCAGAGTGACAACCTGACCACATCATGCTTAGCATAGATCGTGTTTCATTTTAAATTATTATTTTTTTATTGAAGTAGATAAACTCAAGAAATTAATTCGAGGAATTCATCTATAATTTAATTAGCTTTATCAAAAACAGTCAAGTCAAAACTAAAAAAAAACTAAAACTGTGTTCTTAAAAGTTAATATTATATGTTTTTTATTACTTTTTTATATGGATTTCAAAAAAAAAAAGAGGCTATCACACCAAACTTCCAAATACTCAATTAGGCCTCGTTATATATTGGCAAAACAAATTGTTTTTTAATCACATGTATTAAGAAGAAATCTGATCTTAATTACCTAACTATCAAGAACTTCTAGATTTTTCAATTCTTATACTCGGAGAGAACGTTTTCATCTTGTAATCTTCTTTCTCTGATTTTTCATTCCGTGAGCAAAATATCCAAAACCATATATATTTCTCAGCCAACCTATTGTGTCGTCTTAATTTTTTTATTTTTTTTGGTATGGTTTTTTGATATTGTGCTTCATACGACGCTAGCTACATGAAGTTAACGAAATCCCCTGGACTGAATGAAAGCTTGTGTTTTGCGCACACGATTATATATTAACTGACAGAACTCAACGAGTTCAGGTTAATTATACTTGATCATGAGACAAACAAAAAAAAAACATAGTGCATCATTTTATTTTATATTTTACGCAGATATCCGGGTTAGTTTACGTGTATTTCAACCAATCCTACAGATTTTAAAATTAACGACCATGTAAGTTTTCAGTAGCCATGAGAGAACCCAAACTCATAACTGTTGTGAAGCAAACTCAAAACATAACTAGTTGAGTTTCCCTTTCGTTCTTGATTATAGAAGTGTTATTCTTGTTCAAAGGCTTTAATCATATTGGAATTGTATTCTCATACATATAAAAAAAAATATTCAGTACATCTCCAAATACACTGCTATTTTTTTCAAGGAATATTGCCATCTTCAAGAGACATGCATGAAATGATAAAGGTACCCTTTCATGCTAGATTTCTATGCAAAATGGTGATGAGAATTAGTTGGCATAATTTTATCATTTTCAAACGAGAATTTTGTTTTTTTCTTTTGATTTTCTTATTGCGGATGTTAAATAGTCATGTTTATAGGTGCAGGCCCGGGTATTAATTTCCCTGGTGCGGCTAGACTTCATTCATTTTTCCTTTCAACTCTTAACAATCTTCGTTGTTGTCTTGGCCACTGCCACTTTCATCATTATCTTTTTGGTCTTTAAGTACTGCATATTCTTTTCATGGCTATTCACACCATTCAATCTTTCAATTTGAGTAGTGCCAAGTTTCATATATATTTTGTGGATCGTCAACATGAATCGACTTGTGCGTAATGGACAATACAACGTCAAGAGGACTGCTCTTCTTCAATAGCGTTACGTCCATAGTTTGTGCACACTTTTGTTTTTATTTTCTGCTCTAGTTGCCACCCAGTGTTGTTTCTTTGATAAGGAGTGAGGACCTGCATGGATTATTATATATGTAGGTGTTTATAGACGAGCACAAGTACTCTTCCCAGAAATGAACCCAAAGAGTGTTGAACTCGCCAAATCGATCGTCTACATTTTTCAATTCCTAGTCCTCTGAAGATGGTGTCTTCATCTTGCTCTCTCCATGCTCCTGTTGCCTTCAAACTCATTTTGGATGTTGCCTTTTCTGCTGTCTATGACATTCTCGATGCTATTAAGGGTTCAGCTAGCATATACCCCAATGAGTCCATTATTCTTCATCAGCATTGGTAGCAATGATATTCTTAGCTATTACCATTCAAACACTAGTGTACCCGAGCAAGATTTCATGTCTGCTTTGGAATTTGAATACGAGAAACACTTGAGGGTAAGGTCTTTCCTGCCTGTTTGGTCCATAATTCTATCATATTGTTCAAAAACATACTGGAGCAACTTTTCTGCCCTGTTGATTTTTGCAGAACCTACTTAAGCTTGGAGTAAGAAAGATTGCTGTGGAGTTAAGAGGTCCAACGGTGAAGGCATCTGCTACAAAAATGCAAATCTCTGCTCGAGTCGCCATGAATATTAATTTCAAACAATTGGCTGAGGCTTGGATAGCCAAAACTAGTTCTTAAAGATCCCTCCACGACAGTAATTATAAGAGCAACTTGAAGGAAATGGCCAAATGAAAAGGCCAAAAAGAAAAGAAAAAATGATTTTTATCTCTTATTTTTACAGCTTGGGAAATAGAGAAGAGTCAAAATAGTATTTTTATGTTGGAGAGTCATTTCTATGTATTCATCAAAAGTGTTAAAAATTTATTTAGTATATTTATATACAAAAAAAGGGTTTTCATTGGAGTTGTAGTAGTTAGTTGCAATTAATAAATAATTTTATTAATATCAAATATATTAAATAATTGGTTTTTCTAAAAGGTTTTTTACTATTAAAGTATACATAACCAAAAAAAAATTAACTATATATATTTATACTATTCAAAAAAACTATTTTATTAAAATAGTGTCTCCCGCCCCTTGGAGATGCTATTAGATATTAATTACATGCTTGTACAATATGTTAGTATAGTTTATGTCACTAGGAACTTAAATCTGCAGCCATAATCTATTTTCTTGTAATGGCTTCACTTGATTCATGATTCATCTGTCCTCAACAAATAGCAAAGAATAAATTAAATGGTTAAGTTATTGACATGGACGTAAAGTTTATATGTTTTATAGATTAAATAGACAAAATAAAATTCAAGAAAAAGACTAGATATGTTCATAACAAGAATAATCATAACTTATATTTCTCTTATAAGGTCAACTTGGTTGCACCAGTGAAGATCGGAAACTCATCAAATTAGGCACAGAAAAAGTTGTTTTTGGATTTTTCTTTATTTTCAATGTTATTTTCCAATTGTACTTGCCTTTTCTAGTTAGTTTCAAATTTCTTTTTACTCTATATAGGCTAGGTCAGTTTATATTTACTGAATTTCTAAATTATATTAGAGTTTCTTCTACCAATTAAGAGACTTGAGAAACCCTAAAAAGATATTATACTTTGCTCCAGGTATCTATTCAAACTTTTATATATAGTGCTGCTTCTAAGCTAGCAGCTCTACCCCAGCAAAAACAAACCAACATTTAAATGCTTGCTCTAAAAAATAGTGCTGATGGCATCTTCATCAACTGTGTTGAGATAACTAAACCAGAGTTTCCTGATATATTACATTTAACATGTTAAGCATGGCTTGCAATCTAAGGTCCAAGCTGGACCGGGAGCTTTTTCCCCAGAGTGTCGAGCAATAAAATGGGATGTATTCTTTAAGTTAACCATGGGAGAAACAAGGAGATTAGCTTAACAAAACAAGTACATAACATCAGGGAGTACACAACTCAACATGAAAAGAAGGTATACAACTTCCTTATTACACCACAATTATGGTGACTGCATAGTGCTATAATTAAGAAGAGAGGCTCAAGGCACTTCCTTATTATTACAAATCAACAACTGGAAATATGGGAAATAGTACCAAGTATCTATGAAGGGTTCACCCATTCTTGAGACTGAAGATCCTCCACAAGTTTTTTATCCAGGTGGAATGCTGTGGTGAGAACTTCAGGATTAATAGGCCAATTGGCTCCGAAGATCGCGTTTGCTACCGTGTTTACTCCAGGATTTTGGCTTGTTAGTGCAGCAATGGCAACTGCGGGGGTTTTTCCAACATTCATTTGAAAGTGAACGAGGCCAAATGGAAACACAAAGAGATCTCCTGGTTTCAAAATCTTTGAAAAGAGGCGATGATCTGGGTTTGACGTGACAAAACCAGCATAGAGGGTGCCTTCTAAAACCAAAAGAACCTCCGATGCTCTAGGATGATAATGTGGAGGGTTTAAGCCACCATTTGGTTCAAAGTCTATACGTGCCAAAGATACACCGAGAGTATTAAGCCCTGGCATTAGATCAGCCGTTATGAGATTAACATGCGCTCTAAGTTGAGTTGATGTGTTTCCAGGAACATTAAGTCCCGAATACGAGAAATCATCCGGGGTGGCAAAGCTTGGATTCTTGCACAGTTTTCCATTAACAACCACTGCACACACAAGCAAAGTTTTAATATTGATATATATTATTAGTTCGTCACTCGAAAATATAATGATTTTATAAAGAAAAAGGAACGTTGCATGGTCCTAGATGATCATACGAGCCCCACAGGGCCGGCGCCGTAACAAATTCTATGTGCGAGCATATAGAACTCGACCAAAACTGTAAAATATACATAGATCACTCATGTTGGATTGGGATTTGAGATCTTAATTAAAACTCAGATGAAACGTTGAAAAATAGCAAAAGTGAGAGAGAGAGAAAAAAATGATTTACCAGCAGAATCAGCATCATTTATTCCTACACAGAAGTCTTGGAGGGGGCTGGGATCATAGGCAGTGGCGAATGAGGAAGCCAGAGCCAAGAGAGCAGAAACCATTAGCATACCGACAACTTTCATCGTGCTTAATTTCTCTAGTTCGCTACCTTGGATTTTTTTTTTCTAGTATCGTTCGTTGGTCAAGGAATGAGAACTTGCATGCAAAACCTGGGTATTTATAGAAGAGTAATTATACTTGTTTAAGAATGGGTCATAGGCAGTGGCGAGTTTTGTCTTGAACATTGAAATTTGACAATTGTATGCGGAAACTGGTTCACCAATATACACACACCTTCACTAGTTAAATTTACGTTCTTGGCGCAAAATATATACGACAACAGTTAATTAGCCAAGGAGAGCTCGTGATAAAACAAAATTAATCACGACAACAACAACGCCGCCTGGAGCCTAATTATACGACTGAATGGAGGCAAAAGACTTGGACCCTGGGGCCCGGGCAGAGTGACAACCTGACCACATCATGCTTAGCATAGATCGTGTTTCATTTTAAATTATTATTTTTTTATTGAAGTAGATAAACTCAAGAAATTAATTCGAGGAATTCATCTATAATTTAATTAGCTTTATCAAAAACAGTCAAGTCAAAACTAAAAAAAAACTAAAACTGTGTTCTTAAAAGTTAATATTATATGTTTTTTATTACTTTTTTATATGGATTTCAAAAAAAAAAAGAGGCTATCACACCAAACTTCCAAATACTCAATTAGGCCTCGTTATATATTGGCAAAACAAATTGTTTTTTAATCACATGTATTAAGAAGAAATCTGATCTTAATTACCTAACTATCAAGAACTTCTAGATTTTTCAATTCTTATACTCGGAGAGAACGTTTTCATCTTGTAATCTTCTTTCTCTGATTTTTCATTCCGTGAGCAAAATATCCAAAACCATATATATTTCTCAGCCAACCTATTGTGTCGTCTTAATTTTTTTATTTTTTTTGGTATGGTTTTTTGATATTGTGCTTCATACGACGCTAGCTACATGAAGTTAACGAAATCCCCTGGACTGAATGAAAGCTTGTGTTTTGCGCACACGATTATATATTAACTGACAGAACTCAACGAGTTCAGGTTAATTATACTTGATCATGAGACAAACAAAAAAAAAACATAGTGCATCATTTTATTTTATATTTTACGCAGATATCCGGGTTAGTTTACGTGTATTTCAACCAATCCTACAGATTTTAAAATTAACGACCATGTAAGTTTTCAGTAGCCATGAGAGAACCCAAACTCATAACTGTTGTGAAGCAAACTCAAAACATAACTAGTTGAGTTTCCCTTTCGTTCTTGATTATAGAAGTGTTATTCTTGTTCAAAGGCTTTAATCATATTGGAATTGTATTCTCATACATATAAAAAAAAATATTCAGTACATCTCCAAATACACTGCTATTTTTTTCAAGGAATATTGCCATCTTCAAGAGACATGCATGAAATGATAAAGGTACCCTTTCATGCTAGATTTCTATGCAAAATGGTGATGAGAATTAGTTGGCATAATTTTATCATTTTCAAACGAGAATTTTGTTTTTTTCTTTTGATTTTCTTATTGCGGATGTTAAATAGTCATGTTTATAGGTGCAGGCCCGGGTATTAATTTCCCTGGTGCGGCTAGACTTCATTCATTTTTCCTTTCAACTCTTAACAATCTTCGTTGTTGTCTTGGCCACTGCCACTTTCATCATTATCTTTTTGGTCTTTAAGTACTGCATATTCTTTTCATGGCTATTCACACCATTCAATCTTTCAATTTGAGTAGTGCCAAGTTTCATATATATTTTGTGGATCGTCAACATGAATCGACTTGTGCGTAATGGACAATACAACGTCAAGAGGACTGCTCTTCTTCAATAGCGTTACGTCCATAGTTTGTGCACACTTTTGTTTTTATTTTCTGCTCTAGTTGCCACCCAGTGTTGTTTCTTTGATAAGGAGTGAGGACCTGCATGGATTATTATATATGTAGGTGTTTATAGACGAGCACAAGTACTCTTCCCAGAAATGAACCCAAAGAGTGTTGAACTCGCCAAATCGATCGTCTACATTTTTCAATTCCTAGTCCTCTGAAGATGGTGTCTTCATCTTGCTCTCTCCATGCTCCTGTTGCCTTCAAACTCATTTTGGATGTTGCCTTTTCTGCTGTCTATGACATTCTCGATGCTATTAAGGGTTCAGCTAGCATATACCCCAATGAGTCCATTATTCTTCATCAGCATTGGTAGCAATGATATTCTTAGCTATTACCATTCAAACACTAGTGTACCCGAGCAAGATTTCATGTCTGCTTTGGAATTTGAATACGAGAAACACTTGAGGGTAAGGTCTTTCCTGCCTGTTTGGTCCATAATTCTATCATATTGTTCAAAAACATACTGGAGCAACTTTTCTGCCCTGTTGATTTTTGCAGAACCTACTTAAGCTTGGAGTAAGAAAGATTGCTGTGGAGTTAAGAGGTCCAACGGTGAAGGCATCTGCTACAAAAATGCAAATCTCTGCTCGAGTCGCCATGAATATTAATTTCAAACAATTGGCTGAGGCTTGGATAGCCAAAACTAGTTCTTAAAGATCCCTCCACGACAGTAATTATAAGAGCAACTTGAAGGAAATGGCCAAATGAAAAGGCCAAAAAGAAAAGAAAAAATGATTTTTATCTCTTATTTTTACAGCTTGGGAAATAGAGAAGAGTCAAAATAGTATTTTTATGTTGGAGAGTCATTTCTATGTATTCATCAAAAGTGTTAAAAATTTATTTAGTATATTTATATACAAAAAAAGGGTTTTCATTGGAGTTGTAGTAGTTAGTTGCAATTAATAAATAATTTTATTAATATCAAATATATTAAATAATTGGTTTTTCTAAAAGGTTTTTTACTATTAAAGTATACATAACCAAAAAAAAATTAACTATATATATTTATACTATTCAAAAAAACTATTTTATTAAAATAGTGTCTCCCGCCCCTTGGAGATGCTATTAGATATTAATTACATGCTTGTACAATATGTTAGTATAGTTTATGTCACTAGGAACTTAAATCTGCAGCCATAATCTATTTTCTTGTAATGGCTTCACTTGATTCATGATTCATCTGTCCTCAACAAATAGCAAAGAATAAATTAAATGGTTAAGTTATTGACATGGACGTAAAGTTTATATGTTTTATAGATTAAATAGACAAAATAAAATTCAAGAAAAAGACTAGATATGTTCATAACAAGAATAATCATAACTTATATTTCTCTTATAAGGTCAACTTGGTTGCACCAGTGAAGATCGGAAACTCATCAAATTAGGCACAGAAAAAGTTGTTTTTGGATTTTTCTTTATTTTCAATGTTATTTTCCAATTGTACTTGCCTTTTCTAGTTAGTTTCAAATTTCTTTTTACTCTATATAGGCTAGGTCAGTTTATATTTACTGAATTTCTAAATTATATTAGAGTTTCTTCTACCAATTAAGAGACTTGAGAAACCCTAAAAAGATATTATACTTTGCTCCAGGTATCTATTCAAACTTTTATATATAGTGCTGCTTCTAAGCTAGCAGCTCTACCCCAGCAAAAACAAACCAACATTTAAATGCTTGCTCTAAAAAATAGTGCTGATGGCATCTTCATCAACTGTGTTGAGATAACTAAACCAGAGTTTCCTGATATATTACATTTAACATGTTAAGCATGGCTTGCAATCTAAGGTCCAAGCTGGACCGGGAGCTTTTTCCCCAGAGTGTCGAGCAATAAAATGGGATGTATTCTTTAAGTTAACCATGGGAGAAACAAGGAGATTAGCTTAACAAAACAAGTACATAACATCAGGGAGTACACAACTCAACATGAAAAGAAGGTATACAACTTCCTTATTACACCACAATTATGGTGACTGCATAGTGCTATAATTAAGAAGAGAGGCTCAAGGCACTTCCTTATTATTACAAATCAACAACTGGAAATATGGGAAATAGTACCAAGTATCTATGAAGGGTTCACCCATTCTTGAGACTGAAGATCCTCCACAAGTTTTTTATCCAGGTGGAATGCTGTGGTGAGAACTTCAGGATTAATAGGCCAATTGGCTCCGAAGATCGCGTTTGCTACCGTGTTTACTCCAGGATTTTGGCTTGTTAGTGCAGCAATGGCAACTGCGGGGGTTTTTCCAACATTCATTTGAAAGTGAACGAGGCCAAATGGAAACACAAAGAGATCTCCTGGTTTCAAAATCTTTGAAAAGAGGCGATGATCTGGGTTTGACGTGACAAAACCAGCATAGAGCGTGCCTTCTAAAACCAAAAGAACCTCCGATGCTCTAGGATGATAATGTGGAGGGTTTAAGCCACCATTTGGTTGAAAGTCTATACGTGCCAAAGATACACCGAGAGTATTAAGCCCTGGCATTAGATCAGCCGTTATGAGATTAACATGCGCTCTAAGTTGAGTTGATGTGTTTCCAGGAACATTAAGTCCCGAATACGAGAAATCATCCGGGGTGGCAAAGCTTGGATTCTTGCACAGTTTTCCATTAACAACCACTGCACACACAAGCAAAGTGTTAATATTGATATATATTATTAGTTCGTCACTCGAAAATATAATGATTTTATAAAGAAAAAGGAACGTTGCATGGTCCTAGACGATCATACGAGCCCCACAGGGCCGGCGCCGTAACAAATTCTATGTGCGAGCATATAGAACTCGACCAAAACTGTAAAATATACATAGATCACTCATGTTGGATTGGGATTTGAGATCTTAATTAAAACTCAGATGAAACGTTGAAAAATAGCAAAAGTGAGAGAGAGAGAAAAAAATGATTTACCAGCAGAATCAGCATCATTTATTCCTACACAGAAGTCTTGGAGGGGGCTGGGATCATAGGCAGTGGCGAATGAGGAAGCCAGAGCCAAGAGAGCAGAAACCATTAGCATACCAACAACTTTCATCGTGCTTAATTTCTCTAGTTCGCTACCTTGGATTTTTTTCTCTAGTATCGCTCGTTGGTCAAGGAATGAGAACTTGCATGCAAAACCTGGGTATTTATAGAAGAGTAATTATACTTGTTTAAGAATGGGTCATAGGCAGTGGCGAGTTTTGTCTTGAACATTGAAATTTGACAATTGTATGCTGAAACTGGTTCGCCAATATACACACACCTTCACTAGTTAAATTTACGTTCTTGGCGCAAAATATATACGACAACAGTTAATTAGCCAAGGAGAGCTCGTGATAAAACAAAATTAATCACGACAACAACAACGCCGCCTGGAGACTAATTATACGACTGAATGGAGGCAAAAGACTTGGACCCTGGGGCCCGGGCAGAGTGACAACCTGACCACATCATGCTTAACATAGATCGTGTTTCATTTTAAATTATTATTTTTTTATTGACGTTGATAAACTCAAGAAATTAATTCGAGGAATTCATCTATAGTTTAATTAGCTTTATCAAAAACAGTCAAGTCAAAACTAAAAAAAAACTAAAACTGTGTTATTAAAAGTTAATATTATATGTTTTTTATTACTTTTTTATACGGATTTCCAAAAAAAAAAAGAGGCTATCACACCAAACTTCCAAATACTCAATTAGGCCTCGTTATATATTGGCAAAAATACAAATTGTTTTTTAATCACATGTATTAAGAAGAAATCTGATCTTAATTACCTAACTATCAAGAACTTCTAGATTTTTCAATTCTTATACTCGGAGAGAATGTTTTCATCTTGTAATCTTCATTCTCTGATTTTTAGACAATTCAATACTTGAATGGATTATATATATTGGTGTTTATAGACAATTCAATACTTGAAATGGATTATATATATTAAGAAGAAATTTGAACGTTTTCACGTTGAACTCTCCAAATCGATCGTCTACATTTTTCAATTCCTAGTCCTCTGAAGAAGGTGTCTTCATCTTGCTCACTCCATGCTCCTGTTGCCTTCAAACTCCTTTCGGATGTTGCCTTTTTTGGTGTTTTCTTGGGACTTCGTTTTGTAATTAAACTCTCATAAATTGAACGAGTTTTTTATTATTCCTGTGGCTGCCGTGGCTCTTCTATCTTGTCTTCCATTCTTTAAAGCACTGTTCTTGGCATGGGCAACCACGCCATTCACTCTCCTATACACTGCATAACTCTCCACCTTGCAGCTCCTAGACATACGGCCAAAGTATTTTTCTAATTTTCTTGGACAAAACCGTTTTTTAGGCCAAATTACATTAAGATGGAGTTTGACATGTTGATAAATGATAACTACACTTCCACCCTGTAAAACATGAATACAAAGTGATGGAATCTTTCAAACTCTGATTTTAATTATTTTTTTAAATAACCAAGGTATGGTTTGTTATTGCAGTAATATTTATTTTTTAAAATGTTTTTTTATTTAAAAATATATAAAAATAATATTATTTTAATTTATTTATTTATTTTTTATATCATAACATCAAAAAATTCTAAAAATATATATATAAAAATTATTTTTTTATAAAACATTGTTTGGACCACATCTCTAAATGATACCTAAATTATCGTATCAAAACCAAAATCAATTCTTTTATTAAAATGACAAGGTCATTCTTTATTATTTTTTTTATATTGATGGTTATAATTTGAAATGATAAATTTATATGATAAATTAACCTTTACCCTTAAAAATATAAATTTAGGCAAAAAGAATGTTAGTATTCATCTGCAGTGCAAAAATGTATACAAGAACCATGTCAATGCATAGTGATGAACTGGACCTTTATTATACTAGACAGGACTGATATTAACCAAATTGGCCTACACTCAGAGAGTATGGATCTTGGTCTGTATGAGATACATATGGGCTCAATTATAAGCCTTGCTAGGATTGGGCTCATTGACGTTGTCTTTCCATTTTCCTTGAGTGGAAGTACATATCTGATAAATATGGTGAGGAGTTTGTAAAGCATATATTTAATTATTTATATTACAGCAGCTTGGATGCTTCCTCTGTGATAAGAACTTTGATATCAGCTGAAGCACTCTTTACTAGGAGAACCAACTTGGAAATGATTTCGCGGTGACTGAGATATTTGATGCTAGCTAATCCGGTGCTTCAGATGGCAATATTTCATGGTATGAATCATCCACGGGCAGAGTACTTGTGGCAGTCGAGGTGGAGTCGTCCATTCTCCAGGTGAACTTTTCTGCTTTGGACTTAGCGATGAGGAGCTTGTCTCTCTCCCTCTGCATATTTAACCAGTATTCTGGCTCCTGAAATAGCCTCAATATCTGCTCAAACAGAACAACATTGCAATCCTTGTTAGGGATTTTAGCCTCCTATTATTGAAAGGACATGTGATGACATTTTCATGGAAGTTTTGTGCAATATTTTTGTATGGAGAGAGATGAGAAATCTAACCATTTTCATCGTTGGCCTCCTAGAAGATGAGTGTACAAGGCAAAGGCGTGCTACAGAAATCATGATTTCCATCTCTTCTCTCTTGTAGTCTCCACTCAGGTGGGGATCAATGAGACGTTCACATAGACCAGAGTTTAGTAAAGACCTTGCCTGCAAGTCAAGGAGACAGTAACGCCTCAAAAATTAGAGGTGAAACCTGCTCTCTTCAAATTCATTCAAATCCAAAGGACTTCTTCTCTTACCCATAGAACTAAGCTTTCATGATTTGCCTCGTTTGTTTGAATAGCCTCCTGCCCGGTGATAAGTTCCAGGAGTACAACCCCATATGAGTAAACATCAACCTTCTCATCCACTTTCCCATACATCATGTACTCTGGAGCCAAGTATCCAAAAGTCCCAACAACTTTGAATGGCTTTGTGCTTGCTGAATTTTGTTCTAATGGTTGGTTTACCATTGCTGCTCCAAAATCTGAAAGCTGAGTACAAAAGAAACATATTTTGTCAATGTTGGAACACGTATATACAAGGGACTATATTCTCATATAAGTTCTCATGGCGCAAATTCAATCTAGATGGTGATAGAACTTACTTGAGGCTGGCAAGTGCCAGAGAGGAGGACGTTAGATGACTTCACATCTCTATGAATTATTGGAGGGTTGAAAGAATGATGAAGGTATTCAAGTGCCTTCGCTACACCAACGGCAACTCCTATCCGCTCACTCCACTTGAGTTGTCTCAAATTTTGCTTTAAACTACCTATTAGTAGATTATATACAATCGCATGCATCTCCTTACTGTAGCAGTACCCAATTATCTGGATTATGTTCTCATGTTTTATGTCAGATAGAATCCGCACTTCGTGGAGAAGATCCTCAGCTGGAAAATGTGTTTCTTTCAGGATTTTCACAGCTACAGCCTGACCATCCACGAGGTTGGCTCGATACACTTTACTGTGCCCACCTACTCCAATCACCATTTCAGGGCTGAAATTATTAGTAGCTAAATTGAGCTCTTGAAATGTGAAATGCTTGACAAGTCCCTTAGCTTCCAGGATAAGCAATCCATGAGACACCTTTTCTGCCCAAAAGTCTGGAACCTGGACTGCCTTCCTGATATTGTTCCTAGCTGTATTATCTGTTTGCTGTATTGATGATGCTGTTGAGGAAGGTGGCACAGTCAATGATTTTCGTAACTGGGAGGCAGCTCTCTGTTGATGAAAGTAACTTTTTTCTGATGAAGACGATAGAGGATGTCGAAAGGGTGCATAAATCGAGCCTTGTTGAGAGGTACCTTGCCTCTGGAGTACGATTTTTCCAGACTTATCCATCACCAGAAAGCTGCAAGTTGGGGGCAACTCTTTTAAGCAATCATTGACGACTGATTGTTTGATCCTGCAATACAAGAACCATGGGAGTGAGAAAGATGAAGAGAGACGCAAAGAAATATATGGATGTCAGCTTCAATACCCTGAAAGGCTGCATCCAAGTGCTAGGATTGTTGCATAGTTGACGCGTACTTGATAGCCTAATTCTGAAATGTAAGAGTCCCCATTGCAAACCTTAACTAGGAAATCGACCTTCATAGAATAACGGATTAGAAGAGAAACAAATAATCCTATGAAATTCTTTTAATGTCAAAATTGCATACCTGCTTGGCCTTGCAGATATCTTCATGGATATAGAAGGTGTTTGGATCGAAAGTATCAGATGGTTCTTGAACATGTATAGCAAGCACATTATCCCTTGGATTGACAACTTTATGGAGAAAACGCAGGAGCATTTCTCTGCTATAGTTATCTGACTTTAAGCCTACAATAATTGTCATCTTCTTTTCTTCCTTCGATTTCACGAGTGGAAAAACTTTCCACTCTCTGCTTGCCTTCCCCGCCATCGCAAACAATACCGGTGTTTATTATCCAGCCACCACCTCGTTCCAGAACCAAAAGGTGTTGCTGTGATTGTTAGTTGCAGGTCTTTATTTCTTTCCACAGCTTCCCACATTGCCAACAATGTATTTATTAGCTATGGTACACCTGCTCTCATAGTTTGATTTAAAGTTTTTCTAACAAGTATATTGCAACTTGCTGATAGATTTAAGCATTCACTATTCACTTAAGTAGCTATGCATTTACCACAGTGAATGCCACCTGTTCTGTCTAATAACGAGAAATCTCTTATTGGACTATCATGCACAATGGCAAAGATTCCCCGCAATTTAACTTCACGAAAATGTGGACAGCCTGCCGACTTCCTATTTATTGACAATAGAGACAGCACACTTCAAGGCTCCCTACCCCATGACCCAGCAATGTGTCAGCAATGAGAAGTAATTGTCTGTATCAAAATAATTCTCCTCTTTTTTTTATTGTATAGAAGGTTTATATATACATGTACAGGAATCTTATTTACGGATGGAAAACTAAGAATATGAATATACATGAAATCTTTCCTAAACTTATTCATGATTTCTAGTTTTCTAATTTGTAATATTGCTAAATTAATTCTTGTCAACGCTCCCCCTCAAATTGGTGCGAAGATTTCTCGTATGCTCAACTTGTTAAGAGAGCAGTGAAACACTTTACTCGATACTGCTTTAGTAAATATATCTGTCAGTTGATCCTCGAATTTGATAAAAGAAAAAATCAGTCTTCTCATCAAGTTTCTACTTGATGAAGTGTCTATCTACTTCCATGTGCTTAGTTTGATCATGTTGAACTAGATTATTGGTTATAGCAATTACAATTTTGTTGTCACGGTGCATCTTGATTTCTGTATCTATAGGATATCTCAGCTCCTTAAGTAGCCTTTTTATCCATAGTACCTCATATAATCCTTTGGTCATCCTTCTGAATTCTGTTTAAGCACTAGATAGAGCAACTACCTTTTGCTTTTTACCTTTTCAAGTTATCAAGTTTCCCCCAACAAAGGTAAAGTATTCTGAAGTAAACTTTCTATCAGTAAAATTCTCAACCCAGTTTGCATCAGTATAGCCAATGAGATTAAGGTGATTATTCTTCTTGAAAAGAATTCCTCTTCCTGGAGAATATTTTAAGTATCTAAGTACTCGCAATGTTGCCTCCATATGTATCTCACTTGGTTTGTGCATGAATTGACTGATTAGACTGACTGCATATACGATATCAGGACATGTATGTGATAAGTAAATGAGTCTTCTCACTAATTTTTGATATCGTTCTTTATTTGTAGGAACCTGATCCGGATATTCAGCTAAATAATAATTCTGTACGATTGATGTATCCATATGTTTACAATCCAACATACATGTCTCAGCTAATAAGTCTAATACATATTTTCTTTGTGATAGAAATATACCCAGTTTTGATCTATATACTTCAATGCCCAAAACATGCTTCAACCCACCCAGATCCTTCATTTCAAATTCAATTGCTAGATATTTTTATAATTATGAAATTATATCTTCATCATTACATGTGACTATCATATCATCAACATAAATGATTAAAGCCACTATTTTCCCCCATTTCTTTTCAGAAATAATGTGTGGTCTGAGTTGCTTTGGCTGAATCCATGCTTCCGTACTGTTAGACTGAATCTTCCAAACCATGTCCTGGGAGACTATTTCAGTCCATAGAGTGATTTTGTAAGCCTACACACCATATTTTCTGCTCTTCCGATAAAACCAAAGGGAACATCCATGTATACTTCCTCCTCTAGATCTCCTTGAAGAAATGCATTCTTTACATCAAACTGATGTAAAGGCCAATTCAGGTTTGTTGCAAGCGATAAGAGTATCCAAATTGTGTTTAGTCTAGCTGCTGGTGAGAAAGTTTTCTGATAATTTATGCCATATGTTTGTGTGTACTCTTAGCCACCAATCTTGCTTTGTGTCGTTTTATTGTTTCATTTGCTTTATATTTCACAGTAAACACCCATTTACATCCAACTGTCTTTTTTTCATCTGGCAATGTAGTTAGTTTCCAAGTATTATTATCCTAGAGAGCCTTCATTTCATCATAAACAGTCAATTTCCAATGTTCATCTAGCATGGTCTCTTCAATGTTTCGGGAAAGCTATTCTAAAGATACTTTTTCTATAAAAATATTTGTTGTATTTGACATGTTATGAGCTGAGATAAAATTCACAATGGAGTATTTGGACTTTCTTCCTTCTATTTCTAGTGAGTATCGGTTTAGGGGTATCCCTCGATTATACCTGTAAAGTAAACTGTACTGCATAGCATCAGATAATGTAGGAGAGTCGAGAGAACCATTTAAAGCCAGTAGTAGTCGTAATGGGTACACGACCCCATAAATCAGTGAATAATCTCAAATGGTACATTACATTTATTATAACTGATGGAGTAATTTGTTCGATGACTTTTATTCAGGATACAATCCTTGCATTTAAAACTAGAGAGCAATACATTTTCAAATAAAGAGGGGAATAAATGTTGTAAATAGCTGAATGATGGATGTCCTAACCAATAATACTATAACCAGTTGTCTTATCCTTGCCGCTATGATGATTGAGCAAAATAAACTTTACCAAGGTCAAGATCATTCATATAATATAACCCTCTTCTCTTAATAGCACGATCAAAAATCTTCTTCGTGAGAACATTCTAAAAAAGAGGTTGTGCTAATTTGAGGGTCAGTTCTTGAGTTTGTGGTTGTAATTTGGGCATGGTTATGTGGATTTGCTTCTACCATGTTTCAGGGTTTGTGATTTGAGAAAAAAAAGTTAAATTTGGATCGATTGCTTTGATACAATGTCAACAATAAGAAGTAATTGTATATATCAAAATAATTCTTCTTTTTTCTTATTGCATAAAAGGTTTATATATACATGTATAGGAATCCTATTTACGGAGGGAAAACTAAGAATATGAATATACATAAAATCTTTCCTAAACTTATTCTTGATTTCTAGTTTCTTGATTTATAATATTTGCTAAATTAATTCTTGTCAACAGAATGAATAATTTAGTGAAGCGAGTAAATAAGAAAAGCTTCTCCGTGCTGTCCATCTTTTCCAAGGACATTTATTGGCATTGCCACACCCTACCAGAAAAGGAATGCCAGTGATGATTTAATCCATCCGATCCATATACTTCAACTTCAGTACGCTCCTCTCAGCCACACCCCAACCCGAAAAGGATAAGAAAAGTAGAAAACATCGCTTTTGATTGATTCTGGTGCATGATGAACGCCATGCTTCCATTCATGGAAATAAATTATTAGCTCAAGAAATGCGTTCCATCCAGTTCCAGGATAAGAGTGGTAGATGAAGGTTGTTCATGGAAAGATTTAACCTTGCTAAATAGATATAATACATCCCACCTAATTGTTGTGCTCGAGTTGGCAGAGCAATTGAATCAGACAGTTTGAAGACATCAATTGCCTTGCCCCCAACGTCTCAATTTTACTTCATTGAAAGAACATTATTGCCGGGCATAAATGGCGTTGAATCAATTTCACTATTATTAGTGATGGGGTCCACGGTATCAAAGCGTGCAATCCTAAGTGCTAGGGCAAATTATTAGACATTTCATTATTTGACTTCAACGGAGGGTCGGCCAGGCGAGCCAACCCTATGCTGTCCCACAAATTATGTCAGCCATATGTCTTGATAGCCATACGGCACTCACCAGACTAGGGCGAGTGTGGCATATTTAGCCAACCGACCCTTTTAAGTTTGAACTAGTGTTCGTTTCCCTTACTTATACTCGCGCTTGCTTGCTTTTGTTTTTCACTCTCGATGTGGGATATAACAGCAATCATCTCTGCTAGCTAGTTGTTATAAATAAATCACATATATTAAACTTAATTCACTAGTAGATAAAAAAAAAAAAAAAACTATAATTAGAGTTTAGCTTAATTTGGGTTTCACTTTTCTAATCCAAATCCAACTGGATCAACATAAAAAAAAATATTATTTTTTAAAAAACAAAAATATGTCATTTAAATAAAAGATGATTTAACCGGCTATCTGTAAATTCATCAAATGACCTGGTAACCCAGATCCACACTTCAGGTATGACAGCTAAGAAATAAATACACTATCCCCGCAGAATTTCAAGTCTTCACAACCTGACCTTGTAAACCATAGATTTACTCACATGGTTTGAGCCTTACCCGTCATTTTCTCGATCACCTCCGATATGGGGTGAGAAAATGGAATGAAATATTATAATAGCGAGGGTATTTTGTAGCTATTAGAAGTTTTTAAGAACCAAACGATTGATAGCATATGATTTGTGCGTGCAAGAAAAAAAGATGGTCGATGAAGACTTCAAATGATTAATGGAACCGGCAGTGAGCAAGAAACGGACCGGCTGTGTTTGTTTACCAGCGGCGCAACTCGCAAACACGCAAAAGATTTCAAACCAAACACTTGCTTTACATGCTCAAACGGTGACATATCCCATAATCTTTTACCTTTTGGGTTCCAAACACGTGGGAAGGTAACGACTTACAACCCCTTGTCGAGACAAATCCTTTGGCGCGCTCATAAGTTCTAACATGCCATATGGTTCACCCTTCCAACCAGAGCTGTCCCAAACTCCGAATCCTCCAGGCTTTAATAATCTTAAGGACTGTAGGAGTCCAGGACGGATGAAGTCGGTGACTCTATATTGATGCAGAAATGCACAAAAGAATCACGGCATTGACTTTACCTATGTCAACCAGGCATGCAACAATACATCATCGGAACACAACATACTGCTCAGCAAATTGTGAAATAACATTTCATAAAAAAAATGAGGCCTTGCAACAAAGAAAGGATTGCTTATGCCCCAGTTGTTATTGGATTCAAATTTGGCTGGCAAACATACATACAAGTTTCATATAAGTTTATTTGTCCACATGTCTATGATAGGATGCCCAGCGAACCTCTCCTTGACAGCAAGTCCCAAGAAAACACAGCCCATGAAAATGCAGCGGCTTTCACTCACTTGCCTGCATATCCAAAATGGTTATCGATTAGATGACTTCAGACACGGTAATCCAGTAAAACAAATTCATTATAGTCATGCTACTAAATGACTAAATTTTTCTTTTTGATTAGAGAGATGCCCTAACAAGAAACTTATCAACCAATAGAGTCATGCCTCAAAACCAAATGAATAAGAAATGACCTTGGGGATCTAGCATCAGAAGTGATAAAAAAAGATAACGTTAAAGCATAATTAAATTCCCACAGGAGTCAAGAAATCCAAGGACAACTTAAAGCTAAAATTTCAAAAACAACACTCAGAAAAACCTTAGAGGCCATAGTTTAAAAGTTACAGATTATACCTGGTTAAGAGGATTGTCAGGAGATTTCTTCCATAGCTTCCATATCATGTCCTTGTATTGTGTATGTGTAAGGCCTGGCTTCTCTTCCTTGAGCTTGGGGAGCTCAGCTTCTTCAAAAGCCTAAGAATGTTTAAAACATATATATGATTAGAAGAACAGGAAGAAGAAAATATCCCAGCATTGCTAAAATAAACAGAAAAGATACTAACTATCTAAGTACAGAAATTCAATTAAAGAAAGATGTACCATGATGAATCAATCACCAGTTACCAATGGAACAAATCACTAGAAGTTGATTTAAAAAGGAATGAGTAATTAAACACATCTGTGACCATCTAGCATGAGTGAGAGGATGCATGCATGCTACCACAACTCAATACAGTGTTACTTTTTCACCTCTTTACACCATAATCATGTGATGCCACAAACTACAAGCTCATTTCAATATACACTCTAAATTCATTTACGTGCCCCACATTATCTTAATAGTCAAACTCATCAGAACAGCTACCATCCAACCATCCATGTCTTCCCAAAAACTAAAATAAATGGCATTTTTCATCACCACTTCCTCCCAAAACAGCACATTTAGCATATTACGCATCTGATTCATTTCTTTGGTTTCTCATTCTCACTCCTGATACCGCACACATTCCATTCCTGCTCTCTATCCTAGAGGCCAAACTTGCATTATACGACTTAACACTGCTTAACAACCTCATAAATCTACTCCAACACGCTGTGCTCGTATCCATAAACACTGTACCTCCTAAATTTCAATCAAATTTACAAATTTCAACAACACAATTGTACACATCAACCGAACACGCATGTGCTAACATTCCAATCAACAATCCCAGCACAAAATCACCAGTCCTAAATTCCCACAATCAAAATTTCGAAAACTTTCTATGCACCACATTCATTACAATAATAAACCCTACAACAAAACAGATAAAAGCACCAAATACAATGTCAAATTTTAAGTTTTCAATTAAAAAAAACCAATAAAACGACGCACCTTAAACGAGGCCTTAAGCCTCCTCTCAGGATGCCGATCCGCAGGCAAGTTATCAGCAACACTGATCCGCGCAATCGCTTCCTCAACACTACTCGCTTCAATAATCGAGTCATCCCTATTCGTATTCGAAACCAGCACCATTCTCTCGTACTCCTCTTCCTCCGCAGTCCTATCCTTTCTCTTCTTCGCCTCATCCGCTTTCCTCGCCATCTCCGCTTGTTCCTCCTCCCTCCTCTTCCTCAACTCCGCCTCCGTCACCTTCACCGGAATCGAAACCCTATTCGCCTTCTTATCCGGCTTCTTCATAGCCTTCTCCAGCTCCTTCTCTTCCTGCTCCGCTAATCTGCGCGCCTCGGCTTTACGCGCGGCGGCTTCAGCTCTTTTCTCCGATTCTTCCTCGCGTTTCTTCGCAGCACGTGATTTCGACCCCTCGGCTTCGCGCCAGTACTGTTCCTCTTTCTCGCGAGCCTCGCGAGACTTTTTATCGGCTTCTGTTGCGTTCTTACGAGCTCGAGCCTCTTCGGCTTTGCTGTTCACTCCCATCTTCTTCGGCATCTTTGATTAAATTAAATCTAGGGTTTCTTTTACGTTTGGATTCGAGAGAAAGAAAATTGGCAATTTTGATTCCGCTGGTGTGTTTTGGTGGCAGTTCACGGAACTTGTAATGTGGCGGAACGCTATTTTGGTGATGACGGTGGTGGTGTGTGGGGTTGTGGGATCAAGTTCGGACGGGTCTGGACTTGACGAGATATGGGCCTTCGCTAAGATTTGGACCTCTTTTTCTGTGTGGATTTCATACTGTAAGATAAGATAGAGTATTAATTAGATATGGGGGTTAAACCTTTTTTTTTTAATTTAAATTTATTTTGTTTTAAATTAATTTTTTTAGTGTTTTTAAGTTTTTTTATGTGTCAATTTAAAAAATAAATTTTAAAAAATAAAAAATATTATTATTAATGTTTTTCAGAGTTGAAAAACATTTTAAAAAACAATCACTATTATATTTTTAAAAATTATTGTTCAGCCGCAAAATAACTCAATAATAAGTTAATTGGTTAAAAAATTATGAAGAAAAAAATATGAGATAATGAATAAAATTTTTAAAAAATGGGTTGATTTAATTTAGGTTTTGGATTTTAGAAATAAAAAAAAACTGAACCAAATTAATTTTTTAAAATATAAAATTTAAAGAGATCAGTGATTTATGTACCAATACCATCTTTTTTAAATAGAAAATCAAATTATTTGGTTTGAATCAGTTGTTTGATGTACCTCAAAATTCTTCCTTTTTTTTAAAAAGAAAAACAGTTCGATTGATATTTTTTATATAAACAGAACAGCATCAACGGATACTCACCTCTACAAGCTATGCCATGTAAATAGGAAGCTGCAACTTAAAAAGGTGAGATGGAAAGAAATTATTGGCTGCTCGACCAATTTCAGTACATCAAGTTTATTATATGAGAATCTATTGGATACTCTATAATTTAGCTAAAACGACAAGTTATTGTATGAGCCTGGTCGGCCTCTTCTGTACAACCTCAGGGTGAGCCAAGTTAACCAACACAAAGAAAACACGTGGATGAAAATCATGCATTAAATTTGGTTTTTTTAATCACTTCATCCTGCTTTTTTTTTTAATTATTTTTTATATTTTTAATTTATTTTAATATATTGGTTTCAAAAATAATTTTTAAAAAATAAAAAAATATTATAATATATTCTTAAATAAAAAACATTTTAAAAAACAATACTCAATTTATACAGCTCATTTATTCCTACCAAACCTCGGCATAATACCATTGGCCATATATGATATTAGTGTTCATCCTCTTTCGAGTTTCAACTACCTTTTAACAACTGATTTTTACCCCTAGCAGCTAAATAAATATAAATCAATCTGACAGAGCAAGAAAGAGAGAGGAGCGAGTCTCAAGAAAGCAATGATGCGCTATATTAATATATTAAATGTAAGTTTATTGGTTCAGTAAATAATACGGGGGTAGCGTCCGTACTGTAAAACGGCAGGCAGACATTAAAAAAAATAAAGAGCGAGGGGACCAGATGCCACTGTCTGTCTCTCATCATTTGGAATATGCTGTAAATCCAAGCCATGTAATAAATGCATAAATTCCACTCGAAAGAATTGTGAACGTACGAACAACTGGTGACTGAAACCATGGCTGTCAGACTCGCCTGAGCTTGCCCGGGAAATGACTGGTTAATTAAGTTAATTATTTCTGTTAAGACAACCTGAGCTTTCCCACGAACAACTGTCGAGTTAGATGAATTTCATTGTATTAATATTTTTTCTAATTCAAGTAAAAACTCAGCAATTATCGCGTGAAATATATATTTATTGTTTTCAAGAGCGAAATGGAATTGAAGAGATTTTTTATCAGTGAAGACAATATTTCTTGGAAAAAAATCACGGATGTGGAACAACATTATCAGTGCATATTTTACGTCTGCGTGGATGAAATGGAACTGGAGACGCTGAAGATCGAGGAAAGGAGATAAAAGAACACACAGTTGGCATATACCTGAGAAAGGAAAAGAACGATTCCTTTCCTCCTTTCATTTTCAAACGTTTGGATCCACTCAAATGGAGAGTAGAGAAAAGGAAGATATGAGTTGGGCAGGTTTCATCTCACGTGTTTCCTTTCCTTAATTTATTGTCTGTTCATCATTTTAACACCAACATGGAAGAATTATTGTACAAGAAATCTGATACTGCCCAGAACAATTTAGTCTGGTTAGTTTTCAAGAGATATCTACGACTGGGATTGCTGTCTCAGTTGTAGACAAACAAGATTGTTTTAATTCATATCCTTATCTTCTCAACCACTCACTCCTATCAAATTCGTCTCTTGCTAGCATTTTTTCTCGTTTGAAGAAGAGGACTGTATTCTCCTTTAAACATGGCAGCATCCAAAACTGTTCATCTTAGTCCAGATGCAGCCCGATACGATCTGGTGACTTGGTGCTATGAAAGGGGGAAAAACCTGACCTTGTAAACCATTATATCATATATGGCCAATGGTATTATGCCGAGGTTTGGTAGGAATAAATGAGCTGTAAAATATTATTTTACCGGATCATAACTCTGCCCATTTTAATTCCCGGCCAATACATTCATTGTTCCGGGTTAGGTTTTCAAAAAATAAGGTGGAAGTCAAGCAGTTAAATTTGGTATGATCCGATAAAATTAATTAATGTAGTCAAAACTTAATTATTTTTTTAAAAAAATTTTAAAAAATAAAGCCAGTTAAATTCAGTATGTTCCGTAAACTAACCCAAAACTCAATTAAATTTTTAAAAATTAAAATAATAGTATTTTAAATTTTTATTATTTTATTTTAATTAATCTCGATTAATTCATTTAGAGCATGTAATTATTATGATAGCAATTATTTTTTAAAATATTTTTTATATTAACACGTTAAAATGATACGAAAACACTTTAATAAAATAATAAATAAAATAAAATACTTTTAAAATAAATAATGAACAAGCTTTTAATCTTCGATTCTGGAATCTAAGTTGGGCGATATATCTAGTCTTTAATAACTTTGAAAAAATAAATAGCAGAAAATGAAGCACACATTGACCATGTTAATGACATCGTGAAGGTTGCCCGTGCATGTGAATCAACAATATCACTTGTACTATCCCTTAATTGTTGCTGGGATTGGGACTTTTTATAATCTCATGTGCTCAGAGGGTATCATTAACTCCGAACTTCGAAGTCAATAACTCATGAATCATCGAATTAAAAATTACACATGGCAACCACTCCGTGTCCCCACGAGACCAAACCATCTTCTTTAATCATTACGGTCCCCATGGACTGCACACGGTCGTGATTTCTTTAATCAAGCAACTACAGGATATAACCATGCTCAGCAAGCACAGCCAATACTTTTCTCTTCTTCCTGGTAAAAAACAAACGGTCCCTTCACGCCATCTACTTTATGGGCTCGTCCACAATTCCAACATAAGGGAACCTGACAAGCCGACCTGTTGTTTCTATCCTTAGGTTTGTTGCCTCTATAGTATTAGGCTGGTCCCCACTACAAATCAAAAGCCTGTATCAACTTTGCATTCCATATTCACAGCCGGGGCCTACAACCTGTGTCAACGGCCCAGATTTAATTCGACTCCACTTCTACCTCATGCCTATATTTTATGATATCAAGGGCCCGGATTCAATGTCATCGAAATAACCAGAGTTGTGGTGCCTATCTGAGGCTGGTCATATAAAGAATATAAAGTCATCGAAGTCAATTTGAGGTTTTTTTTTTTGTTTTTAATTTGATATCTAGATCAACTCGTTAAATTATTTAAATATTTGATCAGGTTAGTATTACTATAAATTAAAATTTAATTTAAACCAAATCATACCAACATAGATTAATTTAAGTAAAATAATAAATGAGTTTATTTTGATTTTGTCGTTCAAATTCAAATCAAAAGAAAGTTTACTTCAAATTCAAGTCAAAAGAAAGTTACGAAAAAGAATTTATTGCAAATAAAACAATTTATATATTAATGAGATTTTTCAAAAAAAAAACACGTTAATTCATATGGGAAAAGGCTGGTTTCAATTTCATTGCACGAAAGATTTAGCCTGGATGCGTATAAGGTAGCCAGCCAGGTGAAAAAACATTCACTAGATCCCATATCCTCACCAATATTGCCCATCAGTCTATCTCGGTGGTCTAGATTCAGTTCAATGATGATTGAAATGACACGAGCGTTTGTAAGGAATAAAAGGATATGGTTTATAAATGTCATCAAATCACTATCATCTGATTAGTGATCTTAATGACGTGTAATAAACCTGCTTCGAAAAGATCAGCACGTGAATACACAGTAAAATCATAATTATTCAACCACTTGACAAAAATCCAGATGACAAAAAAAATGTACGATCCAATAACATAGTTTTACATATCTCGAGCATCAGATCCGGTATGACAAATATATGAATGATGATGAATATCTATATGTTAAATTCATTAATATTTATATTCTATATATTATTCAACAGCTAAAAAATTTAAATATCAATAAATTATCTATCAGATTTATTAATTAATTAATAAAAAATAAAATAGTTAATATCTATTTGAATTATGAATATATATATATATATATTAAAAAAAATCACAAATATATTTATATAATATAATTATATATTTCATGTTAAATTCGGTAATGTTTCATCAGATTTAACCATTTCTGTACTCTAGCAATTATCTATAATTTCAAGTAAAATGAGCTGTTTTGGACGTAAACGCGCACTCGATCAGAGATCACATATCGTCCTCGAACATAGAAAAGGAAATGCGTAACATGGGATTGATTTTGTAAGTAACCACACGTAATCAAATCCACAGCGAATACTTCTCCTCCACACATTGTCAGGCTTTTAGCCGCTTGGAGATTCTATCTGATACTCTCAGTCACTTGGAGAGATCAAGACCATCGATTTAATAGATTCCATGTGATCAAAACCGGTCAATACCTTGTTAGATCATCAAGTCGTTTTGCACAGAGTTCTAAGAATCCAATTTACCGGCATTAACATTTCATAAAGTTAGTTTGTTGTTTAGGTAGTTTTTTGTGGCTGTGATTTAATAAAATAAATTTTAAAAAATGTGGTTAGTTATTATTAGTTAAATTTAAATGTGTTTGTTTTTTAGGTAGTTTTTGTGGTTATGTTTTTTTTAAAAAACAATTAGCCATAGTTAATTATACTTAGATATGTATTTGGTAAAAATTATAACTGAAGTTTATATGTAGCAAAAAAACATGTATAAAATGTTTGGTGGAGTGTGATTGCGGTTGTTTTTTAAAGTTTTTTTACTTGAAAATGTATCAAATTAATTTTTTTTATTTTTTAAAATTATTTTTGATATCGGAGTATGAAAATGATTTAAAAACACCAAAAATATATTAATTTGAATAAAAAAATTTAAATTTTTTCAAAAGCACTTTTAAAACACAAAAACAAACAAAATTTTAAAAATATTAATTTAAAAATATATAAAAATTGCTTCATAAAAACTGTATTTTAAACATAATTTTCTAGAAGGATTCACAATTAAAAATACAATTTGACTATATTTTACTGCATTTGTTTAATCGGAAACGTAAAAAACAAACGCAGCCGTCCAAACCCTTCAGTCCCGATTCATGTATTTTCCACCGCTCGTGATCAATGGAAATATATAAAACTAAAACATAACCACTTAAATTTCCCAATCAGTAATATCTTTAACCATTAAAAATCATAAATTCAGAATATTTTTTAATATTGTCGATTGTCTTTTGTTAAATGTTATTGTGTGAATTTTGATTAAAAAAACTTCTTTTTAATATATATATATATATAAAAACACAAGAAAACACGAACTACATGCTACTAAAAAGGACGCCATGATGCCATATGATCATTTAATGAGTATAAAGCTGGAATCACGAGGAGGGTATTCTCACAGAATATCTGCATAAACATAGACAAATATTGGATTAGAAGATTCCCATTGCATCCATCCAGGTATTTTAGCCTCAAAAGTCGTCATGGTTGACGGACCTGATCAAGACATGTTCAATAATTGGAGGGTCCAGCTCTAATTTGCCCCTTTCAAAATCAATTAAGCATTTCTTTTGAGCAAATTAAGCATTAATTACACCTCTTTTGTGCACTGAAAAAGATGAAATTAAAATAATAAGCAATAAGTAGCCTAATCGAACGCTTTGGAATACGAGTCCAGGGCTCATTAACTGAGTACGCTTGCTTTGTATCCTTGTCCCGCCAAAAAAAAAGACCGCCGTTACATTCGTTTGCACGTTATCGGCTATTCCCTCCATTACCAGCCAAATCATCGGCTTGGGTTCCACATTTCACCGTTGAATCCTACCTCCACATCATCGCTTCCATTGGGGTGACTGCAAACATCCACCGTGGCAATTAATTAATCTAATTGACCAATCAGGTAAAACATAAAAGGAAGAACACCTCCATGAGGCTTTTTTTTTATATAAAAAAAGAGTTTTCTCTTGAAATCATGTTTATAAGATTGGCATGTGTAGGCTCTGCTTAAGGCCCGAGTAGTCACCTGTACGTTTTTTATTTGAATCAATTTGTTTTATATAAAATAAAATAAAAAAATTATTTAGATTAAAAAAATCATTTCTTTTCAATGACTGGCCCTTGAATTGAATTTAAATTAATAAATTATTGAGTTCACTTGCCTAGATGGATCTTATACTAGGCTTATAACCTATAAAGTCTGCATGTTGACAATTTCTAAAGAGGTGAAAAAACATTGTTCTGTCAGTACATTGTTTGTGTGTGTAGTTTATCTAAAATTTAAATTATGAAAGAATTGCTCCTCATCTCTTATAATTTAGTTATTTTTTTCACTCTGCTTTTATTTTTAAAAAAATATTACAGTTTATCAAACTAAAATTTAAAGTAAAAATAAATAAATCTACCTTTGTATATAATATAACACAAAACACTAGTCACATATAATTAGTTACCAAAAATAGATCAATTTCTCTTTGGGTTCTCGTTTCTCCTCTGTCACTAACACAAAACCTCACGCCTCAACAACACTCAGTTGATCCTTGATAGTAGTAGCTATTTAATCAGTAAGATAAGCATGCAACCAATTTGAGTTTTTTTATTAGTTTTTTTTTTTTGCATTGTGAAGCGTCTATGTAACTTATAAATTATATAATGTAAGTTATAATTTATAAAAACATAAAAAAATAACTAAATATAAAATGATAAAAATAATTTATCATAAAATAAAAGGATAAATTTTTAATGACACGATTGCAAGCCGCACGTGCTCATAAATACCAACCAAGCAGTAACATCATCGTGGAGATCCATGAGTATTAATATCAAAATGCTTGTGATGGTAACACATGTTGTGCCTGTAAAATTCCAATTTCCAGCCACTTTAGGTATCAGGCAGGTGAAATTAGTTATTTTTTAAAATATTTTTATTTAAAAATATGTTAAAATAATTTTTTTATTTTAAAAAAATTATTTTTAATATTAGTACATCAAAATCATCTGAAAACACTAAAAAAATATTAATTTAAATTTAAAAAATAATAAGTTTTTTCAAAAATATTTTTAAAATGTAAAAATAAACAAATCATTAGCAAACATTAGGTTATTGCTTGCGTTTTATTGACAATAAAACCAAGTATTTTTTTAAAAAAATGTAAAAATAAAAGGAAGAGAATACAGGCTTTAATAATTTGTTTTTTTTTATTTACCAATAAAGTTTGAACTAATTTTAGATCTAGTAGTAGTCTAGTAGTTGACACGCGTAAAAATAAAAGGAAGAGAAAAATCTGTAATGCAGTAGTCTTTTAATATCTCCAAAAATGCTTAAATGACTCCTTAATTCACGCTTATATAATTTGCAATGTGTTTTATATTTATAGCAAACATTTGTTTTTCCACAACAACAAGTTGATCATAATTTATCAAATATCATTCAAATTATTTATTCTAAAATCAAAATCTGGATGTATCATAATTAGACGAGAAAAGTCCTTGCTATTTTTCACCACGCTCTATGCATTAAAATCATTTTTTTCTATTCGAGTTTCGATCATCCAATTAAGCAAAGGAGACGACGATACATTCATGAAAATTATAATTTTTTAACCCAGTTTTACGTAAATTGTAATATATATATATATATATATACAGTCAGACTCGGCTAGTCCGACAAGATTGATCAGTCAAACCTCATTGGATCAACTTCGATTTATTTTTCAAAAAAAGAAAAATAACACCAGTTTAATAAAAACAATTAACTCATTAATTAACGAGTCGATGCGGTAATCTAAATCATTTTCAGGTCGATCTCTGACCGTACTTGATAACATGAAAAAAAAAACCAATGGGATTTAATAATTAATTTAAAAGTAAAACATGGTGGTCCCCACATAAAAGAAGGCGTGTCTGGTGCTAAACCCTTCTGTTACGGAAAGACGAAAAAACTAAGCTGTAGCAGTAGCAAGCGAACGTCCGTCTCCGTCTCCTTTCCTCTCTCGCCTCATCAACAGCAAAGAGCAAACTACTCTTCACTACACAATCCTTCAGCCACTGATTATATAAATAAATAAAAAGTATTCTGAAAAAGCTCCAAACACGAACACCATTCTTTCCCGAGAGAGAAACACACTTACTACACTCACATTTCCAGCCAACCAGCTACATTGACCGTACAATGAGGAGAAGCAGTTAAGATCTTGATTTATGACCGTCTAATCTTGTTTGATTTTTTTCATCAAGATGGGGAGTGTGTCTTCTGATGATGATGGTGGTGGTAGTGAAAGGTGCGGGAGCTATAGTTTGAGTGCCGACGTCAGCGAGTCGGAGAGCTGTACTAGTTCGAGTAATTTCTCGTGTCGGCGAGGGCTTGGTCGTGATGGTGGTGGTGCTTCGAGTTCGATGACGTCATCTCCGCGTCCGGTGGCTGGAGGTTTCTGTTTTCCGGCGCCGGTTATGGTTCCTGTTATTGGTGGTAAAGATGTGGTGGTCTGGGGCTCAAAGAATGAGAAACGAAGGGAGACTGATTTGTCTGGTAAATATATATATATATATATATTTTTTTTTTTTTTCATTTTAGTGGATTTTAATTTTTATGATTTTCTAGTTACTATTTTTTTTATCATTTTTTCAAAGAAGCAAAAAATTTGATTCTGAGATTTATTTATTTTCTGAAAAGACTGATTTATTTGCTTTAAATTTCTTAACATTATTCAAATTTATTTTCACTAATTTTGGATTTTTTCATGAACATTTTCATAGAGGTTGAGATGATGAAAGAAAGATTTGCTAAGCTTCTACTAGGAGAGGACATGTCTGGTGGTGGTAAGGGAGTCTGTACTGCACTTGCCATCTCAAATGCCATTACAAATCTCTCTGGTCTGTATTTTCATTGGCTGTATTAGTGTTGTTAATGTGTGGTGCCCATATGGATTTGAGTTCAATCTTGGGTTGTAATTGCAGCGACTGTTTTTGGCGAGTTGTGGAGGTTAGAGCCATTGTTGCCGCAAAAGAAGTCGATGTGGAAAAGGGAAATGGAATGGCTGTTATGTGTGAGTGATTCGATTGTTGAGCTTGTACCTTCGATGCAGCAATTTCCTGGTGGGGGAACTTATGAGGTTATGGCAACTAGACCACGCTCGGATTTGTATGTGAATCTGCCCGCGCTCAAGAAGCTTGATGCTATGTTGATTAGTATGCTTGACGGGTTTTGTGAAACGGAGTTTTGGTATGTTGATCGGGGGATAGTTGTGGCTGATGGTGGTGATTGTGATGCCTATCCGTCGGGTATTTCTGGGGGGAGGCCTTCTACTAGGCAGGAAGAGAAATGGTGGTTGCCATGTCCAAAAGTGCCACCAAATGGGTTGTCAGATGATGCAAGGAAGAGGTTGCAGCAGTGCAGAGATTGCACCAATCAGATATTGAAAGCAGCAATGGCTATTAATAGTAGCGTGCTAGTTGAGATGGAAATACCCACTGCTTACATGGAGACCTTGCCCAAGGTAAAGTTTTGTGTATCTTGAAATAACAAGTCCTTAGGACTGGTATAATTATCCCCTGCAGCATGTGTCTTGTTCTGCTTCATTCTTTGTCTGCACCATTTTTTACTTGGCAAATTGTTTGATTACATTTGGAGGAGGTTCTGTTGTCATATTTGCCTCCTAGCAATAACTTTTATCTTTTAAAACTGAAAGAGTTAATAAATCATGCACCTTGAACTTTTTCTTATTTTAATTTTGCTATTGGGCTTTTGGATGCTAAACTCACAATATGCTGTTTTTTCTTCTGTGATGCTATCAGAATGGAAAAGCTTGCCTTGGTGATATCATCTACCGCTACATAACCGCTGAGCAGTTCTCACCAGATCGCCTCCTCGATTGCCTTGACCTTTCAACAGAACATTATACTCTGGAAATAGCAAACAGGATCGAGGCAGCGGTGCATGTATGGAAGCAGAAAGATCATAAAAAACATACCCATAACATGAGAATTAAGCACTCGTCATGGGGCGGCAAGGTCAAGGGCTTTGTTACAGATTCGCATAAGAACCAGATTTTGACCCAACGAGCAGAAACTCTCCTACAGAGCTTAAGGCTTCGTTTCCCTGGCCTCCCACAAACAACTTTGGATATGAACAAGATTCAATATAACAAGGTAGTTGCTTCAATTCTTCGTCGGAATCTAGAATTCTAACCTAATTCTCCTAATCAACATCATAAAATAACTTTGCATGCGGTGAATCCCTTTCAGATGAATCCAAAAGTGCTGCAATAACGAATAAATTGTTCAAGAGACAATTATGTTATTGCATTCATCACTCAAATACACTGTTTAGTCCATCCAGACAGGGGCGGGGCTACATGTAAGAGAACGGGGGCAATCGCCCCCCTTAATTTTATCAAAGAATTCTAATAGTCCCTGATAGTTTAAGGATTTTGAATTTACCCCCCTTTTCTAGACATTTTCTCCCCATAGTTTCCCATTACTCCCTAACATATCTACTAAAGAATAATTTACTTAGAATAATTGTACATGAGATTATCATTTTTTATAATACGACTTTGATGCAATAATTTTGTTTAAATCCAATATTACATAATAAAATAATGTTATTTGTAATACCTATTGAAATAGTATTTTTATTTTTGCCCCTCTTAATTATGAATACTAGCTCCCCCCCTGCATCCAGCAACAGTTCTGCCCATGCTAGACATGCTTTGCGGATTATGAAAGGTTTATTTTCTTGCAGGATGTCGGGCAGTCAATTCTCGAAAGCTACTCAAGAGTAATGGAGAGCTTGGCCTTCAACATTATGGCAAGGATAGATGATGTTATTTACGTAGATGATGCAATAAAGCAATGTGCTGCAGCAGAATCGATGTCCCTCTTCAACAGAGGAGGATTAGGAGGTCTTCCCATCCAGAAGAGAATGTCTCCTAGCCCCTTCTCAATCCAACAAAGCCCTTTTGCCTCTCCATTTGCAACGCCTACGTATTGTGCTTCGACTCCAGTGTCCGGAAGTCCAGAAAGGGTGCCATCCTCCCTAAAGAGGGGCAAACCTAAGGAAGCACCTGATCGTAAGTTGGAAAAACCACTGTCATCTGACTTTGAGACGGTTTGGACATACACAGGCAACCTTAGTTCAAGAAGAGTTTCTGGAGATGCTCCTGAACGAGATTGACTTTGAAGCTCTCACCATCCTGAGTGAGATTAACTGTTATTCTATAAATGCAATCAAGAAAACACATTAATGTGATCTGGATGGATATATAATGGCTGAGGAGCATGTAGAATTCATATCTCTAGCCTTGTATATTGTTTAGCAATAGATAGATTATGCTCTAAATTTTTGATGTAGTCCCTTTTCAATTAAGCTGCAAGTGAGGGAAAGCTTACTTCTATCTATGTCAGGAGAAAATTATGCTGAGTCAGCCAATTGGCACACTGGAAAGAGATTACCTACATTTTCAGCGTTGACTAATTGGATATGGGCATGTACAAAATCCAACTCAGTAGAGTAACTTGCTGAAGATTAATTATAATAATAATAACAAAAATAAAAATAAAAAAAGGTGAGTCAACAGCACTTGTTTACAGAAAACAAAAACGATTAGTTCTGAATCCAGAGTCATTTGGATCTTTCTACTCAAGGCAATAAATGGAAACTACAGGAGCGCTCCCTCAAACAACCAGCTTCGCACCCTCCACGATCTGATTGCAATGAGTTTTTACTCAAATTAATCAGGCAACCTTTTGGTGAGGAGATTTCATCCACTTGCTAGACTGAACAAAAGCTGTTGCCTAGCTCTCAACTAACATGAGATAAAGGCTCAAATCACTAAAACATTTTGGTACTCACAGAGAACGTGAAAGCCATAACTGATTAAACTTCTCAAATAGCACTGGAAGCTTCAGCTCATCGCTTCACTTCTAAACCTCCTCAAGTCATCAGGTAAATACATTAATGGACAGGTATACGAGCACCAAGCTCTGCTGATATTTTATCAGTGCGGCCATGAAAAGGACAACTATTATTCACTTCTCTATCAACAGCTCTTCCAGTTGGTTTTGATTCTGCACCTGTTGTATTGACCATATCAGCAAAGAACATGTCATTATACAGAAAAAGAAAAAAAGAAGTGGAACAATGTTTGTAAATAAAAAATGAACGTGATATCAGATACAAGGGCAGATTTACTAATGCATGATGATTGTACTAAAGATAAATAATAGACTCCATCCCACTTAAATTTGACGGTCACATTGCAAGGCATATGTTCGTACAGTCCAGCAGGAAAGATTTGCCACTTGAAATTACAAACAACAATTAATTAACTGATTAGATTAAGAAAACAGTGAGATATGAATGTCCTGTTACCAACTATCAAAGCAACTGAAATTCTGTTTTTTGGCAACAATGTTCAAGCATTCACAACGAAGCCAAAAAACTGGAAGGACACAGGGTTAGGAGGAAGGAAGGATTTCCATGTAAAGTAGAACCTTGAAGTAAAACATTTCCAACAGAATCCAAAATCAGTTCATAGTGTTGCCTTGAGATTATGTAATTTGACAGCTCTCTTTGGAAATGCTCAATTACAGAAGTTGATAGGTGAACCATGCTCTCTCACTCAAAAAGGGCATATGACTGACAGTCTTGGCTTGTCGCCACTCACATTTAAGGTTGAAAAATAAAACCAGAATGACCTGTCCTGAGCCTATGACACAATGGAGGGATGTAAGTTGATGATGCAAATGCATAGGAAGGCAGGTCGGGGCATAGTTTCCATTATTCCTCACAAATATATTAAGTGGTCTAGCCAGAATCTAGCCTCTAGAGATAGATCGTCTCAGAAGAGGCATCACTAAATGCCTCACCTAGAATGGGTTCCCCTCCCACCCAATGCATCCATACCTATTTTCAGCACAACATTGCCAGTTTACTTATCATGGATCAACTATGACCTGTGATTCCAAGGGCCATTTGGATACACAACTATCAAGACATGAAGCTGAAAAACACATCCAAACTGCAAGCCGAACAAGTTGAGAAATCTACAGAGTAAATAGCAAAATCCAGGCAGGATAAACTAGCACACAAAAATAAAATTTCAACTTCATGAAAACAATTACACCGTGGGAACAAAAAAAAGTGAACACTTACTTCCAATGAAGTTGAAGCAACCCAATCAGGAGGTGGCCAGAACATCTTGGAGTAATCAGGAAAATTCCTTAAAGGTCCTATACAACCACTCTCCAATTCAAACACACCTATATCACGACCAATCATTGATCCATCATCTCCTTCCTCTCTCGAATAAAAGAAATTATCCTCAAAAAATATACAATTGCCCTTGCAACCAGAAAGCTCAGAAGCCGATGCAGAAAACGTGGAATCATCACCTAAAAACAACACTCGATCTTCCAAATTCTTCACCTCGATCCAACTCTTCCCTTCTTCATTCAACTTAAAAACCTTAAACCGAACCGTCCTCTCACTCATATACTGAACAAGATCCTGCACAACATCGTTGCCAATACTCAACCCTTCATCAGTATCAATACTCAAATACATATCAACCAGCAACAAATCCCCCTTCGACTCAACCAAATACTTCTTGTCCCCACCAAAAACGGGATCCCCAACCAAACCCAAATCTGTATCCAACGCAACAACCACAGTCCTGCCGGTATTATCCACGGCATAAAACCTCCCTTTATAAACAATAACGTCATCGAAAGGCGATGGCATTTCATTAATAATAGTCCATCTCTTATCACCACTCTTAAACATAGCCAACTTCCCAGAAACATGAATTGTTAACAAAACAAACTCGGTTTCGCAATTTAACCAAATCATTACAACTTTCTCCATATATAAATTACCAGCATCAGTAAAACTCGACGAATTGGGCTTGTAACTAACATGATGCAGAACATATTCATGACCCAATTCACGAATTCTCAAATTCATTAAATCTAAAACACGAGGAAGACTACGAGGCAAAGAAGTTGACCTGCACCGTGATAAAGGATCAAACAAGTGTTTTTTACCAGGCACATCTTCTTCGATTTTGACAAGCCAGCCTTGTGGGTCTGTCTGGTTATGGGAATTCGGCAACCCAATGAGGAATATACTTCGCTTGAACAGAGAAAACCCAAAAGAGGTGTGAGAGATACCGTCATTTGGGAGGATCTTGAAGGTGTTTGATGATAAACGGGGTGATTTCGGAGGGATTGAGGATCGCCATGAATTGCAGACGGAACGGAAACGGAGGAGGTCTGTGGAGGTGTCTAGGCATTTGGAGATGAGTTCTATGAGATCTTTTGGAAGGTGGGTCCACTCTGCCATGGTGGGTTTTTCTCGAGGAAGTGAGGGAAAATTGGAAAGAAAACACCGTGGATGGGGTGAGAATTTAAAGTTGTATGGATTTTGCCCTGAAGCTTGTTAAAATCGAAGATGGGCTGCGTTTTGCTTGTACAAGCCCATCACAATTTTGCCGATAGCATCTATGATATATTAAATTGTGATCTGAATAATTTTTTTCTATCCTTTTTAATTTATTACACGGGAATTTTAGAAGCTACTAGCAAAAGAAAAAAAAAGCAGAAGCAATTATTATGAAAAAGTATGTTTTTTTTGGCATTTAATCTCAATCTATTCTTATGATATTTTGTCTAGAAATTTGTCATTCAAAATTAAAAGAATTTAATATCTTGTAGCATATAATCTGTTAAACACATTTATAAACCAAATTGTCTCCCCCTTTTTTTAAAGAAAAATACTACTACTAATTTTGTAAAAAACAAGAACGAAATTCTGTTAATTCAAAACTGTTAAAAAAAGTAGTTATTAACAGAAAAATACTAGTTCTTTTACAAATATTAACCAAATAAAGAGAATAACGAGATAAGTTACGCTTAAACATATATTGTACAGGGGCCGCGGCTAGCGCAGGCCCCCTCTATCACAAATTTTGACGTACACTCTCCCACTTGGGGAGATGTTAGACAGGTGCACCTGCTAAGTGCAATGCAAGCCACAAGCCTAGGCCTGAGCCTTTCGGATCGCCCAAAGACCCCGTCCAGGTAAGTATGTGGTAAAGGTGCCCGTCCATTCTACTTTATGCGCTTTTCGCTCTGTCTTTATTACTTCTTTCCGATATGGGATACCAACAACTGTATCCTGTTCTTTATATACGTGTAAGATGCCAAAGATAAATAAATTAATAGTATGTAATGTTTTTTAGGTTTTTGAAGGAAATGGAGAGGAAAGCAAGCCCTTAAGTGGGGGTGTTTGACACCATTTATATTTTTGTTTCTATATGTTTTTTTTTAAATATTTTTAGATTGAAAAAACATTAAATTAATATTTTATAGTATTTTTTATAGTTTTATATATTGATATAAAAAAATATTTTGATAAAATTTTAAACAAGAAATTATTTTGAAAAGTACTTTATACCGTAATCTATAACTCTAAATTTCTAAAATAATATATTTTTAGATCTGGAGATACTTGGTTGAATCAACTTTAATGATTTGTTGATTAGGCTATATCGGTGAAAAAATCTAGATTCTTCTACTAAAAATATTTTGTTTTATTTTTAAAAAACCGTGATGTAGAATAGCTTTTCTTGCTATAACGTTGAACTCTCTAAAGTAAGTTGTAATTAATAGTATGTAATTATTGACGACGTTTTAAAGTTTTAATGAATACAATTTGAATTTTTATGCCGCAGGAGAATATGATGACATGTAAAGTTTAGTTTTTTGTAAGAACAAGATGTGGTTTCTTTGTGCTCCGATGCATTAAATTTTGGGAGATATGAATTACATTCAACTGCAATTAAAGGCATGAGAATTCGCTAGTGATAATCGCAAAAGATATTGATCTCAAAATACATTATAAATTATAACGGTAAATCATATTTTGAATTTTCTACTCTACATTATCGGCCTCTGAAAACGCATTCCAGACAACGTAAGACTCAAAAATTTTCTACTTATATTAGATAGGGGCCGCGGCTAGCGCAGGCCCCCTCTACCACAAATTTTGACGTACACTCTCCCACTTGGGGAGATGTTAGACTGATGCACCAGCTGAGTGCAATGCAAGCCACCAGCCTAGGCCTGAGCCTTATTGATCGCCCAAAGACCCCGTCCAGGTAAGTATGTTGTTAAGTGGCCCGTCCATTCTATTTTATCCGCCTTGCGTCCTGTCTTTATTGCTCTATTCCCGATGTGGGATACCAACGACAAACTGTATATTACTCTTTATATATGTGTTAGGTGCCACAGATAAATAAATTAATAGTATGTAATTTTATTTTTTTGGTTTTCAAAGGAATTGAAGAGGTAAGCAGGCAGAACATATGTTTTTAATTTTATATATTTTTTATTTTAAAAAATATTTTTTAGTATTTGTTTTGATAGTTTTGTTATGTTAATTAAAAAAATTTATTTTAATATATTTTCAAATAAAAAATTATTTTAAAAATTACTTTGTACCACAGTCCAACCAAAACTTTCTGTTTCCTAAAAAACTCGGCTGAATCAACCTAAGTCGATTTAGAATTTGCTTGAGGCTAGATCGGTGCAAACATATGTATAGCTACAGTTTCCTTGGCACTTGCTAAGTTGCTGCAGAAGTGGGAGAAGGGATTGAAGAATACCATGCTCCGTGAAAGCATCTTTAATTCGGTTAAAAAAGAAGAAGAGGGAAGCATTTTAATAGATTGTAGCCTGGGACTTAGTTACTCACACCAAGATCGGAGGGTGGTTTAGGCTTGAAAGTTTTTTTTAAAAGGAATGGAACTCAGCCTGTGTTGACAATGGTTCTTTAAGGGTTGCAGGAGGGTAGAGTTGCCTGGGAGCTAAGAATTCCAAATGACCGTAGTTGGAATGGGAAGAAAGTTCTAAAACTGGGGTCTGATTTAGGATTACATATGTGGAGCACAGGTAGGGGAGAGGAAAAAAAACATTTGTTTAGGGTGGAATCATTGGCACTCTTTGGGACCCTTGGCTAAAGAGACCTGGAAGCCTCTTACCGATGAATCTGGCTTGATCGATGCTACAAAAGTTCAGGTCTTTGCACAGTTGAGATGGCCAAGCCAAGATCAGATGACATGATGAGCATTGAAATCCCTATTTGCAGTGGTAATAAGGATTCTGTAATATGGAATCCATCCAACCAGCCATCCTTGCTATCTTATGCATCAGAATCTTTAGTTATATGGTAGCATTCAAATCTCACTGTGCATTGTCAGATACCTTGAGCCTTTGAAGGATGCCAGTTCAAGCCATCACTTTAGAGACATCACGCCACGTTATAAAAACGAAAGCCACCACCACATCCAGAACTGAAAACTGACTCCATGTTTCTTACACAATTGGTTCTTTATAAAACTTATGCTCATCTCAAAAGATTTCATGCTTAGAGTTTGGAGAACCAGAAGAAAAAACACTTCGGCACTTTTTTTTTTTTTTGGTTAAGTATCTTGTAAACACTTCGGCACTTTGCTAGTACAGGATAATAGTTTCTTGAGGACCCAGAGAGTTGATATCCCACATCGGGAAGAGAACACTGAAGGCGGGACCAGAGTCACGTAAATTACAATGGGTGGGCCCCAGTATTTTCTCAGACTGCGTTTCGGGCAAACAAGGCCCTGGCCTAGTCTGGTAGCCCGCATTGCACTCGGTGGCTGCGCCCAAAGTTCACAGTGATATTTTCAAGATTTGACAGAGCCTGTAAACAATCATTTAATCTGTTAAATTGAAGTGCAATCGAAAAACAAGATCTGAACCAAGTGCAATAACATAATTTTGTCAAGATATTCAAGGCCATATTAATAGATTGCTTTGAATCCGTGCCGTTCACTTCTTCAGAGAACAAACACAATATATGGCAGTGTATTTGGCAGTATAGTTAGTATTACTTTTCAAGTAATTTTTTATACTGAAATATATATTAATGATTTTTTTTTATTTTTTAAAAATAATTTTAATATCAGCATATTAAAATTATATAAAATATATTAAATTTTAATAAAAAAAATTTAAATTTTTTAAAAACATGGTTTACACCGTATTTTTAATTATATTCATGAACATGAGGCAATGTTCTAAGTTGTCCTCAGTGTCTGTTTTGTTTATGTAAAGACTATTTTTCTTGAGATAGTGTAGAAGATAAAGTTTAGGCTTTTCCTTCGTGTTTTTTTTTCTAGGAAGAGATGCATATGATCATAAAGGGTACTTTAGGAAGTATAAATAGAAGCTGGGCTATTTTGTAAACAAAGTTTAGCATTTGTACTTGTTTGTAATATATATAATCCCATTGTATAATCAGTTAATCACAAACCTATGTACAAACCCAAGGCCAGTCCTCCTCTGAACCCAAGCCCAAAACCACTCCTTCTCTCCTGGCCTCTCTCTATAAAAACCTTCACCGCAAGCCTAACACTTCGGTTCTCTACATCCCTGCCTGTGCCCTGCTGATCAAACCGAACAAGAAACAGAGAAAAGTCGAAAGCATTTTAAACATGGACGTCAACAAGCAGAACATTAGTAGAAGGAAAAACCAGACAAATCCCTCAACTTCAACTCAAAATGTTTTTGGAGCCAACAAACTAGAAATTGGTGAAAATGATGCTTCACGTTTAATTGGTAGCATTATTGAAAAGGGTATTTCGGAAACCCCACAAAACAAGCCTGCTCCTCCTCCTCAGCTCACCGTTTTGCCTTTCCCTGTTGCTCGCCACCGCTCCCATGGTCCTGTAAGCCCCTTTACACAGTCTTTTGCGTTTTAGACTATCAGTTTTCTCAGCTTCAAATTTGAAGCCAATATATTTGACATATTGGGTCTTGTTTCTTGTTAATGAAAGAAAAGGTCTTGAGCTTTCGAGAAAGTTTTGAACTTTGGTTTTTGTTTCAGAGCTGGAGAAGAGAAGTAGTTGATTTTATTAGGGCTAGGATATGGTTTAGTTGAGTTTCTATTGCTTTAGAGCTATTAAAATAAAGGGACGTAGTGGATAGTTCAAAAAGTTTTTGAATTTCACACAATTTGACCAATCTTGGTGGTTCTTTTGTTTTGTTTTGGATTTTGATGAAATTATTCATGGTTGCGTGGTGGATGTTTATGAATGTATATGTTGATTTGATTAATTGCAGCATTGGGGTCCGATAAGTAGCAGAAAGGATGCTAATGATGATAATGAGGATGATGGTGAAGAAGATGATGATGATTCTATTTACTCTAATCCAATATCGGCTTTTGCGCATCCAGTAAAGAGGAAGCAGAAAAAGGGTTTGGATCTTAGCCGGTGGAGAGAGTTGGTCCCGAGTGATAATTCATTGGAGATTGACGAGGTAGAAAAAAATAGGGCTGGATTAAAGAAGACAGGAAAATATAGGAAGGATGGAGAAGCAGTAGATCACGTGGAGAATAGAAAGTTGTTAAATGACCCCTTTCGAGCTAGTGAGGTTCCAATGGAAGTGGATATAGAAACGGATTTAAGTTCTTCTATGCCTCCAGCTAAAGTGAAAGAGTCTGTCACTTCTGTAGCTGATATAGAGATAAATAACCGTGCATTGTCAGAGATGCTAAAGAAGCGAGAGCAGCTCAATCAAACTGTAGTTTCTAGCTCTGGTTTCAATAGTCATGGGAATGAACAAGGGTCTAAACTTCTCGAGAGTGAGATTGATGCAGAAAATCGTTCCCGGTTGCAGAGCATGTCAGCTGAAGAGATTGCAGAAGCACAGGCTGAGATAATGGAGAAGATGAACCCTGAGTTGTTGAACTTGCTGAAAAAACGTGGCCAAGAAAAATTGAAGAAGAAAAATGTCTCGAGTTCAGACGAGGCTGTCAGTGGTCAAGTGGATAGTATCCCAATTGAGAATCGCTTGATCAAACACTCAGAGATTTCTCCTCATGCAGGGAGTGAGAGGCCAGAGATGATGACAGTGAATATATCAAAAGACACAAAGAGTGGGCCAGATAACAATGTGCTGCATGATTTAAGCACAACCAGTGGCTGTTTGTGGAATACTTGGAGTGAGAGGGTTGAGGCAGTTAGAGGATTAAGGTTTTCTTTGGAAGGGACTGTTATTGCAGATGAACCCGATACTGGTATGACTAAAGTCTTATTCTTATCCCTTTTGTTGTTAGATTATTTGTTCTTTATCCATATCACCCATTCATTTAAAAAAAAACGATGAAAGAAATTCTGATTCTCTAATTTACTCCACAACCTATTGTCATTCGGTTTGTTTGGGTGATATCTTTTTAGTCATATATCATTCTCAGTTTTGTTATCTTTGGTGGATTTATTGAGCATTGAGTAATTAGCAATTACACCTCATCATGCTATTTGATTTGCTTAATTGATTGCTGATGGTTCCTCCCATAATCACGAAGGCCAAAACCTGTAGGTTTTGGTATCTTAGGCAAGAAGATAATCAAGTAGCCAAGTTTAAAATCTTCAGTCTTCAGTAGACAATAAGAAGTTCTAATGTCTAACATAATAATAACCCAAGAAAGTTTTGTAGCTCGGTGATCACCTTTGCCCATTGTTTAACGAGCACTTTTAGATATAAAGGTTATTCAAACTTCCTCACCTTTGGTCATAAACCAGTAATAATTTTAGTATTCACAGTTATTCTTTCTAATTTCATGTTAAACCTCTTTGAAAGCATGTTGTTGAACCTGGTTCTGTTATCTGGAATAATAGTAGATTTTTTTTGCGATAAACTTACATTTTAGATGCAGTCTTTATTTACAGGGGTAACAGATGCCGTGTCATGAAATTGATTATTCTTTTTTGTTTTGTAGGTAATATATCCAGTGACAATGGGCTTAGCGCTGATAATGTAGCTGAACGCGACTTCTTGCGGACTGAGGGAGACCCTGGTGCAGCAGGATACACAATCAAAGAAGCAGTGCAACTTACTAGAAGTGTGGTCAGTTAACATCATTCATAGCTCACCAATTAGTTTTAAGTGAATTAATTTCAAATTTTGGCTTTCTTGAATAAATGGAAAGCAACACCTTATGATTTTTTTTATATGATTCTTGTGCAAAGCTAATTTTGTTAGTTTCAGATTCCGGGACAACGGGCTCTTGCATTGCATCTTCTTGCATCTGTGCTTGATAATGCGATACATAGTATCCAACAAAATAAAGTTGGATCTACTGTGAGCAATGCTAATCAAGTTGACAAGTCAGATGATTGGGAGGCTATTTGGGCCTTTGCACTTGGCCCTGAACCTGAGCTTGTTTTAGCATTGAGGTTGGTCACTCCAGAATTCTTTTACTGTTTATTGTCACAGCCCTTTGACAATGATGATTGAATCACTTGCTTCATACAATTACACAATAGTAAACTTAATGTTGTTTTGATTTGTAGGATGTGTATTGATGATAATCACCATTCTGTAGTTTTAGCTTGTGCAAAAGTTATTCAGTCTGTACTCAGTTGTGATTTGAATGAGACTTTCTTTGAGATTTCAGAGGTAAAGTTCTGGACATTTTCTTCGTAGCTGAGCATATCTCTGGCATCAGTTGACTTTGAGTTTGATATATTGTGCTTGCAGAAAATTGCAACTTGTGAGAAGGATATCTTCACTGCTCCTGTTTTTCGAAGCAAACCAGACATTGATGCTGGTTTTCTTCATGGTGGTTTCTGGAAGTATAATGCTAAACCTTCTAATATTATGGCTTTCTCCGAGGATATCGTTGATGAAGAGATTGAAGGCAAACACACAATTCAGGATGATATTGCTGTTGCTAGCCAGGATTTTGCTGCAGGTTTGGTTAGGATGGGAATCCTTCATAAGATGCGCTATCTTCTGGAAGTAAGTGTAGTTATATTGACAAGAAAAAAACATCATTTTGTGATTAAAGTCAATGTGGGTGAACTGACTATCACTTCTACAATGTTTTACTTAAGGATGAGTTCTGTTGGAGGTCTGTAAAATGGAGACGGATGTGAATTTAGTTTTTTTTTTTTTTTTTTTTTTGCGCTTGTCACAGAATTGTTCTTAGTGCTTCTTTCAGAATAACGGATGTTTGAAATTACTAACACTCAAATTGGAAGACATATTTTAGAACCGTACAAAATATAATTTACTCTTTTGTTGAATTATTGTGTCCTGCATTATTGATTTAAATGATCGTTCCCTCGTGCATAGTTATTGTATTTTGATCTGCAGTTTTCTATGTCCGATTTCAGGCTGACCCTTCTGCTCCTTTGGAAGAATGCATAATTTCTATACTTCTCGGTATAGCAAGGCATTCCTTAACATGTGCAAATGCAATTATGAAGTGTCAAAGGCTTGTCAATATGGTTGTCCACAGGTTTACTATGGGAGATAATATAGAAGTTCGCCCTTCTAAAATAAAATCTGTTAGGCTTTTGAAGGTAAGAAGTTTCTGCACGTTTCTGAACAGTTATAAATTGGCGCCTGGTCCTATTTATTCTATTGCATGGTTAATGTCTGTAATGCTTCTTTCAAGACAGCCATTTTAATGTTCTATTTTGATGTCAAACAGGTGTTGGCTCAATCTGACAAGAACAATTGCATTGAGTTAATAAAGAATGGGTTTGTCCAGGCTATGACATGGCATCTGTATCGGTATACTTCCTCCCTTGATTACTGGATAAAATCTGGGAAGGAGATCTGTAAACTATCATCAGCTTTGATGGTTGAAGAACTACGTCTTTGGAAGGCCTGCATCCATTATGGGTGCTGTATATCATGCTTTTCAGATATCTTCCCTGCACTGTGCTTGTGGTTGAATCCACCAACATTCACGAAACTTCAAGAGAACAATGTTCTCGGTGAATTTGCTTCAGTCTCCAAGGAGGCATATCTTGTTTTGGAGGCATTGTCTAGAAATCTTCCAAATTTCTATATGCAGAAACATGCAAGCAATCAGATGTCAGATTGTGCTGGTGATGAACAAGAAAGTTGGTCTTGGAGCTTCGTGACTCCAATGATTGATTTAGCTCTAAAATGGATAGCATCCATAAGTGATCCATACATTTCTAAAATCTTTGAGTGGGAGAAAGGAAATAGGAGTGAATTTGTTTTTCAAGATTCATCTATTAGTTCCTTGTTGTGGGTCTATTCAGCTGTCTTGCATATGCTCTCCACATTGCTTGAGAGATTGATCCCAGAGGATGCCTTGAGACTCCAAGGAAGTGGTCAGCATGTGCCATGGTTGCCAGAATTTGTTCCTAAGATTGGACTTGGAGTTGTTAAAAATGGGTTTTTGAGCTTCATTGATGAACTGTGCCATTTGAGACAGCACAGTAACTCTGAAACATCATTAGCTTCTGTTTGTTGCCTCCATGGTCTAATCCGTGTTTCTGAATCCATTGATAATTTGATTCAATTAGCTAAGAGTGGGGTCCATAGTCCACCTTCCCAAGAATACAGATTCTCAGGAGAATCAAAGATACTCGAGGATGGGATACTAAAGAGTTCTTTGGTTGAATTGAAATGTGTGCTTAATCTTTTTATTAAGTTTGTAACATCAGAATGGCACTCTGTGCAGTCAATTGAGACATTTGGTAGAGGAGGACCAACTCCAGGGGCAGGAATTGGTTGGGGTGCCTCTGGTGGAGGATTTTGGTCCATGACTGTTTTGTTGGCTCAAACAGATGCCAGAATGCTAACCAGCATGCTAGAAATCTTCCAGAACTTGTCTACCACAGAAGTTCCAACTGATGAAGAAATGGCGATCGCAATGAACATGATCTCTTCTCTATTAGGAGTTTTCCTAACCATTGGACCAAGGGATAAGCCTGTTATGAAGAAGGCGCTGGATATTTTGCTTGATGTCCCTGTTCTTAAGTATCTTGACTTCTATACACGGAGATTTCTACAATTGAATGAGAGAGTGAAACTTTTTGGATGGGAATATAAAGAAGAGGACTATGTGTCCTTTAGCAACACATTGGCTTCTCACTTTAAGAATAGATGGTTGTCTGTGAAGAGGAAATTGAAAGCCACACCAGAGGACAATTCCAAGGGAAAATCATCCCTGGAAACCATACATGAGGATCTGGACATATCAGACATGACATGGCATGATAATCACTTAACTTCTTTGACAGCAGAGTGGGCTCACCAGAGACTGCCGCTTCCCTTGCATTGGTTTCTCAGTCCAATCGCAACCATCTCCAATAACAAACAGGGTTGTCTTCAAAGTTCTTCTGATACACGGAATCCTACTGAGCACACCCATGATACAATTGAAGTTGCTAAAGGCGGGCTTTTCTTTTTACTAGGCCTGGAAACCATGTCCTCTTTCCTGCCTACTGATGCTCCCTCTCCTGTTCGCTTCACACCTTTAATTTGGAAGTTGCATTCTCTATCTGTCGTACTACTTAGTGGAATGGGTGTGCTTGAGGATGACAAGAGTAGGGATGTTTACGAAGCCTTGCAAAACCTCTATGGTCAGCTTCTTGATGAATCAAGATCTGTTAGAAGTGCTGAACACTTTTTGGAGGATAATGTAAATGTACTTCCAGAAACTGGGAAGAAATCTGCCTTGGAGTTTTTGAGGTTTCAATCAGAGATTCACGAGAGTTATTCTACATTTCTTGAAACTCTTGTAGAGCAGTTTGCTTCTATATCCTATGGTGATATAATTTTTGGCCGGCAAGTGGCTGTATATTTGCATCGTTGCACTGAAACTCCCGTGAGACTTGCTGCCTGGAATGGATTGGCCAATGCTCGTGTTCTTGAAATTCTGCCACCTTTGGAGAAATGCTTTGCTGAGGCAGAAGGCTACCTTGAACCTGTTGAGGTACAGCTGCTAACCTTCAACTTATTATATTGGCCATGAACTTATTTTAGTTGAATTTAGTTCTATCTGCAGTCTAGTTCGAGCTTGCATGATTTCCATTCTATGTTGCTTGGACTTGGGATCCATATACGACATGGGTTTGTGTCTGACACATGTATGTATGCCCGAGTCAACTATTTTTAAGAACTTTCCTTCATTTCCAGATAATTGGAGTGTCCGAATGTCCATAGCCATGTCCAAGTGTCCAGTGCTGGACTCAGGTGCTAAGATAAAATGAAGGGTCAAAGCAACATGGGTTTGATTTAATAAGAGAATGAAGCTCTTGTCTTTGGCTGCAACTGGTGGAAATTTCAGGAAAAAAAGGGGAAAGAACATAAGTTTTTGTGTGTTAGGTTATCTTGAGGTTTATAGGAGATATTAAGTGCATTTTCTCTGTTATAATTTGTCTAGGCAGAAATGATGAGATATGAACTAAATGCATGGTTGTGTATTGGTTTCGAGAACAAGCACAAGATCTTGCTTTACTTTTATCTCAGGAATAGTGGTCTTTAGTTTGTCATGGTTGGGCTGGTCTCAAATTTTCACAATTTCAAATAATTTTCGGTCAAGATTTTGCAAGAATTTTAGTATCCAGTAGATTCTGAGTTTAATCAAAATATGCAGACACTTTTTATTTATGAAACTTGGTCCTTTGCAGGACAATGAAGGCATTCTGGAAGCTTATGTCAAAGCATGGGTTTCTGGTGCTCTTGACAGAGCTGCAACTCGAGGATCAATGGCATTTACCCTGGTTCTACACCACCTTTCATCCTTCATTTTCCTGTTTCATGCCAATGACAAGATAACGCTGCGAAATAAGCTTGCAAAATCTCTTTTGCGAGACTACTCCAAGAAGCAGAGACATGAGGTATTAAACTTTTCTGGAGGGCGAACTACCTCTTGGTTTGGTTCTGATTGAATAAGTAGTTTTCTTGACTTTTGCATAACTAAGCCTTAAACATTGGTGAGACATCATTCAAAAAATTCAATATCAAAATCGAAGTGTTTATTTGCTAATATTTTCTAGGTGTTTATAATCTTCTAGCAGCCAATTGTTACTCGTTTATTTGACTTGGTAGCAATCTGGAATGACAATCCATTGCTGCCCTTTCTGTATTTGGACAAAACCAGATTTGTTTTGCGGTCAAAATAAATAAAAAACTTGTAAATGGTGAAGATGTTTTCGGTTTAGGAGTAAGCATCGATATGTTATCTGTATAATAACTATCCAGTTCATGTTACAGGGAATTATGCTGGAATTGGTTCGTTATTACAAGCTATCATCTCGCTTGCCTGAGAAGCAGGAAGGTTTGCCACTGCAGGCCAGTGATATTGAGAAAAGGTTTGAAGTCCTTGTGGAAGCCTGTGACAGAGATTCATCTCTTTTGATTGAGGTGGAGAAATTAAAATCTGCTTTTGTGAAGAAACAGTTTGTTGATAGACTCTGATGTGTACATATATGCAAGAAGATATCTATATATATATATATATATATATATATATATATATATATAGAGAGAGAGAGAGAGAGAGAGTAAAAAGGAAAGGAAAGGAGCATGAGTAATCTACTATGTGAAGTTCTCAATCATGGATTCATGACAAATTTTTGACCGACTCATCAGTAACTTGAAAGGACTGAGCTGTTGATTACTTTATCTGATTATTTTGTCAAGGCACTGTTGGGCAGAGGTTGTTTTGGCCCTTCTACTGTGGGAGGGAATTCCTGCAATGGCTCCCTTCAGTTCAGGGTGAAGCCCTTCAATTTCCCATGTCAAACCTTTTGATTTCCAGCAGTGCCTAGAAATCCTCCACTTCTTCTTCTTCTTTTCCGAAAAGAGATTATCTTGCAATTAATTGCATCTCCATCCATCACCATGGCTGTTGCCAGCTGTGTTGAGGTAGTGTTTGAATTATAATGTTGGTTGTTTTTTAAATTGTTTTATTTAAAAATATATTAAAATATATATATATATATATTTTAATATTAATATATTCTGAAAGCAAAAATAATCACGCTTTTTTATCTCCCCACGGGATATTAATATATTCTGAAATCCTCCACTTCTTCTTCTTTTCCGAAAAGAGATTATCTTGCAATTGGTTGCATCTCCATCCATCACCATGGCTGTTGCCAGCTGTGTTGAGGTTGTGTTTGAATTATAATGTCAGCCAAAAATGGAAACATAGTATGTAGTGTCCCCATATGGCGACCTGACATATTACCAAAAATATATTAAAACTGGAAAACAAAGATTGGTTGGGGTCCAGGTGACAGCAGCAACTGAGTACCGCATGCAGGGAAAAACAAAAAACAAAAAACGAGTACGTAGAGCAAGCAAACCACATGTTTTGAAATGCAAATGGCTTGCTCGAGGAATTCTTGTGCTCTGCGCTCTATAATTATATATAAAAGTGTAAACTTTGAACCAATGATCAAGCAATAATATATTGAATGTGCCTTCTGTGGTGGTAGTTGAGTAGTGTCTGATTGTGCGGAAAACATGTTCAACTATTTGGGATTATATTTTAATTTCCAATGATATATATTTATTATTTTTACAGCTCAAGATCTGTTTTGGATTTTGATAGATTTTTAAAATATTTTTTATTTGGAAATATATTAAAATAATTTATTTATTATATCGATTTAAAAACACCTAAAATTTTTAATATATTTAGGTAGTGTTTTGTTTTTTTGTTGTTTTTTAAAGTATTTTATTTAAAAATATATTAAAATAATTTTTTATTTTTAATATTAATATATTTTGAAAGCAAAAGTAAACACGTTTTCTCTCTCCCCACTGGACATTTACATGTGCTAACTTATTACCAAAAATATATTAAAACTGGAAAGCAAGATTGGTTGGTGTCCAGTTGTTTGCAGCAACTGAGTATATCTCATGAACCACATGTTTTACGTCTAATGCAAATAGCTTGCTCGAGGAATTCTTATACTCTTGTACCGAGGGTGTCAGTGATATTTTATTTTATATAAAAAATATAATATAAATTTAGATTGTAAAATTATAAGTAATTTTTTTCATTACTTATATATTGATAATTCCAATTAAAAAAATTAAATTACATTAAAATATGATAAAATGAGTCAACAATATTATAATCGATAAGTAATCTAAATAAAATGAGAGAAATATATAGTATGAATCAATAAATTAATAAAAAATAAAAATAAAAAGTTCTATAACAAAACTTCTCAATGCATGAGAATTACTGAATGGTAAAAAGTACATATAAACCTGGTGACAACTTAGTTGTTTTTGTCATAATAAGTCCTAACGGACCCATTTTAGGTTGCAAACTAACAGTCTAAGTTAGTAAATAACTAACATAAATTTAATAGTGAAATAAACTCCTAAACAATATATAATGCGCTAGAAAAAAATTCAAATTAAAAATAATTATTCAAAAATAAATAAAATAGAATAATAAAAAAAAGTCTTAATGTTAAAATTTCTTTATGGAGTCCGAATTTTTAATTTTCGTATATTTTTGGCAGATTTGAGTTCTGATTTCAAACATGTTATTCTCTTTCGTCTAGATAAATTACTGGGCCTACGATATATAGTTGAAAAACTTCAAATATCTAGCTTCCAGCCCAACTTTAATGGCAACAAAATTTCACCGGTACCTCCAGATATGTCCCAGCACACGAATGTCTAGTTTGACATATTTAACAATATTCGTCTATCAAATTTGACCCTCTGAACTATTATGTTTCTAAACTTCATTTGACCTGAAAATTTACCGCAATATATTTTCATGTGTTTAATATTTCCTTGTAAAATTTCAACTCTATTTAATTAATGTACGGTTTGAAAAGATATATTTAATCTCGAAAAATTGATCAGAAAATATTTTAAAACTAATTTTGAACCTAACTTGATTCATATCATAAATTTAGTAAACTCATAAAATTAGACTGAATTTATCGAGTTTGCAGAAGTTAAGTTTAATTTTAGTAGTTTCAAATTTTTAGTCTAATTTTATATATTAGAAAAATGTTCACTCATGAAAATATATAATTTTACAAATTAACTCATGATTTTAACCTATGTAGTCTATAATTATATATATAAAAAACATGTAATGCAAATAACTTGCTAGAGGAATTTTTGTACTCTGTGCTATGATTAGTTAGTTTAAGATCTGTTTTGTGTTTGGCAAGTTTTTAAAATGTTTTTTATTTAAAAATATATTAAATAATATATTTTATATTTTTTAAAATTTATTTCTGATAATTTAAAAACACCTAAAATATTTAACTTAAAACTAAAAGATATTAAAAAAATTTCAAAAATATAACTGATAAAGTAATGCTAAGATAATGCCGAACAGGTAATCGTGAGCGGATCTTACTGAAGTAACGTATTTTCTAATGTGGTCCTGTTTTGGCAATATATAATTGAAGCTTCAGCTTGGAAGCTTTTGTGCATAATCAAGAAAACCCAAGACCCTTGTGAGAGAGATGGGATCAGTGACAAAAATAGATGAAGAAACAAGAGAAGATGAAGAAGAGGCACAAGCAAAAGTTGAAATATGGAAATACATATTCGGCTTTACTAATATGGCAGTTGTGAAGTGTGCCATTGAGCTTGGAATAGCTGATGCCATTGAAAACAATGAAGGCCTTATGACACTATCAGAGCTATCATCCTCACTTGGATGTGCTCCTTCCTCTCTTTACCGCATTATGAGGTTCTTAGTCCATCACAACATATTCAAAGAGAAACCTTCTAGCCAAGGCACCACGGTTTATGTACAGACAGCACTTTCTCGCCGACTACTTAAGAAGGGAGAAAAGAGCATGGTTGATCTTCTTTTGTTTGAGAGCAGCCATGTAATGATGGCACCATGGCATAATCTTAGTTCCCGTGTCCTGAACGATAACAATTCACCATTTGAGGGGGCTCATGGAGATGATATATGGAAATATGCGTTGGCAAATCCAGTTCACAGCAAGCTCATTGATGATGCAATGGCTTGTGATGCTAAGCTGGTAGTGCCAGAAATAGTTGAAGGTTGTCCAGAGGTGTTTGATGGGGTTAAAACTTTGGTGGATGTTGGTGGGGGTAATGGGACTACTTTGCAGATGCTGGTTAAGGCTTTTCCTTGGATCCAGGGCATAAACTTTGATCTTCCCCACGTTGTTTCCGTTGCTCCAGAATCTGAAGGTGTTAAGCATGTTGGTGGTGACTTTTTTGAGAGTGTTCCAAAGGCTGATGCTGCTTTCCTAATGGTTAGTAATAAATGCAAGTTTTTTTTTTCCCTTCAAAATTGGTTTTACTATGATGCACTTTCCTCCAAAATTAGAACATCGATGATGAAAGAATCAAGTTAATAACTGAACTTTGTCCGATTGTTCAAGTGCCTTGTCAGTGCTTCAGGGAAATAATATTATTCACTCACTATACTTGCTAGCTTATTGGAACAAGTCCAAATGGCTAGATTCCTCCTCCTCCCACCTCCCCATTTCCTACTAACTTTCTGTGCAGAAAGGCATTAATTAGAAGCTAGAATCAGAAGTTGGTCAACTGGCTTGGGAAAGTTATCGGTTTCCAAGTCTGAATTCAAAGAATATGTTTAATGATATCTATCACTGATGCATAGGTAATTTACCTGTTTTTTTTCCTCCTATTGCAGTGGGTTCTTCATGACTGGAACGATGAAGAGTGCATCCAAATCCTGAAAAACTGTAAAGAAGCTATACAGAGTGACAAGGGGAAGGTGATAATTGTTGAAGCTGTGGTTGGTGAAGATAAAGGCGACAAACTTGAATTTGTGAGGCTAATGTTAGACATGGTAATGATGTCTCATACCGACGCAGGCAAAGAAAGGACCTCTAAGGAATGGGGATACGTTCTTAAGGAGGCTGGCTTTAGCAGCTACACCATAAAACCAATTCGTGCAGTGCAATCTGTCATTGTTGCTTCCCCTTGATCTCCACAGTGATTTAAGAATTAATAATTATGAAGTTAATTTGTATTTCAGTAAAGCTCAGTCTAATGACGCTTTTACTTGTACCCTGCCTTGTATTGTGAGAATGGCTACTGCATGCTGTTTAATGTTTTCTATGTTCAAAATCGGTCTTCTACGTCTGCTTGTTCTATATCTTCATGTAGGAAGACTCTGTATATCCAGCAGGATTCCTGATGTTGTAGATTGTCATTCATAGAGGTCACTGTTCCATATCAAAAGATCAAAAGACAAGATGTCACTTCTATATATGATGAGTCCCTTGTTTGCTTTATTATGGAAGAATATTTTCACTCTTGTGATTAGTGAACAAGAGCTGAACTTAGAATGTTGACAAAACCTTTGTGGTTGAGGCAGCGGGCTACCATTGAATTATTGACAAGGTGTGTCTATTGCTAGTTGAAAGTTGGATCACTGTTTTTGTCAGCCTTTCTAATCTGCTTTTAGTCATGGTGGTAGTTTGATTTTCAACACCTGAAAAACCCTAACTAATCCCACCATGAAGCTACAATCCCAGCAGCCTCACGAGGAAACCATAAAAAAATACCCACCAGTTTACTTACACGCCAAAAAAGCAAGGCCCAAATCAAAAACCAAAACTTGGATCATTAGTGTCTCATCGACATCAGCATTCCGTTTTGTTTCTATTGCTATTTGCGTCTTCTGCATGCACAGAAGGCGAAAGATTGCAAATAGAAACAAATGGGCAATCTCCAAACCCAATCCAATTCACATTCAAGATGAACATATCATGCGCTGTGTGCTGTTCAGCAGGTGTGATTTTTTGATGTTTAAATAAATATTGTTTTTTTTTTAAATAATAATATTTTAGAAAAAAATGCTCTAAAGGTATATATAGAATAAAAAAATAAAGATTTAAAACCTTTATTTTGATCATTCTTATGGACATGTCTAGAAATAATGATTTGATCATTTATTTGGTCGTGCTATACGGAGGATACTCATTTTCATAGATATGCTTAGGAAAGTGCTTATTCTCTTGGGCATGCATGGGGCTTGGCAAATTATCAAGGCTAGCGTATCCAAGGTTCGGCATGCCACCATGTTTAATTGTGATTGGGTCTCCGCTACACCCAGCATATCTTCACTAAAATATGTTTATATTTCAAAAAATTTATATTCATAAATTTTTTTAATCTAATATTCTTTTGATGAAGATACGTCGATAAAAACTTTATCCTTTATCTACTTATATATTAGCACGTGAAATATACTGCTGAGCCTATTTTGACTGGATATGGTGTCTTGCTAACATGATTAAAGCCATAGGGGGACTTTATCATCGAAAGATTTGAAAGGATAATGTGATTAAATTGATTTGGGGAAAAAGACATGGACCCACGTATTCATGCATAATTGAACTTAAACGACAACGTGAATCATACCCGGAACTTGTCCAAACAAGCAGTCAATTTCATATAATAAAAAACAATATGAAAGTGGTAGCGTAAGAGAATATATTGCTAGTTTAATCTGAAACTACTGTCCGAAAATATATCCGTACGTATCTTGTCGTAGATTTGGGGATTCAAACTGAAGTTTTTCTTAAGGATTTCATTGATAAATTCAAAGAAAGATTTGCACAAATACAAGAGATCAGATGGAGAGGACATCAAGAGATTCAAAAATGAAAGAGGAAGAAGATGTGCAGGCAGGAGTTGAAATATGGAAATATGTACTTGGGTTTTCTGGTATTGCTGTAGTTAAGTGTGCTATTGAGCTTGGAATAGCAGAAGCCATCGAAAACCATGAGGGTCCTATGGCATTATCAGAGCTATCATCCACCCTAGGATGTGTTCCATTCTCTCTTGATCGCATCATGCGGTTCTTGGTGCATAACCATTTTTTCAAAGAGGAACCAACTATCCAAGGCACCGCAGGTTATGTGCACACACCTCTTTCTCGTCGTTTACTTAGGCAGGGAGAAGACAGCATGGCTGATTTTATTTTGTTGGAGAGCAGCCCTGTGATGCTAGCACCATGGCATCATCTAAGTTCCTGTGTTCGAATAAATGGGACTGCAGCATTTGAAGCGGCTTATGGTGGTGACATATGGAAATATGCAGCAGCAAATCCTGCTTTCAACAGGCTAATTAACGATGCCATGGCTTGTGATGCTAGACTGGCAGTGTCTGCTATAATTGAAAGCTGTCCAAAGCTGTTTGATGGACTAAAAACTTTGGTAGATGTTGGTGGCGGTAATGGGACTGCTTTGGGAAAGTTTGTCAAGGCTTTTCCTTGGATTGAAGGCATCAACTTTGATCTTCCTCATGTTGTGTCTGTTGCAGCGGAATGTGAAGGAGTAAAGCAAGTTGGAGGAGATATGTTCGACAGTGTTCCAAAGGCTGATGCTGTTTTTATCATGGTTAGTGTATTTTCCTTGAATTAATCACCTAACCAAAAATTTCAGCTGCAACTTGGTTTATTATTGGGCCAAATCAAGATAGGATAGATTTCGGCTTATTCTTATGATTAATCTTCTTTGGTTTCTGCATTAATCTCAACCAATAATTCCAATCAAATACGTCCCACTAAAAATTAGTCTTTTATACGAATATAATTTCTTTGTTTCTGATCACACCTCTGTTGGCATTTACTATATAAACTGCAGAAGGTTTTGCAAGACTGGAACAATGATGATTGTGTCCGAATTCTTAAAAAATGTAAAGAAGCTATTCCAAAGGACAAAGGGAAGGTCATTATTGTTGAAACTGTGATTGGAGAAGAGAAACAGGACAGTTTTGAGTTTGTGAGGTTCATGAAAGACATGGCAATGATGGCTTTCACCAACTCAGGAAAGGAGAGGACCTCTGAGGAATGGGATTGTGTCCTCAAGGAGGCTGGCTTTAGCAGCTACAACATCATACCAATTCGGGCTGTGCAATCTGTCATCGAGGCTTTCCCTTAATTCACAAAGCAATTTCAGAACGTGTATTTGTAGTTTGCCTAGTCCAAGTTCGCTTAGATGATGTTTTCTTTGTTCAAAAGCAGGCTCCTACATGGATTGTTTGTTTTCTATGTTCAAAAGTGTCAATTTCTCATCATTTTTCAGTTATCCTTTCCTTTGATTCAACCTTTATGGTGAAGTCCCTCTGTTTGCTCATATTCAACACTTGTTCTGCAAAAATAATAGCCAAATTTGCAATGTTGAAAATATCTTGTGTGGAGTTCCGACAAGGTGCATCTATTTCTGATAGGATTTGTGAAGTCATGGTCTGTCATTCATAGAGGTACTTATGCAATCCTAGCAGAAGGTGATTCAACCTTTATGATGAAGTCCCCCTGTTTGCTCATATTCAACACTTGTTCTGCGAAAATAACAGCTAAATTTGCAATGTTAATGTTGAAAATATCTTGGTGGAGTTCCGACAAGGTGCATCTATTTCTGATAGGATTTGTGAAGTCTAGCTCTTCAAGTCCTATTCATTAAATTTAGTTTTGCTTGAAGGGTTGACTTAAGAAACTCAAGGTGCACCTATTGCTGGTTAAAACACCGTTGTATTCAGCCCTTCTACGGAGGGAATTTCAGGAAGAGTCCTTCAGGGTGAGTTTGTAAAATGACCAACTGAGATCTCAAAATGATTTTGAGTCAATAGAGAAAGGAAGCTGGTGACATTTGCATCTTTGGGATGCAGTAGATGTTGCAGGCTGGCATTTGAAAAAGGAAAGATTAGACGGAAACAATCTTAATCTTGGTTATGATCATTTAACTTCAACAATTTCATAAATACACGTGCAAAGAATCAAAATCTTTACTAATTCTCAAGGAATTCTTTGTCTTCTGATTTTCTTATTGCTGTCCAAAGGCTGGTCATATTGTTGTTTTCATCATTATTGATATATTCTTTCATGAAACCTATATGCTAGCTCTTCAAGTCTTATTCACTAAATTTAGTTTTGCTTGAAGGGTTGACTTAAGAAACTCATGATTTGGAGTCGGGTTCAGGCTTAATTTAAATTTAAATTAGTTTTAATATTGGTTTAACTAAAATATGTTGATAGAAAAAATTATTAAGGTTTACAAGATATCATTGAAAAGTGATGTTTTTTTGCATTTAAAAGTGATAATTAAATTTAAAAGGTTTTATATCTCTATCTAATTTGCAATTTTCTTTTGTTTATATCCATACTATTCCATAAGTTCTTAAAAGAGTTTAATTTGTAAATGGTTATAATTATAATATCTATGGAGAAGATTACGTCAAGTTAAAGAAAAAAGCATTCCACACCACTTAGTGGGAATGCTTGTACACCCAACTACTCGTCCATTTTGATGAAAACCACATCACTAGCACAATGGCATTCGAGCCGGTCGCTGATCAAAGACCTCCTGCGGTGGGCCTGTGGCCATTCCAATTCTGTCAGCTAAGTTTGCAGCAAAATCTGAAGAACAAGGCTTTATCGCAAGCTGGTGACCACACGAGGAAGTACTCAACCGTCTATCAGCTAGAGGGTTTCTAGCTCATTTCTAGAGAGCCTGGATGCAGGAGTTTGTTGCCCATTAATTCTTTACAAATCAATCATCTCTCCCTCCCACAAATCTCTCTAATGATGTCTAAAGTCATAAACTGATTGTTTGACAGAAGCGCTTCACCGACCAAACTCTCCAAATCAATGACTGATAAACCATTTGGTCTGGTGGCCTCTTGAGCTTCTTTTTTTCCACTCACGAGTCTTTCCTCCTTCCACTTCTTTCTCTGTGAAATCATTATCAATTTCCATGTCCACTCTCCATTGCAGCACATCTACAAAGCAACGAGTTGTAGATATGCTTGCCAGGGAATGGACAGTTGGCTTGGAGATTGATAGTGTTGTCAACAGGGAAGACGGGGAAGATTGTTTAGCTAAAGCAATCAAGGAGAGAAGGGCAAGAAAACGAGGGAAAAGGTCAAGGACTGGAAAAAAAAAAAAAAGGAAGATTTTAGATGGTGATCAAATTGAACATATATTAAAGACCAAATTAAGAATATTTTTAAAGTATATTTAGTATTACGTAGCTTTTTAAAATGTTTTTATTTAAAAATATATTAAAATAAAAATTTTTATTTTTTATATTAACATATTAAAATCACATGAAAAAATAATTTAAAATAAAAAAAATAAAAAAATGCTTTTTTAATTAAAAAAATCCATTTTTTAAAAATGCTTTTTAAAATACAAAAAATAAATAAAATTTTAATATGAAACTTTACTGTGAATCAGTTCATAGTTGGGGGCTAATGAGATTGACCCAAAAATGATTGAAAAAAACATATTGTATATTGTAGGAATGTATCTCTATCTAATTTGCAATTTTTTATTTACATACATGTTGAGTTCTTAAAGCTTTCAATCTATAGGCAGAAATCCAAGCTAACCATAACAAGCCATTGCATTTCCTCCCTGTAAGCTTTATCAGACCTGCTGATAGAAGAAGAACAGATTACCAGTACCAGTGATTATAAACACTAGTTATTTTTTAAATATTTTTTATGTTTTAAAATTATTATTATTTATTTTTTTTATTTTTTCTTCACTTTAAATTAAGTTTTTTTTAGTGTTTTTTAAAAAAATTAAAATTTTTAAATTTTTTTAGTATTTTTATTTTTTAAACACTAAGAGTATGTTAGTTTTTGTTTTTATTTTAAACACTAAGAGTCTAAAAGATGAAATCAATTGCAATCTTCCTGCAAAAGGGAGCCATTTAGTTGCCCAATGCTGAAGCTTTGCTGGAATCTTACGATAAAAAGACCAGTTCGAAGCTGGACTGCAAGCCTGAACTTGCAGTGTTCTAATCCCACATCGACAAGACATAAAGTAGAGAAACAAATGGTGCAATATAAAAATGAACCCGTGTCACAAGGAGAAGTTATCTTTGCGCTTGGGGCAATGACGCAGCTAGTGAGGTTCTAACCGAGGCGCGTCAATTGCTGGTTGAAAACTATTTCCAAACCCCCTCTTAGGCCTGGGTTTGGCCCAGTGCCTTCGAGAATTTCTGGAAGGGCTCCCTTCGGGGTAAAGCCCTACAATGCGAAGTTTAAATCTTGGTTGATCAAAGTTTTTCGATCATGTCGTCAAGAATGGTATTTTCTTGGAACTACAAAACATCTAGTTGAGACGGGACAGCATGAAATAAAGAAGGATGGATTTAGTCACAGATTCTAATAGCATAACCACTGACTGCCAAGAGGAAAGGAGCTCAAAATAGCCAACTCAGTAGGCCTCACAAGACAGATTACTTAGGCCGGAGCCCAAAATGAGAATTACACAGCACGGCCCATTTCACATGGCAAGAGCAGAAACCGCCTTAGAGACTAGCACTCGGGAGATGATGCCAACTGTATTGTCACTCTGCTTAATGTGGTCCTACATGTCGAAGCCAGTTCAAAGAAGAGACCTGACAAAGCAAACTCTAAGAATATTATAGACAGGTGTACACTGTCTAATATTTTTCAATATATATATATATATATTAAAAAATAAATGTTAACCAAAAATATTATACTTCTATGTAATTCTTCCAATAAAAAAAATGCAATGCATTTCCGGAAAAAATAAAAATAAAAACAGTATTATTCACGTAATCAAGTCGAAGGTTGCCAATTTGCTAGTTCTATTTGCTTGTTCAAGACACTGAATAGATTTAATTTCAATTCATCTGAAATATTTATGATCATTAAATCAAAAAATATTAAAAAAAAAATAGAACTTAACGGCTAAATCATCGCATAACAAATATAATGATTTTGTCAAGACATACATAATTAGGCTCCGTGAGACTAGCCTCCACAAATACACAGCCGAAACAAAACCAAATGGTTGCATAATTTTTTATAAGATCAACCAACTAAACTATAAAACCCCATTAAATTACCTTTATCATTACATGAAAGCAAGTTCTGTAGCTGTGTTTTCAATTTAGTACTGCTTTCATTCATTAAAAAAAAAAATGACAGTGCATTTCCTCTCGCTTAGGTAGCAGCCAATACTCCAACCCATGACGACAGGTCAATGAAACCTTTTTCTCCACTCCCAAATCCCATCCGATCCATCGTAAATATGCACCGAACTCCATTGAGAGAAACACAGGTTCTGTAAAAAAAAAATGGCTCTCTCTCTCGCAGCGTTACCATCACCATCTATTACTCTCTATATCCCTAAAAAAGGCTCAAATCTTTACCCTCCGAAGCTTAACAAAATGTCACCAATTCAATGTTCTTTATCAGTTTCAACCCATTCAAAAACACCCCAGTTTGATTTAAAGACTTATTGGACAACCTTGATCCTAGAAATCAATCAGAAGCTTGACCAAGCCGTTCCTATTCAGTATCCAGATAAGATTTATGAGGCCATGAGGTATTCTGTTCTTGCTAAAGGTGCTAAAAGAGCCCCTCCTGTTATGTGTGTTGCTGCTTGTGAGCTCTTTGGTGGTAATCGTCATGCTGCCTTCCCTACTGCTTGTGCTCTTGAAATGGTAAGAACCCCCATCTTTGTATTTTGACTCTTTTTTAGTATGGTTTTTAATTTGATTTGGTTTTTGAATTTTTTTTAATGCTGTTTAGTTAATTTTTTTTTTTTTTTTTGAGGAACTTAATCAAGAAAGGAATTGAATTTGATGTTGTTAGGTTCTTGATGATGTCTAATTAGTGTAGGGTCAAGTGGGTTAGGTAGGTTCTTTGATCGCACTCTTAACATTTTTATATGGGTTGAAGTTTAGGTTGGTGCTAGTCTTGTTTTTTAGTTTCTCATCCAGAAGCTGTCAGAGTAATCTTACTGGAAACTCTAATCTTGGGTTAGCAGGACTGATGATGCTATGATGTCCTATTATGTTGAGCAACTTTATGTTTTAAGGTGTTGAATATTGGATATGTGAAACGGATATTGTTCTTTTTGTGGAATCTTTTCATTTAAGGAAGGATCCAGGGTGCTTCTCTTAAGGTGGAAATATTTTGATTTCCGCTTGTTCTGCATAGCAGAATCAGAGAGTAAATATGGAATTGCTTTTAACTGCTGGTTCCAATACTGAGGAACAACTCTGTTTATAAAAAGGAGAAGGCTAACTCTTCTTAAGTCACTTGGAGTACTTCCATTGTTGGAGGAAAGGGAAAGTGTTGTAGAGGTCTGTCATCTATGTATGCATGACAACTTTGCTGATTTGCAATCACCTTCCTTGTGGTAATTGAATCCATTATCCTCTGGTTTTGACAGGTTCATTCAGCTTCGTTGATTCATGATGACCTTCCCTGCATGGATGATGACCCATCACGTCGAGGCCAGCCTTCAAACCACAAAATTTATGGCGTTGATATGGCAATCCTTGCCGGGGATGCACTCTTCCCTCTTGGCTTCCACCACATTGTATCCCACACACCTTCTGACCTTGTACCAGAGCCACGACTTCTCAGTGTGATTGCTGAGATTGCTCGTGCTGTGGGGTCCACAGGCATGGCTGCTGGGCAGTTCCTTGACCTTGAGGGTGGCCCCAATTCCGTTGAATTTGTTCAGGAGAAGAAATTTGGTGAAATGGGTGAGTGCTCTGCGGTGTGTGGAGGATTGCTAGCCGGTGCCAAGGATGATGAGATACAGAGATTGAGGAGATATGGAAGAGCTGTTGGGGTATTATATCAAGTCGTTGATGACATCTTGGAAGCAAAAACGATGAAGAGCAAGGTAGATGAGGACAAGAAGAAAAAGAAAGGGAAGAGTTATGTTGCTTTATATGGGGTTGAGAAGGCTATAGAGGTAGCGGAGGAGCTGAGAGCCAAGGCTAAAAAAGAATTGGATGGGTTTGAGAAATATGGTGAGAGTGTATTGCCACTTTATAGCTTCGTGGATTATGCTGCTGATAGAGGTTTCAGTTTTGGCGGGTCAAGTTAGTGATGAGGCTTTGGCCCTATCGTCTTCACGCTGTCTCTGTGAAAAGAGGATGGCTTGTTTGATGCCAAGAGATGTATCTTAGTGACAAACATGATGAGATACAGCAGCAAACAAGCATTCTAACTTCATCAGCAGTGAAAGCTAATTGCAGATAGTCTGGTTCTTATGCTGCTTTTCCGTATAGAGGAGATGCCCTCTTCACCAATCTGGTGGGAGAAACCTGCGAGCAAAGTTAGAATTTAATCGCAGATAGCGCAGTGCTTTAATTTCCTTTGTATAAATCAGACAAGTAATTCAATAGCTGCAAGTTTAATTTATGGATGACCGGTATTAGTAAAACTAGTTGGGTATTGAAACAAATAAAAAGTTATTTTAGAAGCGTTAAAATATTGTTTTTAAATTATTTATTTGTTCTATATAAAAATAACAACTCCAACTCCAAGTTACAACTAAACTTTTTGAAAGAAGAAGAAAAAAAAAGAATGGAAATATGATTTTTACATATATATATTTGTGAGAACAAAAAGAAAAGAAAAAAGATAAAAAAAACTAATATCTCTAAAATATGAAATTTTAAATGTAATTATATATATATATTATAGCATTAGAAAGCTTACTAGCAGAGCTTATTTATTATTATTTTTATTTAATTTATTACATAATAAAATTTTTATTTATAAAAAATTTAGTAGGAAAGTATTTTTTTCAATATAGAATAAAAACTTTTTTTGTTTTTATTTACTTATAAACTACATAACAATAAACTAAATGGGACAATTGTCTCCTCTATTCTTTTTCAACTTTCAATTACAAGTTTATATCTTATTAAAACCAAATAGTTTAGGGATAGATAAATTAATTGAAATATCTAGAATATTTGTAAAATTTGACTTTAAATTAACTAAACTTAATCATTTTTTAGATAATTTTTATTGGTACTTTTTTATAAGAAATTATTTTGGTTTTAGTTTCAGAAACCAAAAAAAAATCAGAATTCAATTAAATTGAATCAAATAAAAAAAATTATTATACCTGAAAAACAAACTTAATTAAAATATTTATGAATTAAATTAAACTTATTCAATTTTTAAAATATAAAACTGAATCCATTAGTTCAGTTTAGATTTAAATTTTTGAGAAAACAAATCAAGCATGATTAATTATTTTTTTTTTGAATTAAATCGTTTTAACTGATGCTCAAGTGATTTAAGATTTGACAATATCTTGATAAAACCAATAAGAATATGGCAAGTTAATCTTGAGATCGCACCACAGGCTCATAGTAAAGAAATGCTAAAATGGAGATTGGAGAAGGAAAACTATATTTTTAATTAATTCAACATAAACATTTCTCTCTTATGAACTGCAATTGACGGCTTAACAACCGACATGTAGTTGTTGTGAAACTACCCTTTATTGAAAAGATACCTGTCGTTTACATTCGATGTCCAGGAGACCTCGGATTTTCCAAAACGTCCTTGACTCTTGAAACTATTTCAATTCAATCCTTGAATTGCAAATTTCGGAAATTTTACTGCCCAACTAAAAAGCTATAGCGACCTATGAATGAGACACCAGCTTTCCTTTCATGAGTGAAAAAAACAAAGTTTGAATTATCTGCTTTTAATTTTCAAAATTATGGCATCAAACAAAATGTGACGCTTATTGATAAAAAGAAATTATGAATTACTCTTCATTTATTTTCTTAATTCTCGACATAAATAAAGCATAAATAAACTTAAAATTTGAAATTAATTTCTTTTAAAAAATAATAAATAATATGGATTTTATAACTTATAAACTGACATAAAATAAAATAAAAACAATATATTTAGATCCTAGTACCATGAAATATGAAAAAAAATTCAATAAACATATTTTTCATTCATATATGAATAAAATTGACATGAAGGATACAAAAGTTACTTTGATAGAATTAATGAAAGAATTTAAGTTTTAGGTCAATAACAGTAAAAAAAAAAAAACAAAGGGAGAGAATAGTAATAATTTCAACTGACATATTATGTTGAAACAAATAAAAATATTAAAGGACTGATTTACACCTAACCCCAAATAAAATAAAGGACAGTTGAGTAGTTGACGCATCACAGTTTTCTGTTTTTATCATCGTCATCATCGTCGCTTCCACCACATCGTGTCAAGGCAAAGCCATTGAGAAAGATGGCTGACCCTGACGAGGAAGAAGAAGGGAGCTTGGATCAGCTACCAGCAACGGTACTTGAAACCATAGTATCAAAACTCGACGTGGCATCAATCTGTTCCGTTTCTTCCACTTGCAAGACCTTCAACGCTTGTGCTTCTCATATCCTCACTTTCATCCCCAGTTTCGACCTCCTTGTAAGCCAACCATTAGAACATGAAAAACCCACAACAGATCTCAACTTTTCATGAATATTTGATTTTTTTATTGATGGGTTTCTAATAATTTTTTTTTTTTGTCATAGGATATTGCACCGTCAATTGATTTATTAAGGCCTTTATTGCCTCCAAATCCTTACCTTAAAAGCTTAAAGCTTGATTGTGGTCGGCTTGATGATTCTGCAATTAATGTTGTGGTTCGGGATTCCTTGCATGAGCTTTATTTACATAATTGCGCGGATTTTAGTGGGAAATTGCTTTCTGAGATTGGAGGAAAGTGCGCGGATTTGAGGTAAAAAGATGTTAGAAAAGTTTTTTTTTTTTTCCTTCTTCTGACTGTGCATGCATTACTTGCCCGATGGGAACTATTATGAACTTATGGTAAAACGTTCAGAAATGCAATAGAAAATGTGGGTTCATGTTGATGTGTGTGTTTGCGTGTGAAATGCAAGCAATCGTGGCTGACACTAGACACTAGTAGTGATCAAAGTTTAATGAATATGCAAGAAAACATGGGTTTGTGTTTGTGTGGGTTATCTTGGGGTAATTGAGCAATGTGTGTGATGGTGATATGTGATTATCTGGAAGTGTTAGATTTGTTGCGTTGTTATTGGTTTTGTATGTTTTTGAATTTTGGTTCAGGTATCTGTACTTGGGATCGGTGGCGGAAAAAAGAGGACGTGCTATTCATATATCTGATCTGGAGGAGCTACTTAGAGGTTGCACACGATTGGAAGTAAGGCTCAAGTGCAAATTGAAGTAATTAATGAAGATTAAAATGTAAAGTAGTAATTGAATGGCAAAGAAATGTTTGGTGAGATTTTACATTGGATTGCTTAATCTTTAGCACATTTATTGCCATTGTAGTTTAGTCGTGGTGTTCCTGTTCCATAGCTGGATTTAATCTCTCTTAGATGAAAGAAAATCTTTACATATTCTAGAAATCGTTGTGATAAAATATAATTGCTGATTCCTCACCTAGTTATTTGTTGGATGCGAATAAATGTAAAATCAGCTTCATTTAACTTTTCATTACTTGACATTCAAAATCATATATTAGATGATCAAACAGGATGAAGAAATCCCTGTTGATTTAAAAAAAAAAATTGTTCAAGTACTCCAACTGTAGCATTCATTTCATCGTTCAAACAGCTACCGAAATGTACAGCTTTGGAGCATAAAATTAATCTGCTATTTAGTATGATGGTGGGCTTAATATTGTTATGTGAGTTTTTGGATTACTCTATTTGCTATCCAAAAGCTTTCTCATAATTTTAAATATCTCTTCTTTGTTAGTTTTACGTGCACATGCAATTACAAGCATACATCTACAAAGCTTGTTGTGAGTGTGTTTTTTTTGTGTCAAATTGAGGACACGAATAATATAATCAATACAGATTAAATTTGTGGACTTTTTGCTCTTTGATAAATTTTGTTTAGTCATTCTGCTATAGAGCGTCTTGTTTATTTAATGGGTGCTGTCCTGGTCTGTGGGCCACCTCATGCTGACATTTATTGTGTTCTTGAATTTAGTCGTCCTGGCAGGGAGACTAAATTGGGTTTACATGAATCTGGTTTAATAATTGAATGATAGGTTATATGTTCGTGCATATCACTTAGCTCTTATAGTAGTATGTACCTGGATTATTTTGCATTTATGTGATGTATCTTTGTTCAAGATACTCTGTCAAGGTTTCACATATTTACAATAAAGCATGATATTCCAATGACCTTTTGGAACAAATACATTCTGTCTAATAAGCGCTTATTGTTTTGCAGGCACTGATTTTGATGTTTGATGTCTCATTATTTCTTCGTCATAATTTTGCTCTAGTATGGGCTTTGGTTTCAGAAAAACTGACTTCTCTTGAGATTGGGTATGTTTCTTCAGTGATGGTGACTGAACTGGTTGGCCCAAGTTTGGGACCTCATCAATCACCAAATCATGTTCGACCATCCATTCTGCCTGGCATTCAGAAATTGTGCCTTTCTGTAGACTATATTACTGACACCATGGTTAGCACAATATCGAAAGGTCTCATGTCCTTAACACATTTGGATCTTCGAGATGCTCCTCTCATAGAACCAACAATCACATTTGATCTCACCAACTCTGGTCTTCAGCAGATTAATCAGCATGGAAAACTGAAACATCTCTCATTGGTTCGGAGCCAAGAATTCGCCATTACATATTTTAGACGTGTTAATGATCTTGGAATGCTATTAATGGCTGACAAGTGTGCAAACATGGAAAGTATTTGTCTTGGAGGCTTCTGTCGAGTTACAGATACAGGATTCAAAACAATCTTGCATTCATGCTCTAGTCTGTACAAGCTCCAGGTGTCTTATGGAATCCATTTGACTGATCTGGTCTTTCATGATATCTCTGCAACATCCCTGTCTTTGATACATGTGAGCTTGAGATGGTGCAACCTTTTAACCAACCATGCAATAAAAAACTTGGTATTGAATACACGCCTTAGAGTTCTTGACTTGAGAGACTGCAAACACTTTGGAGACGAAGCCCTTAGAGCTATCAGCGCTCTTCTGGAATTGAAGATTTTACTGCTGGATGGTTCCAATATAAGTGATTTTGGATTGTCTTACTTGAGAGGAATTATAAATTCATTAGTTTCTCTGTCTGTGAGAGGATGCAAAAGACTAACAGATAAATGCATCTCTGCTTTATTTGAAGGCTCTTCTAAACTGAAGTTACAACAACTGGACCTATCAAATCTTCCTAACCTGTCTGATAATGGAGTTCTGGCACTTGCAAAATGCCGGGTTCCCATTTCTGAACTTCGAATGCGGCAATGTCCACTTATTGGTGATACTTCAGTTATGGCATTAGCTTCAATGCGGGTTGATGAGGACAGATTGCATGGTTGTAGTTTGCGGCTGTTGGACCTTTACAACTGCGGCGGTATAACACAACTTTCATTCCGGTGGTTAAAGAAACCCTATTTTCCAAGGTTGAGATGTTTGGGGGTGACAGGAAGTGCAAGTAGGGATATTGTAGATGCTTTAGCTAGGAGTAGACCATTCCTGCATGTGGCATGCCATGCCGAGGAGCTGGGGTCCAACCAGTGGGATAACTTGCATGGTTTATACATGCATGACAACGATGAGGTGGATGAACTTGAACAATGGCTTCTCGAAGAAGAGGGTGACTATAATGATGAGGAGATGATGGATGCTGATGATGATGCAGAACTACTGGATCATTTAGCCTTGTAAAATGCTCCATGTATTAGCATTTATGTTGTATATATATTTCTCGATTGGTTTTACCAGTTGCAGATACATGTAAAGGGACAGTCTACTGATCTTGTGAGTGGCCTCAGAATCTCTTATTTTAAAACAGAATTTACTGTATCTGTGTAATGAAAAGTGTATTGTAAATGGATTAACAATTGCTTGCTTTTCAAGTTTTTGATTCGTTTGGCTTTGACCGCAGCCCCTCCTACTGCTGAGCGGAATCATGATTACGATCACGGCAAGTAGATAATCAATGGATTGAAGCACGACAAGATAGTAGCAGATAAAGAAACGTAAAAGATAGATTGAATTTGGATTAAAACACTAATAACCCTAAAACTTTATTTTATTTTTGAAATATTAACCTTACTAAGTTAGCCTTGAAATATTTTTTACAGGCTAGAAAAACCGATCGAACTAACAGAAAGGAAATTAACACTGAATAGATCCAAAAAACCTAGAATAAATTATAAAAATTACCCGAACAGCAGTATAAGGCCTATTCTCTAATTATAGAAGGTCTCACGTTACAATAAACGATGAAATGGCTTCCCATATAAAAATTATCTAGAAAATTATCTAGAAAAATTTAAACTCAGTTCAACGATTCCTTAGTCTATTTGCAGCAAATGCTTATATAACTTCTCACACTCCATCCCTGAAAACCAGCTACAAGGATTTCCTGAAATCCTTGACCAGTGCGATGCTTTTTCTTTAAGATTTTATCATTAGTGTGTAAAGAAAAAGAATAGAACAATCATCCTAAGAAAATTCGATAACAAAAAAAAAAAAAAACACTCCATTTCAGCTTTTAAAATTATATAGCTCACGTGTATTTTAAGCTAATTAAGAAAATTATTCAATAAAACATTGCATTTCAGGCATTCTGTTTGGTTTTATATTTTAAAAGTTCTTTTAAAAAAATTTAAAATTTTTTATTTTTTTATTTGCTTCAAATTAATAATTTTTTTGGTATTTCAAATCATTTTAATACACTGATATCAAAAATAATTTTAAAAAAATAAAAATATATATTTTTTAAATAAAAAACATTTTAAAAAACAATTTCATCCATACTCTAAATACTAAATTGTTTTTGGGATTTTCCCTCTCTCCAAGCCAACCTACTTGACTGCTCCACATAATCGGTTTGCATCCATTTTTTTGCCATAATTGAAAGACTTGGATCAGGATTTGATATCATGTTAAGTCAACTTGACTTAATATTTTTTTTATTATAAAAACATTGTTTTGTTTTTTTATAAAAAAAATCTTTAATTTTAATATAACAAAATTTAAATCAGGTTTAGTTAAGTTGTGAGTTAACTCACTCGAATGAAGTTTAGTTATATTAATATCAAATTAAATATATTTTTCTTTGAGGAATTTAACAACAATCATGAGTTCAATAAATCATATATATTTTCAATAATTTTGAGATAAATAAGAGGTGTTGTTTTGCAAACATTGCTGAAAAAAGAAAATAATAAATATTTCTAGAAAAACATAATTAATTTTATTGAGATTTTAGTAATTTAATTCATCCGATTAATCAAGTTCAATCTTAGCCGTGTATATATATATATATATATATAAACAACACTACTTGAATAAAAACAATTAATCTATAGTAATTCGTGAATTAATCTAACATTTTAATAACTTGAACCTTTTCTCGATTCTCAAATCGGGAATGATAGGTATGTTTCATGATTTTCAATGCATAGAAAATGATATTAATTGGGGGGGGGGGGGAATCTTAGGGTTAGATTTTAATTTTACATGCACAAAGTAAGATATTTAGGATTGGAATTCAACATCCTCCCGTTTTCATTTACTAGTAGTGCCTTTGTCGTTGAAATATTATTATTTCCACGCGGCACAACAGAATTTTTTATTTTCCTGATAATTCACCCCATCCCATATATAAAATAAAATCCCCGTATTGTTGCAGAGAAATAAAAAATAAAAAAACAAAACACGATGCAGCAAGACTAAAGTCCACATTCAAAGAACATAAAAATCGTCCAGATTCAGTGAATTTCTCTAATCTCAATCCGATGCATCCTGTTAAAACTCGTCCAGATTCAGTGAATTTCTCTAATCTCCACCCGATGCATACTGTTTATTTATTTTTATACTAGTAAGATATTTTAATGATTTTGATGATCTACTAAAACGTGTTTGAAAGGGATTTTAGTGCAAAAAATTAGCTAAAAATATCGTGATAATTAAGAAAATCATTGCTCGCCAAGAGCCACAAAATCGTAGCTGTAGGTGATGTTGTGATCCATACCCGAAAACATTTTATTGTATTCCATATGAGAAAAATCTGTCTATCTATGTATTTTTGTTAACCTCAAGAGGTAGAGTTTTGTCTTTCTAGGTTTTAAGTTTAAATTCTCTTGCTAACAAAAAAAATATTCTTTGGGCCATGGGATGTAGGGTGACATGTGTAAATATTGGTTACAGGTTGTATTGAATTTTTTTTTTTTTTAACGTGAATGTCCAGACTAACTTGCGTATACCTTGACTAATCTCATGAGTCTTGAAGTTAACGACCATGTAAATCTTTAGTGACCCTGAGGTTTGTGAGACTCGAACTAGTGACCTCTAAAGATGAAGTTTAAAGTATGACCGGTTGAGTTACACCTTTAAGAATTACTTTATATTTTTTAAAAGAAAAATATTTTCTAAAAATAAGTCTTTTATTAATAAAAAAAATGGGAAAATAGAAAAAATCTATGTCAACCTCAAGAGGTTGGTCTGGCATTGGTTTAGCATATATCAGCCAAGGCATGAGAGTTTGCTCTTTCAGGTTTCAAGTTTGAATTCTCTTGCTAACAAAAAAAAAAAAAAAAAACCTCTTAGAATCACAGGCTGTAGGATGACGTGTGTAAAAACTGGTTCCGGGTTGCATAGGCTTATTATAATGTGTGAAAGCTTGTCTAGAATACTTTATATTTCTTAATATATATATATATATATATATATATATATATATATTCCTCGAAATAAGGTTTTTTATTACTAAAAAATGAGAAAATCTTTCCACGCCTTAAATTGATGCCGGTACAAGATAAATTTACTAAAGATAAGTTTCTTTTTTTAAAAAAAAAAAAAACTGGATCGAAGATGAATATATAATGAAAAATTAATGCAATGGAAGTTTAAGAGATCAGACTCGAGGGCTGTATTTTTGTATACGAGACAAATACCTTGACATGACGTCCTCGGCGTACAAAATTTCTTGTGTCATGGTTCAAATTACGTAGCCCAGTCACTCCAAAGAAGGAGGCCCAATTATTCATTAAAAGTTTCACGTTGCCAGCTATAGATCACGTGAGAGTTTTTGTTCCCGAGGCCTTTGGTGGTTCGGCTTGCTTGTTTTCATTCCTTCTTCACAAGCCCCAAAAACAAATCACGTGAGAGTTTTTTTCCTCCTCAAGATAAAAACTTTATTATTGTCAACAAAAATAAAGTTCTAAATTAGAGTGGCAACTCTTTTTTATTAGAACTAAAATTAAGGATACGATCCTTAATTTGTTAGTAAGAGAGTAGCAATAACTTACAAGTCCCTCACCCACCCACTTCACAATTCTTAAATAAGATTATTATTTTTTCTGTAGATAGGAATTATAATTAAGTAAAAGTGTGTTTAGCATTGTGGCCAAAATGCTATTTATTAAAAATTTAAATTTTATTTTATTTAAAATTATTTTTTTAATATTTTTTAACGTTTTAATATATTGATATTAAAAATAAATTTTTAAAAAATATATATTATTTTAATATATTTCATAATAAAAAGTAATTATTATCACAATATTAAATATACTCTAGGATGTCAATGTTATAAAATAAAAAAAATCAAACAAGTTCTAATTTGAGTTGCATTTGCTAATCTAGGGTTTGATTAATTTGATTAAATTTGCTAATCTTGTTTTTTTATTTTTTAATATTATTTTGATTAGATTTTATCAGGTAAGCTGGAATAATAAATTAATTTTTCAAGTCATCCGGTTTGGCTAAATTTTGGTTTAAATTAAAATTCAGCCGAGGTTAAGTTACGAGAAAAATGTTTATTACGCTGGCCAAAATTGTCGGTTTAAAGAGATGGAATGCAAGAAAATATAAACACACACACACACACCTCGTCATGTTGTTGGTTTATATAAAAGTAAAAAACGATACAGTTGCCAGCTTGCTGATTTGGTCATCTAATCTAAATCTAATCTACAGGAATATTCAAACCGACAAACTCTATCTGTAGAAAGTTGGCCCATCAAAAGTGAGTATGTGTTTTTTTATATTATTATTGTTATTATTGATCAAGTGAGTATATGTTACCCAGTAAGGAATTTTCAAGTAAAAAAAAAAAGGTGCTAGTTAACTTTTTTTGTTAAGACTTTTATAATTTTTTTAAAAAAAAATAAATAAGTTTGGTCAACATGTTAAATTTAAGGTATTTGAACTTGACAATTAGTCAAGTTCAAGATAACGTGTATCTATCAAATATATCAAGTCCAAAACATTTAGAGTTGACAATTAGTCACGTTAAAAGTGATATATGTTTAAGAAACATGTAAAACCCTGAATATTTGAACCTAGCTGTCAGCCACTTTCAGGATAACATAAAATTGATAAACATGTTAGATCCAAAACACTGAGATTTGATAGTTCACCACGTTAAAGGTACTTAGACTTAATAATCAATCAAATCCAAGGTAACGCAGATCTGACATGCATTCTAGATCCAAAATATATGGATTTGGTAGTTAAACATTATTAAATTCTAGGACTTTATATATGATCCTAAACAATCCTTTCTAATATAAATGTTAAAGACATAATAAATTATCATACCTCTCCATATAAATAGTTATTCATACTAATATAATGATTTTTCTATGTTCATAGGTGTATATAATATCTCTTAAAAAATTTATCATACTTGTTATATCATTAATGATATGTAAGAGATATTTACTTCTTATTAATATCGTCAGAAACAGTGGACTTTACAACCTTTTCTTTTCATGAAAAAGATAAGGTTTATAGGTATAAATACATCATAAATCACCTAAATAAATGGTTCATAATTTCTCATATCTCAAGATTAAAAAATACTTAGATTTCAGAGCATTAATAAATCTAAAACTTAAAAACAAATATTTATGTTTCTAAAATTTAAAGCTAATTTAAATTATTCAATAATTTTCTTATAAAAATATTAATTTTACCATGAGAGAAATTTTAAATCCTACCGCTGCTTGTTTTTACAAGCTCTTAAAATTTTACTGTAAATGAGTTCAGGAAGTCTAAGTTCCGTGAATATATTAATTAACCGGTGCCCTAAACACTAAATAATTTTTTATTTATATTGGTCGTATTCTGGACATTATCAGTTGGATACTAGTACCAACTTTCCAACATCGAGTCCAGTACACCTGCATTGTCCACGTCAGAAACTGGCCCCACCTCAATCTGAATTTGGGTAAGCAGGCAGCCTTTCAACTCTATTTCAAACTCTATACCAAAAACTAGAGAATAAAATCTTCTCATTTCTTACAAGATGTAAGATACTTGGCTGCGGTGGCAATTGATACCCTACAGATATGAATTTAAGAAATGTAATTAAACAAAAAAATTTAATAAATATATTACATTGTAAATATTTTTCTAAGAGTCGACCGAGAAAGAAATTAATTATAATATTTGAAGAGATACATGATGGTTGATTTTTGTTTTTTTTTTTCATTATCCAAGCTGTTTAAACAAGGTAAAAAAATTGACTTAAAATGTTTCAAATTTCCTAAGAAAATAATAATATCCAAAACTTAACTGGATAAGATTAAATATTCATTCGAGACTCAGCTAGGAACATGGATTTCTGGTCTTGTAAGCGGCATATTATTGAAGTGTAGCGGGGACAAGTCGCCGCTTTGCTGAGCCTTATCTGCCAGTCTCACGAGACCTTTAGTGACTCCAAAGGCCACTTTACCTCGTCAGCCACTCCCATCTTTCCACGTGCCTTCCAAGTCACTACTTCTTGATTATCTTCCATGTCATTTTATTTTAATGTTTAAAATCGTGTTTATTCCTTTGGGATGCGAATCATGTGTTTTCTCGCACAGGTTAACAATTTTATTTAGAATATATTTGATAATGTCATATCATTTATTTTTTTAATTTATAAATATATTTAAATAATACATATTTTTTATTTTTTAAAATTTATTTTTAATATCAACATATTAAAATTATCTAAAAATTTAAAAAAATATTTTGAAGCAAAAAAAATATATTTATTTTTCTAAAACATTTTGAAACGTAAAAACAAACAAGTTTTTAATAATTCTTGAGTTTAAAGCTTGTTTAGTATTATATCAACGATTGTTTTTTAAAATATTTTATCTCAAAAATACATTTAAATAATATTTTTTAAAATATTTATTTTTAACATTAGCACATCGAAACAATAAAAAATATTAAAAAAAGTAATTTTAAGTAATTAAAAATAAAATTTTAAGAACACGTGGCCAGCTACGTTTTCAAACAAGCTCTTGTTTTATTAATCCCAAATCTAATATGGATCAGGTGAGTTGTATCTTTAAGTTTATTTTCATATTCCCATGAATATTTTTTCTTGGCAATCTGACACTCAACTTGTTCTTAAAAAATGACATTAGACTTATAAACGTGCTTAGCCTTAATTAACTAGAACATTAAAGAGACTCTAAATCAAACTGTTCAGAAGAATCAACACATTAAAAGAAAAACTATCAATATCTTATGGTGCTCTGGAAATTAAGATAGTTGTTAAATTCAGTTGACGAGTTAATCTAAAAAAATTCTGAATTATCGGGTCTTTTAGGTTAATTTGTGAGGCATTAGATTAATTAGTTTCAATAAAATAATATTGTTATTTTTTTAAAAAAAAAAATTGGTGTTAACCCAAACTAGGTTTAATTTTAATTATGATTTAATGAAGTTATTAAAATTTATTTAAATCAGATCAATTATTTTTTTATTCAATTTAAAACCCTACAAATATCAAGATACGAATTATAGAGATTTCTTGGATCAATCTACCGACTAAACTGAGTTTAGCAATTACGCAAATCAATCATGATGTGTTTCTTTTCTTATGAATTAAACTTGTAATTTTTCTAACAGAATAAAGTAAGCACCACTGAAACATTCTTCGACTGGTTATGGCTGCAGGTGGCTTCATTTCAGGCTTCTGAATGTTAATCATCACTTGAATAAGATAGATCAGTTACTCGACTCTCAAAAATATTGATTAATTAGTGATTTGTTTATAATTACAACACGTCCACGATTTGCTTGTGCAGGTAGCTAGTGATTCGCGACCATGATTTGCCAGCTTACATATCGTTGTCAGGTGGAGCAGTTCTATATGATAATTAACGTGCATCATGTTCTTGACGCCGGAGTCCTGCCAGTTTAAGGTACCATACCTTGCGAGACCTTAAAGTTTAGCACAGAGGAAAATATCTTGTTTTCCTCGTTTAACATGCAATATATGTCAGACTCGCAGAAATCGGCAAGCTAATTAATATTGTATGGATTTTATCACCTCCGGTTTGAGTTTAAAGCTAGCGAGGTGCTTTGAAGATTTTGTCAATATTCAAGAACACTTTCTTTAAAAAAACATATATTTGGATTTGTATTTTTAATAAAAATGCAGTCATGCATATTTAACAAGTGCAACTTTTTTTTGTCTCTCTTTAATTATATTATTCGGTTAAAACTGTTATTTATATTTATTTATTTTACTCGAAAATGATCAAAACAGTAATGATTTGTTCTTTTTTTGGTGTTAATCTGGTCAAGTCTGGCTCATGATAAAGTTAAATGGATTTTACTGGATTAATATTTTATTTAATTTAATTAAAAACTCAATCTGGATCTTGAATTTTTCTCATAACAACTCACCAGTTCGGGTTCAACAAGTATTACTCTTACCAGGACACCGGCAAGTCTCTCACAATACAACATTAAGGTAAACACAGGTTAATTATGGAGGGATGTGAAACTAAGACTCCTGGGCAATGGAACAAAGACACGTGAATAGAGGTCCATAAATCAATCAAAGAAGGATCGATAATTAATCAGAAAGCTATATGTCTGGCCAAGTGTCCTGGCATTTGCTGAGAGAACCATCTTCGATTCTTGTTTGACAAGAATTATTCACGGATAGAGCAGTGGGAATGGTATCCAGGCTGCCAAACACCAAGGAAGCACTGCTGTCTTTTTTTCCTTCTACAATGACGCAGCAACAGAAGGGGTCACATAACGGAACGTCCTTTTTGAAATACCATGTGTTCTTATCACCTCTGTTCATTCTCCACCTTACAAGCCAGCATCAACGGAGAAAAGAAAAGCGCTTCTGTTCTGTAACTTTCCAACTGCTCCAAAACCACACGTCTCCCATGAATCTCATTAATTACTCGTCTATATGATCACCTTTTGGCTTTCTCCTTGGCCTATGGTCCTCGCGTTTCATGGCAAGTTCATGTTTCTTCATCATTAACAATTAGATTATGATAATCATCAACATACAATTACTCTCAAGCCCTTGATAAACCTCTGCTCCAAGCATCATCGAGTGGGCATTTCTTTGTTTCGATATATATATCTTGACTCTTATCTCCTACATCCTAGACAAACTGAAGTGGGTGCCACGTCATACACAGCTTAACAAGGAGTGTATTTGATTAACGACCAGATATGGAGAAACATAGACGAGCATTTAAGGACATTATGGTCTTTCCAGGGAGAGCTCATCAAGAATCAGTGGGAGCCATGGAATATGCCACTTTTTTCCGGGGAGGAAATGGGGAAGTTTCATGGAGTGGGAGGTGAGACGATGACAACGCGTATTCATAGGGATTAATTAAATAATATTAGAGCATGTTTAGTTTAATATTGATATTTTGTATTTAGAGATGTATTGAATTTTTTAAATACTAACATATCAACATAATTTAAAAATATTAAAAAATTTAATTTGAAAAAAAAAATTAATTTTTTACAAAAACACTTTTAAACTACAAAAACAAGTGGATTTTAGTATGCGTCATCGCTAATTTGTGAAGGTGTTTTTGAATTTTTTTAATTAAAAATGTATTACAATAATTTTTTTAATTTTTTGATATAATTTTATCAAATTATAAAAATCATAAAAAAATAAATTTAATATTTTCAAACAAAAAATAATTAAAAAAATAATTTAAACCGCATTATTAAACATGCCTTTAATAATAATAATAATAATAATAATAATAATAATAATCATGGAACCATGAGGGGTGTAATTTAACTGGTCAGATCCTGAATTTACCCTCAGAAATCACCCATTCAAGTGCTATAAATCTCAAAATTATTGAAAATTTATCTATTTATTAGCTTCAAAACTCTAAAAAATTAGTTAAAATATATATAAATTAGCTCGGACACCCATCGTTATAATTATAGCACTCTTTCACCATCTTGAATAGTCCCCCCACTACCTTATTGATGAGCTTCTTCACCCCCATGCTCCATACATCAATTGGTCAGAAGACTCTCTCTCATGGTGATGCCATTTTTTTTTTTTTGTTATAAACCCAAAACCTCTGAGCCAAGATTTAAATCATTTAATAATAATAATAATAATTAATAGGGTTTCTTTCTTATGGTACGCTAGTAACTAGATATTCAATTAGCTTACCAAGTCGAGCTCATGGAAAGTAAACACAGCATATAAAACTCTCACCACTAGTATTTTATTTAGGGGAGGATAAAGAACAAGCAATAAATCTAAACGAGGCGCACATCGTCTTGATTCCTATGGGTGCGCACTACGCCTCTAAACAACTTGAGAGAAAGGAAAGCCAAAAACCCACATCGCAGCCTGTCTCCTTATCACACCATATAAATTCATAATATTAACTTGATTAAACCTTAATTCTCTCTTAACCCTCCCCCCAATCTCTTTCTAGACCTGCCTTCTTTCCCTCTTTAACGTAAAAGGAGAAAAAAAAAAAACAAGAAGAAGACAAATCACAACCTCTCTCTTTCTCTGCATTTGCTTGATTTTTTTTTGTTTAAATGGTGGATATGGCGATGGAAGAGGGTGGTAGTAACGAGAGCTGCGGGAGCAGAGTGAACGAGAACACGACGTCGCCTGGTTCGGTATTACAAGGAAGGCAACATCCGCAAAGGATGCAGCAGAAACTTGAGGTTTATAACGAGATTCTTCGTCGTCTTAAAGAAACTAATCACGAAGAAGCTAATCTACCTGGTTTTGATGATCAACTTTGGACTCACTTCAATCGCCTCCCTGCCAGGTACGTACGTGTACACGCATTCATTTCCGTATCTCTACGTGTGTGTGTGTGTGTGTGTGTGTGTGTGTTTGTGTGTGTGTGTGTGTGTGTCTATCTTTGGTTGTTTGTGATTTGTTGTTGCGTCTTCGATACGGGAATGAAAAATTTGAGTACTTTTTCAGAAGCAAAATAAAATTTGAGTTTCTCTCTTTTAATTTGGATTGTTAGTTGTTTTTTTTACTGTTTTTTATAGGATAATTTAGTTTAAGAGGCTGGTTTTATTATTATTATTATTATTATTATTATTATTATTGTTATTGTTATTGTTATTAACATTCGCGGTGTAGATATGCGTTAGAGGTGAATGTGGAGAGAGCAGAAGATGTCTTAATGCATAAGAGATTGCTGCATTTGGCTCATGATCCTGCTAATCGACCGGCAATCGAAGTTCGCCTTGTTCAGGTAACCTCTATTTGCTGCTGATTTGTTGTGCTTTCTTACATTTACCATGCTCGGTTACTTGTGAAGATTTGATTGTGTTTAGAATTTGTGATTGATTAGACTGTGGATTTTAGACTGGAAGAGAGGAATCGTCCGTAAAACAAGTTTTCAACAGGTGCTTACTGGGTTTTAAGAATCCTATTTTGTGGATAATTTCGAGACGGAAGTTTTGTGTTTTTGTGTTCATCAAATTTGTTTATTTTTTGTTCCACATTGTTGATGTATAAGTAAATGAGATTTAACTGTACGTAATATAGGAGTATATACTGGTTCAGTTACCAGCCACGAAATGAATCTGTTGTAAACATGTTCTTGAATGTTTGCTGCATTACAATCTTTGAGGCTGGTTTTTTATTTGCCCGAGTTCAACAAATGTAGCTGAATTTCCATCGAATGTTGTTTATAAACCTCATTTGCATTTTCTGTATCTTTTGTTTTTCATGGAATCTTTTAAACTCTGTAATTTTTCTAAAATTGATTTAGTGGAAAACTTGCAATTTGTCAAGTGCAGTTAATTGAATCTCCCATGCAGGTTCATCCTACTTCTGATGATAATTCAGCTGATTTTATCCTTCCAGACTCTCCTAGTAAAGAAGCAGCCCAAAGAAAGAGGTATGCTGTTGAGATCATTGTATTTTCTAGAATCCAATTATTCCATGTGTATTGTGAATTCAACAACTCTAGTCAACTAGTGTCACTAGTATTGCTGACATCTTTTTCTTGGTTTCAATGGTCAGCATACACCCACCACCAGCCTTTGGTTCATCACCTAATCTTGAAGCACTTGCACTTGAAGCAAACAAATTTGATGATCAAGATGGTGATAATTCTGTGCATGCTAACTCGAAGTTCTTCAAGTAATTCTCTTACTCAAAGAGCTATCATGCCAGAGTGGACTGGGTTCCAATAAGGATGTTTTGGGTTCTTGCCCTTTTGTTAAATCACTTTCACCTTTTCTTTCAAAAAACTTTTAACGAAGTTTTTTTACAGCAATCCCTTTCTTCAATTGACAATCTGAGTAAAAAGCAAGATTCAAAAAATTTAATCCTTGACTACTGTAGACTCTCGCTTTCTATTTGATTGTATATGAGATCCGATATATTTGAAATGGCACTCAATCTAACTGAACATGCTATCAACTGTTTATTTTGGCACTTCACATGCATCTATTGTGCAGATTTATGTATTTTTCTATGCATATATACATTCATGCGGATATTTATACATCCATATAATTGCATAATTTACTAGATTTGGATGGTGAAGTTTACATTATTTTTCTTATCGGCATTGATGCAGGCCCATGCATGAAATTACTTTTTCAAGTGATGACAAGCCAAAACTCCTGAGTCAGGTAAGATGAGGATGCCTGTTGAAATAAGCCAAGTTCATCTTTAATAATTTCTCAAGCAGTGTTTCAATTTTCTACGGAAAATCATCTTTTATTCTGCTGCTTCTTTCAATTTGAAGGCTGGTTTGGTATTTAATTTGGAAGGATTGCAAACTAAATCTAGGATTAGTTTGAGCTCTATTCCATCAGCTGGCTGCATGCATTTTGCTGGCCGGTCAGGGTGCATAAATAACTGGCATTTGTTGTTAGCATGAAGCATGAAGAGAGTCAGTGAGGGTGTTTGATGCCACGAAAATAAACACTTAGCCATTGATTTAATGTATCTGTGGCTTATTGTGCTTCGAGTTAGTTATTGTAAATGAGCATGCATCACTGTCTCTCTGATCTTGGTAGTGCTACTTAATTTATGAGGTCATTGTTCTTTGTGAAAATTTACAGTTGACTTCCTTACTCGCTCACATTGGATTAAACATCCAAGAAGCACACGCATTTTCAACACTTGATGGCTACTCCTTGGATGTATTTGTTGTTGATGGTTGGCCATATGAGGTACTTGCCATATGCACCTTATGTATTAAAGCCCTTGGGTACTTAGGCTGTCATTAATCAAGAAAATATTTGAAAAGCACAACCAACTTGATTGACACACTCTGTTAATAATCATCAGGAAACAGAGCAGCTCAGAACAGCATTGGAAAAAGAAGTTATCAAGATTGAGGCAATTCCCTGATTTAATTTGTAGTGATGGAAAGTTTCTTCTTTTGGAGTTTGCAGCTTATAAATCTGGGTTTATTTTTCTTACAATGCTTACTGTTGAACGTTGTTCTAAAAGAATTTTTATGAATTTATTTGTTCTCAAATTGATTATGTTTCCAGTAGCTTGATTTTCTTGTTTCTTCGTTAGTGGAGATTTAATATTATTTGATGAGGATCATGCAAGCTTTGCATGACCTTGCGAGCAGAATATTCTCTTCTAATCAACATTCTAGTTGCTAAATTGGGTGGGATGCAATAAAATGTATTGTAAATTGCTTTCCAATATTTGATGTAATTTCATTCGTGCAGGTTCACATCTTTCTACCATTTGGGTTATTTTATGGGGTTGAAGAGGGGCTGCTGTAAGTAGAAATGAAACTTAATCAAAAGATAGTGATAAGAGAACTAAAAAGAGTTAAATTCAGGAATTCCCAACTAGCAATGCATTTCTTGGACTTTAGTAGTACTGGAAATGGGCAAGGGTAGAGTAGGATTGCATTAGACAGGACCGTGTGTGAATAAGAATTTATCCAGCTGATTAGGTTTTCTGTTTGGAACCTTAATTTTGTTGACATATATGTTTATCTGTATCATTTTCAACGAGTTTCATCTATTTTTCCCACTAGCTACATCTTAAAATTTAGATGCATGTCTAGTATATGACAGGCAGAATGCTGCTCACAATGTTTTGAACGTGGTAAAACTTGTACCTGAAATTTTTCTGTTAGAATAATTCACCATAGGCTGATGGTGGCTACCATATCGTAGTTCTCCAGGTTTTGCTTTTGTTTATTCTTTAGTTGATACAAGAAGATAATTGTTATGTCTAATTTATGCCATGATCTCTTCACCATGTCAGTTGACTGGAATCTAATGGTGTTTCTTATTGTATTGTGTGGTTTGATCCATTATATTTTGATTCAACATGATTTCTCAGTTCACTTTTAATGTGTTGCCTTGCTCTTGCAGGCTTGGTCAAATCACCGTTCTTCATCTCCTACCAGTGATCATGAGAAATCCAAGATCAAATATGATCCTGATCATGTTGCAATACCCAATGATGTGACTGATGTGTGGGAAATTGACCCTAAACATTTGAAGTTTGAGAACAAAGTTGCATCTGGATCATATGGTGATCTGTAAGTTAACTCTCTTTTAGATACAATTTCTAACAGTTGATTCTGTATTCAACTGTTTCATCCTATTGGTTTAGGTACAAAGGCACGTACTACAGTCAGGAAGTGGCTATCAAAATCCTCAAGCCCGAGCGAGTAAATTCAGACTTGCAGAAAGAGTTCGCCCAAGAAGTTTACATAATGAGGTTTGACATAATGTCCTCAGCTACAGTATTATCTACAACTCTAGGCTGCTGAATTTTCTTGGGTCTGGTTTGTTCCTTGTTTTTACATTTTCTTTTAACTTGTAGGAAAGTTCGACATAAGAATGTCGTACAATTTATTGGTGCATGCACCAAGCTTCCAAGTTTGTGCATTGTAACAGGTAAATGCCAGTGAAATTTTAAATGTATTTTATGTTTATTTATTCCTTGTATGAATTTCTTTCTTCACCACCCCCCCCCCCTCCAAAATCTGTCATCTTCAATTCAACATTTTGTATCTTCTACTCATTATTTTTCATTCTTGTTAAATAGAATTTATGTCTGGAGGAAGTGTCTATGACTACCTACACAAGCAGAGGGGTGTTTTTAAGCTTCCAACATTACTTAAAGCAGCAATAGATGTTTCTAAAGGAATGAATTACCTGCACCAAAATAATATAATCCATAGGGATTTGAAGGCCGCAAATCTTCTCATGGATGAAAATGAAGTATGATTCTCCTTTACCATATTTCATCTTCTCATTTAGTGTTTTTACTATTCAATTAGCTTCAATGATATTTTATACAAAGCCTTTTCCTCCCCTTCCACATCTTCTAATTCCATCATGATCATTGAAGCAGATGAATCAAATTCTACCGAAGCTTTGTGCCATATGTTACGTGTATCTATATGAGATTTTTTTTTTCATTTCAGGTGGTTAAGGTTGCTGATTTTGGTGTTGCCAGAGTGAAAGCTCAGACTGGAGTTATGACAGCAGAAACTGGGACCTACAGATGGATGGCTCCTGAGGTGCACCTTTGCACCTTTTAGTCTGAAAGAGTTCCATGCTTACCAATATCCTTCTCAGTACCAGTGTGCAAACTATCTTGACTTTAATCTTAGGGTTATGAGTATGGCCATACTCGTATTTCTGTCATTGAGAGAGAGAGTACTTGTTTGCCATTGTTAATAAATCAAGCGCCCCCCCCCCCCCCCCAATGATTATCATGGAAACTTGAATGCATCATTAGTTTTCTTGGCGGTGACTATCATGCATCTTCTAATTGGTTCATCTCGCCATTTTCTCACAACAGTTATTTTGCATTGAAGGTCATTGAACACAAGCCGTATGACCACAAGGCTGATGTATTCAGTTTTGGGATCGTGTTATGGGAGTTGTTAACTGGAAAGGTATTGGTGGTCATCTTGTATGATATATCGTCTCTTTTCAGAAAGTTTCTGATCTCTCAAGTTGATCACTCTTACATATTTGGCCTTTCCAGCTTCCATACGAGTACTTAACCCCATTACAAGCAGCTGTTGGAGTGGTTCAAAAGGTAAAATTCCTTTTTCAATGAGCGGCCGCCGTCCCCCCCCCCCCCCCCCCCAACACACACACACACCATTTCATATGATAATTTCATGATTATACCAATCTGCATGGTGCTTTCCTTTCATGTGGTTTCAGGGTCTAAGGCCAACAATACCCAAGAATACTCAACCAAAGCTTGCCGAGCTGCTTGAAAAAACCTGGAAACAGGATCCAGCTCTAAGGCCTGACTTCTCAGAGATTATAGAAATCCTGCAGCAAATAGCAAAAGAGGTATTCAGCAATTTTTAATAGATTTCCTGGTTTGGTTTCTCTTACAAACAGGTCATCATTTATGTCTGCACATTTTCTTCACAAGTAATAAGTGTTGTTATAGGATTAAGACAATTATAACATCTAAGAAGGGGAGTGAATTAGGTATATTACTAATATTGACAAATAATGCAAATTAATTTAAATAAGCATAATAAATATAATAACCAACAATATAATTAAAGTGTTTAAAATAAATAGGTAAGGAAGAGAATTTGCAAACTCGATTTTTAACGTGGTTTAGCAAACCTACATCCACACCTCAAGTACCAAACCGTACTTGAGTATTATATTATTTTTATTTGTTCAAGTTTTAGAGTACACTAACCACTTGATGAATCCACACAAAGATTTTTGCATTGTTTGAAGATATTTTCTCTTCAAGATTTTTCTTCCACTTGAAGATATGCTCACTTCAAGATTTTTTCTTGGTGAAAATATTTTACTAATGCCAAGAGTTTTTACCTAACTCAAAGGTTTACAAGAATGATTTTATTATCACAATTAACTTTCTCAATAGGATAATACAATTGAAAGTTTTAATATCTTTATATCTCACAATATATCACTTACAAGATTTGAAGGTGTTCAAGTGTATTGAGAATAAGATTGAATACTCTTGTGCTAAAATATGAAGGTTTAATAGCACTAATTAGAATATAATAAAGGATTGATGATTTTGATGTTTTGCTCTTCAAATAGCTTGTATATTATATAGATTTGGATTCTCTTCTTAATTTTACAATTAGAGAAGCTATTTATATGTTTCTAGCAAAAACTAGTCGTTTATAGTTATTACAGCTCCATTGACAGTTGAAACGGTCAACCGGATTCTGTAGAATTCCCAGGTGTTTATCGTTGATGAATAAGCGGTCGACCGGTTCATGCAGAATTCCAGTTTTATAAGTTTTAACTTAGATGAATTCTTAGAATCATCCATCAAGTTTTTAACAAGTCTTTGTAAATGTATGCATAGTAAAGCGTGTGAGTTCATTTTAATTGTGCTATCAAGATAAGATATACAGATTTACATAAAGCACTAAAATAAAGACTTCAATTCTTAGTCAGCTCTTTTTATTTTTGGACTTAATTGATTTTTTTTGTGAATTTTTCATGCGTATTGATATGATTTTTGTATAAAATCTATTTAATAGTTTTTCTCAATTAAACATGTTATTAATTTAATTTTTATTTTATTATTATCTTCAAAATATACAAAAATATAAATGCATAAATTAGAGATCAACGATAAGACTTGCAAGTTTTCATTGCAGGTTGGGGATGATGGTGAATGCCGCAAGGAGAAATCATCTGGTGGATTTCTATCCGTGCTTAGGAGGAAGTAGTTGAAGGAAGAGTTGCAGCTGTTCATAAACTGATCAATCAACGAGTCGATGGCAAACCAACCGTTTTCAATCCTTCTAAAATACACCATTACTGTACAGTTTTTTAATTTTTTTTTCCTGCCAAGCACCATCAAACTGTATTTTTTTTTTATTCGTTATTATTTTTGTTAATTTTATCTTAGTCCATGTTTTGAAACAGTCATTCTCATCTTTTTCTACCAGCACATTATTATTAAGTTCTGAGAGTTATCTCTTTTGCCGCGCTTTTTAAATGAAATATTAATGTCTGCGTGACAATCATGTAATTCTAACCATTCCTCGATTCAAAAATTTAGAGAGAATAAAAAGAGAAGGGAGAGTACAAGGTTTTGATGCGGAAGTTGTAACTAATAATGCATATAATATCAGAGGGATATAAAAATAATTAAAAATTAACTTTTTATAGTTTATAAGATTAAATATAATTTTTTTTTCTTCATCTCTTTTATGTTGCAAGTAGTGGGCTCTAACTTGAGTTCTATACATATTCCTTGTCAAAAATAAAAATAAAAATTAAGAGCGTGTATTTCTTTTTTCATGAAAAATTCTATCTTAAAAAAAAAAACTCTGATTAATTAGCGTTATTGAATCATTTATATATGTAATTTTTTTTTAATCGAAACCCGTTATGCTTGAATTGGAGACGGTCCATACGAGACATACTGAGTCCATACGAGACATACTTGAACTCACCTCCGAACCGCATCTCAAAAGCTACTTTCAATATTTCTAAAGCTTTCTTTCTCTGGAATATTTCTTTTCAGTGCTTTTAATTCTATTTGTATTTGTCTAGTGCTGGAAGAGAAAGATCCAAAGACACCCAATTTTACATGGGCCTTGTGTCTTAATCGTGATTTTAGCCCTTTTAGTAAAATCCAATCCATCACAATCTTTTATTAAAAATGACTCCATTACAATATTCCTCACCCTTCTCCTGTTTTTGCAGGTTCCGTTCCACTACTTGGAGCTATGCACGCGCACGTCAGGTATCAACAAAAGATAACAACCTCGCACGTGCCATTGAACCACCACCGCCTCAGCCACCGTCAACAACCACTACCTTATCTTTCACAGCCAACATCACATCCACTGAATTTATCAACCAAATGGAACAACTTTAAATGTTTAGCAGCAATTAGCAAACAAGCCCAGCGTTTCTTCTCTGCGGTATTGCCCACCGTTGCCACAAGAGATACTTCAGCTACTAACCGTTTGATCAAGAAATTTGTAGCATCATCACCGAAATCAATCGCCCTTGATGCACTCTCTCATCTCCTCTCCCCCGACTCCACTCACCACCCTCTGCTGTATCTTCTCACTCTCCCTGTAAGTAATAACCCATCATAAAAAAAAGCTCTCCTTTTCTCTTTTTGACATTAAAAAATCCAAATTTCTTATGCTAAATGTGTTTATGTTTCTGTTTTTGCAGCTCTATTTAAAGATAAGTGAAGCATCATGGTTTAGTTGGAATCCTAAGTTAGTTGCACAAGTTGTTGTCTTGCTGGATAAACAAGGCCTAGACAAAGAGTTAAAAGCTTTGATGTCTGAAACAGTTTCAAGATTACAGTTTAAAGAGAGGGAGCTTGTTCTTTTTTATTGCAATTTGATTGGGTTTAACTCAAAACACAATTGGGTTCGTGGGTTTGATGATTCTTATTCTCGTCTGAACCAGCTTGTCTGTGATTCCAACTCTGTTTATGTAAAAAAGCAGGGTTATAAAGCAATGATTAGCGGGTTATGTGAAATGGGTAGGGCTAGAGAAGCAGAGGATTTGATTGGAGAGATGAGAGAGAGAGGACTGAAGCCTACATTGTTTGAATTTAGGTGTGTTTTATATGGCTATGGAAGATTAGGATTGTTTAAAGATATGGAGAGGATTCTTGATAAAATGGAAAGTGTAGAGATTGAAGTTGATACAGTCCGTGCTAACATGGTTCTTGCATCCTATGGAGCTCACAATGCACTTCCTGAAATGGGATTGTGGCTGCGAAAGATGAAAACTTTGGGCATTCCATTGTCAATAAGGACTTGCAATTCAGTTCTGAATTCCTGTCCCACGATCCTGGCATTGATGAGAAACTTGGATGCTTCTTATCCAGTTTCGATTCAAGAGTTGTTGAAGATCTTGAGTGAGGATGAAGCAATGTTAGTCAAAGAATTGATTGAATCATCGGTTTTGAAAGAGGCAATGAAGTGGGATACTTCAGAGGGGAAGTTGGATTTACATGGAATGCACTTGGGTTCAGCATATGTGATAATGTTGCAGTGGATGGAGGAGACGAGGAATAGATTGAGTGATGGAGAGCATGTAATTCCAGCAGAGATTACAGTTGTTTGTGGATCGGGAAATCATAGCACCGTTAGAGGGGAATCTCCAGTTAAATCTATGATCACAGAGATAATGGCTCAAACGAGGAGTCCAATGAGAATCGATAGGAAGAACATTGGTTGTTTCGTTGCTAAGGGAAATGTTGTCAAGAAGTGGCTATGTTAACATATGAATGAGCAAGGAATGCATCCATTAAGCTCAAACTTCTACTGGATTTTTTCGTCGTTAGAGATTTCCTTTCTATATTGCTTTTATCCACAACACTTATTTCCATATTGAATTTAAGGCAATTTTTCAAGATATTATACACCGAACTACAGAACCGGGAGGACTTATATTCTTTCAATTTTTTTTTTCCTATTTAAACACCTATATATATATATATATATATTCCACTAACTTGCACACACTCTCGGATTTTGATCAATCAAATATCTTTATCAGTTTTGTTACTGTACATTTAAGATTTTTTTTTCATTTTCATATATCCTTGTTTAGATTTTTTTTTAATTTAAATTTTCATTTTTAAGCTTTTTCAAAGTTATTTTTTCTTTTGATGGCAGGTAAGAAAAAGACATATATATTCCTAGAATTACAATTTAAAAATATTATTTTAAAATAATTTTTTTTAAAAAAACAATTATTATTGTAATTTCAAACACCATATCTATTTTTTTTAAATTATTATTTTTTTTTTTTTTTTTTTTTTTGATTCACGTGGGGTGTCCGGGCCAGCTTGCGCGCACCACGACTATTCCCCACGGCCCACTGGACATCCTGCAAGCCCAGGGGCAGGTTAGGCACCGCGGGGGTGACAGGCGTGCACATAGAGGGTCGAACCCGGGACGGGGGCGGAACAAATCACACGGTTGACCACAGCAGCTAGGCCCTCAAGTGCTAAATTATTATTATTGCTTATATTGGTAAGCGCATTTGTAACCATTGTTGTTTCAAAAAGTAGAATTTTGTCAAAAAAAAATTATTAAAATAATATACTTTTAAATTTTAATTTTGATAGTAACTTATTAAAACGATATAAAAATATAAAAAATAATTTTAAATAAAAAAATAAATCTTAACCATTATTTATTTGAGCTGGAGTCCCAAATGGACATGATTTACATACAAGATCAAATTGAATTGCATTTATTTCTAAATTCATCTTAGAAGAATTTTTTCTTAAAATAAAAACTTTTAAATTAGAATTCTTAAATTTTACTGCACATGAAATCGAGCACCCAAAGCAAACCATCAAATCTATGTTTGGATAACAAAACAATTGTTCGATATAATACCTGCAAAAAAATCACCAATATTATTAACAAAACAAAAAAAAAAGTAATGGATATAGAGAATTAATATATCTATATATTTTGAACCTAACACAGGAAAAAAAAAGAGAGAGAGAGAGAAATGAGATGAAGACACATGATACAAAGGACCTATGCTAAATTATCGATGTGTTAGGGTTAGATAAGATTTAGACATACATAAGTGGTATGAGTTTATATTAATTGTCATAGGAGTGTCAAAATCAATACTCTCTTTTTATAGACTATAAAAATCATATAATAAGTATTAGAATAAAGAAAAATGCCTAAAAAGAAAGCCCTCCTTATTTTGCATGTGACGTAAGCACCCAATCAACGCCCACCTTGTATCCCTAGAAGTAATCAAACATGTATAATTTCTCATTAACATTTAAAACTTTTACACTTTATTACTAAATAAATCCAATAAAGTGAATAATATTATTAAGTATTAATCTTAAATTAATTTTCTAAGCAATGTCTAAAACTACCCCAACGAAGCGACTATGTATCTCGTTTAGAAAAGTCATTTGAATTGGTGTTTCATAAATAAATAAAAAAGCCTTAAATGTTAATTGAAAGAAAGACTTAGACGTAAGATTTTTTAAAAATAAATTCACTTATTATTACGTGTCATAGTTAAAAGTTAAAACCTAAACCTCATACTACGGCCTAAAAAAAACCCAACTCTTTCACGAAAAGATGTTACGCTGTATAAGCGCTGTCGTTTCCAAGCGTGGATTCTTACGAGCTCGTCTTCTTTCTTCATATACAAGCCCGCACAGTTCAGCTCAGGACCTCTACTTGTACGAGTTCAACAAGAAGATCTCTAATTTGGCTAAAAATGGTCGAATTGATGAAGCAAGAGCATTGTTTGATCAAATGGAAGAAACAAATACGGTTTCATGGAACGCAATTATAAGGGGGTATGTGAAACGTAGAGAAATTGCTAAAGCAAGGAAACTGTTCGATGAGATGCCTCAAAGAGACATTGTTTCATGGAACTTAATGATCTCGGGGTATGTTTCGTGTCATGGGATCAGGTTCTTAAAAGAAGGGAGAAACTTGTTTGATAGAATGCCGGAGAGGGATATTGTATCCTGGAATACGATGATTAGTGGGTATGCGAAGAATGGGAGAATGGATGAGGCGTTGAGGATGTTTAAATTGATGCCGGAGGGGGATGTTGTGTCTTGGAATGCTATTGTTACTGGGTTTTTGCAGAATGGTGACGTGGCTCGTGCAATTGAGTATTTTGAGAGAATGCCGGAGAGGGATGCTGCGTCGCTTAGTGCGCTTGTGTCTGGTCTTATTCGGAATGGGGAATTGGACGAGGCCGCGAGAGTGGTGGTTAGGTTTGAGAGAGATGGTGGTAGGAAGGAGAATTTGTTGCAAGCTTATAATACTCTGATTGCGGGGTATGGTCGGAGAGACAGGGTTGATGAAGCTCGGAAACTTTTTGATCAAATACCGTTTTGTGATGGCAAGGGAAAAGGAGGAGGTGGAAGGTTCGGGAGGAATGTGGTGTCATGGAATACGATGATCATGTGCTATGTTAAGGCAGGAAATATTGTTTCTGCTAGGGAACTCTTTGACCAAATGATGGAACGAGATACCATTTCTTGGAATACCATGATTAGCGGCTATGTTAACATGTTAGATATGGACGAGGCCTCCAGACTTTTTTGTGAAATGCCAAATCCTGATATTTTTTCGTGGAATAAGATGATTGCAGGGCATGCTCAGATTGGTGATTTGGATCGCGTTAATGATTTATTTCGGAGGATGCCCCAAAAGAACTTGGTGTCATGGAACTCTGTGATAACAGGATATGAGAAAAATGATGATTATATTGGAGCAATCAAGATCTTCATTCAGATGCAAGTTGAAGGAGAGAAACCTGACCGGCATACCTTATCTTCGGTTCTTAGTGTGTCTGCTGGGATAGTGGATCTTCAACTGGGAATGCAGATCCATCAGCTGGTAACAAAGACAGTTATACCAGATGTGCCAATAAATAATGCCCTCATTACCATGTACTCAAGATGTGGCGCAATAATCGAGGCAGGGACAGTTTTTGATGAGGTGAAACTGCAAAAAGAAGTAATATCTTGCAATGCAATGATTGGAGGATATGCTTCTCATGGTTATGCTGTGGAGGCTCTGGAAGTTTTCAAATTGATGAAAAGTTTTGGCGTGCGACCTACTCATATAACATTTATTTCAGTTTTGCATGCCTGTGCTCATGCAGGACTAGTCGAAGAAGGTCGAGAGATATTTGAATCCATGGCTGGTGAATTTGGAATTGAACCAAGTGTTGAGCATTATGCCTCACTGGTGGACATCATGAGCCGTCATGGGCAGCTGGAGCAGGCACTGGATTTGATCAATAGCATGCCATTTGAACCAGATAAGGCTGTTTGGGGTGCATTACTGAGTGCTGCTAAGGTGCATAACAAAATAGAGGTGGCCCGAGTTGCTGCTGAAGCATTGATAAGACTTGAGCCTGACAGTTCGGCCCCATATGTCTTGCTATACAATATGTATGCTGATGTAGGGCAATGGGACAGTGCAGCAGAAGTGAGAATAATGATGGAAAGGACTAATATCAAGAAGCAAGCAGCATATAGCTGGGTGGATTCCTCCCATTGGTGATTTTTAATATGTGCCTTCTGCATGAAGTCACCAATTGGATGGCTGCACTTGTTAATTTTCAGCTTCGGGCATCGACACACTGCCACGCAGAAAGGTTAAGAGCATTCAACTAGATTTCCATGTATCTGCAGGCTCTCAGGCAGAGGAAAACAGAAACTGGAAATTTAAGTTATTTGAACAGAAGGGTGGTTTTCCCCGGATGGAAAACGCCAGCTGTGAATTAACTGGTGATCGCTTGCTTCAATCCTTGAAGAGTAGGAAGGACCACTTTGAACACACTGTCAACATGGTTAAAAAATGACGCTGGCTTCTTTTTTTATGGGTAAACTTTTGAAAAATAAGCTGATCCAGAGTGATTTTTGCTTCCAGGAAGGGCTCGTCTTTTTTCTGGGAGCGTGAGATGCACGCTGCATCTGCAAGTTATGCATTGACATGAGGTATTTTGCTATTTTTGTTTCTTTGGTCATATCTCCTCAGAAGAAAATTGCAGTGGGCCATCATCAATCCTTTACGGCATAGGTCCAACAAAGCATGGTACTAGATATAGCAGCCTTGAGGATTGTCCATATTGTTCGAAGCATAGGATGTTCATGACTGAAGCTGCATTGCACAAGATCCCTGAGAATTGTACATGCAGGATTTCTTGGCAAGTATTTGGGAGACGTTTGGCAAGTCAAGTTGCAATGATCTGATAGTCTCATCAGTGGCTCGGAATTCCAGCCCTTGCTTTGCTGCTTGATTTTATAGTCTCATCAGTCCCATATGCGAAGCATTAAACAGTTGAAGGATCCAGCTCAAAATACTGTACTCTACTGAGCACTGCAGTCAATGCTACAAGAAATAGATGAAGCCCAATTTCTCAGATCGTCAAATCATGCAAGAATTTGCAATGATTCAAGCTCACAATATCAGATGATAACTAGAAGTCTCCTTTCTGTGAATCCTTTTGATATCTTGTTGGAATTTCCTTTAAGATTCTGTTAGATTATCTTGTCCTTTCAAGCTGTCTTCTTTAAGACATTAACACGATATGATATCATACCACGTGGCGTTTGAATGAAAACTATGTTCAGTTCCACTAATGTGCAGTCCAAACATAAAATGAATTTCTCCAAAGCATCCTAGTTCAATAATCTATTTATTTTTTAAAATAACACACGTAAACCTTTTTTCTTTTTTTCGCAAAATAGCATAGTTGGAAAAATAACTAGAAAATTGCACATTTGATGGGTTATAGAAACAGCGCAAGACATAAATTGCATATTGTCAACATAACCTATTAAAATACAAAAAAAAAATTATTCTATTAAAAAAATAGTCTTCCCTGTTTGTATATAAATTTTATTTATTTTTAAATTAAAAATATGTTTATTCTCTTATAAAATTAAAAAAAAATCAAGGGAGAACAATTTTGCTAGATTGGCATTCTCAATTATTCTTTTCTGTAGTATAAAAACAAACATAATTAAGTTTCATATCTGTGTACAAACTCTATTAAGAAAATATTTTTTTAAAAATAAAAATAAAAGTTTATTCTTTTGTAAAACTTAAAAAATAAAATATTTTGAATAGAGTTTGTAGACAAATAGGAAACTTAATAATGTTTTCTTATATTAAGAAGATAATAATTAAGAATCCTGATCTATGCTAAAACGTTACCCCTTGATTTTTTTTTGTAAAATAAAAAAAATGAAATATATTTTTAATAGAGTTTGTATAAAAATAGGAAAATTAATAATTTTTTATTTATCAAAAAAGAATAATTAAGAATCCCAATCTAGCTAAACTATTGCCCCTTGATTTTCTTAATTTTACAAAAGAATAAACTCTTTTTTAACTTTAAAAAGACAGTTTTTAATAGAGTTTGAATACAAATAAAAAACTTAATTATACATATTTTTTTAATGTAAAAAATAAAAATTGTATTTTTTAATAGAACTTGTATACAAATAGAAAAGACAAATTTTTTTTTAAATGTATTTAATGAATTACGTGGAAATAACGTATTTCAATATATTACGACAACGGGAATAACATAACTTATTTTAACAAAAAGACCACAAAGTTGATTGAAGTGAACAAAAGTACTAGTAATTTCTCCACCTTTCATAAAGCCACGTGTGATAATCAACGCCCACACAACCGAAAACACACTAACAAACCTTTTCCACGTTGAAGGAATCCTAAAAGAAAGGTTTTTAATATATTTTTATAGTTTTTTAAAGTGTTTTTTTATTTAAAATATATATTAAAATAATATTTTTTTTATTTTTCAAAAATTATTTTTAATATTAACATATTAAAATAATTTAAAAATACTAGAAAATTAATTTTTAAAATTTAAAACTATGTTCTTAAAAGTTATGGCAATTACTTGTGTATTTGATCCATTTATTCTCACTTTTACTTAATTTTGGTCCCTTTTGTTTTTCTTTGTTAATATCACCTTTCAACTCTCTATTATTTACATGTCTAGAACTATAGATTACCTTTTTATCTTACATTTGCTACTTCTTAATACCTCACATTTTATTTTCCTTTGTTATATTTCCATTCTTACCCCCCCCTTAAATATTCTAATACAATTTCTCTCCCCTAATATCTCAAGATTAAATTAACAAAAAATTGAGAGCAAGGCATTAGAATTAGATACATCATTAAGCTAAGAAGAAAGAAAAAAAAAACTAACAAGGTGAAACTTTATCCAAACCCTCAAGCTATTATTGAGCTTCAATTAGGTTCTCAAGTTATCAAAATTTTCAATTTTATCCTCAATATTTCCTAATTATTACAGTATCAAGTTTATCTCATCTCCTCCCAAAGGAAAAAAAAAACTCTTATACACACCTTTTTGAAACATATTCTTTCTTTTTTGTTCTTTTTTTTTATGATGAGGACACGTTACATGATATAGATGAGATGAGGACAGAAAATAAATCCATATTCATCCTTCCTAGCTATATTAAACCAAAAGAAAAATCTTTGTGATTGCTTCTCCAATAACATTATTTGGCATGTTCTTAGCAAGAGTAAGAGATTATTTGGTAGAAGGATAATATTGCAATAATTACATAAAAGAAAGGATGTAATTGAAGATTGTGCGAAACAATAACAAAAAAACATTTATAAAAAACAATAAAAACGACACCCCAAATCTAATATATAAGAGTGGTGAGTGATTTTGATTAACCGATACTGTAACCGATTCTCCTCTCTCTCTCTCTTAAAGAGAAAACCAGAACTTCCAGGATTCCACTCGACTCGACCCGTCCTGATTCACCTAGCTGTCAACTCACCAATCGAACTCAGATGATGAAAAAAAGAAGCAGAACGGACCTCGATCAAGCAGTTGTTAATGTTTGTAAACGCGAACTCGGTCAGCTCTCCACTCGCGATTTCGCTCACCGTCTCGCCGCCTCCGAGGTAACTCACCGATTCCTCCCCTTTTTTTCTAATTATTCCGCTATTATTGATAAACTTAATTGATCAAGGGCGTGTTTGGTTGTTGTTTTTTTATTAGGATCTTGTATTGAGGCTTGAAATACACAAGAAGTTGGAGAAGCACGAAGGGTGCGTGAACACGCTGAGTTTTAATTCTGGTGGTGATGTTTTGATATCGGGCTCAGATGACCTGCGGGTGATTTTATGGGATTGGGAAACTGGGCGTGTTAAACTTTCCTTTAATTCGGGTCATCGTAATAATGTGTTTCAAGCCAAGTTCATGCCTTTTTCTGATGATCGGACTATTGTTACTTGTGCTGCTGATGGCGAGGTAAATAATATAAAATATAAAAAACAGCATTCTTTTATCTGATATCTCTATTGTTTTGCCTGTGTGTTGGTGATTGTGAAGAAAGCGTAGATTTTTAGTTGAAATTCGTTTTTGAAAAGGGGTGTTTTTTACTTGTCGGAGATGTTATTCATTTTCGAATTATGGGTTTAGTCGTTTAAGTAAAGAAGAGTGCCTTCTTTGCCAGGTGATGCAGTGGATGTTGGTAATAGATTTTTAGTTGAAATCCATAGCCGGTTTTGAAAAGGGTGTGCCTTTTAATATCACTAAAAATAGGTGCTTTTTTTTTTTATTTTTTGGAGATGATATTTGTTTTTTTGAATTGTGGGTTTAGCTATATTTTAAAGAAAAAGAGAAGTGATTTTTTTTTTCCAAGTAATGGAGTGGATGTTAGTGTGTCAAATTTTATGATATGCATTGCACATGATGTGTTGCCATCTTATCACTGCCTTGTTTGAACTTAACTGCTTGGAATGAGTTTTATATTGGTGTGTTTTGTGCTAAAGATTTAGGGATTTTGACATTTTTCTGGTATATTCTGAATTCAGGAATTGCTTATTTTTCCAAGAGAGTTTAGTATGCATGATTTTAATGTTATGTTGCTTGTAGGAATTGTTCATTCTTAACGAGGAACATTTTTTCGATTTTAGATTCGACAAGCTCAAATTCTCGAAGGGGGAGAAGTGAAAACTATATTGCTTGGAAAACACAAAGATTCACGAGTTCATAAGTTGGCTATTGAACCTGGGAGTCCTCATATATTTTATTCCTGTGGCGAGGATGGAGTGGTTCAACATGTGAGTTGTGATTACCCTTGCTAATTACAATTTTAGTTCTGCTCTTGCTTTTGTTAGAATTAATAAGAAATCTTGTAAGCCTAAAACAATTGCCTGCAGCTATCACCTTGCATGTTGTTATTCTTGATTTTTGAATAGCTGGGTTTATGCAATTATGTGACACTGTCATTGTGATTTCAGTTTGATTTGAGAACTAGGTCTGCCACAGAACTTTTTACTTGCCGATCCATTAATGATCCAAGGAGTTTCCAGCCATATGTCCATCTAAATGCCATTGCTATTGATCCAAGAAACCCGAATCTCTTTGCAGTTGGGGGAATGGATGAGTTTGCTAGACTTTATGACATCCGCAAGTATAGTTGGGATGGGTCAAGTGATTTTGGTCAACCTGCAGATTACTTCTGTCCTCAGCATTTGATTGGTAATGGGGATACTGGAATTACAGGCTTGTCATTCTCAGACCAGAGTGAGCTTCTAGTCTCATATAATAACGAGTTCATCTATCTTTTTACAAGAGACATGGGTTTGGGAAATCCTCCATTTCCATCCTTTTCATCCCCAATTTCAATGGGCAGTGATACAAGTGAAGTAGAACCTGGGTCTATAGCATCTTCATCATCTATGGATGTGGATGGGAAAAATGCTGCCCAAGCTTATAAGGGGCATAGAAATTGTGAGACTGTGAAGGGTGTGAGCTTTTTTGGGCCAAGATGTGAGTATGTTTCTAGCGGCTCTGATTGTGGTCGGATATTTATTTGGAAGAAAAGGGGTGGAGAGCTTATTCGTGTTATGGAAGCAGATAGGGATGTGGTAAATTGTACTGAGCCTCATCCTCATACCATGGCGCTTGCTAGCAGCGGAATCGAGTCTGATATAAAAATATGGACTCCAAAGGCTATTGAGAGAGCTACTCTGCCGACAAATATTGGACAGGTATGCTTTATTCATCCAGTTTGTTTTGAAATCCATATCCTTAAAAATCTTGTCATTGCATTATTTTATGAGAGTTGAATTAACTAGAAATAGTTTATATATTGTAATAATAAGGTTCAAAAAGAGAATCCTTTTCTGCGACTTGAGAAAGATTCAACTTTCATTGGACCAATGCCAACAGTCAGTTTGGTAGCTTTATCTTTGATCCAAGCTCTTGAAAGGGAATAATAACTGAATTTTAATTTTGCGAATGGAACATTTTCAGTTTAACTTTTAAGTATTCTTGGAGACTGTCATCTTCTCGTTCTTTTGTCCCAAACTTTCATGTATGGGAAAAAAGGCAAAAAAACACAAAAAAACAGTGGTGTTGTGGGGATTTAATGTGGACAGATGGTAGGCTAAAACTTCCCGGTCTGGTTGGCTTATTCCACTGAGCTATTAAAGTCTATTATAAAATTTTACTCCATTACAAGCATTGTGATGATAATGGATCCAGATTGCTACAATATCCATGTATAGGCTATATGGGGCAGCATGGGAACTAATTTCTCAGCTGTTACTTGTTTTCGAAAGGTCCTGATGCGTGATTGCTATTGGTTTGGCTTGAGTGATTACGATGACAATGATTATTTCTCTGATGACGAGGATGACGACGACGATGAAGACAGTGATGATGTTGATATTGATGAAGACAGTGATGATGCTGATATTGATGATGACAGTGATGATGATTGTGATGATGATGGTTGTGATTGTGATGATGATAATTTTCTTGGCAGTTATGATGATTGTTGATTCTGATTTAAACTTTTGCTCAGGTGAAACCAAAGGCTAGGGGATGGATGTACCGCTTAGCTTCACCGGAGGACTTGATGTTGCAATTATTTTCACTTCAAAGGCAGAGGACTAGCCCAGAAAGCGTGGTGCAGAACTCTGTTATGGATAGCGAACTTCTAGAGCTTATACTATCATTCAATGCTAACAGTGACGTTTCTTCAGATGATGGAGGAGATGCTGCAAATCACGATGACTCGTTGGGTTAGGAGATGCCATTTTGTAACCTTTTGGCCTGTGAAAAAGCGGTAGTTAAATGTACATAGTATACGGTTTTAGCTTTGACTTTTATTGAGCTGTGTTGCAAGTTTCCATGCCTGACTGGCTATGTTATTCTGCATTTAAAATTGTCGTTCACCAATTGTTACTTCCTCTCGTTTTTGTGTATATTTTTTTCTGTTATATAATGTCTTCCAACCAAATTTGCGGATTACAGAAACGACTTTTAGGCTGCTACATAAAATTCTTTAAACTCAAGACCATGCAAATTCCTTGGCTGTTCTCTGCTTGTCAATGATGTCATTCCCAGATCATGGCTGGTATTGTTATTTGAAATATTGTTGCTGTCAGTAAATGAAGCTTGAATCGATTTCTGGGAATTATGCTGCTCCGCCCTCTTGATCATTCCTGTTATAAAAAAATTATGGTCCAGGAAATGTGATGAGGAAAGAGCAATGATTAGTGGCCATAAAAGCGTTCTCTCCGAACGGAAGTATCTTGACAAAATTGTGTGATCTCCTCGACGGTAAGCATTTGTTCATCAACAGCAATCCATGGAGCCTTTCACCTGGATTGATTAAGAACATGGGGAGTTTCTACTAAAATTTTAACCTGAGAATTTTGAACAGCTCCATGTGTTTTTTTTTCTTGAGAAAATTATGTGACCACCCCTTCAGCTGTAAAAGCTCAAGAAAGTAGTTTTTGTACGATATACATTGATAATCTATCATTCCATTTAAAAAACTGCTGGCTTTAACTTGGTTATAAACAGAAACAGGAAATGTTGCAGTTTCAGACAGGTTTTTTTTTTTTCTTCGTTTAGCAAAATAAAACAGAATAGTCCCCCCTACGCTTTAGCAATGACTCTATATAGGTGGATTGCCTTACGTAGTAGCAAGCTGGGTTAAATTTTTTTAAGGCTAAAAAATAATATTTAGAGAACGATAATTCGAGACAAATTGGGTTAAATTTACTAAAATATAATTAGGGATATAAAATCGGAATAATCGTATATAGAAAAGCAAAAAAAAATTATGAAATTCAAGACTTAATAAAACAACTTGATATCAAAGATGAAAACAAAAAAAAAAATTAAAAAATATATTATTGAAAAAGAAAACCCGAGTCAATTTGGACTAATTTGATGAACCCACAACCCGTAATATGAGATTAGAATAAAAAAAAAATCAAACAAAGAACCTAGTAAAAAGATCAAAGTTAAAAAAAAAAACATAAAAAAAAACCCGATCTAATCCGTGTTAACTTTACTAACATGCTCTTCAAATAACTAAATAGAAAGAAAAATGACAAAACTCAAGAACAAATAATTTAATGCAAAATGATAATATAAAAAAACATAAAAAAACAAGGAAAAAAAATCTGAGTCAACCCGGGTTGACTCGACTAACCTATCACTTGCGACAAGCAATCATGATAAAAAAAATAGACTTCCAAAGAAACATCTAACAAAAAAGATCAAAGTTAAATAAAAAAAACATTGAGAAAGAAAATACAAATTGACCTGGGTTAGCTTGACCAGTCCGCTCTCAAAATAACAAAATAATAAGAGAAACAAAAAAATAACAAAGCTCAAGGGTAAATAATTTAATGTAAAATGATGAAATGGTAAAAAACAATATAAAAAAATTGAGAAAAAAATGAGTCAAGTCGGGTAACTCGACCAACACACTCGTGACATAAGAACATGATAAAGAAAAAGACATTCAAAAGGACCTATAAAAAAAAACAGAAGTTAAATAAAAAAATGAGTACGAAAATGTAAGCTAACCTGAGTTAATTTGAATAACTCGCACTTAAGATAACCCAACATATATAAAAGTGAAAAATCACATGGCTTAAGAATCAATAATTTAACACCAAATGATGAAATTATATATAAAAAATCAATTTGCTAAAAAAAACAAGTCAACCATGCTTAACTTGACTAAACTATTAGCCAAGATATGAGATCGCGATAATGCAACAAAATAGAAAGTGAAATTATATAAATAATGAAGGCTAAACGTGAAAAGTTGCGCGAAAACAAACAATGAAGCTAAGAGATTAATAATTAAATGTCAAATTATAAATTAAAAAAATCATTTTTTAATAAATGATTGCCCTGTTGGAAGGCAATCACAAAAAGATAACAAATAAAATATTCAATAGTAAAACAATTTAAAACTTAAACAATGCAGGCAAAATATAGTATAAAAAAGTAAAAGAAAATAATTAGAGACTAAATTAAAAAACAAAAAAACTAAGAAAGGATAATAATAAAAAAGTAATTAAAAGAATAAGGACCAAAATTGGATAAAACATTAAATAAAATTAAATATTAAGGGACAAAATTAAAAAAAAAGATAAATCAAGAAAATGATAAGAATATAGAAATAAAAAGAATGAGAACAAAAAATAGATTAAGAAAACAAATGCAATAAAATTGGAATGGATGGAATTGCAAAAAAATAATAAAAAAAAAGTATAAAATACAGAAATATAGCAATCAAAAGTAGAGGGATCAAATCAGATAAAAAATCAAATTGAATAAAATGCTCAAGGATGAAATTGAAAAATAACTTTAAAAAAACATCAAAAGCTAAATAAAAAATAATAAAAAAAAAGGGTTAAAATTAATAAAATCACAAACTGGAGGACATAATTATTTTTTGGAAGGTCATGAGTGAATTTATAGGAAATAAGAGAGAAAAGAGGGAAGGAATAAAAAACTTCATCACAACCCAACTGTACCTCTTTTATAAGCACATGCCAAACTACTAAAAAAAAGATGACTTTCGCTTTCAATGCCACCTTGAAAGTAGGACTTTGATAACCGGAAGGGATTTCATACGCCACCTAAATAACACAAAAACCATTACGCTCTGACGCGAGCATCGATAAATTTTTTTTCAATAATATTTAATAACATAGAATTACCATATAATCTCTAACCAAATTAAAAAATAACAACTAAACCAGAATAAAAAGACCATGACACCCTTGAAATTAATCTTAGTTTTTTTTGGATTTCAAGGATAATTTTGCAATTTCATTGTTGTTTTAAATGGAAAAGACAGAGAATCCTTCATGTTCATTTTTTTTTCTAAAAAGTATGATCGTAATTTAATTATGTAAGTTGTTAAAAAAAAGACTAAAAAGCTGCTCTACAAAAACTTAATATATATTTTTTTGCTTTTAAGATTAAAATAGTTATTTTACTATAATAATAAAAAAAGATATTCGGATCAATTTATCCTCAACCAATTTTTTCCAATGATTAATGCACGCTTTACAAAAGATGATTGTACCGCCAGTTGCAAGTATAACCAGCTTTTTATCTCAAGGGTAAAAACATAATTACATTGCATTGCTACAATGAATAGGGAGATGTGTCTACGGCACAGCAAATCACCTATTCCTTGTAGTTTTTTTTTGTAATTTTTTCCTAGCTGTAGTTAAACACGATTTTGCTTCTTTGTGATTGAAGAAGATTAATATCAATAAATTCTAATCTCCCATCTAAAGAAAAGGCTGAGGCATAAAGATTCCTGGCAGGTGCTTGTAAGCGAATTGAACGTCTATTATGCATATAACAGTGTGGAGAATTTCTTCCAAGGTCTGTTCTTAGCTTTCTTATGAGGGGCTCTCTGGAATATCACCATCAGTGGTACATGAAGTTTGTAGAGAACTTCCTCCTTGTACATTAAAAAGGTAATTCCAATCTCACTAGGTCTAGGCTAGAATGCTGCTGCTGATGCTGCTGCTTTTGTGACTTGAAATAGGAGGAGCAGCCCTTATCAGAAGACTCTGAAAGAACGCAATCATCTGCACAACATTATTCACGACATTAAATCCATGAGCCATCAGAATGAAGGAAAATTCTAGTATTGCAGCAGAAAAGAGAGATTAGGGTAAAGCTCATACTGTTGCAAATCCAATGCACACAAAAATGAAGCCAGGGAAATTAAATGGTGCATCCTCAGACAGGAATAAAGCTGGAGAATAGAAGGAGAAGTTAATTCTAATAACTTCAGTTCATAAAGTTTCACTTTTGTCAATTTTCACATACCTGTCAGAGGACTATAGATTAAGGGGGAGATGATGTTTGCCAAGGAGATTATTCCTGAAATGCATCCTTGAGCCTTCCCCTGAGATGAGTTTTTATGAGTTGAAATGAAAAGAAGAAAAATATGAATGAATTGGGGTGTCCTTATTCCTCTAGTTAAAAACGTGAACAGTTGAAGATGGATGGGCTGCATTTAACGATTTTGCTCTTTGTTGACAGTTAAAACGCAGATCAAAACACACAGAAGATTGGTTCTGATGACTTTCTGAAAAGTTTGAGCCTGTAAGCACGTTTACAATATACACAGAAAATGGAGGCTATCAGTATCAAGCATAAGACTTCAGCCACTCTTAACTAAGAGTTACCTGCTCATTAGGCCCTATTTGTTTCGACACGATGCTGCGTAACTGTGGAATTACATCAGTAATAAGACTTCCTCAGTCAAAGAGATCTTTCATGAAGATGAGAGTAAATTACTTACACACGGAGGGATGAAAACTGCAAAAACCGAAAAAATGGTAGTGGCATACGGGACCTGCCCACAATGGAAACTTACTTTCAGTGTCATAAGCAACAAGAATCGGAAAAGAAAAACAACAAGAGAAATCAACATCTTCTTACACATGGTCCACCAATTTCATAAAAACAAGAAATCAGAAGATAGAATTCAAAAAACTGACATATAATACCACGAACTCAAGAAGAAAAGGACAATCTGGAATAAAAGATGCAAAAAAAATGTAAATTAGTTGAAGCATTACCCAAGCTGAGCATGCTACACTGTAAAGCAGTGCCTGCAAGATTTCAGGTAAAATCACCAGCATTTTAGGAACTCGTGTTGTTTTAGTTCATCAGCATGAATAAACGCAAACAAGCTAAGTAAGGCTAAGGCTCTTACATTTGCAATGCCCCCTAAAAGCCCTATTGCCAGTAGTTTTTCCTCTGCTACAAGTGGTGCCAACAAGGGCATGAAAAGCAGCTGTCAAATTCACTAGAATTGGGTAATAAGCTCCGGTGACTGGATTTATTATCCGACTATTATGTGATATGGAACGCAAAGGAGTAGAAGATAATGAGAGGAAAGAAATAAATATTTTAGCAACACGAAATTTTGTAAATGCGTACCTGTGATGCCATTCCTGAAACACCAAGAAGTAGCATTAGATCAGCATACTGGTTTTTGCTGAAGTGAAAACGAGCCTTCAAGTAGTACTGCATGGCACAAATCATTCAAGTTGGAAACCAGAAATTCTGATGAATGTTTTATTGATATTTCCTAATATGCTGTCTCATTTCAGGGTTGTTCAATTGTGTTTTCGACTTTTACTTAGTTGTTCTTGTTTGTCTCCACTTAGTTCAACATTTTATACTTTAACTGAGAATTTGAATTTCCCAGAAGTTTTTGGCGTTCTAATCTGCTCTATTGGTGGAAAAGGCATTTTCAGATTATTAAGATTGACGATCTATAAAGAGAGTAACATCACCATTAAGGAAGAGAGTTTTGTACCATGATAGAAGCCTGCAGTCCACCATATGAAAGACTATGGAAGAATGCAACAATTGCTGCTTGCGAAAATGTTACGCTGCAACACAGTCACAGAATCTGATATCATACTAGAAGAACATTAACTATGGCGGTTTGAGTAAAGCACAAGGTGTTTTGCATTTGCCTTGTAGTCAATCCTTAACTACCCCTACCTGCTCTTCAGCAAGCTAATGATAGCCTGAATTGATGGAATCTTCTTAGATACCATTGGCTTCCTTGGTAAATCACCATCAACTTGACAGTGATCATCCTGTCCGCTCTTCAAGATTGGCTGCGTCAAATTTTCGCTATGTGGTAGACTTTCCTCGAGGAAGATTCTCATGTACACGGCGGCAAGCATTGACAACAACGCAGCAACCTAGAATGGACTAACAGTGTTAACAGTGGCCAAAAGAGGGGCGCACTTCTTTAAGGTATTTTTAGCAACAGAAACCTGAAATGTCAAAGCAGTGGAGAGGAAACGAGCAGCTAAGGTTCCACAGACAAGCGCGGCTGTTGTTATGCCAGACAGAATTCCAAATACTGATGTTCTTTGTCTCTCTAAAACGTTGTCTGCCTGAATGTTTTTACGAGATGAAACTTAACGGTAAGAACTGCCTCACGACATATCGTTTGGCAAGCAAAAGTTGCTACAAAGTAATTAGATTGATTAGAGAGATAACTACCACATAAGCAAGAGCAAGGCAGTCGATGCTCCCTTCACAGATCATAGCTGTGAGGGTCCTGAGCGCATAGTAGGCATAGAAGAAGCCGGTTGTCCTGCTATATGCCAGTATAACTGCAAAAAATAGAGAAATAAATCAAATAATAATAATAATTTGATTTTTAATACCAAACCATGAGATTACGTGTAAAAAAATAACAATTTTATAAGTAAAAATATTCAATTTCTATTTTCAATTGAAATCTTTCCATTTTAATTGCTCATGAGCTGGGCATTGATTCTTTTTCCTGCTAGTTAATTTGACCCGTGACGTCTAATAAGTTTTTTGGCAAAGAATATAAGTAAATTTTTAATTAAATATATTGAGAATTATTTATTTCAATAAATATAAAAAATAAAATATAAATGTCTTTATTCAACTTCCTTCACTGCAAGTCGAACAATTTTTTTATAACACAAAAAAATTAATATATAAATGTTATTAACATGCTTTTTAATATTGAGTAAAAAATATAATTGTAAATCAAAAACTCAATTGTTACATATAATAACATATAATATAGATTATATGGGTTAATAAAAACATGTAAGATCTTAGACTAATTTTTAATTTAGTAGAAGAATGAAACAATATTATAATTTGCTACGCTAAAATATTATTTTCTTAGTTTTTATATAATAATTTTTTAAAAAATATAAAGAGTAAAAATAAGAACAAAAAAAAATAGTATAGATAGGTTAAGTGTAAAGTGATAAATATTCAAAGTGTAAAAAATAATAAAAAAATATAATATTTTTTTTCAAAAAAAATGTAAAGAAAAAAAAGAAAAAACTTAAAAAAATATTATAAAAATAAAGATAAATAAATGATGATAAATAAATTAAGTGTGAAATGATAAAAATCTCAAGTATAAAGAAAAAAAATATAATAAAAACTTATTTTAAAAAAAATTAAAATTTTAATTTTTTCACCGCTACAGTCAAAACAAAATTTACAATTATACTATTTTTACAGAAAAATACTATTTTCTAATATTTAGAAATTTTAATAATATTGCGAATAAGACTTCCATGATGTTGAATAAATTTATTTTATTAGAAGGCTAGACTATAAAGAAATTAAATTATCTTTTCCTTATATCTTCATTAATTTAATATGAAAAATGCAACGGCTAAAATCCAGCCTTTCCTAGATTCCCCTATCACTAGCTCCTGTGCGCGGGGCCAATTTACGAGTGCTATAGATTCACATGTCAAGCAATTTCTAGAGCCGTCCGACACTCATATTTGGCGGTTCCTAAGTAGATCATTACGGATGTGCACAAAAGCCGAGAAACGTGACCTCTCTGTGATAAAAGAATTTACAAATTTTGGAATGATTTTTCTGAAAATGAAAGAGTGATAAAGAAGGTTCACCAACTACAAGTTACGTAGGAGAAAAAAAATGTACGTTTAAGTTTTATGATTGTTTATATAATGGTTATTAAAAATTTATATAATTGTTAATTTTAAAATCTGTAAAATTAGTTAAAGTATATATAAACTGATCTGAACATTTATTTTAAACAAAAAAAAAGCACACAACATAACATTTGCTTTTGACAAAAGTCAACTGTGTTTTTAGTGTCGTGGTGTGTATTATTTGTTATTTAAAAATATATTAAAATATTTTTAAAAAATCTTAACATTATCACATAAAAACTATAAAAAAAAACATTAAAAAACCATGAATTTAATGTTTTTTTTAAATTAAATGTAAGTTTAAAATGCATCTAAATGCAATAAACAATTATAGTTGTTGCGTGAGCTGGTAGAGGATCTGAGCTATTGGACCCTGGTAAAAATACAGTTGTTTTTAATAATTTAAATTAAATCTCAAACTAGAAAATTACAAGTTTTTCAAATAAACTCGGGGGGCATGCCGGGTTTAATAAATATTTGACAATAGGTGAAGCTGGTTTGACAAAAACGACACCGCTAAAGCGGCCGACATGCTGCAAAGCTATGTATACCCATGAGATAGATATTTTTGCTTACGATCACACCACCGACCATGGTGCCAGTGGGGCCCTTGTGCACGAGTACCATATCCCTCCCGGCACTCAGGGGACAACAATCATAGCTTGTGGATAAGTATGAGATTAAGTGTATAACATATGATTACCTAAAGGAATAATGGAGAGAGTCATAGGAAGTGTGAGCAGAGCCTTCCTTCCATATTGGTCTGATAGATTCCCAATAAGCGGCAACATCACAACTGTTCCCATTCCAATGATCTGCATAATATACACTAATGTTAAAAACAAATTTAACAAATAATGCACCCATGGCATCAACAGTGGGAAACAGAAGTGACTTCAACTATTAGTACTTGGACCACTTCAGTTATGAGTATTGGACTCCCTCAATTATTACAACCCTGGATTTTATCTTCCTGTAGGAGTTGGGTAATTGTCGTTGTGATGAGAATGGAGAGAGACACACTGGCCAGCCATTTCAAATATCTGCTGTTATTTACACATCATAAATAGTATCTAAGAAAACTCACTGTGGAGAACTATATTAAACAAGAATAACAGAGTGATGCTGTTTGTCCTGAAATTAAGATTGATTTTCTGGAAAAATCTAACCATTTGATCAATGGTGGGTCGTTTAGCTTGTAGCTAGAATCGATCAGTGAGATCCATCTCATCGATAACTGATAGTAGAAATTTACTTCAGAAAGAATTGCTCATCAAATGAATAACTTCAGTACTGCTTCTGCATCCTTAACTAGTAATTAACTAACTGGTTTTGTCATGTAAGATGAAAGTAGATGTCATTTTCTCCTAGTGAACCTCCGAGGAATAAGATCATGATATTGCCTGTTATGCAGATGGATGCATGGCTATCAACATCTTTCTTGGGAGGTACAGAATGGACACAGAAGAGATGTTGCAAGCCAAATCATACGCCATCGCCATCTACATATCCTTGCATGGCGTATATTGATATAGACATCAAGAGGATATATACTAGAAAAGGGCATATGTATATATGGCACTAAAGTTTTTTCAATTAAAAAAGATGAGTTTCTGGGAAACCTCAAGAACCCTTTTTTTTTTTTGTGTTCTTCCAAAAGAATTTTTTTTTAAGTAGCTCTTTAATTGTCTCATGTGATTAAATTAAAAGGCACATGGACATGCACTGATTGTTTTCTAATAAAGATAATGAGTTCATATGGAATTTCTTGAAGACCCTTTTTGGTTCTGTTTATAGTCTTCATCGTTTCTTCAGAGATCATGTAAGCCATGCAAATTAAATTAAGAAATGCATAATCAATCACCCCTACTGAGAATTCGCAAGTTCTCCCATGGATAAAGATGAAGGAAAATAAATAAAAATATAAAGAGAGTAGCATACGGCTTGCTGGAATCCGGTGAGGTAAATGGCAAGAGAGCACTCATCTTGACCTGGACAAACTGCTTCCATGGTGACATCGGTTACGGCCGGAAGCACCATTAAGCTAGCGAAGGTGGAGAGGAATACTGTCACAAAGAGGTGGATCAATTCTGTGAACTTCTCCATGTCCTTCTTTTTCTCAGAAAATCTAGCAATAGCCCTCTTGGTGCTGCTTTTTTCTTTGACGTTAAAACTCTACTAGCTAGCTTAACTTCTGAAGAACTTGCATACCACACTCGAAAAGGAGCAGATATTAATGCGTGGGTGGGTGGGTGGGTGGCTGCCTAGTCCTTTTCTATATATGTTTTTTCCGGAAACATTGGGCATAGAATGCAAATAAATAGTGAAATTAATTATAATTTTATTGCAGTTACTAATCGTGACATCTGATGAAATATAATGAACAACTTCTTTCTAACAACCCCACTCCATTTTCTTTTATCTGTTTTTATTACACGTTTTTTTTTATCACTAGAGTTTAAAGGGGTATATGTGTCACCTTTTTATCATAACAAGTTGTGTTTCAAACACGACATGTTAAGTTATTAAATTTATAAAACAAAATAACTATTTTATCATGTTTAAAAATAATGATATTTAATAAATATTATATTTTAGGAGCATATTAAGATGAAAATTTGCTATTTTTTACAAACTTTTTCATATGATATTGATCTCCAAAAATCTTTAAATTACTATCCTAATTTATTTTTATGAAATATTAATTTAAAGTAAAGAAAAACATAAAATAAAAATAATTTTTTTCCAAAAACGTTTTTAAAACACAAATCTATGTAAAGGTTTTATAAATAAATAAAGGAAAAATTGATTTGGGTGAGTTAATTAAAAATAAGTTAACTTGCAACTCAATTCAATTGGACCTATTAAAAAGTAATAAAAAAATTCATTGATTTTTTTAAAAAAATCTTTTTAAAATAAATTTATTTTAATCTTTAAAAAATTTTGAGTTAAATCTAGATGAGTTCACTCTCTTGAATCATAATCTAGATTTTATTTTGGTTGAGTTTAATAATTATTATAATTTATGATATAAGGTTGAATCTTGTAGGGTTTAATATTTATTGTAGTTAAAATATATAAATTTCTTTCATCAAAATCAATTTTTTTAACACGTGCTTTACTTTACCAAACTCATTTTTAGAGATTTTTCACTGTTTGAAATATATAATTACATGAACTCTCATCAGTCAACTGCAGAGATAATTATTATAAAATCTTCAAATTTTATTTAATGACCATTTTAGGCCTTGACCCATACTGGTGGGCCGAAAACCTAATCACTAGGCCCAATTATGCAATCGTTTTTATTTAGTAATAACGCTTGCAAGCCTTGATTATATTGGTTGGTCCAAATTAACACTAGGCAAGTCTCGGTACTTTCACTCACAGAAATCATTAAGCCCAAGTGCGCTTGATTGTGATCGTGCCAGCTATGGAATCGTGATTCTTGATTACGATGGCTCTTGCTGCTGCAGCCCGTAAAGAAAAACCTTTTTATTTTGGATTTTTTTTGATAAAAAGATATTTCTATTATTTTCTTTTCCTCATCATATCTATTTTTTTATTATTATTATTAATATGAGTGTCCGAACCAGCTTGCGTGTACCTCAACTAATTTTATTGATCCTAAAATTAACGACCATGTAAACCTCCAGTAATCATCATCATACTCTACTCTGGAGGTTGACCTTATATCATGGATGAAAATTGACCCGGTTTAATCCAATTTTTGATTAACTTTTTTAAAAATAGAAACTTGAAATATTTTTTTTATAAAAAAAACTAGTAAGTTATCATGTTAGCCTGCTGCGCTACAATAGAAAACATAAGAAATATAATATTTTTTTTTTATAAAATACAAGATAAATAATTTTATCTATGCTAGTTTTTGAAATGAAATAAAAGCCTAAAATATTTTTTTAAAAAAAAAAACTAACTTTTTTCACTAATATAATTTGAGTTAAATCCAAGATTAGTCAGTCATCAGATTATCCTATTAAGCTACGGAGAAACATAAGAAATACAATATTTTATTATGAAATATAAGATAAATAATTCTCTCTATACTAGTCTCCTAAACTAATGAGAAAAAATAATATTTTTAGACTAAATAATTCTATACTTCTTAAAGTAAATAGGAGAAACAATAAAAACATTATAAATAAAAAAATATTTTTCTAAATTAAATAATTAAAAAATAACCAGGAAACAAATAGTTTTCACCCAGTTATATATTTTTCCTTGGTAAATTAATTACGAGTTGGGTAAGACGGTGAAATTTCGAACAAATAAATCTTATTATGTAAATGAACTTGAAAATATATTTATTAGGAAATAAAAATAAAAATGAAGCTCATCCAATAAAGTTGGAACTCCAATGTGGGGCCTTGTAAGAAAGTTCGTAAAGAACTTCGAAGAATTTACTTGGAAAGATCTCTCGTGTTAATTACAAGCCTAACTAGACGAGTTTTTTTCCCCCAAGTTACCAGCACGAGGACAAAATCTGTTGAAATTTACATCTACTAGGCTGCACTTCCTCGAGAGAAACTTTAGAACAAAATCAAAAGCGAGAAATATGACCAAAATCTCAAGTCTTAATTAATTCCTAAATTTAATCAATTAACTTAAATTAATTAATTTTAAAAGTATCAAGTGTCATCATGTATATATATCGGCTTTTCTTTCAATATTCAAAGTTATTGAGATAAAAACCTCTTTATCTTTTCAATATAAAATAAAATTCTCTTTATTTATCTATCTAATATAAAAACTATTATTTTTATAACATAGCTAGTTAAGAACTCCATCTCAAGTTGCAAAACCGTGGCCCACGGCTTCCCCATCATACCGCGTTAAATCAACCAGTAGAGAGGAGGCTACAAGGTATCTTTTCTCTTTTGACTTTTTAAATTTGAACATGGTTAAGGAAATATATTTTTTAAATGCATCAATCGTATAAAAAATATACTGTTAAGATTATTTGGAGAAAAAAAATCTAATCTAAGTCCATCAGAGGATATCTTTATTTTTTCTTAAAAAAGCTGTCAACATCAGATTCAATGGATGTTTTGTCAGTAGGCGCCGACAGTCGCTATCTTGAAAATGTTGAACGGGAAAGCTTGTTACAGGAAATTTCACTAAAGGTTCACCAATCAAGTAGAAGAAAAGGGAGAGTCACTGGGCCTGCTGCAGGACCTGAACCTTCTACAAGCATGCTGGCCAACTTAAGCTCTGCCCTAGAGGAGGGCTTATAAAGAACAAGGAGTAAAATGTTATAAATCATCATCAGATGAAATCTTTATTTAACTGGGTTTACAAGCTTCATCTGTCCACGTTTAGCTTGTTCGTGAATTGGCGTAAACTTGAATCTGTCTTAGATTGATGTCATGAGAACACGTTAGGTGGCTAGCATTACAAGCCGCAATCTAAGAAGCTCTGCAGAAGTTTCTATCTTGTGCTTGAAAATTTGTGTTGCTCGACATATTTGGCCTAAACTTCTGTGCAAATAATACATTATTAAAACAGAGCAACTTCTGAGAGTTTCACTTCTCTTTTTCTTATATAAACCTCATGCAACTGTATAACTGAAACCCCATTGCAAATGATTATAGAGAAGCGACATCAACAGCATAGCACGCGCTGTGTTTTATTTGGTTAGCTGTATCATCGAATTTTGCACTAGAAATGAAGCTTGTTGCCTTGCCAGTATTCTTAACTTTCTTTTTAGCTGCTGCTCTGGTTGTGAACTTTTCATCTGCTGTCCTTTCGTATTTGTTGTTCAACTTCTTAATTGTGGTCATCATCTTTTGGAGTTATAAGCCATGCAAAGAAGAACTCGATAAACTCTGGCCGCCTTTACTGTCTTCATGTGGAGATGCCTGTGTTAAGAGCAAGGGTGAGAATGAGAGCAATGAGAATGCTGAACCTTCATGTGATGTTGCAGGGGACATATGTGTTAACATTAAGGGCGAGAATGACAATAATGAGAAGGCCCAGGACAATGACAATGACAATGGCAATGGCATAGACAATGATGACGAGAAGCACAGTTGTTCTGACGGTTGTAATGAAGACGACATCAACAATGGAAGCGCTGCTGAGATTGGTTGGCAAGATGTTGATGAAGAGATTGATGAGAATCTGGAGAAGAGAATTGAAGACTTCATTGCTAAGGTTAATTATGGATGGAGGGAAGAAATGTTAAGGGACCAATAAATAATCATCTTCATGATCAGTTGTGGCTTGTTTAAACAGGTATTAAAAATAGCTCACCGAAGCACTTGTGAATACAGTGAATGGTTTTCGCGACTCTCGATACCCAGATTTTTGCAGGGGCTCTGTTCGTCAAGTTTCCCTTTTGTACTCATCTTTGGTCGTTTTGCTTTATTGATTTTCTGTTATTACGACGACAATCAAATAAGGCATGTATAAGCGTGAAGGTAAAATACTCGTCTTTTCTTCTTATCTGGGTTATACTCGGGCTGGAGTGTGAAAGAATGAGCCAGCATCACAACTTAACACACACAACTGCAATCCAAAACATAACTTAATCGGGCAGAATCCAGCACAAGAATGTCCTGATTTCATAATAATTTAAACCAAGAACGTTTTGTTAATCAAAATCTTAATGTTATTATCACTATATTATGGTACTTTATAATCCTATCAATCAAACCTCTTTTTTTTGTTTTTTTCCTTTCCAATGTGAAAGAATATCCTCATCCTGCTTTATGTATTGAGACGTTGAGACCAAACCTCTTTCCAATAAGATCTTAAACAGCTCATCTACATCCACAATAAACTAATTTTCTTTCAGCCTTTCACTTTTTTCTTTTCGTTTTCGATTTCAGATAAATTTCGCAGAAATACATAAAAAAAATAAATAATACAAAGAATCAAGCATACATCGAGGGGAGAATTTTTTTCATGTTGCTTCATGATGTGCCAACGACCTGGTCAGATGAAACAAACGTGTAGGACAACCTGCTACTTAAATGGCTTCAAGAATCCTTACTTGTAGAGGGTAAAATACTTGTATTACATTTAGTTCACGGAACTCTCAAGGTAAAGATTCTAAGCTACAAGGAACCTGATCAAAGAGGGACACTTCAATTTGAATTTTAACCTCAACTCAACTCCTGACGCCAAAGCAAACATGGCAAATATACCCCACGTAGTCTCTCTTGTTTTGCAAGAATACTAGGGAGCTATACAGGAAAACACGTTTCAACTCCATACCCTTCCAAGTAGACTCCGACTTAAAACGGATATTGCCTGTGGATATTTTGTTCCATTAGCAAGAAGGCTTTGATTTGCATTGCATGACAAACGCAAACAGAAATATTGATTAGCTTAAGTATGGATATGAGGGTCCAATGAGTGTTTATGATACAAATACCATAAACGAGGGAAAAGATAGACTAATTAAGGAGGCTTCTCGTAGGAATTCTGCTCTCTGAAGTCTGCAATTGCACTTCGTATCATTTCAGACACATGGGGTTGAACAAACATGTGAGAGCTGTCCAAAATATGAATAATGAACTTCTGTGATGCCGGTAGCGAAGCATTCAAATTGATGATGAATTGTGCCATAGGTATGTCACTACAATATAAACATGACAAAAGTCCTTCGGTAGAAAAAATTGGAGCAAGAAAGGTGAAGCTAAAGAAAAGCCTCCACCACATGCATGAAATATATGCACATCTAAATGCACCTACTTGGCCATTCCATTGCAAGCAACGAATGGCTTCAAATTATCGCATTGATGACAATCACATACCAGCCCAAGAATGGATGCCTAGAAATGCATTAACAACTAAAAAATTCCTCAATTTCCTTGGCTGAAAAGGTTTTAAGCTAATGATATATTTACCAGGATATGAACAACCCTTTAGTGGCATTCACCATTTGTAGGAGTCTGAAGTCTGAACTGCAGGAAAAATTACAGGGATTTGAAAGTTAGCACATTTTCTGGATTGAATATAATACCATTAACAAATGCAACAACATCAGACTAGAACAAAAGAACCAAAACAACAAAAAAGAAAAAAAGAATCTTTTTGTTTATTTCTACAGCAACCCATTAACCAAAACACAAATTTCCAAAGAATTGCTTCACCATCAGAGAGAACACAATTGAATAACAGAGATTTCACATTCAATTACTTCAGAAAGCCACAAAGTTTATGTTTTTGGTCTTTGCTTACACAAAACAATTTTAAAAAAAATTGACCCAAAAAAAGTGTAATCAGTTGCAGTGGCAATAACCAAAAGAACCCAGAGGGAGTATTTTGGCCCATAAAAAATCACGGAATATTAATCTATAATATTCCATGATTTTCATCTATAGCGGTATTTCACCTTTTTTTTATGAAAAGTTGAGGACATCATGGAATAGAAAATCTAAAAACCTGTTGTCGTCGCTTACTAAACCAATCGCGTCAATTAAATCTCTAAGCAATCCAACGTTGGCCTCATCACTGCAACTGAGAACTGTTGATGTTATTTACATGCTCAATTGCGTGAAATAATCACCAATCGCATCAATTAAATCCTAATTTATCTCAAATCAACAAACCCTAATATATAAAACTTAACCCTAAACAACAATCCAATCAACGCTCAAACAATCACAAAATAAATATGAAACCCACGAAATAATGAGTAATAAAGCATGTTTACCTAGATTTGTCGACTGAGGAGTGGTGGTCGCGGCGGTGGAGGCTACAAATCGCGTTGGGGACGGCGGTTTTTGGAGAAAAAACACGAAGGATGCTGGGTTTGGAGGAGGAATAATCGGCTGGTTTATGCGGTTACAAGGAGGAAAGAAAGGGTTGGGTCGACTGGGTTTTTTAGCAGCGGCGGAAATGAGGAAGAAGAAAGGAAGTACTATTCTAAATTTATGTTTTTAACTAAACATATTTTATCTTTTTTGAGTTTTTTTTTTATTTTGAAATACTAAATAAATACAACCCAAGATTATTCATAAAAACGTTCCTTCACTGCAATCAATTTGCAACAAAAAAAAAAAAAAAAAAAAACAATAGAGATGCTGCCCTGGAATTATGTAACCACTCTTTGACAGCGATTTCAAGTTTGCTTTTGAGGAAATGATGATCATCTTCTTCGACCCTTTGGCAATCTTAAGCATGTTTTCCGCAACCCCAACCTGATGACCTTTTCCTTTCAGTTCTATTTCTATTTCTTGCCGTTGGTGACCGATAAGGTTGCGAAATCCTTCTCTCTGTTTGCAAAACTGGGTTGTCTTATTCTTCAACTTCTGAAACAAAAAGACAAAAAAAATGAAACGATGAGGTAAAGGAATGTGTAGAGACTACTGCTAATTCCCAACCACTCTCACCCTGGAACAGTCAGGTTGATATCGATTTTCATTGCAAGTCTTGGACAAAGATTCTAAATCAGGCGATCGCGTCAGAATGGAAGCTAAAACTGGTAAGTGGTGGTCCTTCGGACAGCAATTCACTGTAATGACCATTTACTGGAGATCATCAAACACATCAGGAAGGTGATTGAGAAGGAATTGACCTGCAGCATCGCTATCATAAGTAAACACTATATAATTCAGCATAAAACAATTGTAACAGTTAAGTATAAGCATTGGATATCTGACTTTTTTAGAGCATTTTTAGAATGAGAACCTAACATAGAATTCAAAGAGAGATGCTCAAGAGAAGCAAACACTCCACTGGGCTCTTCAAGACACTTATATTGGAGATCTAACTTGAATTCTCAATGTCTTGGAACCAAACATCCACCTAGGCGATTCAAAAGACTGAATTTTCCTCCGACCCAAAAGATGGTTCATCTAAGCTAGAATTTTCCTCCGACTCGGAGAATGGATCTTCTTCAGCTATCCCAACCTCAAGGTTAATCTCCTGAACTTGACAATTCACAGAAACATCGATCCATTTATCAATAAGATTTAAATCAATATCACAGTTATCTGTGTGCCGGCAAGCCCAGTGGAGTAAAAAACGAAGTATCGCCATGCCATTTCGCTGGCTCAACAATCTATCCACACGATCACCAAATTGCTTACACAAAATTTGGGGGACCATCATATGAACAATTTGTTATAAACTTAAGAAATGGGCTAGAGACGGACAATTGTCTACACCATTTTGATGCTGCTGCAGTTCGAGCCTTGCCATCCATCTCAAGGAAGGAAAAAAAAATTGTGATGAATAATGGGGTCTGGCAGATTAGATAATCGAACCAACACCGCAGCATTACTACACTGCTTTTCGACCTCGTTCTGTGACCTCGTCCTTATGCTCAAAAGTCCTCTACTACAGATGTGAAAAACTGCCTAATCAGAGATGTATCTCAAACTAATACAGGAAACAACATGTCCAAAATCATTGAAGATGGAATCAACACGACTATAAATAAATACCATATGACAAATATACAAAAGCAATAGGCACAATGAAAAATAAGGCCGAGACAGAGAGATTTCAGTTTGGAGTATCACAAAATTCTCTTAATACATTGCCTAATCAGATAATTGTTTTTTTTATGTTTCTGAAGGCAAAACTTCTAAGGATATGGTTAATTGGATAATGTTCAATAGACGGGGAATCTAGTTGAGAATTATTTCTGTGTGGGGATTCAATAGATAATTGGGTGATAGTTGAGAAATAAATATGTCTTTCGTCCACATTAAATTTAATTCATGCTTTAAAAAAAAAAAAGGAAGTTATTCACACTAATAATAAGAATTTGAGATAATAACATAATAATAAGTGTGAATTTTTACAATGTATGTCAACGATTATTTATTTCAAATAGATGTGGAGACTCTGAAAATTATAACAATCAAGTAATTATATTACAGGAAGAAATGTATTATATGCTTCTTCTTTTCTGTTGCCTAGCCATGCTGTGCCTTCTACTGGCTCTCTGATGCCCATCGCAGTAAATTGACGAGCTTTAGCATGCATGTAAATTTTTGTCCCCCATACAAATTGAAAAAACCCATTTCAACAAGACTGTCTTCTACTTTGGTTATATTATTTTGGCCAAAGTAGATGAAATCAATCACTTACAGGGTGGTTGTTTCCTATTTAAGAAGTTGGGTTCGTAGATGAGGAGGTAGCACTTATAATTGGCTAACTATAACAATACCAAAAGCAGCCTGGAGTTAGGTGTGTATGATATTCTTCTTTCAAAGAATACAAACTACATATTGGAATATGGAAGTTAAGATGGTTAGGGCTTGGGAGAAGATGAATGATTGGAATGACAGGTTACAGACAGCTCACCAATTGACAATCTTGCATTTGTACGAGGACCCCATCACACCTACCCTGTTCTCCTGAAGTATCTCTTGGCCTTTCTTATAGATTTGGTCCTGTGCTGTGCTGTGCTGTGCTGTGCTTATTCAACTGCTCAAAGCTTATTCAAGATAACCAAACACAGATAACCCTTTGATTTCATGTATACGCGTTGCTACTTTCCAGCGCAATGTCAGGATTTGCATGTGAGGGGTTGGTGAGCTTCGTTATGGTTTGTTGTCATACATCAATAAATTAATTAATCAGTTAGAAAGCTTAATCGATTAAAGAAATATTTCTTTTTATTGCTTCGAAATGCAAGTAAACTAACTCTTTCTTTGACAAATGAACCTCTGATCTCATAGCAAGAAGCATTTGTAAGCGATGTGACCAGGCATTCTGGTTTTTTGGCTAACAAAGTCAAGCTATCAGTGGTTATATCTGGATTATATAGTTTATTAAGATTCTGAGCCAGTTCCCATATAAGGCTGGTAGATACAGGAGTTATTAATCCATTAAACCACGTATCAATCTGCTAACGGGGAAATTAAAGATGGACCAGTGCTTGGAAGTTTCAGAAGGGAAGGCCTCACCGAAGAGAGATTTTCGATCATTAAGAGGTCGAAATCATCGGAGTCTGAAGAGCAATTTGTTGGAATCCATTGCACAAGTAAATGATGGAAGTGTTGTTTCACACACTAATAAAGATGAAGATGGATTTGTGAGGATGAAGTTGGTGGTAAGGAAGCAAGATTTAAAGCAAATGTTAGAGCTGATGAGAGGTTGCGAGAGCAGTACTAATCAATCATCATATTCACCAGCATCATCTTTATCCCTCGAACAGCGATTAAATCTTCTGCGGAGAAAGCATCTTTCAAGATCCAACGCAGCAAAGGGGAGTTGCCGGCGTTCTTGGACTCCTGCACTCCAAAGTATTCCTGAAGAGCTCTTATATTAACTGCTGACATGCTAACATCTAGAAAGGTTTTTCCTTCAACTTACATGTCATCAATCCTGTTTGTTTCCTCCATTCTGCTGTCAGTTCCATGTTATTGTGCTTCTGCTATATCCAAGTTTTGGAGTATTAATATATTGCTTGTTAAGACACAAAATCACTGAAGAATGGGGAATTCGACAGAGAAAGATGGAAGAAAATAAGAAGTAAGCATCAATGGTAAGAATTCGACAGCAAAAAACCTGTGAATTCCTACCCTTTCTTGCTTCAATATGGATTGGAAGGGTATGCTGGTAAAAAAAAAGATCCTATTAACTAGGAAAAAAGATGGATACAAGATTAAAAGGTAATGTATCCTCAGATAAAATAAAGATCGGAAATCAAAAGAGTTTAATGATTTTCCTCAATGGCGGTTAATCCATGAGGTTTTTCTTCTTATTTTGAACCACACAATGGTATGATATTTCCCTTTCTGATTCAGAACTGGCTACCATCTCATTATGCAGCAACTAAAAATTAACTTCGATCAATAGATTAATGCCGTCTTTTCTTGTCTCGGCAGCCCGTGCTTCCACACTTGCATTTGAATGCTTTGATCGGATGATGCTTGTCATCAAACTGAATACCATAATCCTGCAATAATAAACATTCATTAACCCTGCAATATATAGTCTTAAAGTCAACAGATGCCAAATAAATTTGTTCTGTTTACTGAACAAAGCACGTGATATAAGATGGAGCGAAATTTTACCCACGTCAACTCTTCCATCGGCTCAATACCTCTAGTTGTGAAAAAAGCATGCTGCATGATAAGTAGAAAAAATAAACAATTGAACCCTTACATCCACGGAATTCAAGATATGATTCTATTTCACTGAGAAAAGAAAAACACTAGCTAGCATTTGGTTACTGTTACGAGATAGTGGAGACAAAAGGGGCTTGCCTCCTATATTTCCTGTTTTAAAAAAACAGAAATTCAATTGAAAATGATCACAGAAATATCTTATTTCATGTCTTTGTTTTCGTTCTTTCAATCAAACATTTTTTTGTTTATTTTATATTTATCTCTTCTGTCATAAGACACCAGCTAAACGCAACTCAAGCTTGAGAATCTAAGCTTCATACTCTATAATAGTGATGATCCGGAGTCTCCACTTCCACTGGAATCTCAATCAAGTTAGAATCATAACACCTGACAAAAAACAAAGTATAATTAAGATATCCACACTCATGCATGATAAAAAACTTAGCACCTAAAAAATTTCTTAATCAAGTAGAGGCAACGTAGGAAAGTGTCAGGAGGGCTATGGAAGCACCTGTGATTGATAAACCTGCCAATGTTTCCAAATTCTGTTGCGTCCAAGCAAAGGGCCTCCTCATCCTCCAGTATCCTTTCAGAGCCCCAGTCTGCATCCAGCAGCACTGGATAAGTATGCCTCTCCTTTTTAGCAGCCCTTTCATTGTTTCTTTCGTGCAGTTCCTGATTCGTCACAATTTCGCCTACATACTCACAAATGAAAGTGCCTTTCTTCAGGGCATTCACAGATTGAACACCCCACCCTTTCCCTTCAGGTGCTGCAAAAACCTAGATAATATATACATAACTTGGTAGTTATTACACAAAAAGATGCCATGAAGAAAAAAGGACATAAATACTAAATGGCTTCTAAATGAACATGCTGAGGTATCTAACAGGAATTTACTCAGACCTGCAAAGCAACTCGTATCCCTCGCTGGACAACACGATTTCCACATTTCTTGTTGCATCCACATTTACTCCAGCACTCTTTTATAAATTTCCTAGTTAAATGGCCCTTGCATCGTTTCATTTTCCCATATCTCTGTTGCGGTTCATTCTGCAGGGGTCAGATTTCACAGTAGTAGAAGTGTTTTCTTTGAGGATCCAGAGACACGGCAATGGCTTCATCCAAAAATTCTTCCTTCAGCATTCCCTTCTGCGTGTAAACAAACTCGCCACCTGTTTCCGCAGCACATGCACAAGGCAAGTCTGAGGATAGACAATCTCCAAGACATTGTGCACAACAGTTATCTTCTGATATTCGAGCAAGAGAAAAATCAACATGGCCACCTTGGTATACCATGTTATTTTTTATGTAGATAAAATCTGGCAACTCTAGTGTGCTGCTTTCATTCACTAGGGGAACTGGTATATTATCTTCACCACGAGATATATCTTTGAGATAAATGGGGTATTTCTTTTGAAGGACAGCCTCCATCATCTGTGGTTCTGAAGATTGTGGGTCTTGTAGAACCTTACTCGGCTCCAATGTAGAGTTTTCCTCGTTATCATCTGTTACAACTTCTTTTCCTTCAGGCTGCTTTGATTTCTCACAAATGTTTCTCCCAGTTTCACTGCTAGAACCGTTGTCCATCTCCAAGAAGAACCAGCACACCTTTTCCATCAACTTCACCAAAGAGAAATCAGGATTCTGGATTCCATATGTTTTGCGGCATTCATCTTCCACCTCTTCTAGAACTGCATCCAAACTCCGTTGTCTGAAATAAGAATTTCCAGAAGAGTTACAAATTAAGGAGACCTTCACTTCTGCATTGACTGAAGATGCAATATCAAACTGTGATGAATTGGAAACACCTTCATGTACTCTATCCTCCATAACTCTATCCTTCACAAAATTTGATCTTGTTCCTCTAGCAGCAGCTTGAGGAGATTCTAGACTCTTTCCTTTATCCTGAGCTGGTGGACTAGAACCCAAAATTTTAGCTTTTTTGTTAGCGAAGTTAACAGCAGAAAATGAAGCCTGGCCATGCCGCTGTTCGAAATTGTGATTCAAGTTTGATTCCTCATTCCTCTCCTTTGTTAGAATATCAATCAGTTCTTTATAATTATCTTCTTCAATGAACTTCCAGTCATCTTTATACAATTTTACCAGTCTTTTTAGCGTTTCCTTAACCTTTTCTTCGGGGAAGCCAAAATGCGCCACTGCCATGGATGCCTCTGCTATTTTTGTACTGTGACCGCCAGTATTTCGTGCCATATCTAACCGAAAATTCAATGCAATTTAATCTGGAACTAACTTCATCTGGCCCTTCACCTTCAACAATAGGCTTCAAAGTGAGAATTCTTGTCCACTTCTGACAAAAAATACTGTTAAAACTTTTAAAGTGGAGGCATCTCTACTCTGATTTTTAAGTCCCTTGGTGTAAAACCAATTTGGACTCTTCAAATCTGACATGAAGTTAAAAGAAGAAAAGTTGTCAACTGAACTATTTCAATTGAGTGACGCTAGAAAAAAAAACCTTAAACATTAAATCTTAAACCCTAAATCTTTACAAAGACACAAAGAAATCATCAATTGCAAAGGTTTGAACTTTATCACTCAAAAAAGAAATAAGAATATAATGAAAGATTCATATATATCATCAATATTCTAAGAAAAAAGTTGGTTTCTTTTCTCTTTTGATTAATCTTATTGTAGGAAGGCTCTTGAAAAAGACCCTGGTGGGGTCAAGTTTTCCTTGAAGGAAAAAACATGACAAAAAACCCTAACCTACTGTAAATTAAATAATAGGTTTGTTGCAAGAAAAGAGGTTTAAAGAGGTAAAAACCTGGAAACTCAATTTCAAACCCCACCATTGTTCATTGAAACTCTAGCAAAATAGGAGAGATTAATGAGTTTATAGCTCACTAATACTCTTGACAAGGATACTTAATCTATCATAAATAAAATTTAAAAAGAAAAAAACAGAAGGAAAAATACTTACCACTAAAAAAAAATTCAAGTTTCTTCCTCTTTGTGCCTCTTGGCACGATTGTGTAGCCCTGTGCTGTGAGCTTTCTCACATGTTACACTCCAAGTTTCTCTCTTTTATGCTGCCCCTCTTTGATTTGAGTGCCATGCTCTTTCCTCATCTATTTTTCTGGGGTTTTAAGTACTAATTTATGTATTGTATTTGTTAATTTTTTAACCCGATTTTATGTATTTATGCCGATCGGTCTTCTTCTTGACGCAGTTGGGAATTGCAGGGATACAAGGCTGGCAGTTTAATCGTGGTCTGGGCGGTCAAAATTTGTTGCAGAAAGCGAGGAAGCATCATAAATTCATGACCAAAAAATCCACTGCCACTTTCCTTCTATGGAACCTGAATCAAACTTAGTGCCCAGATTGAGAAAAAACATCAACGTTAAAATCCCACACAGATTTGAGTTTTGAAACGATCTAGAATTCTTTCAGGGTTGGTTGTTTTTATTTGACAGGATTTTGATTGTAGTTTAAAAAACATTAGTGTCGAAATCTAATTTGAATTTAGTTTTTAATTAAATTTGATAAGATATTAATTTGATAAAACTCAATTGATTTGTTAATTATTTAATTTAAATTCATTGTTTTTTTAATAAAAATATATTATTACTGACCTGAATTGAAGTAGAGATAAGTTTTCATATGATAAATATAATTATGAATAGTAAACAAAATCATATTTGAAAAAACTTTCCTACTTTATCTCATGTTGTGTTTCACGACTCCTAAGCTATCCAGAATGATTATTTTTTGTTCGGTTCAGTTTTTATAAAAAAAATAATCAAATTGAAATTTAAAAAAAAAAATCGAAACCGACCGGTTTTTATTCAGTTTGGTTTTTTAGAGTAAAAACCAGTTCAAACCGGTTTGGCTCGGTTTTTCTGGTTTGACTGGCTCGGTTTTTTTTGTTTCAGTTTGGTTTTTTCAGTTTTTTGCTTATAAAACCGAAACCAAACCGAACCAGCCGGTTTTTTAAAATTTTAATAGGGTTTTTTTCGATTTGATTTTTTTTGTTATTTTTTTTTCTAGTTTTCTCAGTTTAATTGGTTTTTTAGTTTTTTACTCACCCCTAGTCCATGCTATACAATTTTTTACTCACCCCTAGTCCATGCTATACAATTTTAATTGGTTCGGTTTTTCTGGTTTGACTGGCTCGGTTTTTTTTGTTTCAGTTTGGTTTTTTCAGTTTTTTGCTTATAAAACCGAAACCAAACCGAACCAGCCGGTTTTTTAAAATTTTAATAGGGTTTTTTTCGATTTGATTTTTTTTGTTATTTTTTTTCTAGTTTTCTCAGTTTAATTGGTTTTTTAGTTTTTTACTCACCCCTAGTCCATGCTATACAATTTTTCAAAAAATACGATCAAGTCAATAAATGATGATCGCCTCCAATATACTTAGCTTGGGTTTTTTTATTTTGTTTTTTTTTAAATCACATTAATTTTAAGTCATATAACAAGTGAGTTAGAGTGATTTTCTTATTAAGAATTTGAATTGTCATAATTTTTTAATTGTGATTCAAGATTAAGAAACCTAAAAAAAAATAAAAGGCTCAAAAAACTAGAAAATAAAAGGGCTAAAAAAAACTAGAAAAAAAATAAAATTATAAAATAATATTTAATTTTTTAAAATAAATAAAAATATAAAAATAACTAGAAAATATAAATAATTAACTTTTCATAAAAAATCCTCCCACTTATTTTGTTTTTTAAATGCATAACAATTCATGTTCATTATATAAAAAGAAATAAGTCTCGGGCCCAAGAAGCAATGGGCTTCCATTGGAACACTCTCTCCGTTTTTTTTTTTTTAAAATTTTTTGTCATCCATGGGATGAAAGCTCATTCCCTGACAAAATTATCTTTATTGGATTAATTAATTAATTATATATATATATATATATATATATATATATATATATATATATATATATATGGGCTGAAAGCTCCTTCTCTTACAAAATCCTCACATCAACTCCTATTCTTTCTTGATTTATCATAAAAAAATCATGTTTTTTTATTAAATTAATTGTAGCTTTAGTCACTGTATTCTTGCAATATTTTTAAAGGGTATCCTCTACTCTAGAAAATTCTTATAATTTATCATCTAACTTAATTATCTCATTAATTCAAGATAATATGAAAAGTGAACATTTATCTAACATATGTTAATAATTAACAGTAAATTAAAAAAAAATTTAAAAAAAACGATTCATATTAACAAATATCAAGAAGACAAGGAAGTAAGGCGCAAATATATTTTTTTATCTCTTCTCCTCACTTGACATGTCGTTTCGATTTTCATCATGGTCACTAAGCGGTAACTGAAGATAAAATGATAAACAAAGAAACAAAAACGATGCGTCGGAAATAGGACACGTAGTGTTAAACCAGAAGAGAAGGGAAGTGCTGGGAGAAATCGTTTGTTACATATATTAGTGGTTTTATATTCTGAAATCTTAGAGGAAGTTTTATTATTAGTTACTAAAAATTGCTTCTTTTTTTTTGTTTATGCATCTGAAATTGCAGAGAAGTAACTTCAATTGCATTTTTTTGGTTAGTATGGAATTGTTATAGATATTGAGAAATCTCGTTTGAAACAAAAGTTTTGAGCTTTACTCGAGTGATCGAAAATGCTTGCAAGAAAATTGAGCTTGCCTCGTAACTGGCTTGCCATTGTAAAAATTAGTCCTGGAGAGGAATTTTGCATGGCCATCTTGCTCGTTCAGGAGAAGTTTTGTGAGCCTGGAAGTTTTTGATCTTCTGTTTAGGAGATTAGAGAAAGCAAAAGAAAGAAAGGGACAGGAGGCTACGTAGTTTGAGTCGGATTAAAATGAGTTGTGGTTGTGCTGATCTCTCATATCTTTTCAGTTACGCAAACCTTACTAAAAGAATGCAGTTAAAAAAGAAAACGTTTTTAATCTATAAATTTGATTTTATTTCTTGAGTTAGGTGTGAAAATGGTCGTGTTCCTATGAAACAGAAGGTAATTTGCTTCAGTATCTTATTCTTCATATCTATTTCTGAGTTGTTTAGTGACCATCAATGATGATTCTATTATGTAAAAATTGTTTGTGATTCTATATTTCCTGAAAAAACGAAGGAATTTATTGCAAAACTCTGCTGAAATGGTGGGGCTGAGCAATGCTGGGTATGTAGCTTTAGGAGAAGCATCCTTTCCAACATTAGATAAGTTCCAGAAGGTTTCAATCATACCGCTTGTTTTCTTGATCTTTTATAAAGTTTCTGGGGGAGCATTTGGAGTTGAAGACAGTGTTCAGGCAGCTGGACCACTTTTAGCTCTTCTTGGTTTTTTTATTTTTCTATTTATATGGAGCATTCCAGAAGCTTTGATAACTGCAGAAATGGGTAATGTTCCCAGAAAATGGTGGATATGTTGTTTGGGTTTCGTCAGCTTTGGGTCCTTACTGGGGGTTTCAACAAGGTTGGATGAAATGGCTAAGTGGTGTTATCGATGATGCACCATATCCGTCACTGTTCCTAGACTATAAAAAAATCAGCAATCCTGGCATTGGTGGGTGGTTTCCCTAGGATAGTAGCGGTTCTAGCTTTGACGGTGGCCCACACTTACATGAACTACAGAGGTTTAAGCATAGTGGGATGGGTTACTTTACTCCTAGGGGTGTTTTCCCTGCTTCCTTTTGTGTTAATGGGACCGCTGGCGATCCCCAAACTGGAGCCATCAAGGTGGTTTGTGGTAGATTTCACCAATGTGGACTGGGGTTGTACTTAAATACACTGTTCTGGAACCTCAACTACTGGGATTCCATCAGTACTCTTGCAGGAGAGGAATACAACTCTTCCAAAAGCTCTTTTTTATGCTCTTATCTTGGATGTTTCTGCGTACTTCTTTCCTCTCTTAATTTGTACTGGAGCAGTTCCACTGGACCAGGAAATGTGGTCTGATGGGTATTTCTCTGATATTGCTAAAATTTTAGGTGGTGCATGGTTGAGATCTTGGATCCAAGGGGCTTCTGCGTTGTCAAACACGGGCATGTTTGTGGCAGAGATGAGCAGCGACTCTTTCCAACTTCTAGGGATGGCAGAGCGTGGGATGCTTCCAGAGATCATTGGCAAGAGGTCTCGTTATGGAACCCCGCTTAATTACTGGGATTTTATTCTCTGCATCTGGTGTGTACTTCTTATACTGTTTTGGAATGATTGTGGAATTTATAGCATTTGTAAAATTAAGGATTGAATCCCCGGCAGCACCAAGGCCTTATAAGATACCTGTTGGAACAGTTGGAGCAATTTTGATCTGCATTCCTCCAACCTTGATAATTTTAGTGGTGTTGGCACTTGCTTCTCTCAAAGCCATGGCTATTAGCATCATTGTTGTGATTATAGGGCTTATTATGCAGCCTTGTCTTGACCATGCGAAGAATAAGAGGTGGTTCAGCTTTTCTAAAAATTCTATCTTTCATCGATCCATCCTGCGTAATGAACCATGAATGCTTGTTACAATTTTGATTTTTCCTTTTTTCTTCAGCTCCAAAATGCGAATGCGGTGCTATCCTTCTTTATCCGCCTTACATGCTTATCAATGCTTGAAAATGCTTATGGTTATGGTTATGAGACCAGGTGCAAATGGCATGGTGTGGTTATATTAAGACATCAGTATCAGGATAAGAATCAAGGATTGCACAAGTCAAGTATATAAAAGCTCGAAAGTACTGTAGACCTAGTGATTCTCATTGCTAGAGCCCAGGTGTTGAATCATGCAGCATCTATCTCGTCTTCATTAGATGTTTGATTCTACAACAATTGTCCTGGGAAAATTGATGGTTCTCTGAATTGTTTGTTTCTCATATTATACATTCAGGGATAATGGTACTTGGATAATATTATTATATTATCATCTTAGTTTCTTGGTTCTGCAATTTTTTCTTATATCTGCATATATATGGCAAAGGCAAGAAAAGCTCGAAGCATAAGTTGGAACATGGCTACCATTTGGCTCGGCTCCAGAAATTGAATGTTCAGAGGCTTAATGAAGGCCTTGGTTCATTATTTCACCCTATAAAGTGGTTGAGAAAAATTCATTCAGTTTTATCATCACTGACCTTCGTGCACGTCAGATACTAAATGATTATTTCCCTCACATTTTCATGGGTTATGAAAAACGTTTCTAATGTACCTGTTCAGGTACGGATGACTCGCTTATGAGAAAAAGACTCGAGACTTGGTAAGCACTTACGTAAAAGCCAAAACAAAAAGATTTTCTTAAAAAAAAAACATGAAGTGTTGTTGCTGATTATTGCTGCCGGCGCCTCAACTCAAAAGACCAAATCGAGGTCTAGATCCTTCATTTAACAAGGGGAAGAGGAAGAAAGAAGTACGGACCTGCGAGATAAGGATCGTGAAAGGATGGACAAGTAAATTAAGGAACTCCGAAAGCTAAGTAGAGAAAACAGTTAAAATAACAGAAACCCAAGATGATCTAATGGAAGGATGGGAGCAAGGGGGAGGGGGAGAAAATGAGAGAAGGGAAAGAAATAGGATGTATAAAGGAAAATCTGAAAGCACAAACATGAAAGCGGATGAAAAATGAGAAAACCTTCCGCTTTCTCGCCTAGAACAGCCATGAGCAGCATGCTAGCCACCTGCATCGGAGCATGCGCTCCTAGAAACCAGCCAAAAAAAGATAGAAAAGAAAGAAAGAAGCAAACGAGACGCATAGTTTTGAACTGAGAGAAACGATCTTTTTTTCCTACTAGTACAGAGATACATGAATTCAATAACGAGAGTTTCAAATATGAAAAACATATTTAAAGGAGAAGTCATAAAGAAAGATGCATGTGTAAAAGGAGCATAGGATAGAATTCTTGAATATTATATTTTTCAATAAGTAAAGGAAAGGTACTGACTAGGCCGTGTCGGAGAAGTTGATCGGAAACCCCCTTTCCGATTTGACCTTGCGCGTATAGGATACCTAGAGAACCGGACTGAAGACACCGGCGGCAATAATCAGCAACAGCATGAAGGACCTTGGCCCCAGCGCGCAAAATGCAGAGACGGACGGGTTGGTGGGGCACCTGTTTGTGACGTTGGATTACATTAAATAAAAGGACTCCCACTTGCTCGTGCCTCCATGTGAGCCGCAACAAGCTGTCAGTAACTAAAGAAACCCACCACATGGCAATCATCCAAATGAGTAGCTAGAACAACTTTCTTCGGATTTTACAACTTCTTGCCTATAAAACATCGCTGTCTTTTTTGGCATTTCTTTGCATGACCTAAAAGGCAATAAAGATCGAAAGCAACACGAAAACATTCTCTCTTTCTTTCAGCATTTGAAAAAAAAAATTGTAACCAGGCTCTTCTAGTTCCTCACCTGTGATTGAAATATTAAGCAAAGAAGAGCATAAGAGGGAGAAAATGGGTGTTCTCAGAAACTCACCGAAAGCTTCTCCAATAAAAAAATCTGCCACCCTTCAACACCTCTTTGATTTGGAGGCCAACAATAGCAATGGCACTAAGATTTACAGTCCCAAAAGTAGTAAGCAGTCTATCACTGAATCTGAATATGGAGAAATCTTGTCTATTATATCTCACTGTTGCTCCATCTTCACTTTCACTGATCCTTTGGAGTCTCCCTCAGAGCAAGATGTCAAGCGATTAAAGCTCTTCCAGCTTCTTTCTTTCATGAAGAAACCCAAAAAGCCCCTGCCTGAAGAAATTATACGCCCGCTTGTGTCTATGCTATCGGCAAACCTTTTCAGGCCTCTCCCGCCATCTGCCAAACGAACCGTCGTCTGTGAATTACCTGAGGATGAAGACCTCGTTTCCACTCTCTCGCCTGCTTGGCCACACCTGCAAGTAGTTTACGACATTCTGCTTCGACTAGTCCTCAGTATTGATCCCAAGGTTCTCCGTGGTTATGTCGATGAACGTTTCCTTGTCAACCTTCTGTCCCTCTTTCAGACCGAAGACCGAAGAGAACGCGATAATCTGAAGAATGTTTACCACCGGATATATTCCAAGTTCACCTTCTACAGGTCAATCATGAGGAAATCTATGAAGGATGTTTTCTTGCACTATGTTTTCGAGTCAGAGAAGCATTCTGGGATTGGTGAGCTGCTTGAGATATGGGGAAGCATCATCAATGGTTTTACTGTCCCACTGAAAGAAGAGCACAAGCTGTTCTTGATGAGAGTGCTTATTCCTTTGCACAAGGCCAAGGGGATGCCAGTTTACCATAGACAGCTGGCTTATTGTGTTAATCAATTTGTGCAGAAGGAACCAATGCTTGGTGGGACTGTTGTTAGAGGGATCTTAAAGTATTGGCCTGCCACAAATTGTCAGAAAGAAGTTCTGCTCATTGATGAATTGGAGGAACTGGTGGAGAATATAGATCCTGATCACTATAGAAAGTTAGCTTTGCTTATATGTACCCAAATTTCGAGGTGCTTGAACAGTTTGAACTCACAGGTAAGCTAATTATGATCCATGATACATCCTCATAAGAATTCCTTGATAGTTTCTAAGCTAATTCTTTTTGTGCATTGGGTTCATGAAACAGTAAATCATGCTCTACTGGTTCCTGAAGGCTCCTTTTCCTCCCAGGGAAAAGGTCCTGAAAGTGGCTACAAGAAACAATCAGGCCTCGCAAAACCTCCCATTTTGTTTGATGATGTTAAGAGATAACCTGTTAGTTAGTTAAGCTTAATTGCATTGTTTACAAGCGGATCTTGTGAACACAATTCAGGGTCTTGAGGTTTTTTTGCATCTTCTATACATCTGCAAGAAGCTTTCTTCTATAGGCTTCTTTCATTTTCTGTCCCTCTTTTTTCCCTTTATGGATGTCATTAAGGTTTAATTATTAATGATCATAATACCCTAAGGCCTAAATAACTTGAAATTCAGGTTGCAGAACGTGCACTATACGTGTGGAACAATGAACAATTTGTGAAGATGGCATCATCAATGATGGAAGAGGTGTTTCCTGTGGTAGTACAAAGCGTAGAAAAGAACCTGAAGTGTCACTGGAGCAAGAGTGTAAAACAACTGACAGAAAATGTGAAGACAATGATAGAAGAAATGGATCCAAATTTATATGACAAGTGCCTGGAAGAAATAGCCCACAAAGAGTACTTAGCTGGCAAAGAAGATATCAAGAGGAAAGAAAATTGGGAAAGGTTAGAATTGGCAGCAGCCAAAAATCATCAGTTCTTCCAGCCACAAAAATGTATATATGTCTCCCATTAATGAGCAAAGAATCTGACTCTTTGCTGGCAATTGGTATTCAAAAATTATTTGACACTGCTATACAAAGTTATAAAACAAAGACTTCTTGATTTCCAATATGCGCTAACAGGTCACATTTCCCAGGTCGTTCACCAACCATGTAGGAATACCAATAACCTAAATCCATGTTGACTTGGTGGTGAAATAGATTTATGAAAGGCAGAGATGATCATATAATTATAATTTAAGTCATCACAATTACAAAAGCCGCGGTTGGGATTTGCTAGTATCAAATGGTGTGCCTTGATCTGGCTTTGGGTTAGCTGGTGTTTGGTACCGTGATAAATCTTGGCTTTCAAAAGTATTTTTTACTTAAAAATGTATTATAATCCTCCTCGGTATCAACAAATTAGCTGCATTACAACCTCCATGAAAGCCAACAAAATGGAAAAGATCCCCTCCACAACCTAGTTAAAATCAATGAATTTGACCGTCTAAAGACGGCTATCCTTGAAATCTATACCATGTTGATTTCCTAATGGAAGGACCTTTCTCGATCAGAAAATAATGGACATCAAATCATACTAGCCCCCTCTGTTCCCATTTTATTGGACCAAAATTTCACATAACAATAATATATTGGCCCAAAAAGGTGATCCTTAGTAAAATGTCACAGTTCAAGAACAATCTAAGCAGCAGCAAATTTGTAGCATCTCCTTCACGCTGCTGCTGCTGGGTTTAACGTGGACAGGGCAACATCTTGCCAACTCTTCATTTTCCTAAAGGCTAAACCGTACCCTCCAATCGTAGGTACTGACTCAGCCTTTATTGGGTTTCATTTATAATCTCGTGATTCAACGTTGAATACAATGTTTTAACTGTATGGTGTGAGTTTTAATCTCTTCTCTGTTTCTGAAAGAAAGCATCCGTGTCATAGCCCATAATATAAAACCTCGTAAAGAATACCTGAATAGAAAAAAGGAATGGAATATTGTTTCGTTAGAGCTTGAATGAGTTAACTTCTAGCTATATAGAAAGTATATTAGTTACAAATCTCAATCTTCGATGAGAATGTTGGGTTTTTGTTTTGATTTTGGTAATTAATTCTTGTTTTCTCATCGACCCTTTTGATATTTTAGCAAATTATCATTCTTTGAACTAGTTCTCGAATCTCTATTGTAACCGATTCGCTGTTATTATGTTTGGGTCTAATCATGGCAAAATATAATTTTTTTTCTTTTTTTTATGCTGCAACAGAGAAAAGATTGAAAAGGAAACCAACACGGGAGAAACGATGGCCATTGTTTCTGGGCTTCCGAAACAATTTTCAGGTCTCTGTCTGTCTTTCGGCTGTGTCAGGGATCATAACTCGGCTCCAGCAGTGAGCTTGGGTGGCGTGTTATATTCGATTGTGTTTGTATTTATGTAACTTGTTTCTCTTTTGTGTAGGTTTGGTTTTTCCTCATGATTATAAACAACCATTTGGGATGCAGAGATGTAATGAAGTCAAATTTAGTGATCACGGTGCTGTTCAGCTAGAATTTAGAAGGGTGATTCTACCTTTTGCTTCTTCCTTTCAACAGTTTGCTCGTTAATTTTTATGCAAATTGAGTAAACAATCGCAAGTGGATTCTTGCTTTTGACTATTGGAATTTGATGTTGTGGAAACCCAGAGGAAGAATCCAATATGTTCCTGCCAGAAGTTTGGATGTGCCAAGTTAAAAACGAATTCGATTTGAAGATTCTTAGATTTTCTCGGTGGCCTTGTGCAGCGGAGAACTGCTATGCTCGCTCTCTGTTCTTGTGGCGCTGCTGATTGTTGCCCTGGCTTCAGTTGACTCTGTTCCGTGCCGTGTTAGCTTCGCTTCTGAGGAAAACCCACCTTGATAGGACTGAACTCCAGACAGGGATATGAATTCTAGCATGACCAAACAGGATTGCAAGTGAGCAATAGAGAATAGTCCAAGGCAAGTTTAACCCAGCAAACCATAAGCTGATACCAGAAATAATACGTTCTCAATCCAGAAAGAAGAAGGCTTTATTATATCATCAAGGTAATTAACAATTTATGATTTAACAGCAAATTGGGTATTGTTACAATCAAAATCCAGAAGAATTTTATTGGTACATCACTGCCCGCACAAGTCAAATCTCAAATCTCTCAAGGAAACAGGAATCACTGAATCCATCCCCCTATTTTTGTAGCGGACTTTGGGGAAGATTATGTGAAGCCGAAAACTTCTTACAGTTGGGGAACGATGTCAAAACCCCTTGTATCAGAAAAAACGTGTGGAAATCACACAGAAACCTATCCCACTGAAACCGAAAAAATACAGAAATAATCTTGACCGGTAAAGGAAGAGAAATATTTGAAGCTTGAAGTCCTCGCTTTTAACCATCCGAAACCACCATCTACCTAAAAGCTTGGAAAACTGCACCACTTTACATCATTCCCATAAACCCCAAATGATAGTTTTTCTAAAACCAAAAACTGTCTGGGTTTTGAAGAGGATCAGCTTCAAGCTTCTAGGAAATATGGCAACACCGATGCTTTGTCTGAAAAAAAATCGCGACGACATCCTGGTCCGTGCCTTAAATAGTAACTCACAACTCAACTCATAGGGAAACGCACAAAATGATGATCACGAGTAATGCAGGTGTTAGCTCAAAAGAAACACAAGCTGAAGATGAGTTCCGGCAAAAAAAGATCACAATAGGATTACACTTGATATTTCAAAAGTTTTTCCTTCACTGGGGGCTCCAATGCAGACATGTACTGGTCCCATGCTCCATTACTGAGCATCTGTAATCACATTCATTGTCAAACAATCATGTATGAATCAATGTTGCCAACAAGTTATTATAATAGGAAATGAATTTACGTTAACCACGTACACAGTGATAGAAAAGAAGATCCCCTTTGTATTGGAAATTCTACACCGAGGAGTTTTAGAACACACATCCAAAGAACAGGATAGAGTAAATGATTTCAACTGCTTTGGAAGAAATAATTCCAAAACAAATCCATTTTGCTTTAGGTTTTAGGTTGCTCTTTTCATTTTCCTTTCTCTTTTCCTAGTGAAGGTGGGAAAAGGGTAGGAGATAGTAGGGGGGTTTTCCACTTTAATTTTTCCTGCACAAATTTGCAACCTTCATGTCCTCGTCCACAGAAAAAACAATCTGAAAAGGGATTTTTACTAGAAATTTTTTATTAAGAAATCAATAGCTTGCACCATATTTCCAAGGGTTATCAATATCATTTTCAAAATACTTGACTTCCATGACATTGAAACGTGGCCAGAATTTATTAGGTAAATCATATCAAACAAGTGAGATGCATTTCTGACCTGTTTATAACCATGCAACACCTGGCAAACTTCATTATGTAGCTCTTCACTTCTTATTTCCTACACAAATAGGTTTCCAGGCAATAAAATATGAAATCATTTCAAAAAAATAACTCATAAGATTCAAGCAGCAACACCATCCTTACATGCCAACTTGCGATCGCTTTGCACATGAAAACAAGTGAACTTAGAGCTCCAGAAGGATTTCTTCTGACCTGAGATGTTTAGAACACCCAACCATAAGTTTAATTATGCATCCAATTCTAATAAAAAAAATTTATGAGAGTAAAGGCATACCATTGCACATAGACCTCGGAAGGCATCCTCTTTCTCAATATCATCATGTATCCTGCCAAATGTTAATCCTTTGTTAATTTTATGATTGCAAGAAATGTTCCATGAACATAGATGAAGATGGACTGATACTTACTTGGACAAAGCAATGCACCATGATTGCATGAAATGCTCCATGTGTGGTGATAAGATTTCAGGACAAACCCATGCAAGCCTCCCAAGTGTGATTGCACTATTTTCTACGAGTGACTTGTTGTTCAGTTCCTGCTCAGCACCAGAAATCACATCATAAATATCATGAGCAAAACGCGCACACAATAATAACATGGAGACCATTACCTCTGAATGTTGGAGAATTGGAACCAAGCATGGCATGACAGTCATAACAATAGGAGAGATTTCTTGATGAACCTGACATTGTAAGAAGCACAAAATCAAAATTTGTCACCATTAATTAAAAAAAATGAAAACAAACAAGAAGAGAGCTGAACAGCAAGTCTCATTGTATTAAAGTAAGTGCATTTTATGTCCTTAGGTTCACCCAATAACCTCTTTGTCCATTTCCCAACTGGGTCTTAAATTTCCCAAGTCATGGCATGCAGATGAAAAATGAAGATGAGGCAGAAAAAAAATGATAACAAGATACTGAATTCATTATATGCCATATTTTTCCAGCCACCACCATCAGCAATTTTGACAATAGGACCACACCACAACAATACTGAAACTTTGGAACCCGACAAGAATAAATAAAACTGCTATAACGTTAAAACATACTTCACTCTTACATTCTACTGAATATTAGTCAACTATACATTGCAGAAAAGCCATCAACTGACCTTAACTGCTAATTCTCCAATAGCCCAGCATGCGTTATTTGCTACTGAAATGCTTTCCTTCAGCTTAGGAGTGTACTGCATGAAGCATTTTTGTTATGCAAATATGCTGCTGGCCAACTATAGTGCTCATAAAATCAAGACATGAGATTCACTAACCAGTTGTTTGGCTGCAGCGTCAAGAAACTCAGGCAATCGGGGGCGCAAATGAACAGCACATACCTAGATCAAAAAAAATCACCATAAGGCATTGATATTTACCAAAGGTAAAATAATAATGAAGAACCCAAGAGCCGGTCACTAATCTTGTGGCTCAGGGTTACCTAGCTGCCTTTTCTTTAGACTGTCACAAGAGTTAACTTCCCAGCTCTGAAATAGTAGCAAGGGAGTGGAGAGGAAAGTTAAATTCAGTCAGCAGGTGCATGTAGTTCCAACTTACTCTTGCAAGGTCACCGAGGAGTGCAAAAGCACTTTGCCGAACATCAGAAGCATCATCCATGCAACATTGCAGAAGCAGGTCCCTTAAATTGCTTTGTGAAACCTGCTGATGGAACTTCATTAGATTATTCAACAAGGAAGACACGTTTGCAGCAAAATGCATGATTATAGAGCATCAAATGCACACAACACAATCCATGGTCAGCAAGTAAATATACGATGTGCACTCCATCAGTGCTATATCCAGAATGAATAAGCAAATTGTTAAATCTTAAACAAAGTACTCCTTTCTTTCCAAAGCAAGGTAGAAAAATTGCATTCCAAAAAAGCAACCAAGCTATAAGTCCACTGAACACAATAAATTTTTGCATTGATTCATGGGTGGATAGTATGAAAGAAAATTACAGAAAATTGCGTTGTACCTTTTTTTTTTTGGCAGAAGTTGAACCAACTTCATACAGAGGAGAACAAAATGAACAATTTCACAACGGAAGAAAAGGTTTAGAAGAAGAGGATTACCAAACTTTCTATCCCACTACCAAGACCCTCAGCAATTCCGGAGAGAAGATCAATTGAGCAAACAATGAATTCTTTATCATACAGAAACCCAGCCGTAACAGGATCAACCTGCAATAAAAATTTACTGAATCTCTAAAAATCCATTATCCAATAATAGGAGCCACCAAACAAGATTGTGATAAAGGCAACTAGAAGTAAAGAAATCTCAACAGGACAAGCAACTTGGCCACAAGGGGATATAAGTTCCTTTTAGAATAAAATCATGAAGTCATGGGTTGAGCAAGCAAACTTTTTATTTGCATTTGTTGGGCAACGAAAGAGTAACATAAGTCATAATTTCGCATGGTGGCCCATCAATACAGCACACCATGTGCAGGCTTGGCCTCTTGATAGTGAAGAGGAACCAATGTTCATTGGCAATCCCATCACTACTAAAACAGTCAATGAGAAAATAGGCAATAAAATGTGAGGCATGATTGAAAGTTGAAACTACAAAACATGGTTAGTAGTGCATAAACTGTTAAACAGTAGAGGCCAGCACTCAATCGCATAAAGTACAATCAGAGATAAAAACCACTCAAAAGCAGAATTTAAATTACTATGAGCATAAAACAAATCATCACTTCTGAATCATAAACTTTGTATGAAAGAATTTGCTCAAACCTTAGCTAATTGTTGGCTCTGAATTATGGCTATACACCTCTGAAATACAGGCTCAGCAAATTGAGAGAATCCTGTACCCAATGCCTGGAAGAAGAAATGTGCATCTTTAATCCCACTATAGTCTGAGCTACAGATCTTTAAAAAATGCCTTAAATCCATGACCACAAGTATATATTAGGGTGGGATGATTATTGATCTTAATAACATATCCCCATCTTTCCATAAAATCTGAAAGCATATAAGGACGTATCTTTCACTAACGTATTATTGGCATCATGTGAACAACAGGGACAGGGATAAAGGTCAAAAAAGTGAAAATTAATCACACCTGTGCTATGGATGTAAAGCACTCCAGCAGGGGAAAGAGATCTTTGTCTGAATTTGAAAGCTGCTGCCACTTTGCAATTAATGGTGGCATCAAAATTTCAAGATAAGCAGGCTGCAAATTACCAAGATAATCAATTCAGTTAAATTTCAAGTAAGACTCTCCACTGTATGCATCACTTGAAAGGAGACTGGAGAGGGAATTGAGGGAGCAAGAATGGGGGATCAATCACATGATGTTGAAACCTTATTCAGTTCTGCTCCAACAGCATCTGCTAGAGTTCCAATAGCATCATATACAATTCTAAGATTCCGTCTCTGGATCAAAAAACACATGTAAATGAAAGGCGGAGTCTAACAGTAACCATAAGCTGTTTATGAACTTATCAATGAAATCATCCAAATTACATCTAATCATTTTAACAGTAGAGGAGCTTTAGTGTCAAGAAGGAACCTGATATTTCCCGAAAGCACACATGAGGTGCTGTAAAATAATCTCTAAACGTGGTGCCAAGTCTTCAGCGGCTTCCTGCAAATGCAAATAAAGCATTAAGATATATGTAAATAATTGAAAAAAGAAGAAACAGTTAAAATGAACCTATTAGGACCTCTTCTAGTGTTGCAAAAGCTGAACAAGCAGCCTCTTGCACACGCTTGTTTGTATCCAATATTCTCCGTAGAAGACCCATAAGAACTTTGTCAAATTGTTCATAGCCTTTTTGATGGCCACTTTCCTGAATAGATAAGAGAAGAATTTTCAACTGAGTAATGCAGAATCAAAAGCGACAATGGATCATTCGTCCTTATAACAATAAGCAGGACAATAAAGTTGTAAGGAATATAGACAGGAAGCAAACACACTTGTGAAAAAACAGCTGCATTAACAAAAATGAACTGTACCTGAACAATGTATTTGCTGAATCGGGAAACTGTCCAACAGGAAATGCTTCGTATGAGGGGGAACTTCTCATCTAATAGAGGAATAAGGAATTCCACCATCTGCATACACAAAATATTTAAATTTCTGGCATTGACTAAACATTCTGAATCACCAAATTAGCAAAATAGCACTCTACTATAAAGAAAAAGGATGACAATATAAAATGGTGTAACAAAGAAGATACAAGCATCACAATCAAGAATACAGCAACTGCAAAATCACAGCCATTTCTAATAAAACTCACTGGGAGAAAGAGATAAAGGTGGCTTCAAGCCACGTACATGGATGAGAGCAAGAGAACAAACAATGAAAAAAAAATCAAGTTATGCATTAACTGCATAAGGCACTGGAAGGCCACCATGCACCAAATATGTAATTTCCTTCAAATTTCAGATTTGATTTCTGATATCAGACTCTTAATGCCTTCAAAAGTCTATCATATTTCTCTCATTCCATACTGAACTAGTTATGACTTAACAGATTTCCTAGAAAACATGAAGTCATAGCTGCATCCATTATACTCAAAACCTAGGTCATGTGCTTTAAGACTTCAAAAAATTATCACCTGAGACAAATGAGGATAAAGACCATCAATGCAACCCTCAGCAACAGCACCAAGTGCCAAAACTGCTGCTTCTCTGTCTTTCCAGGATTCATCACCGCTAGCAGCTAACTTAGCCTGCAGATATTTTTTTAAGTTACAATAGCTATTCAACTTGAGCATATAGATATAAGCATACATCTCTTGAATAACAAGATCTATAGTGATAACATAATAATTATGGTTGAAGAAAACAGTTCTTTCACAAGAGGTTTCATAGTTTCTTTTCCGGTTCTTTAGATTGCAAAAGCAAGACTCAAACTAAAGATCTAACCTCTCCCCACTATGTATGGATGTGGGGCTAAATGACCATTGTTATAACAAGATTTATAGTATTACAACTGTTACTATGCTCAAAATCAATTCTCTAGAGATAACATGCCGAGGACCAACTGCACCCACAATCTCTAAACTAACTTCCCATAGAAATATGTGCCATTAAACCTGTACACATAACAGATGTTGCAAGATCCAAATCAACAGCTTGATCCAGGAACCATATGATCTTTTGATCAACCAAGAGGACTAAGTGTTTCAACAATTAATCATCTGGACAATAATAAGGAAAAGATGGGTAACAAATCAAGGCAATAGCACTTGAAGGGAGACATCTCTACTAATGCACAATGGAGATGAAAAGTAAAATGCAAAAACAGTGCTTCCAATGAAATTAATGCATCTAACACCAAATAAGTTAACTACCTCAACAACAGGCATCAATGTTGGAAGAATCTCATCTCCAAACACATTTGAGAGAATATCAAGAGCAGCTGCACTGCATTTCCTTAAATTCCACACATTCACTATGTCATCATCCTGTTAATTGTACCAAAATATTGATTTAGAAGGATTTTCATCAATGACCTTGTCTTTCTACACCTAAAGCACCACAAATTTAAATAAGTTTACCAAATCATAAACTAGAGAAGCACATTAAATAAACATGTCAAGATTTTTGTAACTTACATCATCTTCCACGCTATCTGATCCATGAAATCGTGATGTATGGAACCGAGGTTTCAGATCCTGCAGAGCAGAAATTATACCAAAAGAGAAAAAATTATAGTTTCAGATGCAATACTTCAAGCATGAAATCTGTCAAGAAATAAAACAAACTAGAACACCCTGGGATTGAAAAACAAAAATAAACAGATTGAACCTGATCCCTGTCTGGGAGAGACTCATCTTCCTGCAACAATGAATTGATGCCAGGTAAATTAAGAATTATAACAAATACCTAGTCAGAATTGTCCATAAACATAAAACAACACAAAAGAGTTACCTCAGCCTCAGCGAGCGACTCATCATCATCAGCATAAGCCATGTTTGACAGCAAAACCTGAAAAAGTTTGGCCAGAGGTTTGAAAAAAAGTTGCATGTGACTCTGAAGAAAATAAGGTAACAAATGTATAAAGGGTTTATGCAGTACCGGAATCAGACGTGGCAAGAATTCTCTTAAGTTCTCAAGTGGTAACTGAGCATTACAGTATGCAGACCTGGCGATTATAATTGATATTAAGAAGGCAGTGTGAAGTGAAAGACATAAATAGTTATAATAACTGAGAAGGCATGCAAATGTTCAGCAGCGGCAAATAAGCTCATATGCAGCTTAAGTTGCATTTGCAAGGTTAAAGAGAATCAAATATTAATCTTGTTGATCATGATTAAAACAGTTTGGAACAGGACATGAAATGCTAACCAGGCCAAGATTTAAGATTAAAACACCAGATGACCACTAATTGTTAACCTAGGGAGCTAGTTTAAAGAGGGGGGCTAAAATTAACTTTACAGAAACATCACCAGACCATCAATGCCACCAACACTCTAAGAGTGCTCCGGACATCAGCACCATCACAAACCACCATCATGTTACCACTGACACCATTACTAGTTCACTACACTACCACCCCAAACACTACGACAAGGTCTCATACATTTTCAACTATACAGTTCATAAAAGATGTACACAATCATAGCACAATCGGTTGCCTCGACATTTATTTTTCCTAACATGAATTCATGTAAATCATTAAACCCCCTCTTCTTCTTTTTTTCCAACCCCAAACCAAAACAACCACTAATCCAAATTTTTTTGTTTTTGTACATCTGTGAAGTTAATGCTGGAGAGAGGAAGAAGCAAAAGTTCTTCTCCACTCCCAATACTAACAGTGCCACTTGCACTTCTGTTTCATATTGCCAACAAAAGTTTGGAAGCAAAAAAAAAAACCAAGAACTACAAAACAAATAGATTAGACGGGCAATCTACATCCCATCTCATACATAATGGAATCAACTTCAAGGTACTATGGTGTCTACAACCAATTCTCCAACCCAGGATGTCTAAGCTACAAAATTATCAAACATGTAATTTATGGAATGGAGGTTTACCAGAATTCACAGGCTTCAAGAGCCACTTCATCATCGCCATTCTTGTTGACTTGCAAGATATATTCAACTACATCTCTCAAATGTGGCTAAAAAAAGTGAAAAAGTCACATCAATGAAAAAAAAATTACAGTGGGAGCATAAAACATTATGGCACATAAGGCAATTATGTAACATAAAACTGAGACGCTCAATAGTGCAACAAGGCAAGTAAAAAACAACTAATAAGGGACTTGAAACTGAGGTAACAGACAGTACAAGTCCAATCAGAAAGAACATACATGAGATTAAATTAACAAGATACTCACCTCCAAGAAAGATGGCCGGACCTCAATTAGCTGTACAAAAGCTGCACAAACCTGTTCAGCACGGAGTTAGAAAATATATGGATCAGCACAGCCAAACTTGTGAAACAGAAGAGCAATAATCTGAATAGTTAGCAAAGATTGTATTTCAATTCTTTTTTCTGTGCTAGGAACGGAAACATGATATGATATATGCATCCCGACAAATAGCACCATTAAAACCCTACATTTTACAGTCAGAATACAGCAACTGATACAGAAAAAAATCAAAAGCGGCTAAATTTCTATTTTGAAGTAAATTAGATCCAATCATGGTGAGGCGATGAGAAAGTATTCACCAATTTCCGCACTTCTGCAGCCTGGTCATTAGCAAGAGCAAACAAACCCTGAAGATACTGATTCATAGATGCATAAAGAGCCTGCAAAAAATTTAAATATGTATTTACCAATTGTCTCTGAGAATCAAAATAGCGTCTAGCAGTTACTGGGAAACAAGATGGATGTAACAAAGAATACTCACAGCAGGCATTAACATAATATATTGATTCACAGAACCCAACGCAAGTTTTTTCAGCGAGGTATGAGGTGACTGGAAGAACTGTTCATGGCAAAACCAGGTTAACAAAATTAGCTTAGTTGGGATCATAAACAAGAAAAACCTCCAAAATGATCTCAGAGCTCTGAGAAAACACCCATCCAACCTGATATAATCGAGGAAGCATGATCTTAATGGGTCGCTCAGGTAACCCAGGCACATCTGAATCTAAAACTTGTGGAATATCCTCGCAAATCTACATCAAGAGAGCATTGCCTTAATACAGCAGTTATCACTACTCAACAAGAAAACACATCCTCTCATTAATATATTTCCCACAAAAACCATACCAACTACATTCTTATAAGTTTTCTCTTTGTCCAAATTCATCAACATCACACACACACACACCGGAGAACAAACACTAATAATTTACTTAAAACACTAACTCGTTCAAAGAAGAAGCAATCAACAATACCTTAGACAGAGCATCCATAGCGCCTTCCATGTGATTAAGATCATTACTATCCAAACAAGTAATGAGAGCTTGCAGCAACTCAGGCCACCCCAAAATTCCACCCAGTTGAACAACAACACTAATAATGGTCCCCACCGTCGACCTTATATGCCTATCCGCCGCTCCTAAACACGGCAACAACTCCGATTTTATATACTGTTGATACGCGGGCGTCATAGTTTTATACGCATTTCTTAGGTTATTTTTTAACAATAATCCCGCCGCCTGCCTAATCTCCACCGATTTCCCCTGCAATTTAAACAATTATAAATTAAATTCAGAAATTACCGATGCTCTCCACTATCGACGGAAAATTGATGAAAAAACTGGTTACCTCGGCGCGAGAAAGAATGAAGGCAAGGTAATTATTGAAATCGGGGAATTGAGAGAAGTTTTGAAGTTGTTGCCAAATCTGAAGCTTATCGGCGGTTGAAGTTGGTGAAATCTGATGCTCTAGTAATCCACAGATCTCCTTGAATCCTTCTTCCTGTGGCTGCCACGCCGCCGCTGCCGTTGCCTCCATTAATCTAATTCTTGAAGAAGATTTTGCGAAGAAGGTGAAGGAGTAGAGGAGACTCTTTCTCTCTTATTGTGTAGATTCTTTCAGAGTAATATTTTCTCTGCTCCCAACTAGTACAGTCTACTTCTATATATGCAAGAAAGACGGACAGTGTTGTCTTTTGCTGTTTTGCGTATTTCTGCGTGCTGGGGCGGGGTGTGGCGGGGGGGTTTTGTGCGGTAGGGTACAGAGGAGACTTGTGTGTTAACCCTCAGCACCGGTGGATGCCGTAGTTCTCAGCCGGTTGTTGATTGATGGGTCATTTCTAAAATAATATTATTTTATTTTTAAAAAATAAAATGACGTTATTTAAAAAAAAAAATCTTCAAATTAATTCAACCGAGTCTCGGTTGGGTTTTGTCGAGATTTATTAACTCAGCCTTTAAATGAGTTCAAGAAAAAATTCCGCCACTCGATATTTTAAATTAGCAAGTTCCCGGATAAATTTACATGGTCAGATTTTTTATTGGCGAGATGTTGGGTCCATTTATAGGATCAAGTTTGGTTACTGCCGATAATAATTGTTGTTATGATGTGAGTCATTGATTTATTTATTTTTTTAATTCGTAATTATATCTGGTTTAATGGTTTCTGATATCTAAATTTACGATCTTATCTTGTGTATTTACTATGTATGGTTATAAAATTAAAGACAATTAGATGACTTGACTATCAAGACATTGAATCCGTATCTTTCAGACAATTTGAATAGGAGGAGTGTGAAATGCAATGTCAGAGAAATGGCACGTTTTATTCTCAATCCCTACAAAAATATGTCTTAAGATATTAAAATCATTTGTGCTTGATGATATAGAAACTCAACTAGATAGTTCACACCCGATTCACAGTGGACCAGACTGATTTTTTTGGCGGCACAAAAAAGATGTTCAAGCACTGCCTTGTATATTTTAAAGGATGATAAAAAAATTCACCACTTGATATCATAAAAACATAATTAAGGCCATGTTTATTTTTTGGAATTCATTTTTTGGGAAATCACTTTCCAAACTTTCCTGTGTTTGTTTGCCATTAGGAAAGTTGGTCAACGGAAAACACTTTCTGGTCAACGGAAACACTTTTCGGTCAACGGAAAACACTTTTCGGTCAAAGAAAAATTTGGTTTGATTTATAGGAAAGTGTTTTCCCTTTTGGCTGTGTTTGTTTTCCGGAAAGTGGTTTCCGGGAAACTACTTTCCAAACTTTCTTGTGTTTGTTTGCTATTGAAAAAATTGGTCAACGGAAAACACTTTCCAGTCAAAGAAAAATTTGGCTTGGTTTTCAGGAAAGTGTTTTCCTGAAAAATTTGGGCGGAAAACACTTTCCGGAAGTTGTGAAAAATTTAGAAATGTCATTATTTGCTAATTATATCAAATTTGATCCTAAAACTTTTGATTGCTATATATAATTTGTTTTGAATATTTATTTTTCAATTTCATCTCTTAAAATTTAATTTTTATATTAATTTTGGTCCTTATTTTTATAATTGCTATTTGCTTTTTTCTTATCATTTTTTTATTGAAATTTTTTATCTATCAAATTTGGTCTTTATTCTTTTGATTTTTACTTATTTTATTTGAAATAATTTATAAAATGTTAATTATTATTATTTTAATTTCTTCACCTTTCATTTTTTTTAATTTTTTAGATTTGATCTCTATTATTTTGATTATTATTTATTTTATTTGAGATAATTTATGAAATTATATTTTTTTTCAATTTCATTCTCATTCAACTTTTTAATTTGTAAGATTTGTTCCTCATTATTTTAATAAACTTGAAAAAATAAAACATTAATAAGTTATTTTCCAGCTCATTTTCCATAACATAACCAAACACTGGAAAGTGTTTTCCAACTTATTTTCCATTACACTACCAAACATCGGAAAATACTTTCCCGGAATTCACTTTCCAAAAAGAAACTACTTTCCTGCAAACAAACGGGGCCAAAAAATAATATTGATTGTCAATCCCGATAATTAAAATGTATAATAATAAAATAAATAAATCTTAACAAACAAAGCACCAACAAAACCGGTGACGTTATCAAAACTCGTAAGTAGAATTATGCGGAAATGATAATCTAATAAAAAATAAAATAAAATAAAAAATATTTTTATAAAGATTTGAATTTTGAAAGATAAAATCGAAAAGGATAAAAAAATATCATAAAATAGAAAAGAAAACATAAGAAAATAGCAATGTTAATTTTTTAAAACAAACAACTTTAAAGGATATAACCGGGAAAGAAAACGATGTCAACATGTGTTAATTTTTTAGACTCATCACCTTGATTAATAACTAAACTGGAAGCACCACATTTAGAAAGCTACTATTTTAAAACTTGGCTCAGCCAGACAAGTTGACCTATGACCAGGCTACCCGTGGCTTAAACTAGGCCTAGTTTCAAGATAAATGGGGGGGATTGATCCAGCGTAAGGCGGTTAGGAATTCGAGTTGACCCATGTTTCGGTTAATACGGGGCAAATCCAGTTAAAACAAGGTCAAACTTCATTTTTTTAAGTGGTATCATTTTGACTTTTTATAAAACTAAAGATTCGGTTGACTTTTGTTAACTCGGGTTAACCTACTCGATTTACAACTTGATAGTTGTCTTTAATTGACTCCCGGGTATGGTATAGAATCAATAGGAAAAACCAAGGAAATCAAATCTCAATAAATCAAATGTCGAATGATAGAATAAAAAAATAAATGATAAAAAACAACAATTAAGAGAATAGAGACCTCGTTTGAAAAAAAATAAAAGATAAACTAAAATATTGTATTGAATGGTGAAATTTTTTTAAAAAATCAAATTAACAAATATATCCAAGATAAAAAAAAAATCAAGAGAATGAAGACCAAATTTTTAAAAAATAAAGATTATAGATTTAAAGGATGAAATTGAAAGAAAAATAAAATTTGATAAAAAGGCTAAGAATTAAAATTAGAATTCAAAACAATAAGAGTTGAACATTAAATATCATCAAATATTGAATCGAACGAAAAAATTGAAAGAAAAATAAAATTCTTAAAAGAATCAAGATAAAAAATAAAAATCAAGAAAATAAAGACTAGATATAAAAAAATAAAAAAATATCATGGAATAAATAATAAAATTAAAAAAAAATTAAAATATGATAAAAAAAACTAAGAATCTAGATTGGGACCTAAAAAGCGTGTCACCTCCTTCATATACCAACAACTTTTTTCTTTTAATTTAATTAATACTAATGCCAAATTGTTTTTGACCTCGCACAATATTAACAGAAAAAAAACATAATAAAAGACGGAAAAAAAAACCACACAATGTTAGCTTTAGATTATTTGACTCCAGGAGTACTCTAGGAACTAAATTGGCCAAGAAGAAGTAAGAACAAAAAACATCCATTACCTTGTTAACGTGGAAAATCAATTTTCAAAGGTATTTTAGATATTATATCATGCAAATCAGAGATTAAAAGATTCATTTACCCCTATTAAATTTTACAATAGCTTCAGTGAAAAACACTATATTGTCTTGAATTTTCAAGGACAAGACTATAATTTTATTGTAGAAATTCATAGGAAAATGTGAGTACAAGTACAGTGAAACATCAAGGTTTTTTTTTTATAATAATATATCCATCCATGCCCACAGCGAGGGACAGCACCTACAAAACCTCTTTGCTAACAGTCTGGTCAGGTAAAATTTATAATGGCTTGTTTATTCATAGTTGCCACGAAAAAATATATTAAATATAAAGTTAAAGGGTGTAGAGAAATAGTTTATAATAGCTAATTTTCATTTTGACCTATTTTTCCTTAATTATTGATATTAAAAAATGAAATATAAAATTAAAAAGTGCAGGAAAAACATTATTTTTTCACATTCATTAGTGCTGTGGATTACAATAGCAATTTATATATATATTTTTTATTTATTTTGATCTCTTTTTTCCTTTGGTTGTTATTTTTTTAAAATATAGTATCACTTTCCTAACAATTTTAGGATTATTGTTATCTTGAAGTCGTGATCTCTTTTAAAGCTAAGGGAAACACAAATTAAAATTGCTTCCATTATTCAGGTTAGAGCCATGACTTCAAGTGCCACCCGGGAATTTTTGTTCCTATGGTGTCTTGTTTAGCGATGATTGAGTGGAAGGCAAGGAATTATCTAGAGAAGAAGATTTAGAATTTGAGAAGCAACTTGAACTTTTGAACAGGCCAGCAGTAACAACTATTAAGGTCAGAAAACTTTCATACATTTTTAAATTTATTTATTAATCGCAAATAATTTTTTTTTCATTATTTAACCAAATACTAATAATATTATCGTGGACCTTTCAATCATATTTTCCTCGAAAGACAATACAGGGAGACTTATACAATTACGTTGATTTCTGCCATCAACCTGCTTATATGATCATCCATTATTGAAGAATCAAACATTTGATTTTAAGGTGTGGTTCGTAGCTTTTTATTACCTTGTTTAAAGTATTATACTAATATTTTTTAATGATTTTGATATATTAATATTAAAAGTAAATTAAAAATTATTTTAATATATTTTTAAATAAAAAAAATATTTTAACACCACAATTGTTTGTAGCTGTCAAGTACAAGCACCCAGACATTCATATGTACCTCTCATTATCCAGAAATCCAATTTGGTCGGCGAGGGGATTACATGTGTAGAGACATTGAAGTTTCTGTTTTCTAACAAAAGAAAATAGTGTTTGGTCATTGTTGTGGGGTAGGAAGAACGAAAATAGCAAACAAAAAAATGTGTCCCACTGAAAAGAAGAAGATCAAAACATAAAAAATAATTTCATTTTTCAGATAGTTTTAGAGTAAATCTTTATATCTCTAAGAAAAAAAAAACATATAAAGATCATGTTTCCATAAACAACTTGTACCCCTGCTGTTTTTTTCTTCTTCAATTTTTTGAAACATTATGACTCGGTGAAAATGGATTCAATTCTTCAAGTTTTCCCAATTCTCTTGTTTGAAAAGAATTTTGACCTGAAGAGTTGAATTCATGAGCTTCAGAATTGAAATCACTATATGGCAATTCCATTGGTGCAATTTCTTTAAGAATTGAACTTGGAAAAAGAATTTTGAAAAACAACTTTGAAAAAGCACTTTTATTTTCGTATCATTTTGATGTGCTGAATATTAATGTAAAAAATATTTTTTTAAAATAAAAAATATATTATTTTAATATATTTTAAAATAAAAAAATATTTTATGCCATGCAGATAAAAGAAAGAAAGGGAAAGAAATTATGAACTCAAGTCATTGTGCCAATTTTGATAGACGTGGTATTCTATTTGCACATGGTTTCGAGTCAGAAAAGCAATCAATTTTGATGGACTTTGACTTCTATGGCTCTTTATTTTTCTATGATAGACGGCGAAGAGGATGGAGGACTCGAGGAAAATAAATTTGGGTCTGGGGTTGGGCTGCTTTCTTCACGAGTGTGAATGATTTTGATGGTTTTAGCCTTGGACCATGTAAATTGTAGGAGTCCTTCTTCAGGTATTCCCTACTAGCTTTCATTTTGCATTGAGAAAGTTGTGCTATTTCCATTTATTTACATAATTGAATTGAAATCAATTCGTTCCAGACCATTGCAGGTGAAATCCCTTGAATAAAGGTTAATAGCAGAGGTAGTTATTTTCAATTTGGTTCGGTTTTTATTAAAAAATATATAATCAAATTAAATTTCTTTTTAAAAAAACCAAAATCGATTCAAACTGATCGGTTTTGGTTCGATTTTTTAGAACAAAAACCAGTTTAGACCGTTTTAACTCGGTTTTTTTGGTTTGACTTGATTTTTTTTTCGGTTTTTCTTGTTTGTGTTCGGTTCTGATCGGTTTTTTTAGTTTCAGGCTTATAAAATCAAAACCAAACCGGTCAGTTTTTTTTTAAATTCTAATCGGTTTAATCAATTTTTTTTTCACGATTCAGTTTTTTTAATTATTTGATTTTTGATTTTATCGATTTACTTAATTTTTTAATTTTTTTACTCCCCCTGTCTATATTTCATATGCACTAAGATAAACTACCCATTTGTATTCGAAAAAATCCAATTTCAATGGAGACAATATAAAATGCATTTTCTTCCTTATATTCAAACGTGGATGGGAAAGGCACCATGCCCCCCGACTCCATTAGGAACACAAACCCAATTATACATATTCATATTTTTTTTTCGTATCTTGTCATAAATGTTTCTCTAATGATAGGTCTCTTAAAATAAATTTGTTATTAAATTTATATTTTGATTATTTTTTCTTAATCATGGATGAGAGTTATAATAAAATTCAATATTCACATGAACTTAATATTTATTTTTTATTGACTATTAACCGTCGAATATTAAAATACAACAAAATAATATTAACGGAGAATCTCAAATCTGATGAAAAATCCCCCCCTCCATTACGAAGATCTTAAAAAATATATCCACACCCATATCTCTATTTTCTTCCTCTACATTTTTTTCTATCTAAACAAAAACGCTACATGGTCAACGGATTAAACATTCTTTGGGCCTAATAGAAATAGGCCCATACTCGGAACACACGAGCGCGTCCGCACCGACTTACCCGGCCCAAAATCATTATAAAACGTTTAATTATAAATCCCGGTTAAACCCGACCCGCTCAAACTCTGCTCCCCGTGCGATTCTGTTTCTCTCTGCCACACGCAGAACTCGATTAAATTCTCCCAGTGTCGTGACGTGAGGTACGTCATCTATATTCAATCTTCTAAAATCAATCCCCTTATTTTTGTTCTCGATTACTATTAGGGTTTCTTTAATTAAATTCAGGTTTCCTAGGTTTTCATTCTTCGATAATTGAGCCGAGTAGCTGTGTTTTAGGGTTTTACTGGGTTCGTTTTAGGGTTTCGTTTCTTCGATAATTGGGTGAGCTGAATCTTTATATATTGTGCTTTGACTTGCAGTTATCTAGTTTTTTGCGAAAACCATGGATGTTGATCACTATAATGTGCTGGGGCTACCTTCTGGGGAGGAAGGGGCGAAGCTAACTGAAAAAGAAATAGCGAAAGCGTATAAACTGAAGGCTTTAGTGTTGCATCCGGATAAGAGGCCGGATGATCCGAACGCTCATGAAAATTTCCAGAAGCTGAAGTTGTCATACGAGGTTCTCAAGGATGAGAAAGCCCGTAAATTGTTTGATGATCTTCTTCGAGCTAAAAGAGAGCAGCGTGCCCGTCGGGGTCAGCAGGATGCCAAGAGGCGGAGGATGGTATCTGATCTTGAAGAAAGGGAACGTGCTGCATTTGCTGCTGATCCTGCTGAAGTGGAAAAAAGGAGAGTAGAGAAGATTGACAAGGAGTTGAGAGCACAAGTGGATAAAATAAGAGCCATGTTTGCGAACAAAGGTGTGCCTGTGGTGAAGAAAAAGACGGTGGGAGTAAAGGAGAGTAGGATTGAGGAAGATGAGAAGAAAATACTTAATGTTAGATGGGAAAAAGTGGATAGCGAGGGCTATAGTGCTGAGAGGCTGAGAGAGTTGTTTTCGAAGTTTGGTGAGGTTAAAGATGTTGTTATTAGAAGTAACAAGGAAAAGAAAAAAAGAGGCCAAGCTCTTGTTGAAATGGCAACTGAAGAAGCAGCTGTAAGTTTACTTTTCCAATCAAAGTCTTGATTTACTAATATGGAGTCTGGGCATTGGATTTTTGCAATTACTTATGTTGTTTTTTGGTAGGTTGCTGCTTTGGGGAATGTGTATGGAAATCTTTCAAATCCTCTTCTAGTTTTACCTTATGGAAAAAAGGTCGCAGCAACAACGATTCCCACAAGGGAATCTGATGGCCTAAACATTTTTTCTGGGATTAATCATCAAGCTTATGAAGACAACATCTTAGAGAAGCTCCAAAAGGTAAGTTGAACCTTTTTTTAATCTCTATTTTTTTTTATTTGACTTTTAAGAGGAGCTTAGATTATGTGTGTGAAACATAATTTGAGTGTAAGTTGTATGTTCTTCTCTTAATTTTAATTTTAATTTTCATTAATAGATTAATTAATATGAAAACTCACACATGGATGTTTCTTTTACTACCATCTATTTTACTTGAATTATGTCTCCAGTTGGTGTTTAGAATCTTCCATAAAGACTAGATTTTTGTTCTTTGAGGTGCCAAATAGAGCAATCATGACTGTTGCATGCAACATATAGTGTGTGTGCAACATCAGCAAAAGTAGTGATTTGAGCAGAGTATTTGAAGCATCTCAGCAAACTTTGAGTTAGCTATGTTCTTGGATGATATAAGGGAAGGCTGATTGTGTGGATGAATATGATAGAAGTTAACTCGATGCACACTAGCATGGATTAGCCGTTTTTTTCTTTTCTTTAGGGGTGATGTTGGGTTGTGAAGGATGCAAGATCTTCTGAGATTTTTCTCATTTGGGAGATAGATACAGCATGGTGATCATTTTTTTAGCAAACCTCACTTGACTGGGATAAGATTGCGGAGTGACCCATGGGTGGTTATTCTCCCTATTTGGGAATTCCTTTTCCTGTGTCTCTACCTCACATGGAAACTAATTCTGTCAGTACCCTTCGTTTTTGGAGAATAAGGGTGAGGAATGTCTGTAATACTGTGATGATAGAACCTTTTGTGTCATGGAAACTACGGGGAGCCTATTTGCTTCATTTCTATGCAACAGATAAATATTTTCCTGAGTTATCTGTCTCTATAGGATCCAAGAAAATGATATCATACTTCCTTGCTGTTCTTTTATTTTTCTTCATGCATTTGTTTCCTGGTTTGTGTTTCTGACATGCTTATCTACTTGTACGCAGGCTGCAGAAAACCAACGGCAAAAGGCATGACTGTTCATTCAGAGGAAATACTAGAAATGTTGTATTTGTGGTTATGCTCACGAGCTAAGGGCAGTTTCCCATGTGATTGGAGCATGGTGGGAACTTAAAGAATGCATTTTCTGAGCAAGAACTTGCTCCTAAAGGCCTGGAAAAGAAACCAAAGAATGCGATTTCAAATAATTTTTCCCTGCTCTCCAGATCTGAATTATAACTATTCTTGTTCTATTTGTATGGATTATTTTACTTATTTAACTTTCTAAAATTGGGCAAGTTCTTGAAAAGACGCAGAGGACTGGCTTTGAAGTCTGCACTGTATATTATGCCTCCAAGCAGGTCTGCCAATTCCATCTATGAAGAGTGCGATTATGAAAATACATACTTCCAATCGATTGGGAAACCTTGGTGTAAACTTGTAAATGTGCTGGCTATTTTAGCTGAATATTGACATATCATTTTATGTTGTCCCTCAGCAATAAGAATTGGATCTATAAAATAGATGTTTTGCAATCTTTACCTTTTGTAGTCTTGAAACTTTTTAACTTTGTTAGTTGCTCTTATCCTGCCACAAATTACAGTGAACATGCAAAAGGGTCTTTCCCATCAGGGCATCTGGCGAACACCTCCTCGGCTGCAATTATACCCCATTGCTGGTGAAAACCACTACAATACTGCATTGCTGAAAACCTTTGTCTTTGCAAACTCATTTATAATAGGTGATCTTACAGGTTTGAATCTGTGCACGATGAAGGTTGTTCCTCGGATCAGAGTAATGAATGCAACTGCATTACCTGCCTGATCACACGAGTTACCATAACAACAATATGGTACATTTCAAGATATCATTTGCAAACACCATTTGATATTAAGCTAGTTTAGATTATCCCAGCTGCTGAAATTTTACTTATTTGATATTTTTAATCGCAAAAAATGGTGTTATTGATTGCTCTATAGCCTTGACAGTAGTAGTAACCTAAATGAACATGAGCAGTAGCAACTAAAGAAGAAAAAATAATTTAAAACGTAGAAAATATATGATCACAAACCGGTTATCATACAGTTAATAGGAGGACATCAAAGCTGGAAACTCTTGTAAGGCAACATGGGATATGCGAGTCTAGGAGGAGCCTGCTTGTTTCATTTTGGGCAACAGTTACAGATTCAGAAAGCAGAAAGGATTGGCTGATATTATATGTTTCTTCAGAGCTCAAGAAAACTATATATGTAGTTTTTATTCGAGATGCCCTATCTCTACTCTGGAGACAGGCTGCAAAAAAGGGAAATTATCTGCCTCGAGCTAAGGGCAGTTTCCCATGCGAGCATTGTTGTCGGGAACTTTTGAGGGTTCTGAGATCTCCGTTTTCTTGCCAAGAATTTTCTCTGAAACAAAACCAATGATTGTGGTATCAGAATTTTCCTTTGATTTGGACTGTATCAGGAAGTTCCTGCAAGGAGCGGATGATTGTCTTTGAATTCTGTACAGTATATCACGACCTCATATGGGCCAACCTGAGCTTTTTCTTTCAGAAATGGATTTTAGAAAAAAATCCCCAAATTTATGGACCATAAACCTTGATGTGAACCTGTAAAAACTTGCAGACTAATTAGGTAGATTGATGTATCATCAAGGCGGTGTCAGTCCATTTTCCTTCAACTTCAGTGCAGAGATGGGGAGCTGCATTGGGCAACACCGTTCTTTTCTTCTAGATGACTAGAACGTATGACCTTGTTTATTCCTCCATGAAGAATCCAAAACAGACAGCGGATCTTTTGCTCAAGTTTTATATGCAAGCAAAGACTAGAACATCATTTATTCTTGATGCCATTCTTAGGCACCAAGCTCATGATCAATCCTTTAAAAGAGAGGGAAAGGATAGCAGATAAGAACATAGTTATGCAACCTAGCCCACCTGACATGTTGGTTCGGAAAATCTGCAACCTAGAGTCTGATCCGATCAATATCAAGTTAAATCATAAAAAGATATTAGTCTAATAAAACCTGATTGATTTGGACTAGATTTTAGTAAATTGGTCAAACCTCATCCAAACTTTACCCGATGAGCATCATTCAATTAAGTGGATCCCATGAGAAACCAAACGTCATAATTTCATATGTGGAGGAAATCCGGGTCATAATTTTTGGCCCATCTGCATTACTCCTAGAACTTAAGAAACCTAAGCCCAATGTGTAAACATTGCAAGTTGCAACTGCAAGCTTCACACATTCGGAGCTCAAACCGACAAATTTTTTTTTTGAAATAACACGAAATACATACGTCAATACTATGTACAAAGTTGCAAGTACAAGATTAATTTCTTTCTTTTCTTATTAAACACAGCTTCCCAGATCTGTTGGTACTTGTAACATGCTTACAATCTCCATTAATTTCACCGAACACAAAGCTTTTATCAAGTTCTTGTAGCTCATTTTCTCGAGGAGGGATCAAGTGCGAAAAATAATTATGGAGAGCGAAGTGCAACGGTCAGTGTCATTACGGGCAAACCGGAAAGGAGGAAACTACCGTAGCAATAATAATCATACACCACCATCAAATTCTAAGGGTAATTACTATTGAATCACTGAGTTTCTGACATGGGTTTTTGTTTTTTTGTGTACCGGGCGAGTGTAGGTTTTGTTTTATTGATTTTGGCATTAAGGGATTGGTGGGTTTTGTTCCTTTTGTGAAAAAAGATTAGCATTAGTCTGATCTTGGTTATGTAATTTATGGTGTAACAGATGTTGAAGGTGGTGGTGGAGGTCTTTTTAGTTCTGGAAAGTTGCCGAGTGATTATGCGATGAAAATAATTTGGAAGAAAGGATTTATTCGCTTGGTTCTTGTTGCCGGCATTCTTTGGATGTTACTCATTCTTATTGTGTTACTGTTTCATGTTTGGTCTTGTCAATCTTCTTATCTATTCTTTTCAGGTAATGTTTACTACCACTCTAAATCCTGCTACTGATTTATTTGTTTATGTACTTTTGTGATTTATGCGTTTAGATAAGGTTCATAGGATGACTCGTTTTTCTTGGATTCAAACAATGTGTAAAAAACTTGGAAATTCAAGAAATGAGTTTGATCTTGTAGATGCATAGTTTCCCTTATGCACAAGAGAACAAGAATTGCATGCAAAATCTGTATTATTTTGCTAACTGTTTATGTGAACACGATGCAATCCTATCATTTGCGTTATACATGCCTAGTGAAAATCGTGTGTAGAAATCTTAACTTTTCAACTTGTATAAATTTGCATTCTGTGGTTTGATATGATGTTTGTGTTTGACATGCAGCAATATGTAACAAAGAAAGCAAGGTATATACCATTTTAAACACTTGGGGATTTGTGCCACAGCAACATCGTAAGAACTATAGCAACTTCTATTTCTTGAAGTGTTGATTGCTATGTGGTTGTTATAATTGATACTACTTCTCTTTGTATCTTTAGGTTGTCCGATCCCTGTCGTCAGTAACCCTGACAGAATAGTTATTCCCGAGGGAAGAACCCATGACCAAATTATTAAAAATCTTTCATATGTTATGGAGGATAAGCCCGTGAAAGATGAATCTCAGTCATCCCCATTATTTGGAGGACATCAAAGCTGGAAACAAAGAGAGAGGAGTTTTAAACTAAGTTCTTCCATGAAGGTAAATATAAATGCTCGAAGTCAATTTTGTTGTTAGTTTAATTCCTCATTCTTGAGAATAGCCAAGTAATCTTTGGGGTCATGTTATACAATGAAATGATGATGGATGGCATCAGATAATTTTCGATTTATGTCAAATACTTTTTCATGACTTGTGAAAGTTGAAATTTTCGGCAACTTACAGCTCTCCTTAAATGAATTTAATTTTGTTTCTTATTTTTACATATGCTTCAGGTGCATTGTGGATTTATGCATAATGGTGGTGCAGACATGGATCCTGTAGATATTAAATATGTTGAGAAATGTAAATTCGTGGTTGCTTCTGGAATTTTCGATGGATATGACGTACCTCATCAGCCTTCAAATATAAGCGACCGTTCTAAGGAACTCTTTTGTTTTCTTATGGTGGTGGATGAGATCTCTCTCAAATTCATGAAGGAAAATGTTACTGTCTGGGAGGACCATAACAGGGGACAATGGGTTGGTATCTGGCGTCTTATTCTACTGAAGCATTCACCTTATGATGAGCCCAGAAGGAATGGGAAAGTTCCCAAGATTTTAACCCATAGGCTATTTCCTCAAGCACAGTACAGCATCTGGATTGATGGTAAAATGGAGCTGATAGTTGATCCGTTACAAATTCTAGAAAGGTACATCCTTACATGGTTAATTTGCAGATCATGTCTTTTAGTTCTGTCATTTTAATCGTGATGGCTGAGAGTAAATGAACTTAAGACTTGAATGTTCGCCTTTCTTTTGTTATAGTTTTCTTGTAAATGAAAATATTTCTTCAAGTCTCAAATTTGCTGGTCTTAGTCAGTGGATGCCTCAGTATCCAAAACTTGTGTTCTCCTCTCAACTTTTCCTGAAAGCACTGGTCACAAGATGAAAAGTAAGCCTTTTGAAATAAGCATTTTAGGGGAGATTTCGTATAGTTGTGTTGTCTGCTAAATTATTCTTCAATCTGTATTCTTCCATTCACATGACTTACAAATGAATGATGGGCCAATTGGTGCCTTTAATTCAATTCATTTTATGTGGTATTCTCTTACATCAAGAGTGAAATATATGTTGTCTGTAAATACACTCTTGAAGATAATGTCTAAGTGAGAAAGTTCATGGGTTGTATCCCTAGGTTTCACCACCATCATTGCACGCGTGCGCGCGCATTTATGTCTATGATATCAAAGTAAATGATACCAGGTAATATGGATGATCTTTGATCTGCAGATACTTATGGCATGGGAAGAATACATTTGCCATTGCTCAGCACAAACATCATCGAAGCATATATGAGGAGGCTGATGCAAATAAGCGAAGGAAACGGTATGCCCGACCCCTCATTGATCTCCACATGAAAATATATTATTACGAGGGGATGGAGCCATGGAGTCCAAAGAAAAGTACTGTCAGTGGTGAGAGAGAAAGCAACTTCCTTAGTCCTTTATTTTGTTGCATTTGTCTAGTTTTTTTTTGGATGAAATTTGGGCATGTGTTCTCTGTTGGTAGACTTGGGAGATGCAACATGTAAGCATATGAGCATTCGGATGGGGGTGTAAACAGTGATAATCATAGTGATTTACATAATTTTTCATGTCCATTGATTGGTGTTTGTAAATGCAGATGTGCCAGAGGGAGCTATTATCATACGGGAACATACAGCTATGAGTAACCTGTTTAGCTGCTTGTGGTTTAACGAGGTCAACCTCTTCACACCAAGAGACCAATTGAGTTTTGGCTATGTTGTGTACAGATTAGGAGGTGCATTCAAGTTCTTCATGTTTCCAAATTGTGAGTACAACTCACTGTTTGTGTTGCATCCGCACACCCGAGAGCATTCATCAAAGGTAGAGTGGGTAAAAAGTTTGAGTGAATTTAAGGGTAACGGTAGCAGTATGAAGGAGAGCAGAGGTGGATTAGGCTTGTGGACTCCTTATCCTGCAGATCTCAAATCAGTTGTACTGCCTAAAGTAGTAAGAACATCAAAAGCAGGCTGAGGTTCATACATTTCGCCATTTTTAACATTACTGATTTCTTTTTATTAACTTGCCCCCGCTACTTACAGAAAGAACACACAAAACCCAAAAAAAAAAAACAAACAAACTTGAGGTCTCGCATCATTGAAGGGTTAATAAAGAGAGAGAATAAAACCTGGCATTTAAATGATAATTAACTCATTATGAAACCAGGTGAATATTTTGGTGGCCTTTTTTTTTTAACCAAACACAGGCACCTAATAGATGTCTCCTTCATAAATTTGGTTTACGAGTCCCACAAGAATTTGGTTTAGTTGGATCCCTTTTTCACTTGGAATTTGGTAGATATATTGTGTGGTGTTTGATTAGTGTTTTAGGATAAAAAAATAGAAATATATTGGAATGAAAAGAGAGTTCTAAATACTCGCTCAGTGTTCAACAACATGGAGTCTCGAACATGATCACAGGTATTCTCCTCCCCCTGTACAAGTATCTTGCTAAGCTTACCCCTGTGACTATCGCATCTCTTTTCATCTGCGCGTCTGCTATCTGGTATTTCCTTAAATTCCCGATCACCTCCCTCCCTCACCAGCTTCAATATGTCTTCATCTTCTCACGGCCTGGCGGCCAATTGGACTGCTTGTTTTCACGTTCATAATCCCGGCGGAGTCCAATTATTGTACACAACAATATCCATTCGCAAGTCCAAGATTTTATGTAAGGCGCAAATCCGACCTTTCAAACAGGGCTACACAAATACTGATGATACCTCGATATTAAACGTGGCTTTCGCGTCTAAGAATGCTCACATTGACAGGCTGGTGGCATAGTTATTAATTAGGCGTGTTCAAATGCCTTCCATGCCGTTCATATGAATAGATACATTTATAGCTTTCACCATTGATTCTTGTCCGCATTTTGAGAAAGTCCTATTGCCAGATTGTACATCACAGCCATGACAGTTTCCTTCCCAAATTATTGATGCGCTTTTAGTGACCAGACAAGAATCACCATGCCAGGCCAACAATTTTTTCTTAGCAGACTGCTTTCCAATAGCATCTTCACTTTTCACACTTTTAACATCTAGATAAACATTGTCTGATGGATTCTCATTTTATGCGGGCCCTGGATTTTTAGTGCTATCTGTTGAATCTTTAAACTTGGACAGATGGGGACAGTGTGGGGAAGTTTAAAGTTTTCCGATAAAAACCCTTCTCAAGCTAAACTGAATTGATTTGAATTAATTTTTTAATTTAGTCTGAGTCAAGTTTTTTAGAAATAAAAAAACCTATTTCAGTTGAAATTTTTTGCCCAAACTGAACAGTGCTGGATTTTGAACCACCTTATTATTAACATAATTTTAAAACTTGTTTGAATTTAGAGACAAGCTTGGATAGGTAAATCAGGTTAACTCAATTATTATTTTTTAATTTCAAGTCAATTCATATTAATTTAATTTTTTAAATTATGTTAATCCAAATTAACTTAATTTTTTAAAATAAAAACATCAAAACGACAACAGACTAGTCTAGATCATCAATCAATTGGGTACTAGATTAACCGTCCAGGACAATCCAGATTTTCTAATTAGAATCTAGAAATTGAGATCAGTTCTTGAAGCTGAAGCTTTAATTGTATGATTTACATATTAATCTAGTTGCATATATCGTGTGTTTTTCCTTCCTTTCCTTTTTTTTTTTTCCTGGGGGATTTATTTTGAACTATTTTTTTGCCCACCAATTGTGTTTAGAATTTTGGAGAAAATACTGATGAGTACTAATTAATCATTGATGTTAATTTGACTAGGTATACTCGCATCTTCTTAGACAATAATATTAAGAAAACGTAGCGCGAACCATGTCCATGAGTCAATCATGACATCAATGGCATCCTTCTTTCAGCAAGTTCCAAATGAGCCCCATGCATCGTAGGAACACTAGAACTTCCCTTTTGTTATTTGCAACATTGACAGGCAAAGCAAGACCATAGGGCTGGCGCTCCTCGACCAGCAGGTTGAATCATGAAAGCATGGATTATTGGCTCTCTAATCTCTATGCTTTGTTTGGGAAAAAAAAGAAAGTTTAAAAAATAAATAAAACACTTGATTTCCTCAAAATAAAAGGAGAATCCAGGAAGATAGGCTTACAAAATAAACAAGGAAATACAGCAAGCACCACATAAGGCCAGCCCTAACTTTACTACAAGTCCCACGATTGGGTATCGCCAACTAATAAATAAATAAATTACGAAGGTAAAACCATTCTCAATTTTTTTAAGGTTTTTTTGACGAGCCGGACAACTTCAAATTCGTGACCCAAATAGACACGCTACCCTTATTATTTCTGCAGACGAGGATTTTTGGACATACCAACTTGCAAATCAACTTCTTATATCTCATCGAAAAGAAAATAATCATGACTCTATAAACACTTCTTACTCAATTGGCTGCATCTCGACTATAGAATACATCCAGAGTCTTAGCAGGTATACGGTGGAGTAGCTCACGGGGGAAGATGCGAAGCAGAGTCCATGCCAAATCAAGTGACTGGAAGATGTTGCGGGTGTCATAAGCTCCTTGGGCAACAAATTTCCTCTCAAATTTGTCCAAGAACTCTAAATATAGCTGTTTATTCAAGAGAACACATGTTAGTTCCTATGTATCAGATAATTATATACATAGCGATAAAACTCTTCAAGAGAACAGAGAAGAGTAAATGACCAGATCTTCAGAAGAAAGAGCTTCTTCTCCAACCACAGCCTTCATGGCTTGGACATCCTTCCCAATAGCATAGTTTGCATACAGCTGAAGGATAATAAGTTTAAAACAAATTCAAAGGTTAAACAGCTTAAAACGGGACAATAAACTGAAAATGAGCTACAATGGCTAACAAATCGGACCTGGTTGGACACATCAGAATGGTCCTTGCGAGTCATCCCCTCACCAATGGCACTCTGCAATGGTAAATCAATGATACAATTTAGAATACGCCTTGTACATTCTAATCGGTGATACCATCTTAAAATATCAATCCTTGATGTATTGAGAATTCAGAGAAAAGATTCATCCTTACTTTCATGAGACGAGACAGAGATGGGAGGACATTGATTGGAGGATAAATCTGCCCATAAAAATGAGTCAACATTCGATCAATTAAAACTCCTACATGGAGATATCTACAGTTATCTAAAACCCATAACATTATTTTAATGTAATAATTTCCAGCAACTAAGTGAAATGACCACTCATGTGTCCTATGACCTTACCTGTCTATTGTGTAGCTGCCTGTCAATATAAATCTGTCCCTCTGTGATGTATCCGGTAAGATCAGGGGTGGGATGGGTTATATCTGGTCAAATAAGAAATTCGAGATGAAGAAATGTTTTCTCGTTAAAGGAAAGAAAGATGCATGGGATATTCAGTGTAGTCTGAGAATACATTACCATCATTCGGCATAGTTAAAATTGGAATTTGGGTGATAGAGCCTGTACGTCCTTCAATACGACCAGCACGCTCATATATTGTTGCCAAATCAGTGTACATATACCCAGGATAACCACGCCTTCCAGGCACTTCTTCTCGGGCAGCAGACACCTGGAATGGCAATCAGTAGTTTGTAACTCAAAACAGAATAAAATAAAACTTAAATATATCATAAAGTACCTGGTAATATAATTATATAAAAAATGACCTATCAACACTCCAGAAAAACGCTAGATATATTGAGCAATCAGACAAAAAATGATTATGGTTACTTATGCATGCAAGTAAATGCTTATTCTGTTTGTGCAAACTTCAAAAGGTGCATTGTAACACATGCTTTAGGTTTTTAGCTCACCTCACGAAGAGCATCAGCATAAGAACTCATATCTGTTAATATGACAAGAACATGCTTCCCACATTCATACGCCAAATATTCTGCAGTCGTAAGAGCAATACGAGGTGTAATAATACGTTCAATTGTCGGATCATTTGCCTGGATGACACACCAAAAGAATAAAATTTCAGAAAGAATTCATGAAAGGTATAAGATAATAAATTATTACCTTCAATGAAAATCATCACGTGTTCAGGTACAAAAACAAGGTTCAAATGTTAAAACAAAACTATACCAAGTTCAGAAAGAGGGTCACTCTTTCCATTGACCCATTTTCCTCAAAATCACGTTTGAAAAACTGTGCAGTCTCCATGTTTACACCCATAGCTGCAAATACAATGGCGAAATTGTCCTCCTCTCCACCCTGAAAGTTCACATGGCAAGTTAGTGACCTAATTATAAATTTAAGTTAGAAAGAGCTGAGAAAGAAATGTGAACCAAACAACTCTGAAAGTCCACATGGCAAGTTAGTGACCTAATTACAAATTTAAGTTAGAAAGAGCTGAGAAAGAAATGTGAACCAAACAACTATCTAAGTAACAACAAGCTTCAATGCTTCAAGGTGAATGGAATTAGGGAAATGAAGAAATAACACTAGGTGATGCCTGAACCAGTGCATGTGCAATTTGATGAGGCACTAAAAAATCAAGGAACTCTTCTAATATTGAGCACTAAACAACAAAAGAGCTTTTCATTTGAAGTAATTGTGAAGCATAACATAATTGTGGTACACTCGTTAAATTTAAATATTCTTCCAATAAAGCTAGTATCTCTGTTTAAATATATGGTTTATTTATTTCCTTATGTCTCCAAAGAATACTGTTTCAAGGATCCATTATAATGGAACATTATTCAACTACGCATTTAACAGTTATCTTACTTACTGAGAACAAGGTTGTGAGTCTAGTTCTCACAATCCAATAGGGTGTCAATAAGGTGTGAACATTACCTCAAGAAGATTTTCGGACTTCTCCAATCGCTTTACCAACCCTGCTTGGCGACATATTTGAGCAGCTATTTCATTATGGGGAAGACCAGCAGCAGAAAACAGAGGGATCTTCTGTCCTCTAGCAATAGAATTCATGACATCAATTGTAGAAATCCCTGTCTGAATCATCTCCTCAGGATAGGTTCTCTCACTAGGGTTGATAGAACTCCCTGCAGAAGGCATAGCATTTAGTAAAGGGCAGTTAATATTATTCACTCTAAGAAGATGTCAACAAGCAACATATATTAATAAAGATTGTTCACTCCAAAATCTAGCCTACCAGATATATCCAAATACGCCTCAGGCAAAATAGGAGGACCATTATCAATAGGCTTCCCAGAACCATTAAAAATGCGGCCAAGCATGTCCAAGGACACTGGAGTTTTCAAAACCTACAAAACAGGGGCAGCGAAAGCAAGGGTGTCACCAGAGCAGACCTAGTCTCTTAAGGAAACTACTATAATTCAATTAAAACTTCAAAGATGTAAATGGCCATACACCAACTTCTCAATTCATTATGGCTTCAGAGGTATATACTAGAATCCAGCACAAGCAATATTCCACATCAGAAAACCAAATGATAATAATAACCATGTGAACTTCATCCATGACATCTAAATGTCAAAAACTGTGGAGTACTATGAAATACAGGCATTGAGGTACTTGCCTTTGTGACAGAGGTTCAGCAGTGTTTCTTTAAGATATAGGTGTAATTCATTATCTACTTATATTTCCTATTCGTAGCTATTTTCTGCAGATTTTTTCTACAAGAAAAGGAACAAGAACAAGTGATAAATGAGATCTACTTATCTGGTTAAAGTTTTTTTGGGGGCATGTAAACATGTGAGCCTACAGATAGTTTATACAGCTCAAAATACCTGCAAAGATTTTCCATGTCTAATTTGCAGCATTTGACAGGTTTGGTAATTAAAGGTTCATTGGTATGAGCCGAAAATTGCAATTACTGTTTGACAAATTAAGAATTAAAAAAAATAATCAAAAGCAAGACTTCATACCTCTCCAGTAAATTGCACAGTTGTAAACTTGTTGTCAATCCCAGAGGTTCCTTCAAAAACCTGGCCAAGAAAATACCAAGAAAGAATGCATTCAGTCTTTAAAACAGGTGCGCAATTTTTTTCACTACAAATTAAGCTAAGAGTGTCGCCTTCAAACTCAATTTATAGCAATCCTTCTACATATATAGACACACGACCACAGTCACAATGTTAAAGTTAAGATTTTTACTTTAATCAGGAAACAAACCAACTTATATTGAACCTGCAGTCGCAAAGAAAAGATGGAAAATGCTGAGCAGCAATCACCTGAACAACAGCTTTCTCCCCGTCAACTTCCAAGACTTGACCACGTCTGGTTGATCCATCTCCCAAACGAATATTAACAATCTCTTGATATTTGGGTCCCTAACATAGTGAATAAACAACGCACCAATCAATAAAAACTGAAGCATCACCATAGCGGTTAACAAATCAAATAAATTATCCCAAGCGTAATCATTCAAGAAAAGAGGAGTATTACCTTCACTTTTTCAAGTATGACAAGAGGTCCAGCAACTCCAGAAACAGTTCTATACTCTGTAATACATGAAACAAAAATTTAAATCGCAATAACTACTCTCTACAACCTCGATCACCACTCGTAAAACACTCAACAAACTTAAATTAAAGAACAAGTATCTCACTAACTGATTTCTTGCCATCCCAAACAGTGTTAATCCATTCCATTCGGGTATAGTTCACCGATTAATTATCAATTTCTGTTTCGTTCCATTATGCATTCACATGATGTCTCCATATCAAATTCGCAATTAATTACTATACTGCAGCAAAACTCACCCATGCCGATCTCGAGCGTTCCCTCCTCCATATCGAGATTGTTTGTCTCCACACCCATTATCAACCTTCATTTTTTTAAAAAAAAGTCAAACAAATTGATTCCACCATAAATTAATCTCGAAAAAAAGAATTATCATTTACATTAATCAGCTTATAAATACTAGTTAATTAAAAATAAACAAAAAAATATTGAAGAACTTCAAAATTTAAGAGCACAGCAGGAACGGATCAATAATTATAATACCTATTCAAAACTAAAAAAACTTCCTTAGCAAATAGTAGCCAAAAAAAGCTTCGTCAATCATACAACTTAGTATCAAAATTCAACGAAACTAAGGAAGTAACTAACAAAATAAGCGCATCAATCTCAAAATCCAGTGAGAAATGAAAGTTTCAATTCAACAAGAATTTGATTGGCTGATAGTGGAAGGAGTAGAGAAATGAGAATTTTGGATCTGAAAAAGAGGCGTACCTTTTTTGTGATCTGCCTCCGGTACCCAGCGAGAGATAGATAGACAGGGAGAGAGAGAGGAGGGGGAGGGGTCAAGAGAAAAGGAATAAACTGAGATCTGATGCTCTAGAAATTAAAAAATAAAAAATAAAATAAAAAACACTTTGTTTTGTAAGAAATTATTGAGAGAGGGTTATTTATTTATTAGTATTTAATGGAAATAATGATAACAGTCCGGTTTTACACTGTGATGGGATGGGACCTCATACAGCGTGCGTCACGTGATATTTGTAAAGGATTGGGGAAACCAGCAGTAAATATTTTTTATTCTTTCCTATTGTCTCAATTAACCAGATATTAATTCTAGAGATGATTTGGATTTTGTATTCTCCATTGTCATGGACTCTATGAGAATGTTAATGTTAAGTGTATAACAGTTTGGGAGAGAAATATAGAAAAAAAAAATTAAACATACTGTTAGTTTTAATTACTGATTTAAGTGATATTAAAAAAAAATTAGCCTAATTGAAGTGGTTCTAATAAATATATTTAACTAAATAAACTATTTTATTAATGATTGTAAATAACATGAAATAAAAAAAATATAATTGAGTAACTTCAACCGAAGCTTACTTGATAATAATTAATTAAAAAAACAGAGTAATTTGATAGTGATTTTGTATTCACTGATAAAAGGATTTATTTTTTTACTTCCTGCTGCAAAGAGTTTTTAGAAGTATAGTTATTTTTTAAAAAATTTTATGCTAAAATATATTAAAATAATATTTTTTTAAATTTTTAAAAAATTATTTTTAAGATCAGGTCATCAAAATAATCTAAAACATATAAAAAAATTAATTTTTAATAAAAAAATATTTAAAATTTTAAAGAACGTCATTTGCTTTTCATTTCCAAACAGAGTGTAAGTTTATATATTAGGTTTTAGTTAGCCGCTTAATCATCCCAGGGGATGGAGGAATAAAATATGTTTTTAGAGTAAATTACCTAATCAAATAAAAGAAAAAATAATTTATTTAAAATAAAACAAGCTTAAAATAACTACTCAGTGGACCATTTCACATTATTCATGTTATTAAGTTAGGATTTTAAACCAAAAAGTTGGGTTAGGGATTGTATTAATATTTCCCAAAAATAGAAAAAACTAGAAAAGTGAACTTCTTTTTTTAAAAAAAGATAAGTTTTGGGGTTTTTTCCCCAAAAATGCGAAGAAAAACCAACAGTAACCAAATGGGCACAAATTGAAATTATAGAAACGGAAGTGATATATTTGTGAATTCACTATCCACAAAGCCAAAAATGTAATAAAACCAAAAACCTGTAAAGAAAGATATGATATAACGGTATGTGACTACTGGTAGACGTGAGAGCACGTGTGCGAAAAACACTGGTGGGGTCCACTGCAAGTTCATAGAAACTTCCATCCATCCAATATGATTGATCCAGAAATGGACGCTCACGTTATCAGGATCGGCATGACGGTTGGACGTCTCAGATCGGTCTAATAGCGGCTCATCTCCAGCCAATGAAAATCAATGATTGCAATTAAATGAAAAAAAAAAAGGGGAAAGAAGGCATTGTTTGGAAATTGATTTTTTTTCAGAAAACAATATAAATTATATTTTAAAATTTAATTTAAAATTTTAAAATTTTAAAATTAAATTAATTTTTTAATATAATATTAAAATTTTAATAACTAACCAATAACAAGTTTGGATATTATTATTTTTGTTTCCTTGATAAAAATTAGTATTTGAGTAAATTTTAAATTTAAATTTTTTTTTTTAAAAAAAATATATTTTAAAATAATATAAATTATATTTTAAAATACTATCTAAAATCTTAAATTTTTAAATTAAATTGTTTTTTTTATTATTTTCAACTCCTTTCTCGACAAAATTTCGGAAGGGTATCTATAAATTTTTTAGCACTATCCTATATAGAATAGAAACAAAAAGGTACATTCTCTGCAACGAGAACAACAATTTTAGTTTTGGGATTAAGAAGATTAATTAACTCGAAATTTATGTTTTAGTTCTTCTTCTACGTACGAGAATGACCAAAAGTCAAATTCTTTCTCTAATCTCTTTCTTTATTTGATAATCAAGGATTCTGGACATCAAAACTGTATTTTTAATTTGAATTAATTTTAATATTAACCTAATCAAATTTAGTAATTTGACAAAGTAATTCACGAAATGATTAATTCCTTTAAATTCAATCCAACCTGACTGGATCAAAATCAAAGAATTAAAAAAAAAACAAAACGACATATTTTAATGATCCGTAAATGGACTGAGCACCTAACAACCCATGCCCTTTACGAGGTCATATCCTGATTGGGGTGCGATAACCATGATAGTATGAATACAACTCAGAATTACGAGAGAGTTTAGATTAATATAAGTTATATAAAAGCATATTGAGATGCAAGGAAATGATCAGGCATTGGAAATTGAGAGCTAAACTCGAAGTTTCTGTTAAGGGTTACTGAGTGCTTAGATAAGAGGTTCATCTCCCTTGACTGGAATTATTTAAGCAAATTTTCCTTCTCCAAGAAAGTCTACCACCCGATTGGCAGCTTCGAGTCCGGTCACATAAGATTTTTCCTGTTGTAAGTTGATATGCAGAAACATCCAATCAATCTTCTGCTTTTGTTTATCCCCACTTATGCAATCAATTTAATCAACGAAGTGATATATACCTGTGACCATGATCCGTGCCGCGTTATAATCCAATCTCCGGCCATGAAAATGCAAGTTCGGGGAAGGTGTAAATCCGCGCGTCATGTATTTGGATGAACCTTCGAGAGGAAGGTAGGCTAAGATCGATAAAAAATAGAAGGAAAGCTTGTACTTGACGCAGCAAAGATTGCAGCTGATTCTAAATGAAGCAGAAAAGGCCTATCAAACAGTGTCCAGTGTGAGACATGCTGTTATTAGCCCAGCAAAGCTCTTAGAAAGCTACCCGGAAAGAAACGAGTCAAGGATTTTGGAAATCTGGCAATCTCCATCTTAGTCACCTGAGCTGTCTCGAAGTCCTTAACGCACTTGGAGAGATATGACATCACTTTTGTAGCTATGTATTCGCCTTTGAGAGGTAGCAACTCATTGCCATGATAGTTTGAAACTGCATATGGTAATCAGAATAAAGGAGCACATGACCTCAGAAAGAAATTTGCTAAAGCTTGCTTACTTTGCCAGAGAATAGTACTAAAAAAATTAGCTTGTACAGTTGTTTCAGGACTTCTCTAATGCTGACCGAAAAGTTCGTTCAATTCAAAGAAATTCCACCCAGATGAATCATCGAATGAAGAACGAGCATTCCTTGCAAATGGAATCCCGATCTGCTTACACGAGTCGGAGAAGAAAGGCTTAGATATTTACGCACATAAGTATAGACTCCAAGCAAAATGGGGCTATATTCGAAACCATTGCTGTCATCAGAGGTAGTGCTGGTGCATGAATGTGATTAATGGTGAGACATGATGACCCTTCAAGATGCAGGGGCATTACTTCCTAAAGGCACACTTGAAATATGAATATTTACAGATGTGTCAAGTGACGCTTGCTACAATTTTCTTTAGAAACATGCTAGATTTTAAATTTCTCTATACCTGAATGCTTCACTGCATTGATAAATAAATCAAGAAAATAAACTATACTTGCAAATGAAAATCAGTTTTGGGTTTTAGATGGTCAGTGAAATGTTATTCATTTCTTCTTATCCTATCTCTATTTGAATGAAAGATCCAATGAGAAATGACATATAGGATTATCCGTGGACATACCTTCTTGTCGAGCCGAAGCTCAGTGGAGACCAAATCACTTGCAGACAGGTTTAAAATGTTCTGAAACTCCGCTCCGGCACTGTATAAAACCCGATTTCCGGTTAAAACAGGATAAGGTAATGGTTTAAGCGGAAAAGGGATGAAAATATGGAAACAAGCGACTCCAAAACAGGAAAAGATAAGAGAAAGGGAATCATGTTGTACCATGGATACCAACATCACCAGGATCACCAAAATCACACCCATCTCCAAGAACTGAAACATCAAATCCCTGAGCAAAATATCTCTCCTCCATATTCAGCACTATGAGCTCAATTATGGTTGTTTATTCACCAAAACAGAACTTAAAATTTTCAATTAAGATGATTATTTAACAAGATATTAGAATTTTATTGATGAAATGATCTCGGCTTCAGAAGGCTGGTGAGGAATTTGCAGGAGTCTTTGGCATAGAGTTTTGCCTTCTATAAACTCGTGAAAACTTTGATACTATTCAATCCAGTCACCATTCATCTGCTTTGGTCCCAGCATCTTTTTGTGACTTGACACTGAAGCAAAACTAATGATTTTATCCTTTTTTTTATCCTTCTTACAGTCTCAACAGAGACATGTAAGAACAAAAGAGGCTAACTTGAGGCATCAGTTCTCCAACAAGTAATGTCAAAGAAGAATACAAAACATTAGCCATTCTCTCTCTGGCAAAATATCTTTCTTCAGTGACCCTCATTACTTTTTTTTTTTTTTTATCAATAATCAAACCATCAAATGGTCTTTGCTAGGCAAAGATAAACGCTCACAAAACACCCAAAGAGATCCAATCTCGGAAAAAATACAAATCAGTCCCCCAGTTTTACATATAGTTTCTATGTAATTTTTAAAATTCAAAATTGATCAATTTACTCTAAAACTAGCAAAATTCATTTATAAAATATATTTTTTCAATATTGTTATTTTTTCACTAGCAAAGCACAAAATCCTAATCCTAAGTGGCAATGAATAAGACTATGTGTCAGCCAATAATTTTTATTATTTAACTCAATAATTGATTCTTGAAAAAAAAACACTTATTGTCATGATTTCATTTCCCATCATTCATAGTTATATTTTCTTTTTTAATTGAAGAGGGTTTTCAATACTAGCTTGAAATATACATACATACATACATATAAATAAATATATATATATATATAGTTATTTTTACCAAATATATTTTTAATTTATAGTTATTTTAACTTATTTTTTAATGAGTTATTATGAAAAATAATTTTTGAATTTTGAATCAAATCAAAATTTATAATTTAAAAATTATATCAAAACAAACTCTAAGTAACATTTGATAGTTGTGCTTTATTTTTAGAGAAATGTTAAGAATAGTTGCGATTGTACTCTTAAGATTTAGAGACCCAATTGAAATTAATTAGATATGAGGACTGATTTGTAGTCTTGCAAAAATTCTCTCACTCATTAACAGTTGCTTGCTTCCTCACTCTTCTTCTCTTCTCTATCTTTAAACACAGAAAGAAACCAAACCAGTCTTCCATTTTGTCCACAAAAAGAACAAATGGCTGCAACTCTCTCGGTCCGGTCCAACCGTCTCTCTCCATCCGGTTCACCTTTCTCACGACCACCGGTTCACAATCCCTCAAGCTTAAATCAAATAAAATCATCATTAAAAAAGGATCCGTATTTTTGGAGGGGAGTAATTGTGCAACACAGGCGTAATTTAGTGAGAGCAGGATCAAGAGCCGATGATTCTTCGGCGCCGTTTGAGATGTCAGTGGAGAGCGCACTCAAGCTTCTTGGAGTCCCAGACGGCGCGTCGTTCGATGAAATACTTCGCGCCAAAAAATTAATTGTTGCTACTTGTAAAGATGACCAGGAAGCTATTGCGCAGGTGATAAACATGTCCTCACGCACACTGGGTTATTCTATCTTTCCTTTTCTTTTTCAATAAAATTTGTGTCTTTTTAGCTAACTGTGAATTTTCGAATTTCGTGTAGAAAGAAGTGTTTAGTTAAAGATTTTAATTTTATTAATGGGTTTTGTTTTGAAGTGTATTTATTGTGTTTTGGGTGGTTATTAATGATGGGTTTTTGTGAAATGTGAGGTTTAGCTTATAAGGGTTGAAAATTTGTTTCTGGGTTTGGTGTCAGAGCTGGATTAATTATTGCGCTGGTGTTAAATTTAGCTTATAGTGGATTGGATTTCGTATCATCATGCCCATTAGAATTTCAATTTTATTTTTTTTGAGTTTTAAAAGTAACTGGAAGCCAGTATGCCATTAGATGCACAGCCAGTGTATGGTTAGAACTTAGAATTGTGAAAGGTACCATAGCTCTAAGTTCATTGTATAGAGTGATTAGTGAGTTTAGTGGAGGTACATGATAAATGGGGTGTACAAATCTCGGTCATCAAGTTGCTGGCCTGCATTGATTTTTAATTGCTGTTGCTTAGTTTTTTTTTAGAGGTTCTTGAATCTTGAGATAATGATCTTGGTAGAATTTATGGCATGTAATTTTCAGTTGTGGTGTTTTGGGGCCTTTTTTGCCATTTTCTAGCGATTATTTCAAGATCCTTGACTGGTTTAAGGTTTATTTCACTTGTGTTATTTATGAACTTCTGCTTGAAGCTTAGTTGAGTTTCCCTGTTTTCTACCCTTTTCAATTTAAGTTTCTGCATTTATACTGACCTGTCTTGCTACAGTTCTTCATTGTGCTATAAGTTTGTGGTGTCGTTATGAAATGATTACGTTAGAACTAGAATTACAAAGAAAAATAAAACGTTCAGGATTTTGCTCTTTTTTTTGTTACTTTAGCCGAGATGTGTTTTTTGCAATTTTCATCCTTGAAGTTTTTTTTTTCAATTTTGTTTCGATTCTATCCCTCTTTTATGAGTTTTTTTACATCTTGGTCCGAAACTTCCTTTTCTTCTCATTTTGTTCCTTGAGCTAAGAGAGAAGAGGGAGAGGAGAGTGGCCAGATTACGGTGAAGAAGAGAATAAGTTTAAAAACAGACGCTTTTGGGTGGTGAAATACATTGTTCTTGATGTCAATGAGTTTCATTTGACGAGAGTATCATTTAGGTCTTCCTTTTCATTTATCTTTCCCAAAAAATTAGATTGGGCTTTGGGATTTTATTTGAATTGGGTTGATTTTTTTGTTTTTTTAACCGATTAAGTGGTGATTTAATACCAAGAGTGGGTATTTGGAAGTCCCTATGATGTTTCTTACTTGTTTTTGGTTGAAAAAATTGGTGAAAATGGGTTTTTTACCCTTAGGTGGCTGTTGTCAATTTTCTAGCCACCTCACTCTTATAGCAGGCAATGCCTGCAATTGTTTTTAGAAAAACCACCCCCAAAAATAGAAAAAAAATTATAAACAGGCCTAGGTGTGTGGGCTGGCCCAGACCTACGCCCATGAGCTTTTTATTTTTAATTTGTTTTTGTTCATTTGTATTAATTTTTCTTGCTGATTTGTTTTTCTAGTTTCATCCTTAAACATTTTATTTGTTTTGAATTTTTCTATGTAATTTGCTTTTATTTGATATTTGTGGGTTTATCATGGTTTAAAATAAACACCTTGGTATTTAGTTGGTGCTTAGATTTGCAAACTACTTTTTTTTTTTTCCATTTAGTTAAACAAAAAATAGTTTTAAAAAGAACAATGTTATTAAAACAAGTTAAGTTCATCACCCAGCTCACTAATTATTAATTAAATAAGAGTTAATCTAAAAAAAATTAAACACGTTAGAGTTCATGATCCAAGTCATGGGTTTAAAGGGTTAGGCTGCGAAACCTGAATTGATCCAACATGTAACCATCTCAGTATTTTAAAAATAAATTATCATGGTTTAAAATAAACGCCTTGGTATTTAGTTGGTGTTTAGATTTGCAAACTACTTTTTATTTTATTTTTAATTTAGTTAAACAAAAAATAGTTTTAAAAAGAATAATGTTATTAAAACAAGTTAAGTTCATCACCCAGCTCACTAATTATTAATTAAATAAGAGTTAATCTAAAAAAAATTAAACACATTAGAGTTCATGATCCAAGTCATGGGTTTAAAGGGTTAGGCTGCGAAACCCGAATTGATCCAACATGTAACCATCTCAGTATTTTAAAAATAAAATTGTCATCTTAGATTTTTTTTTTGTTGTGGTACACATTCTTTTTTTTCTTTCAGAATTCTTTTTACGGGTTAGGCCATGAAATTCGGGTGAACCATTTTTTTAGTTCAAAAACTTTTTTGTGCAGCTTGCAGCGTAACTCAGGTACCTATGTAGTGGTCACTAAATTGACACAGATATGGTCTAATTTTTTGACATTTACTTTCTGTCACAAGCATTTATTGAGCTGGAATAAGATTTTGTATCATTGTGTTTTAGATCATTTTTATTTTCTCATGAATGTAGTTAAATTGTGATTTTTAGGTTGAAACTGCGTATGATATGCTGCTTATGCGGAGCTTGACTCAGCGCCGAGCAGGAAAAGTTGCAAGTAGTAACATCCGTTATGCTGATGTTAAACCTGTAAATGGCCCTGGGATGGGATCAATGCCACAATGGCTGCAGACTACAATCAAGAAGACCCCTGTTTCCGTGGAAATGCCATCAACTGGAGAGTTAAGCTTACAAGCAGGAGTATATGGAGCTTTGATGGTTTTAACTTATGTTAATGGCACTTCCACACCTTCTGTGGCACCTTATGCTGGGGCTGATGTTCCTGGGCTGTTATTAGCTACAAGTTTTGGTGCTTCCTTATACTTCATGACCAAAAAGAATGTGAAATTAGGTAAGGATCTTTCCTTTTTATGTTTCATCAAATTTCAAGGAATTTGGCCTAAAGTTCTATTTACTTGAATCGGATCATTTTATTCAGGGTATAATAAAATTTTACAGTTGGTTTTGTGGATGATGAAAAGCTTCCAATCGCTTCACCATGCTGATTGTTCATCGTAACTTCATAATAATGGTTGGAGATAAGAACAAAGTGTGTGTGTGTGTGTGTGTGTGTGTGTGTGTGTGTGTGTGTTTTGGCGTGCCTCTGGGGGTGGGTTGGGGGTTGCTCTGGAAAAATGCGGGTGTAACATTCTAGGATGTTACCAATATGGGTTACCAGGGCATACCATGTGAGAATGGAAACCTCGTCTCGAGGGAAATTGAATTTTTTGTTTAGAGTTTCTGTGAATCAATGACTTGTTGTAAATAAAGACCACACGTTATTTATACATTAGGAGAATTTCAACTGTCTGAGAGGAGCAAAAAGAGCATCTAAGACTGTTGCTGGTCATCTTTGCAGGGAAAGCCACTGTAATAACCATAGGGGGGCTTGCGGCTGGTGCAGTGGTGGGTTCAGCAGTTGAGAATTTGTTGCAGGTGGACGTGGTCCCACTTCTTGGCTTACACTCCCCAGCAGCTGTAGTTAGCGAATTCATACTTTTCTCGCAATTCTTGGTCTCCTTGTACCTTAGGTAGGGTTAAGAGGTGATTGAAATTGCAATCAATTTGTAAAACTTGTAATTATTTAATTGCACGAGCATACCGAGCTTTTTTGTTGATTGTTGTACAAAACTAGCAAATAGAATGTAGCGACACTTCAGTTGACTTGGAATTTGCTTGACAATTACAATGATCTACACGGCTATTTAATATTTAACAATTACAATCCTTGAGGGACTGTTGCCCTTTGTTAATTCTTGCTGGAAAAGCTGAAATTTGATGTCCAATATGATTTGCCTATATCCAACTTGAGCACAAATCATGTTCACTCTATCATGTTTGGCCTGATGTTGATGGGTTGACATTATCTCTGGTGATTCCACACTGATGTTCTTGACCTTATAAATGGATGCCCAGGCCAGGTCGCATTTGACAGTTAGTGTATCTTCATTCTAGTTAGAATTTGATAGTAGCAATTGCATTCCTTTTCATTTTAGTTTCATCTTTAACCTGCAGCAACGGTTTGAGTGCTGGATCCCAACAGGGCCAGCACCCCTTCAGGAAATATCTAAAGTGATAGGGTTGGTCCAAGAAAACTGCACCTTAAAGCCCAAAAAAGAACATAAAGTTGCTCTTGCCCCATGCGGTTTATAATTTATACGTACTTCCATTTCCAGGGTATTTGATAAAATCTCATGCTTCCTTCGTTTGGGACTGCGGCTATCCACGCGGTTGGCTGGAGTCCCAAACGCAACTTTGCTAGGTCCCATGAAGTTTCCTGTCCGAACACTTATTCCTGGAGCGAATGCCTCAGCTGGACTCACGTTCCCAACATCTGGACAAGAGCCCTGATATTAAAGCTGCTGGATATTTCAGTGCATCTATTACATATTAAGCAGCATTCTGAGTTTTGAGTGAATCTGAATCGACATCAACATCAACATCATCCACGGACTCAAGTTGGACTCTGCTATGGAAATAACCCTTCACTCATGATCAATGTGATGAATGGTAGACGATAGAATATGGGTATTGCTAAATTGGCTCTCTTTGGCTTTGAAAGATTGAGAGATGAGTATCATGGTTGCCTATGGCTAACCACACCTGGACAAGAGCCCTGATATTAAAGCTGCTGGATCCTTCAGTGCATCCATTATATATTCAGCAGCATTCTGAGTTTTGAGTGAATCTGAATCGGCATCAACATCATCCTTGGACTCAGCTATGGAAATAACCCTTCACTCATGGTCAATGTGATAGATGGCAGGCCTAGAAGATGGGTATTGCTAAATTGGCTCTCTGGCTTCGAAAGATTGAGAGATGAGTATATCATGGTTGCCTATGGCTAACCAAAAAGCAAAGAATACAGAACAGGTCCTGAAAAGCACTGGACCTGCCTTCCCTTGGCTGCTGTGCTTCAGCAGTGTAAATGATGCTCATGTCCCCAAAGAAGGCTAAATGGCTGCTTTTTTACCTTTTTTTTTTCCTGCTCGAACTAATGCATCTGTCAGTGGTGTTGCCTGTCGCAAGATGCTACTAATAATTTGGATAAAAATTTCTCATGCTTCAGTCATTTCATTTGCAAACGCTGATCTATGTGCATCATCACCGGGGCTAAAAGCTTAAAAACCGGACAATTAAACAGAGCCTAGCGAGAGAGCAATCTATCACCAAAAATCTAAAATTTCTCTGGTCCACACCGAACTTTAACTACTTACAATGACCTCCCACTTAGAATTTTCCCTCTCTGCACTTCTTGCTCATGTCAAGAAAGATGCAATAGACTAGAAAATTTTTACAGGTCTTCTTTACAGGTCTTTCTACAAAAACGTGGGCAATACAATACCAATCGACAATAAAAAAATCAAGGATTAATTGCTACAAATGCCTTGTAAAATAGAACTTTAAACTGTCTCAGCGAGCTGCTTCGACAGTATAATATACAAACCATCCATGAAACGGGAGATAATCAAGGCTCATTTCAGGCCTTCTCAGTCACCCGCTGCCATTTTCTTCGACAGGGGAGCCTTCTAGGAAAGATTGCTTCTCCACTTTACCAGCAGTGTTCTCGCTATGATTTGCAAGATCATTGTACATCTTCATAGAAGCCATAGAGAATTCAGTTAAGGACTCAAAAACTCTCGAAAATCCTATCTGAAACCCACTTAGTGTGATCCTTTGTGTTTCTTTCACGTAGTTGTGGTGTTTTTCCTTCTCTACATCCAGCTTCTTCCTAAACATGTCCAACTGATCTTTCTTCTCTGTCAAGTGTTCGCGCCGGTTTTCTGCATCTGGCTCAGGTTTATATTCTATAAGTTCAGATTCAAGAAACCTGGTCTCTACCTTCTGGAATGACGTGGTTCTTCTGTCGAGTTCTCTTGCTAGACTGTCAACTTTCCTCTTCTGTAGCTGTTCCTCCCCTTGCTGAGCCCACAAAGCCTTCATATCTTTCAAAAAGCTTTTAATTGCAAAGGATACTGCCTTGTCTGGTAACTTATCCATAGAAGACAACCAATCATGGCAAGTCCCAAGTAACGGGGGACCAACTGCTCGATAAGGCGCTGCTGAACTCCTGACCCTGGAGCAGAACTCATTTTCAGGTATTATGAACATGCTTAACCAACCATGAAGAGCTCCAACATATGCCTTTTGTGCTGCAACATACTCTATAAAGCATGCACGCCAATTCAGAAGCTCAGCCTTGAGCTGAAGTGTTGCCAACCGGTGCAAGTCATTGCAGAATTTTTCATGTGTGGGGCTGGCAAAAGATTTTACTTCGAAAAGAATCTTGTTCTGGGTTTCATGGGATTCCAACATAATCTTCCAGGTGTGTGTTAGGCTGCACATAGAGGAAGATAAGTGAAAAAAAAGGAAGACACGGAATGAAAACTTGAACAGGATTGCTTTAGTTTCTATAAGCAACTTCCTTACCCTTTTAACAGTTCTACAATTTGAGGCTGCAGTTCTTCATCTCTTAATTTCTCGATTCTCTTAGAAATTGATTCAGCACTTCGAATTGCAACCAAGATCCTAGCATATAAATCTTTTACTGCAGCTCTGGTCTTGTCCATGGTAAGTTCATCATCTCCCCTGACATCCTGGTTTCTCAGTCGTGAACACTTCTTTTCATATATTTTTCTTGTGCTGTCTCCTGCCTGAGGAACAATAAAAACAAACTCAGGTTTATATAAGAGATAACAAAATTTGGTTCTCTAAATTTGGTTTATACAAGAAATGTAACCCTTCGATGTTCAAATTGATCTTGATTTATAGCAATTTTCATGATACAAAGAAGCCGTGATGCAATCTTAATGAACAAACTATGAAGACCAAGAAAACAGTTAGGTGGTAGTGACTTACCTTGACCTCTTCATAGAGCTTCTTTTCCCAAGCATACAACCTTCCTAGTGTTAGTGAATGGCTTCCTGAATCCATTCCTCCATAATCATCAAAGAGATCATTTTTATATTCTGTCCAAGTAGAAGAGCCTTTCGAACTGGATGCTACAAGGCTCTTACATGATGATGGCTTTGATGAAGTGGACCGATGCCATGTAATAGCTTGGATTAGTTTTGTTGAGTTCTCTGCGTTCATATGACATGGTGATTAGTTTTGTGAGGTTGATATCAGCCACAGAAATATCGAGTAATTAGGAGGAATGTTCATCTGTTAATGTATCACATAAGATAGAAATAACACGGGGGACAGATATAGCATCGTCCCAGTTTGATAAATTAGTGAAACAAGCGAATCTCAGACCCACTCGCAAAAAAAGCTAGGGATGAGGATTCCCAAAAATTTTCATGCCTGTTTTTGGAATTTTCCTTCGCGGGATATACTTTAGACCTCCTATCATTACTAGCAATTGTTGTATGAAGTTTGCCTATACATATTCTCAAACTATGATTCTATTCGTTACATTACATTACATGCTAACTAACAAAGGGAGGGAGTCTTTTCAATAGAAGAACTTGCCCTTTTCAAGTATCAGACAAAATGAGGATCACTGTAGATACTTTCAAAATTGAAATAAAAAAGTGGAGTGGGATAAATAAAAGATTACCAAAAGCAATAGAAGAATAAAGATAGAAAAGAATTCAAGCAAAAAGAAAGAAAGAAATCATAGCATGCCAGGACAGATTAGTTCAAGAAAGTAAGCAAAGGCATCTGGCAGCTTAATCTGCATGATTTAGATACAGTAATGAAAACCATTATTATAAGGCAGAGGAAGAAGATTCACATGGTAATTAGTTAGAAATCACTTACATAACCATGGAAACATAACAAAATAGATACCCCACCTTTAATTTCCTCCAAGCCAGACTGCAAGAAAACTTTATTAGCCTCAAGCATCCTTGACACATCTTTGCCAGAATCATAAGCCCTAATGAAATGGTCCTCAATATCCTTCAAAGCATCCAATAACTCCCTCCCTCTCTCTGGTGTATCAATGACTGTAAGTCCCTTCTGCTCACCTTGGCTCCCATCACCACCTCCATCAACTACCTTGACCACATTACCTCCACTGTCCCCAAGATCTCCTTTCCCTTTCTCTTCAACAACTATCACATTTTTCTCTTCCTCTTCTCTATCTCCTTCTAGGTCAGGAATCCCTTCCTCTTCCCTCACAGCCCTCAAATCATCATCAGAACTTCTCCTGTAACCACTTATAATCTCTGGCCTCGTGCTAGTATTAAAAGGGTTAAAGAAATCCCACCCAAAATCCCTCTGAGGTGACTGTGGTGGTGGTGGCATTTGCATATAATAGTACCCATAACTTTGTTGTGCATGTTCCTCTCTCTTCATGATGTCTTCTTTATTACCCTCTTCCTCGTGATCACTACAGTCTGAAGAAGATATTGTTGAAGAATCACAAGACTCACAAGCAATGGCTTCTTCATGTGTTGTTGACTCGGATGGTCCTTGTTGAAGAAACACTGGGTTTCTTATCGCATTTTTTTCTTCACTGGGTGGTGGAGATGGGCAAGGAGGAGGGAAAGTAATGAGAAATGGTGAAGCTGGGGAAGAATGTCTAGCTACAAAAAGCTTTATACCTGCTGCTACTGCATAGAGAGATTGATAATATCTACAATGCGCCTCTGCTAGTGCATGTCTTCTCTCTACAGCAAGGTTCAACTGGCGCTTCCTCTCTCGACAGATAGACACAACCTCTTCTTCTTCTAGCTTGGAAGCAACACATCCCATTGTTTCACTTTATTAAAGCTGAAAGTTTCTTCTCTGTGTGTGCGGGTGTGTGTATGCTTTGGCTTCTATATAGGCGTGGATGCAACTTTTAGAGAAATGGAAGAACGTAAAGAGAGAAAGGTTGTTTTTTGAGAGAATCTTTGTATGCTTTAGGGATAAAAAAGAAAGTGGGGCTGGGCCAAAATGGATTTTATGTAATTTTTAACAGCGGTTATATACATGTAGAGCAGAAAATGTTGCTTTTAATTTGGAGATGTTTTGGGGTGTCCCAGTTCATCTTCTTTTGCAAGAGAACGGTGATTTTCTGCAAGAAACTTGCTTAAAAATGAATTGGCAGAAAGATTAGTTTTTGTTTAAAAGAAAACACAAAAGAAGAAGAAAAAAGTGGATGTTGTGGCAGTGAATCTATCTATTTATTGTATCAAACTAAAAATGGCTTAACATTATAGCAGAGAATGTGGAGAGAGAGAGAGAGAGAGAGAGATGTTCTTCTGGTTGAGCTAAGAAGCTGAAGCAAAAAGAAATGAATAGGTAAGGGAGAAAGCCCTAGTTTTCTGCTAAAACTGGTTTTAGAGGTGATTTTTGAACTCTTAACAAGCCTACCACTGACTTGAGAAAGAAAGAAAGAAAGAAAGAAAATGGAGAGGGAGGAACGAACTAGTCTAGTTGATACAGGCTGCAGGGTATATGGCAGTGGCTAAAGAAGGTAGGGGCTCGAGAAAGAGAGAGAGGAGATGGCGGTGTCCTTGTGTTTGGTAATTTGCACTCAAATGAGTTGGCCTGCATCAACGGCAAAACCAAAACCTCACTCTTTAAAACAATTAATGAAAGTTCTGCTAGTAAATTTAGCAGAGATTTTTAGAGGGAAGGACCAGGACACACACCTGGGGGCTTGGGACAGACAGGTGAGTCAAATGGACAGTAATTTACTGTTAAAAGGATTGTGACTACTGAGGCCAGATAGAGAGAGAGAGAGAGAGAGAGAGAGAGATGGATTTGTCTTGTTTCTGGTGGTGTTCTTGTTGTTCTTTGAGTAAATCATGACTTACTCCCTGTATTCTTGATAAAGTAATATGATAGTCCCTCTTTCTCAAAAAAGAAAATAGCACTTGTTTAATCTTTGTTTTTCATATCCATTTATAGCTTAATTCTTTTCTAATTTCTAGTCACTTATTTGTTTATGAGGTGCTGAGCTATCATTTTCTAGGCATTAATTAAAAAAAAAAGAACCAATTAGTAATTTGGTCAATTAACTCATGCTTGTGGAAACTAGAGGGACTGACTTTTTAGTTCTAAAAAACTATAGTGACCAAGTTGTAATTACTCCTTTTTGTTTTCGTAACTCTTTTTTTTTTTTAACTACCATGTGGACTCCTAATAATGGGTTTATAATTGCGGTCCTTGAACAAAAACATTAGTACTAATTTGTTAGTGATTATTCTTAATAAGTGTGGATTTAGAGACCACAGAAGTCAAAACTATTGTTTCCTGCTAATCACAAATCTATCCCTATAAATTCGAGGGCGTAGTGGTTTTTTTAAAAATATATTAAAATAAATTTTTTTAATATTTTAAAAATTATTTTTAATATTAACACATCAAAACAATATAAAATTATATAAAAACATGTTATAATAAAAAAATTAAAATTTTTAGATTAAAAATAAAGAGCCATTTGTTTTTTGTTTCGAACTGTATTTAGCTATGTTTTAAATAAAAAAATAATTTTTACAGTGTTTTATAGTTATTTTGATAAGTTAATGTTTAAAATAATAAAAATAATAAAAATATTTTAAAATTAAACTTGATTTAAGAAATGAAATCTTCTTTAAATTGCTGTCATTAATTTTGGTAAAGTTATTGTTTAGGAGATGGGTAAAATTAGAAATATATTAAAATAATTTTTTTTATTTTAAATTTTTTTTATTAATATTATCATATTAAAAAAATTAAAAAAAAATACAGGTGGATAATTTGTAATGGGATGGCACTAGATTGTTTGCAAGGATTTCAAGGGCTATAGGATTTGGGAAAGAAAAGAAGGTTCCTGCTTGGTCTCTAAACGGGTCAGGCGGTACCATTTGCACTTGCACGCGGCGCACAGCACGTGCAATGACCTCTGTGCACGTGCGTGTCAACACGGTGACACTTGCATTGGCAAAAATCGAAAGGTGAGAAAATCACAGACTCAGCATCTTCTTTTGTTCGTGTCATTCGATTGATTTATTCCAAAGACATTTTTTATGATGCCATGGTTTAGATTCTTAAGAAGGGCAGTTTCGGGATAAGTATATTAGCTAATTAATTTTCAGAGTACAAGAATTTAAATAAAAAATTAAAATACAGTAACTCAAGCGTGTTTGACAGTGTGGTTGCGGGTGCTTTTCAAATAACTTTTCGTGCCAAAATGCATGCCAACGATGTTTTTTCATTTTTTAAAAATTATTTTTGACATCAGCACATCAAAACGATCCAAAACGTACAAACCATATTAAATTTTAACAAAAAAAAAAAACAAAAAATTTTCAAATTTTTTGGGAACGCGGCTGCGGTCCCTTTCGATAAAATGCATCATGATTATCTCCTGAAAATTCTCTCTCTTTTCCATTAAAAAAAAAAAACTAGAGCTGGATCGTTTCTGCACTTCTGCTTCAAAAGCATGAAGCTCCAATTGCACTGGGCCATTGAATAATGAACCTTCCTTCCTGCACTTTTGTTTATCTCTCTCTCTCTCTCTCTCTCTCTGTATATATATATATATATATATATATATATATATATATATATCACTTCTCGAGATTAGGGTTTTTTAAGGGGGGGGATGAATGTACCTATATTTTGTATCGTAGCATTTGGAATGTCAAACGTAGCATTTTAAACTGCCAGGAACATCCACACTCGAATTTAATTCGATCCTATATGAATTGGGTTACGGAAATAGTAGGTATGAAACCGGTTTGATGAATTGATCTAGAATTTGGAAGATTTTAATTGAGTATAAAATCATAAAAATTTAAATTTATAATTGGCTCTATCAAAATCGAGCAACAGATGAAGCCAAAACCATAATAACATAGCATAACTCGAGTGATACTATTTTTTTATAAATATAAAATATATAAAATTTATTAATGAATAATTCATCTTTTCTTGAATTTTTAATAGAAAATAATTATATATAACCTCTCTATATATATATTGTTTTTAAATTTTTCAATATTGAATAGCTATATTAAACTTTACTTTCTTTTTTAACAGCATTCATTTGCATGTATTGTTTCTTTTCTAGTATTTTTTTAAAAAAAATTCATATTCATTCGTGTAACCTAAAACCTAATATCTTGGCCAGGTCAACCCGGGGAGCACAGACTCTGTAATAAATATGCATGCACATGAATTATCCTTGACCAACATGGTCATTGAGAATGGTGCGGCTGTAAATGGTTTAAAAGGCGGGAGCAAGCAATAAAAAATGACAATTAGGGGAAACATTACAGCGGTGGTCTTTCGTGGACGAGGGAGAATATGCCCTGACAAAGTGTCTGACAAACGAGGGGAAAAGGAGTCCTTATCTTACCTCGTAAATCATCCATCCTCTCTCTTTTCAATAACAATGTAGTCCTGTAGCAGCTCTTTGTTTTTTTTTTTATTTGTTTATTTACAGGTTCAAATTTTCGGTAGGATATGTTTCAATTTGGCACTTCAGGCAAGGCGTGCTGCGTTCTAGTCTTTCCTTCCTAGAAGTCTGAGAACACTATTCACTGATAGTCAAGAAACAAAACCCAGGTCTGGGCCGAGGTTGTATAATCATCTTGGATTGCTACGGACTGCAGTCTACTGGGGATTGCACCCCTGTGCATAGATATAAAACCTTGACTGACCAGTCAACTCGTTGATTCGATACCTGACCGAGTCAGATTCTATTTTAAGGAAAGAAAAACAAGTATAAACGGGATTGTCTTAAGAGATTAAAACCAGCACATTAATTCCCGGAGTAGGCTAGAGCTAGGCCCAATTTCACGGCTAGGCTAAGTCCAACAGCGCTTGAAATCGATTAAATTCGGCTATTTTACTATACAGCTGGGGCCTTTCCTGTCCCCGGACTCGGGGAGAGGGAATGCAGTGTTACTTGTTCCAGGATAATCCCATTGAGGGATGGAACAAAGCTGTGAACGAAGAAGACCAAAAATCATCACAGGAACATAAGCAGAAAAACAAACTTGATTTTGCTAAAACCAAAGGGTAACACTAAAACTACCATGGAGTTTCCAATACAGCAAATCACAACCAAAGTAACTATTGATTGCAAAAGGAGACCACTAAACCATACAAGTAGCAAGTGTTCATGTTCTGGACAGCCTAAATAACTATAAACAGCTACATCTCACAAAAAAATCAAACTGAATTCCATGGACATTTCCTCAAGTCATTTTCAATTTAAAGAGTCTGTCAGTTTAATGCATTTTTCCTGAGAATAACATTACCTGCCCTATTGTTAATCTTGTGATTTGCTTCCCAAATAGGACTGCTTCCAGTGCACAGAGTCTCCATGAAAACCCTGTACAAGAATCTGCCAGAACCCAAATTGACAACAGCTGAAACATTGCTCCTGGTAAAATTAAAGTTTAAACCACAAGCAGGCAGGCAGGAAGAAAGGAAACTTAATTTGCCAAGTTTGTACTATTTACAGAAGTAAAACACAGATATAGCCAAAGAAAATGAGAGAGGCAGAAAACTTCCCAAGAAATAACTATAATAATTGTCACCTTGTACTTCTCCAGTTCTAGAGTTTTTCGCACATAAGCTAAATTCAAGTATGAGTTCCAGTTAAAAGTTACAGTGTGCATTAAAGAATTGAAGGTTGGCTCTTCTTTATCTCTTTCAGAAGCTACCTGGTATTCACATGAGAATAATACAAGAGACAGGAACACGAGATACAGCTTCATCACATACTGCCAGCTTCTGTTGGTGTGGTACAAGGAGCCAGTGTGTTGGGAGGAAGACTGACTCCAGCCCCTCTAACAGATATATTCGAGCACTTGACTGAGCTAACCCTGCTTACGAAATTTGAGTCAAGAAACACAACAATCACAGTAATGTCATCGTGGAAATGTCGACGCACACCACGGTCGATCTTCTTCAAGTCTGAATATCTCATCTCTCTCTTCTTTGCTGCTTCTTGCAAGGCAGCTTTTACCAGCCTCCTTGCACTTCCCTGCATGAATAGAACAAGCAATTTCATGAATGGATTCATCTTTAAGTTTCTAGTAGCACATGCATTAAGTTTGTTGGATGACATGAATCCACCACCCCAAAGACAAATCCTCTTGGTGTATTTCATGTTTATTCACTAAAACAAGCATTGAAATATGGAGCCAGATATGAGAATAAAATAAGAAACAAAATGTAAAAGAACATGAAAAGTTTTCTAGGGACTCCCTTGAATGAGTTTGGAGGTTTGCTTGACAGCTCTACTCCTACAGATGAATTTGCAACTGAAACACTGAGTATCATCAAATGGTGAACATTAACATTTCCAATTTGCAAATAACTACTAATTTAGAGGCATGTAAAAGACCTTGTTAGTTAAAATTTCAGGTGAAGGGAATACTATAAACACTGTTATATCAGCAAGACTGTTTATAGCATTTCATGACCCGAACTTACTATTTACCCTCAATGAAGACAATCTAACAATGTTTTCAGGAAACAGAAAAGAAACAGGACAGATTTAGTCCGAAGCACTTTTCTCTCTTTTTTTCAAAGAAAATTAATTTCACAAACAAAAAGTTGGTAATTTAAGTTGCAAAACGGATAAAACTATTCAAACTGAGGTGCAGTCCAAACGAGCAATGACCCTAATTGTGTCTCTATGCATGGATGATGATGAGTACATGTTACAAACAAATGAAAATAAATAAAAGTAAACAATTTCTAGCACCAAGATAAATGTTGCTCACATTGCGCGGATGATTTTGAACTATATTAACTGCTTCTTGATTGCTTAGGTGCTCCCAAAGGCCATCAGAGGCAAATATAACAAATTGATCGTGAGGCTGCAGCTGGTGCACTGAAATTGACGGTTCTGAGCTCAATATTGGCTTTTTGAAAGGTTCTCGGAGTCGGAACTTAGCATATAAAGGTTCCCTGTTGAACTCGGCCTTCTTCAAATATACATCACCAATAGATCTGGAAACCTGAGAGGTCGGACGATTGTGATCATCAGTGAAAAAATTCAAAAGTGAGGTTGTATCAGGTCAAAATCCACAACATATTACCAAATAAATATTTTTTGAACTTCAAGAAAAAATTTAATGGAAATTTTTAACGCCATGACATACTAACCCTATTTGGCATAGCATGTCGAATTTTCTGATTCAAACCAGGGAACATATTCATATTTGCCTAGGACCAGCCAAGTAACTGTAGGTGTATTACATGCTGCTAGCTATCTATGAATTTTCCACTGTTTCTCTTATCTATAGCATTTGAGAATTATTCCCCGTCAATTAATGATGAATTTGATTCCGTTAGAAGCAACACCCCTGATCCTCCAATCCCATTTAAAAATCAACTATCAACTGAACCAGCCTTTAGACCCAGGTCTGACTAAAGCATCAATTTCATGGTGTACCAAAGTTGCAAAATCTGAGAAATGTGCCAAATGTCCAAAAGAGACTCATGCAAGGTGCACGGACTAAACAAACCCTAAAACTATGGGATGCCATTTTGTAGCTTCATCTAAAAAACAAAACCTCATATTGTCTGCAGAGGTCAGATATAAATGAAGAACAAAATGCCATAATGAAGTTGACGGTGAATTATTAACCAAATCTAGAGCCACCAACCTAAAGCTTCATAACATTCTGTACTTCGCATTTATGGCAATCCATTTACCATTGAGCCAGTATATTCCTATCAAATTACTTGACAGAAACTTGTAAACCAGAACAGACTTTTAGCATATCACTTTACGCCCCTTGAACCATCTACAACATAGCCCTCCCAGCAATCCATTTTGTAGTTCTCCATATGATAACTGCACGTTCATTTTATAAAAGCTAATGCAAGAACCTAAAAGGTAATGCGGTCATATGATTAAAACACAACATTTACGAGCACCTAATAGAGCAATGACTGCAAAGCCACTAAAAATAATATCATGTCAGGTGATATCAACCCTAGCTCTTCAAACATTGAGGACCACTTATAAAAAGTCACACCAGCCTACCAGGTTTAAACAAAACCAAGCTAGACAGGGAAAAAATGACTGGCACTGACACTGATACAGAATTTTAAATAGACAGCAAGCTCCATCTGACTCCACCCATTTCCACCATTTGCTGCAAAGTGGAAATCACCAATACTGACACAGAGTGAGGCCCTCTGTTCATGCCAAAGATGACTGGCACTGACATTGATACAGAGTTTTAACATTACCATGTTCATATAACGTGCTTTCAAACTCTAAACACATTTAGACTAAAATAATAGTGTCTAGAACGCAACAAGGCTACAAGGACAGGCAACTGTGACAAGATCCACACCTATTCTTTGTCAAATAAGAAAAAAGAGCATAATAAACAGCTCCTGGATGGTGAACAGCTTACTTGTATAAGACCTTTTACACGCCATACATTGTGTTTTAATACTACAATATGGGGGTCATCAGGATGCAAAGCCTGCAGCTCCTGTCTCACAGACTCTATGCAAGCATTGTGCTCAGCAGATAGCTGAATAGACAGAACTTCCCCCGTTGCCTTCACAACTCTACCCAAAACAGCACGTGAATCACCAAGGCTGGCAATGTAAAGGGTTCCGTTACAGATAACACCGGCCAGGCAGCAGGAACCAACTGCTGCAATTTGTGGTTTCACAGGCCACTGTTTGGTAACGAGAGAGAGAAAACCCTCTTCTGTTGCTTGAAATGCCTTCCTTATCACTTCCACCGACATCGATTGTTGCTCCAAAGTAAACCCTACAGATAAGCATCAAACCTGAAAAATTTAGTGCATAGAACAGGCTTAATATTTAAAAGCCCACCATGAAGATAAATTTATGACAAAATATTAATTATCAAGTTAAACTTATTGGGAAAAAGAAGACAAAAGAAGGAAGACGCGTTCATAACAAGAGACCTCCACATTTTTAAATTATTGATAGGCCTGAGACAGCAGTGGCTGTAAACTCTACTTTAAGTATGTCTACTATTTGGTTAATTGACATAAATTTTTTATTTTTAGAAACAAGGATAGGCAAAACCAGGAAACACAAAGTCACAAATCCATGCCAAAGAGTTCATTAGTTTGAAGTAACTTACTCTTGAGATGCTGGAAGAGGTGATCATTGACATAGCGAGATGTCTCAGGCCCCCCATGTCCATCGTAAACACCAACAAAAGTACCATATGGGCCAGAGTCGTTTAAGCTCAAGCTTCCTGACTCAAGCTGACTCTGATCCTCAAGTAAATTGTTGGCCTGCACCACTGCCATAGAAAATTCACCATTTACGTGCTGCCCGTGATCTTTATACCACAATAGCCCGTCTTGGCGACCACCAGTATCTGAATTTGTGTGAACATATCGATCAGGCCTCGGCCGGAAGCAGGCCCTCAAAAAGTTCATCAACCCAGATAACATCCCTCATCTCATCTAAAAACCCTCCAAATAGTCCACATTTAATAGGTGCCCAAAAGAACTCTGACCCAGGAACTTCAGAATGATTTGCGTCCTCCTCTACTTTACAACACAGTAAGTATGCTCTGCAACAAGATCAGCAGCAAAACAAAATGAACAATCTTACACCTAAGACTTGAAACAATTCAGATACAAAACCCGGCCACTAGACACTCGATGCTCAACAAAACAAGTAGTGACTCAAAAAAACCAATTTTGACCTTGCCATGCTCCGCTTATCAGCAAATTAGTTTTGGACAACAAAAAAAAAAACAAGGAAATCAAAAGTCGCACAGCTGAAGATTAACAGATCAATACAATAATTTAAAAAAGCAGTCGCCTTTTCTGTTAGTTTCTGTCCATGAATTGCAGAATAACATATGAAATCGATGCCTATAGTAACAAAACCGTTATGTTCTCTCTAAACAAAAACCCCAACACCCTAATAATGAAAATATCGGAAAGAAACTTTGAAAAGAAAAGGAATGGTCAAAGCCCACTTTTTTTTCTCACAGTTTGGTCAGCCATTGAAAAAATCCAGGTCTAGCATTTAACAAGGAAGAAATCCAAGACTTGCATTTAACATTGAATCATTAAAACCCGTGATTATACAAATCATCAATGACTCATTAACCAACATAATTCAACTAATCAATATAAAACAAAAAGAATCAAACTTTTTTTTCTTCCTTTTCAAGCTTTACCTTGTTGTAATTTGACTTGTTCTTCCAAGCTACTAACTTTAACAGCCAAACAAAGAAATATTTCTTGTGGGTTTATCAAAGTGTTAGATCTATGGATCCAACAAAATGAAGAAAGCTAAAATACAGATGGGTTTTAGCTGTTTTTGTGTTGGTGTTTTTGTAGATGGTGAAATTGTTTAGTGGAGAAGAATAAGAGAAATGGAGTTGTGAAAAGAGAAGTCTTTGTTAAAAGGTTGAACCCAGCTTCTCTCTCTCTCTAAGTTTGTCTCTCTCTCTAATTTTTTTTTCCCTCTCTTCTCTCTCTATTGTCTTAGCAGACAAGCCCCATAAAAAACCAACAATGGAGAGCTTGAAGCCAGCAAAGCAGGGGTCCAGTTTTGGGCTCCACACACACATGGTAATAGAGGGAGAGAGTCAATGGTGTTTATACTTGTGATTTACTATTTTACATGTCATTTCGGGTCTGAATTTATTGCAAGCTTATGGCAAATAAATAAATAATAATAATAATAGTTTTATAATTAATAAAAAATGAAAATAAGTTTGTTATCTTACCTCTCACGAAACATAGATTGTCTAATCTCCCATAAAATGTTTATTTGTTTAATATAGACACCCGTATCACTTGTGTTTAAAACTAATATAATTAAATAAATTCAATGCTAAATCTAACTTTTATAAAATTATAACTATTAAATAAAATTATATATCTGCTAGTAAGTTATATGGCATGCATGTTGCATTGATCATTTTGGTACTTTACAATTAAATAAATTAAATCAAAGTGTATTTTGACTGTCCAAATTCAACTCGATAAAATATGGATTTATCAAAAGAAGATGCTGATCAACTTAATATAATAAACAAGGGCATTTAAATAAATAGAAATTGAATGTCTTCTCGTATCGAGTTCCCTATCATTTAATAATATAATTATATTTAGAATTTACGAATAATATAATGTCTTGTAACATTTAAGATTTTTAAAAATTGGATATGTATTATCATACCAGGCATTATAAAATATTAAATCCTAAATTTCTTCTCTTAAAGAATTTTAAATGTCAATATTTATATGGATATTTTTATACAGTTTGTATATCAATTACATTTGAATTATTTTTCAATCAAATTTAAATAAGTTAGAGAGTATTTTTTTTATTATTATTATTAATGTGGATATCTGAATTAACTTACATATATTTAAATTAATTTTTTTAATTTTAAAATTAATAATTATATAAATTTTCAATAAATATTATATTAACCATTACAAAACTTCAACCTACCTCCTAGTCTCGTACTTTTATCTTGGGACCGAGTAATTTTATTTTACCTATACCGGACTCATGCGCTGAAAGCCTGAAACTGCTATGAGAACAGGCATCATTCAAACGAAGAAAATTGGATAATGATATCATGTACAGCAATATTTAGGGTGCTGCATGAAATGGGGTTTACGTGAATCCACGTGGAACGTGACATCACACCAAACTATAAATGCAAGCTGTTGTCTTGTTTTGATCTGGTTAACTGATGTTTTGGTTGGATTTATTATGTCACGTGTCAGCAGATGAGAGGGGTGGCACACAATTGGTGGGTAGTCTTGGGTACTAGTTACAAATCATGTTACCAGGAGGGACATAGTCACGCCTTTTAGGCTGGTCAACAAAAGCTATGGACCCACAAACCATATTATAACCACACGTACAAAGTATTTTCCAAAGTTATTAAGACCCAGTCTATTCCATTACACGTTGCAGGGTTCTTGTTGAATTCAAGATTTTTAAAAATAATTATAATGAAATTATTTTTAAAAAATAAAAAAATATAACCAGTTTAATCATGTCAAAACTTAATTGATAAAGTTATTTAAGATTAACTAAATCAATTCTTATTTGATTTTTAAAAAAATATATTTAAGACTAAATCTTGAACAGACTCGTTAAGACATATCAATTTTAATAATTTTAAATTCTTAGATCAATTTTTATATATTAAAAACTTTTAATTTAAGTTTTGATTGAATTATTTATTTTTGAAACGATATAATTATATAAAAAAATTATATTTTCTGTTTTCTAATTCGATTCTAACAGTCATGCATGCTAAAGGTATTTTTTTCATCGAGGTTTTTTTCATTTCAAATAGGGTGAAAAGGGAGATTATTAGTTGGTGAATTATTAAAGTAGATAAGATGTCAAGTGTATTAATGGGTCAGAGCCTAATAATACGAAGAAAATGGTCAGCATTCCTATATAACGACAGCTCATGAGAAAGACTTTTCCGGTGACTGGAGATTTGCGAGACAGCCGACTCTTGATTACCTCTTCAAAATGTCATCTGCTATTGTCCAAACAACACCACACTGTTTTTCGATTTTGCCCATCTCGGACGGTGTTATTCTTTTTTCACTCCTTTCCATTTACGCTGTAGAATAATGAACCAGGAAACAGTCAATACATGCATGCGTGCAAGTAATTAAACCATCTCTGTTAGGTTTGACAAGTAAAAGAAGAAGAAAATAGAGAGAGGATAGACGAGAACGAGCTGTAATCTTTTTTTACTTGCCATTAACGCTACTGTCATTACATCATTTCTACAATGCGGTTGAGGCTGTTGTCGCTAACTCATTCTCCCTCTCGTTAACTACCTTTCAACCAACTAGTAATTACCCTTAACTAACATAGCAGCTCATGATTCACATGTTTAATCTATACCAGCTGCTGCTCTTATAATTATGTACGTTCGTTTCTATTTATTTCATGTGCAGCAGAATGTAACGGTACTCCCATCTTTCAAATGATTCTTTACCTCAAGAATCTAAACAAAACTCTGGAAATTGTTGTTAGATCTTCTCTAATTCTTCATATGCTGTATCCTCAGGAAGAGAATTAGACCATTGGATCAGTCCTCCGACCGCAACTTCATTGTCTTTTTCATGAGCTTCTTGTCCAAAATTGCTACCGGACAAATCCTTATCCTACCACTTTCATCCATTACTAGCAGTGTAGATGAAACCACACCTTCTTCACCAATCTTATTTTTTAAAAGCGAAACACATGAAAGGCAAGGTGTATTGAGCCTCCTTCTGGTAATTTTAGTTTGTAAGCTACAATGCCAACTTTCTCATTGATTTGGTAATTTAAAGAATATCTTTAAATTAATATTCTAATTATTTTTCTAATCAACTTTTAATCAAATTATAATGTATGACAGACTACTCGTGATCTTTAGATCGTGAAATTTGAATTAGACAATAATATGGAAATATATCAATTTATATATCACCTTAATATATATTTAGCATCTATTTGAATCAATATCTCAATATATTTGTTCAGACAATTTAAATTGATGCATGCTAAACAATAAGAAATATACTTTGGAAGATACAATTCAATCAGGTGTCCAGCAACACATCATCTAGATGAAAGATTTATTTTCATGTGATTATAAATTCTTATATTATATTTTGTGTATGTGCCTCACTCGAATAAGAATAATGGGCTTAATTCTTTGTATCTTCTTCATCTCAAGAAAAGAACATCAAAACAACTTACATTACACCAAAACCAAATCAAGGTATTTTCCAATGTAAAATAGCGTTTGATTATTATATTGGAATTAAGAAAAAAAAGCAGGGATTGAAATAGCAAGTTCTAATTTCTTTTTTTATTTTAAAATTATAAAAATTCACTTCAAAATGATTTCAAATACACATTTATTTTTATATCATAATCTTCATTGTTTTCATTAGTTTTACATCTATTTTTTTTAATTCTTGAATATTAACCAAACACAACTTAATTAATTCAAAGAAAAAGGCTAGTACGGCGAATTAAACAGGCCTTCAATCGCATGCAAACTACAAGGTTCAGGGAGGAATTCCACGGGGTTTGGGTTGAAGATGAGGAGAGTAGAAAATATATCTTCTTATTTATAAAAGATATACAGAAGTTCCTTTCACGGGAATAAATGCCCTCGTGTGTGTCAAGATTGTATCTTTCATAATATTTGGACGTGCTTCTTGAGCTTATGCTATCAAAAAGACCTATCGATAATTTGGCATAAAACGAGTGGCTTTGAACAATTCATCCCGGAATCCTACTATATGCTGAAATTATTTTGATTTCATCATTCATTTACCTTCGCCTCCATTTCTACTTCACAAGGGTGAGGTGAGGGGTCCTTCACCCCCTCCTTTGCCAAAACTAACACTCCAACTTGCAACCTTATCCCCACGCGCTACATTGAGCAAAATAACAAGTCAGCTTCTCCATTGAATTAGCTAGCTTGTCAACATAGGCACCTATGCTCAAATCGATCTGATGAGGACCCCTCCCACCAAAATTGGTATAGCTAAAAATAGTGCTGTGATATTACTTTTGACTAGTGTTGAAGGAAAGAATAGATAAAAATATGTTTGATTTGATTTGAGAAATAAAAAAAGAAAAATCATTTTAGAACGAATTTTTATTCTTTTAAAATAAAAGGTAAAAGACAGATATGTCTGTTTATCTCTATTATTTATTTATTTGTGTCTCGAAACAGCAGGCAAATGGTAATTAATATACTGAAATCATGTGAGAAAATGAAGAAAGCTAGAGAAAAATAAAGGGTTATGCAAGATTTGGGCTCTCTTATCTTGTTGACACCCCCAACAAAAGTACGATATTTTTTGTTCGTAACCTACAGTCCATAAATGGTGTCAAAATAGAGAGAGGAGGAGTGGACAGGATGGCACCAGTTCAATAATATTAATGTAATGCTTGGATATAGTGCTTGCTAACATGCGCAAGTGGCCCTGTATATATATATAGTCAATTATAATCGTTTTCAGAGAATTTGATAAGATGACATGATTCATCAACTGTGGATTGTTTGGTATCCAATAGTGGGAATTGTTTGGTCATTATCAAAGGTCGCCCTCCTTCTCAATGGAGAAGAACACGATAATGGGAGCCAACTACAAGAACTAGGAGATGGGCATCTCTATTTTCCTTTAGAATTCACAAATACCATACTCTACATGGTCATTTCCCTTAATCATCAAGCTAACTCCCATTTAAACTTGCTCATGTGGCTAAACCAGGTAATTTAGCTGCCATGGTAATGATGGCTAGCAAGTATACTGCGTCAAGAGTGGTGTTTTTAGGTGACCAGGCAGAAATTATATTGGCTGCTCGTAATGGATTGCTGCAAAACCTAACTCACGCTAGACGATTAAAAACATGTGTCGAGTCATTATAGCAACGACGTTACACCAGTTGGAAATACATTGTAAGTAGATCATATCCAGGCCAAAGAGCCTAGAAAAAATTAAAAAAAGGACCACATTACCAAGAAAAGATTATGCCTTTTCTTCTGCAGAATCATAATCGGTCCTTAATAAGTGGTAGCAGAAGCACATATTTGGCTTCTAAATGTTAATGTGCCTCTATATACCATGTACAGAGATGAATGTTACAGTTAAGTTGAAAGCAACATATTCATTGCATTCGGTGAATTGAATACTTGCCTGAGTGGGGACACATCAGAGTGTCCTATGGCCCTGCTCGGACAAATTGAATTGCCTTTATCATGCTCAGATTTCACCACATTGTTCTCATTGTTCTTGAATCTCGAGTAGCCTGCCATGGATATCTGAGAAGGAGAAGAATCACTGAAAAGGGTGAAATTACTGTGAAGAATGGCCAGTGACATGACATCTTTCTCACCATTTTATGGATCAAGTTGTTGAAATAGGGATCACCTTGTAGTACTACACACTGTTAAATTATGCTATTCCTTTAAAAAGTATATAGGCTAATATATAGGACTGCCAGTTTGCCATTGAACTTGGTCATCAGGTTTCATTGACATGAAGCTCGGGACCACTTTTACATCAAGAGAGCAAGCTTGTCTTTTGCTTTGTTTCTTTTTTCATTGCATTTCGACTTCTTATATAACCTAAAATGGACAATGAATTGACTTAGGACGGTAAGTTGGCCAAAGTAACTATTCTTTTTTCCTCTTCCCATTTTATGGTTTCCACATGACATGCCTTTCCAGTTAAAGCTCGTGGGTCTTGTTTCCTCACCTTGTAGCTAGATGATGCTGGCCTTTTTTTCATAGAAAGAATTAATCTTTTTACTATAGAGACGATAATAATATGGGATACAAACCAAATTATTGGATGATTTGAACATGAAACGGTCGATCTGATGTAACTCTTTTTATAAATAAAAAAATGGGGGGCTCGTGTATTTTGGGATGTGGACTAACAGCACCAAGACGAAGGGAAACATCTTGCCCTGAATGAGTCTTCATTTTCAGTATTAAATCACTGGTTTATTTTGGATGCGATAATATCTGTATGATTGGTATGGAAGATCTGTGTAGATGGAGAAGAGAAGGCAGAAACAGATTTGCCCTTTTACCTAACATCTAAAGTAAATGTGGCGCAACAAGGGACAGTCCAATCTTTTGATTTCATATTATCATTTGTTCAAACTTCGAAGGCTATATCAGGGTTTCCAACTGGGAATTGAGCTCAGATCATAGGAGCATGGAACTGGCTATGCTACCTTCACATTATTGACATCTTGAAGTCTAAAGATTGCCACGTTAGTACGTAGTATAAGAAATCTCTACCATTTGATCGACCACAAATGTAGATAAGATAGCTCTCAATAATGTGAAAAAAAAAAAAACAACAATGATAGAAGGCAAACAGCTTAGAAATAATTAAAGATTCGGCTCAATTGGGCCCAGACTAAGATTTCTTTTCCACAAGACAACAGAGTGCAGTGATCAGGTAAATCTTAACCGTTCTTGGGATAATGAGGAGTTCAATATTATCCTAACTATAGCACCACAGAATCCTGGCTTGAACAGGATAAAAGACAATGCATAGAGGTTTTTTTTCAAAATTGAGGGAGATTTAGGACATGTTTTATTATAAAACATGCTACTTTTATCACGATTTTCAATCTTAATATAGTTAAATCTCTATAGATTAATATCTTTTATATAACCATCAAAATTAATCAATATAATTTAAACTTTAGATTTAAATCAGAGATGAACAAAAATGTTGTTTAACCGAGGCCATTAATTTATCAATTTAATTATTGACGTTATAATTAATTTACATACATCGATACGTGACCACATTATTTTATTAATTGATAGAGGTCTACACTAAGCTTGTTTATTTACATTAATGGATAGTACTGATCTAGGCAGTTCCAAGCTTCCATTAGAATTGCTTCGTGATGGTGATAATTTCGGAAAAGTAAGAATTGTTTGCTATCATTTGTTTCCGTTATTTGTTTCTCAACGTGAATGCAAAATTGATTTGTTTTGAATTTTTTTTCTCAAAAGAAAAGAAAAAAAAAAGAAACCAAATTATCTTTAAAATGTTCTAAAACACTATCCTAGAAGATTAACTCGGAAAATTCAAGATTTTAAGTCTGATTTAGACAAGTCTTTAGTTAAATTAAACAAAAACATCGACTCAACTAATTTTTTAATGTACAAATTAATTAATCTGTTCAAATTCGATCAAACATGTCGGGCCAGTATCAAGAAGAAAAAAACTCTACTTGGCTTATAGTCTTTTACATTTTTTAAAACAAAAACTTTGTTTCTGTTTCCAAAAGTAGAAAACAAAAAACGAGTTCGAACAAAATCTAAATTGTCGATAACCACAATTCTGGAGTAGTCTTTGTGGTGGGTTGGTTGTCATAAATCACTCAATACATGCTGCAAAGGAATGGCAGGGGCTTGAACATTAATAATCATGTATTAGGCTTTATTATTTATTTTAATTTATTTTTTTATGATGTCCTAATCTCATGATTTAAGTTATAAATTTTATAAGTTAGTTTAGGTAAACTTATGTCGTTTTATTATGTTTTTTTTAGAATGAATTTTTTTTAATTTTATCCATTAACAATAGGTTAATCGAAAATCAAGTTTTATAATTTGTTTTAATTTATTTTTTATAAGATTATCTTATTTTTGTAACCCATGTTGTGGATTTAGGGAGGTTAATATGTGTTGACTCAAGTTTTTTTTGTGTCTTTTTCTTGATTGATTTCTGTTCGATTTTATCACTTAATATTGAGTTGAATGAGAACTAAATTTCATGATTTATTTTGATTTACTTTACATGGGGTATCTTGATTTCATGACTCAAGTTGTAGGTTTGATAGGTAGATTGGAGTAGGTTTTTTTTTTATCTTTTTTATAATTTAATTTTTTGATTTTATCCTTCAATATTCAGTTGATTGAGAATTGAATTTCATAATTTGTTTTGACTTGCTTTATATGATGTTATTATGGTCTCATGATTCAGGATATAAATTTGACAAGTTAATCTGGATTGATTCTTGTCAATCTAATATAATATCATTTCAATATTAAAAAAAATATATTATCTTAATTTTTTTAATCAAAAAATATTTTTACCTCTTATTCGAGTTGTCTTTAAATTATAAATCAACCAGGTTACATTGAGTTAAATCCCTTATAATTCAATTTTTTTCACTATAAAAAATATTAGTATTAATAAAAATAAAAATAATTCAATCTATAACATAGTGCTCCTATTGCGCTATCTTTACCACTGCATACCGATCATTCGGGTAATATCGTTCAGATAAAATCTACAGAGAAGTCATGGCCCAAAGAAAACAATATCGTGCTTGGCATAGTCTATGTTCAACTCAATATTTATTATTGTTTAAACTGTTGAGTTTCACATGCATTAATCCAACAAGGGTCAATGAATTATTAAATAATTAATAGTAAAACTTAATACTAATCAGGGTTTAACAATGAGCACAGCTTGGTTAAGGCCTCCCTTGGAACAACGTCCATGAGCTTTTATTAATTTTTACTGGTAATCTTGTGACATTTCCATTGAAAATAATTCTTATTTCATTTATCTTGCTAAGAATAACGAAAAGGACTCCTGAATGGGTCAATGTCCTCACATTAATTACTCGTTCAATAAATTTAGTTTATGCCGGGGTTTTCGCTTCACATCACTTTGACCACTGACTTGGAACGTATATATGGACTCCTCCCAACTCCTTATCACGAGTGTATTTATTTTGACGACTAAAAATTGTTTTTAATTTTTAATTATTTTTTAATGATTTTAAATAATTATGATGCGGTGGTGTTGAAAATAAATTTTAAAAAATAAAAAATATATTATTTTAATATATATATTCAAACAAAAAAATATTTTTAAAAGTGATTACTGCCAAAGTACAAAATACTATTTAATCCTAGTTGAAAGCTACGTTTCCAGCACTTTACATGTGAAAAACCTGAAAATTTCTGGCTGTTTTTCTAGTTTGTGGATGATACTTGTTGCAATCACTACTTCACATGTATGGGAATTTACTCGGGAGAATTATCAACTAAAAATTCTAATTAAGAAATGGTCAATTTGCTTTAATTTAAGCATGGCAACGAATCTCAGCCTGGAAAAAGACCAGGGGACGTAATAAATCCCATAGTTATAGTCCAAATTCAAGGTAATGACTTCGTTTTTTGGAATTCGACATCTCTTTCAATGTCAAGATCAAGATCAAGATCGAGATCAAGGAATTTGTATATTGCACCATTAATTTGGAAAATTAGTAAAGTTGATGCTAGGGGGTGATTAACATTCTATCATTATTGTTAGCTATGTATAGTTTTTTCCTAGCATTTTTTCCGAGCTTCGCAGATTGATGGGTGCCGGATGTCAAAGCTTGCGGTTGGAAGAATGGACTGTCAGTGCAAAAAGGTTGCAGACGTACCCATCCTCTTCCTGCACGTTTCTGTACTGTTTTTATAGAATTAATTAAATTCCCGTTTATTCGATGAGAGAGGATGGCAACTAGGGGAGTATATTGAAAATGACTTGGAAAACAAACATACACAAGCATATAACAGCAAAAATATATAGAATTGCTTGGAAAGTTGAAGTATTGTCCAAGTATATCAAGGTTTTGCATGTATACTGGGGCAGGGTGAGCCTGTTCATGCCTGTTAAAAAAAAAAATTCTCAGGAGAAAGTGTAAAAAAATAGCAGGTGGTTTAATCCGTCCACGTCTTCATGATCAAGATTTGAATGGTTTGTGGTTTTCTGATTATCTCCATTACTAGTTTGTTAATGATAAACAGTTCAGCTTTTTATTTCTTTAATCATGTTCGAGTCAAGGTTAGGTTTAATTAAAGACAAAGATAGAGATTATTCCGACGTAAAAGACAAGGCTCTTGTCCTTCTTGTTTTAAAAAAGAAAAACTCATTTTAAAATTATCTTAAAAATATATTTATATTTATGTGTTATTTCTTTTTTCCAGCTGGTACTTGTTTCTTCAGTCACAATGATTTTTCAAAAATATGTTATAATACATATTAAAAAATAATATAAATTATATTTTAAAATTTTATCTAATAACTTAAATTATTGGATTGAGATGATTCTTTGATATAATATTAAAGTTTTGATGACCAAGCGGTCACGAATTCAAACCTCATCATCCTAAATCATATCTTGAAATCTCATATAACAGTTTAAACTTTTGAGTTAAGATGATTTTTTAAAAATACTCGGTTCAAACTTTACGGGATATTGATGTTACTATTCTCTTCTCAAATGTTATGCACAATGGTTTCGATTTCAAGGATGATATTCTCTTTTTATGATTATTCTTGCGACTATCTTGTTCCTCGCTTGTTCCGGGCACAGGAAATCGCATCGTGATCAGATGCATCGATATTGTTCTAAGGACAAGGTTTATTAGAGCGTGGAAAATATAATACTGAATTATTCGAAACTAGAGGATTTTGACAGAATTAAAAAAAAAAAAGAATTAAAAACTGATCAACTTGCAGAAAAAGGCAAGAGGACAAGTTCTTTTTTGAGCTTATTTGGATTAACTCTTGAAATCATGATTCCTTTGAATTGATATTGGTCTCTGGGGTCAATTAATGCCTTTTCGATTAACTGAGCGGGGGTTAAGGAGGAGGCAGATTAAGGTTGGTGTTTGCATGGTGAGAAGTCATTTTCCAACGAGAAAGATTTAGCAAGATGCTCCCACGAATTAGTCATCGGTTCTTGTGGGCATCATTTTGGACAAGATGTTTCATCCTTCAATTTATTGTCATGATTTCAATAATTAATGGACCAAATTTCAGCTGAAGTCTTGAGAAATTTAGGCCAATTTCACATCACATTAACGTGAAAGAACCTTAATATCTCTACTATATGGAGACTTTTATTCTGCCCCCAAATACATTCAAAACTAGAATATCTTTGACATTACAAGAGTGATTATTTTTTGAATAAAAATATATTAGAATAATATTTTTATATATTTTTAAAATTTTATTTTTAATATTAACATATTAAAATAATTTAAAAATATATAAAAAAAATTAAAAAAAAACAATTTCCATCACAAAAACAAATAGGCTCAAAGCAAGTCTAAAAAATCCACGATTCTTGTTTAGGGCTTAATTCAACCTTGCTTGTTCACTTTCATTTGAGTTAGGTTAAAACTATGCTCGAAGATTTATCAATAATGATAACATATATATTTTATGTTTGAGTAATTTTTTTATATTAAAGATTGATATTTTAAATTTGAAATGGATACGTATACTATATGAAAGTGTTTTTTTAATAAGTATTTAGATTTGAAAAAACTGATAAAAACCTTAAAACAATAATTTTATTTGGCCAGATAAGAGAAAACTTCTTCTCTTTGATTTGTATCATGTTATTTACGTAGTGTGTATAGCAAGGATTAAAAAAAAAAAGGTTATTAAACCTTGAAGGTGCAATCATAACACCACAGATGAATATAAAAAATCCCTGATATTTTATAAAAAAATTGAATAATAATAATAATAAATACTACGAATGTTTATATATAAGTCTTGAGAACAGACCTAGCTAAATAATCGAAAGCCATGTAGGAAAAACAATTAAAATAAAAAATTAACCACTAAAATAACTAAAAATAGGAAAGCAACAACTTAGAGACCTAATGCTGAGGTATCCAACGTCTGATAATCGACAAAGTGATATTCTTTAAGAATTTGATCTATGAAATGATCTGCCTAAATCAAGCCAAAACCACTGGTCGATTCTTCCATATTTTTGTTTTTGTTGGACTTCATATATATGTAGTGCGACAAAACTTATTCTCGTAATTGTTTTTTAGGCCTGACATTGTCCATCAAGTTTATAATAAACGTGTTTGCAGTAAGTTATTATTTGCAAGCAGCAATATATGATTGCGTTTTTCAGCAGGTACTAATCTTTTCCATTGCAAGTTTTTCTTTTTCCAGAACGGTTTAGGATTATAATTGTAGTTATTTTTTAAAATAATTTTTATTTTTAAAAAATTATTTTTGATATTAGCATATTAAAATAATCTAAAAACAACTAAAAAATAATTATTTAAAGCAAAGAAAAAAATAAAATATTTTAATTTTTTTTAAAATACAAAAACAAATATGATTTTAATTTGAATTTTCTTTTGTTTTTTCGTTTATAAACATTTTTTTAACATCTCTCGCTAGTCAAATGACATCATTCAAAAAAATTAGATTTCTTTTAGATCGGGCAGAGGGGATCATCGTCTGAATGGACGAACAATCAAAAAGTATTTCGCATAATTATGACACTAAGAATTAAAAATCGGTTACTATATAAACATTACAACCTTGATGGCGATGGATAACTAATTTACCTATCATATCATTGTTTGTCTAATGACCTGATCAATGCATGTAGGTAACCCTCCCTCTCATCATGGAGGCCGTCCTCTGCTAATTATTTTTTAAAATATTTTTTATTTAGAAACATATTAAATTAATATATTTTTTTTAAAAAATTACTTATACTATTGAAATAATTTAAAAATATTAAAAAAATATTAATTTAATATTAAAAAATAAACTAAAAATTAATTATTTCAAAAATACTTTTAAAATATATAAAAAAGTAAACCTCGGACGAGATCAACATGGTCATAGATTACTTGCAAGAAAGCTGGGAAGCTCCACTTTCTTTATGAGAATACGGCGATCTTGTATTGTGGTAAGTAACCACTACATTATTTTATTTTATTTTAGGATTAATGCCTCGTTGTGGAATTCTTTCCTCCTGTATGTCTTTTTGGTGTTGGGTTGGGGCATAATGGGAGAGAATTAGATTAATTAATTTCGTTTTAGGTGAGTGATTTGCTGGATTATGACCCACGTGGCAAATTTCCCACAAAAAGTAAAAGGATCCAAGGTATGATTCGAATCTTTGCATCTTTTTTTTTTTAATGCATTATATGATGCAATGCGTAGATTCTTTTGGATAAAAAAATAATTTAATTAGTGCACAATTCTTGGACTAGCCTTTTTAATAATGGAGTGGCAGTGATTTTAAAAATAATAATCCCAGACATGATTCATCCGGATACTATCAAGCTTTGAAAAAAAAAAAAAATCCGATAGTCTTTAAACGCTTTTATGCCTCGCGATGAAATCGGTTATGCATATAATCAAAGTATATTTTCCTGGGTTCTGCTGTTATTGAATTTTTTTTTTAAAAAAGAGGTATTATTAAATTTAATTAAACAATTTGATTTTAAAACCTGTCAACTCAGTTCCTTATCCAACTTAAATTTTGAATTAAATCGCGTGAGATCTAACTTAAAATGAATTATTTAATTTAACAGGTTTAAAAGATAATTTGAATTATCAGTAAAAAATTAATATAATTTTTTAAAAAATTTTAAGATGATAATTGTTTTTTAATATTGAGACGATACCGGATTTTATCGACCTCGGTCATCCTGTAACCTGGATCATGAACTTCAATGAGTTTGATAACTTTGTTGTTTTTAAAAATTATTTTTATGATAAAACTAGATGATTAAAAATCAATGACTAATTTTAAAAAAGATGTTTATTTGAGATCATAATGATCCTATAAAAAATAATAAATAAATAAATCATGATTTTTATTTTTCACCTAATTGAACATTGAATAAAAAATAAAAAAATTTAAATAACTAAGAATTAAAAAGACAGAACATATCATGTTTAATGGGTAAACCGTCTAAATCCACGAATCGGACAACCCGATTCAACACGATGAACTCGCATATCAGATAATAAATTTCATTAAAATTAATAACTTGTTTTTTTTTAAATTAATTTTTTATTTAACCATATAATAATAAAAATATAACTCAATTTTGTAAGTTGATTTGGAAAATAACTGACTTATAAACTGGCTCAGAAACAGATTTTAATTTTAACTAATTTTTACCGATCCATTCAGACCCAAATGAGTAGTAATTTCATCTATAACTCGGTTAAATCAATCAAACATACTCCATGTCCGATCAAGGAATTCTTTTACAAAAGAACAAGACAAATCGTTGGCAAATTCACCATTTTACCACGAACACGTGCAATCCCATCTCCAACTGAAACCACGCAACCAATCTTGTCCGTCTTCAAACTGGTAGAAAAGGGAACCACTTCACTTTGTAATAAAGTTGTTAGTTCTTTTGCTTTTTTTTAAGAGAATTCCATGATCGAATTAAAAAAAAAATAGACAAGAATTTTTTTTCTTTTCATTGTAGGAGACCCAGATTGATCTAGCAAAATATGAATTAACCCAAAAACCTAAATTTTTAACCAAGTTAAACCCAGATGGAGTTTAATTATTGTTGCCGTGGTGGTTATATTATAAAAAAGTTTTAATAAATCCAAAACTACTAACTTTTTTCTTCATAACACTTTATTAAATGTTTTTGTAACTCTTAGATCTTTTTGATACTGCGCTAAAATTATATTTTTGAGTTTTTTTTTGTTTTAGTTTTAAATAATTATCTCGAGTATTTTTGGGTATCAAAAATAAATTTTTTAAAAATAAAATAATATTATTTTAATATATATTAAAAAAAACACCTCAAAAATCAACTTATAACACATTCCATTACAGACCCTTACAATACCATTACAGTTGCAGTGGGTTTTTAGCCACAACAATAACAAACGGCAGATAGAATCAAAACAAGGTAGTCTCGATTATTTCAATGAAACCTTTTTTTTAATTTTTTTCAAAAGTAAACTACTGTTTTTTTGTTTTTGTTTTTAAAAGAACCTTGTTTCATGATTGGTTTTTAGAATAGCCCATTTAACCAATGACAACCCAATCCTATTTTGACTAATATATCTCCCTTAGCCCATGCAAACACCATTACATGGGCTAAGTTTTTCAATTCAATAAACAGACCTTCTAGGCCTATACTCTACATTTAAAGCCCGGCCCAATAAAAAATAATACGGTGCCCGGATGGCCGAATTCAAGTGTGATTATATTGTAACCCCATTAGATTCCACAATGTCCATTTCAATATCTGTAATTAAGAATCTCCTAATATCACCCTCAAAGTTTCAATGCGAGTTTGCGGCCAAGTAAAAAATAATATAGGTGGCAAAGTTGAGCATCTCTCTCTCTCTCTCTCTCTCTCTATATATATATATATATATATATATATATATATATATATAGGGTAAGAGTTTTTTTGGATTGGTTATAGAATGAGTATTCATCAAGCTGGGCTTAATCGGCTTAGATACTTTCGGGAAATTATAGGATCCGTATTGGGAAAGATTAAATATAGGTGGCAAAGTTGAGCATCTCTAAATATACAGGGACTGAAGTATAAATATACTCAAAATCACTCTCTCTTGCGCAATAACCCTACCGCGAGAGAGCGAGACAGAAATCCAAAAAATTCTGCGTTTCAAACACACACAGACGCTGAAACGCACTTCACTTCAAGCTCTCAATAAAAATAAAGATAAATCGTCAAGTCTTTTCTTTACTTCACCTCTCTCGCTCCACTTCTTCCCGGCTGCTAATTTGCAGGTAACAGATATTCCTCATTTTTTTAATAATTTCTTTTCCGTCTCTTTTAGAAAACCTAACGGCCTGTTTGGTTTCTGAGAAAAAATGAAGGAAAATTTAGAATAAAACGGCTTTTATGGTATCTGAATGCTAGTAATTGCTTTGCTGTGGCTTCTCTGTAGCCAAGCAGAGCGTTTTTAAGTTAACGTGGGAGTGGAAATTGCGTTGTGTACTGTTACTGTGCTCATTTAGGGTTACGGAGATTTAGATTAGGTTTAATTTGCTTAGTTAATGCAAAGCCTAATATTCTTACGGGAACTAATCTTGTTATTGAAATTTTATTTGTTATTGGAAATTGTGTGATTTTTTTTTTAAATTATCGGCGAGTTGTGCAAATAACGGAAGTTTTTTTTTTAATGAAATGTAATTAATTTAAATTATTGTTTGTTTTCGGTTGCAGTTGTAATAAGGTGTTTTCTGTGAGGTTGTTTGTTTTTTGTTTGGACGATAGTGAAAATGGAGTTTGATGAATATGACTACTTAGAGAAAACAGTTGAGAATCCGGAACAACCAAAGGTGAGGGAAACTGCTAATGGTGAGGGTGATATTGTGAAATCCAGGGAAAAGGATCGACTGCGGAGTTCAAAGCGTAGGAGTGATGATAAGGATGATGGTGATGATGAACGAAGACGTTCGAAGCAATCTAGATCTGGAGATGAGAATAAGGACCATGAACAGAGTAAAGAAAGGGGTTTGTCCCATCATCGGTCACAATCTAGAGATGGAGAGAGGGATCGCCACAGGAGTAGCAGGGAACATAGGGATAGGGACAGAGGTAAGGATAGAGACAGGGAAGAGAGAAATGGGAAAGAAAGGGATCGTGATCGAGATAGGAGGGAACATGACCGCGATGGTGAAAGGGAGAGGGAGAGAGAGAAGGAGAAGGAAAGAGAGCGATCGCGTCGAAGCAGGAGTAGATCAGAAAGGCATAGAAGTGATCAGGATGAAAAGGATAGAGAGAAGAGCCGGGAGAGGGAGCTTAGAGAAAAGGAAAGAGAAAAGGAAAGAGAAAAGGAGAGGGAGTCAAGGGAACGGGACAGAGAAAGCAGGTACGTTGCATTTTTATATTCATCAATCATGTTTTTATCTAGTGCTCTTCCTCGTGTCTTTATATTCATGGCTGATATAACTATGAGTCGGTGGAAACTTTTCTGATGGTTTCTGTGAATCAGTTTAGATTATAACATCTTTTCCAGTGTAATTCTGCCTTGAGTGGCTGTGTTTATTTACTGGTTTTTGAAATGGTTTTCAATGGTTGATATTAAGCACAATAAGGGTGTAGTAGTAGGTGCAAACTGCCTAGTGTAGTTGATAGTCACTCGGCACCATTCCAAGAGACTTGGGATGAAATCTCACTCACTTCTGTGATTAAGATAGACATAAAGTTAACCTGTATTCAACTATTGGACCAAAAAGTTTGATAACTGTGTTTTATCATTTAGAGTTTGGTGGAAAACTAATGTTATTTTCTATTAAAAGTTTATGCGATTTATATAACATGAACTCCTAACGGGGTGGCTTTCACCATAATATAACAATCCATTGCTCCAGAGTTCTGCTCAATTAATCAAAATCTTTATCCTCCTGTATTTTCGAAGTTTGTTTTCTTTTATTGGATCTTATTTTCATCATCTTGTACTTGGTTCCCTCCTTTTCTTTCTCTCTCATTTTTTAAGGATTTCATTCTACCATGTATTTGGATTTCATTCGTGCTGTCTCAACTTGATTTTGGAATGTAAGTGAGGCTCACAACTATTTCCCAATGCTTATCACATTAGGACTGGGTGTAATCGCTGCACCTGTGATGAAGTGTTGTTTATACCATCCATTGGACAATCAATTAGAAGTTTGAAAGGAGAATAAAGACCCACAGTGACAAATAATCTCCAGTAATTTGAAACCCCTATGATGTGATAGCTTTCTGATGGTCTCAAAATTAGAAAATAAATTATATTCTAGACCAATTATAGTTTCTGTCTTTTTTGCAAAATGTAATGTTTTTCTCGATTTTGGAATTTCAGAGCATTCAGTTCGCAGAGTTCTCCATATGTTGAGGTCTCTCTTTCCACGTTGTTTTGGGGCTAATTGTATATTCTTCTTCCAGTTTTCCCTGGAATGCTTGAAATCTGTGGTTCATTTTTACTAAGTTCCCTGTGACGTGTTGGAAAATTCGAGTTTCTAGAGTGACAACTGACAAGCCTTCCCCTTCCCTTTTTTAATTTTTGTGTGGGGGAGGAATCTGTTGTGTGGTGGCTTTTACTTTTTTGAATGTTAGTTTCGACCATGTTTGATGACAGTACAGTAAGGCGGAACAGCAGTTATCTCTCTATCGGGATTTGCTCTGCACTGTTAAGATACCTCTTTCATTGTCTTGAATCTAGATCTATGTGGTGAATAAAGTATTCATGATAGTGCAGTTATTATTTAAATATACTTAACCTTATTCTTGGGGTCCAATGATGCTCACCGATGGCCTTCTTGAATGTTGAGTGATCAACCTCTGTGTGGCTTTATCTGTTGTTGCTTGACTTTTCTGTCCAGATGTCATATTATAAAGATATGCAAGAAAAGCTGGAGATTGGAGACTGTTGCCATTTGATGTCTACAGTTGTCATACGATGGTGACAATTTCATGCTTTTAGACTTGTGGATGGATTCAATATTCACTTAGTGGTTTTAAGAGAAGTGACTTGTCAATCAGAATGTCATGAGAGCTGTGCTGCAAATATTTGCTCTCACACATTCTCTCCTGTTTTTATAAATTCCTCTGCACACCCTCCTTAGTCCCAAGATTGTATTATGCTACATCTCTTTTTTTATGTGTCGAGTCCATGTCCAGCTGTGCTTGATGCAGTCCTCTCTAGGTTGTGCAAATGCAAATGCCATTGGCTTCTTCTTGGTCTGATTTCTTCTTGACAATATTCTTAGCTCTTAATGGGTATTTTATTCCATTGTTTTAATGAGTTCTCTTACTAGTAACTCGTAAGTTTCATGTAGTTACTTGTGCTTTTAACTATCTTGAAAATTCTGAATATTGAACATTAGATTCTGGGACTCGCAGATATGCTAGAGCATTCAGATGGTCTTTCTGGCAATTGGGCCAGGCACAGGAACTCAGGTCATGGGTCTTAAATGTTTCTTCATAGGCTGTCTGGAATCATTTAAAAGCTTGCATTGCAAGATTGGGGGTTTCAGTGTTGGAGGTTTTGACCAGGGTGGTGATGTCATGTTGTGATTTTTGTTATCCTCCGGATTTGAACTTAGTCGCTTAATTATATTTATTCTGTTGCAGAAATGCTGGTGAGGGAGTGATGAGCTTTGCTTAAGAGAAGCACTCCATCTTCTGATGCTTGTGGAAAACTCAGTGTTCCGTGGGCTGCAAGCATTTGTTTTGTTTTATTTTTGCAGGATAGATTATAACTCGAAAAAAGTACCCAATTGCCTATCTTGAAATTCTAGGTTTAAGATGACCAACAGTGCTCTCCCATACTCTTTTGTAAGAGGATTAGATTACTTATTGGCAAATATCTTTGTCATTGTGCTCAAAATTGTTTTGGATGTCACATGCATGCAACTCCTGCACAATTTTGTTAGCCAAAAAAAGTTCTCACTACCTTAACTAAATTTGTTTGCAAGCTTGACATAAATAATTTCTGCACCTTGGAAGCATGGAGATGATTCACAGTTGAATTGTTTCTCAATTTCCCAGTTTTCATTATAGCCAAGCCCCTTTTGTTTTAGTCCTGAGTATCATCTCGTGGGTGGCATTTGTGTGAATTGCTGCTGTTCATATTGTTCGATTTAGCAGAAAAAAAATAAAAAATCTACTTCGATAATCTTAATTTTCTGAGTTTTCAGTTTCCATCTACATTTATTTCTCTGTAATCCATGGGACTGGTAGTAAAACTGTGGTGAATGACATTAACTTCTGAGTGCTTCTTTCCTGCCTTCTGCTGATGGTTTCTTTTTTGGGATATATGAACTTAACTCGATTATTAAAGTTGTTAACTGGTTTCACATTAATGCATATAGGTCCTTTGGTATTGCCAAACTTGATGATGGTGTTTCCATTTAAGATTATGTTTATATCGAAGGTGCAAATTTATTAATCCATCACTTGAAGTTGGATTTCTAGTTCACTTCTCTTAGTTGCAACTTGCAACGTTGTTCCCCAGGTTGGTTCTTGTTAATTTGAAGATGAAGATCACTTAATTTCAACGTGTACATTCACAAGTCCTCTCATGTTAACTTTGTCCAGTTGCTTGCAGGACCGTGTTTTGTGGGTTTGGCGTTTTAACTTGTATTGGAGACATTTTCAATATTGTTTTGGATTATTTTCTACCTCTTTAATGATAAAGCAAACAAAAGAAAAACCTTCTTTCTTTTGAAAGACAAATCATCATTGTGTCTGTATTTGCTTTTTGAATGTTTTCCTCATCAATTTGCTACTGGTTAGAGAATTGAGATCGTTAATGTTGATTTCCACTGTCTTGCAGAAGATATAAAGAAAGGAAGGAAGAAGCGACAGAGCCTGAGGCTGATCCTGAAAGAGACCAGAGGACAGTATTTGCCTATCAGGTTCGATATAGACATGCTTGATATAAATTACGTTGTGTTCCCATGGCTTTAGTTGTAATGTACTCCATTTCACATGGTTTCCATCTTTGATTCTGGTGAAAATGTTTAACAGATATGTTTGAAGGCGGATGAAAGAGATGTCTATGAATTTTTCTCAAGGGCTGGCAAGGTTATTTCTGTAGCAATTACTTACACAACTGTTTTATTTGGAGCTAATACCTTTTGTTCTCTAGTTTTGCTCTTGAAAATCATGCATAATCTATAGAGTGCTTCTATTTTATAGTGTGTGAAGGAGTTGTTGCTGAATGATAAAAGATACATGGTATCTTATATTTGGGAAGGGACTCACCATATAAGCTTTAGTGGGGCTAATTCCTTCTTATTTGGAGGAAAAATATGAATCAAGTTCACATTGTAATATTTTATATATTAGAGCAATTGCTTGTCAATTAACTTTTATGTGCTGTGTACATGACAAACAAACAAAAATTCATTGCAACAAACACAAATTCATTGTTACTTGGATAGGGGATTGCTGTTTGGTCGCTTAGTTAGCATATTTTCTTCCTTTTGTTTCTGATACGCTCTGCACAACTTTCAGGTGCGAGATGTACGACTCATCATGGATCGCAATTCAAGACGATCAAAAGGAGTTGGGTAAGTTATATTTAAAATGCTCCCTTAATCTTACAGATTGACTTATTTTTGGTTTCATGAAGGTTCCAACTATTAGGCTGTGTTGTGCATTCTCATCTCTGACTTTTGTAAAGTGTTTCTCTTGCTTTATCTTTATTTGGCTAGCTAGTAGCCATGCTTCTCTTTTGGCTTTTTAATCACCAAGGTCCATCAATTTGAAAGGAATTGAAAACTTGGAGTTTTTGGTGTTTATTATTGTTAAGTAAATAAAAAATTACAATTTACCAGTGATTATACTAGTTGTTTGAGGTCTCACTTGAGTGAACAGTGGTCACAAAAACAATTGTGGTTTTGAAGTTATTTGTGAACAGCCTAGAGTTAGTATGGTGATGCTAGTCTCCTTTGTTGCATTTGTTTTACTTAAGTGCAATATTACTCCTGTTTTTAGGTATATTTAGCTCTATGAGGTGATTTGCAATATTGCTCATTTCTTTTTTCTAGCTATATCGAGTTCTATGATGCGATGTCCGTGCCCATGGCGATAGCACTCTCTGGACAGCCCCTTCTTAGTCAACCAGTGATGGTGAAACCTTCTGAAGCTGAAAAGAATCTTGTTCAGTCAACTACAGCTGTGGCATCGGGTGGGCTTATAGGCCCCTACACAGGAGGGGCTAGAAGGTTGTATATCGGCAACCTGCACTTCAACATAACCGAAGATCAACTTCGTCAGGTAAACACTTTTTATGTTACTGTTTATTTTGGCACTGATCTATCTAGAACGTGTTCACCACATCAAATTCTCAGTTTTTTTGTTTCTAGATCGGCTCAATATATAAAATTATCAAGGGAATTGTATGTTAACATAGAGAAACTTTTTGTCTGCATTCCAGTTTTCATGAATTTGTGTTTATGATAGCTGACTATCATTATCATGTGATTTTTTCCCTTCCTGTTAGGATTGTACTTTTGTTCTTGCTTGGTGACATCGGTATTCAGATATGTTTCACTGGACTTATTTTCTTGCTGCACAGGTGTTTGAGCCGTTTGGTGCTGTGGAATTGGTGCAATTGCCTCACGATGAAAGTGGGCATTGCAAAGGTTTTGGTTTTGTCCAGGTGAGTTTTGTCAGCAATAAAAATGAATTCGAAAAAAATAATTAATGAAATTTTGCAAGTTGAGTTCCAAATGCATGTCTATATTAAGAAGGAAACCGTGACCAAGGCCTTAAAATTGATGTAACAATTGTTGATGAAGCTCCTTTAGTCCTTTATATTTCAACGGTATCTTAAACAATTCCCGAATACTCTTTTCGTGGCTGCACCAAGCTCTTCCTTCCAATTGGCCTTGAAATAGGCTTAACTAGAATCCTCTTGGAAATTGGAGATTAATTGCTTTAACTTTTGCTTCAGTTTGCACGTCTAGAAGATGCTAGAAATGCACTAAACTTGAATGGACAAGTGGAGATTGCAGGAAGGCCAATCAAGGTAATCTCATGCTTCTTCTAAATTGCACTTTTCCCTTCTTGTGCTCTCTGCATTGATGGTGGATCTCATACGGTCATTTAAGTGCATTAGATATTTATACGTTCTTGCTTACTGTTCAGGTGTCAGCTGTTACTGATCAAGCTGGAGCACAAGATGGTGGGACAAATGTTGGTGATTTTGATGATGATGAAGGTGGTGGCTTGGTTAGTAATTGTACTCGTCTCTCTTGATAAGTGGTGAAGATATTTTTTTTTGGCTGACGAAGAGAGGGCTTTATTGGATCAAGAATGCACTCTTGATATTGGCCTGCTTCTCTGAATGGACCAGCAAGTGCTTAGTTTCTTGATGTGACAAATAGAAGATGGAAAAGAAACAGTTATTGCAAATGGAAAATGAAACCAAAAAAATTGTTACTGTTTACAGTCCATTTTATGTTGCTAACTATTTATATTTCTAGTACATAGTTACCAACAATTATGTTGAAGCATACTTAATCTTGCTTCAAATTTCAGGCGCTGAATGCACGTTCTCGGGCAATTTTGATGCAGAAGTTAGATCGCACTGGCACTGCCTCAAGGTTAGCCTCTGTCAAACCTTTTGCTTTTGGATTGGATTGTCTGATGATTTGATTGATTTGACAACAACTTCCTTTATTTGCAGTATTACTGGTTCACTAGGCACCCCTACTCTACCAACAGCACCTATCCTTGGGGCTGCACCTGCGGTGTCTCCTGCTGTTGCTCCTCTTTTATCAGGTTCTGTTCTGGCTATACCTGGACTTCCAGTTGCAGGTCTTCAACTTCCTGCTACTACAATTCCAACCGTGGAGACAATTGGAGTCCCAAGTGATTGCATACTCTTGAAAAACATGTTTGATCCAAAAACAGAGGTTTGTGGACTCTCATATTTTAGACTTCATGATTTTTCAGCGTTTGTTTTGTTTTGCTTAGGCTATGTCTTGTTTTGGCAGACTGAACCAGATTTTGATTTGGATATTAAAGAAGATGTTCAAGAGGAATGCTCAAGGTTTGGAAATGTGAAGCATATACATGTCGACAAGTAAGTACTGTTTAGGTGTGCTGTGTGATTTCTTCTCTTTGACTGGTCAGGACTTGAGTATGTCCTCTTCGAACAGTCAGTTATTTTAAAGTATGTCCATTCTTCTGTTATATCAAAGAATCTTCCTCTCGATGAGGTCGTTGTGACTCAACATGTTATTTCTTGCTGTTTGTGATAACTCATTCAAGCTGATAAATCCTGTCGATTTTGTTTCCATCATGTTTCTTTCTCACAACTGCCTTTTTTTCTTGGAGAAACAGGAACAGTGCCGGTTTTGTTTACATGCGTTTTGAGAACATGCAAGGTGCTGTAAATGCACAGCGAGCTCTCCATGGAAGATGGTTTGCTGGGAAGATGATCACTGCAACATTCATGGTAATCATTCAATTTCTTACAATAGTAGTTATTTCATTTGTCGATGCAACTAATGCTGCAAACAAATTCTACTGACTTGCAGGTTCCCCAGACCTACGAGGCCAAGTTTCCTGACAGCACATAGGATTAGGAGTGTCTGATTTTGGGTGATCAAATTCACCATCTCGTCTGTTAATCCTGGCTTTGTCCTGTTGCACTGTTGTTTAGATTAGACGAGATAGATGTTGGAAGAAATATGTACATGATATTGTTATGAAGTTTCATATTTGAAAAATTCAGACCTGTTTGTATTTTGTACGTATTGTATGCCTCTTTGAAGACCAGGTAAGATCTTTCGAGTCCTTTTTTTTCTTTCCCTATGCCCTGCCTAGAAACAAATTTATAAATCTATGGGAGCCAATCCAATTCAGCCCACAACGAGCTTGCAGCCCTGTAGGAGGATGCGAGAAAACTGTCACCCCCATTGTGCAGTGATCCAAATGGTCGCGGATGAACCCTCTGCAAGAGCCTCGTACGGATGCTCTCGGCTGGTGCAGCATCACGGTGTAGACTGTTGAGTATGGAGGCGGAGGGGCAAACCAGCTCGATGGTCTGGATTCCATCACTGTTTAGCTTCACCCAATCCTTCAAAAGTCATTAAAAAACACAATTTATGTTTTCTTCTTATGGAATATTGAATATTAAGGAATTTAACAATTTTAGAAATCACATTCCTTCAAAACTGGACAACGTGATTCATTTATAAAATAAAGGAATCTATCATTTCCCAATGGTTGAAGATGTTATTTTTTTTTTAATTCCCCCTGATCTCATTTTAAGTAGACTTCATGCTCTTACTTATTTGTTAATAATAGCATAACTTTTTAATAACTTATTGTAGGCTTATAACTCTTTTATAAGAACTGCAGGCTTATAAATCTAGTATGTATTTTAATGACTTTATTATGCTACCAAATTTATTATTTTTCTTGGCAGTTTTAACTTTATAAGATTAAATTTAATATTATTTTCGACAATCATATTCCAATAGACTATCTAGAAATCTGTACACTAAACACTTGTTTCAACTCACTGCATCACATCTTCCTCCCTCAACCACACTGCTTTGATTTTGATGTTTTCCGATCAATCCTTTCTTGTACCTCTTTATGCCTAGCATTAGTGTAATTCCTTGTGTCTAGCATACTTTAACCCTAGACATTAAAATTGTCAGAGCAAAATAATGGTACTGCTTTGGATAATATATCCGAAGAGGAAGAGGGCAACGGCATAATTTATTTAGGTAGCATCATATCAGCTCCTTCAAGGTTTAGGCATCCATGGGAGGTTCTATGGCGAAATACAAGCAAAGGCAATGCTTGTGTAGCTGGCGATGCTCTCCATCCCATGACACCAGATATTGGCCAAGGTTGGTGTTTAGATGACCTCTCTTTATCAAGTTTAGGAGTCTCAATCAAGTCCAACTATGAGTTAACCTCTCTAAGATATTTGGCTGAAGAGCATAAACCCACCACTAACACCACTCGTGACAGAATAGTAGCTGATCAGCGCTAGAAGGAGAGAGGCACAGAGCACTTTCTTGTTATTGCATATAACAATGGCATAATGTGGGAAATATACTTGGTATATATGAAGGGTTCACCCATTCTTGAATCTGAAGATCCTCAATAAGTTGCAAATGAAAAAACACAAAGATCTCCTGACTTCAAAATCTTTATGAAAAAGCGATGATATGGATTTGATGTGACGAAACCAGCATAAAGAGTGTCTTCTAAAACCAAAAGATTTGATGCTATAGTCTTAGGATCTTTAGGCCACCATTTGATTCGGTAATTTCCATACATGTCAGAGTATTAAGAATATGTATGTTTTTTATTTTAAAAATAAATTAATCTTTTTAAAAAATTAATATATTTTTTGATATATTTAGATCATTTTAATATGCATGATAAGATAAAAAATATTTTTTTATAAAAATATTATTTTAATATATTTTTAAATAAAAAATACTTTTAAAAATAATTATTACCAACCTTTCAAACAGGCTCTAACTCTATTATTAAATCAGCTTTACGACATTTTCTTTACGAAGAACAAAATTGAAAAAGTATTAAACTTTTTTTTGTATCTTTTTTATTTTTATTAAGGGTCTTGAACTGATGGGTCTTCTATGACATAATATTATTCAACAAATTTTGTATTTTTGGTTAGATATGGTTGCATTATTTCCCAAAACTTTTCCTGTGTCCAATAAAATTGGGTCTCAAATTGGGCCATAAATATTTGTAAAATCAGCCCAAGCTGTAATTTCAGACCATACATAAATTCATTACTATTTACTGCATAACCCTAGTTTCTGATAGACCACAAAAAAATCCGATTTGAATCAGCCCTGGGCTCATAAATTCGTTACTAGTATTTCTTTTGTTGCAATTTTTAGTGTTAATTCACGACACAAAGTCTCCATCACTCCAAAAAGTTGCAAACTTGCAACTCTTTTGAAGAAAAATGGCTTTCTGGATTAGAACTAATCAGTCAAAGCTCATTTTTTTGTCAAAACAGTTGAAGATATACTACCTTCAAATCCCATATGATTCTTCACTTAAATACACTGCTACTAGCTCAAGATCACGTGTTTTAGAGAATCCAGTTTGGGATTTTATTAAAAAGCACTCTGAATTTTGCAACAATGTCAGGTTTTTTGCTGCCCCAGTTCAGGTAATTTCTGGGTTCTTAAGGTTCTTGCTTTTTCTTTCTGGTTTCTCTGTAATTGAACAGTTCTAATCTTTATGTTTGGACAGCTTGGCTTCAGTTTTCAGTGCTTACACGCGTGTTGTTAGTAGACTCTGATATGTTGTTGAATTGCAGGCCAAAGTGAACAAGGAAGAGAAGACTTTGAGTGGGCCAAGATTAAATGAGAAAATCACTGCGCCGGTTGTTAGGCTTGTGGGTGATGAAGGTATAATTTGTTCACTTGATATATGAATGTTTTGGACATGTTATGAATGATTTTGCTTTGATGGTATGATCAAGTTTTCCAAAGTTTAAAGAAATCTTGGATATAGAAATCAGTTAAAGTTATGGATGTTTGCAGGGCATAGTGTTCTCTCATTGCGTGAAGCACTAGAACGAGCAAAAAGACTTGAACTTGATTTAGTTGAGGTAAGCTTTTGCAATTTATCACCATTCTATTCATTCTGAATATCGGTTGATGCTTGAAGACATTGTTAAGCGAAAACCAGAAAAAAAATGGATCACTACAAGTAGATCCTTGTTTTAATGGAAAGTTTTTTTTTTTTGTGTGTGAAATAGCTTCAATTTTTCATGCTTGCCTTATGATGTGCTTGAGCTTTCGTTGGGTTATATATACAACTGTATCAGTTTTCATTTTGTTTAATGTTGACTTTTGTGAAGAGATATAGATGGTGATATCTGTTCTCAATTAGGAAAGTAAGAAGTACCCAACAGAAGTCCCATTCAACAAAAATTAGCAAAAATCTCTTTTGATTTCTTCCATTGTGCCTTCTACGAGGCTCATCTCCTTGTTTTCCCTTTTTGAATTTTATATAGGTTCAAAGAAATGCCAATCCACCTGTCTGTAAACTCTTGAACTTTAACCGAGAGAAGTACAAAAAAGAACTGAAGGAAAAGGAACGTTCTAAAAGCAAGGTATGGTGTATTTTTAAATTATTTCTTCATTTTCAGTCTTGTTGGAATGAGGTCATTGGAAATGCTCTTACTTTGAGGATAGCTCTGCTATGTTTGTGCCATCCAATTTCTGCTTGAGTGTTCACTGAATAGCTATAGCTTTGTGCCATTCAATTACTTTGCAGGCAGGGGAAACTCTGCGCAAAGGAGATCACAAGGAAGTTCGATTTGCTGCAAAAACTGTAAGTTTGTTGCTTCATGGACAAATCATTTGTTAACACACAAACCAACCTTGAGACAGTTCTCAGCAAGTTCCGAACTAGGGTCATTGCCTAGTTATCTTTCATTCGAGGCAGTGGCCTATTTGGAAAATTTTTACATTTTCCAACCATTCAACATTTTTTTAATGACTGAGTGCTGCTTAAAAGATTCAAACCTGCATCCCTGTAGTTTCAACCCTAAGATGTTCATCATTGCACCGAGTGATCCTAATATATACAAATGGATATTTAGTAATTTATATTAATGGTTTGAATTTTGGCCTGATCGATTTTAGATTATATTATGTTTTATGTTGTTAGCTCTGTATGTTTACCTGTTATCTGAAAGATACAGGATGTTTGGTCAAGACAAATTTCTACTTGTCATACTGCAACTTTTGGATACCAAGAAGTTTCAGGTGCATGTGCTAATGATTTCTAAGAGTTGGCAAGGCCATATTACAAACTGAATAAATGGACAAACTCTTGCAATGCAATGTAGCGGATAAAGCAAAAATTGTATTTCACCTTTGAGCTTATACTGCTCTTTTCAGGAACAAAGAGACTTGGAAATGAAAGCTGATATGGCCAAACGACTGATGGAACGTGGCTATAGGGTGAAGGTATTTTCCCCCTGTTCCGATTAAATTGTCTGTTTTTTATTAATTTCTTGTCATACTAAACTTTTTAGGCAATTTGGTGCATTCAGTGTTGCTTGATGATAATTTTGTTTTCTTCCATATATCAAAGAAGAAGAAAAGAACAAAACTGAACAGGCATTTCAAACCCTTACACCATGTTTTGTTTTTATCCTTGCCTTTTTTTTTCTTAAGTATAGTTTGTGAAGAATGTCTTCTTTGTATATTTTTGTAAAATACTAGGTTTCTACCTAGACTGCAAGAGGATATGCTGCCATGTTCCACTTTGAGTCGGTCACCAGCATCAGGTGAAGAGGGTAAAGCTTTGTAAATCTTGCACAACTGTTGTCATTAGATAACATTGTCCTCTCACCACATGTTTTAGAGAAATTTTGTGCTTTCAATTTAGAAGTTTACTTGTCGCCATAAAGTTTGTAGATAAATCTTCAATGGTAGTTTTAAAGGTTGCTTAAAAAGAAATTTTAATGGAAAGAATCAGTTGCCCTGAAGTTTGGAAGAATTATGTTCCAGCTTTATGCTTCATTTGGCTGCTTGGCTGGGAAACTCTTTTTTAACATGAACCGAATTCTGCAAATATTTTCAACAGTGATCCAGTATTAGATTTGGTAAGAGAGAGCTCCAAAGAGCTGTTGTCTCATGCAGCAATGTACACATAAATGTTCAATTATTTACCCAATGCCCACGGATCTTGGATGCATGAATGGATAAATACCTACATGAACAACCAGAGGCTTCTCAAATTTATAGAATTGCAAAAATGCTTGTTTCACCAAATGGCATATGTTCTGCCCTATGTGTCTTGGATTTTTAAGATTTGTTTTCATAATAATTGTCTTCTTTTATGATTTTGAAACAGTGTTTGGTAATTGGTAGTCGAAAAAAGCGTTCAATGCCAAAAGTTCCTAGAGATGAGGATCCAGAGACGGACTTTGATTATGAAGAGTTTGAGAGAAAGAAAGAAGAGGAGGAGTTGCTAGCACTGTTGTCCCGCTTCATTTCATTGGTATGCCTGCATATCTTTCATCTTTCTCTAGTTTTTGCTATCCAGGCTACTCCTGTTAGTTATGCAATGCATTTGATGTGCTCCTTTGTCTTTCTCTTTAAAAAACCCTGTAGATTGAAGATGTGTCTATTGTGGATAGTGGACCAAAGGCAGGAAGAAAAATGGCATATGCGATAGTTAGGCATGTCAAGTTCGGCTCATCGAAGAAAGGTGGTGGTAAAAAGGACGAGTTAGCCAATGCGCGGCCAACAGACAGTCGATCTGCTCCTCCCAAGAGCCCTGCGATGTCTAAGGAAGAGCCTGCAGAATTTTACATGGAAACTGAAGATGAGTCAGTCGATGATTTTGACAATGTGTTTGATTTCAGCAATGATGCAAAGAGTCCTAGTATAAATCATTCAGAGGGAAGTAATTCTGTTACAGAACCAGCTACCTCCAATGTAGAGTTTAATGTTCCGAAGTTCTCTCATCCAAGATCAGCACATGATGTAAGGAATGCAAGACTTCCTTCGGCCCTACCAGAGCCTTCCCCGGGGAAGGAAAATAGGTATAGAAGAAGTGAACCGGGGAATCAGTTCCTACAAACATCAATGGATAATAAAGGCCCAGGTAAGCAGGACTCATTCAAGTTTGAACCACAGCTGTTGAACCAAAGAAGGCAACCACAACCACAGATGAATGCCACTCCATCAATGGGAGAAAGGAAGCAGGTTAGCCCTGATTTTTCTGCTTCTAGAAACTCAAAGCCTCCTCATGAAACACCCAAGCAAGTTGCTTCTTCTCCAGAGACTGCAAAACCTGCATCTAGCTATGGAATATTTAGCTCTGCAAAAGCTGTTATTCCCGGGAAACAAGGCTCTGTAGCAGACGATTCAGCTGGAAATTCTAGCCTCCCAGGTTCAAAATCAGATGGTGGCGTTGATCAGGGTGGACAGAAGGGATTTGGGATTTTCAGTCGAGGCAGGCCAAATTGAATATCTAAGCCAAACTAGGCTGCAGAAATGACCGCATGCTACCAACCATTTTTGTGAAAACATCAACCCATTTGCCTTGAGGACTGCAAAATTTTTCATGTATTTTCGGAACTGTTACATAAACCTTACCAGAGAGAATAATGCAAGGCGACATTGATTTTTCTTTCCCGAATACGATGTTAAGTTTCCCATCCCCTTCTCTGTTTCAATCTAAATTTATCCGATAAGGATGATTAGCATTCAGACATAACTTGTCTCCTTGAATTTATTAACATCGAAACCACTGTTGTAAAACCTGGATTGGGTGGTCATAAGACATGGCTTGCCTAGGTCTTGGACGATCATGTTTAAAAAAATATAGAAAAAAAATGTCTAACCAAAGGTTAACTTTTTCATCTAGTAGACTTGTTGACCTATTAATTTTTTTCAAAAAAATAAGTTATATTATTTTAAATAAATAAAAGATCAGCTCAAGTTAATTTATGTAATCTAAATACTAGATAAATTATTGGTTCATGTTTTACACAATAATAAAAATAGTAGGTGCACTTTGATACGTATTTTGTATCAATCTAAATTTAACCATTAAATGGTTTGTTTTCTAAAGGTCACCAGTTAGAGTTTTACAAATCTCAAAGCTACTGGAAGTTTATATAATCGTTAACTTTAAAATTTATAAAATTAGTCGAGATACATACAAATTAACTCATACTTGTGTTAACCTAAAAAATAATTATACACTAAGGTAAGATATTATGTAATATTAGTTGATGCTAAATTTGTTATTACCGGGTGGGTTGAGGAATGGGCTGGAAAGTATCTAATCAGTTTCCGGGTCAAAGTCGGGTTTCTGTCTCAGCCCTTTTTCCAAAGCAGCACCGTCTCAGCGAATGATATCCTCCTCTTCCTCTCTCTTCACTCCACTTTGTTAGAGACTTGTAGTGAAAGAAAAGGTCTAAATAACCTCCACCTCCACCTGCATCTCCATCTCCATCCCAGTTTCTCCCAAGTCAAATTGTGCTCTTTCAGAAACCCTAATTTCACCCCAAAAAAGTACCTCATTTCTCTCTCTGTCTCTCTCTTCAATCATGACTCAAGATGTTGAGATGAAAGAGCAGCATCAACCTTCCAATTCCACCACCTCCTCTCCATCCACACTCCACCGTACGTATTTTTATACGTATATGTATAAACATGCTCGGATTTTTGGTTATTTAGTTATAAAGTTTTAATATTTTTGAGATTTTTTTTAGATTTGAAGGAGATTGCGTCGTTAATTGAGACTGGAGCGTATGCGAAGGAAACGAGGAGGATTCAGAGAGCCGTGAGACTGACTAATACTTTAAGGAGAAAGTTGAAAGCTTCTGTGCTTTATGCTTTTCTTAATTTTGCTCTTTCGGCGGGATCCGAGTCGTTTAATCGTTTAATCTCTTATCTTCCTAAGGTAATTTGGTGAAATTTGTGTATAGATCGTGTACTTCTAGTGTTTCGACTGTTGATTTAATTGGTTTTGGTCGATGGGAATGTGAGAGTAGTGGTGGGTTTTGATTGTTGAGTAGTTTGGAGGGGAAAGATAGGATTTTTATGTCCTAGCATTGGCGGGTTATACGTGTTTATACGTGTTTGGTCTGTTTTGAGTTCGTTTTTTCGCGGTCGAGTTGGAATGACTAGCGGGCATTTAGGTTGTGAAGAAAAGTCAGTACTTGGATAGTGCTGTGAGGAGGATTTGCTTTTCTTGATGCCAGGGGAGGCTGAGTTGAGACTACAGTGGTTAATCTTATGAATGAACTAAATGGAGGGTTTGGTTATTGGATGGACAGTTAATCACTCAATTGGAAAAGTTTTTCTGTTCGGGGCAGGTCAAAGATGGACTTTTATCTCTTAGCATTGATGGGCAGTAGCGTGTTTTGTCTGTTTTCAGTTCTCCTTGTTATGTTTATGCTGTGAGTAATAGTGTTTTGGTAGTGGTTGTGTGTGTGTGTGTATTTGGTGCTTAGGTAGTGAAGTAAAGTTTGATGCTTGGATAATGGATAATGTTGTGGGGAGTTTGCAATTTTTGGAAGTTTGGTTGTTTAATATTTGTTGTGACAGGAAGATGAGTATGAAATGGAGGTTGATACTGCGACATCTGTGACTCAAGCACCTGCAAAACATCCCTTGCCAGAGCTGGAGATATATTGCTACTTGTTGGTGCTGATTTTTCTGATTGATCAGAAGAAACACAATGAGGTAAAGCAGCATATGATTACAGAAGGGTTGTACCTTTTTCTTTTCTTTTCTTCCAGTGAAATAACAATATCAAGTTATCAACTGGATTGCAGGCTAAAGCTTGCTCATCGGCAAGCATTGCTCGCCTGAAGAATCTGAATAGGAGGACTGTTGATGTTCTGGCATCAAGGCTGTATTCCTACTACTCACTTAGCTATGAACTCACTGGTGATCTTGCTGAAATCAGAGGGTAAATTGTCTATTCTATTCAATGCATAACCTTTCTTTCTTAAAACATGAGTTTGGGTGCATGACTGTCTACATGGGTCTGTTTGCTAATCTATTTGATGTCTTGGTGTTTCTTATGCATTAGTTGATGCATTCACAAAAAACTATAACAAGTCTTGATGCTGTTAATCTTACTCACACATAAGAATACTATTTGTTAACTAAGTTGAGTTTTTTTTCCCACTAACAGTAGCCTCCTTGCTCTTCATCGGATTGCAACACTGCGCCATGACGAGCTGGGCCAGGTAATTTTTTTTCATTGATACGGAACATTTTGTGGGTACATTGCTGGGTCCTTATACTTCTAATGATGTTGCGATGCAGGAAACACTTCTCAACCTGCTACTCCGCAATTACCTCCATTACAATTTATATGATCAGGCAGAGAAGCTGAGGTCGAAGGCCCCTCGATTTGAGGCTCACTCAAATCAGCAGGTAACACTCACTAGACTTGATGACATTTATCCTGATATGCTGAATAGTTAAAGCCTACAATATAGTTGATTTTGATTGAAGAATTTAGTCTCACATCAGCTTTTTAAGCAATTCCATTGTTGGTCTTGATTTTAGGATTTTAATTATAGGCAAGTCATGTAACACATGGTATCTTTCTTGCTTGTATTAGATGCCAAATTGGTGAAATATTGTATCTCATGGGATTAGGTGTAATTGAACTTCATTAATGTGAACTAGACATGTTTTAAAAAATATCTAATATTGAAAAGAAAGTGATTTTATGGTTGTCATTTAAAAAAAATGATTGGTTGTAAACTCACTTTTTGGCACTATACTGTTTTATCTTGCAGTTCTGTCGGTATCTCTTTTACTTGGGAAAGATTAGGACAATTCAGTTGGAGTATACTGATGCAAAAGAATCTCTCCTTCAAGCTGCACGAAAAGCCCCTGCTGCAGCCCTTGCTTTTCGAATTCAATGCAACAAGTGGGCAGTTATTGTCAGATTGCTGCTAGGAGAAATCCCTGAGAGGACTGTTTTTATGCAAAAAGGCATGGAGAGTGCTTTGAGGCCATACTTTGAGCTCACAAATGTAAGTCTAGGACTATGGAACTCGAGTCTTCTTGATTTTCTATCTAAATCTGGACATCCATCTAGTTTTTACAAGTATAAAGTTTGATTACTTCTACCCAAGATGCCTATGGTGTGTCAAGCCACCGTCCAGATGCTTGAGGTTTATTTGCTGGATTTAATGGGGACAGTGTTTGTTGTTTTCAGGCTGTGCGAATAGGGGACTTGGAGCTCTTTAAGTCCGTTGCTGAGAAGTTCTCATCTACTTTCAGCACAGATAGGACCCACAACTTAATTGTTAGACTGCGGCACAATGTCATAAGGACTGGACTTCGCAACATCAGTATCTCTTATTCTCGTATTTCACTGGCTGATGTAGCCAAGAAGCTGAGGTTGGACTCTGCAAACCCTGTTGCTGATGCTGAGAGTATTGTGGCTAAGGCAATACGAGATGGTGCTATTGATGCTACTTTAGATCGCGCAAATGGGTGGATGGTATCCAAGGAAACAGGGGACATATACTCCACAAATGAGCCTCAGCTGGCATTTAACTCTAGGATTGCCTTCTGCCTTAACATGCATAATGAGGCAGTACGTGCCCTTAGGTTTCCACCTAATTCCCACAAGGAGAAAGAAAGTGCTGAGAAAAGGAGGGAGAGACAACAGCAGGAGCAAGAGCTTGCAAAGCACATAGCTGAGGAGGATGATGATGAGTTTTGATCTAGTGTCTGCAAAGATACTTGTCTGTTTTCCTGATGGAATTCTCTCCAGCTCCGTGATTCTCTATATGAACTCCCCAGCAGAAATGAGGACCTTTATGTTGTGATTTAGGATTCTGTCTTGTAATCGAGCTACCTCCGTTCAACTATTTTGATTTGAATTGTTGGGTTGCTCCTTTCTTCCCCTTGAACTTATCTTATTTCCCTTTTCTATCATTTGATTTTGCTGCATTATTATCAAATTGATGAATCTGTGATGAGTGTGCCTATTGATTTCATTTCATAACAGATGGATATATTAGTGATAATAAAGTAAATATCCATTATTAAATTGCAAGATATTTCAGCTATAGAAGGTGCTTCGTTGCTGTGCAGGCCATTAGTTTTGCTGTTTTTCTTTGTCACTGAGTATGCAACTATAAGATTTTTATTTTGGCATCAGATGCACTTCTACCACCATATGATATCTCATTTTCTTGACTGCAATGTGAAAATTTAAAGGGGCTCCTCGGAATCTAGGGAATGCAGTGGTAACATGTTAATCACAGGTTTATTGTAATATTGTATAGCATCAACAGATTGGAAAATTAGAATAATTTTAATCACAATGCTTTCCAGGTAACCCAAAAAAAAAAAAACATTAGCAGCTTGTATTTTGACGGGTATTGCATTAAAAGCAAGGGGCAAAATATTTTGGAATTGTGTTTCAAATGTTTTTTTGATTTAAAATTATTTTATTTGTATTTTTAAATTATTTTAATGTATTGATATTAAAAATAATTTTTAAAAATAAAAAAAAAATTATTTTAATATATTTCTAAAAAAGAATACTTTAAAAATTAACTCAGATTCTTAAATATCCCCTCAAAATCATAGCTATAATGAGACAGCGGGATTTGGATATTGTATAATATGAAGAACACACTGGGAACTAAAAATATAAGATTTTACAAGGCAATCTTTGCAACCAAGTGATTTCATGAGGCTGAAAAGGTGATGGAAAATCAATGAGCATTAAGAAAGCAAGCAAGCTATGGTCTTATTCTGTTTGCCCTTCTCCCCAGTAGGTGGGCAGGTTTTGGCCTTCCCATACGAGGTTCTCCACCTCTCTACACTCCCTCATGGTTTACAAACCATCGAGGTTAGGGGTTCTGTTTAATGAATTATGAAACTTGTGATATTAGTTTTCTTGTCAATTCAAGAAAATGTTTAAATCTTGATTCGGTTAGGTTCTTTCAGCCCAAGTACCTACGTCAGGATACCCAAGACATGGAGACAGGAACGAGATATAAAAGCAAGCACGCAAATTGATGTGTCCTGCCTAGTGATATCATTTCCTAGCTCCCGTTGTGATCTCGGAGGTCGGGTTAGTGCCCAATTTTGTGTGGTTCCTTCCCAATTCAGTTTGTCTAGTGAACTTTCAGTTTGTCAAAAAAGGAATATTCATTTTGGGTTTCGATGAACCTCATCAAGCTCTCAAGCCATTCCCTTTTTCAGGGACGAATAAATTTTCTTTAGCTGAGTGCTTCCGGATTCTGAATGAAATGCTTATCAATGAAGCTACGACTTGAAACATAATAAGCCAAAAAGAAGATAGACTGAGGAATGCTTCCCTATTGTCCAGCACGGCTGCGACTGTATTGTCTGATTGGCAAATATATAGATGCAAGAGTTGGATGGGAGCCAGTCAACTAATCGTTTAACATAATTGCAAATAATGTCATAGTAAATATAGCATACATCAAAATATAGAACGAAAAGATAACACATGAAGATACATTTGTGATTTTTGTCAAGTTTTTTCAAGAATAATACGCACAAAAATAAAAATGAACCATCTCTAACTAAGAGGTAAAATCACTTGTTTTTTCTTAGCTGCAACTCAGATTCCAATTTAGTACAATATATTTGTTCACTTACTAGCCGAAGCAGAGAGCATGAAAAGGGTATTGAAAAGAAAATGGCAATATCCAATGGTTGCATGAAGGAATCCAGCAGGTTTAGAAGTGGAAGTGGCTAAATTTAGCCTGCTGAGCTCAAACCAAATGACTTGACGATGTTGCTTACTCTCTCTGCAAAAGTTCTGGACGTGATCTTTTTACCCGGGACGTGAAAAGGGTTTGAAACTGCATCCACATATGCAGCATGGAATCTCCGAAAAAACTACAAAAGCACCAAGAAAATATTGAAACAGAAACAATCAGGCACGACTCATACCAAGCAAGTAGTTATGCACTTATGCTATCATTTTGATGATTAATTGGCAGATAAGTGACAGCCACATTGACACAAAAATCAGTGGGATATCTCAGGGTCTCCATAGACTGGTTTGAGTCTTTTGGTAACAGAGAAACCTTGTTTCATAGAACGACCCATCACATGCACTTTCTATTAGTATCTAGTTCACACAATATAAACACTTCTACTTTTCCACTATGATGCTCCTATTGCATACAATGGCTGGAATGGTCAAATAAATGACTTCAAAATTAATTCAAAGCCCGGAAGAGAGGCCAAACAATCAGCAAAACAAACAAAAATTTCCATGCAAAGTACAGCAGAATTATTGATGGAAACTTGGTGGACAACCCCCACCACCTCCAACTGCTTCAAGAGAGAACAGATAATTTAAGGAGCTTGCAGCCCTTGTAGGCAGATTATTAGAATCTGTCCCCCATCACCATACCTCCAATATTTGAGATATACTATGTGCAATGTTGTTCCAGTTATGACACGTGAAGAAAAAAACAAGTTGTAAGATCTCCAGAAAGACTCTCTTAAGTAGATAAGCTGTGAGATCTCAAAATTACCACAAGACCCAACAACCATTGCCACGCCAGACATGGATAGAAAAGTTAACTGGATTTTAGCTGTCTAAGCAAATTTGAAATAACATCTACTTTTGTGCAAAGAACCCTGCACTGCTATTAAGAAAATCACATCTACAATATCCAGTGGAGCTTGATGCACAATGTGTTGGCACACCTTAGCAATGCCACATCTAAGCTTCTAACAAATAGAGCATAGTCATGGGATAGAATTGTGATAGAAAGTGAATTCTAATCTGGATCCTACAAGTAAATTAAGACTACACGCAGAGAAATGATTACATTTCTGACGTCTGCATCTCTGACATCTAAATCAGTTGTGACCAAGATGAATTTCACCTTCGTGTTGGTCAAATAACCATACCTGAAGACAACAGCAACAACAACAAATTATATCAGGACACCAACCTCGCCATAAACTACACTATGCTGAAGCAATTTCAACCATCGAACAACCAAAAAAACTTCTTACACTTTATAATTCTCGGTTGGATAAAGCAATCCAAGAAATGTCTCATTCAATGTCAGCCCAGATTTCTTTGGATTATTCACTACACAAATTCAGTCACAATCAGTTACCAAACAAACCAAAAAGTATATTAAAATGCATCTGACAATTATGAACCCTGAAGCTCAAATCTCCAAATTTGTTAACAACTTGCAATAATGTCATAAACCAACTAGAAAAAATATGAACCCAGAAGCTCAAATCTTGAAAAAAATCTCAAACAAGCCAAACCCAGTTCACGGAAACAATAAATCTTACAATTTGTTTTTATTAAGCCACATCCCAGTTCATAAAAATAATAAATCTACACACATATGGGTCAATTAGAACCAAATTAAGCATAAATAAGGCCAACCTCGCTCATCAACAACGTCAAGGGAGCAGTGAACTATGTGGTGGAGCTTGAGTGCATCATCTGCTTCAGTAAAACTCTGTATGTACAGTGGATTGTTCTGTTCGACAGACAGTCATCGGATTTCATCAAAAGATTAGATAATCACAGAATGAATGTGGGAGATGGGAGGCGGTGTACCTGATGACCGACGACCGCGACACACACGATCATCTTCTCCGGTCACTGCTTCTTTCAGGGTACTGAATCTCTCAGACTTCAGGCTTTGGAATGATTTTTCTCCTACTCCTTTCCTTCTTTGAAAAATACAGGAAAGCTTACATTGATAAGACCATGCCAAAGGCTTGATTACAAGATATGGGCTCAAGGCCTGCTCTTGGCATCGGTATTAAAGGAGGCCCAACAATGAAAAAATTATCTCAACGGTTAAAAATAATATATATTATGGTGTTTGATAAGGATAATTTATATCTTGATAATTTTGTTTGTTTAAAAATAGGTTTTCATGTGATTACGTTGAAATATTTAATAGATATTGTTAAAATACGATCAATTCATCCATTCATATAGATATATAAAAATTGTTTTTAATTATTTAGGAGATATTTAAGAGAATAGTAACAATTACTTTTCAAAATGTTTTTTTATTTAAACATATGTTAAAATAATATATTTTTATTTTTTAAAATTTATTTTTTATATCAGCACAAAAAAATCAAACAAAAAAATAAATAAATTTTAGCAAATCTCTATTTAAGCCATAATACCAAACAAGGCCGAGTATCACATTGTTATTATAATTTTTAAAATAGTGCATTACAAATGGGTTTGATTTTGGTTTGATTTTATATTTACTCAATTTATCATTTGAATGCCGACATGATCCTGAATACATCTATATAGTATGATAAGTATAATTTTTATAAAGTTTTCTCATGGATGATATTATATATATATATATATATATATATATATATAATAAGAAAGAAAGAAAATGTCAATTGAACATGTTAGTAGGGAATGATGGAGCCCGTGGATCCTTTCTAGTGGTTGAAGGGCCGTCGCTTAGGCCCAAAATCTCTATAAATGAGCTCAAGATAGGTCCTGAATTCTTTTTCCAATGTATTTATAAATTTTATATTGATTGAGAACATGGTGCATAATTAAGAGAGAATTGAACCGAGAAGAAGAAAATTGCGAGTCTGTAATTAGTAGAGTTTTGTTACTGTTTTGATATAAAAATAAATAAATACAATGATCATAGAGTAACATATCTTCTGATATTATGTTTTAAAAACACGTAAATTTATTTTAAAATATATTTATTTTTTATTTTTTAATCAAATATTATCTTGTTTTTTTTAATCTTAAAACAATAAATAAACGGTATCTAATTAATTTAGTTTTTTTTCTAGTTCAATTCTTCTTCTTTTTCCTTTTTTTTAGTCCTAATTTATAATATGAAAAAACAATCCGAAGAGATATAAACATCTGTGGACTTGTAATAATAAATCTATATTTTTTTTAAACCAAAATAACGACTTCTATTAATGTCGCCTATGGCATTCTTATGTAACCAATCACCCTATGCCACGTCAGGTTTTGTCCTCCCCTAGGCCACCTTCCTCTTCACTTTACTTGTCTGCTCTGTAAATTAACATGGTCTTTTGATCTTCACTGAAAATAATGGCAGACTTATTACACAAGCCATTGCTAGACATTGAAGAACAACTACATACCAGTAAGAAACCCCCACGTGCTGCCTCTCTCGATGTATTTCGTGGTCTCTGCGTCTTTGTAAGCTCTTAGCTCCCTGTCTTCTTCTTTTATATATATATATATAAATCAATCTTGGTTTAGTTTAAAAGCTCTGAACTGTGTTTTATTTTCCTGAACTGGCTTGACTTTCTGGGGTCGCTCTGTTTGTTTTCTGAGAAAAATTTGGCAAAGTCTACTCTCTTGAAATCAAGAATTGAAAAGCTTGCCTTAACCTGAACTTTTCGTTAATTTGGTTCATAAGTCGAAGCATGCAAGCTTCATGAATAACTAAGCTTGATTGTGATTTGCATTGGATATTGGTTGCTTTCAGCTAATGATGCTAGTTGATTATGGTGGGGCGATTATTCCCATTATTGCTCATTCTCCTTGGAATGGACTTCACTTGGCAGATTCTGTGATGCCCTTCTTTCTTTTTATTGCTGGAGTTTCTCTTGCACTTGTTTACAAGGTAATATCACTCACTCTTAATTTAAGAAAAGACATTTGTGCTTCCTGGTTCGCTTGAATCGAAAGCTTTCTGTCTATATACGTTTTCAGAAAGTACCAAACAGAATCGAAGCCACATGGAAGGCAGTGCTAAAGGCAATAAAACTATTTTTGCTAGGTGTGGTTATTCAAGGTAATCTTATCAATAATTTCCATGCACTCGGGTAGTGAATCTTACAATGAGTTCTGTATGTAATATGGCACACACCCTTTTGAATTCAGGTGGCTACTTTCATGGAATAAATTCCTTGACGTATGGTGTTGACATGAAAAGAATACGCTGGCTTGGAATTTTGCAGGTGCATTGATTTTTCAATCGATGACACTGAACTACTGGAGAGTTTTCCAGTGAGAAATAATCTGTTCATGGTTCTTTGCTTTTGGGATTTTTTTCCTTCATTAGCATATATTTCGTTTTGACACACACATATATTGCTAGTACTGATTTTAATTTGACTCCTCACATGGACAAGTATAGAGAGTAGTATAGAGGAGTGTCAATTTTATGAGGAAATACTGGGAAACTTCACTCTGCCTTGAGATGTTGCTAAAGAAGTGATTGCATACAAGCAGCCACATCAGTTTCCTGATCAACTGAAGTGGATGGGCAGGGTAATTAGCCACGCTGATATGTATCTACTACATTACAAACATACTGTTCTACTTTTTGTCGTTGTCATTCTGGTCAGGTGCAAGGACATACACCTTAGCAGTACCCGCATGATACTCAAAGCACTGCACATGACTATTATGGCTTTTGTTTGATTCCTTTAACGAGTTGCATGTTTCATTCTGTAGATAATGCTCGCAATTTCTTAACTTGTGTTAGTTGTCTTTCAAGCCAGAAAATATCTGTTGGATACATGGTTGCTGCTTTATGTGAGATTTGGCTTTCATGTCGAACACGGAGAGAAGTAAGCTTTCTCAAGAGTTATTACTGGCATTGGTGAGCTTAACATTTGAAATTGAGTTTCGCTCTAAAACTTCAAATATAAACAGTATGTAATAACAGCATCTTTTCACTTTGATAATCTCATTCTAATGTTGATGCTAAGTATCAGACCTTGTTACCTTTCGCTCTCTTACTTTCATGAGCTTGTAAGTGGGATTTATTTGAATTGAATAACTCATGTTCAAGAAAACCATGTACATGGAAGAAAGACCATGCCACTGGCATGCGGATTCGTGTTTCATAATATGAGGAGCACTGAGTGGAAGATGGACAGATATGAGTAGATCAAGAGACTCGATGGATTATTTCCTTTACAACCTAGATCATTTTTTGATATGATGATTGCTGATTCTTTGTTTCCTTTAATTTAGTAGGCAGAATGAACTACTATAGCCAACAACTTGCATTCCTTTCCTGTTTCATTGACTAAAAGATTTCTGTTTTCTAGGTGTGTGGCATTTTCACTATCTGCAATATACCTGGGGTTATTGTATGGTTTATATGTTCCAGATTGGCAATTTGAAATGTCCAATGCAACTTCTTCTGTGTTTCTGACAAATCACAGCTACGTTTACATGGTGAGGACCCTAAAATTTTATCACTTGATGTCCAGTTCATGAGATTGCATGCGTCCCTACTTACCCAAACTGACACAGGTAAAATGTTCTCTAAGAGGCGATCTTGGACCTGCTTGTAATTCAGCTGGAATGATTGATCGCTATATACTTGGCATTGATCACCTATATAAAAAACCTGTTTACAGAAACCTGAAGGTATCCTAAGCTGTTCACTTTATATGGTGTCTATTCGTTCACGTAATCCATTGACTATAATGAAATTTCACTTTATAAGGAGTGCAATATGTCCACCGATGGCCAAGTTCCTGACAATTCAGCTTCCTGGTGTCATGCTCCTTTTGATCCTGAGGGTGTTTTAAGGTGGGCAATCAAATTCTTTTATGCTTTTCTTCCTCGAACTCAGTTCTTCTGCATTTTATTGTACTCACCTGAATATTCGTGCTTAAACTACCCCCTATCAGTTTGGTGCCTGTTTAGTAGGGCTACGTCCTGGGTCTTAGTGGCAGTTTTGTCTCATGGCATCCTGACAGCTTACACAGTTCAAGGGTTTCTATCTTTCCTTGTAATTCTCTTCATACACATAAGAAGGATATCTTCTTGGTGCAAATAACCCTTTGATATGGAAGTGTGACTCAAATTCTCTTTGACCTTCTAACAACGATTGTATCCACAGCTCCTTAACAGCTGCAGTGACCTGCATAATTGGACTTCAATATGGACATCTTCTTGCTCACTTACAGGTGGAATGTAGTTGTCTTCTTCATTCTCTTTTTAGTTCTTATAATAATTGTTCTTAATCATTTAATGGGAGTTACAAGATTTAAATAGAAACATAAGTACCAAAACCGTTTTATTTGCATATGTTGCTTCTTTGAGTACCTTGAACAGTACTATTAACAGATTACATATGATGTTGCACAAATGCCTTTCAGGACCACAACGGACGCATGGAGAACTGGACCCTATTATCATTTTCACTTCTTGTAGTTGGGTTGCTCCTTGCTGTTATAGGTATGAACTTTAACGACTCATAATCGAAACCATTTTGCACCATAGGATTGAATCTTCGACTCTGTTCCTCTTTTCTTTTCAGGCGATCCTGTGAACAAATCTTTATACACTTTTAGTTATATGCTGATCACTTCTGCTTCAGCAGGAATCACATATTCTGCTTTATACTTGTTGGTAAGTTCTCAAAAACAAGTGTATCATTTCTATTTTCGAAACATGGACAATGATGAAAACATTGGTTTTGCTCTTTACAGGTAGATGTATATGATTACAGATGCTTGACATTTGTATTGGAGTGGATGGGAAAGCATTCTTTGAGTATTTTCGTTCTCGTATCTTCTAACTTAGCTGTTATTACAATACAAGGATTCTGCTGGGCAGCTCCTGAAAATAACATGGTAAGCATCTCGGATCAGTAAGCAAGTTTTTCGCTTGTTACTTCATAGGAAGTTCATAGATGGTTAAACATTTTGTTGTTATGCTCATTTGATCAACAGATTCACTGGATTGTTAGTCGGTTCGTGCGCAGATGATTGAAGTGGTTGGGATCTTAGTTGGGATTTTTGCCATGCTTTTTTCTCCTTTCCATGTATGTTTTTCAGTTTTTGTGATGTTCATGCTGATAGTTTCATGGCCGCGCGAAGTACAATACAGATTATCATATCAGAATATTTGTGGATGATTGAAATTGTGAATTACTATATTAGCTGTTTCCAGGGCCATCGATGAGAGAGAATTTTTTAGTGAATGTGCCCAAGGACATAGTTATTAAACTTGGTGCGCCCCAATGGATCGATCCAATGACCTGACCACCTGGAGCTTCACCTGGGCATTTTTTTAACATTGTCCTGCCGAACAAGAATGATCCAATAAGTAAACTCCGTCAAATTTGAGCGAGACCCACCAGACAACATCAACTTCAAGAAATTAAAAAGAAATGAAATGATCATGTTTCGAACAAAATAATTGACCCGGTGATGGGCGGGCTAACCCATAGGTTAAACCAACAGCCGATCTCAAGCCGGATCTGACAAATCTACTCAATACGGGCGCATATTCTTCTTCCAATGTGCTCAAATTAGAGAATCCGAGTCATAAAGAGGAAAATTCCAAGAAGAAAAGAGATCCTTCTCGGGAGGAAATCTGTAGTCAAACGATCATGATTTCAATACCTGAACTTTGCAAGACTTTTTATTTCGAGTTTTTTAACATTGCTTTTAGAGAAAAAGTAATTTGAAATTCAATACCGATCGCACACTAAGACTGGGAATGTAGGAAATGAAAACCTTTTGTTATCTTTTACAAATAAATCGTTGATTGTTGCAGAAGATAAGGAAAGGAGGCAGCCATTTTCAGTCTCCCGCGAAAAGATATCAGCATTATTCTGGCTTGTTCTTATCCTTCACGAACAGCGACACTATATTATTAGAAGATGAAAACAGCCAAGCCAACCAGGGAACCGCTGTGGTCACCTTCACCAATCCCACTTTTAAGATTCAGGTTCCGTTTATCATTGTCGTGCTTATAAATTATGTAATTTTTTAAACTTTTAAAAGTATAATTTATCAGAAAAAAAAATGTTTTTATAAAAGTATATATATGTCTTCTTATAAAAATAAATAAAAACTGATTATTATATAATGCTTTTCAATTTCAATTATAATCAACTTAGGGGTGTTTGAAGAGTGATCTTGGTTAATTTTTAAAGTATTTTTTGTTTGGAAATGTATTAAAATAATATTTTTTTATTTTTAAAATTTAATTTTAAAATTAATTCATCAGAATAATCTAAAAACACTAAAAAATTGATTTGAAGTAAAGAAAATAATAATAAAATTTTATTTTTTCAAAAATATTTTTGAAACATGAAAATAAATGGGCTTAAAAAAATACAATGAAAACCATAAAAACATCTAGAATATTTACATGTGATTATTTTTAAAATTAACTCGGCAAGAGTCAAACTCTGAACCGGTGGGCTCCCAAATCAATACAACAAGTAAGCCGGGCCGAGTTTAATATCGAATGAATTATTCCATGGGTTATCTTGATCCACAGTTTAAGACAGTAATGTTGCCTTCGAGCTGAAGCATTTTTCTAGCCACCCCGTGACAGCTATTTTCCACTCGTTCTGCTTCTGAGTCATCATTGATTAAGTGGCCCCACCTTCATTGATTTTCCTCGGCCAACATAAACGCGGATAAGGTTGGGGCCGTTAATAAAAATTGTCTCAAATAAAATAAAATAAAATATGTTTAATTTCTGATTTAAAAAACTCTCACGTAAACAGGAGGGTGTCGTTTAATGAATCTTTAAATAATTCAAAATAGAGTTGTTCAACCGGACATGTCGTTTTTTAATTGAAAAAATCACTATCAAAAATATGATTTGAGTTGAATTTTAAAGTGAAATAAAAAAATATATTAATTTGATAAGAACTAATTTATTAATTAATTGATTAACATATTTTAACTTGATCAAATCAATATAAATTAACAACATTAATTTAATAAAATAATTAATTTATATTGATTTAATTACCGTTCTAAGTAATCCTTTGCTTCAAAATTTAGAAGAAAATTCTTACACAGGAACTTGTGTACATTAGTGTTTGGCATGGTAGCATTGCGGTTAGAAAGTGTTTTTGAAAAAAATATAAAAATATTTTATTTTATATTTTGTTTTAGATTAATATATTTTTGATATTTTTAGATTATTTTGATATGTTAATATTAAAAATAATTTTTTAAAAATAAAAAAATATTATTAAAAATAACGGCTACCAAATTTCCATGTGCCTTTATTATTTTCCCTGTGAACATGTATTTTTGCCTCGCTAGCAACAAGTATAAGGTCCAAAACCCACTATTTTAAACCCGCCCTTTATAATTTTCAGCGGATGACTAGTTTGAGGGACCGTGTAAATCACCTTCAGAATACTCTTGATTGAGATTTGATTGACGCCACTGCATTTACAAGTCCACAGATTATGATAAAACTCCCAGAATTCCATCAAATCTTCAAGGGGCGTGAGTGGCTTGTCAGTGTTTCAACTGTAGGACCCGTCTATGATATGCCAAGAAAAAAAATGAAATAAATGACAAAATATAGAAAATCAAAAGGATCCATCCAATATTCTTTGTGTGACTTTAATAAGGTGGATGATGAGATGAGTCTGCTTGAGATTGCTGTGGAGATTATTTTTTATTTCAAAATAATATTTTTTATTTTTTATATTGATAAATAAAAAAATATTACCTTAAATATTTTCAATAAAATAAATTTAAAATTTTGAAAAAACACGGTCAACCGCATTTTCAAGCGTGCTCAGAAGACTTTCTGTGTTTTGTGAGAGGGCAGAATTATTTATACTTTTGTTTTTATAAAAAAAACGTTGCATAGGCAATCATCCTCGTATATGACGTTGGCTTGTTGGATTTATGTATGGACTAAAAACTGCCGCAAGTGCAATCAATATACTGTTGATGTGTATAACTCCATTCAGAAAATAACCAGCTTCATGGAGAATTATTGTTTGCATGACCCAAAAAAATTGACAATATTTCTCTAGATATTACTTCTTTCATGTCACAGCCCTGTTTATTTCTATATTTTAAAAAAAAATTAAAAATTTTATTTTTTTTACTTCAAATCTATATATTTTTAGTGTTTTAAATTATTTTGATGCGCTGATATTAAAAATAATTTTTTAAAAAATAAAAAAATATATTACTTTAATATATTTATAAATAAACAATACTTTAAAAAAACAATCAAAACCATATTTTGAAACAGAATATCGGAGCTGCATTGTGCTACCCTTGTCTCATTAATGACATTTATCCAAGAAATTCTTTATCAGACTTAATTTTTTTTTTCTTCTTTGGAAAAAAAGAGAGCCGTGATTTGAAGCGTGTTCCGGATTAAATAAGTAGCATTTCACCTTTAAAAAGATATAAATAATACGTTCTAGATTATTGTGAGGACTTATTTCGTGTAAATGCATTACTGTGATAACGTAGAAGCTCGGACTCAAAAACTCTTAGAGCCGTAAAATGTGAATTCTAATTGAGCTGCAAGCTAATTTACATATCATTTACACTATTGTTTTTATTATATAATGAAAAACGCGCACATTGAAGGGCATCGAATTTAAAAGAAATGAGAAGGTGGTAGGGTATCCAGCTATTGCTAACATGCAATATTTAGTAAATCGTTTCTGGTTCAGATTGTTGTGTCCAAACCCATAGGAAGTTCTAACGAATCAAACTTTTGTGTGATTGATGTATATAAATAAAATGTACCCGAAAAACTTTTTAAAATAAACCAAAATAATTCTTTTAAAATAGATCTAACCTCTTAGGCTCAAGCTTAATATCCCGACCCCAAAGAACAACAAGGGTCCAAGCCGAACTCCCTGAATAGCATGGACTCGAGCAAGAAGCCCAAGTCCATGTTGGGCGCCTAGCACCCACGTGCGCATCTAGATCCATTTCTCATCTCTAATAGATCTGGGCTCAACACTCATTAAAGATTTTTTCAATACCTCACACTGGTTCTTTAGTATTTTATATTAATTTAAAAAGGTGTTATTTTAAGTAAAATATAACTTAATATATCACAAAGTTAAAATTACACTTCAACCTCTCCTCTTCACAAAAAGATAAGACTCATGAGCTATAAATATATCACAAGACCTTCATAACAAAACTTCACAATCTCTTCATTCTTCACTGCGTATATATTTTCAAAGCATCTCTTTTTATAAACTATTGCACTCTTTTTCTCTTAAAGTTACTGATTTTATTACTATAGAGTCCTTATCTCTACCAAAATAGAAATTTTACAAGTACCAACCACAAACAATCTTGGCCCCTTCAACATCAAGTATAAGTTGTCAGCTATCTTGACTAGTGAGAATGAATGAAACTACCAGGATTAATCAATTAACTGATTATCCATCTCGAGAACCCTATTTTCAGACTATTTAGATTTTTTAAAACATCATCAATAATAAAAATAAATATAATTTTTAATTGAATTATTAGATCAAACTTAGATTTTCTCAGCATATTCTATATGCCTAAATTTTAACGGGGTCTTGCTAACATCATGCCATACCAGACCATGTCCAAATTGGGTCTAAAAATTGTTATTTTGATATTTTTTTGTAGTTGTCTTTTTTTTTTCCTCATTAAATTTAAGATTTTTATTTGGTTTGGGTTCTCATTAGTCAGGTCTATTTTAGTTACTATTTAAACATTTTTTATGTTATTTTTTTAATATAAAGGTTAAGAACAATTAGCATTCAAAGTTTATTGAACTAGGATTGTCTCTAAGCTGTAATTTTAGGATTTTTGAAACCCATTTTTTTTATACAACATGTAATTGTAAATTATTAACCTATAATAAAAGAAAAATTTAAAAAAAATAACTATTTACTCCATCTCATAACATGTATAAATTACACATGACAAACATATATATCTGTGTCTGGTATTGTGATATATATTTGCTTTTACTTTGAAAAATATACTTGTTTTAAATATTTTAACACATTAAAATTATCAAAAAATATTAAAAAATTAATTTAATATTTTTTACGGTAAACATACTTCTAAAATATATTCCAACGCATTTGTGAACGCAATACCAAAAAGCAAATAATAGACGCCCAAAACTCCTGTTTTCCTTCTCAAAAGTAACAACCAAACAAACTAGAATCACTTACGTATAATCTAAAAACAGAATCAAATAATATCCCACAAATGAACAAAGTGAAGCAGCGGATGGTCGCCCGGTATGCAAAAGGTCACTTTCCTCGCCTATAAAAATCAATATCTTGTTTCCTCCGCTGCAAAAACCACCATTGCACGAAAGCAACCACATCTATGATCATGACACAATCAAGCTAATCACAACCACCCCTCCCTTCCTCGTTGCTTTTCATTGGCCACGTGGCCCACCAGCTTACGGGTGCCCGGGGGCTGAAAAGGCCACGAAAATTCAGAAAAATAACATATATATATATATATATATATATATATATATATATATATATATCAACAACAAGAAGAGGTGACCGTTGGGGGCATCGAGTTCTTAAGAAAAGTAGACTAGTCTTTCTCTTTCACATTCTCCTTGTAGAAATAAAATAGTGTAGTTTAATGGATGAGTTTTTATATTTATTTTTTAAAATTTATTAATTTGAGTTTTATAAAATTTAGTGCTACTAGATATTTATATAGTTATTAATTTTAAAATTTATAAAATTAATTAAAATATACATGAGCTGATATGAATAATCACACTAATAAAAAAATAAAAAATAAGAAGGCACTGGAACAATCTAGCGGTTTAAGGAAACAGGACACGTGTCATGGTCAAAGAGGTCACTTGAATCGAGTAGTACAATTAATTTGGCCCCCCCTCGTTTGCCATCCGTTTATTTGGTCTTCTGAGGGATATTACATTAGCATCTTGTTTTCGTAGGTAAATGTTTGGGACAGTCAATGTAATTTTTTTATGGTCAAGGTAATTCTACTAAAGTCAACAAGTAAGTGGAAGTTAGTCCAATAATATCTTATGAAAAAATATTTAACCTGAAATCCATTTCAAAATCCAAATTATTAATTGATCATCAATTAAATATAGAATTTTTGAGTGCTCGTGGAGTCACTTGAAAAGAAAGTAATATTTAACTTGAAATCCATTTTAAAATCCAAAATGCTAATTGATCATCGATTAAACAGTATTTCTTAGTGCTCATGGAGTCACTTATAAAAAAAAGTTAGCCATGATAAATAAAGAGATAAACATGATTAATTAGTGTAATAATTAGTACAGGAAGAACATAAAATCTATATATAAAAGAGTCAAGATAAACATGTTTTTTTTTTAATTATAAAACGATAGCTAAATACTATCTTAATCACCATTATCTAGTCGTTGATATTTTTTAATTTACAGTGAATATAATTTTTTTAATTTTTTTAACTAGTTATAATACTGCCATCGATAATTATCTTAATTTTCAACAAATATTCCAAGACATGTGCTAGAAAGAGTAGGATGGTTTAATTTTCTCAAGAATGAACATTGATTGATGAGATGGCATGATCAAAGCGAGAGGGTGACATGAATAGGCTCAGGATAGCTACGAGAACTGCCACGGGACCTCTCAAATCTGCCACACCATCAACATTGATATATCTTGCCAACTGGTACCGCATGATTCTTGATCAGATCAAACATTCAATTTAATCACGGCACTCTTCGTAGCCCAATGAAAAGTAATAAGGATTAATTCATAATTAATCATGTAATATAAAGGATTAAAACGTCAAATGTCGGGAGAATAACATTACAGTCTATTCATGCAGAGTGAATATCACTGTTTCTATAGAATATAAAAATTTAAATTTTATAAAGAAAATATAAAGCAATCATTGTAGAGTAAAGTTGAATTATACTAGGAGATGAAATTTACAAACCGAATTATGACGACCCTTCGCCGAACTGAAAACAAAATGAAGCGATGGAGGGAGGAACGGCCAGTCCTTTGATAGACAAGGACAAGCCAATCAATTACACTAACAGCAAAAACATGAAATATAACAGTCAAGTTTTAGAATTTATTTTCTAATAATTATAAATTTAAATTACCGAAATCTTACTCGAATTAATCAAAGATACATGTAAGTTAATTTAAATATTGATATTAATTTAAATAAAAAAACACCCGATTAAAAACACTTGGCAATGATTCTTCCTCGTAAAGACCACCCTTTACATTTTCTTTATTTTTTATAGGCAAAAAACACACTTGTACAATTTACAAATTAAATTTAAAAATAAAATAAAAAAATTGCACTAATGTGTTCGATGATTATTCATCGAATAAATTTAAAACAAATTATTTATTTATTTATTTATTATCAGCCTCTTCCAAGACAATGACGTGCAAATAAATTTCATGTACTGCTGCTCGAGCCAAAGCCTCGAAGGCGAAATTAAGGTTGTGTGATGGATATTTCACACTGAGCATTGTACTAATTTCATCAACTCCACTCATTACCATGCTTCGAATTTGTAGATAGATGCGAATCAATGTCACAAGCTATAAATCCAATGGACCTTATAAGAGGACACGTGTTTTCTTCTCCATATAACATGGAGCCACGTGCCTTCCTATTTCTTCAAGTACACTTCACAAGTGTTCTGTAGCCTAGTATTTCACGAACCGCATCGCGCTTTCCTAGCGTTTCAATGGCTGCAAATTTATACTTTCTTTAATTATCATCATGGTTATAAAATTCAATGCAGACGGATTCTATCGATGTGACACTTAGGTTATAGATCATGGGGTTAATAAATCTTTTTTTTTAAATGATAATAAATTAAAATGACATATTCTTGATTAAACTTTTTTATAAGAAAATAACAGATCAAGAATCGAGTTTTAATTAAATTCTATACTGAATTTTTAATTGAATCAAACTGAGTTAATGTTGTATATTATGAGTTGCGCAAATCCAAAACGACTGTAGGGCTGGTCCATATTTTAGAACTGGACTGCACCTAAGGCAAACCAAACAACGAATTAATACAAATATAATTCCCCCCAAAACTTGAGACTACAAAAAATGGAGTCCGCATTTGAGGGTCTAGCTGCTGTGGTCAACCGTGTGACTTGTTCCGTCCCCGTCCCGGGTTCGACTCTCTATGTGCACGCCTGTCACCCCCGCGGTGTCTTACATGCTCTTGGGCTTGCAGGATGTCCAGTGAGCCATGAAGAATAGTCGTGGTGCGCGCAAGCTGACCCAGACACCCCACGTAAAAAAAAAAAAGATCCAAAACATTATAACGTGACTTGGTAAGAATGGGGTCCAAAAGGTGACCCAAAATGAAATAAAAAATTCGGGAGAAAAAAAAGGAAAGAAATAAAGAAGACCGGAAATAACCGTTGTGGGCTTGACTTTGGGTTGATGCCAGGCTGACCCCTTGAGTCCTACCCTACACGATAGCTAACCCCTCAACCATAGAAAAGAGAAGATGATTAGCCATCACATGGCCTATCTGCACACCTGGTCCCACCCCCATTTTCTCTCTCTAGGCTCTCCCAGGCACAGCAGTAAACACCCTAAAATACCCCTGTCTTATCCAAGATATGCAACCCTCCTCTCCCTGCTTTAAAATGACTGACCACCTAAAGGCACTTACAGAGACACCGTCGCAAACCAGTAGCTAGAGAGATTGAGAGAGGAGGAAAGGCTTGTGGCAAGAGAGCTAATTAACTGTAAAGACAGAGAAACTCCTTGGATCAAAATGTCAAAGGACGTGATTGAAGAAGGGCAAACTCATACGAAAGATTATGTTGATCCACCTCCAGCACCGCTTTTTGATGTGGGTGAACTCAAGCTCTGGTCTTTCTTTAGAGCTCTCATAGCTGAGTTCATTGCTACACTTCTCTTCCTTTATGTCACTGTGGCTACTGTTATTGGCCACAAGAAAAACCAAGACGCTTGTGGTGGAGTTGGGTTGCTTGGTATTGCATGGGCTTTTGGTGGCATGATTTTTGTCCTTGTTTACTGCACCGCTGGTATCTCTGGTAAGAACAAGAACCCATCTCTCTCTTTTTTTCTTTTTTCCACTCTTGTATTGAGTTTCTAAAATGGAACCTGACATACTGTGTTAGTTATGTAACACTTGCCAAGAGTTTTGGTTCTTTTATTTCAACTAACTTAAAAAATGTTACCTTTTTGTGTAACTTGGTAACTGTTAGTGTTCATTTTTGTATGTAAGGCACTCTCTTTTAGTAAAACTAAGAAGCATGTTCTTCAAAATGAGGTCTTTTGTGTGGTTTGTTAATGGGGTTTGGTTTTTTTTTTTTGAAAAAAGGTGGGCATATTAACCCAGCGGTCACTTTTGGCCTGTTACTGGCTAGGAAAGTGTCCCTAATCAGGGCTGTGGGCTACATGGTGGCTCAATGCTTGGGCGCAGTCTGTGGGGTTGGCTTGGTCAAGGCCTTCATGAAGCCATACTACAACTCTCTTGGTGGTGGTGCTAACACGGTGGCTCCCGGGTACAGCACAGGCACAGCTTTGGGTGCTGAGATCATTGGCACTTTTGTGCTTGTTTACACTGTCTTCTCTGCAACTGACCCCAAGAGAAGTGCACGTGACTCTCACATCCCTGTAAGTACCAGTAAATAGCAGTAATCTTCTCATATGTTAAAAGTTTTAGTAACTCCATTAGGGCATGTAGTTAAGTTCAGATAACCAAGTAGGATTTAGTTTTGATAACATGTGTTCGGGTACAGGTTTTGGCTCCACTTCCAATTGGGTTTGCTGTGTTCATGGTCCACCTGGCCACAATCCCTATTACTGGTACTGGCATCAACCCTGCTAGGAGCTTTGGTGCTGCTGTCATCATCAACGATAAGAAAGCCTGGGATGATCATGTAAGAAGCCCTTCAAATATTGAATCAAAGTTTATATATATATTTTGATGCTGTTCTTGATTTTTTGTGTATTTGAAGTTAAATATTAGTAATTAACACGGGGTGTGATTTGATGGACATGCAGTGGATTTTCTGGGTTGGGCCATTTGTTGGAGCACTAGCAGCAGCTGCATACCACCAGTACATTCTGAGAGCTGCAGCCATTAAGGCTTTGGGATCTTTCCGTAGCCACCCCTCAAATTAAATGAAAAGAGCTTGTCTTGATCCACCCCCCCTGTCTCTATTTGTTTGTTTGTGTGTAAGAGAGATCGGATTATGATGGACCTTTCTTTTTCTTCCTTTTGTCCTCTTATTTATAATTTAATATATCTTCGTTAGTTTTGCTGTGTATCATTGTCGCGGGTAGTTTTTGTGTTTTATTTAATATACCTCTTCTATTACGTTTTGCGCACTGAAAACGTTCCCTTCTCGACCACATTTCTCCTTTATCTTTCTAGTGCAAAATCTACTAAACGAGTACCCTTGATCGGAAGTTTAAAAGTAAATGGCTAATGGGTTTGGTGCATAATTTAGTAGTATCCAAAATGAGACTACTAATGAGACAGAGAGAGAGAGAGAGAGGAATATTTTTATTAATTGTTTTTCTTTATGAATTTTTAGATGTTTTTATTTTTTTTCTTGTTTAATAGGCAAAAAGTTTTTTTTATAAGCAAAAAGTTTAAAACTAATCTGAATAGAATTTAAATTTTACCTAATGAAGGAGGTAATTCTATTTTTACTGTTGACTGATTTATTTAATCTAACCAATTAATTGGTTCCCAATTGCTGATCGATTTCCTTGTTATTCAGAAAAAACAAAAATCGAGTATAATTTTTAACATCTCTTTTTAAACTTGATTTCTTTATAACTCTCAATATATCTCTCATTTTAATAAAAACATCATTTTAAGTAGTTTTGTTAAGATATCCGTGACTTGGTCTTGTGTCTTCATATCTCTTAGGTAATGAAATATTGTATCGACATGAAAAATAGAATTTTTAGCTAAAACAATGACTGATGATTTGTTCACATAAATCTCTGTAGGTCTTTCTTGTGACATTCATATTTTTTTTTAATAATTTTTTTAACCACGTGGAATGACAAACACAAGATGCAATAGCTATATATTCAACTTCATAGGTTAATAAAATGACTATAGATTGCTTCTTTGAACTTCATGTAAATGTTGTGTCTCCTATCGAGAAAACAACACTCGTAGTGCCTCTTTCTATCATCTATATCTCAAGCCCAATCACTATCATTATAACCTATAAGATTAAAACTATTAGCATATCTATAAAATAAACCAAAATCAACAGTATATTTGATATACCGAAGAATTCGCTTCAAAGCTTTGAAGTGTTATAATTGGTTGTTGTCTTCATTGTATAAATACTACATGTTCTCTTTGTCTTATATTCTCTCATCATTGCACTAGTAATGAAGTGGCTTCGTTCTCCTATTTTATCACTAGATTTGCATTTTTCTTAATCTTTTTGGTTGGACTCCAACAATCCTTAGCATAATGACCTATCTTTTGATAATTATAGCATTTAACTTTTGATTTGTCAAACATGGATTTTTGATTGCCACTGTTAATGTAACCTGTTGAACGGTTTGCTTCATGTGATTAACCAGCTGACCTGTTGAGGCTGCCATAATTTTATTTTCTGAATCTGTCTCTTCCTTCTTTTCCTTTGCTTTATCCACGTCCTCAATCCCCTAAGAAATATCTGGAACCATCATGCTTTGAAAAAAATGAGTGTGCACCCATATCTTCTTGAATCTTATTGACTTTTTCTTTATGAGCTTGTAATTTTTCTATGAGACCTTGGATTGAAAAAACATCCATATTCTGCGACTCCTCTATTGCGACCATCATATAATGAAACTTCTTTTGCAATAAGCATAAGATCTTCTCGGCCACACATGTCTCTTCCATCTTATCATCATATTTCTTCATTTGATTGTATATGGCTAATACTATTATAAAGTATTCTGAAAATATTCTCCAATTCAAGAATATGTAACTTTTCAAGGTCTCCACGTAGATTTTGTAGACATATCTTTCTCACATTGTCAGCTCTTTGGTTTGATTCTTGTAAAACTTTTCATGCTTGTTTGGTAGTGGTTGCGTTGGGTACTATCTCAAAAGTAGCATCATTCAGACATTGATAGATGATTGTTAGTGCTTGTTGATCCTTCATTTATGCCTTTTGCATGTCCTTCCTTTGAATTGAAGTCAATGTTCTCCAATTATAACCTCCTTAAAGCCCTTTTGAATCATTTCTCATACATCTTAAGAATCTAACCAAGCTTTTATTCAAATACATCAAGTTTCATAGTTGTCCTTTATCAACCTAGGACATTAAAGTGAGAAGTTTGGATTAACCATATTAAATAATCAAACATAAGCTTTGATACCACTTGTTGAAAGAAAATAAATAGGTGTTATATAAACTAATCTAAAAAAACAAAGCTTAAGAACAAGATGCTAAATTACAAGTCTTTTTATAGGCATAAAGCCCTAATCAATAAAAGAATTGAAGTAATACCAGAAAATCCTAATATGAACTTGAATTGTATTATATTGACTAAACATGTCGATCGTTTTTAATCAGTCAATTAATTTATTTAATCTAATTGGTAGATCAGTTCCCTATTCTTTAAAAAAACCCAGAAAATAAAGTTTAATTTTCAACCTAAACTTTGGTCGTGTCCTGGGCATGAGTTGGTATGGTGATCCATCAAAGAACCTTAGCCAAATTGTACCGGACGATGAATGAAACCAGGAAGAGCCATAGATTCTTTATCTGGGTATGGGTCCCAGAGATGAGATGTCTCTCATTTTGCTCGTTAACCTCTGGAAAGGTCTCCTTGAAAGACTGGCAAGTGACTTGCTTTTGGGCTAAGGTCCAACTAAAAGAGCCTAAAGTAGGAAATGAAAGGAACTGGCGATGTCATCTGATTAGAAGGTTGCATTTTAGGATACCACATGGTGGGCTAAGGGAGTAGAGGTCCTCTCTTTATCATTATAGAAATACAGTAACCCACCTGCACAGAAACCAAGAGGAGAAAGGGGGTAGTTTCGTGCTCATGGGGTATTTTTCTTTTTTGCTTTTGGGAGAGGTTGAAAGAGAAGGAATCATGGGGTCACGTCTTTTTACAAAGTTTTTAAATCTATCTTCGCCACGTTCCGGTCCCTTGAGCCTGGTGTGAGGTAAGAAGAGTGCTTGGGTGGTCCTCAGGCGATCAAAATACCAGGCTGACACCCCGATCCACCAAATATGAGCTCTTGGGGTCCTTGATCGACCCCCAGGGTGCCTTGGAAGACATCTCATGTAAACAACCTCCTTGAAGATGGTGCTTAGTAAAGCAAACGAAAGCAATATATAATCAAGGAAAAGAGAGGAGAGCTGGGATAAAAAGTTTAGACTGTTCAAAACATAATAGAATAACACTTTAATCTTGTAAAAAACTGGAGTCAGAACAAGGAAAATTAGAATTTATTTATTTAAATGCAATGTTTTTTCATTTAGAAAACTAGAAGGATATTGATTTTGAAAAACACATTCTAGAGATTTTTCATAGTTTTTCAGTATAAGTTTCTCACTTTCTTTTTCAAGATGAAGAAAAAACAAGAACAACTCATTTTTTTCTTTTACATATAATCAATTTTTTAGCAATGTAAAATATCAAGATTAGTTTTTTATTTATTTTATATTTAGTTAGTATCATAAATAATTTTTTTTATTATAAATCTAATGTACAGATTTTCTTGATTTAATAATATTATTTTTCATGATCATCTTTAATTTAAATAAAATAAAATAAAATCAATATTCTACAATTAAATTATCACAAGGATATGATTATTATAAATCATGGTTTTGATTTTTTAAATAAAAAGTAGTTGTAATCTTGATGTATTTTTTTTCTTTTTTTTTGGAAAAAAATGTTTTCATTTTCATCAAATAAACATGTTTTTCTTTTAATTTTTCATTGGAAAAAGAAAACTGAAAAGGGAAAAAGACTTTAAAAAGAAAAGAAAAAACTACTTTCTGCTAACATACCCCACCCTAGTTATTTTATTATCATGCTTAAAGTTTGTCTTCAATTAGGCTACAAGACTCCTTGTATAAGAGGTTAGGTGACATTGATGTTGGAATTAATTTTAAAGTCTAAATTTAATGTATTTTTTTAGTTTTTTAAGTGTATATATAATCTATTAATTAATGATATAGTAATTCTTTAAATCTGTAGAATCATCTCGACACGACACTTGTTTATGATACACTGAAGCGTTGATCACAATGCATTGATACTCATTTTGTGATGTACTGAAACCCATTGTTGTTCCCACTTCTCTTACCATCCCCCCCCCGCTGTCGAAAAAGAGAGGGCGCCGGCTGCCAGGTTTCTATTCGTAATCGGATATGGTAGCTGAAAACTCCATGTCGGAGGCTTCATGATTGTTTTTTTTTTAGTTTAATGTGAATGTTAGGGTTAATTTGCGTGCACCTCAATTAATTTCATGGTTCTAAAGTTAACGATCATGTAAACTTCTAGTGGTAATCATAGGATTCAAACCTAAAACCACAGAGAAAACAAATCTTTTAATCCCAAACTCTTACTACTAAAATACTACCTAGATAGTTAGATTGTCCTTTTATCAGGGACAGTGGTGAAATCAAATTCTAAATTAGAAAGCTCATCAAGCCATGTCTGATCTTCTTCGATGTAATGCTGAGCAAGGTAGTCACGCAAGTAGGTGAAATAAGAGCGAGGATACTTGCCGGAGTAAATCCTAGCTCTCGTCCAGTCTCGATCGTAGAAGTTCAGCGGGTCAGACAAAACCTCTGAGATAATTGATGAGTTGACGTCGTTGATGGAGCACATTGTCCTTCTAGCATATATCTATCTGCCTTGATTGGTATGTGGATTGATTAATGGATACTCCTTGTAGCTTGAAATTCTATTCATGATTGGCTTAATTTCAACTCCTGTTCGGCCGTGATATATCACATGGGATGTTTCCCTTGAGATGAAACTGACAGAAGGTACTGTGAACTTGAAAAGTCGATGAGAAAGTCATCTAATTTTCAGTAAGAAGGAATGTCGTTAGCCATCTCTTCATGCGGACACTAACTGTGGGTGGTGGTGAGATAGGCATATGCGTAAGCTTTATTCGATAAGATAGTTGATAAATCCAAATAAAATCAACTTTAAAAACTCTTAAAAATAAATCAAAAAAAATAAAATAAACTTAACAAAAACGCTTATGAGTGCCGGGCTTGATATCCCGAGCCTGAAATACAACAAGAGATCCAAGAAAAGTAGACTCGGGTTTGGTAGTATAATCCCAACATCTAAAGATTCTTTATTCTCTAAGTAATATTTAAAGGCCTCTTAGTAATTTGATTTGTTAGGGGTTAATCCAAGATTTTCTATTCTTCAAATGCTGCCTAGGGACTTTTTATAAATTCGTTAGGGGTTAATTTGAAATTTTTATTCTCCAGGTAATGCCTAGAAACATTTCACAAATTTTAGGAGTTGATCAGTATCACCAATCTCTCACCAATTCCCGGGATGAACCTGGAATGCGTATCTTTTAGGTCTTCTTCATTAATGCTATCAGTTCCTGGAAATTCTTTGCGTTTTGCAAAATTCTCTGAATTTCAATTTGAATGTAACGATAATCTTAATAATAAATGGAAAAAGCAAACGATCCAAGCTTGTTCCCCCGGTTTAGTTTATAATAACAGTCTATAGATGCAGATGGAAAATGATCCAAACTTATTCTAGCAACTCAATTACCGTGGTTTATTGTGATTCCCAGGATTGATGTGCTGCAGTATTTTGCTCACGTGTCCATTTTTTTTTCAAAAAAAATAAAAAAACAGAACGTTCCTCCATTTGTCAATTGTATCACTTCATAAGAATTAGCCATCGTTTTCTTTCTGATGGATGCTACATGTGGTATATATTCATGAATTGCTCACCATCTTCTTCTTTCTTCTGTTTAATACTCGCCACCATGCTCTAAAGTATTCTTATGCATAGTTTCTTTGATTTTTTGTAGGAAGACCCCTTGTATTCTTATTATAACCGGCTACATTATGAATTGACTCCAGTTGAGGTTCATTCTGAGGAATCTGCAATGGTATTCTCAGTAGCAGAATTTTAGAATTCAAGCAACATAAGCTCTTCTATTTTTTATTTAGCTTTTTCTTCTCTCTCTCTCTTTTTATGGAAATTGAGTTTTTATTTTGGAGAATGATGGGTAGGGAGGAAGAGATGAATGAGGTGCAGTGGTGGCATTTGGAGATGTTTTCAACCCCCGTTTTGATACAAGTATTACATGATGCCTTCTCTCTCGGTTTTTTTTTTTGTTCACTGGCATTTTGCTTTGATACTGACACATCCTATCTGTGGCAAGATTGCCATGTATTTGCAGAATAAACATGCAGCAACACGTTCACAGTCCTGCTGATATTGATCAAGCATTCAGGGTCTCAAGAGAGGGTGAAAATGAACGTAACAGTGCGTTTTCTATTTAGATAAGTCGTTGCTATCTGTAAGGCTAGTCAAATTTACAATTAAAACTTCTATGATCCCTGTTCTGTCTGCATTTATTTCTTTAGAATAATTGAATTCTCTCATAAAACTGTTGGATCATGTACTTTTAGGTTGATCTTGGAGACATGGCTGAGCTATTATATGCAAAAAAAAGATGTTGATAAGTTACCACCCGGGAAGCTAAGGTCTGGTCTGCTTTTGAAAGTTTTCTTCAGGCTCACCTGGTTGCTCCAATGAGCCTGAATTTGAAGATCATGCTTTTTACCCTTCAAGATCTGCCAGCATGAATTTGAAGTTGCATTTTGTATGATAGCACGTGAAGAGACATTGCCGTTTATAATTTGTATCATTCTCGTCCTTTTACAGCAGAGTTCTATTGCAATCAACTAGAGCATGGTTGATGATATTGTTTTCTTCCCTAATGCAAGGTTAATACAGCTCAATCTAATTATTGCAGCACGAAAGGAGTTGGTGGAACTGCTCCAAATCTTTCAGATGCCAAGACACTTGATGATGGTGCTGTTGTTCCCCTTGGGAAGCCCGAAGAGCAACAAGGCTCAAAGGTAGAACAAACAAAGTATGACTCTGTGCATTCGAAGAACACACTGACTCTGCACATGTCAACTCATATGACTGCTAATAACCTCTATGATATTGTATCACCGTGCGCTATTTTCATAATTTATTGTTGAAATGTGATTTGAATCCTTTTTGCAGAGTGATTTGCGGTGCAATCAGTAACATAGTCTACAACGTGGATCAGATTCGGATGCGATACGTGGTCCAAGTGAATTTAAAATTCGATCATTTGATTCCATTATTGCAGGATAAAAAATACAGAAACAACTTGAACTAAGAAGAGTCAACATGGTGGATGCTTTAATAATAAAATAATCATATGTCAAATAAAATATTTATATTAACATAAAACAAAATCTAACATGATTAAAAATACAAGATAATAATTTTATAAATCCATATTATATATATATATATATATATATATATATTAAGATCTAAAGCACTTGGGTTAATATCCCATAGCCACAAATTCTACTGACCACACCAAATACAAGCCTGAAGTAGTACGTAGGTCTATCGGAAGTGGCAAGTCCTATCTGAATCTGTAGAGCTCCCAGAAACAAGGGCATCATGTCTTGCCAGAACTTTCTGTAGCCGCTCATTCAATCCAATAGCTCGAGAGACCAACTTTGGAGACCAGAGAGAGATAGAGAATCAATTCAAGTTCCTAATATACAAAATAATTTATAGATTAAAATGAGATCTTTCCATGTTCATTGCTTCGGAGCAGAGATCAGCTCCGCTGTTATTCTCTTTGATTAATTAATTGAATTCATTCATCAAGAAAGAGAGAGGCCAGCAGTTCCCAAAAATGCTAAAAGAACTTGCATCGTCACTCAAACCAATCACATCTTCCATATCATAGAACTTACACTATAAACATAAAACCTTAGAACATACCATAGTAAATCTCTAGTATCACCTACATGTTTTTGTAATTTGTATCATACAATTAGATTATGTAAATATCGAACACTGTAAAACACATTAAGTATTAGGTGGTGGTGGTAGTTTTGCCTGGTAGTTGCATTACAGGATCTCATCTGCCAAGGGTTTTTCATGAAACTTTTTGACCCTCGATTGGATGGATGAAATAGTCTCACCTAACTTGGAAGATTCGAGTTCTAGATTACTCAGGTGAGTTCTTGTTTCAGTGATTTGTGCCTTGGCATCAGCAACTGCTTTCTCTTTGAGAGCTAGATCCTCCATCATGGATTCTAGTTCTTTCTTTTTTGACTCTATAAGATCATCGCAGTTGGATTTTGATTCCTCCGCAGCTTGATGCTGATTACTGAGCTCCATGCCTTCAGCCAGATCATTTAGTATATCACGTAGCCAACTAACATCAATTTGTGCGGATTCAACGTCCTTCAGAACAGCCAACATTTCTCTAACTTTGGATTTTGTCAACTGCTTGAAAGGAGTGCACTGCAACTCCTGAACCACAAAGCACAGGCACTCTAGATAATAAGCTCGCATGGAAGCTGATTCCAATCGACTGCCTGTGGCTATATCTCCATACTTTTCAAAGATTAACTGTAGAATAGAGGCAACATTTGCTCTCACGTGATATTTTCCTACTGACACACAGGAATCAGAAACAACAGATTGAACCTCTTCCCCGTCACTCCCTTCTGAGGCACGAGAAATGCCTGAAAAGCTGAAGTTCAAGTACTCGGTAATGGGACCATTAGTGACTCTTCCCTCATGGTTAGCAGAAGGATATGGGGCAGCCTTTGGCGAACCATGGAGCTTTCCATTCTGTTGTGGTTCAGCTGGTGTTGGAATTTTATAGCAGGCCAAACTAATCTTTGAAGGGCTTTTCGGAGGATCAGGCTGTTGGAGAAAGAAAAAAGTGAGGCAATGCAAAGCCGATATTGAAAAATAAATTTAGTGAGAGGGAGAGGCATGAAAAACTACCGTGATTTTCCCAGACACATGCATTGGTCCAGGGGATTGAACTGGCACCTTGTCAAGAGCATGGTCTTCGGAGTAACTTTCATCAGAATGTGGTTGAGATGAGGAAAAAGATCGACTATTCTTTGGTTCCTCATCCTTTTTGGTAGGAAGAATCAATGGAGATGGTGGAGCACGGCGAACTGCTTTTACAGCAGGGGCATTGTTAACGGCTCCTTTTACAGCAGGGGCATTGTTAACTGCTCGAGGAGAGTTCTGCTGAGATTCAGATTCCTTCTTTTTTCTACCAAAGCTTAAAGCAGTATCAAGAAAGGAACCTGCAACAACAACGTGCTGTAATGAGGAACTGAGCATCAAAGAGGAATTTCAAATTGGAGAAAGATATTCTTGTAGGATTTCAATTTTTTAATGGAGTTAAAAAGCTTTCTTCCATCTCCAATGGCTTGAGCCCAAAGGTTGGCAGGTCCCAGACATCACCCCCACCCCCCCAAAAAAAAAAAAAAAAAAAAAAAAAACAAAAGTGAGAATCCAACTTGCAACAATGTGTTAGTATTTGAAAAGGGGGAAACCTGATTCTTTTTCAACCCCCTGAGGATTGGCCTCCAGAGTTCTGTTAGAACAAAATTCGTCACATTTATGGGAAGGGTTAGATGCTCTGGGGCATGGCTGTGCTCTTTCTGATTGTTTTTTAACCCCACGAGGATTGGCATCAGCTGTTCTGTTAGAACAAAATTCTTCACATTTATGGTAAGGATTAGATGCTTTTGGGCATGGCTTGGCTCCTCCTGTTTCTTTTTTAACCCCCCCTGGTTTAGGCTCAGCAGTTCTATTAGAACAAAATTCCTCACATTTATGGTAAGGATTAGAGGCTTTGGGGCAAGTTGGCTGTGCTCTTCTTTCTCCATCCATGTTTTTGCTAAGCCAACTCCCATTTACACCATTATGATAATCTAAAACACGAAAAATAAATAAATTACAACTGTATTTGGAAATGTTCAGTGCTACCCTTAAGTCAAAAACTCCCTGGTCCAAAACCTGTATTTAGAAGTGTGAAGTCCTACATAATTTCATACGTTGCAAGAAAACAGCCATGACTTACCGCTGGAAAATTAAAAATCTTTAGATTTACCTTTTCAAAGTCATCAGAGCCCTGATTAAAAAATTCTCCTCTACGGAGTTGGATAGGTAGGTGAATTTAAATTAACAGAAAGCGGTCCGGTGCTTCTCAACTCACCATTTTCAAATGATAATTCTCTGATGGCTACAAATTCACCTCTATGAAGGTTGATAGGAAGATTCTGATAGTATTATCTTTACTTTCTTCATCAAATAGATCAAGGCTTTTCACAAAATCATGGCTATGAATGGATTGATTTGCAACAGAATTAAGATACAAAAATTACTATACGGATATGATTTTAAGGCACATAGCACTTCCTGTAAAACCCAACTGATTACCAACTAAAGTTTTGTGGTGGTGAGGAGATAGATATTAATTGGTAAAGTGAACATGTCAAAGTCATAAAACTCTCAACTTTAAGAAGAGTGGCAAAGATATCAGTAATAATAGTGATTACCTGACTTTTTCTTCTCCTTCCTTCCCTGGCCTTGAGAAATCTTTTCAAGGCAAGCTACACCACATTCATGGTAAGGATTGGCAGCATTAACACAATCTGGATGTACCCTTCCATTCTCAGCCATCTCTTTCTCCACCTTTAACACCACAGACTAAGAATTTTTAATAACAATCAGTTATATTGAACACAAAACATTCTTACCCAGATCACCACAAAGGAAAAAGGAAACAACTTTTGTTTGTACAGGAACTTTAAGAACATTGAAAAACAAGATCTTTTACTTGGCATCTAGACATAGAGTTCCAAAACAATCCTTGTAGGAAGGAAAAAAATATATATTTACATGAGAAATTAACATCCCTTAGAACAACCCAAGATTCCATGCCACCAAATAAGCAAAAGAAAACAGCTTCGAGGAATACAAAACTTTAAGGTCATTGAGAAACAGGATCTTTTTCTTGGCATCCAACCAGAGAATTCCAGAGGGTAAAAGGACACCTGGTTAGAGTGATAGTCATAATTAAGAACAATCCTCTTAAAAAAGAAAAACTTATTTCCATGAGAAATTAGCATCCTTAAGAACAACCCAAGATTCCGTTCTTGCATACCTTATCAAAAAGACAAGTTCTTTACAATAATCCCCTCTACTTTCCTTACCTTCTCCAATCTTTCTCATCTTTTTTCTCAGAAACCAAACACAAAACACCATCAAACAAGAAAAAACAAACCAACCCAAGAACCAAGAACCATACAAACTGATACTACCACTAAAAGAAAATGAACACAGAGATAGAGAGAAAGAGTGAAGCTTTACCAAAGAAACAGAGGCCTTTGCACCTTCAATAATAATATTGTTAGTGGTCTTTGTAAGACCTATATTTCTCGTATTATTTTCCAGCTTTTGAATGTCAACTTATCTGACCAAATGAGAGAACAGAATTTCCCCGTTTTTCTACAACTTTGACAAACACGCAAAGCTACAAACACACAATCCCATAAAGAAAATTAGGAGTTGAAATTTCGCATTTATAAATACAGCATAAACACATGTAGCCAACCAGCCCGCCCGCCCGCCCTCCCTCGACACAGACAACCGCTTTCCTAACTTTTTTATCTAGTGACGACGATTTATTGTACACACAAGCATAACACACGTGCCCTTGTTAGAATCATCATCAACTTCAACTTTTTATTTAACCTTGGGATGCCTTTTTTCATGTCCGAAATACAGATTGTGTTTTGAGTTAATTATAAAATAGTCCCTCTAGTTTAGTGAAAAAAATCAATTAGTCCCTTGTTTCTTTTTTGCTTTAATTGTAATGCAGTAGTGTCGAAAATGAGTTTCCATTCTTAAATGGAAGGCAACGATACAGGAGATTGAGTTTCCCATTGCAATCCCTTTACTTTCAACTTGATCGGTTCTTTTCTTAAAATAAATGGGAAAAAAAAGGATACTTGGGTATTTTATGTTTCAATTATACTGGTAATTATTATTTTATAATTTTTTCTTTTCAATTTATTTTGTTATTTCTTTCTAAAAGGAAAGTGAAAAGTAGGTGAGATGGGAAATCTCACAGGAAAAAGGGTTTTTTTGAAGCAAAAAGTTACAAGATTGAGTTTACCTTGACACCTTATCAACAGAGAATTGATTATTAAATTGTTTCTCGTACTCTGAGGACTACTTTGTTCATTTCACTAAACCAGAGGGACTAGTTTGATTAACCCTTGCCTTTTCTTGTCCAGCTAATAATAATAAATTTTATTAGAAGCTTCTCGCCGGTCAAATCAATGGCACTCTGGTTTTCGACCAATGGAAACTCATAAAATCAAGAAAAATATATTTTGTTTGTTATAAAGTTGAAAAATCATATATATATATATATATAGAAAGTTGAAAGCTGAAACACATGGGAGCTTCTAGAGAAGATGACGTAAATTTGCTAAATTTCTTGATTTGACCTTGTATTTTAATATTCATTAATTACATTAAAATTGATATTGGATATAACTAACTTAATTATTATACTATAATTGACTACGGAAAATATTTTTATTTTCATGCCTTTGAATGGTCGTGATAAAATCGCAGTGTCGTGGTTTGAATGCCACCGTTTATAATTGCTGACACTTTACAAAATATAAGAGTGCACGTTATTTTATATTTCTGTATAATATATATTTTATAGTGTGATAGCGATTGTTTTTTAAATAATTTTAATTAGTTTTAAAATAATTTTGATTATTGAAATATATGTTAATAATTTTTTTTAATTTTTAAAAATTATTTTTTTTATATTAACATACATTAAAGCAATTCAAAATATATAAAATATATTAAAATTTAATAAAAAAATGTTGGGATTTGAAGCAGTGATGCAAGTTGGATGAACTTTGAAAAGTATATTTTCCACGGGTTGAGCTCAGCTTTATTAGACTTGTCTCAAAACTGCTTGACGCCCACTTTTTCTTCTTTTTCATGGCAACTTCGCTTTACGAGAGATTAATACCATATTTTAATAAAGCTCCATGCCGTCGTGTTAAGTGGGTTAGAGTCGATCAAGATGCTGATAGCTCTTGAGAGTTATGGCTTTTAGGCGATAATTCCAACACAAGCAAGCAAGACAAGTCGCGTTCATTCACAAGAGAGTGAATGATTTGCATTTATTTAGCGTTGTAGGATGGAAAAGATAAGTAAATTTGTTTTTAGAATGAATTTAGATTAAATTTATATACTTTTAAAATATAAAATATAAAGAAATATGTTTTTTTTTGTTTTCATTGTCTCCTTTCCCAAATAATATCTTATACAACACTCATGCTTGATTAATATTGTACCGGGCGAGAGATATAAAAGATATAAATCTATGATATATAGTTTTATAGTGAATTTTATATTTTCTAAATAAAAAGGATATACAAGGATATGATTCCTTTATCTTTTCTATTCCAATAAAATAAATAATCTATAAATACTATAAAAAAATGTGATAAATTTGGGCAAGATATTAATCAGCTTTTATAAATACAAACCCCTCGGGTGCAACTTTCCATGGAGAGACCTGATAATATGAAGATCAGGTATGCAGGTTTTTTATTTCCTTTTTTTTTTAAAAAAAAGAGGGGAGACCAAGTTAGAATATATACATCAGAAAGTTCTTAGGGCCCAATCAAAGTTGCCAGCAATTTTGGACATATTAGACAACTAGCGTAGAAATTACAAAAAAAAAAAAACAAAGAACAAAGAAACAACACATAAGCAAAAATTTTGACAAAATAATATACTTTAAAATATCACAGTTTAAGAATATAATATATAATTAATATCATGTTTATGAGAACCGCAAAATCAATGTCTATATTTCTTCGCAAACAATGTGTCATATTAAATAAATAAACCATGAGTCATGTACAGAAGAGAAGAGAGACAATGGAATGCTATTTGTTTTACTTTTTGGTTTTTATCCAGGTATTCTAGCACTTTTTTAAGAAATGAGACTATTTTTGTTTGGGGTTTGTAGGTTCATGGCTGTTCCTTTTATTAAATATGTTTTTTAAAAATTAAACTTGTGTTTTTTTATTTTTATAATAATATAATAATATCTTAACCACTAGATTAATAGTTGATAATCGGTAAAAATACTAATTTTTAAAAAATTACGTGAATGATTGTGTCAAGACAAAAACAAAAGAAAAATATCAGCTTTCATCACGTACCTGGATTCAAGCTTTAAGGTACTCATCTTCTCTCCATGGAAATTCTTTATTTTTAGCAACAAATTAATCTTCTTTATGCTTTTGCAGGCAAGAGTGGAAAACTAAGGAGAAAAGGTACGTACTACTGGCCCCTCCAACCAATTTATTTTTGTTTTTTACGATACACACGAAGACGACGAAAACATCCGCTTCCACTAAAACCTTTTTGAAAGGTGATATTTTACTAAAATTCTTAAATTACTGTGATATTTTATTTTATTTTTATAAAAAAACCCATTTTCCTGGCTCTATCGAACGAGCATTTTTCCCAGGTAAGTTTGGACACTTGTTGGCTTTTGCAGAACATGATCTTCACGATCTGACAATATCCCTTTCAATTCGATCCCAGGTAATTTAACCATTTTTTTAATTTAAAAAAAAGAGAAAAATTGTGAGATAACTTGTTAAAAAGAAGTAATATATATAAGAACATAGCTAACAATATTGAATAAATTATCCACAAAATCAAAACAAATGAAACGGAAAATCTGTTTTATTTTGATATAACCTGCTTTCTATAGATAGGTGTGGTGTTTGTACATTGCACAAACCTTCTAAGCAATCTGATCAGGTTGATTTTGATTACTGGAAAATCCTTTCATAAAAAAAAAAAAATCATTTCTTCAAGGAGTTGCTATATATGATAGTTAAAAGAGATATGTTTTATTTTTTTCAGTTCTCCCATCAGGAAAATTAACATCAGTTGATACCAAATTGACCCGAAACCATCCCTCACCGTGAAAAAAAAAGAAGAGAAAAGAAACCAGGTATCCATTCTCTTGCTGCCACCAAATTTGCCTTCCCTACCAACTTTTCTCGTCTTCAATGCTACAGAAGCCCAAGACGACTTAAGTGAACGAACCAGCTTTCCCGGCTCATCGATGCATTGAGAATTGACAAGAAGAGAAATTTGGTCCGCTGAGAAATGGGAGCGACGTCTCTCTCAGAGACCTTACAGTCTAACCAGAAGAGACATGGATCCAGCCAAAGAAGTTTGGTGATGTGGGCAATAATGCTTTGTTTTAAAGTCAAAAACATGCTCACCACGTTAAGTTCTGTGATGTTAGGCTTTGCATCTAATTATCTGCCCATAAAAATTATTAATTGCGTTTTTTGCTGCACAGGTTTGGGTATGATTTGTAAACTTGATTAGTGTGATGAAATTAATTGTTCCTTTTTTTCTTCCTATTTTATTGGAAAGGACTTTTGTTTAAGATGGAGAAGTTAGCCAAGAATACCATAAAGATGAATTATTATTTTTATATTGTTTTAAAAGTAATTCTTAAAACATATATATAATATTTTTAAATAAAAAAAAAACTCTAAAAAACAATAAGATCTCCATAAGAAAGAGAAGGAAAAGGGAAAAGGTTTGGATAGGATTTGCTTTGGTGTACACATGGACTTAATTAGCCTAGGGCCATATAGCCCACGCAATAATAGAGGTGTAATTAATTAGCCATTAATTAATACGAGCAAAATATCTCGACATGAAGGCTGGAAAACTTTGAAAAATGACATTGGAATGATAATTGACAGGAGAATGACAGTCTATGACTAATTGGTCCCTGTACTCTTGAGTAATTTACGTTCAGCTGGTCCATGGAGGACCTCTCTTAACCATTCTTTCCGTTATACAAAACGGTGACCTTTGAATGACCGCTAACTTTGTTACATAAAGCTAGTTTAGCGTAGTTATTAAACTTAATCTCAAATTACCATCGTTTGGGTCCAATTAATTTGGATTAACTTTTTTTAAAAAAATTAAATTAGATATTGAGATGATTAAATAGGTTTCGAGTTAACCCTTAAATTAGCATTTGTATTTGAATCTTCCAGCCACTGAATTATAAAAAAAAATAAAATCTTGATTGACATTAATATTATTGTCCGATAAATATGCAGTATCTAATTGAGAATGGAGCCTTGTCTTTGTTCTCTATTGATTTTGATTCTTTCTTTCTTTTTCCAAGGATCCAAATTTCAAGCATACATGAAAATGGGCCGGGCCATACTCCATTCCCTGTCCAAATGAAGTTTCTCGAGAGGGTCCTGAGTCTTCTGATAGAGGCCCAGAATTAGTCAGGCCTTCGAAAATATCAAATGGACAATCCCGTCCATGTTAAATCTATTTTATTATTAATATTATTTTTTATATATGTAATATATAACAATTTCATTAATATAAATTAAATAAATGCAAGTTCACAGGAAGATAGACAAGCGTTGCTTTTAATACAAATAAACTTAGGCATCGTCATCGTGTTCTAACTAGAAGCTTGCTTTCGAACTCAACCAAACCATTGCTCTAAGTACTTCAGAAAGAGTTGTTCAAAAGATGATGTCCTAAAATTTCATTCATGAAATCCAAGATTACGAGAATAGAAGAATTTCCTGATTCCAGTAAAGCACTTGGTGGACGGTGGACACGCTTTATATCGTCACAAGGGGCCGGAGAATATCAAACCCGGCCAATTTTGTTGCTTTATCTCTATAGATATATATGCTTATAAATGTGATTATTTGTGAAAGTTATTAAACTCAATACGTTATATTATTCATTTCAAGGTTTGGGTTATTAATTTAAAATAATATTATTTTCAAATTTTATTTTATAAAAAAAATAGAACAACATTTAAAAAAAAAACAAATCAAGTTTTGACCGGATCAATTCGATTATGTTTAATCAATTTCTACTCAGTTTAATTTAAAACTTGAATTAATAATCACATTATCAAATCATCAAATTAATCTATTAGATTATATACCGAATTTAATATTTAAGACATGAAATAATACTTTACCAAAACGAATATAGGTAGTTAAGGTTTTGTACACCATCTTAGCTCATGCAATATGCTCCTTCCATCATTACAACAGAAAGCAATACACAAAAAACTCTACTTACACATGCCCCCTTGCATAATCAATTTTACATGAGCAGATCCTCACCTTGGATTTATTGATGTTAAACCTCAGAAAAATGATCAAATGATCCTAATTAAACAGATCAATAGATAGATCCTCATTACACCATAAGGTAATTAGGGGAACCCCCAAATTAGTTACTTACTTATCCACCGGCTTTCAATTGGGTCCCTAAACTTAATATTTTCTCAATTGAGTTCCTAAAGTGTTAGACATTCTTCGATAGTCCATATCGACATGTTGTTTTGTTATTTTATGCATTAAAGTGGCACCTTTTTAAGGATATTTGACAAGGTTGAGAATCATGTAATAGATTAGGGATGAAAATGAGGTTTCACAAAGTTATATATTAACTATATATAAATTGAAAGAAAATTATTTATTATTATATTTCAATATATCATGCAAGCAGTGCACTTCACCTACCAAAGCAACAGCCAAACGTGAGATATGAAGGGAGACGATGTAGGAATTAGGGGATCAATAGTTGTATTTTTTCTTCTTCTTTATATAAAAAAAATCATTCAATATATATAATATAAAGTCTTTCGTTTCATCTTTCATTTGCTGCTCACGCAAGGGTGTTCTTTGGTGCAGTTAGCCATTGCTATCATCTGAAGTTTGTGGGATCCTTGCTTTTGTTTTTACTACTACACTTTTGTTTCTTGTTCCAATATCCTTTCGTTTTTCTTGCTTTGTTTAGCTAAAAGAGGCAGCAAACTACAGAGATTTTGGAACTAAGATGAGGTACCCTTATCAGCCAGGTATCGATCTTTCTATCTTTGGTTACATCATGTGAGTATACTAGAGAAGTCTGTGATCTATTCAGTATATTTTTGTTAACAGTTTTGTGCTTTTTCAAGGATTTTTATGCATTCTTTTTCCTAATTCACTTACAAAAGTGTCACGCTGATTTTGGAGTTTGTCCCACTTGGCTTTAATCAATCATGCATCATAGGTAACATCATGAATGTGGTACAAAACCTCATGGAGAGACTGAGGCCTCTTGTGGGTGTAAAAGGCTGGGATTATTGTGTTCTTTGGAAACTGAGTGAGGATCGAAGGTTAATGCAAACTATCCTAATTAAACTCATGTCTCTCTCATTCCCTCTCTCTCTTTCTCCTTATGTTTTGTTTGGGGTTCGCTTTTAGGTATATTGAATTGATGGATTGTTGTTGCGCTGGGACTGAGCCCACTCAAAATGGTGGAGAAGACCTTCAGTTTCCTGTTTCTGCAGTCCTTCCTTGCAGGGATGTCATGTTTCAGCACCCAAGAACTAAATCTTGTGAACTTCTTGCTCAACTTCCTTCTTCAATGCCCCTAAACTCAGGGTACGTACTTGTCAGATATTTAACAGAAAATTATCATATAAAAGAAGTGCTTTAAGTTGAATATTTAATTACTCGAGTTTGAAAACAGGTTTCATGCACAGGCCCTGAGCTCAAACCTGCCTAGGTGGTTAAACTTCTCTAGTAGCTCAGATTCAAATGTTCTTGAGGTGAGTAATTTCTATTCTTTGCATAAATGAAAAGGAAACCAAGACTTATAAGTAGCAGTCATTTATGGGACCAATAAGTTCTATGCTGACCTGAACAGGAAACGGTTGGAACTAGGGCCCTGATTCCAGTGCCAGGAGGACTAATGGAACTGTTCATTGCTAAACAAGTATGGTTTCCTTTTGTTTTGTTGATTTTTTATACTTGAGAACTAATGGAAATGTCACTGCTAATCAATGGTGAAAGTGTTTATCTTTATATCTTATGCTGCTCAGGTACCTGAAGATCAACATGTCATAGATGTTGTAACATCTCAATGCAACTTCCTAATGGAACAGGAAGCCATGATCAACTCAACCAACATGCATTCAAGTTTATCAATTGATGTGAATGTTATGAGTGAAAACCAATCAAAGCCATTTCTTGCTAATGAAAATGAACAAGAGGATCATCACAGTTTGAATATTCCATATGATACCTCCCTTGATAGACTCCACATGTCTAGTTCTCCAATGAACAACTTCATGCACCAGTTCAATTACAGCACCGACGAAACCAAAACAAAAGGCGATCTCTTTCAAGGAGTAGAGAGTGGGCTACAAGATATGGATGATTTGCAGAAGTCCATGATGGCTAATGCAGAAAGCTCGCAGATGCAATATATGGAGTCAGGTTTAACAACCAAGGATCAACATGGAAATGACAAAGAATCAATAAAACTAGAGAATGGGCCATCAGCAGAATATTCACACTCGGATTGCAACGATGATGAGGATGATGCAAAGTATCGGAGGAGGACTGGGAAAGGACCTCAATCAAAAAACCTTGTTGCTGAGAGGAAAAGGAGGAAGAAGCTTAATGATAGGCTCTATGCTCTCCGGTCCTTGGTTCCCAACATTTCAAAGGTAGTCACTCTCTTCAGTCTTCATTTTGTGGCACACATCAATCTAAATCTCTCAATTTATGGGTGGAACTACTCATGAATTCTATGAAGTAATCCCTCTCCTCTCTAGACCATGTCAACATAACATGCAATATTTAGGATCAATATTTCTAACCATTTTTATCATTCAATCCCTTGTGACGAGTCGATGAATTTAAGATACATAACCACGCAATGAGAGCATGAAACCATGCCTGGTTATATGAAAAGGTCCCCAAAATAACTTTGTACGTTGTACCATTCCACTATTGAGCCGATTTCCTTATCAGCTCCCCCAGCGCTCTTGGCTGGGCATAAGCCTTTTGAATTTGGTAGCCGAAAAATGGTATCCTGCACGTGTGAAAAGAATTCGACCTAACCTGAATTGGTGAATTTCTACCACTAGTGTTACATTATTGATGTATCGTGTGCTTTTTATTCTTAGCTGGATAGGGCTTCCATACTTGGAGATGCGATCGAATTTGTGAAAGAGCTTCAAAAGGAAGCGAAAGAACTCCAGGATGAGCTTGAAGAGAATTCAGATGATGAGGGTGCTAAAAACGGGAACAACAACAATATGCCACCAGAAATTCTGAACCAAAATGGAGTTAATCTTGGTGCATACAGGTCTGATTATGGTGTGAATGGATTTCATGTGGAAGCATCAGGCATTAGTACTGTTTCAAAACAAAACCAAGACTCAGAAAATTCTCACGATAAGGGACATCAAATGGAGGTATATCTTACTCTACTGTTCCCTTCTTTTGAATTTATGGTATCACTAACTCTTAAGTCATTTTTGTTTTCCTGATCATATATATGACAATTATAGGCGCAAGTGGAAGTTGCTCAAATAGATGGGAATGAGTTCTTTGTTAAGGTATTCTGTGAGCACAAGCCTGGAGGGTTTGTGAGATTAATGGAGGCTTTGGATTCTCTTGGCTTAGAAGTTACAAATGCTAATGTGACCAGCAATAGAGGCCTGGTTTCTAATGTCTTAAAAGTAGAGGTAAATAAAGACCATTACGAATCCTTCCTCTCTTTTCATTCTGAAGTATAAACTGAGAATACGAAAATTCAGTGTCTATTTCCTTTGTCGTCTTTTGATTAGAAGGACAGTGAAATGGTTCAAGCAGACTATGTAAGGGACTCTTTGCTGGAGTTAACAAGAGACCCATCAAGAGCGTGGCCTGAAATGCCTAAAGCATCAGAGATTTGCTGTAGTGGGATGGACTATCCTCACCATGATCACCACCAGCACCACCTGCAGAATGGCCACATGAATTACAACCACCATCACCTCCACCACCTTTGACCATAATCTGATCAGTTTCAAATGAGAAATGTTACACATATATAGACTCTAACGTTTCCTCGTGTTTTTCTTGCAAACATATGGAATAATTAGGTGATCTGTAAGAATCTTTTCTAAGACAATATAGCACGTATGGCTGCTTGGTGTCTATCAAATGTTTGTGTTTTCCTCATCTAAGCACTCAAGTAATTAAGAAGGGGCTTGGTTTCCTGCTCAAATATTGGAGAAAATCAAAACAAAGGAGAAGGGATGGATCTTTAATTTAATTCGTTTACCATAAAAAAAAATCATTTAATTTATCATAAAAAAATCGTTTACCATAAAAAAAATTATGCATTACAATTTCCACTAGTCTTACAATTGGAGTAAAACTCCAAAAGCAACAAGAGAAACCCAAAAACTCCATCCATCAAAGACGTAAATGGCAGCACAGGAGTTGGCTGGTGGTGGTGGTGGAATTGGTTCACTTTGTGGTGTGGTTGGCCTAATATTTGTGGAATTAGCTTCTTTAACATCGATGAAAAACCTCATGCCTCCAAGGCAATGCCCATCAAAATTGCAAATGAACCAATATTTCTTTGCTTTATTGAGTTCAATTTGATCATTCCCACTCTCATATGTCGCTAAAACCCCAGTGCTTCCATTGCATGATCGATATGTAGCCTCAATCACTTCATACACGTTGTGCTGTCCCTTCACATACTTAAAAACTACACCAAAGCACCAAAATTTGAGTTCCATTTCACAAAGGAATATATATAAAATTAAAACTTAATTTGAAACAGTCTTGGAAATGGAATTATATAACCACTTAATCACCGGCCGGCTCCATTGAAAATTTTTATGGCCGGTGAATTAAATGCTCTCGAGTTAACTATAGAAAGCAAGGAAATTCAGAACGAGAACGAGGACTACATACCGAGAGTATCGCCAACGCTAAAATTATATTTCTGTGACCAAGAACCAAAGTTAGCCCCCGTATTCCATTCTAACTCATCGCCAACTGTATGAACTTCAGATACAGCACCTTTCAAGAACACCATAATCAAGATCATTAGGAAGATCCTGGCCTCTCCCATGCTTGCAAGGTTGAGAAGAACAATGGAAAACAAAAAATCAAGATATTGAGCTGGTTGACTGTGTCTTGTAACCTTTGTATCATGACTTTCTAGCTGGAACCCTTCTTCGGTTTTTTCTTCCAGTTACAGCACAGGACAGCTAATTGCTCATTATTTATCTTCTTCCGTTTATATGGTTGCTGAAATTGACCATATATGCTTGTTGAATATATATATATATATATATATATAAAGAGAGGACCATTTGCAAAGTGGACCTATAAAATCATGGCGTCTTCTTTAGAAATAAAGACCTTTTCGTTGGTTGCACGCTTCTTCGTCATGTTCAATACTATAATTCTAAATTAAAAAAGAAGAAGCTAATTTAACACCTGAAAGAAAAGGGAGCTCTCTGGCTTATAAAAATTATAGCTATTAATTAAATACCGTCCAGTACTACTCTAGAGTTGATTTAAGATTCTACCGATTTTTTTTCAGTTTAAACACGGTGATTAAAAAAAAAACAACCTGAAGTTTATTGATTTGACTTTTTTTATTTTATTAAAATATAATTGTTTTGACTATTTTATTAAAAAAATTATTGATCTTGATAAACTGCCTAACCCCTAACCTAAATATTCCGTCAAATCTGGTTTAATAATAGCTATCCTTCTAGTAACATGTAGTTGAGTGTTATTAATTAATATATGTTCATTCGTCTATGTCTATAGTATATTTTATTGACTGGGTCCATTTTCTTGTTAGGGTTGATCACTACTATGTACCTGGACCTCTTAAAATAAAAGTTTTTTTTTTTTTTTTGTTGGAGACGTCCGTCCGTCCGTCCGTACGTCTATCTGTCTGTCCGTCGATACGATCGGTGTGATAATTGGCCATGGAAATGTGCGGTTGTTGATGGATTTAATAAATGTTAATGTCCAAGAAATTGATGTGAACGAAGCTTGGATCAAAAGATACATACATACATATATATATATATATACATACATATATATAAAAGCCTTGAAACGTACGAAAGTATAGACCGCAAGCATTTTCCATGATGGATTTGATTAATTGTTAATTCACTTGCTAAGATAATTATGCACACCCACTATCTATTGGACCATTGACAGGCTCGGCCTCAAGTCCAAGGTACCGCCCAGCGACATCATAGCAGAAGCCTGACGAATTCCAAGATCCAAAACACTTGGTAATAATTAGAATGGTATATTAGATAATCGGGTTAATTTTTTATTTTAAATAATTTAATTTATTTTACTTTGTTAAAATGTTTGGTTATTTGATACGTTGATAGCTTCTAGTTGCTGGTGCTGGATAAACTAAAGTGATCAAATATATGTTAAAGGTTTTTTTTAATAAATAAAAAGAACTTACAATAACATTTTAGAAAACTTTTATACTATCATGATTAAAAAAGTGTTAAGAATAAAAAAGTTATGAATCTATAATTGGATGGATTTATAAAGTGTGTGTCTTTATATATATATATATATATATATATATATATATATATATATATATATATATATATATATATCTTATGAGTTATGTGTAGGGAATTCCGACCGGTGATGTTCTGATATTTGCCCATTGGAGGCTAAGCACACTGACATAATATTTAACGTGGTTCGGCAAATCGCCTACATCCACGGGAGAAGCCATTGCATTATATAGGGAGAGAACAAGATTTACAACAATAGAGGAGGAGGAATCATCCCCTCTTTGGCAACTCTCAACCTCACTCTATTTCTCTCTTTTCAGTGCTGCAATGGCAGCTACTGCTGGCTGCCTTGGCAGCCTACTCTCTCCTATATCTCTCACATCTTTAGCTCTACTTTCCTTCTCCTTGGCAGCCCCTCTTGCTCTTTTGTCAACAATGGTGGCTGCCAAACTTACCAAACTTTGACATTAGACAATGGTTGTTGGCTGCCACCAACAACCCACCATTGCAGCCATCTTCTTTGACAATGGCACCCACATAATTGACAATATTCCAACAATCACCCCCTTTGCCATTTATGTGGGCAATTGTTCTCTTGCTTCTTCAGCACATGCTTGCATCTTGCAACTCTTCTAAGCTTACCATTCCGAGAGCGTCTTTGGCTAAGTTTCCAGGTACTTGCCAAACCTTTCAATCACCAGAGTCATCCAAGCACCCCTTTGCTCACTCCAAAGGATCACTTCAATCAGATGGTTTGTCATATCTCATCTGAAGAGTGTTTAACGCTTGTTTCTGGAACAACATCCCCCTTCAAGGATATCAACCATGCTTGGCCTGGAATGATTTATCAAGCCTTACACCAAGGCTTACAACACCCCCTCAAACGGATATTTCCAAGTGCGACAGTCATTGAGTATTTTAATGTGATCTCGAGCTCACCACTCTTCCAAGAGTCTACTCATCCCGGAGTTGCGTCTGCCCTCTGTTCCTCCCTAGGAACCACACCTTACTTCTCCGTGAGTCTCCAGCTCTTAGTCTCAAGAGTCCAGGTAGCTCTTCACCTTTAACCATGGGGACAACCCATTAAAGGTTGATCCATCTCTATCTTCATACTCTGAGTATTACAATGTCATTACTGAGCTCACCACCTTGACAAGAGTCAACTTGTTCCCGGAACCTGCGCATGCCCTCTGCTTCTTCATAGCAGTCGCGTCTTAATGCTCCACAAGTCACCCACTTATTGTCCAAGGCAAATGTCTTCTAGCTCATTGATCTTTAGCATGGGGGCAATATCCATGAAAGTTAATCCTGCATTTGTCTCCATACTCATCATAGCCTCTTCATTGGCTATACACTTGTCCACTTATACCAGCCATCACATTGGCTCTGGGGCATTCTGTAATTGGGCTCCTATCATGGCCCTCACACCTTCTCCTGAGGTGTCTCTGCCTGTCGTCATGAGACGGTCTGAACTTGGACTCATATCATGGTCCTCACACCTTCCATCCGAGGTGTCTCCTCCTGTCGTCATGAGACGGTCTGAACTTGGGCTAGTTTCATGGCCCACACACCTTCTGCCTGAGGTGTCTCCGCTCATCGTCATGTGGCGGTCTGTACTTGGGCTCGTTTCATGGCCCACACACCTTCTTGCCTGAGGTGTCTCCATCTGTCATGAAGCTGTCACATCCTCCTTCATCGGGGATGTCTCCAGTGACTCTAAGATTCTCTACCACCATGTGGACTTGGGAGAGATCACTGCACTGTTCACATAGAAAGAGAGAGTTGTGGTGCACTCTTCACAATCCTCCATCTCATTTTCTATGTTTGGAGCTTCTGTGCCTCTCTGTTTGATAGCTCCACCTACACCAACTCTCTTTGGTGTCTTCGCCTTTCATCATAAGCGGTCGCACCCCCTTCATTTGGTGCTTTTGCAACAGCTCATCTTTCCATCCTTGCATGCATTGGAAAGGTCCTCGCTTGTTGCCTTTATCAAGAGCACAAAAGACTTCCTGTTGTACAACTTTTTCACACAGTCTCTGCTCTAAGCTTCATCTGGGAACTCTTCTTCTCCTTGCATCTGTTGTCTCATTATAGTACCTCGTTGGATCCTTCGGGTACTCCTGCATAATCTGCGTGTGCTCTCGTGCAATTTCGGTTCTCCAGATTTCTCCCTATTCTTTGCTTTTATGTTTGACAGCAGCTCATCCTGTCACAACATTTATCCAAGTCAAAATAGAGTGTCAATCTTTATCCCTTGTTGTATTTCTCTTCCATTATCAAGGTCTTCATTAATTCTCCATTCGAGAAATTACAGTCACCGAATCTAACTTCTTTGGAGAAATCACCACTCTATCAGATCCTTGAACATACGGAACCCAACTGTTCCTTTGTGCCGTCATCTTGCTAGTCTTCAACAGTTTCATTACAAACTGTTACATATACAAAAATAGTACTGTGTGGATGATCCTTCAACTAAGCAAGTTCCCAGGAAAGATTTGGAGGGGTCACACTGGTCCCACTTAAAACCCAATCTCCTAGACAGAACTTCTTAGAACGTATCTATCCACCGTACTGCCTTTTCGTATATACAACCATTTGCTAGCTTTGTTGCGGCTTTCCTTTACAAGTGATCTGGGGTATCCCGGTTTTATACCTGATTTCTCAACATCTGGCGAGACTACCAGTTCTTAGATTCGTCAAGATTGGTCTTCATCAATTTCCACTCTCCACCTCAAATCGTCCACATGATCGGGTGTCCAGAGTATCCCAATTTTGCCTTCCTTCAAGGCAATTAAAATTTCTCCGCACTTAGCAGTTCAGCACATGTAATTGGGCAAACATGTGTACTTTCTCCTTCTTCATCTCCATCGACCACCATGATGACCTACAGATGCCTCTTCATCGGGCAATCTCTTTCAATAATTCACCACTGCCATTTTCGGTCTCAAATCTCAACGATCGGACCGTACAATTGTATCCGGAACGATCAAATTAGCTGGAAACAAGTCTGAAATCGTCCAAATCGCATTTCAGACGGCTAAGATTTGATCAAAACAATTCTGGCCTGATGAACGACTCAGATTCAATCTCAGATCCAGTTGCACATAGGATCAGCTACGCTGGATCCTATCCCTCGGCTCGCCGCTCGGCTCCAACTCGGCTCGGCTTCATTTGGCTAAGCTCAACTCAGCTCGGCTCGCGGCTGATGACGTGGCAGATGGTCCCACTGTGCTGACGTGGCTGATGACTGGGCGCTGGCATGCTACTGTACATGCTGATGTCACAATTACATCAGGATGACATCATCCCTGGCATGTCTACTGTGCATGCTGACATCATCTTTATCCGGGTCAGTCACATGGGTCGGGTCAACTGGTATTCGGGTCGGGTCAACCCATCCGGGCGAAGAAGACGCGTGGCGTAAGTTTCCGACGTCCGATTTTCACCAGTGGCTTCGTCTCTTCCTCCTCTACACGGTGGTATGGTCAAAACACAATTTTGACAACTTTCATTTTGAGCAAAAATCAAACACCACTTCAAACCATATGCTCTCATACCAATTGTAGGGAATCCCGACCGGTGATGTTCTGATATTTGCCCATTGGAGGCTAAGCACACTGACATAATATTTAACGTGGTTCGGCAAATAGCCTACATCCACGGGAGAAGCCATTGCATTATATAGGGAGAGAACAAGATTTACAACAATAGAGGAGGAGGAATCATCCCCTCTTTGGCAACTCTCAACCTCACTCTATTTCTCTCTTTTCAGTGCTGCAATGGCAGCTACTGCTGGCTGCCTTGGCAGCCCACTCTCTCCTACATCTCTCACATCTTTAGCTCTACTTTCCTTCTCTTTACTCTCTCATTTTGCTCTCTAATGTATGCCTCTATTTATAGGCATCCATGGCAGCCCCTCTTGCTCTTTTGTCAACAATGGTGGCTGCCAAACTTACCAAACTTTGACATTAGACAATGGTTGTTGGCTGCCACCAACAACCCACCATTGCAGCCATCTTCTTTGACAATGGCACCCACATAATTGACAATATTCCAACATTATGTTCATTTACGGAGAGGAAGAACTTGAGTGTTATTGTATTTTTATGATATTTTAAATTATATTTTATTTAAAATAATATATATCAAATGAATATAAAATATTTAAAAATATACATGAGATAAAAAAAATAATATTGGGCTTAAAGCACATTCCCAGCACCCTAATTTTTTTTTGTTTAATGTGGGTGTCCAGATCAGCTTGCACACATCTCGACTAATCTCACAAGTCTTGAAGTTAACGACCATATAAAATTCTAGTGATTATTATATGAGCAACTACAAAACTTAAATCTAAAATCATAGATAAAATAAATTTTTTAATCTTAAACTCTAATCGCTAACTAGCATTTAAATGATTCCTAGCACCCCCGATTATTTGGAAGGGTGCTGGCGTGCCCAGCGCCCCCAGTTAATTAGGGGGGTGCTGGCCGCGGCAGAACCCCAGTTGATTGTGTGGGTGGTGGCGTGTCGAACACTCCCCAATTAATTGGGAGAGTGCTGCTGGGCAAAAATTAATTGAATGCGCTAAGCATGGATATAATTAATTCAGGCAATAGTCTGGCTCTGGCAGGCATGTTTTACTTTTTGAAGAATTTCTTAGGCTGGTTAAATTTCTTAACTGAGCAACCTAATTAAACCACCATGAGCTTTCATGTTAAATTGCTTGTTTGAAGCTACAGTTGGGTTGTTAAAAAATTATTTTTTTTATATTTATTAATAGTTTTAATATTCTGATATTAAAAATAATATTTTAATAAAAAAAATATTATTTTAATATATTTACAGGTAAAAAATACTTTAAAAAATATTCTAATATTTTTCTAAACACCCTCAAAATCTGATTTGAACAAAGATTTAAATTATTGGATTATCATGTGAATTCTTGGCTTAATTTAAGTTTTTTTTATTTTATTATTAAAACTTTATTGTTTAATTTTTTTAAAAAAAATCATAGTGTTGAATTAGTTAAGTTTAGACAGGTAATGAATTAACATATCAAGTTTAACTTTATCTCAATCGAGTTTTAAATTATAAATTTTCTTAATTAATCCACCAAGCAAGCTAGATTAATAACTATATTAGGAACAATACATAATTTTATTAACAAAATATAATTAATTTGATCTGAAATTTAAAATTTGATGATCAAGGATGAATATATATATATATATATATATATATATATATATCAGATACGTTAATACCATCATGTTATTTTACATGCCTAGCCTTCTCAAACGGTATTGTCCCCGTTAATTTTATTAACAAAATATAATTAATTTGATAATTAATCTTTTTTTTATGGTCCCTGTTTTGGAGCCAAGACCACGTGGCAGCATTTCAATTGAAATCACGTGGCAGCATTTCAATTGAAATCACGTGGCAGCATTTCAATTGAAATCACGTGGCAGCATTTCAAGCCAAATGACATGAACTATGAAAACGCTGTCGGTTCAACTATTGATTTTACTTTTCCGCCACTGCAAGTGCAAGCAGAGCAAAGAGGTTGTCCAAAAACCCTAAGCAAAAAACCCTCACCGCTAGAAGAACAAGCAATGGCGGCAGCAGCGGCAAAAGGAGGAAGATTCAGAGAGCTCCTAAAGAAATATGGGAAAGTAGCATTAGGTGTACACTTCTCTGTCTCAGCAGTTTCAATCACTGGTCTTTACATTGCCATCAAGAACAACGTGGATGTCGAATCTCTCTTCGACAAGTGGCATCTCCCTGGTTTCTCTAATCAAGAACCGACCCAACAAGATCTTCAAGAATTGAAATCCCAAGATGGGTTTCTCGAGAACGATGGTTATAATGATAGATCAATGGTGGTGATCGGGGAAGAGAAGAAGACGAAGAGGAATCGGACGGCTGAGCTTGTTGCGTCAACTGGTGGGGCGTTGACTCTGGCTGTGCTGTGTAATAAGGCTTTGTTTCCAATACGGGTACCTATAACTATTGCCGTTACTCCTCCTCTGGCAAGGTTTTTGGCTAGGAGAGGGATTATCAAGAATGGTGTATGATTCTTGATTTGTTTTTTTTAGGGGCTTTTTTACCTCGTTGCTTCTCTATCTAGTACGTTTTGTAATGGTTAATGTTGAACGGTATAGAAAAGGAGAGGAAATTTGGGATAAGTTGATAAAATTTGAAGTGGGTTTTGGTGGATATTGGTTTATAATGGTGTTTTTAAAGTTGCCACAAATAATAAACTTACTGTTAAACTGTGTTGATTCTGGCTGTTTGTAAACGCTAAGGAGGAATTGGTTTAAGCTTGATGTGGATTTTGGCAAGTCTTGTTTTTTGCAGGAAATATTTTGTTCAGTTTGTAATAACACTTGCTAGGGAAATCCTTGCTAGAACAAGAAGCATGGAAGATTGACATGAACAACTGACTACCTTGTTGGTTTTCTTGCTTAATACCTTTCCACATTCTTGTTCATGTTGAATGTACCGATCTCATGCTCTAATGTGCTTATTACATAAACTTCTTGGAACTTCAAAACCCAGTCGAGAGTTTTACCTCTCTTTTTTTTATGTCAGCTTGAATGTCCGTGATCTTGTAGATAGGAATTGCCGAGTCACCCTGTCTGAACTTTGTGCAATTTCAGGATTTTTCTTATTTGGTTGCCATTGGTTTTTCTCCATTAAAATGCCTTTTGGCCAGACTGTTTTCATAAGTTGTTTTTACCCGCGTTGCGGAATGGTATTGCTTTTCTCATCTGTTTTGTTCTCTCATTTGCTTATGTGCAATTAAATTGAGTTAATAATCAAATCAGAGCCAGATTATTGTTCCTTGCCTAATCTTTGATTTATTTAACTTTGTTAAAATGTTTGGTGATTTGATATGTTGCACATAAGCAGGAAGTAGTGATTTGTTTTGGTGCACCTCCGCAACGTTCAGAGTTTGACAATTGTAGCTTTGCCTTGTTGATTTTCCTGGACTGAAAACTCAAATCTCAATAAATAAAGAGCATAAATGCACGTAAATTTGCAGATGGGAGGACCTTGAGAAAGTTTTTGATGGAGGAATATGAGAAAGTTGATTGCATTTTGTTCACTCATCTCTTAATTTTTACTAGCTGAATTTGGAACTGCAAAGAAATCAATTCTAACAATGCATGCATTTTTTTGGGAGAAGCTAGCAAGGCTAGATATCAAACCTAGCTAAAATAGCATTAATGGGAGAAGCTTGGTAGCATTTTGAGCGGTCCAAAACAAATTTTGTTCGAATTTGTTTTGGTCATGTTCAAGAAAAGATTTCTAGTGTCAGCCTCACTAAACACAGCACCCTAGACGAAAGAGCAGCAGCTATTATAAGCTCTCTCCTAGCCTCGACCTTCAAATTTGCTTTCACAATTACTCTTTTAGCACTGTGATGCTTTTGTTTTAGATTGGATAAAATTAAGTGAACGATCGACACTTTCAAGCAATTGACAGACAAAAGGGCCTCATTAAAATAATGATGTCTAATATCCAATTGCCGCAGGCAGTCTTATCAGGAACGGTTCAGGTTATTGCTTGCCCCTGATACAGGTAGGATTCGCTTGAAACCCAGGCTATGGTTTGGGGCTTCAATCATGACCTGAGTTCTTATTATTTCTGACCCTGTTATGGGTTCAGTTTCTTTGCTGCACTTTGATACAGATCGAGTTGCTACCCCTTCTGTGTAGAATCTAGTTTTCTTCGTTGTAGGGCTGCAGCGCTTTCAACAAACAAAAAATCCTGAGTTTTTTACAGGTGATAATTATTAGGTTTTACCTTGCCAATCACAATGGATAGAAACAACGTGCAAATAAAGCTTGAATTAAAGACCATAGAAAGCCAATTTTGAGGCATTCCATGATCGATTCAACGTCTGCTTAATACACGTGTGTGTGTGTGATAGAGAGGGCTCTTTCTTCAATTATATATGATTCATCATTTCAATAAACGAGCAAACTGAACAGTAAATCCAAAATCCTGTCTGTCTTCTGGATCCCAAAGTACCAGAAAATTGTCGACGAGGTTAGCTGCAAAATTTCCAAGATTAAAGAAACATTCCCTCACTGTTGTATTCCCTGATCAAATAATCTTATGACCAAGGGAAGCACTTAAAGAAACATCAGGACCTAAACCCAATGAAGCACCAGAATGTTTCCGATCCCAAATTCATGTTTCTGAAAAACTGACATTTACAGGTATCTGGGATTTGAAAGTAATGGCAATGAATGAATGGAAGTTTTTTTTTTTAAAAAAGAAAAAAAACCTGACCTTGCTGATTTGACAGGATGTTGAAAGACCGACTCATCAGGTTGTAATATTATGACGGTAGCAGATGCTTAAATTCATGACAATCAGCGCCAACTTCATTCAATGCCAAGTAAAGCTTTGGCAAAATCTTTGCTAACATCAGTTTGAAACCAACTGAACTTAGATTGGAACTTTCCTTGCTGCTTACAGAGGCCTCTTGAGTGAGAGACCCGATTAAATTGCCTTGCATATATGCATTGCAGGCTTTGAGAATGTAGTGACCGCGCCTCCTGAAATGCTCCTTTACCAAGTCTTCAAAATCCTGACATGTATTGACATAATGAAACATTTTTTTTGTGATTAGCGGAATATACTCTACAAGTAATACAGAGTTGCAGCATAATGCACAAAATTAATATTCGCCTCAAAAAAGTTGAACAGGTGTCTGTTTGAATATGTCAAAGCCCAGAAATATATGGAACATTTGCCAACTAAAAGCATTCAAATCATCTGTGTTTCGTAAAACGTCCCAATCCAATAAAATTACAAAAAGAAAGAAAGAAAATGAAACAGGATGAAATAAAACAGTTCTTTTGCATATTCATAATCATTGTCATTTGATCAAATCTTTGGTAACCAAATGACCATTATTAATTGTTAACACAAGAATAAAAGAAACATGAAAAAAAAGGTGATAAGAAGTGGAATTCTTGTGATTAATATATTACCTTGGGGGGTTTTCTCATAAGATACATCATTGTCTTGCAGTTCAGCAAGAATGTATTCTCATTGTATGACAACGAATTTTTCTCTCCTTCAGCTGTCCCTATCTGCTTGTCATACCCAGCTTCATTAAAGTATGGCTTAGAATTTAGTACCAGCCCTTGAAGCGAAACTAAGACCTGAAGGATACTAGAAGACGAGTGCCAGACTTCATTTCCTCTGCCAGTCCAGGTATTTAAAAGGCTAAGGCACACCTTGCCTTCCTCATACAAATTTGGATTTATTCGCCAACCACCAGAATGATAGTGTGCTGACTGCAACAACGCAAAAGACAGAAAAAATAGAGTCATGAACAATTTTTTCCAGGTCAAACTCAAGGTGGATTGCAACAAACAATACAAAATCAGAATAGTAGCCTTCGAACCAAAGATCAAGTAAGATCAGTATATCTCACAGGAGGGACATCAGGATACTCTGGTGGAAGGTGAAAGTCAAAAAAGAATAGTCCATCTTGGTAAGGTGTTCCATATGCCCCAACTATTGCTGCCCTTAAGAGATCCATTCGATCCTCATAAACCCGTACGTAGATCTCATCTGTTAAAATTTTTTGATGTTGAGACTGAAAGATGCGAGATATTCTAGTCAACAGGGCATAAAATTTGACATGCTCTGAACAACTCGTACCTGGAAGGTTGTTCTGGAGGATGTTCCAATCTTGTTGAACCTTCTTGAGCCACTTCCTTCCATTATTGATCTGCCAAGTTTGATGCATTAGAAATTATTCGAAAATATCATGGATATCATGGCACATTTCAAACATTTAGATTTCTTGATTATGATAGGTGATCAGAAACATCAAAAAATGAACAATTATAAAAACTTGAAAAATTAAGTAATTACTGCACTGTTGTAAACTACTACACACATTTGAAGACCATTAATGTCGATCAAAGCAACTCAGAGAAAGAGTTTACTTCAACACCAATGAAAGTCTGCCTATTTAAGTCTCATGTATTAAGAAGGAACAATTGTCAGAATAGCACATCATACCTGTCCATTTGAATCAAGAAAATGATGGTCCAAAGGATCTTTAGCGGTCTCAAAATGTTTAAAGTAGTGATAAATCCGAGCCTCAGAACATGTCATATCATTTGACATTTCAGTGCTTAAATTGCATGAAGCTTCTTCATTTGACAATATCAGGACCTCCACTGAAGCATCTTCCTCTTCTTTTTCATTGGTATTTTGCACACCACAATTATCATTGACATTAGATTTTCCAGAACTAGACTTGTCACTGGATTCTTTTTCTTCAGAAATACAACTCGTTCCCTGAGAAGGCATTTCATTTTCACCTTTGTAGCCTGAAAAATCCGGGTCTACATTTTTCCGACCTCGAGAGAATATTCCGTTGGCCAATCTTGCAACAAAGTCAAGAGCAGAAAAGGGAAAATTAAGTGCTGTATTCCTTCCCAAATTATAATTCTCCACGCTCGCTTCTTCTTCTGAGTTCATGCTGGTTGCATCTTGCAGTGCAACTGCCTGAGCAGCAGATACTATCATCAGTTACTGAATACAGCTATATTTCCAATCTAATAAGATAACTCCTAAGGAATGTTCGAGCAATTCATGTGAGAATGGTTAATCAAATGACATTAATTATTTGGCAGTTGTTTATGGATGGATCATGTGTGGTACTGATACAGCAAATGAGAAATTCCGAGAACCGCAAGATTAGAGATCAAATAAAAATTATGTATATGGCCTAGATTCTATATGTTACTGCTTATTCCATGTCATTGTGACATGTTATATTCACAGCACTCTTAGTTTCTAATGTTTAGTATTTTGTGAGTTCACTACTAGGATAATGAAATAAAAAACCTATATAAGCTTCATAATTTCTTTTTAATGTCTATGCCTCTCATTGACATCTAAAAAACAATGAATGGCATTATGATTAATTCATAAATGATCACATATCAAACCTCAAAGACCTACTTTTTATAAGTATTTCCTTGCCGAGGATATATTACAGAGCTAGATCCCATCATATGACCCACTTATATGTTACCCCTGATTACCCATTAACATTTTTGTCACCATTGAGTTTAACAATGCAATGCTACAGTTTCAAATGGAAACACACCTCTCGAGTATTCTCAAGAGCGTCCCTCTCATCGTCATCAACTGTTTCCCAACTAGCTGCAGCGCCACTTACTTCACTCCCAGCTGCCATTGAATCATCGTCATCATCTCGACCAACAACAAATATTGCTTGAGGTCCAACCTAAAAGCAAACCAAGGAATAAATGCATCAAATCAACAACTTGTCCTCTAAATCATAATAATGATGATGTAACAGCTTTGTAATTTAAGTTGTAAAGGTAAAACAAATTATAATTGATATCCAAAATCTCATATTGAGCAAATCCCAAACCAGCCATGTATTTTACATGGAAAAATTTGTATTCCATGCATACATGTACTTTTAGAAACTTAGGTGTTGAATATCTTTCTTTCCCATATCATGAAGAAGAATTCATAAGGAGATAGGAGCCACCAACTCTTTGCAATGATCAATTTCATGGATAAAAGAAGGTGCAGGAATCAGAGAAAGTAATTGAGCCAGGAAGATAAAAAATAGTAAGAGCTGATCCCTAACCAGATTTGATAATTTAAAATGGAAAGTGGGAAAATTTCAAGAAAAAAACTGCTAAGCATACCGTTGAAACCATCCCATCTGCCCATGTGACTTCAATATCACCATTCCTAAGACCAGATATATTCCCAACCCAAGAGAGATCTGAAAAGTCTATAGAAACTTCATTACTGGATGCATCCTCTCCTTTCTTGCGTCCCAAGCACTTTTTTGTATTCATAACCTCACTTTGTCCACTTTGTTGCTTTGAATCCCCAACAGTCTCCAAATCAGAGGTTGTTTGATCAGAAACAGTTACTGGGGACAATCGAACGACTACATCCCCATAAGAATAATCATAATCCAGATGACTCTCCAGCTCATAGACACTTACAATTTCCTCCTTGTCAAACTCACGAGGATCTTCTGCCCTGGCAACTGGCTTCAACCATCTCACACAAGCTGTTCGCTCTTTCGCATTAACACTTTTAACAACCCCAACACGCTTAGCTTCAGAAGAGCTATCAACATCATCAGAGGCCTTCTCCACTACATACTGTTCAGAAATGAATTCATGATCACCAGGACTATCAATTGGAATCAAAGTTGTTGAGATCAGTCCACATTCTATAGTTCCATCCTGCCATGCTACATCGACCCTTGTCCTGGTGTTGACAATCAAAAGGGCTCTTTCAAAATCTTCCTCTTTTTTTCGAGGCTTCTTTTCTCTTCTGAGTATAACTTTACGAAGCTTTTTGCGATGGGCAGGCACCTTTGAAACTGAAGTTGAACTGCCACAAGAGCTAGATTCATTACTTGCAATAACAGCTGTATTTCCATCTGGTGCTGCTGCAGGATCAATAACCACCGATCCATTAGTATCATCTAATTCCTCGGTTGCAACCCCTTCTGAATCACATCCGCTGCCCAGTTGACTAGAACCTAATTCACTTTTGGTTGAATCATGAATTCCCAACTTCAATAAATCCTTGTCTAAAGTAACAGAGGATGATTGTGCAACAGATGATGGGAGAAGACACCAGTCACCTACTTGCCAACTTGCATGTGCAAAACAAGACAGCAGTTTTAAGTTCTTTGGACTCTGCTCTTCAGCAGGGGTAGTTGAAGAATCAGGTCCATGGCCAGCAGATGCTATCCAATAAATGAATACTGATCCAGCTGTAACTTTAGTAACAGTACCTTCCAATCTATTAGCTTTCCACAAGCCTGATAGCCATCGAGAATTTTTAAAAACTGATGATGAGGTAGCCCTCACACGCTGGCCTGGGTGGTATGGTAAATGCTCATCTTCCTCAAAGATACCCTTGGAAATTGGTTTTAGATGCAATGGCTCAGCCCCCTTTACTTTGCACACAGAACCATCATCAATTAACACAGTCACATCATCTAAAACATCATCAACTCTACCCAACCAGGGACCAAAGACCACATAATCACCAGCAGCAAACTCCCTCACACGTACCAAATCTCTGGATGACACATCTTTTATAACAGACCCGTCAGGAGCTAACAAATCAACAGAGATATTAACATCCACGACAACACCCACTTGCCCTGTTGGGTCCGAAGCAGATGCAACATAATCCCCATGTAAGAATCCTCGATCAATGACAGTTACATCATTGACATGTTGAATTGGGTTAACATCACCCATCCAAATTACCCGAACCTGATCGGTCTGAAGAGTTTCACCCTTGTAATCATCACTTTCTTTGTTCCTCTCTTCAATTGTATCACCATTAGCATTACCGTTACCTCCCTCATCACCAGCATCCTCATCAGCATCATCCTCATCTTCGATGTCGTCGTCATCATCATCATCATCATCTGTAATACTGCCATCCGAATCTGACTCACCAGCAACTCCACTTACTACTCCGACCACGTTACATTTTTTATGTCTAACAATATCTTGTCTATAAACATACGGCACATTATTCAAGTTCCTACCAACCTCATCTGGTTTTTTAACATTATTTTCAACATCTGCATTCAACTTGCAAACCAACCCATTTGCCATAGAACCACTTTGAATCAAGCAGTTTTTATTATCACCCCCATCACTAGACCCATTAACTTCAGAACTACTCTCATTTTGTGCACTTTCCATCTGAAAACACATATTGGAATACAGGAAAAAATTCAAAACCTTTACCATTAACACAAAGTCCCCAAAAACAAAAAAATCTTAGAGGCACCCAGAAGTTGATGCTTTTAAAACTAATAAATTAAAATCGACGATCTGTCACTGAAATGCAGTCAAAACTTTGCTTCTTTCCATATTGAAAAATTACCTTGAATCTCAAACCCTTAAACTGTAAAACTAAATTCGACGGGCAGCCATCTAAGTTCAATTAAAGTTTAGCTTCTTTATACATTGAAAAATTACCCTGAAGATCGAGCCTTTAAACAGTAAAATTAAAAGTGACGGACTGCCATTGAAATTCGAAACTAAGCTACACAATCAATGCTATTTTTTCATAACCCGTAACAAGATTGAGATAAAAAAAAAACGATACCCATTGCTTAAACTAAAATCTGCAATCTAATCAAACCCCCCCCCCAAAAAAAAAAAAAAACTTGCATATTTATTAACATAATCAATGATTGAAACCTATAATTTTATATCACATCAAAATCTCACAAAATATTAAAAAATCACATGCTCAGTATCGAAAGCAGCAAATAGTCATCAATAATGGAATAAAAAGATTAATGTTACAGAAACTAACCGATTAGAGGAAAAACACTGAAGCAGCTCCAAAATGATCGAGCTCAAATCCACGTGATAGAAGCTTAATAGCTAAAAGTCGTTAATAATTGCCCAATAAAAACGATGATTAACACGATATAATCGCAGGATTATAAGAGGATCCGTATCAAATTCTTTTTTTAAGGGATTTTCTTAGCTCTGTTTATGAAATTTTTTGAAGAAAAAAAATGAACGGTCTTTGAAAAATTAGAGAGACTCCTGTTTTTCTTTTTTGTAATATGTGTATTTATAAAGCCAAAAAGAAGAAGAAGAAAAGGGAGGCATGAGAGCTGGAAAATGAAGCGATGTTGCAAGGGTATCTCTGTAATTTTAAAGCGCTGTGTGCATCGGATTGACTTGTAAAATGCTCGTTTGATAGGTCGTGAAATAAAGTTGGTGAGTTGATCCTGGCCGTTCGATTTGATGACTTTAGTAATACAAGGGATTTAAAAAAAAAAAAAAACAAATTGTGTGATGGATGATGCTTTTGGGGGTAGGATGGTGAAGAAAGAAGAGTATACGTGGGCTGGGTTGCGCTTCTGCTCTAATAATAATAAGAGGATTTTAGGGTGTGTTTGGCAATTGAGATTGTGGTGCACATGTTTTTTTAAATAAGTTCTTGTTTGGAAATATATTGATTTTTTTTATATTTTTTAATATTAAAAAATATAAAAATATATTAATTTAATATTTTTTCCAACCAAAAATATTTTCAAAACAAAAACAGAAACTGATCATTTGTTTAAAGTTGAAGTAAAGAAATTAATAATATTTTACTATGGTTTCTTGACGTATGGGACAATTATGAATTTTTTGATATACAAGCTAGGGTTCCGTTGATTCATCTTTGTTTTTTTCAAAAAAATAAAAATAAAAGATGAAGTTTGGTGTTAGAGGAGGGTTCAATTGATCAATTTAAAAGAGCTCGAGGATCTTGTAAGAAAAAATAGTAAAATTCAAAAATTAACAAGTCATGTGTCTCCCTGTTAAGAGGATGAGATAATTTAGTCGCTCGATATTTTATATATGGTTGGATGCTTGTAATATTATTATTTTTATGTTAATTATCAATGTAATTATTATAATTATATTTACTTGTATTGCTGATATTGGGTTTGAACATGAATAGTTAAAGATTTTATATATACTCGTTAGAAATGCTTAACCAAAAATATATAATTTGTATAGTATTTATTTTAACTTGATATCGATTTTGATTTTTAAAAAAATATAATATATATTCTCTTGATACATACCGAATTTAAATTATTAATCAATTTCAATTTGTTAATAAAATTCTATTATATCACTTGATTTCATTAACTTTACTAAGAAAAATAATTTAATTAAAAAGTAATAAGGTTTCAAATAATACACGCTTCAATTCCAATATTATCGTCCAGGTTTAAGCAAATTGAAGGACCTTGATGCAAGTTGATATAATTTAAGACACCGTTTTTAAATAATTTTTGTTTTTACATGTTATAAAAAAAAATGCTAGTATTCATCGCTTTCAATTAGTTAGAGTAACAATAATTTATAATAAACTCATGATAAGAAATTGTAATTCAAAGTTTTTTGTTAAAAGTTTTTCTCATATATTTTTTTAAAATTTAGTATCAACGTTTAAATTTTTGTCTTTTTCAATACCATTATTTTAATTGTTCATCCAAAAATTTTGATTTTTTTTTCTTAAATCAAATGTCTAAATACCCTTTTCTGTCTAAAAAAAACCGCTAGCCTTATAATCTCTTCTTTTTTATATTTTTCATTTAAAATTCAATTTTATAATTTGAAAGATAAAAGTATGATTTTAGATTCTATATACGGAAACTTGCTATCAAACATGTCAAAAATAAAATTAAAAATATATAAACTAATTTTCTAATAATTTTAAGCCAAGAGATCTTTTTAGCATATTAGCCTTTCAATAGTGGTTAAAATGCATTGAAACTTAAATTATATTGGAATTGGCTCAATTATTGGTTGTTGGTTTAAATGATTCGAACGCTTGTTCCTTTCAAATAAGATCTCGAGTAGTTCAAGCCTTGTAAATAAATCACATTATCATTACTGGGAAAGTTTTATATTTTAGTGAGCTGCTCCAGCTCAATTGGATTAGTTGTAATATAGTAAACTTCTAGGTATTAGAGTTTAGACTAGAAAAAAATATTGGACCGCTAGAGACTTGAGCTAATTTACCAAAAACCAGGGTATTGCTATTTTTTATATTTTTTTTATATAAGCAGTATATGTTAGTGTTAATGGTCTGGACGTTTTAATTAGGGTAGATAGATATATTTATTGAAAGCCACCTTTATTTAAATACCCAGTTGGGACAAACAGAAATCATCATAACGTGCAGTAACCTTTTCTTTTCTGTTTTTCCACGAGCAAAAGATTTCAAATCAAGACCCTGAAGAAGCGAACATGAGAACGAAAACAAGTCTGCAGAAACCACAGAAAAAACTAAAGAGAAGCAATTTGCTGACAAGGAAGACTCATGGCTCAAAAGCCATACCGAAAAGCCATAAGAAATATATAAAGAGAGTCGATCCAAACATAACTTATTAATAGAATGCAGTCCAAAAGAAAAAAGCTTCAATCCAGGGAAAAAAAATATAGGAAGAATGCTAAATTATAATTAATATATGATACTCCCCTCTCCCTCCCTGTATAGACTAAAATTATTATTATTTGATCATTTATTTAATCTTAAGCTAGCTGGTTTCAAGTCTAATTAAACATATATTAATCATATTTTGAAATCTCACATAATAGTTTAAGTTATTGGGTTGAGATGATTTTTTAATATGGTATCAGAGCCTTGATGACTAAGTGGTCACAAGTTTGAATCTTATCATTTTTATTTGTTTAATAAAAATCAATCACAAAATAATATAGATTTTTATAATTTTCAAACCCCAAGAGTTTTTACTTTTAAAATAAATAATAGTAATTGCAAGTAAACCACAACTCATCAACCGTGGACATAGTAATTAGATAAGCATCAAGAAACAAGAGTCGTAACTATCATTGTTTCAAATTCTTTTTTTTTTCTTGTTGGTTTTTACATCAAATTCTATTTCCTAAACAAAGGAGAAACTTGAGTGGTGGTCTCTCGTATTACCAGGCCATCAATTGTTTATTCACACTCCACTTTTTTTTTCCGTTAATTATGACTGATATAACCTTGTTAATTAATTAATTTATTCATAATAAAAGAAATATACAAAGAAGTTTATATTTGTGATTTCAATAAAATATGCAGTGAGAATACCAGTTTGTGTTCGTAAATAAATAATACTCTGTACAATACATATATATATATAGAGAGAGAAGCCTCTCATTAAAACTCCCATGCATTGTTATCGTAAGGAAAGCCATAAACCCGAGAAATCCCTTCTTTCTCGAGCTAAAGCAAACAATGGCGAACGAGAGAGAAGTCATGAAAATTGAAAAAATACGTCTAGCTGAGATAATTTTGTTCTGGATTGAGAGGGCAGCAATTCTTCTCTTTGTTTTCTTTGGTGGCATCCCACGATTCCTTCGCTGTTCTCTGGGACTCTTTGCCTTCACAAATATATACCATGCATCCCTTGCCTATGACCGACTATTTGTCAATCCTCAGCCCAATGTAATTAAGTGCTAAAAAAACAAAAAAAGATGTTTTTTTTTTTTTGCAATATTGACCTTGATTGTAAAATATACGTTGTGGTTTAATATATTTTTTTAGTTGGTAAATTTCTTGTTGTTTTTTCTTTCTTTTTTACAGGAACCATCAAACACTTTGTTTGTTTTTGATCGGTATGCAATCTGGTTAGCGGCAATGTACTTTTTCTTGGGATCTCCAGTCTATCGTTATGTGGCTGCTGCTGTATTTGTTATATCAAATACGAATTCAATCGTGAAAGCTTTGGGGGTGAATGCGAACCAGATCCTTTGCTGTAACCCTACAGTGAGTCCTTTTTAATAATATATGTTCTTTTGAGCTTCCTGCGCGCATCGATATGCCCAATATTAAGATTTCTGTGTACATATGCAAAAACTCTTTTCTTTTAGAAGTAACTAGGGTTTGTAGTCAATAAATATTATGTGAAATTAACTATGACCAATAAACATGTTAAGGGAGAAAATAATTCTCCTTTTCCATATCTAGAATGGGATTTAATTAAATTAATGCCTACTAATTTATACCACCTCCTTTAAGTATCAATCAAAATATTTACATTAATCTTGTGCATGCCCGTTAATCAATTTTGGAGGGCTTTAGATAGCCACTCCCACCATTGAGCAATTCATATTCTCATAATTAATTACTGTATGGCTCCTAGACGCCTAGGCTCCTAGCCCCTAAGTCTAGCATGCATGCAAATGGTCTGAGTATTCATGCATTGTTATCATATATCTTTACAAAATAATGTTGCTCGAGAGAATCATCAACTTCTATCTTGTTATAAGGCTTGGATTGATTATATGCGTATGCTCATTTGTCGATGAGCATGCTTGATGCTATCTTGTTCATTAATCTGTTTTTAACTTAGAAGAAAATTGGTTATGCAGAAAGATGACAAAGAAGAGGAGATAGAGAAAGCTCTAGCCGTGGAAGAGTACTCAGCAGAAGAGAAAACCAAGCATCGTGAAATAGAAGAAATCCCAGACACTGAAACTATTGAGCCTGAGGCCCATCATGAGATTGATGAGGAGGACTATGAAATGGTTAGCTACAAAAAAGATGTTGATGAGGAGGAAGAAGAAGACTGCAGTAGTGGTGGTGATGATGAGGAGGAGGAGGAAGACTGCAGTAGTAGTGTTGGTGATGATGATGATGATGATGATGGTGATGAAGAGGAGGAGGAGGAGGAGGAGGAGGAGTACTGCTATAGTAGCGATGATGATGGTGATGTCCAAAAAGAAACGATCGAGAAAGAAGTGATGAAGGATCAAGAATTGAAGGAAACAGGAGATGGACGTTGCTGCGAAACGAGTAGAGCTTTTCTTTCCTCAATGCAACGTGAGATCGGGCTGCTGAAGGAGCTCAATGAAAAAAATTGCAAATTGATGAAGGATCTCGCAGATACATTGTTGTTGTTAGAGCAAGAAAATGAGGTTCTGTCTAGAAAGCTTATTAGTGCTGAAAGTACATCGTCAACCGAGCAATTAAATCAAATTGTGTACGAGTATGAAAGGAAATGCCAAAGATTGGAGGAAGAGAAAGCTAATCTTAATGCTAGCCTTTCTACTGCAGAAGCTGAATCTGATTTTTATCGAGAGTGCATGCATAACTTAGGTCTTAGCAATGAGCTACCTACTATTTCTACTCCTTATTAACGGACAAGGGTCTATCTAGCTTATATTTTTATAGTTTTTTAAGGTTTTATAATGATACTTACATTGTTTATATCTCCTTTTCTAATTAATTAGTAGGTTTTTTAATATTTTCAGGGCAATGCTTTAGTTTCTTCTTCTTTTTCATTACTATTATTGTTGTTGTTGGAACAAAAGACCATTTACTTGTTTGTTGTAATTTCGATCATGAGATCATCAGTATCCCTACTAAATAAAATTTGAACCAGTGGGGGGGCATACTCAAAAGTTCTCTGAATAAATCGAAAGTTGTGGTTCTCATAGCCCTGCCCTTGAAAGTTGAAACTGCTGGCTTTGATAAAATGCATGACATTCATAGGCATCCATATTAAAAAAAATAAAATTCCGATTATGTGATGAAAAGAAAAGTGGTTCGGGGCAACCAACCTTGAAAGAGGAAGTCCGAAGCAATTCTACTAGTCCGTGAAAACAGAAAATGACCTCAACCTTGCTACCAACTAGAGAAAAATAAAGCATGGCATCCTATCTTCTTATATCAAGATTCCTATCATTGTATGGACAACTTTCCTATCATAGTATGGACATTGTGAGGACAGCTTGTAGTATCACTTAAATGCCCACTGGTTGTCTTTGCGGATCTGCTCTTCTTCTTCTGGAGTGAAGTCATTCTTGATGTTAAATATCTTACGGATCTCGTCTGGAGTCTTCCCCTTGATCATGTCAGCCGCAGCCTGGCAGGTCAGATCTAGCAAATCCTTGATGTTCAGATAGTTTGCAGCCTGAAATCAACATAACTTTGCCATGTTAATTCAGATAAAGTGTCTAAATAACAAAGTCACGAACAAAAAATAAAAAATAAAGTAGCTTAACAAATAATCATCCAATATGAGAAGCACTGAATAGGATCACTGGGTTCGTTAATCAAATACAGAGAATTTCACAAACTAAAGTGTTGAAGCATGAACATAAAACAGGAAGCAAACAAGAAGCTCACTATCCATCATATTTCACAAACAAATCAATCTACCAAAAACAGGCAAAATTGCCACATTACAGTTGCAAACAACGCGCCAGTTATCTATCGATCAAGGCATCAGTTCACTTTGTTTCCACTGTTCATCTAAAAGAACTAAAAAAAACTACAAATCATTTTCTTGATCCGTATAATCTTTCCATGTTTCCCTGCGTAAGAGCATCATAAGATAATAGTTGAAGCAAATAGACAAGAGAAGAAATCCAAAGTGTGGGTACAAATCAGTGAGTTAAAACAAATCTCTCACAACGGAGCACAATCCCCAGAAAAACAATACAGAAAAAAACCCCTAACCCCAAAACAAAAGAACCCCCCCCCCCCCCCCCACATCAAAAAACCATAATCTCCAACTTACAAACTCGTATTTAGCACTAACAGATACCACAAGGACCCAATAAAAAAACAGATACCACAAGGACCCAATAAAAAAACAGATACCACAATGACAACATCATATAACTACAACAAACCTAAAGACCAGTCTCTAGTAATATTGCAAACCAGCTCCCCTGACAAAACTAAACAATGAAACCCTAAAAAGCAAAAAGATACGATCTTTAACCAATAAAAAACAAATAGAAACCCAAACAATGGCAAAATCATAAATATTCACAAACAAAGGGTTAAGAAAAAAAATCTTGAAAAAAGGAAACAGAAAGTCTTACCAAGATGAGGTCAAAGAGGGTGTTTTTGTCAACTTTGATGAACTCGGCATCCCAACTCTTCATAAAGTCATCCTTTCCAGTAATAGTCGCATCTTTATCAGCATCAGCTTCCACATGTTTCTTGCAGTACTCGATAACCTTAGCAAGAATCTTGCTTGTCACATTAGGCAACGGGATGTCATTTTCTGCGCAATCATCTTCAATCATATGTTTGATGGTCTGTGACTCAACGGCGACCGCTTCTTCGACAACGAATGTCTCGCCGTCGGAGGATTTTAGCGTGATTTTCTTTGATTCTGACATATTGGGAAAGAATTTGGAGAGAGAAAAAACCCTAAACTTAGTTTTTTTAAAAGAGAAATGAAAAGTGAAAATGAGGATTGAGGGTGAAAGGGAATGGTGCTGTTTTATAGAAGTATTTTGGGAGTGAAATGGTGTCTGTTTTGGAATAGTGTTTGTTTAGGATTCCGATAAACGAAATTACCTTTAGATCCTTCCTTAGTTCACAAGGAAAATGCGGGCTAATTTGAGAATCCTGTGTAAATAAGGAGAAGAACGAGGGTGGTTTCGGGATTTTATTGTTCTTATTATTCTTTCTTGTTTAATTATATGATTTGATGAGGAAATTTTGTTTGGAGTTAACGTATAAAAAAAATATTTTTTTATTTTTTTAATATTAATATATCAAAACAATTAAAAAAAAAGCTAAAAAATAAAAATAATTAAAAACATGGTTGACTGTAATGCTAAACAACTTTAATTAAGCTTATTATTTTTATTTTTATTTTTTAAAATATATTATCTTATTTTTTTTAAATAAAATAATATCATGAGTTAACTTATCCACCCTACAATTTACCCTAATTTAATTACTATAATAATGAACCTACAACCTAGCCTAATTTAATTACTATAATAATGAGTTTTTTTTTTTTGGATAGATGGTGAGTATTTTAAGTTGAGAGACGATTGGATAGAGACTTAATTAAAAATAAGGTAGTAATAAATTATTTATTATTGAGTGATTAAAAATACTAGTGGTTTTTGATGGGTTTATTTATTTATTTATTTATCGAATGAGAGGTGTAATTTTATGTGGTATTTATTGATTTACTATATAAATTAATAGATATTGTATGTTATCCAATAAAGAGAAAAATATTGATATTTTAATCCTCAAAAATCCCTTTTATTGCTATTAATAATTTGTGAGTCCCTCGTACGTTGAATGGTTATCAAAACAAAAAAAGAATTGTTTTCGTATGATTACAAGGATCGCATGCAGATGGTAATTTGCTCATTCATGAAGCTTGCTCTCTCAAATAATTCTTACTGACTAAAAGAACATCACTTCAGATTTTTACCTTCTTCATTGTTGCAAGCCTTTCTTTGTTGATCAAGTGGTAAGTGGCTTTGTCCAATATTGGGCGAAGACTTATCTACAATGAACACCAATGGCAGTCCGTATTATTTGAAAAGACAAATCAAACTTGAGACCATTTGTAAGACAGCAAAGGTATCCAACCACTTCTGCCTCTCGAAGCACCTCATCCATGCTGGCTGCTCTTTTCCAAGCAACCGGCTGCTCACCGCTAGCTTTTAGGAATTCACCATAAGCTGCAATTACAGAGCATACTACCATGAGCTAGCACAAAGAGGAATTGAGAACTAAATAGTTCTGATAGACTGTCAGAAGCATGCCTGTAACAAACTTCTCTAGGCGTGTGGATTGGTAGAGATCATAGTAAATCAGATTCATTTTGAACCCTTCAACCTGTTATGAAGAAGAAAAATATGTATATAAACATGTGTTCTATGCTTTCGCCAGTACGGTTCATTCGTTGCATGTTTCACCAAATGAAATTGCATTATGATCACTGGACTGGAACGTCTCCTGCCTTTTGAGTTTCTCTTCAAAAACACATTAATGCTCATTTATGTGCATTTTTCCGTCAACTCTAATCAAATTGACCTGCTAAGCTTGATATGTAAGTCCCCTAAACAATCCAATGACTCAGAAATTCACACAACCACTAGGAAAAATGTTTGGATAAGCAATGGTTAGAGTCGTACGTACAGGTGAGGAAGCCATCCATCATACAAGCCTTCCCTCATGAACTGGTCTGCTTCAACAATTCTTCTAGCAGCAGCTAAAGAAAGTGATGCTGCCAACTCTGCAGTTGTCTCTGTAAGAACTACCTAACCAAATAACCAAGGTATCAATCTTCATTCATTTTCCCCGTCAAGGATTCAAAACTTGCTCAGAGCATGTATTAAACTTACATGAGTATTTCCAACAGCAACACCATACTTGTTAGCAGCACTAACATCGACATTATTATAACCAACAGCCATGTTACTAAAGGCCTTTCCACCTGCCCTGCTTAGTGCTGCGAACAATGTCTCCCCCCGATCTTATGTCAGCTGAATCACAAAACAGTACAAAAGAACAATTCTTAAACATGTCCACAGCAATTTCCAACATGATCCTACATGAGAAATTAATGAAATACCTGGCCTATTACACTGCCACACTTATCACCAATTAGAGCAATAATATCTTCAACAGACAGTATTGTTTTCTTCTGGGTGCATATCTAGTAGACATTAAAACCAATAAAAACAAAAGTCTATCAAATTCACAAAATCATTCAAGAAATTAAAAAAAAAATCGGTAGGTTGGTTGGTGATTGGGTGTGATTTCTGTGGTGGAATTTTCGGACCTTCTATTTGGTATAAGATAATGGTGACAAGGGTTGCTTTTATCACTTTTGTTCAATGATAGATAATGGTGACCTTCTGGGTGCATATTGTTTGGACAGTGCTAGCTTAAAGTTCCTTTGATACGGTCCCTCGGAGAATTCTCAACAAGCCATAACAAAATTGAACCTTTCATGGTTCATTTTTGTCTAGAGGCTAGCCCATTGTTTTAACGTGAATCATGGGTCGACACCAGCGTCAATTGGACTAGGCATGGTTCTGAACTCAGGCTTGAGCCATCATAAACCACTTTTGTGTGTGGTAGTAATAATGGGCCGTGGCTAGCCCTATTAGTGAAGCTGTCAGATCAACAATTAAATTGCTTTGGTCACCAATATATCAACGAAGTTTATGATGAATGACTGTTCAATAAAAGTTGATGTGTGCTTATGAGTGTTTAGAAATTATTTTGGTTCGAAAAATTATTAAATTTATATTTTTTTAAGTGGTTTTTTATGGTTTTGATGTATAGATATTAAAAAAATATATATATTTAAAAAATTATGTTAATATATTTTTAAACAAAAAAAACTACTTTAAACAATATTTTTGCATCACTGTATTACCTTTAGTTGAATAGAATTATGAAAAAACAATCCTCCAAATGCTAAAAACAAGAACGCCTTCTCATTCCAAAGAGCATCCCAACTCTTTTCACCACAAGATCCAAATCGAGCCCAAAGAATTTGACTCTCTTTTTTTTCCCATTTCTTCTCCTTTGTGAAGAATTGCAAGTCACTGGGCAAATGCATCCCAATTTGTAGGAGTAGGACCATCATTGCAGTACGCCCCACCGGAAAAATCCAGAGTGGACTGGTGGTCCAACCCAATTTCTGATCAGGTCTCTTTCGTGCGTGTGCCGGGCGCACGCCAAAGCGAGGGAGCCCATGCGCCAGCATGAGCCGCTCTGTCTTTGGACTTTGATTGATGTGTTCCTTTGAAAGGATATTTATAATTGCGGTGTATTTTTAAAAAAAATATATTTTTTATTTAAAAATAATTTTTTTAATTTTTAAAGGTTTAATAACTACATCTTTTATTTACTAATATTGTTTGAAAGTGTAATTGTGGTTATTTTTAAAAGTATTTTTTATTTAAAAATATATTAAAATAATATTTTTTTATTTTAAAAAAATATTTTTAATATTTACGCATCAAAATAATCTAAAAACATTAGAAAAATATTAATTTAAAATAAAAAATAAAATTTTTTTTAACTTTTTAAAAACATATAAAAAAAAAAACACGATCAATATGTGAGTAGTCTCACCATGGTTCGATTCCTAAGAACAGTAGCTTAGTTTTGCCATCAGCATGTTTTGAAGTAAAAAATTAAATTAAATAAAAAACAATTTAAAAGGCAAATGTAAATAAACATTCTAAAAATCTCTATCCATCTACAACATAGCCCCCACGTTCCCTTTTTCTTTTTTTCTTTTTTTATCCTCCACTTCTTTCCCACCAAGCTCTAACTTCTCAGCTAAAACCTATCTCCCTCTGTACGTGCTTTCTTCCGATAGCCTCCTCCTCCTCCTCCTCCTCCCAACCTACCAAACTGCCATGTGGGTCTTGTTGTGGCGTAAAATCGATTAGATAAACATCAATTTGTTAACCAGAATGTTTGGGAGCGGAAAGGGAACTACAGAGGGAGGAGGAAGGTTCTTTGTCGAGGGCACTACTGTGGCTGCAATGAAACCACTAGTTTTTCTGGTTACCAAACCACTAGTTTACTTAAAGAATAATAGTCAATGATGATATCTTGACGGTGGCCTTGTAGGCAGATTGATGGTGGCCTTGTTGGCAGCCGAACGATGAACAGCGATAGATCAATCATGAGATAATTTTTGGAGAGCTCCATGAAAGATGTGGGAAAAAAAAAAAATTTAATTTAAAAATTTAAGTTGGAATGTGAGATTTTAATATATAATTTATATTATATTTTAATATATTTCTTTTTTAATTTGAAATTTACAAAGATTCTTTATTGTATTGTGTTTAATGTTTAATTTTATTAAATAAAATAAGGTAGTGAAATATAAATTTATAATTTTTTATTAATAAAATTTTTATATCATGTTAAAAAATTATTTAAATTTAATATATAATTTTTATTGTTTTTTAATAATCTTAATACAAAAGATATAAAATTTAAACTCGTTTTATCAATAAAACCTCTGATATCATGTTTTTTTCCTAATAATCCCAAAATTTCAATTTTCAGTTAATAAGGTAACCAAGACTTTATCCTCAACAAACCCCTCATTCTTCCCTTCTCTCTGCGAAACATTTACCTCTCCACAAACACAGAGAGTTCATGGAGAGGCTTCTGTATTCTTCTTCTCCTACTCCTCTAAAAACCCACTTCAAAAGGCCCACTCCTTTGCTTCCTAGACTCTGCAAACTTGAGTTACCGAAACCTGGTTTTCCCTCTTTGACAAGGCCGGAGTTCAGGAGAGTCAACTCTGTCTCTTGCAAACATGAGAACCCATCAAACCCATTTATTAAATTGTCATCCCTGTCTCCTCTTAAGGTTGATTCATCATCTGGGTCGACGCCAAAATCCCACCTTGTCAAACAGATCGTTGATGGAGTTTCTGTGAAGTCTAAGGTACCGAGTTTGTGTAGTTTTATGGGTAAAGTTTTGTTTTTTATGGAATAAATTATTGATTTTTGTGTAATTTTCCGATTTAACTGAACAAATGAGTTGATTTAGCTATGCTGTTATGACTACGAGGCTTAAGATATCACCGACTTATGTTGTCCTTGAATGGATTCCATGAGAAATCATAATTGAAGATTTTGAGGCAGTTTATATTGTACAAAGACTGATCCTTCCATGGATTATTTTTTTTAGTGGTGATGGACTAATGCCTTCCAGAGTTTTTAGTTAAAGGGGGAATTGTGTTGATAACTCGATATCTAGCTTTAAATGTCATGATAGGAAGGCTTTAGATATCACTAGCTTAAGTTATCCTCGAATGAATTAACATAAGAAATCATAGTGTAATAATTTGAGACAATGTTTTTTCAGAAAAGATGGGTATTTTTGTCAGTTTTTTCATTGATACTTAGATATGCTTGTTGCAATTGGGAGGTTTTAAATGACATTAGAATGAAATCATAATTGAACATTCAGGACGTGATATTGTTTAAATAGTGGTCCTTTTTTTGGATTCTTAGTGATGATGGACTAATTGCTACAAGGATCGAGGATTGTGGAATGGCAATGCGGGGATGGAAGATTTGGTAACTGATGGACTGTTTGTAAAATAAAGAAGGGGAAGAGAAGGGAAGGAGAAGGGAAATGCTGAAAAATGAATAATTTTTGCGTGCTTTATGTGAAACCGGACACACAGGCAAGACGCATGGTATTAGTGCTTTAACATGATCACAATGGGATTTAAATCTGTTGTCTATTATGCTTAGCTCTTAAGGCGGCATTGTGTTGTGATTTCTGTTCTACACTGAAATTTGTGAAGTCCCGAAGTTGCAATTGATGCTGGATTCCACCACATGGTAGAGACTGCTTTAGTTACAATTATTCTAGGAACATAAGTTGTATTGCTTTAGTTATAGAGAATTGACTGTTTGCATTGTTTTCTGAAAACTAAGCTCAGATTGAAAGGAGTGGAGTCTGACTGAATATGCAATTACCACATTCATAAGGACAATTGTGCTAATCTTTATCTTTGCTTATTATGATGGGAATGCGTTAAAGGTATCTCTAGCTTATATTATCCTTGAATGAATTCCCATGAAAAATCGTAGTTGAATAAATTGTGGAAATGATATTGTAAAAAGAGCAGTCCTTTTGATGGATTTTTGGTGATGATAGACTAATATCTTCTAGGTTTGAGAAATATGGATTTTGGTGGTATGGAAGTGGAAAATTTGGACTTGAACCTCATCTTAGGTAATTAGGACTTGAACCTCATCTTCTTTGCTGAGCAAAATGAAACTATTTGTTGATGTTATCAATGCACTTTAGACATTTTATCGGTGCCTGGAAACAAGGTACCTCTTCCCCATCCTTACTGAAACCTTCCAATTCATATCTCACCTATTGTTATAGCTCTGTTTATTTCTTGGTTTTTGGACCTTTCAGTTCCAGTAGAAAGGAATTTCAGACTCTTCTTTGTGAATTTAGAATTTGAAAATGCCTACTGTCCTTTAGAACAACTAAAGTAGAGGCAGTAACACGAGAACCATCAAAATCCTGATGGTTGTAAAACATTCCAAGAATGCCAAGTGGATTTGAATGCCAAAAACACTAAACTATTTTGATGAAATTTTAGATGGTTTACTAGATTTTGTAGTTAAAATTCCATCCTTTTTTGTCAAAGCTGCTAAATCTGTTGTATTCTCTAAATGCTGCAGGCAGCTACTGTTGGGATATTCATGGTAGTTTCTGCTCTCATCATGTTAATCCACCCAGTTTTCGCATTGCCAGCTTTTGCAACCTTCCAAACTGCTGCCCAGACTGGGGGCCCTGCTGCTGCTGCAGGAGGGGCAAAATTTATGCGAACTGAACTACTGACCAGTGCTTGGGCTGGTTTATTTGCTGGTTGCTTGCACACACTGTCAGGGCCTGACCACCTTGCTGCTTTGGCTCCACTCTCAATCGGTCGATCCCGGATGGAAAGTGCTGCTGTTGGAGCTCTTTGGGGTTGTGGCCACGATGCAGGTCAGGTCATATTTGGCTTGCTATTTCTACTGCTGAAGGATCGACTCCATATTGAAATCATCAGAACTTGGGGCACAAGAGTGGTCGGTCTAACTCTACTTGTTATTGGTGCTATGGGTATTAAGGAGGCATCAGAAGTCCCAACTCCATGTGTTGCCTTAGAAAATGGTGAGTGTGATGTTAGTGCTTATGAAGCATTAGAAACCCCAACAGTAGGGAAGAAGAAAAAGATTGGTTTTGCTACTTTTGCTACCGGTATTGTCCACGGACTACAACCAGATGCATTGATGATGGTGTTGCCTGCACTTGCATTGCCTTCTCGGGTGGCTGGGGCTGCATTTCTGATCATGTTCCTGTTTGGGACTGTGGTTGCCATGGGTAGCTACACGGTATTTATAGGGTCATGTAGTGAAGCATTAAAGGACAGAGTACCCAGAATAACTGAGAAACTCACATGGGTTTCGTCCCTGATAGCCATTGCCCTTGGCCTTGGTATTATCGTTAGCCAGTTGTTCGGGTTCAGTTTATACTGATCTGTGTGGTTGCAAGCTACCATTTTAGTTTTAGAGAAAGAACATTAGAGAAGAATTTCAATTTATTTAGAATTTCCATCTTTTTTTATCTCATTGAACTTTTTAAGTTTGTAATCTTCAACATACAAGGGAAAGACTTGTGTCTCTGAGAAGTATTTATAATTTATTTGGTACAACTCCAGCTCTGATAATCATTGTTTTTGTGCTTCAATTGATATATGCATTGCCATTTTTACTGTGATGGTAAAATGCATTAAGGAAGTTGATTGTGTGATGAAAATTGCTGTTGGCAACAAGTTGGCAGCACATGCTTTTCCCTTTTCCACAGGGGATAAATCCAGCAAAAAGCACTTACAGCTGTGTCTCGATTGATATGACGGCATGAAAATAGTACGATTGTGAGTCCATGACTCAATCATATACACCAAAGAAGTGACAATATATTTGTGTTTTGCCGTCGGAATCAGCACAATCACATAAATTGTGTTCTTCAAGTAAACAAGTGTCTGTCTGAGTATTTTGATATTTTTTAAAAGTAATTTTTATTGAAAAAACTATTAATTTTATGTTAAAATCAAATCATGCCTAAAACAACTAATTTACAAACACCTTTTTATTCTCAAAATTTTTTCATATTGAATTTTAAATTGACTACTACTAATTGATAATTATCATTATTATTAATTAACCTATTAAGAAAATTTAGTTTAACTACCTCTAATCATTTTCATTATAATTGTCATTATTATTAATTAACTAAGAAAATTTGAATTGACTGCAATCATGATAATGATCATATTTATTGAGATTTAAATGACATCTTGTTTACTTCAATAGGTTAACAGCACATGCCAGATTTTTTTTGAAATATTTTGCTTGTAGATGACAGTGACGGTTCCAAAGACAACCATATGGAGCTCTTGCAGAAGTAGATATATCATATTCTTAATTACAACCCTTGATTCAAAAACAATTCCCAGATATTTCATTGCGTTGTTTCTTAATACTTGCCTAAACCCTGCCTGCCCTAATTGCAGAGCAAAAGCTTGTATAAACCCGGCACAGCAGCAGTCCACAGGCATATGTAGCAATGCTTCCATCTATATACCATCTAGCATTAGGACCCAAAACTTGGGCCAACGTGCTTCAACAAAAAAATGTCTTTCTACCATAAAGGAAAATGAAAAGACTACACTGTGCAACATGGTAGAAAAATCCCGTTGTCATGTCGTCGCTAAGATGTTTTAAATTCATCGCCTGTTATATAAGTATAAGCTTTTCACATTGCAACATCAATTGAAATTCGGCACTTTCAAGTTTCAACAATAGAAATGAAGACTAACAGACTGTACGTTATCAAGTCTGATGCAGCTAAGGCCCTGGAATTGTACAAACTGAAAAAATCATCATGGCCTCTCCTTTTTGTTGATATCATGAAGCACACAAACATCCGAAGCAGTTTTAATCTGAAATCATCAAAAGAATTGCAGAAAAACCCAGATCATATCAAAACATTAAAAGGCAACCGAGTATGATAGGCTCTCTAAAATATATACAACTCAAATTTACAGACTTTTACTGTACATGGGCGAGAACGATGACAGGTCTAGAATTGAGTAAAATCTATGACGACTAAAGTTCATCTGAGACAAAACTTTGACTGCTACAGACTAAGTGTTGATGTGATCACCTTGGTCAATTTCAAAGAAGAATTTGAATTGATAGCACAAGACTAAATGCCATCATGGCTAATGATCTTGTTATGCTACTACAATGCATATTAGTTTTCTACCAAAACAAGAATTAAATTCAACAAAATACTGAAACTTTTTAGCTCAGAATCTGGGTAAGGCACCAATCACATTTTACACAAAATGTAGATACAGGAGATGCACATCAGTCACCAATTTCAGGAATCTCAAAAGCTAATATATCAAAAGATATACATGAAGAAGAATCTCAGCATCCACAATTTTCTTTGTTGTCTAAAGAATGACATGACATAGTTCGTAACAAGATAATAGAGGTATTAGCTGGTGTACCTGGATGATATTCACAAGTTGCTTGATTGCCCATCCAAACAAACTTAAAACAACCAGGACAGAGACGAGTGAACCCTCTGTTATAGAAGCCTTTAAAACCTGAAAGTAGAAATGACTCAGAAACCAAGACAAACAAGAAAAATTATCTGCTTAATACATGATGAAAATTGAAAAGTAAACTTGTAAAATAATGAGGGCTTACATCCATCAACTTTTTTTCAGTTTCATTTTGTGCAAGAAGAAACAGGGAAATATAAAGAACCTGCAGAATTAACAGTCAGATCAAGAGAACAGAGGTAACCATTACATTACAGAGAATTTGACTATGTAAACTGGCAGATCTAAGTCATAATTACCTCACATGCCACGCAACAATAAGCCATAAACATACGGTTTCCATAGTAAGCCTTGAAAAGCCAATTAGTACTATCTTTCACATCCTTGTGGCTAGCTTTGCCTAGCAAGAAGGTACTGCAAATTGATGTAGTAGAGATCCAATAAAGTAGAGTAGGTTACACGTGCATGTTTATTCAGCAAGATCATATAAAAGAAACAAATGCAGGCCAAGTTATATAAAGAAAGAAAGATACCTGTACATCTGCAGCCAGTGGCTGCCAATATCGAGGGCAAGCAATGACAGAAAAACCATGCCAGGCCTGCATAAAATCCAACCAAAAATCTCAGGTATTATTGTACAAGTTCTCCAACTGTGATGCACGTGAAATCAATAGAGAAACCTTGCCTGTATACTTGGGAAAGGATTACTAGGAGGCAAGCTGTGCTAATCCTGGATGAAACACAAATACATGAGGGTGAAATCAAAAAGGAACGGAGAGTGCTGAAGAAAAATTCAGATTTGGTATGAGTTTGTGTTACGGAAAGAAAATACCTGTCCGTTACCATGTCCAAAACAGCTCCAAAAGTCGAAACTGAACAACAGAAAAGATGAATCAAATATTCCACCTCAGGCATTATTTATAACTAAAATGAAACTGTCAGGAACGGGGCAAACCCTTATGACCAGATAAAACATAGAAAGCATGGAATGACATTTTAATACAGTATCATTAACCTATTTAACAGAACATTTCCCTCGCCTAACAAACGATAATCTTTCACGAAAAAAAAAAGAGCTAGAAACAAGGAAAGAACTTTTACAGTATCTTCAAGTTGATAAGACCTTAGATTGTAGCTGTTGTTGAGCTCCATTTAGCTAAATATATCCCTGAACATTCTATCTGATTCGAACTCAAGATGTAAGGTACAATACAATGGCTCTCGCCAAATAATCAACATACAGCAACTTTTTCAAGCAGATATTATTCAGACTATTTAGTCCCAAATTTAATCCAAAAATTTTGTTCTGCGCAGCTTCATGTGATTACTAAGTGAATTTGCATTCATACTTGAATCAGGACCTTTATAATTCACATATTGAACAATAAGAAGACCGGGAAAGAAAAGACCATGCCTTGATTGAATTTGCGAGCAGCCCAACCATCGATACCATCACAAACAAAGCTGAAATCACAAAACACAAAATCACACACCCATTTCTTTCACACATTGAAAAAAAAAAGGAAAAAAAACACCAATAATATTGGAAATATAAATTAAATCAAAACTCAAAACTAAAATAACCCTTCAAGAAACACAAAATCCTCACCTGATAAAATAAAGAGCACAAAATAGCCATTTGTTAGAAAAACACATAGCAAATGCATAGCAATTCATGAGCACTCTTGTATACCCTGAGTGAATATTCACCAAAAAAACAAAAATCCCATAAAGCAAAACGTCATAACATAAACAAAAACAGCAAGGAAATGTTGAATAGAAGAAAAACCCACCAATAATATTAGGAATGTAAAGATAAACACTTAATTTGCTTGGTTTTATTGGTCTTGACTTGTTGTTTTTAGCCATTGAAGAAGCTTTCTATCACAGCTGCAACACATCAAAACACAACACAACATTAACTATTCATATTCACAGTTTCCAAGACAGAAAAACAAGAGAGGAACAATAAATTGACCTGTGATGATACAGAGGTAACAGCAGTGAATAGACCAAACAAGGGAGTAGTGGCAGAAAACCCAAGAAAGAAGATATGGGCTCTTTGTGTTTTCAAGGGGTAACTGCGGATTAAAACTAAATTTTGGGTTTTTAGGGTTCTGATTATAGTTAGCTAGCAAGTGGATTTGATTTGTTTGGGACAGGGAGGGAGCTGGAGCTGGAAGGCAGGAGGGAAGGAGGTGGTGGGGAATCTGTAATTTGCTTGATTTTGCTGGCTAATTATGTAAATTAATGGATAGAAATTTTATTTCTCATGGAGTATTAAGTTTAAATAGATGATAACCAAGCAATGAGGGCATCTTTTTAGTCATTAGTCCGGTCCCCTTTAACTATATACTTCTGATTATGGTTAAAATCCATACTTTAAATAAAATAATGTAATATTGAAACATTAGGACATCGAATCAAACTAAAAAAAAAATATTAAAATTAAAAAAAAAAACATTCGAAGAAATGAAATGAATATAACCAGAGCAATACAGGAAGTAAAATAGATTAAATTTCAAATCAAATAATATAATTAAATTTAAGTACATCAAACAATTAATTCAAGATAACCTGTAAATAAAATCCGACCAAATAACTCTAAATAATTAATTGAATTTAAAAAATAACAATCAACCCAGCAATCTAATAACTCAAACTTTAAACCAAGGAAAATCCCAAAGAGTCCGGCAACTTTCAATGAAAGCTGAGGGACCGTCGAGGTCAAAGCTTCCGATACCTTGCTTTTGGCCATAGCCATTGACGCCATCAATATTCCTTGCCTCCGCCATTGTTTAATCCTCCTATTTCTTAGCCCTAGGAGCTTGGTCCACATGCATGGCCCCTGAAAATCGCTGAGACGTGACGAGACAAGAAGAACCACCTCCTTAAGATTCCAATTTGTCACTCTCACCTTCATGATGGTGTTTATCCACAAACTTTGAAGTTATGCAAATCGAACATTATCCTCAAAGCAAGATAGGAGCACATTCTAGACTTGGGTCCCAAGCTTCCTTACCGATGCTCCTTGCCTCCGAATCATTTTAAATTACAACCTCTTTTTTGCCTCCGAATCATTTTAAATTACAACCTCTTTTTTGCCTCCGATGCTCGTTGTAAGTGTTCGTATTAAACTATGTTTTATTTTAAAATATATTAAATTAATATTATTTTTTATCTTTTAAAATTTATTGTTAACATTAATACATAAAAAATTAAAAAACATTATTGAAAAGACAGTATAATTTTAATAAAAATAATCAATCCGATATATTATAAATTTACAAAGCAATGGCAATCTACTCTGTCTAGGAAGGTACTAGGATACTCTGCCGAGTAGTGACGATGAACAATAAACGTCCACGTCAGCACCAACTGACAAACAAATGGTTCTCTTGCAGAAGGGAAAGAGATACGCTGAGAAGGGCATCGTAGACATGGACAGCAAAATCAAAAAACTCGAACTTCTATTTACCAGTAGGGAAACGGGCCCCACGAGAAGGACAAAATCAAAAGGGACAATCAGAGAGACGCATGGGAGATACAGTGCAGCTCCCCACAGCAACCATAAAAGAGAAGAGCTGGATGGACACTTAATCAGGCGGGAAATATGGAAGGGCCCACCAACAGACCAGGAGACTTACGAAATTACCGGACTGCCCATCGAATCTCCGCTTCGATGAAAATTTAGTTTTTTTTAAAAGGAACTGTATTTGAAAATATATTTAATTTTAAAAAATATTAATTTAATATTTTTTAAAAATATTCTTAGTGATTTAGACGGGAATAATTAATTACCTTGCATGGGCTCGACGCGCCTGATAGTATAACCTTTGGAGATCTTATCATTTTTAAAACTAGTTGGTTGGTTGAAATCTTAGTTCTTAAGTGATCTCATACAAGGGAAGAAATCATGATGATTTGCCTATGAACTGACGCGGTAATTACTTTTTATTTTGAAATAATCCAGGATTTATAATATTTTAAAACATTATTTGGATCGTTTTTGCACGTCGAGTTTAAATCCAAGTCATGATTGATTTTAAGTGGTGGGTGATCTTGCATCATGAACTCCAAGACTACTGTAAAATAGGGTGTTAATAGCTGAGAGATAGATGGCTTTCTCGTTTAAAGCCAACAATAACCAAAAAAAAGGGTGGGTGGCTCAAATCTCACGGCTCACAAACCCTAGCTGGTGTTATGTTCAATCAAACACAGTCAAGCAGATTGCCTATCATTTTCTTTTCAGAACATATGGCATAAAATCAAGAGAATCCCAATTAATCAAGCTATAGACTTCCAGTATAGCGACTTTTCATTTCACAGATGAGGTGTGAACGCAGATTGAGAGCTTGGTGGGAATCTGACATTGCTTTCAATCTTTTCTTGTCACTGCCAATGCCCACACAATTGGCAAGAAAATGCATCAGAAGAAAGCAAGAGATGCCCTCATCTTGTCCCGTAATTCTGTCCAATATGTCTGATTGATTTCTTGCTACTGGTTTGAAGTACAACTATGAACACATGAGACCCTAAAAAGGCAAAAGAGAAAAAAAGAAAAGATAAAGGAAAGAAAAAGATATCTAATAGCCCTAGCCCCTAGTAACTACACATCGATCCTTGCTTCTATCCAATGCATTGAATTGGGTTCTTGATTTTCTTTCCCGTTCCTTTTCTATTTACCTTTCACTTTTCCCGGAATGTTTTTGAAAATCTAAACCATTAAAGCCTCGATACTGGCCTTCTTTGGTGTTTGACACACCGGACAAGAATCAAGAAAAGCCTCACAGGCTTTACATGAGCAAAGGTGCCTGCAAGGAAGGAACAAAATGCACGAATTCCTAGAACTACATCCCTTGCATACCATCACCATCTTTCTCGCTGTGTCATCAGCGGCATCAAGCAACCCCTCCTCTGCTCCGCTACTAACATCGCAGCAGGACTCTGAATCCTCTGCACCATTGTTAAAGCAACCAGATGAATTTTCTCTTAGCTGTTCAATTGTGTTGTTGAGAGAAACAACCATCGCTTCGTTTTCTTTAGCCATTCTTTGCCATGTTTGATTCTCAAACTCTAGTTTCTTCAAGAACTCTCCAAGCTCCACTGTTCTTTTAGCTGCCTGTGCTATTTCTTCATCCTTCTGTTTCATTATAGGCAGGGCCTTTGATTCTAGTTTCTTTAACAACAGTCCAAGCTGCTGCCTTTTTTGCTCTTGTAACACCAATCTCAATCTCTCATTCTGTTTTCAGAAGATGAAAAGAGTCTTTTTAAGTTATTAAACAAACACAAAAATAAAGAAAATAAAGAAAATAGATTGTTATCTGGCCAAACCTGCAGTCTGATATAGTGATCAATCTCTTGTCTTTGCTTCTCATCGTAGGAGGCCAGGGTACTCATTGAAAGATTACTGGTGTTGCAGTTATTTTTCGAAGCAGAAACAAGAGTGTTATCAGAGAAAAGATCTTGATTCCTTTGAAGCTGGTAATTCTGTAGCTGATGCATGTTACATTGCTGCAGCTGCTGCTGTTTTTGTTGCTGAACATTGAAGTGCTGATTTAAACCTCCACAGCCATAATCCATCCAATCCTGCTGTGACCCTCCACAAAATGGAAACTGTGCTTCTATTGCCATTCTTTAAGTAACCAAAAAAAAAACAAACCAATCTTGATCCTTATCAGATCCCAGAAACCAAATGGTATAGAGTTCTTGAAATAAAACTGGATTCCTGAAAGCCAGGACTCGAATTTCTTCCTGGTCTCTGATACGTGACAATAAGGGGCAGAAAAATAAGTGGAGGGGTTGAATATATATAGGAGGTGATGTGTGATAATAATAGAGAGATGTGATAAAAGTAGCCGCTATGACTTTGAAGAAAAAGGGGAAAGAGACTGTCTAGGATACTAATTTTTCCTTTTTATATAAGCTCTACCTCTACTCTTATACGCATACAGATATATTATTTTTGTTAAACGACGTACGCATGCAGATTCTGTGACTAAACTATCGGGTCAGAGATTTCAGAGGGGTGTTTCTTCGGCTTTGATTAAATTTAAAGAAGAAAAAAAGGGGGTGTGGGGAGGAGGATCAGAGAGAATTGTCAGTTTGATCATTTGGAAGGCCTGAAGAATAGGATTCTTTATTTGCCTTTTGGGAGTGTAAATCCTTGCCACCTTTTTTCTTTTTCTGGGGAGACATGGCTTGCAGGTATTTTTGGCATTGATCTGGGCAGGATTTTATCGGGCATGTATTCAAGTTGTTGAATCATTCTTTGGACAGATGGAACCATGGTAATCAGATCTAGCTCACATCATATTTACTGGAGTTAATATTTAAAAACACTTTATATCACGATCTCAAGCACGACAGCTAGGAATTGGTGATGTAATTTAGGAAATGAAAGCTAATTTTGATGGCGGTTTCCCTTTTTTGCTTCATGGACAGCAGATTAGGAGCTGTACTTCCTATAGTTTTGGTCATGGAACCGGTTGTTTTTCCTATTAGGGTAATTCTCCATTTTAAATACTAAATAGTAAATCCACTTAAAAGCAAAACCCTATTAAGATCTTGATTAAAGAGTTGATCAGGCCATGTGATAACCCTTCTCTTTTACTGCTTATGATGCCAAAAAGATAATGATGGCTTATGTGTCTCCCACAATTGAGTCCGGACTGCACTTATCCAAATACTTCACTTTCTTTACCCTCCCAATCACATGACCACTTTAAAAAAGTACACACGCTTGAAACTACAAATTAATCCCACAGCTTTATAAATAGCTGCTTCCAGGTGCTGCTGTAAGGAATTGCGTTATAAATAAATATATATTTTAAAAAACATAAAAAATATTATTCTGATATATTTCCGAGAGCGTGAATCATTTCAAAAAACAACCATTGAAACACTCTCAACACCTCCTAAAATTGAATCTCTATTGTTGCTGTTTTTTAACTTGAGGGTTCTGATTGGAATCATGTACACAAAATAAGGACCGATGTGAATCTTATGTCTTAACTAGATTGAGGATTATTCCAAACGTTGTATGATCTTTGATTGTAGGATAAGAACTCTCAATAAAAGTCAGTCTGAGAAATTATTGCTTGAACCTCGCACCAATCACACTACAGGAATAATTGAATTGGCCACCACAGATTCACTGTATTAACCAATTAAGTGATTTTAATTCAATAATTATTAGCCCAAAGTATAGTTATTGAGGTATTTGATTCCTTTGAGAACTGAACTCTCGTCAAAGATTAGAGTAATTCGGTCACAGCTTAAAAGCAACAAGCCAAAATTCAAAACAGCAAGTCCATCACCCTGGTACAGAATCAGGAATTCATGTACAAAATTTCTTGATTTGCATGCAAGGTGTGGTGTTTTTTCTTAAAAAAAACAATTGAAACAGGGGCTTTAACAGAAGAAAACTCAAATTAAACAAAACCATGCAAAATTCTATCATTATCCAATTGATTTTTGGACTTGTGATGTGCAAAAGCTTGGCCAATGCCTGACCAACGCATCAAATGGGTTCATGCCTGCCACTTTGAACAGCAGCTAGCCATGGATCCTAAATCACGGAAAATTGTCCATGTCAACAAGATTCTAGAGATCTACAAGTCCATGGAAAGATTATATAAAATCCACTCCACAGTTTCCCATGCCTTTCTTCAATGGTTACATTGCAACAACAATACTGAAAAGGGTCATCATCCTTTTTCTTGAAAACATTGTTTTCATTTGCCCTTGACAAGAAGTTGATAGGAACACTCGGGAAAACAAAGCATGTATGGTGAGCGTGGACCCATGTGTTGCCCACCTACCATGATTCAAGTGACTCACCCCCCTTGCTTGGAAGCTCCTGTGAACCAACGGTGCAGACCATGTGAATTTGTGAAAGCATCACCACCACCCTCATTGACTAGGCATTGCTGTAGTATTATTTAAGATTTTACAAGGGTGTGGTGCAAAAATGCAAAGCCCGTGTCTCTCGTATTTGGTGCAAAGTTTCTGCTGCACCTTCACGACTACTACTGATCTTTGCTTTTTTTCTTCTTTTTTTGCCGAAGTGAAATGGATGCACTTGGGTCTCGGGGTCTTTGTTCCAATAATAAGGCAACCCACATAAGGTTTTTTGTTTCATTGCTTCAGTGGGATTCAGAGAAACGTGAAGAAATCTCTAGTTGCTCTTCATCTCGTTCCTTTCGCTATTATAATCATTGGCCATTTTTTACTTTTAGAAAAACATGGTTTCTAATGCTTACTCGGTGCCCTTGGAAAACCTTAATAGACACCATGTAAAGCGATTTCACTATTCCATTGACGTGCTGGTCACTTTTAAGGAACACGCCATGAACTTTAGCGTGTAATCATGTGCTTACTGCATAATTAAAGTGGGAATCAAACGTATAATTAAGCCCCATGATTAAGCAATTCCTCAAATTGCAGTGGTGTATATAGGGACCAAAGTGACTTTAGGTCTAGGACTTCTAACACTTTAGTACTGGTTGCTGTGAGTAGTGACATTCTTTGAATTCACAGGCAAAGGTACGCGGCACAGATATATATATATATATATATCATTTTTTCTAGCCAGCTTTATAATGAGAGTAAAAGCAACTCCCTTCAATCTTCGTGATACCATATGACCACCATAGTTGACGCGCAATATGGTGGGAAAAGGACGAAGAAGAAGATAGAATTAGGGCTTCTCAATTTACAAGTCAATGATTTTTAATTGTAGAAAAACTATAATATGTAATGCAGGTTTATAATTCATAAATTGTTGATGAAAATATAACATATCAATTAGATATTAGATATATATACTGATAGAAAAAATAATCTGAAACTAATTATGTAAAATATTTAAAATTCAAATTAAAACAGCTAAGAGAATAATTAAAATTGCAAAAACAATATCTTACGTGCCTAATTTGATGGCTTTAATCCCGACCTTATCTAATTACAACAAGCTAACCCCTTATAAAAATGGATTTGTAGATTTTTTTTAATAAAATTTGAGTTTCATTTGGCTATAAAAATATAAAATCATAGCTATTTTTGTCAGTCGCCCCGTTTTATTATTATAATTCATAAATGCATGTGCAATGCGTTCCACATAAATTCCACCCCTTTTTTTTTTAATCCAAATCAAATCTTCAAATGATGATAGCCTAACAGATGGTCTCCTATGCTGTATGCTTGATCTTCAGCAACCTTTTTTTTAAGAAAAATCTATAATGATCAGCAACCCCAGATGCCACCATAGAAATATCAGTAAAGGGCCTCCGGTGACAAATACTACTAGCTAGCAGCCATCTAGGGCATACATGGCAGTGTCGAATTCTTGAAGAGTACTAAATTTTGGTGCCATGTCATTGTTTTAATGAAGCTGTTTTTCTACACTGGCATTGTTTAATGTCCTATTAGCACTAATTAATCATCAGGTGTTGTCACGTCATTGATATTGAATCAAATATACTCTCTCTTTTTCCCCACAGTTACATGGACGATTACAAATCATGTTTTCGTTGAAGTTTCTTTCGAAGACTTTGAAAACCTTGCCACAAGGACCCTTTACCTGCCGACCGAACTCGGTCGACCGATTTATAAAACGGTCGAAAATCATCAGCCACGCCACTTTTATACACCAGGGTCAAGTCACACTTGGCTATTTTTTCCTATTCTTAAATTTTTGCTATAATTATGTTCCTAGTAGTTTCTACCACTTTGATCCTTCGATTGTTCACACAAGGGTTAGGCTTTTGAAAGGGACCCTGCACAAATGCTCAGAAGGGAAATGTTAATTAATTGTCAGGATTTTAAAAGCTAGCCAGGTGCATGGTCTGCATTCTAATAATCAAAACGAAGACCCGCCAAGAACAATCATAAAGACTGACCTTATGACGAGTGACAACTTCTGTGCCACGATGTACGACTGGTATGGGTGAGGCTAGCTAGTTACCTTTCACGGGCACCATGGGGCCATAGGGGTTAGCTGATTTGTCCATTTATGACTTAAATGGGAAAGAGTTATCCAGGGGGGTGGTGCATCGTGGTCTTATACAATGCATGTATATATATGTTCATGAACAACTGGCTCCATTTATTCCATTATTTCTCTGCTTGCGCACAGCACCAGCAGCCATACGATGCGTGGAGACGTGGGAATATGTATGAAGATGCAATCTGTGATTCTGAATTAGTGGCTGCTGTGATATTTAATTGAGCTAGGATCGGATCCACTTTGTAGTGGAGAGCCACCTCGTGGGCATAATTAGGCATGTATCGCACATAAAATAAACTATTGTGATATGTCAGAAATTCTAATACTAATAAACAATTTATTAGTTCAGGACTGGTTAATTTCTGTTAGTATTTAAAGCCTTATACATATTCTTTATAGATAATTGTTTTCTTAGCTATTGTATACTGTAAAGATCGAGTGTTCTTGAAATTCGAGCTTCAAATTTTTTTAAAATAATTTATATTTAAATTGGAGATTATGTTTGTATTATATTTAAAACAACAAATTCAAAGTATACTGAATAAATTAATCTTGCACATGCAGCATTTCTCTTGTGATGATAAACTTCCTTTCTTGTGGCAGCTAAGATTGCGCCACTCTGGGTTTGTCTTTTGATGCATAAAGAATACTTGATTGGCTTGGTCAGGCATCTCGATCTTGAAATTAATTGAACAAGTTGTTTGATAATAAAATCAGGTTATAATTCTTTAACAGCTAGGTCGAAGGCATGAGGATGGAAGAATGGGTGATCAAACCATAGACACTGTCTGTTTTTATATTTTAAAATTATTTTTTTAAAATATTTTTTATTTTTGTGTTTTTATATGGTTTTAATGTATTGATTTCGAAAATAAATTTTAAAAAATAATATTGTATGGTTTTAATATTTTTTATATGGTTTTAATGCATGGTTTTTCTACTTGATAATATTGTTGATTGTGTATATTTTTTCTTGATAATAGATAATTGAGATATTTAGTGCTGATATGTTTGAAAAGATTAATTAATTGTCTAATGGTAGAGTTAACTGGGGGTTTAAAAAAGATATATAAGTTTTTTTAAAAAAAGTGATTTTAAAAATCATGATAGTGGCTGGGTTTTTTTTATGTAAGTACGAGTTAATTTAATTTTAAATATTTTAAAAAAAAACCAAAAATATTCTTGATAAAAAATAATTAATTATCTCTTTATTAATTTTTTATTATACATAAAACAGGGAGTGATCTCGGCTCTGAATCAACCGTGTAATACGCCGGACAGTCTGGGTTTAATAAGCAGGACATGATTGCACCACCTCTGATCATCTGCTTCAGTATGCACACTGCTCTCTTTTTCCATGAAAGAAAGAGGTGGCCAATGCAGCCTATGTCTGGAGGGGATTTCACGTTCTACATGGTAGACGACACACGAAGGTCATGTGAAGCTTGTCCCTGGCGAGAGCCTCCCAACAATTTCTTTAAATCTGGGTCCATTTTCAATGTCTCCACACCAATGGAGGAAAGGGAAGGAAAAAGAAAACCCTCTCGGTGCTTCTCGTGCGACTTTGACTCCTAAACTTCTTGAAGCCACCATCTTGGCTTTTCTTTAAAGCAAAATCCGCGTTGGCAAGCCAAATTTGACCTCTTCTTTCTTGCTTCCAAGAAGCTGCTCACTTCCCTGATCAACAGCCTGACCGTTTGCCATCATTGTTTAATAAGAACAGCTGTTTTGAGTCTTGACCGATCTTGATATGTGCGTTAGAGGTCGTTGCGGGTCTATCTATTTTTGGACAGGTATAATATTCTTAACCCTATCATAAGCAGTTCGGTAACGGGGCTTTTTCCGACCCACCGGAGCTTTAAGCTTCAAATGGACAAAAAGGAACAGGTAATTTGATAAGTGGGAAATTGTTTAGAGGCTCGAGGACATGCCATGTCTCTCTTGTACACTTCAGATCGGAGCGATCATGGTCCATTATTTTTATTAAAAAAAATATTTGATACTGACTTAATCAAGTTTTGATTACTTGATTTGATCAATATCCTCGTCATGATTGATTTAATTCTTTTGGGCTTCATACTCATCAAAAACTGTGCCAGATTACTACAGAGTAATTCAACTGGGCTTGATCTTGGGCTTGTCAACCACCGTTCCTGGTCTGGATCTAGATTGATTTATTAGGACTTCACTACACCACCCAATAGGCATAAAGCTTTTGCTGATAAGGACATTGATTTGTTACTTTCCACTCAAGCCATCAATAAAAATCGTTTCTTGAAAAACACGATCTCACATCAGCCTTGTTTGGATGAGTAGATTTCTTTAAATGTTGGCCTTAATATTTAATCTACAGAAATTAAAAAATTGAATCACTTTAATTGTCAAATCATTGTGCCGGGGTTAAAGATTTTCAACAAAAACATGAGTAGTCCAGCCTGTAGAATTTTGGAGTTTTACACCCGGGAGATCTCACTAGCTATCTTTTCTGAGATATGTTTTAGAATAACACTGATTTAGAAAGATTTGATAAAATATCATGTATTTATCTTGTCGGATTTTAAATATATAAAATTTATTAAATATTATTTTTTAAAAACATAATAAAATAATTATCACGTATCAAATTTACTATTCATGAGCATAGTAAAATAGTTATCACATTTCTAAAGCACGACAAGGTAAAACTTCAATCATATTACTTAATTGGTTGACCAGTTATATCCAATTAAAAAAAATGATCGACTATTTCACACAAAAACCATAATTTAATGAACATTCTCTCCTGGATATGTTTATGAGTTTAAAGTATATATCTTTATCCATCTTGTAATTTTAAAAATAAACTTTAATTAAAATCTGAGAAAAATATTGTTCACCCAATAGTTGTCTTCTGTTTTTCAATGTCAATGAGGTAGTTATACTTGCAACAATGAGTAATTATGAGTGATCAGGTGTGGGTTTATCATAACTAAATGAGAATATGTTCAAAACATATTACATGAATAGCTTAACAGATGTATTTATACGCTATTGAGACAGGTCTTTGCCTAATAGAAGGTATGGTCACGTCATACAAATATAACACCTCAAGAGGACCACGACTTTTGATTCGACTGTTTGATCACACTCAAATTTTTACATGAGTTTTCGGATACTATTTTCTCCATAATAGCTATTGCATCGCTATACGGACTATCAAATCTCTAGATATAAAAAATCTCACTGAGACTCTATAATTTTAGGAGTTTAAAGATTTTTCTTGTTATTTTAAAAATTAAACGATTGGTTTTATTGACCATTACAAAAAAGTTAACTGGTTAATTCAGATAATTAGAGTCTTAGATTATCATATTTCAAAAATACAATGGTTACTAGATATCACTGATATAAAAAGGATAAGATAATTTTCACGCTTAAAAGCAATCACATCAACAAGAAGAAAATATTCTAGCTTTGCCAAAACATTTTGCTCATATATTAATTTTCGAATTGTTTTGATTTTGCATACTAGTTTCCCAATTTGTCCCTTTCTACGATCAAAATCAAACCAACCAGTCCCACCTCCACCAGAAACACCTCACTCACTCAACCCCACAATGCACCCACTGCACCGAACACATAAACTTCGGGTCCCACGCTTACCCTGAGAAATGAATACATTCACACTTGCCAGTTACCATAACGACTTTCAAGTTTTTTGGCCGTTTGTGGGGCCCGCCATCTTAACTCGCGCCAAAAAACAACGAGACCCGCCTGGGGCAGTGCATGGATAGCAACGACCATGATGGCATCTGTAACAAATAGTAACTAGGATACGTGTCAGGAACTCAGCTAGGTGACACCAAGAAGAAGAGAAAGATCCGACGGCTGATATTTCCTCCCAGAAGAAGGAAACGAGACTATTTGGCACTTGCAAGTTTGCTTATTTAAATGGACGACTCCCTCTTCACCGGCTCGTGCCTGTCAAAAGAACTACAATCATTTTTCTGCGAAACTTATGAAAGCCTTTTGGGATATCTCTGTCTAATAATTCCTTATCTTTTCAATACTCTCTCTACCTTTGGAATTCCTTATCTTTTTGACGAATCAAGAAAAATTATAAAGAAATGGGTGTTCTTGATCACTTGCCTGACTTCTTCGATTGCTCTGGTGGCGGTTCCAAGCACAAGAAACGAAAGAGTTTGCAGGTAATATTGCCACAACTCTTTACTCTTACTCTTCTTTTTTTATACACACAAGCTAAAGAAAGAAACTTTTTTTCGATAGAACAAACAGCCAGCATGAGCTCTTGAAATATAGTTGGTTTCACAGTTAGAACACGCAAGAAATTGGCTCGTTGTCTTATCTATTGTATATCTGGATCTTTCCTTGGATGATCTGATCTCTCTGATGGTTTTAGATTGAATTTTTGTCATTAAACGATAAAAGTACTCCTGAAGGTTTTCGCACGCTAAAATTAACAACTCACGAAAAAGCTTTCTTGGCAGTTAATTACATTCAAACACGAAACAATAACAACGTTGCTGTGTTCATAGTTGATAAACTTGACGAGTTGATATAAGAAACTTGAGGTTTAGAACTGAGTTGATTTTTAAGTTGAAGTGCGTTTTTGGCATTGGGCCAAAATGTTTTTCGCCAATTTTTTTTTAAAAATGATTTAAGGTTTTGATGTTTTCATGTATGTAAAATATAAATTTTAAAAAATAAAAAAATATTATTCTAATTTATTTCTTAAGTGAAAAGTTACTGAACTTTCAAACATAACTCAAGTAGAAAAAGAAAGCATATATTTTAATAAAAATAATCGAAACATGCCTTATAAATTCACTTATTAACCCAATAACCCTGTTTTTTTCATTCTTTTCAGATTAGTCCCTGTACCATACGTGACATTTATGGATTTACCCATGCACTAATAATGGATTGAATTTTAAGAAGTTGAGAAGACGTTCATCATGTTCATTAGGGACCTCATAAAGTGAAAATTGTAGCTACCAAAAAGTAAGGGCATTTTGGTATTTTACTAATGAAACGGGAAAATTCATGATAAATCTGGTGCCCCCGCCAAATTTTCTAATGTTATAATTCTCTTTTTATGATGTTTTGAATCTTTTACAGTACAGAAAATAATTTTAAAAAATAAAAAATATATTATTTTTATATATTTTCTTAAAAAATTATTTTGAAAAACATTAGTTAACATAGTGACAGACACTATCTTAGGTTTACACGCTCACAATACGTGATTGATTTAATGTGATGATCAGACGGTGGAAGTTAAGGTCCGCATAGACTGTGAAGGATGTGAGCGCAAAGTGAAGAGAGCACTAGAGGGGATGAAGGGTGTGAAGCAAGTGGTTGTAGAAAGAAAGGCAAACAAGGTGACAGTCGTTGGATATGTGGAGCCATCAAAGGTGGTTGCTCGCGTGGCACATCGCACGGGTAAGAAGGCAGAGTTGTGGCCATACGTGCCATATGATATGGTTGCCCACCCTTACGCACCTGGGGTTTACGACAAAAAGGCCCCTGCTGGGTACGTGAGAAATGCTGAGGACCCACAGGTGTCCCAACTAGCACGTGCGAGCTCTTTTGAAGTTAGATACACTACTGCTTTCAGCGACGAGAACCCTGCAGCTTGTGTTATTATGTGATGATCATTATTGTAATTAGTTTATTTCTGTGCTTTGATTTTAGGGCTTGTAATTATTAGTTTCTTTTTTTAATTTTCCTTGTCTTGTATGCTGCGGTGAAATTATTTTGTATTTGTATCTTTTATTTTTTCAATTAATATTAGAATATTATTCTCGAACTTTCCTTTCAGAGCCACAGAAGTGATTGTCGTGTGCTAGTAATTCAGTACGTGTAAATATATATTTTTAAAGAATTGTTTGTTTTTACATTTAGACATGGCTATAATACTTGATTTAAGGGCTGCCTTTAAGAAAGAAAAACTTTATAACGAGACAAATTATTTTTATTAAAAGGGCTGCGTTTTTTAGACTCACGCTTCTGATGATCTCCCCAGCTGGTTCTCGGGACTCAAGAAACCGTCGTCTTTCACCGTTCACAGGCTGGTTTCGGGACTCACACTTCTGACGATTTCCCCAACCATCCCATGATTGCTGGTGTTGTGCCACCCACTGCGGTCGATGGAGATTGACCCCAGTAGCAGCTCTGCGAATTCTGTGATTGCTGAGGCGAGGTTTGGCTTGGGGGGGTGGGGGTTTGAGCGAATTTTAAGTGTTCGGTGAAATCACTGGAGTTTTGGAAACCAAAGCCGACTTGAGTTCAGATAAATGCAACTTTTGAAAGCTGAAGCACACAAACCAGAAGCTAGCCTGGGTCAATGATAAGCATTATAGAGCGTGTTTGGCAGTGTGGTTGCGGGTGCTTTTCAAATAACTTTTCATGCCAAAATGCATGTCAACGATGTTTTTTCATTTTTTAAAAATCATTTTTGACATCAGCACATCAAAACAATCCAAAACGTACAAACCATATTAAATTTTAGCCAAAAAAAAAACAAAAAATTTTCAAATTTTTTGGGAACGCGACCGCAGCCGCGTTCCCAAACGGTGCCATAAAAAAATATAAAAAATGGGTACACTACGTACGTTCCAGACATCATTTAGTAGTTGGACACTATCACTTGCATCATTTAGTAGTTGGACACTTTAACTTCTTTTTAACAATATTAAACTCTACATTGTCTTGTCCGTGCAGAAGAAACCAGGTTGTTTCCCGTGTTCTTGCTGCGGCTTATTTACTGTTTACGAGAGTTGCAGGGGATATGTTTTAAGTTCTTATTTTTTAAAAGTATTTATTAAAAAATATTTATTTTTATATTAACAAATTTAAATAATTAAAAAATATTTTAATAAAAATTCAACCATAAACCCTTTGAAAAAAAAAATTAACATAAAAATAATAAATAAACTAGTTTTTTTATATATATTATAATTAAACTTCAAAACTATTTACTTGATTCTTTATTTAACTTGAATTTTAAATTAAATTATATGAAAGTTATCTTTATATTAGCTTATCAAAAAAGCAACTCTAGAGAAAAAATTAAGAAAAAAAAATCAAGTTAACATTAATGATCATAGTTATTAAACCCGACCCGGGGGTTGACCCGGCCAAGGCGGGTCTCGGGTTTCATGGATCAACCCAAGTCAACTCGGGTCAATCCGGAAAAATTTTTAAAAAAATTGAAGTTTTAATATTTTATATGAAAAAATTAAAAAAAATCATGTAAATATAGGCTATAGACTATACACATTGTAAGTAATGAAGTTTAAAAGAATATTTTAAAAAAAAAATTATTCCACATTAAAAAGATATTATGTTAAGTTTTTAAGTTAAAGTATTTAAATAAAAAATATTTTTTATTCCACATCGAAAAAAACATAAATTTTTTTTGGTAACATAGAATATATATACTAACGAGTTTCAAATATTATATTGAAAAAAGATAACTTTTTTCAAATCCTACATGGAATATATATATTAACGTTATCCATTTAAGTTGAAGTATTTAAACTAAAAAATTTTTTATCCCACATTGAAAAAACATAATTTTTTTCTTGGGAACATATAGTATATATACTGATGGGTTTCAAATCTTATATTTAAGAAAAAAAAGGGTCTCACCCGGGTTATGGGTTGACCCTCTGGGTCGTTGCACCGGCTGGTTTTTTGACAAACCCGGACCAGTGCAGCTCCCGGATCGACCGGGTTCTGAGTCGACCCGCCGAATCAGTCTGAGTTTAATTACTATGCTGAAAACAGGCAACATAGTTTATAAACTATACTGAATTAATTTTTTATTTTGATATATGATAAAAAAAACACAAAAATTAATTTGCAATCAATAAAACATTAAATAATAAAACTTTAAAAAATCCAGATACACGCGGGTTTCAATGTATTTAAAAATAGAAAGCGACAGACTGCAAATTCACCAGTGGACAAAGATGATATGACTTGATTAGCAAAACATATTAATCTGGTAAACTGTTGATATAGACAATTAAACTGGAAGATGCACGACATGTAGGAGCGAAGCTCTATTTGATTAACTAATTAATTATTAAATGCTTGAAACAGTAAATTCGGATGAAAGTTCTTGCATCGAAGGCAAACCCACCAGGCTGGTGGAGGAGGGTGTAACATCAAGGGTGACATGGGTCAATGATAAGATTAGGTAAATACACGCTGCTGTGTGCCAGTTACTGTATAGCCTCAACGGGCATCCACTTGCCCCTGCCATGCCGTCCAGCTGTGCCATTGTACAGCCGAAAAACTAAGAAAGAAGAGTCGCTAGTTACATGGTGTTTGAGTATGCGTTCCAACTGTCTTTTTATTTTTTCTAAAAAAATAAATATATCTATTTTTAGATTATTTTAATATATAAATGTTAAAAATAAATTTTGAAGATGGAAAGTATAAAATCTGAACAAAAAAATGGTCTTTTATTATGGTTTTTTTATCTTTTTATTTTTATTTACACGGTAGAATAACACTTACACCATTAATTGCTCGGATAAATAACCTTGTAAAAAAGAGGTTTTTTTTTGTATTTTTATTTAAAATTACATAATTAACCTTCAAATTTTCAAAAGAATAACTTTGAAATACATTTTTATCTTTGTGCCATGGATATTTTGTAATAATTATAAGCCTTTAGGGTTTTTTTTGTACTTTATCTTATTAAAATATTAATAAATCATCAAAATATGTTTAATACATGCCATGAAAAAACCCAATCGCCATCTCATCCTATGCGCAAGGATGTGGCGCACCTGTTGGGTGACACGTCTAATCGAGACGGATGATAGTTCGGCGGTGATGGATTTTTTCTCCCGTCCTTTGTTTCTCTTTCTTGAACCTTGATTTTTGTATAACGCCTTTAAAAATTTAGTTGTGTCCTATATTTTATATTTGTTTTGGGTTTAGTCCCTATTCTTTTTATTACTATTTTTTATTATTTATATTTTTTTTATTTTCTCCTTTGGAATTTTAATTTATCTTTTCAAATTTTGGTCTTCATTTCTTTCATTACTTTTTTTCTATCATTTTCTTCGTTTATTTTGTTTTCAAAATGATCTTTGATTATTTTCTTTGAATTATTTTTTGTGCAGGACTTGGTGCTCATTGTTTATTTAAAAATAAAATTTATAATTATGTAGATATTTTTTTTAAAGTCATTGACGATAAATGAAAACAAGTCTGGTAAAACCAAGAAATAAATATAGATCAAGATATTTAATATTGTAATACGTGTTATTCACCTGGTTGTGTTTAATGAATTTATTAAAATCAACTTGTAATAGAAATCGACACACAAGTAAAATTTATCAAATAAAATAAAAAGAAAAAAACATACTATGCAATGCTGCACATGTTAAAAATATTATAAAAAAATAAATGTTTTTTTATTTTTAGAAATAAATTTAATATGTAAAAATATATAAAAAATACAGGTGAATCATGCTAACTTCTTCAAAAACCAAACACATACAATACAATGAAAAAATAATCACTCTTTAAAAAAAGGCTAAGCAAGCGCCAAAAAAAATTCACATGGAAACGAAATACAAACTTAAAAAAATATTTTAAAAACAACACTTAAAAAAAAATGAATTTGAAAAAGCTCAAAACTATATAAAAAAGTAAAAAAAAAAAGAGGCCAAATCAAGCGGCCTGCCCATGAATAAAATGCCCGTATACATATGTTTATTTTTTTTAAGGTAATAGAGCAGATGACATATTGTTCATCCTAGTTCAGCTTAAAAAAAATAGATGATGTGTCATTTAAAATTTCTAAATTCTAAGCACTATGGTAACTGTAAAAACAGGGCGGCTGGTTTTTTATTATAAAAACTTATTTTCAACTCCAAGCACGCAGACAATATACTATAAACCTTATTAAACCAATTCATAATCTTCAAAAGCATAAAAACCCGCATCAAAACCTAAAATTAACTCGAAACTATAAATAATTTTCGAGCTTGTTTTTAAAGCACTTTAAAAAAAAATACTTAATTTGAACTTCCATTATCACATGAAACCATTCAAAACATAAATCTACCACTATGGTGTCCAAAATCGCTGTAATGATAACGTTTTTTATCCACGTTGGAATAAGGCGATCACCTCTCTCTCCCTTTACCCAAAAAAGATTGGAAAATTATAAAAATAAAGTTTAATATTAAAATTAATTTTTTATAAATTAAATGGACTAATTATCTAATAGTTAAAAAAGATCGGATATTCAAATTTACATTTTAAATAAAATTGAATGCCACCACCCTTTTTACCCATATTTTCACCCCAATCCTCTTACTTTCAAATTAATCATCTCTTGAAAAATACCTGCAACAGGATGCTAATTTAGATTAAAAAGGGCTCAATTATGTAAAATAAAAAACAAAGGATGAAATTCAAAATAAAAAATATCCTGGCTTTGTTACACAGTGATTTGTAAAAGAATAAATAATGATTTTAGCCAGGGCATTTTTTCTCGCAAGGCTTAAATTTAGCTATAATATTTTTCCCACAAGTATATTGATTTTAGTGCTTGGTTGTTATTTTATAATAGAAAAGATAGAACTTGAGGTATATAAACACATCTAGTCCCGGACATGGAGATAAAAATTTGGTTTTTTTTTTTTTGGTAATCCGGGGTGTCCGGGCCAGCTTACGCGCCACAACTAATCCCCAGATCCACTGAACACCTGCAAGCCCAGTAGACATGTAAGACACCGCGGGGATGACAGACGTGCACGCTAGGGCTCGAACCCAGGTGACAGATATAATGGTTTTATCAAATTTTCTATCACTCTAGCTAAAGGAAGATGGAGATGACAGAGACACAGCCAAAATATTTTATTTTTTCCACAAGCATTCATAGTAACATTTTACAATTTCAATCTTTATTTTTACTTTTAGATCTAGATCATTGATTTTAGCTAATTTATTTCCACCATTAGATCTAAAAACTGTAAAATATAAAACAAAAATCACAAAATATGAGAAACATAGACGAGAGGAGAAAGGTAAATTATTAGGCGAAAGGAATCCAACTAAATTACCTATCAAGATTGTTATAGGATGAAAGCTCTCATCTTAAATAGCTCATAAACATTTAATATGTGAATTTGAAGTTCTATATTTAAAGAAGTAATGATAAATATCCTTAAATCTTTTTTTTTTCTTATCTAAAGATACGATTAAAAAGGTATTTGAAAATTTATTAGCAGTTGATAATTTTTAAAGTGTTGTTTTACTTAAAAATATATTAAAATATTTTTTATTATTTTTAAAATCAGTAAATTAAAACAATAAAAAACATAAAAAAATTATTTTTTTAAAAAATGTAATTTCAAACGCGTTAGAAAACCGTGAATAACGATTTAACTTCGCAAACCTTTTCCAACGTGACAACCTCTGAATGGACCAAAAAATAAACCTCTGATCCGATCCTAACCAAGAAAAAAAGAAAACATTCACACCAACCATAACCCGGTTTCAAGTTTTTGGGCGTTTGTGGGGCCCACCTCATAGGTCGTGCAAAGGGACCCCTCTCAGTGGTCGTGCAACGGGACCCACTTGATGTCGGTATATGGATAGGAACGAGCCACCAGCCATGATAGTATCTGAAGAAGCAACCAGGAGACGTGCCAAGAAGCCAGCACAGTGACACACAAAAAAGAAAAAAATCCGACGACTGATAGAGCCAAAGAGACCCACTTGCAAGGTTGCTTATTTAAATGGAGGACTCCTCAAATGATATGTCCGTCAAAAACATTCCTAATATTTCACGCACTTTTCAAATCCCTTTGGTGCTTTTCTGTGCATTAATTCTTTATATTTTCTATATTCTCCCTGCCTTAAGGATTCCTTTATCCTTTTCACGAATCAAGAAAAGTTATAAAGAAATGGGCGTTCTTGATCATATGTCTGGTATCTTTGACTGCTCTCGTGGCAGTTCAAGGCACAGGAAATACAGGCAATTGCAGGTATGTAACATTTTGCCAACTCTTTTCTCGTACTCCTCTCTTTTTTATACATATAAGCTAAAGAGAGAAACCTTGTTTAGATAGAACAAGCAACAAGCATGAGTTCATGAGATTCCGTCGGTTTCATAGGTATAACATATAAGCAATTGCAGGTATGTGTTATTGCCACAACTCTTTAACCTCACACAATTTTTTTTTTTGTTATATATATATATATATATATATAAGCTAAAGAAAGAAACTGTCTTGACAGACCAAGCTACAATCTTGAGCTCTTGAAATTCAGTTGGTTTCATAGTTAGAACATACAAGCAATTCGCTCGTAGTCTTGTCTGTTGTATCCTTGAATCTTTCCTTGGATAATTTCGCGTCGCCTTTTAAAATTCCTTAGCAATCCCAGATCTCTCTTATGGTTTTAGACTCAGTTTTTGTTATTAAACGATAGAAATTGCTCAAGGTTTTTTCTTACTCTAAAACTAACAACTTCTTGAATCGCACGGAGAAGTTTTCTTATCGATTTGTATCCATGCTAAACTCGGCTTGACTCAATGGATTGATATGAAAATTTGTAAACCGAGCCCAAACCCTAAACCCAGCTAGATTTTGAATTAAACTGGAAAAAATATCGATTCCGATTGATTCCATCTAAGTTCGGACAAGAAAAAAAATGAATTCGTTTTAATAAAAATAACTTAAAACTCAATTAACCCGATAACTCGCATGTTGACCCACCACTCTAATGACATATATATACTTTCCCATATCAATGCTTGTAAACGATCTGGTTCCATGGCTGTACCTTTGAACTAGCAATGAATATAATTTTTGAAAAATGAGAAGATGCTCATTATGTCCCTCACGGGTTCTCTCTTAAAGTGAAAAAGATCACCATCATAAAGAAAGGCATTTTGGTATCTTCCTCATAAAAATTAAAATAGCAAAATCCCTTGTGGCCCACCAAATGTTTCTGATATTTTTATGCCCTTGTGGCCCACCAAATGTTTGTGATATTTTTGTGAGTTGCCACGCTGACATTGAGTGATTGTTTCAATGTGATGATCAGACGGTGGAGGTGAAGATCCGCTTAGACTGCGAAGGATGTGAGCGCAAAGTGAAGAGATCACTAGAGGGAATGAAGGGTGTTAGTCAAGTGCTTGTGGATAGAAAGTCAAACAAGGTGACAGTCGTTGGATATGTGGAACCAGCAAGGGTGCTTGCTCGCATTGCACATCGCACGGGTAAGAAGGCAGAGCTGTGGCCATACGTGCCATATGACACGGTGGCCCACCCTTACACAGCCGGGGTTTACGACAGAAAGGCCCCTGCTGGGTACGTGAGAAGTAATCAGGACCCACAAGTGTCCCAGTTCGCACGTGCGAGCTCCTTCGAGGTTCGATACACTACCGCTTTCAGTGATGAGAACCCAACAGCTTGTGCTGTTATGTGATGATCGTGATTGTAGTTAGTTTATTTTTGTGCTTTGATTTCAAGGCTTTTAATTATGTTTTTAATTTTCCTTTCTTGCACGCTGTAGTCTTTATTATTATTCTCTATCTGTATTTTGTTTTTACTGGTATTTCTAAGAAATGAAGTATTTGCCTGCTCTAATACATTACCCCATGATGCACGTTCATTTGAAAGCCTGAAAAGCTAGTAATTGATTATTGTCGCCTTTTTTATTTATTTAGAAATTATATAAATTTATTATAAAATTATAATTATCTCTGAAATAAATTGATTTGTACCTCACAATTTCGACAAATTTATATTATTTATGAGTTTGTTTTTGAGATAATGATTAAATGAAAATGAAAATTTTATTTTAAATAAATCTTCATTTTCATAAAGCTGAATAGGATCAAAATCAAAGTCCTAAATTTTTGCAATTAAAATTAGAAATACTGTTCTCAATCTTTCCTCTTGGAAGTGACAGAAGCGATTATCGTGCGGTTGTAATTCAATGCCCACACACACACACACGTGTGTGTGTATTATATATATATATATATATATATCTCTCTTAAATAAATGCTTGCTTTCTTAAATGCAATAACTTGAAAAAATAAATTGGAATAAGAAAAACTGTCTTAAAAAATACACTCATAATTAAAATCCAACCATCCAAAGAGTCTACGACTCATATAATGTAGTGAGTCGAATCTTTAATGAAAACGAGTTTAAGCTCGTATAGTTGGCTTCAATCAAGTCTTGGACTCCATGTTTTTCAGGTCAATATACTAGGCCGGGACTAAATCAACTTGGGCTTTATTCAAAAGAAGAACTTGGTCTTGGCCCATTTCTCTTAACATATTTCGCGGGAAACTAGAAGACCCTAAAACTCCAAGTAACAGCACACAGTCACACACACAAAGGGGGGAAGACAAGAAGAAAAATATCTCGAGAAAGAAAACGAAAATGGCACCGGTGGAGGATGATCAGGATGTGGGACAAGATCAACTTGATGAAGAATTCTCTGTATGGAAGAAGAACACGCCAGTTCTCTATGACTTCGTCATCTCTCACCCTCTCGAGTGGCCATCTCTAACCGTCCAATGGGTACCACTAGCAACTCCACTGCCTCACTCAACCGACCCGTCGTCTTTCTCCGTTCACAAGCTGGTTCTTGGGACTCACACTTCTGATGATTTCCCCAACTATCTCTTGATTGCTGATGCTGTGCTGCCCACTTCGGTCGCCGAAGCCAAGATTGACACTAGTGGCAGTTCTACGAATTCTGTGATTCCTAAGGTGAGATTTGGCTTGCGGGGCTCTTTTTCGTGCGAGTATTAAGTGTTTGGTGAAATTACTGACATGAAATGTTGTTTTTTATTGTTGGTTTTTTTTTGGGTTACCAGTGTTTTGATTCAGTTTTGAGCGAATTCCGTGATTCCGAAGTTGAAAGTTTAAATTTTGGGTTTTTTTTTGTGGTTATCAGTTTAAATTTCGTTTGCAGCCTCAGGTCCACGATTATTTTATGATTCAGGAGGTCAAATTTAATTTTTTTTTTGGTTTCTTTGTGGTTGTTGAGTGTTTGATAAAATAGCTAGCTGAATGTTGTTTTTGAGGGTGGTTCTCTGGGTTTTCAAGTATTGTTTTCTTAGTCTCCCGAGTCAAATTTAGGGCTGTAATCTACTAGCTGAAGTGTTACAACATGTGTTGTATTTTTGCATGATATGCATTTGATTGTTTGAACCCCTGCATTGCTTTATTATTTTTGATTGATTTTAACTATTAATTATCAACTCTTACATTTGTATCTGTCTTGAAATAGTCTATATATTTGCTTTCCTTGCTGCTGCGACATGCATTCTTATTTTCAGTTTCCAATGAAATTGCTGAATGTGATTATTAAGTTATGACGAGGGTGTTGCTTTTTAGGTGGAACAAATAATTGAATGTGCTATATTTTTGTTTCAAGAACTGTTCCGTGAACATAAAGTTTTTGCTCAAATTTTTGCATTTATGCATCATCTCCTCAATTATCATTGGAGACAAGTATTCTTTTGATGTCTGAATAAAAAAGAAACACGTAGCTGATTTTTTTTTTTGGATTAATAGGTGGAAATCACACAGAAGATTCGTGTTGATGGAGAGGTGAACAGGGCACGAAGTATGCCACAAAATCCTGCTATTGTTGGTGCAAAGACTAGTGGTTGCGAGGTTTTTGTGTTTGATTCTACCAAACAGGCAGAGAGGAAACAAAGGGATGGCTGTGATCCGGATTTAAGGTTAACTGGCCATGATAAAGAAGGGTATGGATTGTCGTGGAGTCCATTTAAGCAGGGTTATCTTGTGAGTGGTTCACATGATAATAGAATATGTTTGTGGGATGTGTCTGCCGTTGCTCAAGATAAAGTGCTTGGTGCTTTGCAAGTTTATGAGGTAACCTCAGGACCTTTTCTGTCCCTTTTAATCAATAAAGTTAATCTTTGCAATCATGGTGTGTGCTAAATGGTTAATTGTTGGAGTTGGAAATGCTTTTATAGGCCCATGAAAGTGTGGTTGAAGATGTGTCATGGCACTTGAAGAATGAAAATTTGTTTGGTTCTGTGGGGGATGATTGTCAATTAATTATCTGGGACTTGCGCACAAATCAAATCCAACATTCTGTTAAAGCTCATGAGAAAGAGGTGAAGCAATCTCACCTCGATGTTTTTTGTATGCTTGTTTTTCTCATGTATGCATGTTTTATTGTTTTGGGAATACCTGCCTGTCTACTTGGTGTAATATTAGTGACTTTCTTTTTTGTGGCTTTGCTTGTGAAATCTTCATTTTGATCTTGAAATGTTTTTCTTTCTCGTAACACTTTGTTTCTCGGTACCAGATTAACTATCTATCGTTCAATCCATACAATGAATGGATTCTGGCCACAGCTTCTTCTGATGCAACTGTTGGTCTGTTTGATATGCGGAAGCTGACTGTACCACTGCATGCTTTACGTAGTCACACGTATGTTTTCTACCTCTTGTATGATTTTGAATATAGTTGCATGACCACAGCTGTTATTCTGCATTCTGAAAGGTTTTGCCCTTTTGGAATGCATTCATTCAACTGAACTGTCTTACAACTTTAGGAATTGTCTTTCTAATGTTTTAGCTGCATTCTTCAATTTTTCTATTTCAATGGGGTTTCCACGGATTACCAATTAGAGATGCAAATAGTTATAGTACACGTACATCTGAACCTTGTATTTCGAATATCACCAGTTGTGCAGCTCTCTTTTCTTTATTGGTATCGAGAATGGAAAAATTTTCTGTACTTGCAAATCGATGTGTTTGTATCGTCTTATATTAACACTGCAATAAATTTTGTGACCGGTGTTGTTTAAGTTTTTGTTTATAAAAAAGAGACAAGTGATATGCATTCTGGATGGGCCTGCATTCTGGCCCCTGGGTGGTGGCATTTCTTCTATATCTGTAGTTTATTTCCCCATGGCATTGACTACTATCTGTTGGATGCTTATTCTGACAGAGAAGAGGTATTCCAAGTAGAATGGGATCCTAATCATGAAACAGTGCTAGCATCCTCTGCTGATGACAGAAGGTTGAACGTTTGGGATCTGAGCAGGTATTTTCATCAGACATTTGTGAATATGTTCAAAGATGGAGTAATTTAGTTTTGATCCATTTCCCTTTAATAGTATGACGTGGTTTTCTTTTGCTCCATTTCTCTCTCATTAGATGCCCTAATAGAGAAAAATAGTCGATAATTTTTGTTTCTTATTGGAATAGTTGTAATCAACTCCAGCCTTTGTTAGATTCAGTGATTAGAGATGGAGTTTGGATGATCTCTTATCCTTCTTCCTTCTATTAATTAAAAAGATGAATACGATACCTGAATTGCTAGTTGACTGTATAGCTTGGTCATTAGCAATTGCCGCTTACTACAGTGTTTAGCAACTTCAAGTGATCAATTATACGATCTCCAAATCACTGGATTTTCATCATCATATGAAGACCTTAACCATCCAATAAAATCCCTGTCCTTTCTGGTTTTATCGATAAGGGCTGGATATGTTATGAAAATATTATTGTATGTTCCATGAAAATTATCTAACCACTATCTTGATGCCTTCAGGATTGGTGAGGAGCAGTTAGAGTTAGATGCTGACGACGGCCCACCAGAACTTCTTTTCTCTCACGGAGGTCACAAGGCCAAGATATCAGATTTTTCATGGAATAAAAATGAACCATGGGTCATCTCAAGCGTGGCTGATGACAACACACTTCAAGTGTGGCAAATGGCTGAAAGTATCTATCGTGATGAAGATGACATAGCATCTGCTGAGGAGCCACCTCTAGCTGGGAAATGAGCGAAAAGCCGATCTTCGTAGCTTAATTAGGCAACGAGACGATGATTTGTTTTTAACCTTTGCACCAAACATGGCCAACTTCTGTTAATTTAAACATTTTATATGCAATTTGTGCCCCTTCATGCTTAATACTTGTTGATCTGAGATGAAAACCGGATGGCTTTTCCGTGTTTCATGGGATTACTTGTTTGGGAGTGAGATTACGGTTGTTTTTTTAAGAACTTTTCATGTTAAAATATGTTAATATGATTTTTTTTTATTTTTTTAAAATTATTTTTAAGATTAATTCATTAAAACAATTCAAAACTTACAAAAATATTAATGTTTTATAATAAATAAATAAAAAAGAGCATAAATTTTTTGCATAGCCGCCTTGAAAGTCGCCTGGACCTATATTTTTGCTATCCATGACACCCATCACCACCTAGCTAGTGGCAGTGCTACCGCCTGACTTTATTTAAATTGTATTATCGGGCACCTAAATAGTTCAAGCAAGCCATTTTATGGCAGATAATAATCTGAAATATCAGTATCCAACGCTATTAAAACAATCCAAAGTGCATTCGACTTGGACGTAGAATCCATGATTAGAAAAAAAAAAGACTTGGAGATAGAATCCTATCAAAACAATCCAATGACTTGAACATGGAATCGTGATAGAAAAGACTTGGTGATAGAATCCTAATATAACAGTTCAACTGTACCTTACACGCACAGACGACGTCTATATATATATCTAGGGTTTAAGTATAACACATCAAGTATCATCTCTCACAAAAATCAAAAGAGCACCATGACTGAGGCTGTAGAATTAGCTAGGTTCTCAACCAAGTTATTTATGTGTCTGGCAGGCTTAGCATCTAGTGCGTTGATGTACCCGAATGTATGCATTGCTACAAGAAAGTATTACCCTACCGCTAATCATCACTTGGTATTCCTTTTCATGGTCACACCCCCCTTATACGCAACACATTGTTTTCTTCGATTCTTAGATCAACGAAACTTATTGGACTTGTTCTATAACAAGCAAACAGAACTCATATCCAAAACACGAGAACGACTTGGCACTCTGATTTGCTTTTTACGTGGGTTCTATGGTCTATGGATCTACCTTAACGCCAAAAACAGCACTGACATGGAGCCTAGCTTGGATCTTTCGAAGAATTTTGCTGCAACTTCCATTCTTGTACTCAGCTATGTGAAGTTTATTGGAAAGAGTGAAGATTCCTTAGCTGTTGCCCGTGCAGTTATCCAACACAGTATTTTAGCTGCAATTCTTGCCATGCTCGATGGTCTACACATGAAATCTTTAGCGATAGCACTTTCACCTATCATACCTTCAATCATTGTACTGGTGAGTGTGGTCTCTGTGTAGTTTTCACGCCCCGCCTCTATTGAAAATATCATATTTATTAATTCTGATCAACCCCTCTCTGTGATTATTTTTTTTCCCGTTTTTATGCTTAAGGTCACTCCTAAGATGGAGAAGCTCCACTTGGATACTGAGAACCTGCAGGAGGACGAGGGTAATTAATCTTCCTTGACTTTGCGTATATCAGAAAAAAGAAAGAGAAAAAAAGTTTCGGGTTAACAATTTTGGTGCCATTAGAGAAGTTAATATTGGCGTTTTTCAACTTAATCCTCAATGATGATTTGGTTTGGTTTCTCTTTCTTTCGACAAAAGACTTTTCTCTTGAAAAGAAAAAACATAAAATGTCTCCGTTTCTGTTCTTGTCTCTGCCCAACCATTGTTAGTCCTGATCCTAATTCCTTGAATTCAATTCTTTTGCAGGGATATATTGCAAAGAATAGGAGGAGACACAAGTGCGTGCGTTGATAAACTCTCAAGACATGGATTTTTTATGATGGAAAAGATATTATCTCATGTAAGAGATATATGAAATTATCTCACTTGATTTCTTTAGTTAGTTTCTTCACCACCCCGTATTGTTATTCTTCCTTCGAAGTACTTATTTTAGAGTTTTAATTTCAATATTGGTTCTCATGTTTTTCCCTCCCTTGTTTTCCTCGAATTTAGCGATTCATTTATTAAGTCCGCAAAGTGTAATAGCATAGCATCTCCTATTAATAGCCAAGAAAATTAAATGTTGAAATGGCTCTTCATTTATTGATGCTGACGAAATTAATGGGATGTTAAAATCCCTTTATCCATGGTTAAGAATAACGAATAAAAATGTTTTTTTTTAATCAAACACATTTTTATATTTTAAAATAAAAATTATTTTAAAAAACAACTATACTTACACTTTCAAAAAACCTAATATTAAAATTACCCACACTCGTCAAATTTACTTTCTTCACTGGAATTTTAATGTAAATCGTGGGAAAATGACAGATTGAGAGACTTCAGAGATATGCCCATTGATGGGCCATATAAAAAGCAATCAATGGGCATATTAGAAGTCAGATACATATTTATTAGTTATTGGCCTAGGAGATGCTTCTCTTAATTATTTTTTTATAAACTCCATGGAAAAAAAAAGAGAATTTCATAAAGAAAATCGAGAGAAGAAAATTAGTGGAACTATTTATGGGAAGGTCCTGGATCCAAATTTTCTCTTTTAATAACTAGTGATTTTTTTTTACTTTTATGGGCCATAGAAGAGAGGCTTCTTCTTTAGGGAAAAGAAAGGAGGGTAAAAAGCTTGCCCCTTTGAGCTCAAGAACTAAAGGACGCGACAAGACTATAATTCATAGAGAATAAATTAAAGTATCTTGGAAGACAACAACACAGCACACATAAGTTGATTAAAAAATATTTATTATAGTTGAATAAAAAATCACACATACAACCAGGCATGGTCAGCCAGAAATTTCACGGATCCAACATGAATAAAAGGCCTTGTGTTGCTCTCTTCACGCAGCTTTGGGAGGAGAAAAAACACAAACAGATATGGTGCTTCTACATACGAGGGTGCAAGTAGCTCTGCTCAAATTGTGGGGTCAAGGAAGTTATATTGTGCAGTTATGATCTTTTTGCTTATAAAATTTGCTGTAGAGCTAAACATTCAAACATATAACCAAATAGCCATCCATCAAAATTGGTAGTTTTCTGATTCCCTGTCAGCCTGTAACATATATCCTCACAGAGATGGTTACCCTACCACTCACTGTTTGGTCTTAATCTCGTGCTAAGGGTGAACCCAGAACGAGTGTACCCAGAAAACTAGATGGATTCTAGGAATACTTTACACTTTGAAAATAACCAAGGCGAATGGATGAGAAACTGAGGACATCAGTTATTTGTAGAACTTTTATCAGATCTGTGTTTTTCTAAAGCACAGAATTCATTCTGATGGTTTACTGTTGGTGATGCTAAACTTCATTCATCCAAAGATATGCATTATCTAAATTCTAATTTTCTTCCTTCAATGACAAAAAATAATAATAAAAAATCCAGTGAAGTGAAGCAATCTTGACATCCAAACGATAACAATTATCCTCCAATTAACATAATCTAGTCGGTCCAAAACTGCTTTCAATTCGTAACTTTTTTCGTGTCTCTAAATAAAATGAGCAAAAGCAAGAAAGACCATGTTAACTAGAGACAGAAGTTGAAAGGGGCAGTAAATCCAACTTACCCCTTGAGGACCTTAAGGCTCTACTCCACCATTTCCTTACAAAGGGTGCATAAATAAGAAGATTAGCAGCTTTCAACATTAAATTGACAGCCCTTTCACTCTAAACATACTGTGTCTACTTGAATAACTATTTAACACAGAATCCTCTTTTCCCTTGTTGCAAAGAAGTACCAAGGTACGAAACAATATTGAATTTGGAAAGATTAACCTCACCATCCCTTGCTATTCCTGTCTCAGTCATGGCAAGCAGCAAGTTCTGAACGCAAATTTCACAATTCAGAGGACACTCGGATTGATTACAGACAGCGAATTGTTTGATTCACTAATGAAACGTCAAACACGTTCCCACCTTACCAAATTCTGTAATTCAGCAATAAAGAAATCATATTGCTTGGGAATGTAAAAATTCTTAAACAAACTGCCAAAACTTGTAAAAAGACAGAAGAAAGGGGACCGTATCAACAATATCTTCATCAAACAACACCACTCCTACTTGTTGTTAAGGTCAAGCTTGGATATAAAGAAAACGGTTGATTTAAAGCTTTGTAAACGTAAGTTGAGCTTCATAGAAAACCATAGGTCGGTCTCCACTCATAAGTTCTACTAGCAAAAGATCCATCAAGTCTCCATTTTACAAAGGATTTTTTCAACCAATTTCACAAACTAACCAAACACCAGCTAGGAAACTTCAGACGAGTAACCCAACACCTAGATGAAGAAATACACAAAATGAAAAGGGAAAAGGAATTAAAAACTAACCACACCCAAAAAGGCATATTGATGAAGCTGATGCTGCCACTCAACAGAAGTACTTAGTGGAAGCACATGCATCCTCACTGAAAATGCTGACCTCAGTTTGACAGTTCTTCAACTTACTGTTGCTTCACAAGCCCCTCCTAACAGGATAGAAAACACCACAATCAGTCACAAAATCCAAATTTGGTTCATTAGCTACTCGATCAATGCAACTAGAAGAAGACATCAGCAGTGTAGTCCATACCATTTAAAACACCTTAACCTTGTATATGGCTGGAAAATACCATTTAATACACATGATCATACCTTTCTCCAGTTTGGGATTGTTTTTCCAGGTAACATACAATGTGAATGAGATGACTCTTTGAGATGAAATGAGAACAAGTGCCTTAAGCAAACTTTCCATGGAAGGTCTCACTTATATCCTTTTAACATTCACTTCATTCTCTATATGCAATCAAAGTCTTTTATCACAGGAATACATGCTTTATAGTTGCACGGAAAGCAAAACACAGCAAGTGCTTGACCTAATTTCCAGAATTCATCCCACTACAGTTTATAATAACAAGGCAAACAACAAGTTCTTCTTAAAAAAATAGATCAAACCAATTATACTCAAGTTGGTTGTTAATCAATCAGCTCTTCCTAAATCCACAGTTCGATTAAAAGCAAAATATTAAGAACAATGAGTTTCACCTTTCCTCTTGTTTGCACTGGAAGAATTGCCATTCATTTCCTCATTCCCAATGCTACACCCAGGTAAGTCTCTCATTCCTGAATTCTGATACTCCATACACTGAAGGTTCTCAAACTCACAACTGTTAAACCCTTGTCCTTTCAATGCTTCACCTTCTCCACCTTTGCCATCCAACCCAGGATGCTGGCAATAAACCTGATCATCACACCTTATATTACATGGATTTATCACAAGAGAACCAGGAAAATTGGTCAAATTCACATTATTAGCTGATTTCTGATATGGAAAAGATCCAATCTCCCCTTCAATTCTCCCCCTGATGTCTACAAGTAAACACTTGAGCCTTGCAACCTCTCCCTCCAATGCAGCCTGTCCTTGCAGCCTCTTTAGTAACTGTTGGTTCAAAGCTCGCAAACGCTTAACTTCATCCTCCAAAGAGGCAGCCTTTGCCTTCTTCTTCTCCCTATACTTTCGGACAGCCTCCCTATTGCCCAATGGCCGTTTCTTTGACTTTTTCTCTATGGACTCCGCAGTGTCTTCACTCTCAACCTTGTCCTCAGAAGAGGACAAAAGTTTTGTATGTGCATGAAAGCAAACGTGTGTGTGAGGATTATCGGGACCAGGAGGATTGCATGTGTGTGTATGAGTACAAGCATGAGGAGTATCCTTCAATAGCTCATCCAAGAAACCATAAGAACAGCTGCTTGGAAGATCATCCATATTCGTACTCAAAAACAGTTCTTGGTTTGAATAATCTAACTCTCCATCGTCCATTATAGCACAAATTTGCCAAACAAAAGAAAGGCAGATCCAAAATCCGATGAAGCAAGTATAGATTCGAAATTTTGATGCTGACCCGGATGATAATTTCAATCGAACCCTATCTTTTACCAGAATTTAGTAACACCCAGATGAGAAATTTGTGAGCACCAAAATGCACTCCTAAGCTGCAAAAGATGGATTTTAAGTAAGCAACTCGGAAAATCCACCAAAACCCAAACCCAAAATGCTAAAATATCACAAATTCAACTAATTCAACCCCGATAGCAATCAAAGCAAAAAAAAAAAACAAACACAACTCGATCAATGGAAATAATTATTCAAAAAAAAAAAAAAAGATATACCATGAACATGAAATCAAAAGCAGAGAAATTAAGACAATACTTCGACAAAACTAAGGTTTATGTGGCAACGACCGAAAGAGAGAGAAGGAAATAAAAAGACAGTCAAGACAGAATCCATGAAAAATCATAACCATAATCATAAATAACCCTAAACACCAAGTGGCAGTTCCTCAAAAAGGAAAAAGAAAACTTAAAATGGAGACTAAAAAAGCTAAATAAAGTAAAAATGAGCGTACCAGAGAAGATGAATTTGGTTCTTATTCCATAAAAGAAAGATAGAGGGAACGAAAGCAAAGGTCTCTCTTGTAATTAACGCAGTCAACAATGAAAGACGATAGGTCCCCTTAGCTGTCAATTTATAGGTATTTGAGGGACTAGTACCTCAAATTACAAAAATATCGAGAAATTGTATGGTCGATTTTGTTTTATGGTGTGAAGACATATATTGTGGGCCATCCTGGTGAGAGTTTTCTTTGATCTAAATCATGACCGTCCACTTCTTAGATTTACAAGAGAATTTGGTTTCTTTTATTAATTATTAGTTAATTGTTTGTCAGAACATATCCCCCAGGTCAATTTCGTTAATTAAAAATGTTTTTTTTTTATTAATTTGTCATGGGTAATTCATGAAAATTCCAAAATAATAACTTTGTTAAATTAAATTTGAATAAACAATGATTACGTCATAATTTTTTTATTTGTTTCCAAAATAAGATAAATCTTACGAGCAAATTTGTGGATTATTGCATTTTGTTATAATGGAAAAAACGAAATGGATTCCCGGTAGATTTAGAATTATTTAAATGAAATTAATAATTCTATTGAACAATAGATTTAAAGTTTAAACCCATAAAATAAAAATAAAAAACAATTTTAACCACCAAATCAACTTTAAAATTAATATAATTAGTTCCTAAAACTTGGACGCTTAGATTCAATTTGGGGAAAACAGAAGAGGTTGGATTGATCAGTAGAGATTCAAGATTAGAGCTAAGACTGACATGCACTCACGATCTCAAGACACGTCTAAACTCTTTTTTCCAAGTATATAACATAATTAATGAAAATAATTATAACATAATCAGCTTCCTTTAATTGATACGTATTTGTAAAGGACAAATAAGTTTTGTTAAAGTAAAATACAACCCCATATTAGCAGCGACAAATACTTTTTACTAAGAAATATATTAAAATAATAATTTTTTTATTTTTTAAAAAATTATTTTAATATTAGTGCATTAAAATTATATAAAAAAATAAAAATATTAATTTAAAATAAAAAAAATTAAACTTTTTAAAAATATTTTTAAAATATAAAAACAAATAATATCTAAATCAGTCACGACAAGAGTTGCAACCAATAAATTTGTTGAAACATCATGGCTTTATGATTTTTTCTTTACCAAATTATTATCAACAAATAAATTCATAAAGAAATGAGCCTATGGATATAGATACATAATAATAATAATAATAATAATAATAATAATAAAACACATAGCCTTTTCTTGATTTTCTCAAGAAAAAGAAAATATAAATTTATATGGTAAGAGTTTAACATTTTTTTTATATCGTTTCAATAAAATAGAATTAATTATTTTCATGCGTGTAAAAATAAAAGCTGCCATTTATCATTTGGTTTTGTAAACATGCAAATCAAATTGTACTTTGGATCACACCCACATTAATGCAATATAATAATGAATTCCAAAATGCTAAATGCATTTGGATCACACCCACATTAATGCACATCAAAAATTCAAATCCTTTCTCCCTCAAATTTTGATTAACTTCGAGGAAAAAAAACTTTGATTTATAAAAACAAATGGGAGATACATTAATTTGATATATGTGAACGTTTTTTTTATTTGATAATTAGATGATGATTTTTACCTTGCAAGCATCAAAATTATTCATTACATCTGATCTCATTAGACAGTTTAATTTAGGATTTGATAGACTTATTTTTATCCCTGATGACCCATTTAATTTTTTAAAAATAATATTTTTTTTAAATTTTAATATTTTTTATTAACTCTAGTTAATCTTCATGATTTATAATCTAAACTTTGTATAAGTACGACTTTTATATAGAGGTAATCATTTTTGGTTCGGTTCGGTTTTTATAAAAAAATAATTAAAATTGATTTTTCTTTGAAAAAAAACCGAAACCAAATCAAAACCTGTTCAAACCGACTGGTTTCGGTTCAGTTATTTTGGGGAAAAAACCAGTTCAAACTAGTGACTTGGTTTCTTCCGGTTTGACTCGGTTTTTTCTAGTTTGGTTTGGTTTTAGGCTTATAAAACCGAAACTGAATCGGTCGGTTTTTTCAAAATTCTAATCGGTTTTTCATGATTTGGTTTTTTTAGTTATTTTTTTTCCAGTTTTCTCAGTTTAATCGGTTTTTTAGTCTTTTTACTCATTTCTGTTACTGAATCATGGATTACCCGCTTATTTTGATAAAAGCATGCCATGTGAATTATAATTTGACTACTTAAAAAAAAACATTATGGATTTCTGATGATCTGGCATTGAAGGTGAATCTGATGGGGAATATAATCAGTCACTGACTAGATCAGTGTTCTTCTTGATGAGCAACTTGATCTATAGTATTTGCAATTTTACTTTTAAATTGCCGGATTAAAACCTTGAAAGAGTGGAATCTAAAATAGAGATAGCTCGATGCCCACGAGGTCGCTCATGTAAAAACATAAAATAAAAATGGAGCAGGTCCAAATATTGGAAAAAGGGAAATAACATAACCCAGGAAAATCCCTCCAGCAAGAATATAATCGTGGAAGGATCACAATTCATGTATTTGCTTCCACTATGCACAAAATCTCTGCATTCCTTTAATCAATCCCCTAATATCACGCTCTTTATATGGAAACCCTCTATACTTCGCTTGAGTTTTAGGCTTAATTAGCTCCTTGATCTTTTATTAAACAAACTAGTAGTATCAACGAAAGCCAAAAACTATTTAAGTTTCCAAGAAACTGCATACCCTGAACACGGTTACTTCATAGCCTGATAATTTACGCCAAATAACAGGAAATAAATTGTGGGTTTATCACAATTTTGCTAGTTTTGTGGTTTTTAGACAGCATAAATTAGTGTCTCGTGGTTTAGAAGTTGTTTTAAGAGTAGAACAAACACTATGTCAAGGTGTATGCGGTTCCCTCCACCAGGGTACGTGTGGAACGGAGTGAAAGGGGAAGCCTTGATAGAGTTGATTAAGGTTAGTTATTGATTCTTAACTTTAGTTGATTCTTGATTTTTTTAGTTACAAGCCAGACCTTGAATCTTGATGGGTTCTTGTTATCATCATATATTAGGCATGGCGTAATTTTGACTTGCAATTTTGTGACAACGTTACTTGTATAGGAAGAATAAGTGGGGGTTTTAAGAGATTAGAGAGGGAGACAGCATAGTTGTGATTTCGTTCTTGATAGCTTGGCTTCAGGTTTTTTGGACCGAAATTAAGTTGATGTTGATTGTTTGGCGGTTCAGGGAATTGATAAAAGATAAACTTTTTAATTACATGTTCTTATTTTCATTAGTTCAACTCGAAAGAACTCGTACATTTCAACTATCTTCAATTTTGAGTTTTTCTTGCTTGTTCAAATCCACAAGCTGGTGGAGTACTTCGAATAATATGAAACTATGCATTAGAGTTGAATAAACTTGATTCTGAAAATTTCCAGAAAAGTAAGCTGAAATTATTGTGCTTGTATAGAAACTCAGGTTTTTTAGTTCTTAATTTCCTCTGCATTTGCTTGATATTGCTTCCGAGTTATGTCATCTTCGTGTAAGTCAGTTTCTCAAGTTTAGTGTTGGCCTTGTCCATTTTAAAGGTCAGGAGAGAAAAGGCCGAGGTTGAGAAGCGAAGGAAGAAAGAGGAGAAGAAGAAAGAGAAGAGGAGGCAAAAAATGGAAGAAGGATTAGAGGGGGGACTGGTTAAGAAGAAAAGGTATAATCCTCACAGAAGGAAGGTGCAACACCGGAGCGAGGATGGCGATGTAAGCAGCTACTATCAAGCGAAGAATGAACATGAATTTCGAAGAACAGAGAGGACTAGTCTTGCCGAAGAGCTCAAGCAGCCTTCAATATCAGACAGCTTATATGAGTCTTTTGGCACCAGCCAGAGTGCCGACAGGAAAGGGCCTGAAAGGTGCCAAAGTCATGGTGAGTGCATTTCTATTTGGTACTCTTTCTGGATGTTATTATGTTTGTTCCTGATACGTGCCTTTTGTGTTTGTTAAAACAGGAAGCGTTTTTTGGATTGATATCCAATTGCAAGGGCATGAGGATCAAGATCTGGTGTTTGGTAAACCAGTGTGCTCTATTACAGCAATGGATTTTCTTGTCCAAGAGAAATCTGAATTGCCCAGAAGCTGCACCAAAGAGGAGTTCTTTTCTACCTGCAGTGAGTCCACAACCATTGCCTTCGAATCGGATAGACCTGGTGTTGAGTTGTGCCATTCATGTTCTCAAACTGAGCTCGTAAGAGATAGGAAGGATGAATCGGCTCTTATATCCCAATACTCTGGAAGTGGCTTGCAGCATACAGAATTAAACTTTAGGGAGTTAGTGTAAATTGGATTCCCCTTCCCATGAAGAGCGGGAACCCAGAATTTGACTATCTAGGTTGGCTCTACGAGACGAAGCCCGAGAGACTGCCTAGAAGTGATTACACTCAAATCGATACAGCTAGCAATGATAGAGTGTCTCATCCAATTTCTTCTCTGTACCCAACAGCTCGGTATTTAGACCAAGCTGAGATGTATGCCTTGCCATTTACAATACCATTCTAAAACTGTCACCTGAATCTGTGCTTCTTTATCGTCTGTATAAATAAACTTGTGTTTGTAAGCCTCTAGTATTTCTATACCCAGCTTTCCTATGATCAAAATGTGATTATCAGCTTTTCTATTCGCTAATGTTTACAGTAGGATCTACATTACAGTGACAATTCATCATAATACAAGCTTCTGTATGCTGAAGCCGTTTTCTGTTACTTTGTTTCTTTCCTTTCTTTTTTGGAGAATCTAGATAGTCAAGCTATTACGAATTGTTGTTGCATTGTTCATTTTTCAGCAGATTTTGATTCAGATAGAGCAAATGCCCTTGTCTGTTAGAAAAATTGCATTCTCCGTGTTTCTTCTGTAGTCTCAAAGATTCAAAAAACAAGCTCTTGATAGGCTTGAACCTTAATCCTCCCTCATTATCACTTTAAACAAGAATTTTACAAGTCTACATCTTCAAAACACCTCGCTGCAGGGCGTCAACCTTTTTTTCCCCCTTAACTGTACAGGCACAAGGTTACATACTATTTGTACAGAATTATGTGACAACCTAGGCTCTGAAACAGGCAGTCAAGAATATTGAATAGAGTGCAAAGTAAACTAATTGAAGCTTGATGATCGGCTCCACCTATCTTTAAAATACTCCTCAATAGAAAGATTATTTCCATGCTCCCAACTACTAAATGATGTGGAATCATAATCAACATCAAGCAATGCAAGACTTAAATGTGACTCTGCACTAGAGTTTGGATAAACTTCATCATCATTATCCTGGTTTTCTGGATCCTGAAGATCCTTATTTTGAGGGTTCACCCACTTTTCCGGTTCTTTATCTCCTCTTAGGAGCTTCAGTATCTGAAAGAAAAAAAAAGGTTAAGAAAATCTACCATGACAACCAAATTAAATTTCCTGAGAATCCAGCCGCAGGTTTAAATTAGTACCTCATTCATTTTAGGACGTAGTCTAGCTGCTCGTGTAATGCAGTGTGCTGCGGCAAGAACCATTCGTTGCATTTGAACCTCATCAAAGTTTCCCTTCAAGTTTGGATCCACTAAGCCTATTGCATTCCCACTCTCTATTATTGGTTTTGCCTGAAACTCACAGAATTTACTGTTATTGATGCTTGTGATTAATAGAGATATAGTATTTTGTAGTTGCGGTGACCTGAGAAACTCTTACCCACAAGACCAAACTCTCTTGGCTCTTGTTCTCGGAACTAATTGGTTTTCTTCCTGATAGCAATTCAAGTAGAACTACACCAAAAGCATAGACATCAATTTTGTCGCTGACTTTCCCATACATGAAAAATTCAGGAGCAAGATATCCAAATGTTCCAACAACATCGCCTAGAGTCACAAACGATGTAGTTGCCGGTCCCCATATTGCCAGCCCGAAATCGGATAACTGTCGAGTAGAATAAAAACAAGTCATGCCATAATTTTGTGATAATTTTCATTTGTGGCTACCGATAATCTGCACGAGTCTCAGCAGAATACCTGTGGTTCAAATCCATCTGAGAGAAGAATGTTTGAAGACTTGACATCTCTATGAATAACAGGCCGAGAACATTCGTTGTGCAGGTAGTTTAGGGCTTCTGCAATTTTAACAGCTATATCGAATCTCAGCTCCCATGACAATGGAGATTTGTCTTTGCTCTTTCCTACACATAGTTTCACATCAGAATTGTTTCTGTCAAGCTTCACTAGTGAAGAAAAACATGTGCAGGTCGATAAAGACTTACCATGTAAGTTTTCCTCTAAGCTTCCTTTAGATAAAAAATCATACACGTAAATGAGATCAGCATCTTTGATGCAGGCATCAACAAGAGGTGTGATGTGCTTGTGGTTCAATGAGGAGATGATTTCAACTTCAAGAGCAAAATCTTTCATTGCTTTCTGGGATGATTTCTGAACCTTCACTGCCACTGGCTTGCCATCCGGAAGAATCCCCTTGTACACACTGCTACATCCCCCTTTCCCAATCAAATTTTCTGTCAGAAAGATCATAAATTTTTTGTCAGGCAAGAGAGGAAATTCAATTAGTCTAATCTCATGTGATTGATTCAGGGTAAAAACCTGAGTGAAAATTCGAAGTTGCGCCTTTCAGAACCTTGTTGCATATGCCTGACAGAAAACTAGGTGAGCTTACTTTCAGCAGAATATCCGAGCCATTTTCTAGTTCACCTGATGCAGAAGATCTACTCCTATTGCTATCTTCCAAGATGTTACTTATCTCTCTTTCTTCTGCTATTGAAACGCGAGGATCTTGTTGAGAGGAGCGATCCGGTAAGCTCATTGCCCACTGTACTACAGACAGTTTCCTGGAATGCAAGTTCAGTGGAATGGCTGAACTTGCTCTTCGGAGGAGGGGCCAACCGGGTATCTGATCCAAAAAATCACCAGAAAAAAGAGAATTTGATCTCTTGTTACGTGCATTTACAGTGCTGCAAACTTCATCCTTTATTTCTCCAATCTCATCTCTTGATAGCAGTTCAAAACTAGATATTTCAGTATATGCTTCAGAATCCCCGAATTCAGATTGGATTTCTCTAAAACTTAAATTTTCATTTATATTAAAACTTGGTTTTGGATCTCCACCGAGGCCTGACATAATCGAAAGCAACATCAATTATTATCTTCTCAGGATCTGATAAATGGATTTTTATTTTAGGACACAAGTACCAAACCTGGTAGTTGATTGTTGTTGCACCTTCTAAACACAATTTTTCCATTGTGGATGGCCATAATATCTGTGGTTGGACGCAGTCGCTTGGCGCAATACTTAGCAGTAGAAGCCCAGACCCTGAAAATGAAATCTATCTAGACTAATTAGAAAAGAAGCATTAAACCATGATTGATGCAGAACTTGCGTTTCTACCTGCCCCTACCTTAGAGCTGCCTGGCTACTGATCCCCACAATTACGGCTACAGCAGCATAGTTCTTTGCCTCTCTAACCAGAGTCCTTCTAACCGAAATCCCTTTGGCTATCTGACCAGAGAGGCCTACCTAAAGCCAAAGCAAAAAAAATCATTGTCATCTGCAACTTTTACTTTCCCACCGGAGGGCCAGGAAAAAGTGCTACAAGGTTTTTGATTACGGACCTTCTTCATGGAACATAGACCATCATATACTTCTAAATAACTATCCAACAAAGGCTTGTCTCTCAAAGCATGGCCTGCATCAACAGCTCATGTTTCATCAAAATCATGCAAAACTTTTTAAAAAAAATAGAAGAAAAACACCACTGAACTGTTGAAAGCATTACCAGAACTTCCACAAACATGAACAGCAACAACACAATCACCAGGTTCAGCAACCTTTGCAATAGCCCAGCTAAGTAGTTCTCTGCTATGACTATCTATTCTTATCCCAACTAACACATTCCTCCTTTCAGTAGCCTTGGCTTCCAGCTCCTCAACTGTCATTTTTTCTTTTATTCTTGATAACTTACTTCCACAACATCAAAGCATCCATGTATATTCTCTTCCTCCTAGAATTCCCAGAAACTCTGCAAATTTATTCTCTTTAACACCCTTTCCACCTCTTGAAACAAGCGTTTCAGTCTCTGCAACACAAAAGAATTTACATGGTCATGCCCAACCACCATATTAGGCACTCACAGCTACCACATGAGAAATATAAATACAACCCATTAATAGATTCCCCTTGAATAATCCAAACTCAGGAAAAAAAAAAAAGAAACCCTTTCTCATTGCATTAATCCACATGCTAGCTCACCATGAGATAAAACTATAAACATAAATACCCCAACAAGATCTTGAAAATACATATAAAAACAAAAGGTGAATCATACATAAGATAAACAAAACAAGACAACAAAAAAGATATGTACCTAAATATTTTTGTACCCATTTTTTTTTTTGAAATTGCCGCCAAAAATCACCACCCACTTAACTGATGAAACTTAAGAGATTATAATTTTTTTTTAATAAACTAAACATGAGTGCTTCGGTGAAGATCAGTTAAACAAATGGGCTAATCTGAAAAAGAACAGTAAAAGCCAGTAAAGAAGAAAAATGTAAACAGGTCAAATCTGGAGAAGAAAGTGTTGGCAAGTAAAGGGAAAAGTGGTCAAGAAAATTTATGTGCGCTGAAAGGAGAATTAAGAAAAATTATGGGAAGTGGTGTTATTTAAAAAAAAAACAAAAACAAACAATAAATTATTTATATATTCTTTATTTCTAATAATTTTAATTTTAGGTCGTTGGGAAACTGGCAAATTTCGCGGGAAACGCATGACAAGGGGCCTTGTTGAGGCTTAACCACCGGCTGTCTCGGGTTGCAAGGTAATCTAACCACATGCTTGAGTTATCTTAGGACCGTTTTTTTTTCCATGCACATGAAATTTCTCATCTTTTGCCAAAACTTAAGATCTAGAATTATTTTATTTTCCAAAGAGTGGGATAAATCTCTTTGTTTTGGAATGGAGAAGTTTTTTTTTATTAATTACAATATTTTCTCAAAGCATGACGTGAAACTAAAGAGCTACTACACGCACCATGCAAAGTGGAGAAATGCTACTTGCCATTTAAATTAGGGACTTTTATTCATCATTAAAAAAATCTTGTGAGGTTAGGTGGTGAGTAGAATTATCATTAATTCATGAAAGGTCTATTTTTATGTTTGTAATTAAATTTGGCTTGAAAAAATATTAAATTAATATTTTTTTATATAGTCTTAATGTTTGAAAAGAAATAATTTAATTTATTTTTAAAAGAATTGAAAAGCAATGCATCACAATATTAATAACACACAAAGCTTAATAGTGTGTAAAAAATAGCTCAAGGGTCAATTTTATTATTATTTTATTTTCAAAAGAATGGATCAGCTGGTCTCCAATCAACAACCATTGTGGTTGATATTAATTCACAGAACAAACATGGTTGCTTGAGGAGATTGTCAAAGCATCTATTCTAGGTAAGGGGGATCACACCTAAATTAGTTTGGTTATCATATTATTAACAACGTGGTCCTATTGCAATATCAACTATATATTATCAACGGAATGAATGGTTTAAACAAATTGTAAGATTTTAGGAATGTGGTTGCGGTTGCTTTTTAAAATGTTTTTCATACTGAAATACATCAAAATGATATTTTTTTTAAAAAAATTATTTTTGAGATTAACACATCAAAACAATCTAAAACAAAAAAATAATTTTAAATTTTTTAAAAACACGGATTGACCAGTATTCCAAACGGGCACACATACAAACATTATCAACTTTTTAGGGTAAATCTTGTTCGGATATCTAAGTCTTGACTTTGGTATTATCTATATTTGTATGCTATAAAACTATATTTATGAGAGGTGAAGATTATCGCTGCTGCATGCATGGTATAGGATGACTCTTTCAGTGGGTCATTTTTTAGGGATAATTTTTAATGTTATAAGACACGGTCCGGTCATTGACTAATTCAAAAAACAATCAAAGTTCAAGTTGATCTAAATCAACTCATCGATCAATAATTCGAGTCTTACACTGAATTTAGCCCGTCTTTTGTTTTTGAGAACCCATGTTTCTATTTCAGTCATGTGTTAACGTGTATGACCGCTATTTCCAAGAACATAAAACATGCCCAGCATAGGCAATATGATGTAACATTCCCAAGATTTGTGCTTATCTTATTTATTTTAACAACTAATTAAAGCTAGTGCATTTCCTTGGACTGGCTCTCCTTTTCTCACTAAATCTTGTCCATAGATCGTTCTAAAAGAGCCGCAGACTCATCTTTGTCAAGCCAAAAGGAAGGGATAAAGTTTGGCGTGAGTAATGAGGCAGCAAGTGAGATCATTCGATCTTGAGGATTATTAGTTGCTACTTTACTGTATAGTTTATAGTCATCTAACTTTCTAACTACGACAAAAAAGGTGACTTTGAAGTTTGATCATTGACCCAAGAGATTGATTAATATTCAAATCTTCAAAGTCTTGTAAGCTTAATTAGCTCATGGTTTTGGCCTTGTACTAGTTTAGAGACTATTAGTGTTTTATACGCTAAATGTTAGTGTTTTATACGCTAAATATATTTATATTTAGCTTAACAGACAATAGATTAAAGAAGCATTGTTATATACGTGCGTCAAAGGTTAATTGAATTTTCGACTACTCTGAAATAATTCTCCAATCTCATGATCGTCCTCTCTCAACTGCTAGCCAGAGATGCAGTATAAACTTCAGTTTTTTTCCACGATAAACAGGCATGTGTATAAGATACTGTTGTCCCGCAGTTGGCCAGGGAAGTGAAGAAGAAAAACAACCTGGGATGGTTAAACAACTTCAGAAAAATGACCATCGACTTTTTAAGAATCTGAAGAAGGTTAAAGAACTCCAAAGATGGTCCCAAGTTTTGAAAGTTCAGTGCTGACAACTTGGCGTAAGTTATTTTGGCAGCCATGGTTTTTTGAGTGGTTGGGCTTAATTCCCCAGTGCTTATCCTAAGGCACAGTATGCCATTTTGGTTGGTCGAGTGTCTTCTTTGTCATATGTGTATGCACAACAGCAAATCTACAGACGAATCAACGTCAATATTGGGCACTTGAAATTTCCTCTGCCAGTCAATTCTTCATTGCATCCAAGGGAGACGCAACACAAATGTTGGCAACTCCACTTGTATACTATTCTTTGACTAGCCAACTAACAATTATACCATTCCTTGATCAGGAAAAAAAACTCTCTCGTCCCATTTTGAACCTTCACAAATCACAACAACATTAAGGCAACAAGTAAAGAATTAATTGAAGGAAATAGATGTAAAAAAAAAAAAAAACTAATGGGATCATAATGTTGATTAATTTCTTTGGGAAAATGGTAATAAATAAATAAAATCTCAAGGACATTGGTCTTTTTGTTGCATTCTAACATGTGTAGGGTTCGACTGGTGCTGGTTTGGAGCCATGTGAAGAAACCATTTGTTAGCAGAAGATCATTGAGGTGATCGAGTGTGTGGCTGGCTGGCCTACGTTCTTCTTTTTCCAAAAGAAGTGTTTATCATACACACACCATCAACTTTTTTGTAATTATGTACATGTTTTCAATTAGAAAGTAGGAACCAAACGCACTTGAGTGCTATTTTATTAAATTATTTGTTCATCATGGAAGCCTTTAAAGCTGCTCCTAATAAAGAAATGCTCTAGAAACCACGGGAAAATAGTGTTCCCCACACTACTAATTCATTAACAAATAAATCACTATGTCACCACAGTGATTTAATTTTTTTTATCCTTAGAGGTCAAAATTAATGATTAACTAAAACATATTTATTAAGAAAATGTAAGATTCAAATATAGAGAAATAAGATGAGGGGGGGGGGGTGGTTTTTTTAAATTTGAGGCTAAAAGGATATTTTTATACTCTAATTTTTTAAATTATAAACTTTTCATCCCTAAAAATTTATAAAATTCAGTTTTGATCCCAAATTTTATTTTCATTATTTTTTGATCCTCGATAGAAAAGATGAAAAAGAAAATAATAAGATTTTGATAATAAAAAGAAAAAGTCTCAGTTGAAATTGATTTCAGCTATATAGATAAGTGGTTTTTTTGTTTCAATAAGTTTTTTTTAATGAGAAAAGTTTATACATGTTTCTCCACCTCTCTAAACTTGCCTAGAATAATAGATGTATACAAAAAAAAAAAATTTAGAACCACTTTCTAAGTTGTTAGAGGTCATGAATTAGAATATATTCAAAGTTTTTTTTATATCAAAATATGATAGAAAATAAACTTCTCTTAACCAGAAATAAACCAACTTAATTTCTTATTGTCAGCATTTAAGGAGTACAAGTGAGGCTCCTTAAGAAAATTTTTAAAAAATAAAAATAAACCTCAAGCGTGTGGACTACTCTAAATCTACACACTCGAGTTTTTTTTTGGAGGCCCGAGAACTTTGGATATATCTTAGCCTCGAAAGTTTGGGTTTTTTTTGCTTTATTTTTTTTTTAATTTTTACTGATTACAGTTGCATTTTTTTTCCTAAATTAATATTTGGTTGATTATTAATTAAGTAATGTAATTTGTTTTTGGTTTGATTTTATTTTTCTCAATCTCTTTGATACTTTGTTAGTTCTTGATTTCATGTGTTTATTTTAAATAAAAAAATATATAAAAAAGAATTGTTAAATCCAATTGAGTTTGTGATATGGGTCTCATATTTGACTAATTAACTTTGAACATGTATGGATCAGGCTCAAATAATTTACTTGTTGCATAAATAATTCTTGATTTATTTAATTAGATATTCATACGAACTTTTTGAATTCCACCATAATTTTTTATATATAAAAATACTTCTAAAATTTACATAAATAGTTTTTTTAAGAAAAAAGAAATATTAATTGCGGGTCAAATAGCTGCATGTTGTGATTAGCTAATTGGCTCTACAATTACAGGGAAAAAGAAATAATTGGTTCAAAGTTTCCATTGGTTGCCACTGTCTTATTGCAACATAGTGATAAATGGGATAAGATAATGTTTAATTATTGTTTTAAAATATAAAAAATAGAGATATAAATATATTTAATTAAAGAAATAAATATATATTCAAATATAATTTTAGAATAAATTTCTATACTTTTAAAAAAAAAAATACACGAGTAACATGTCATTCATCCCTACTATCTCTCTCTCTCTCTTTCAAAATAATAAATAAACACTACCTATCAACATCATAATTAGTATTTATATTATTATTGCATAACACAAACGTCTTAACTTTGGAACAGGCTACTAAGATTAGCAGTGTCGCTTGGCCATTGACATGAAACAGCTAATCACATGAAAGCTGTAACATGCAAAACGAGGAAGGGTTTGTTGCAAGAAATCAAGATTCAGCAGCTTCAGAGTGATATCCTTAGTCTAATCAAATCAAGAATTCAAGATCAACCAAACGTGGAGTATTGGGATTGACTTGTGTTGCCCCATAGGCCCATCCCCACCACTAAAAAAAGATAGATGCTACTGCTTAAAGACTTGCATGCTGTTAATAAGATCGTGTCGAGTTATAAATGGTTAGGTTAGTTTTCTAGTGACAGAGATTTATGCTTTGATTAATATGAGTTTGTTGTGATGTGATGTGATGCTAGCCTGCAGCGAATTGCTGGGATTAATAACTACGGAAGTAAGTAATTTATGGGCCACAGACCTGGTACGATTCATGCCGATCACGTCTTTTTTTTCTTTTTCTTAAGCCGATTTTCACTTATTTTATTTTTGTAGGCGTGTTTCTTATATTAGGATTATTTAAAAATAATGAAAAAACAATAAAAAAATATTTTCAGTTGTGCATGATTGGGATCTTTCTTGATTGTGCATTTATTTATGAAAGAAATTCTTGGCTGCAACCTTTTCTCATATTCAAACGATAATACGAAGAATAAATTTATTTACAAATAAATTAAGCAACAACTCCATTAATTATTGGTTGATTATACGTAGACTATTTATAGTTCTATCAAAACAAGAACATAATACGGACTTCAGGGCCTATCCCATGATACTCTTGAGTCCAGCTCTAGCAGTAGGCTCATACTTGATTTTGTCTACCAAACACATAAGGGCTATCTCAGGAACAGGAGGATCATCAGGGATTGGATCTGTAAGCAGTGAATATACGAGTGAAACCTGCATGAATCCCACAAGAATCACTTAGAATTATTTTAAAGATTAATGTTTTAAGCAATAATAAAATTTTCTTGGTCTGAGCATCTGGAGAATTGGTTAGTTCATGTCTCTTTGATGTAACAGAATAGGAAAGATTCAGGGTAATTTGTGATTTTGATGTGTTCATTCTGTGAAATGTTGCAATCCTGATGCCTTGCTGATTCTCCGAGATGATATCTTGGCTTGAGAACAGCTTTGAACCAGATGGGTGTAAAGGGAACCACAGAATTTGATTTACAATATCCATTCAAGAGGAAAACAGATACCATATTCCTTCTTTCTTGTTCACCTGAATGTGACGTGAGGTTTTGAAATCGCTGTTTAACACCATTTAATAGACATACAGCAGAATAGGAGCTTTTAAAATGTCGATGAGACTCGAATATAATAACACAAAACGATAACTATATTAAGATTCTCTAAGTGCACTAAAACGGGTCACGGATCATGATACAAGAAAGGCTTTGTATTTCACAAGGAAATTCTGCTTAGTCTAGTCTACAATATGTAGATAGCCCTAAAGAAATAAATGTGAGTTAACAAAGCAGCGTGAACCATTAATATACAAATCACAAAGCAACAAATACATAATTTGATTCTCTTATAAGCGCCCCCTATTTTTGTCAGTATTGACTACGGACCAAATCCTTTCTGTTCCTCGAGATAATAGAGATAGCAAATGAGACCAACGCGCCTAATTTGGTGATGTTTTCCTCTAGAATTTTGTTGCAGAGTCACAATATGGAGCAGGCCTTTTGTGCCTGTCTCTTCTTTTTCTTCTTCTGCTTCAGAGGCTGGAGGACGGCCTTAATGGCTGCATCAAAGACCGCTTTGACATTCTGTGTTTGAAAAGAGCAGATGAAACAAGTAATGAGGTAAGCAGCAACCTTCTCTCATGATTTCACATCAAGAACTTAATTTGCATACCTGCTGTGTTTTTGAACTGCACTCAATGTATACAGGAGCCCCTATTAGCTTTCTCAGTTCCTCTCCCTTTCAAAAGAAAATCAAATAAAATGTTTTATTCACTTTATATGGGCTGGCATGATAGTATCCACCATAGAAGCAAGAAGGCAACGTGAAGGCAAAATGATAGTTAAGATGTGACGCGGCAGCAATACCTGAGCTGTGGTAATGGGCACCGCACCTGGGTGATCTATAAAGAATTGCTTATCATCTCGGAGATCTACAGGAAGCAAATTTAATTGTCATGAAACTCAATGCTTGTCCACAAGTTAAGAGAAGATACAAGACATTCTACACTGAGGCAACACAGCTAAAAATAATTTGAAAATCAACGAAAAGAGCAGTGTCATTTGTATTGTGTCAGTTAATTATCTCCAAGTTAATCATTGCAAGAGTATACTTACGACCAACAACAGCTTGAACTAACACATGGTTGTGAAATTCAATCAGAAATAATAAGGTACTGTTGAGCACATTTTTGGCAGATATCAGTTCAATTGGAGACACTTAATCCTGTTCATTTAACCCAAATCCAGAAGAGATAGCAAACAAACGTCAAACATCTAGGTGAGCTACCATACTCTGGGTTTTTAGGCACCGGTAATTGAATAATGAATACATACTAAAAGCATCTTCATTTAAAACACCTGCCATAAAACTTTCTAGATATGCCATGACTCCTCGACTTTCAAAAGTGTCATCAAACCACTAAGTAATTCTATTTTCTAGTATGCTCAGTAAGCCCTTACGGTGAAGTAAGGGGTGCTCGTAGTACGTTTAAATCCCAATCTCAGCCAATTTAATGGTCATTTCCAATATACAACATACCTCCCCCATACTCCAAAGTTCAGTTGAAATGGGCCTTAAAAGCACGCTTGATTGTTAATGTATGCCACTCTTTAAAGAAACATTCAATTAAGCACTCTTGAATAACATTGTGTCATCTCAACTATCCCAAGATGGCTTCAAGAAGCCTCATCTTCACTGACTTAAACATCATGTCACACAAAAGAAAATTAAGTGAGCAGGGAAATTACAGTAGCTGAAGGTATTACATGACACCCATGTACAGACAAGGGATCTTGAAAACCAACTTCAGGATTCAAAGCTATTAACCAGATAGCAGAAAAGGCTAGTCTTAGGCTCCTAGCAAAGAGTTGTACAACATACCAAACTTCTGCATTATTGGCATCTCAAAAGAAAAACAGATTAAGGAAAGTAGGACTTACCGAGCTTTGTCCCAACAAGAATAATTGGAACACCAGGTGCATAATGCCTCAATTCAGGAATCCACTATAAAAGACACAAAAAATAGAAAATTCATTAGCACTTTACACATAACCAGAAATTATAACATTTAAAGAATACAAGATCTTGTGAAGAAAATGTTGGTCTTACTTTCTTTGCAACATTTTCATAGCTGGCCTTGCTAATGAGGGAGAAGGCAAGCAGGAAAACATCTGCCCCCCTATAGCTCAAAGGCCTCAGTCTATTGTAATCTTCTTGGCCTGTGCCATGAAGTCAACACATGAAGTGATTACAAAAAACATTCAAAGACAGCAAGGGAAAAATTATGAATTTGAAACTTACCAGCAGTATCCCACAACCCTAAATTGACAGTGCTCCCATCCACAACCACATTCGCACTGAAATTGTCAAACACGGTTGGCACGTAATCCTGTTTCCCATTTACAGAAAATACAACAAATAGAAACCTTGATGTTAAAACCATTCTTTCCCTATTTCATATTTGAATATTATCAAAACTACATGGAAAAAGAAAGGCAAAAGTGCTGAATCACCATGACACCAATCATATAACAGGGCTTTCCCACAGCTTAAGCTTGAGAGGGAATATTGAATCTTTGAAAACAGAAAATTTCAGTTCATTAAAAGCAGCATTGCAATTTTTGTGAAAACCAAAACTGAAGAGAGAATCCAGAAAACACCCTTTTCTTCTAGTCCTGCTCAACTCAAAAGAATCAAAGCAAGCACTTTTCAGGAATGTTGCAATGAAACACAGTGACCCTCCAAAAATAACCGTAAAAGTAGAACTGGTTAGTGGTCTCCAAGTAGAAAAAACCCACCTAGACTAAACCATTAACTTGTGTGAGGCTAGCTTCAGTTGTTTAACCTATTACAAATTACAAATATAAATCTTAATTTGTTTCCATATTCTGTAACCAACCTAACAAAACCCCCAAGTTAACACTTTGATTAGCCTGTAAAAGGCATGGTCAGTTGACTGGTTCAATTTACCATAAACAGACAAAAAGAAAATGTTCAATTTCCTCCCAGTTTCCACGTTCTCGGGTTACAAAAACCTAATCAGATGCCAAAAACCCTGAACCTTGACCTTCCACTCCAGAAGTTTTTAAGCGAAGGAAAACAAATCTTGATAGCTCCAATTACTTAAAAAAACAAGACTTCGTTGACTTGACAAATTTCAATCTAGAATTATCTATACGTTACTAAAACTTTCCAGGGAACAAACAGGAACCAGAAAAAGACCTAAACTTGATACCCCAACTAAAGGTTTTCGCCAAGAAGCAACACTCCATCAGCTAAAACCAATTAGTTTTATCAACCCCGGTTGACTTCACAAGTATCTTCCATGTTCCGGGCTTTTAAAAGAGAAACACATACCGAAGAAACGTAAGCATGACCTTTCAATCCGGAAGTTGTTCAGACAAAGGAAAAAAAAAGAGTCTTGACTTACTCAATTACTTAAAACTCATGATAGATTGGCTTAAAGGGATATTTTTCAATCTGCAATACTCTTTAAATTTCCCGCATTTTCGAGGGAAACAAACAGGAACAAAAAAAAAAAGATCAAACCTTTGGACTCCAATTTTAGGTTTTGAACCAAAAAAAGCAGCACGCCATCAACTAAAACCAATTACTTTCATCAACCCCACATCTTCCAGTTTCGGACATTTTCCAGGGAAAAAACAGCAAACCAAAACATAGAACTAACCATTACAATCCAAATGAAGGTTTCAAACCAAAAAACCAACACCCCCATCAACTAAAGCTGATTACTTTGATCAACCGCAGTTGACTTGACAAACATAATCTCAACTTTCCCACATTTGCTTTTCTTAAGAACCAAACAGAAAGAAACTAACAGATAAAAGAAAGTAAAAGGTTGTAACTTTACTTACCGTAGGGAAAGTGTTGCTGGTGTAGGAAATAAGCATGCAAGTCTTGCCAACAGCACCATCACCAACAGTGACACACTTTATGAATCTTGAAGCGCTCATTTTCTTTCTTTCTTTCTTTCTTCCAATTACAAAACCCTAATGGTCAATTCTTGAACTTACATATAGAAAATGTAAGAGATTGATGCGAGTCTCTTTAGTTAGGAGTACAAGAAAAAAAATGAAGAAATTTAGTAACCAAGCAAGCAAAACAAGAAAGAAAATTTAGGGAGCTGGGCCTAGAGTAGAGAAAGAGAGAAGAGACAACTCTTGCCAGCTATACCATATACCTATATTTCATGTCCCTATACTTCTACTCCTATCCACCAACACCTGTCACTTGCTATATTTAATTTTTTAAGATTTCCATAAGATTACGATCTTAGTTATAATTCAAACACCTTACATATTCTTAGTCCTTTTCCCTGTTTTCATATTAACATATAGTCTTGAGTGGTTGGATTAAAGTGGTAAATGGGATCATTTTATTAATTGAGCTTTATTGTATCCCTTTCACTCTAAAAAAATTGAAGCACTGCACATTGCATTTGGGATTCACTTCTTCGATGGTTGATTTTTTGTTTTTTTGTTTTTTTATGTCTTGCTTTGTGGACAATCCGTGAGTGAGTAATGATAAAATAAATGAGGCAACATGCATGTGAATCATAAAAGTGTTTTTGGTTTTATTCTAAAATTAGTTTTTGAATATAGTTGTCAGATTTGTGTAATGTCTCATTTGAAAAATCAGGAATTGTGATGTTAATTTCGAGTAAATTATTTTTTTTAAACAATGTTATTTTATTATTTTTAAAAATATATATTAAAAATTCAACCGTGATTTCTACTTTTATTATTATTATTGTCATGATGTGTTCATGCATGATGCATATAAACAATAAAAGGTTGACCTTTTGTTTTTAATAAATTGAGACAAGAGTCATAAAAATATTAATAGAGTTTTCGTCTCTTTCAAATTTTCAAATTGCCAACTTCAAGGGCACATAGTAACGTAATAAATATTACTTTTTAAACTAATTTATATTTAAAAATATATTAAAATAATATTATTTTTAATTAGTTTGTTGCCGATTACCATGTCTCCCGTAGAGTTTCAATTTTCTCAGTTAAATCTGGTACAGGTCAATAAATGCTCCTGTTTTTTAAATCATGTCTGGAGTCTCAAGCAGGTTACATGGAAGTCAAAATTAAGCCTGGAATGCATTTAAAGAAAAAGAATATTTTTTTTTTTTAAAAAAAAAAACTCAATTATCACGTAGTCTAGAATATCGCATACCTAAAAAACAAATCATGCTGTGCGTATCATGTAAGCACGTACAAACTTCCTTTCTCTCAGCATGTTTGGTATGCTGAGTTTCTAGCTATAGCCTGTTACTGTAGTGGGACGATAATGTATTTCTTTATGATTTTATTTTTAATTTTTTAATTTTGGTATGTCTCGAAATATACCAAAAAAAAGAGTAGATGTAGTTCTGGTGGTGCAGAAATACTACATGGCCATCACACCATGGAAAGAATTACGATAACAAGGATGAAAAATTGCTAGACTTTGCCGATGTTACTTCCAGAGGCAGGTTGGTTGGTAAGATTGCCTTCAATTTGAAGCAATTTGACACTTTGATAGGTTGATGACACCCTCCTGCAGCAATATTTAGTAAAATAGTTTAATTGTTTTAAGATAATTTGATATATTGATGTTAAAAAAATATTATTTTTAAAAAATAAAAAATATATTTTAATGTATTTTTAAATAAAAATTAATTTGAACTATAACTACTATCATGTTCTTAAACACCCTGAAGAAGAGGCCATGGCATTCAAGGGGGCCAACAGGGTGTCACAGAAATGGGGGAAGCCACTCACGAGCTGAAACTAGACATGGTTGAGCCTGCAACCTTGATTGGCTAGCAGCGTTGTCCTACCCTGTTCGAGTATATATCCTGACCCATCCCACTCAAGAACTCTCTAACCACCTTAACCTCCATGGAAAAAAATTGTAGTTGTTGAATGTGGTTACTGGCTAAGGGTCCATTGACCCACCTAATCATAGTATGTTTTTGAATCATTACATCTTTGACATGTCAACGGCAGTTTTGTGCTGGAATCTGGCAAGTGTTGAGGTCCCATTTGATGTAGCCTTGCCAGCACCGGTACGAAAGAAGGAAGCCCTTTGACTTGTATGCTTGCATGTATAGAAAAAACCAGATCGGCATGTGATTGATGAACCAATTCCATGAACATCTAAGAGGAAAACAACTCAGAATTTCATTTTCCAGAGCAAGAATCCTTCATTTTCTTAGGCTTACACATGCAAGCATCAACTCACCTTGCCAATCAATCTATCTGTTTCCATGCAATGTTGCTTTCATGAGTCATGATTTATCATCATGACCTAACAATCTTGTCCAGACCTGAGTATTATTGTATTATTTGCCCAAAAAGATACCGATGTTAGCTTGACCTGCTAAAGTTCTGCAGCTCAAACATAGGTTCTGATTACTCCTCAGTAGCTGTAGTTTTTAAGTTTATAGGCATTGGAAATGTCCTCATCTCAATTATCCCAGCAATAAACTCCTTATCATGCAAACTAAATATACTAATTAATGCCAAAAATCAGTACAACACATGGGGCGGTTAGCAGCAAGACCATGTGCGCGAATGGCCAACCCTCTCCTCGAGTTCCTCTCTCGATTAAACATCCTATCCTGAAATGCCACGATCCCTCCCTATCAGCTCCACACCAATTTCTTGCTGATCACAACAATGGAATAAAAATCATGATGCATTGATGCTTCTTTTTCAAACTGAAAGTAGATATAGAGTAGTGGGCAATGACTTCAATGGTAAAACAACTTGCTTTGATGCTGTTTGTTTAGACGGTGCTTTTTTATTTTATTTTTATGTTAATTTAATACACTAAAATTAAAAATATTATTTTAATATATTTTTAAATAAATAATTTAAAAAACCAACAGCTGATATGATCTATGTTCAAACCGAACAATTATGTGGTAAATATCCGCTTAACCTCCCAAAGACAAATAATATCTACTTGCTTGATAATGGTCGAATGAATGCTGTTATAAAGAACTGCATTGCCATGATCGATGTTTCAACTCTGTGTGCTAATTGCTAGGGCAGAAATTGAAATGATAAACATGCAACATCAACTTGTATTTTTCACACAACATGGACACTCACAGCAAAAATAATCTTCCAAGATTTATCACATTATAGAGCCAAAAGGTTCCAAACTCTGCTTGCTCATTTACCTCCCTGCTTCAAAGCAGCAAGCCGTGACTTTTACCTTCAACTCTTCCAGATAATAGATTGCTCCTTCTGAAGTGCAGAAGCGGGACCACCAAGGTTGCACCTCCCACAATGTATTTCAAAATAGCCGTGGCTCTCAAGCATAAAATCTAAATTATAATGTGAGATGTAATTTTCCCCGTGAAGTAGAAAAGGTGTTCCACAGTGAGCAGAAATGCAAGACTCATGGTTCTTCGTCTGAATCAAATATATCTAATTCAATCATCTTTGTTGTCCCCTGCTTGACTTTGTCTACTGAAGCTTGCCCCTGCACGGTTTTCTTTCTTTTTAAATCTGGTTGGTTTTTTGTGACCGTAGATGGATCCAATTTCTTGGTAGATGATTTCCTGAAGAATGACGGATGAATGTTCAATGGCATAGAAAGGCAGACTCAAGTGCAAAGATCAGAAATGTGTGATCGATGGCATCAAATAATTTATTCACCTTTTCTCTGAACTATTTACTTGTCTGTTTTGCGTGGCAGATACTTTATCTGAATTTTTTGAGCTCAGTTTTCCTGCAAATACCAAATAATGAGAATTCAGGCGATGATATAAAATCAACATCAGCAGGTAAGGCCAATGATCTTAAACCTGTGATTTCATTGAGGAACCTTATCCCCTGTGAGTGTGAATTTGTTGTCACTTTATCTGCATTGCTGTTTTTCAAGTACAATAATGAACGAATTAACAGCAATTAAAAAGGTCGCAGTTTTAACACAGATAATGAGCATTAAGCATGCAATCTATGACAAACCTCAATGCTCTTTTGAGTGCCTCCACAGACAATAATTTCACTGGCTGTGTGGGCTTTTTTAATAATGTTTTGTCTGCTAGAGGGTCGACCAAGTAAATGCCTCGTGACTTGAGAGGATCCCTGAAGGCTGTTTTCAAGTTCCTGACAAACGAAAATTACAACTTGTGATAAAAACCTCTTTTTTTATGGGAGTGAAGAGAAGTCAAATTTAAAACAAAGGTTGCAGACAAGTTTCGTTGGATTATGCAAATGTTAAAACAGTAGAAGCTACAAATTGTCAGACGATTCCAAGCGTTGATCACATACCCTCCCTTAAGCTCAGTTCGCACTGTGGAAAACCTCTCTGATGTTTTCTGTAGCAGCAAAACAGGTATAAGCACGTCCATTCTAAAGACATGTTGATCAAAATAGATAGCAGCACTGGAGAGTCATACTTACAGAGTTATGATACCTGCAATACATCCCTTGACGTCTGAAACAGCAAAGTGACCAGAGTCAGACTATCAAGAATCGGAATTGCATGCATTTTTACATAGAAACTTTGATACAAGAACATGAAACCTTACAATTCTCAATATGAAACTAAGTGCTGCTATATAAGACAAAGGACCATATCAATCTTGACTGGGATTGCAGATAAAACTTTCTTGACTGTTGTTCAGGAAAGTTGCATAGTCCTTATAGAATTCGGGCAGAGATAACTTGTATGAAATTTCATATTGCTATAGAAAGTGACATGATTTTAAAGATGCTGAAACATACTTATTTATGACTAGTGTACAAGGCAATCCATCCTTCCTTTTTCCCTTGCAAACTCCATAATCAATTGAAGTACCCATCTTCAATATTTGATTTGCAGAGAACACGCTCAAAGAAAAACCAGTTCCCTACAAAGTAAGAAATGGAAGATTTTATTTCTTTTAGGAAAAAGACAAGTAAACTCGCAGGACCAAAAGAATGCGAAAAGCTGATGATACCACATTGTCCTTGCGAACAGTGCAATTGAACAGTGCAAAAACTGTCCCGGCTTGCTCTTTACAGTTCTGCTGATAAGCATCGCCAAACAGGAAAACAGATATACTGCTTTCGTCCAAAGAACCAAATTTCCATATGCAATAGCTCTTCCCAACAGAACTAGTCTTTGGACTTCCCTTCTCAATCAACACTCCAACAGTTGCCCAACATCCCATGAGAGTGTCTCCCATCAATAAATTTCTACAAAACCATATAATAGAAATCATAAGCCATGATGCAATTCGAAATCCAATTAATCCATTCAACAGATTCACTGTAACGAAGTAAATGGCTTCAAAAATCACAACTGTTTAACACACACACACATAATGATTTGAGGTACAATAAAATTACTTAATAGTTGGTAACCGAACAAAGCGAATTTCTGAGAAACGCTCGCTGAGCTCCACAGCAGTGACCGATTGATTCCTGAAACAGAAATTAATGCATTGAACATAAAACAAAACTAGCCAACTTCTAAGGTTTTCTCAACTCAATTTTAGCTTCCATTTGGTCACTTTGAAAGGAATATAAGTCCATTAGTGTCAACTCTTCTCTCTGGCAAGGGAATGGTATAAACTATATAATTAAATAATTAAACTTATCTCATAACACGAATAGATTAATAAACAGTCAACTTTAACCACCCAAATTGTTTATAAAAGGTACATTTGGGTAACAAATTTAATAGCATTAGTATCTCAGACGGTAAACTAAGTGTTAATTATCATTTAAATGCATTTATTTATAGTTGGATAAAGCTACCTTATTCTTAAACCTGAATACTTCTCCACATTAGCCTCAGTGGAGTTTTTCAAAACATTCAATTTTTTTCCAGCTTTCACCACTGGTTTTGGCTCATAATCAAGACAATCTTGAACAGCATCTCTAAACACTGACAAATCAGCCTGCCCTTTTCGCCTTGGTGATCCATCATCCGATAAATACCCTTCACAACCAAGACAAATCAAAAGATAACCCACAATAAGTTCTCCAAAAATATAACACTATCAAACAACCATTACCAGCCCCATAAGCAAAATGAGAGATATACGAGGCAAAATTTAGCAAACAAGGTCAAAACTAAAACACCCTGATTGATTTTATCAGAAAGTAACCACCCCATTAGAGAATTTTAAAAACCTATTAGCCCAACAAACAATGACAGACCAGTACACACAAAAATCTGCAAATGTAGAAAGAAAAAAAAGAGATGCCCACATTAAAATTCTACCAAACAAAGCCAAAATCAACGGCCCTTTTTTAAAAAATAAACTTTATTTGTTAAAACTGAAGTTTAGCAATACACATTAATACTACCCACTATATACGCACAAAAATATAGAAATCCTGTAAATTAGGCTAAACTAAGAGAAACCCACAATGAAGATCAACATAACAAGCAAAGAAGAAGCGAAAGCTTCAATCTTTCTTACAGGTTATTAAAAATGTTATTAAAAATGATTGAAACTTTCACTGCTTCCACAAATGAATTTAAACAGCACCAAATGAATCCAAAAAACATATAGTACCTGGTGAAAGGGAATGGTGATTTGAAGGGGAACCAGGAGGGGTTTCAAGAACTCTGTCTTGAAGAGAGAGGAGAAGGTCAAGATCTTCTTGGTGACTACTTGACATTATTGTTGATTTTCTCTTGTCTAGAGTGATTTTTGGTGGTTTTGTTTCTCTAATTTTTGTGGGAGGGAAAGTTTATTTTTGGGAGGGAAAGGTAGTGAAAACAAAAATGAAAATCCGGTGCCGTTTTTGTTTTCTTGTCTAATGGCCCTAAATTGGGATTAATAAAAAAGGTTTTTCTCTTTTTTATATCAATTTATGTATTTTTATTCAAGTAACTCCATGACATGCTAAATAAGAGATTAATAAAATCAAGGAGTCAAAACCCATTTAAGTGGTCAACACATGAAATTGATATATATCATTCTTTTGTTTCAATAAAATTCATATTTGTACGTGAAAAATGAAAAAAAAAGGCTTTTTATTTAAATCTAAAATAATCACATGGAGAATTATCATCATAAAATAAACTATTTTAATTAAGTCCAAATTTTGGATTAACTTGTGATGCCAAGCTAGGATAATAATTATATTAAAAATAGTTTATATTGAATAATTTCACCTCATTTAACCCAATATTATTTTTCCTTTGTACTTAATTCACATTTGAGTGTGCTGAATGTTATAAAGAGTGTATTTAACAGTGCTTCAACCGTGATTTAAAAAAAAAAATTTGTTTAGTTGAAATTATTATTTTTATTATTATTTTGGTACGTTAATGTCGGAAAAAAAATAAAAAATTTATTTTAATATATTTGTAAATAAAAACTCGTGAAACATGATTTTTTAATGTGTCATGAATTTAGTAGTCAAACATTCGCCTTCGAAATTGCATGAGCCATGAGGTGTCACTGACCAATTCAAACAACCATCAAAACAATTGCAGACACTAACATGAAACTCTCAACACAAGACGGTCACGACCATTACTTTAAAACAGCAACCTACAAAACATGCCTTTGTCCGAATTTTCCTCTGTGACCATCTTTTAACCTTTCGTTTCTCTCTATACTATTGGCATAATCAAATACCTGCATTTCCAGCTGCTGGGTACCTCCTTCTTCGTAAACCGAAGAGGAGCGTATACCCAAATATTGGCTCTTCCCTCCAGGAAAAAACAACACAGCTTCCTTCTTTTATTTCTTTGAGTTTTGGTTATATAAGAGAGGTAAACATGGCAGGAAAAAACCATGTTTTTTTAATTGCTACACTTCTTTCCTTGTTGGTTTCTTCAGTCGTTGCTCATGGGGGTAAGCAAGTAGGTGTGACTTATGATGAAAGGTCCTTGATCATCAATGGCAAAAGAGAGCTTCTCTTCTCTGGCTCCATTCACTATCCTCGCAGTACTCCAGATGTAATAATAATGTTCTTTACTATTGAGATTATTATACATTTTTTTCATCTTAAAAGGATAGGACTAATCCGTTGTGTTGAATCTGGCTTCAGATGTGGCCAGAATTAATCCTGAAGGCTAAGCGTGGAGGTTTGAATGTGATCCAAACTTATGTCTTTTGGAACATTCACGAGCCGGAGCAAGGCAAGGTAAGAGACCAGTCTTGTGATCAATATCTTGACCGACTGTTTTTCTGTCTGCAGTTAGCATTTGTTGGGCTATTTTTGATTTATGTTTGTTATTGTAGTTTAACTTTGAAGGACCATATGACTTGGTGAAGTTCATCAAGACTATTGGGGAGAATGGTATGTTTGCAACCCTCAGGCTTGGACCATTCATCCAGGCTGAATGGAACCATGGGTATGATTCAGCTCCGTGTCTTCTTTCTTCTGATCATTTCATATTTTATTTTGCTACATCAGTTTATCTGTATCTCTCTCACACATTGTTTTCAATGTGATCTCTTAGAGGACTACCATATTGGTTGAGAGAGATTCCAGGCATCATTTTCCGTTCCGACAACGCACCCTTCAAGGTACTAGCATCGCCCCATTGCATAAAAAGAAGTTTCTGAAATAATTAACCAGATTATTTGACAAATAGTTTCAAATTTTGCAGCATCATATGGAGAAATTCGTTACGAAAATCATCGACATGATGAAAGAAGAGAAGTTGTTTGCATCACAAGGAGGCCCCATTATCTTGTCTCAGGTTTGATTCAACTCTAATAATCACAACCTCCATATCTTTTATTTTTACCATTGAACCTCTCATCCAATTTTATTTTTTATTTTTATATTGTAATGCAGATTGAGAATGAGTACAACACTGTCCAGCTTGCATATAAAAACTTGGGAGTTAGCTATATTCAGTGGGCGGGAAATATGGCTTTGGGGCTGAACACTGGAGTCCCATGGGTCATGTGCAAGCAGAAGGATGCTCCTGGTCCAGTGGTAAGCTAACAAGGTTTTCCATGAATCAAAATTACTAGTCCAAGAGGACTGATCTGCAAATTATAATGAAACACTAATGCCTTATTGTGCAGATCAATACATGCAACGGAAGGCACTGCGGAGATACATTCACAGGCCCCAATAAACCCAACAAGCCATCTCTATGGACCGAGAACTGGACTGCTCAGTGAGTATAGACCTTGAAGATTAGCACTGAATCATTCAGAAGCATTAATGTTCCATACAAAACAATCTGTAAAGCCTAGATATGAAAAAAGGAAAACAAAATTGAAAGAACAAGATAGAGACGCAAATGAAGCTATGATGCTAACCGAATTCCAATGAATGCTAACAGGTTTAGAGTTTTTGGAGACCCCCCATCCCAAAGATCAGCAGAAGATACTGCATTTTCTGTTGCTCGCTGGTTTTCAAAGAATGGTAGTCTAGTTAACTACTACATGGTAAGGAGAACGGTGAAATCTCTGTAACTTCTTCCAACAAGAGAAATTTTCTTCTGTGAAACATTTTAATTACTGTGTTTGCAGTATCATGGTGGGACAAACTTTGATAGAACTGCTGCCTCATTTGTAACAACCCGTTACTACGATGAAGCTCCTCTTGATGAATATGGTAAGGTTTAACATCTTTAAATCTATGATGCAGCCAGAAGCGAAGATCCTTCAAATAACTAATAGGCCTTTCATTCCATGTCTTGCAGGTTTGCAGAGGGAACCAAAATGGGGTCACCTCAAGGACCTGCATAGGGCTCTAAATCTATGCAAGAAGGCTCTTCTATGGGGCAACCCCAATGTTCAAAAGTTGTCTGCTGATGTAGAGGTAAGCAACTAAGCATCTACGAGAGATTTTAACTCCATTCCAGAGTTCCCCTTGCAACCACGTAAGAAATAAGATGGTTCAGCTCCCAAAATAAATGAATATAGTTCCTTAATCTGTCTTACTTTACAGGCTAGGCTCTATGAGCAACCAGGAACAAAGGTTTGCGCCGCTTTCTTGGCCAGCAACAACTCAAAAGAAGCAGAAACTGTTAAATTCAGGGGTCAGGAGTATTACCTGCCTGCTCGTTCCATTAGCATCCTCCCAGATTGCAAGACTGTCGTTTATAATACCATGACGGTAATTCCTAATCTCTTACATGTCTCCATTGATAATTGCTTAAAACTAACTACAGGAGGGGCCCCTAAAACAGATTGACAGCCGCTAAATAATTCCTTCTTTTTCTTTCATGTCAAACAGGTTGTGTCACAACATAATTCAAGAAACTTTGTGAAATCAAGAAAAACAAACAAACTGGAATGGAATATGTACTCAGAAACAATTCCAGCTCAGCTTCAAGTAGATTCCAGCTTGCCAAAAGAGCTTTATAACTTAACTAAAGATAAAACTGACTACGTCTGGTTCACCACAACGTGAGTTTATAAGCTTATTTTTAGCCTATCCATCAGCAAATAGAAGAATGCTAACAGGAGTTACCTAGTGATTCTACTGAAACCAAAACCTGACGTGTTTCTGTAAATTCTAATTCCAGCATAAATGTGGATCGCCGTGATATGAACGAGCGTAAACGTATTAATCCAGTCTTAAGAGTTGCAAGTCTTGGCCATGCGATGGTTGCTTTTGTAAATGGGGAATTCATAGGTAATTATCACAAACACATCATAATTATTATAATTTTGAGCATGCTTTAGTAACAAGATTTTCTTGAGGTAACTGTGGTTAATGTTTTCAGGTTCTGCGCATGGGAGCCAAATTGAGAAGAGCTTTGTCCTCCAGCATTCTGTGGATTTGAAGCCTGGGATTAATTTTGTTACACTCTTAGGAACTCTAGTTGGACTCCCAGTAAGTAGCTATTGTAACTAACAGATGTTCAGAATTTGGAAATGAATTTTAGAGTTGAAACTGACGCGAGTTTCTCCTTGTCAATGAAGGATAGCGGAGCCTACATGGAGCATAGGTATGCTGGACCTCGCGGTGTATCAATCCTAGGTTTGAACACTGGAACGCTTGATCTGACATCCAATGGCTGGGGACATCAGGTATGGATGGGCCTTGTATAAATAGGGAATACTCAATCAAGTTCATCAAAGAATAACATCACAATGATAGCAAATTAGGGCTAATGTGGATTGCATGATCCCAACTTGTAGGTTGGCTTGTCAGGAGAGACGGCTAAATTGTTCACAAAGGAAGGTGGGGGAAAGGTAACATGGACAAAAGTCCAGAAGGCAGGACCTCCTGTTACATGGTACAAGGTAATGTTGGGATATCATGCGTCCTAGCGATCAACCTTTAAATTTAACGTCTCAGGTATCACTTGGAAACGAACTGGTTTCTTGGCTTTCAAATAGGCATCATATTTTCTTGTTGCAGACTCACTTTGATGCTCCTGAAGGAAAATCCCCTGTTGCTGTCCGGATGACTGGCATGAACAAGGGTATGATTTGGATCAATGGTAAGAGCATTGGTCGATACTGGATGACTTATGTCTCCCCTCTTGGAGAACCTACTCAATCAGAGTAAGTAAAGCACTGTTTCTTAATTATCCAAAGCAAAAATTCTTCAAATAAAAAAAAAGAAAGAAAGAAAAGGACTAGATTATCAATCTTTGCTTGTAAAATCAGGTACCACATCCCAAGATCTTACTTAAAACCAACAGACAACCTGATGGTTATATTCGAGGAGGAGGAAGCAAACCCTGAAAAGATTGAGATCTTAACTGTCAATAGAGATACTATCTGTAGCTACGTGACTGAATATCATCCACCAAGTGTGAAATCATGGGAAAGGAAGAATAACAAATTCACACCTGTTGTGGATAATGCAAAACCAGCAGCTCACTTAAAGTGTCCAAACCAGAAGAAGATTATCGCCGTGCAGTTTGCAAGCTTTGGTGATCCTTCGGGTACCTGTGGAGACTATGCTGTTGGAACTTGTCATTCACCGGTCTCCAAACAAGTTGTTGAAGAGGTAATTCTTTAATTATTTTTTTTTAAAAAAAAAAATTATATCATCTGTCAGGGCTATATATAGCTAACTGGTAAGAGACTAATGAGATTTCTACTTGAATCTGAGCAGCATTGCTTGGGAAAAACTAGCTGTGATATCCCTATTAACAAGGGACTTTTTGCTGGCAAGAAAGATGATTGTCCAGGTATCAGCAAGACACTAGCAGTTCAAGTGAAGTGCAGCACCAAGGATCCCAAGCGTTCTGCTAACTAGGCTTCAATGTTTTTTGTGATCTTGTGTCAAAGCAATTTTATTGCGGTTTCAAGCACATGTAGACTTGAGCATTTTCATTCTAGAAATTTTCCCTTTAGTATGTTGATTAGGTGCTTGAAATAAATACAATTTGAAATTTTCTTCTGAGAAGGCTGCAGAAAATCATGTTGATGAATGTTTAAATTTTCAATGGCTGCAGAAAAGCAGAAAATTATACTATGTGTGAATAAACATTACACAACAAACATTGAATTTGGCCAGTATTGTCATTTGTAGGTAATGCCAAGGACTAATACAAGATGAGCAGCTATACTTCTCAATACGTATTGGCCTGTGGCCTCAGACTCTAAAGGGCATCTAAAATTCAACCTACAGCAATCGGAATATCCACTGCTAGAAGACTCAAATTCTAGGTATAAACCCTAGCCCAAATCAGCTTAAACCCAACAAAACTAAACTATTCATTTAAAAAAAAAAGATTGCAAGAGAAATTTATGTTTCTCTCTCTTTTTTCTCCTCTTTGTCGTGATATACTCCTTAAAAAACATAAAGGTTGAAAAAATAAATAAGTGTTTTTTTTTGTTATTTTCTATTATGCTTTGTTTATGAAAAAATTGGAGAGGAGATTAGGGTTTTGTTATGATTTTGATAATTAAATAATTTAGGAGTGTAAATTGATATATTAGGGTGTTAGTTGGATTAAAATGAACTGATTTGATATTTGGATTATAAGTTTGTTGAAGAACAAAAAGTTTATTTTAGGAATCTGTAATTTTGAACATTGGCATATTAGGGATTTTGGGAATCCTAATCAACTGGTCGACCGATTTGCTTGTTGTTGCCGGTCGACCGGCTGGTCTAAATCGCTAATTGGTTGGCCAGTGATGGCGGTCAACTGATTGACTCGACAGTAGAATTTTATTGGGTTTGTTAGGTTTGATCAAATTGGATTATGTTCGGAATCGATCAAGTGAAATAGTTCGGCTTTATATTTACATTTTGGTCTCTAAACTTAGAATTTTAATCTTTTATGTTACTTTGCTTCGAGTCGTTTTTTAGTTTTTTTCGTATCCGTTAGAGGTTCTGCTAACATTCCTAATAATCTTTAGTAGTCTCCGATTCTCCATCCATTGTCTTTTATTTTTGTTTTCTGGGTAATGAGATTATCTTTAATATGCATGTAAGATAAATAAATATGTATGTTAATTATATAATGAGTACAGCTAGTTAATTTATCAAATATTTATATATATTGCTTTACTTTTCGAGTACTCATCCATTCTTAAATTTGCACTCACATTCGATTGAATCAAATTCTATTCGATATGGTATATATTAACTTGATAATTATGTGAGTATTTATTATGTCTTGATATCTTATAATTGTCAACAACTTCATGCTAATAGAGAGTAGTTAATCTATGTGCACATAATATTATCATAGAGTGTGTTTGGTATTGCGGTAGCTGTTGTGGTTGTGGTTTGAAAAAAGTTATTTTATAAAAAGTACTTTTAGTTGAGGTTGGTTTGAAAAAATAGGTGTTTGGTTAAAACTGTGTTTGAAATTGAGGTTGAAGAAAAAGTAGTTTAATGTGTTTGGTTAAGAATGCTTTTGAAATTGAGGTTATAAAATAATTTTAAAATATATATTAATATTAATGGTTTTAAATTTAAATATTGTAGAATTAATTACTCTTACTACATCATGAAATAAAAAATATTTTATAAAAAAATACTTTTTATTATTCCATTAAACTAATTATAATTTCATTACATACAAAATTCATCCGATAAGAACTACAGTTTTCATAATTTTTTGAGCGTAGATAAAATATTATCAGGTATAAAATTGATATTACAGTGCGAGTGAATTTAATTCACTTTATAATAGTGTTTTTTTAAATAAAATGTTAAAAAAATTAATACACTGAAAAAAAAATTCACATGAACAGTGCAATTCTTGCAGTGTTCACATGCTCCACTGTTCAGTGAACAGTGGAGGCATGATACATTGTTCAGTGAACAGTGTATCATGGTTGAATTTCCCCAAAGCAGCATTTTTCTGCTTTCCATCTTTCTGCATTTCGCACGCAATTTATTGTGGGAATATGCACAGTAAGCAGCTTTTTTTTGTTAACCAAACGTTTGCTTCCTACGTTTTTGAAAAAACGCAACCTCTAACACATAGTCAAACAAGCTCTATGTATACCTAGTTGGTGAGAGAGACATCGATCTGTGACCATTGATCCTCCCATAATGGTTATTTTCGAGTGTCATCTGATCTTTGTCATGTATTTCACTACTTTACAATAATATATTTAGTATGTATATTTATATCGAGATATATCGACTTGCAAACTATTAACATCCAAGATATATGTTAAATGGTATTCTCTTACTAAGTTTGTTGAACTCATCCCTCCTTTTTAATACTATTTCAAGTTCTTAGTCTCTGTTAGCAGATGAACTTTGTTGAGTGTTCCTGCTTCTTCAGTTTTGGTCAGTATGTCTTGTTTGTCTTATAAGGCTTTTCTTTTAATTTTAATTCAATACCTTAAATGCTCTATTATTATTATGTTTTAATTAAGTTTGGATTTTAATAATATAATAAGTATTATGAATTATTTATTTTGTTTTATCTGATGATGAGAATTTTTGAAGTGTTATTTGATTTTATTAGTTTTGAATAATATAATATTTTAAAAGATATTAAAACACTGTAAAATCTTTATATAATTTATTTTATAATATGTATATTTCGAAGCATGATGGAAGTGGAGTGTCCTTACAATACCATTCATGCATTACTGGTCATAAATATGGGATTCACTTTGTGAAAACAGCATGTTATAAATTTGAAGTTACAAACTTCAATGTATATATTAGACATTTCTCAATTGAAATTTTGCTTTTACAAGTAGAATTATTTTATTTTAAATTTTCTAGATAAAGTTTTATTTTCAATACAGATAGTTTTTTACACACTCAATTACGGATGAAGATCAGAAATGCTTTGTAAATTCAGATGCAAAGCCATTTTTTTGAAAAGTAATTAACAATAGTAATGGTGAGAACCGGATTCGATAATTTTGAAGCTCGGAGCTAGAGTGTGGTTAGATTTTATTTAAGTATATAAACGTAATGATTAGTATTGTTTTTTAGCCATATATGTGTCTGTCAAATAATTAATATACAGGAAGGATATTTTGGAAATATATGTTAGCATATAACTCACAATTCTCTCGTTTCCATAAAGCAAAGTTATTAAACTTTGAGAAAGTGTATAATTCCATTAAAAATCCGATGAGAATTGATTTAAATTAATTAAAATATATTATTATAAAAAAAATTATTTTTTAAAATCACATCAAGTTGTAATTAAATCAACTAAATTAATTATTAGATTAAATCAAATCAATTCTAAACTAGTTTTTTTAAAACCCCACCCGATGCGTAAATATAAATTCACTAGAATTTGTAAGGTTAATTTGGATGCCATTCATGTAATAAAAAGCAAAAAGATATCTTCCTTGAAGCTAATATCATATTCCATTTATTTTAATTACCTTTTCGGGGTACTTCATCATATTCCAAAAAGTTCTTCTCTCTTGCCTGCTGGTCTATAAATACTGGTTAAAGGAGGTTACATTAGAAAAACAAAAACGATAACAATCATCCTCACTCGTTTCCAGCAACAGATCACTAGAAGACAAAGAATTGCATTGCTCTTGCTCTTGCTCTTGCTCGTACGTAGCATCTCTTTAGTCTCTCTATTTCTCTCTTATAATACATCGATCGTCAATTGTTGTTTGCTACAAGGAAACCAAACAGCTAGTTAATTACATGATATATGTTTGCATTTTGCAGGTGATTCGCACTTTAAGTGTTAAAGCAGCAAGTAATTAAACTCTCACGTAAAACAACCAAGGACTGCATGCCCCAAGTGTTATTTGATGTGCTCCAGAGTGCAGCAGCTCATCTTGAATGTCTCAACCATGCGTGTCAATGTATCCCTAGATTTACAGTGAAAGCAACAAAAGGATTCCCATGCATGTAAAACAACCAGCAACTGTAACTCCAAGGTTGTTAAATGCCCCTTCAGAAGGTCCTCCTGAATGTCTCGACCATGCATGCCATAGACGTTCACCAATTATTTATTGAAGAATAAATATTCAAGTGACTCGACAGATTTCGAAGGATGACTTGCATACTTTCCATTGGCAGGTTAGCAATCTATCGTAGGGGGTAGATTATTTTTTATTTGTAATATAAATTTTATTTGAAAGCAGATAGATTCAAAAGGCACCGTTGATTTCTTCTTGTGAGTATATTAGTTAAATGAATGATTTGTTGAAAACTAGTTTACGAAGAAATTTAATCTCTCCATATGAAAACTGGAGTACTGAAAGCACTCTTACCTGTCAGGAAAAGAAATTAACAGGAAACTTGAGTTTTCTGAAGATAATTTTCTCGATTGTCACTTAGATCCTTAATCTAGTTATTTAAATTTAAAACCCAAACACCAAAACTCTTAGAAATTAAAACGATTTATTTTTTTTTCAAAAAAGAAAAGGCCAACACAACAGGCTGGAGTACCATTTTCCAAATGGAAGCATGAAATGGATAAAATTAGATATGTTCAGATGTTGGGAGCTACTTTCTGAGGATTTTATATCTATCATCCTACCCAAAAAGGTTAGTATTAAAGCGGTGGTAATGGTGACAAGACAAGGGACAGAGCCATCTGTCTCTAATTAGGTTTACATCAAGGAAGATAGCGTGGTTTGTATAACGTGAAGGTGTAACTTCTTCACACGCTGAGAGCGTAGAGCCTACATTTGCCTTGTGCTGATTATATAGTTCGGAACAGTTGTGCAAATGAAGAAGCTAGTGCAGTTCTGGGGATTTTGACTTTGATGACAAAATCAAAGACCAAAACTGGTATTGACAGATGTTACGTCATGCTTTGAAGCATGGGTGGGGGTGGGTTTATGACATGCATGGATCATGTTAGGGATTAGATGGTTATTTACTTCATCCTAATGCATGGGAATTTCTTGCAACTTACGGATTGGACGCGAATATCAACTGCAAAACTCTTCTTGTTTGAACTTTGTGTGGGATTTTGGTGATGATAAACGCAGGCCTGCCTTGTCTAGTAGTAAGGAAGTTCAGACACAGGTTCCAACTTCAACCAACCACGATGGACTAGAGTGATACGCAGATTCAGAATTCCATATCCTCTCTCCCTCTACTGTCAAATCAGCTAGCGCTGGAGACTGACCCTCAGACATAAACGGACGGTGCGTAGACAAAGTGAACAGAAAGGTCAGAATGGAAGGGGCACTTGACAACAATATAAGATGAAAGAATCACGAGAGACCACAGCAACCTAAAATGTACTTTGTTATTTGTTTCGTTTGATTTTACCTCCCGTTTCTCGCATAACAAAAAAAGAGTTTTTGAATTTGATAATATAACCTACAAAATACATTTCAAAACAAAAAAAATGCAAGAAATAAAATAAAACAAAATTACGAAAAAAGGGAGGGGGGTAGAAATATTTCAATGTTTATTTTCCCATTCCCACCATTACTTGAAATACATGTATATTCATTCTATCGGACAAGAAAGTTAAGTAGAAAAAAATTGAAATTTTTCTATTTATTTACAAGAATTAGCAACTGAACACGCCTCCACATGTTCCTTCTTTACAGCATGAAAATGCAGCAGCAACCGACCTGAAAAATTTAACCCGCAAAATTTAAGGAACCAAAGACATCCTGCCAATGAAGTACCAATAAAATAATTTCATAATCGTAAATATCAATGGACGTCTTCGATGAGCTGCATATACAGAGAGTTTAGAGAACAAATGGGTGAGCTATCCAGGCAAACATTCTATCCAGCTCCAATAACAAAATTTGCCAAGAGCCTCCACAAGAATTTATGACCTGACCTTGTTGACATAGCTTAAAGAAGCACCAAAAAGAAGCCTTGTAATCTCAAATGCATCCCGGGAAAAAGTCTGGGATTCTTGTGATGTAAATATACAGAGATTAGATCACCTACTCAAAAAAACTCATGACAGATCAAAAGATCCCTGCCCTTCACTGATTGCGTACAGCAATTTCTTGTACATAACTTCCTGTTTAAAGCACAACTATAGTAAGCACCAGAAGATGTAAAAATTCCCAGACGACTAAGCAGGCATTAACCAAGATACCACTGAGAAATACAGCATAGTTAGCATGATAAGAAAAATTTGTGAGTTCCATTTTGATAACCAAATACAGTACCTTGGTAGAGTAAGGAGGAAGCTTTAGGTAATTAGCACAAGTCATGACACTAGGCAAGTCATCATCAGCTGATTCTGAAGGTCCAGTTCCATTTGGCATTGCATTCCCTGCAGATGAAGAATGCTGCATCCAGAAATGCTATTGTTATAGGCAGCTAAAGAAAATAAAAGATGGCTTTGACAGCCAAGACATAGAGATGACAATCCTGCTCAAATAAAAGACGACAAACTTAACCATAAAATTTACAGGAAGATGCCATTTAAAAATACATGACAAACTACCATGTGTTGCTTGCCCGGGAAACTATACCTGTGCATCATCCCCTGCCCCAAAAAAAACACGAAACCCACACTGCCCAATAGCTATTCCACATTTGTATGCAGGTAATGAGGAAAACATTAGAATTTCATTTACGCCACAGCTCATAGTTTATAAATACACATGAAATGGGAATTTTTTAAGACTATGTAACACCAGACAATTCAATGCGCAAAAAAAAACACAACCAGGGATGATCATCTGATATATCTTACCCAACTTTGAAGGTTGAAAATTTATTCTTTCAAGTGATCAAGCATTCTATTTTTGCAATTTATGGTATCAATTACCAATTGTAATTCAAGGAGCATGCATAATTCCACTTCATAGGAAAAGGGGGACACAAACAAGAACCTCCAATCAATAACAGTACCCTTTGTTTTTCTTGTGCAAACAAGAAGCACCTCAAATCAATTACAGTACCATACGCATGACTCCATGCATTTTTTTTCTTGCTCAGGCCACCATGGTCACTATTACAAACTACATCATAGTATAAGATTTCACATCTCTGTGCACTTAATTGACCAATATGCACTTAATTTATTTCGACACATGATTTTACAATTCATCTTATGATTGTATTTTATGGAAATCCTAGTTGAAAAGGCATTTTAACAACCTTGCCATGACAGCCTATAGAAGCTCATATATGACTAGTGACATGCAAGCACTACTAAAATGTAATGCACATTCAGCATAGCATGCCCCGAACAGAACATTAAATTGCAACAGATACACAGCTTCATGGCCATACCTTTCTCACAATGGTTAATTTTGGGTTTAGGACAGCCAGACCTCCAGGTGGTAGCCTGGGTGCCCCAGTAACAAACTGGCAGAATGCACGCTGCTGATCCGGTGTGAACTCTCCCATAATCTCAAGCAGCTATAAACATCGCAACCCCAGCAACAAAACAATCAGATTAGATTAAAAACACAAAGATGCATATTCTCCAAAACATGATCCTCAAAAATTGAAGTAAAAGACATACGTTAACAATGGCTGGACTCTTGGCAGTGTATCCATGATCAAATTTTATATGATCAACAAGTGTATCAGGCTGCATCAGTCAAAGCATCCAATAAATAATACAGAGAAAAAGCTCCAGTCTCTTAATGCATAAATGGCTGAAAGAGAGAGAGTTACCTCCCACAACTCTCTGCGACCGCAAAGCAAATAATCCAATTCTTGTGGAGTGAATATTTGCAATGAGGAGATGTCAAAAACCTAATTGTTAAGCAGAACAGGAATTATTGGAACTCGAAACATAAGAAAAAAAGAATGTGATATCCAAAAATCAAGGCAGTTGTAAATTTGTAATAGATTTAGGTAACATTGATACATAAACAGCAGATGATTTAAGTATAAATAGCAGGCATCAATCAAATATATAATGCAGGAAACGCCATCAAGCTTCAAATTTATACAAGTTAATTAAACATCTAAGGCACAAAATTCTCTTCTAATAATTACTGAATTCGTAAGAAACAGATGAAACTGAACCTGATTGAACCCATCTCTAAATGCTTCCATTTGTCGCGTAATCCCAGTCTTGACAGTTGCGTCAACTACCAAGGATATGAATTCCTCCAAGTTATTGATATCGACCTGAAGGTTATAACAAAATTTGAAGAAAAATAAATCATCAGAATGGAGGGCAGTTTAAGCAAGAAATATTACATCCAAATTCAAAGGGATATTGAAGTCAGATTAGGTTCTCTACAGTTTCATCTCCTGGCTTCAAAATGTAGTCTGGATAACCCGGAAGAGTAAAATCCAAGCAGAGATCTTCTATCGGGGTCCCATGAAAATGTAAATCCGCAATGGCTTCATGATCACTCTCTATTGATTCTAAATAATGTTTCCGACAAACAAGGGCATGCAATTCTTGTAAAGTCTTCCCAAATTCAGCATCGAACGAAAGAATATCATACAGATCAAGTTCCTGCAATTAATAAGAGGATACATATTTCAACCAACAGACATAACTAGTGGGACGATAAAATCTAGCTAATGTGCAGTGAAATGAAATTGTTCAATAGCCTACTTGACCAAGCACAAGCTTATAAAATGCCATTGAAAGTGGTAGGTCCAAAAGCCGTCCATCTTGAAGAGCTTTGGCCATCACCCGTCCAACCAGCCGGAAATACTCAATGGTCTTATATATTTGGCTCCCCTCAGAAGCACTAGCAGTTGGTGGCCAAGGACGAGGGAATAAACCAAGTGGAGTCTGGACAAGATCTGCAGCAACAGCAGTACCAGATTCATTATTGGATTTTCCATTTTTGTCATCATCTCCATCAATTTCCATTGAAGGTTTCTCTGCTGCTGAATTTGACCTCCACATTCCAAGAGTGACTTTCTGAAGATCGTGACTCAAAAGCGTGTAGAACTCTAAGGTAGGACCCAACCCTGTGCCAACCTCACCAAAATATTCTACTTCAAGCACAGCCTTCTGGCTAGAATACATCTCCATTACTTTTGCAGCAGAATCCAAAATACGGTTTCGGGACACACGAACTTTCTGGCGTTGTAATCTTCCAACCCTCACCTCTCTTTCATTCGCTGATCCATGACCATCAGCCCCCTGCTGCTGCTGAAGACGATACAAAGCACGGGATAATCCAAAAGCAGTTGAATAGAAGTATTGTCGCCGGGTCTCAAAAGGGAACAGGAATGGGCATGCTTTTGTTAATTGATAACACCATGACGGAAGGCTCCCACTGCACAGAGCAAGGGCATCTTGAATTTGTCGAGCTAATTTAGGTGTGAGCTTGCTATTTATGAATTCTTCAGCAGGAACCCTGACACCAGTAGCAGTCATCAACTCATCCAAGCTTGAGATTTTCCCCTCAGAAAAGTTGTCAGAAACTAACTGAACTCTCAGACGAGGAGCAAGCTGGTTCAAACCCTCAAGTATACGTAGTAGAGCCAATATATTATAAGTAGGATTAGATTTTTCCAAATCACAAGGAAGGTCTGCTTGCAAGATGCTATCTAAAAGTGACATGCGGTGCACTTGGGTATCTGAGTTTGAATTGGAAGAGCCACCTTTGATAGACTTTGATGCACTAGAACTTGGGCCCCCAACAGAAGCCCTATCAGCTTGGCCATCTGCCCTTTGATATGTAAGGGTATATATATCACTCCAAAGCCTACTCCCATCGCTGGAGATAAAATCCCTGCCACCGTACCTGTCTTCATCATCCTCTTCCAGAACAAGTTGTCGCTGGATGGCCTGATAGATTGTCAAATGCCTATTTAGTTGCTTCCCACCAGCAGTAAAGATTAACTTTGGAGGGTCACTAGCGCTACCAAACAAGGGACGTCCTTGTCGATCTCTTCCTCCCCTGATGCCTCTGCCATTAGCAGATCCAAGCCCAGCCATGGCAGCGGCGGCAAATGACATAGCTCCCCTAGATCCATAAGAACTACCACTCCTAAAATCAGTGGAATCCGAGCCCCTAACAGCAACAGCCCTGCTACTAGAACCAGAAGCAGGATTGCTTTGGCTGTCACTTGCTGGTGGTGCAACATTGCTATCCTCTGATGCAGCACCCAGTTTCACATCATGTACCTTTTCAGGCATGCAAACAGGAAGAGAATCATCTCTTAACACCTGGGGGAGAGAGGTATTAATGAAACTCGTAAGTGGTGAAACTTTACTACGGGCCTTATTGCAATTTAACTCTCCGTCAAGAACCAAAACAATAAATTAAAGTTGTTAAACAGCAAACGACAGATTGAGTTTGCAAAAAGCAGTATTTGAGGCAAAAAAACTGATTTCCACTAGTTCTGTAGCCTTTGTAACTCCAGGTTTTGAAAACTCAAAAATACATTTTTCATTACTTTTCCAAGACCATGGTTATGAAAGCTAAATCCAAAAGGAGCAGTAATCAGACAAACGCTAAGCATACAGAAGGAATTTATAATATATAAACTATGTAATTAACAAAAGAGAGAAAGCAATCAGAGCACATACATCTTCATGGTCATCATCATCATCATCAGAGATGTCATCATCTTCAATCACCAATGCATCATCCATCTCAACAGGAGATATATCCAATTCCTCATCCTACAAAAAACATTCAAAGAGTTAATTCAAAAGCAACACTTTCAAGATACTAAATATATGAGGTGTCTTGTATGGACTAGTTTCAATTGATTAGCGGGTTAAGAAATGAGCTGCATTCAAATAAGTCCAGTTTTCTTCAGAAAAGACTACCATAGACTTCTCGCAAGACTTGATTGATGTGAACTGCAATCCACATACAAATGCAGAGAGTTTCATACCGAGGAATGACCCTCTAAAGACTCCTGAAGTCCTGTACTTTCATTACCAGAACTTATGAAAAAGTTGAACTGATTTTTAACTAGTTTTAGTTACTTGGGAGGTTCATTGAACTAATTTATTCAGCTAAGATTAGTAAATATTAGATAGCAGTGCAACAAAGCTGGCTGAAATCCTCACAGAAATAGAATTTTAAAATTCTAACGGTTTTGATATTGTTAGTTAAGACTTACGAACAATTTAATCATGGTATCCTTGAACTACACCATACCTCGGAACTAGAATCCCCATTCACTGGTTTCATTTGTGCCTCTTTATCAATGGCTGCTCTTCTACGAGCAGCATTTCTAGTTTGAGGTCCTTTTGTCTCCTCCAGGGGTGGTTTCAAAACAGCTTTGCCCTTTCCCTTTGATGTGCTTGTGCTTGTGCTTTTCTCTGGTATCGGTTCCTTTCTAGCTGAATCTCCTATATTAACAGATGATCTGGATCTTGAAGAATGACGACGAGTAGCAGAAGCAGGGATAGAGGTAGACGGAGATGATGCACCAGCTCCAGGCTGTGCAGTCCCAGATTCAGAGTTTCCTGCAGATGCTGAAGCCTTGTGACCAGTTTCACTTCGCTGCACTCGCGGCCAAAGAAATTCTTCTACAGCAGCTAAACTTGCTAATGGATCAATAAGTACAACATTGGAAGAGTAATCACGGAGAGCCTTTTCCCCTTGGGCCCGACAGAGACGCAACTTAAAAGGTTGAGATAGTGCACTTAATCCAGAAGACAGGCGTGCACCTCCACTAGATGACCTAGAAGAATGGCTCAGAACAACAGGAAAACGCTCCAAGGATGACAAAGCATTTTGAAGCTTCTGAACTAAAACTGCCATGGGTGCCGCACTCCCTTCATCAATGCTGGAAGGAAGGGCCAGGATAGCAAATGACTTAAATCTTCTAAGTGCTTGTTGCCGAAGCTTTGGCAGGTTAGCTTCTGAAATTTTCTCCTTGGTAGAATAGCCACAAGAAAAAAAATTCAGCAAGGTTGCCACAACACCACTGCCAATAAACTCAAAGGTGGATACACCATCCCCTTTGCCAAGCTCTGCTAGCATCTCGGATATCACCCCAATCAAGTACTCTTCCTTATTTGTGGAGCTGTCAATAAGACGGGATGCAGAAGCCTTTGATTTTCCCTTTGCTTTAGTCTTTTGGTCATCAACACCAGCATTCAACTTTGTGCAGAGATTCTTCAAGTGTAAAAGGTCATCAGTAACCCCATCTTCAGCAGCCCCGGGATCTGAGGGGAAGTACTTATCTCTGAAAGCTTTAGCACATGCACTGACTGCCATTCGCAAATTCGAATTGACCATTGGGATTTCTATAGAACTTGGAGGTGAGCCAGCATTTGCAGAAATAGGATTTTTGGATTCTTCAGATGAATTTGCTTCAGGATTTGAGCTCCCACTGCGACGTTTGTAACGCCTGGAACGTGACGAAGTTCCAGGAACAGACTCATTATCCTTTTCAGCAGAAGAACCATGGGTAGGAGCAGTATTTGGGTTTCCAGCTAAGATAAGTTGATCTACAGCATAAACCACACCTTCTCTGACAAAAATCTTGGAGAAAGTCCCAGGAAGTTTTTCCATAAGAATCTCGGCTACTTGAAGGGCAGGAACCAAGACATGTGGATCTTTCCATGCTAACACCCCAGCTAGGAAACTAGAGGAACAAATAACACAGATAAATACTCATATGACTAAATGTTACAAGTGTATATCAAAAGAACAAGCATGGATTAAAGTTGCTTTACCTTGATATGTTTGTCATGCTAAGTAGAGACTGAATCATCTCTGCATTGCTGAAGTGCATCAACTTCCCAATAACTGAGAGACACTTGTGGCGAACAGGACTGTTGACACTGGAACCATAAATCTGCTTATCAAAGCAGATGATGCCATTATTGTCAACTTCAGTGAACAAAAAACAGAATCTTGCAGTTTAGACACTGCAAAGTCCACTTAAAAACTGACCTGTATCAGAACAGGAAGAAGGTCCATTCCAAATTGCTGCAGAAGTTCTGGCTGATCATTTAATAATTTCTCACGAGCTGAGACCTCAGGAACATTTCCATTGATGTCATCTTGTTTCCCAGAACTACTGGAAGGAGACTTCTTCACAACAGATCCTTTGACCAACATACTAGAGCTGGTTGGGAGAGAGATAGTTCCTTGTGGAAGCGGAGGAAGAAGCTCATTTGCCAGATTGACAATCTCAAAAATCTATAACACAGAGTGAAAGAAAATTTTACAACTCATCAAATGAAGCTGCAACTTGGTTCTGAGACTGTTAAATAGGCCATTAAATACTTAAACATATATTTTCAAATCCTAAGAGAACTACAATATGAAAAGAATGTAATAGCACCACAAGACAGAATAAGAAGAACAAGTAGGTACCTGATCTGCAGGTCGACTTAGAGCAGGAGGAACAGAGGAGTTAGCAGAAACCCCAGAACCTGATAGTATCTCTTTAAGAATGCCACTGACACCAAGAAGAAGCAATGTTTTGGCTCCTAAAGGAGACCCACTTGCACAAGTGGATAGCAGTCGAATTAAACCCTGAATGCCTTGCGTCAGAAAAACAACCTCCAAATGCATGACGGAAACTAAATGGGCAACGTAAGAAATTCTTTTACCGTATATGTTGGAGTGCTGAGAGAAGCCTGTCCACCGCCGGAACTGCTAGTGGAAATGAGAGAGGCAGCTTGCGTGACAAGTCCATGATTACACAGTTCATCTAATTTGTCTGGAGATGAGGCAAAGGCTTCAGCAATCCTTGTCAAACAAACTGAAGCGTGCTCCAAAACCTACAAACATTGCAAATTGCATTGGATGCAGAAGAAAGTAGAAGGTGGTGAATTAGCTGCAACTTTGATATAAAACAGTAAGACTACCTTGGCATCATGGTACTGAAGAAGGTTGGTCAACAGAGGAACTGCTTCCATCACAAAGTCAGCTGCATCTGAAGGAAGTTTCTTGCACATATTTGCAGCAGTAGATAATGCTACTCGCTATAAACATAACAATGATCAAAAGAGCCTCGATAAGAATGCGAACTAGTCCACAATGTTATAGCATCTCAACATGCCTATAGTTAACTAAAACAGATAATAGCGAATTGAATACCTGAACTCCAGTAGAAAAAAAATCAAGATAAGAAAGCACTGCCATAAGAGCACCGGCACGCAGACATGCAGTTGGGTGCTCTTGAGATATCTTCTTTAGAGCTTGCAGAGACTGCAACATTACAGCAGAAGTAGCAGTAAATTTCACTAATAAACCAGCAAAAACCAGCTGATTGCAGTCCATCTGAATAGCGTCACAATGCATACAGAAAGAATGCAACTTTGCTACTCACTAAAAGCATGGTACAGGTGTAGCTAACCAAACATAAAATCCCAAATGATTTAATCCATTTAATACACTCATAAGCCATAAAATGCTGTATGCTATATACGGGGAAAAAAACTTACCGTTAATCCCAAATAATCAGCCCATTTAATGCATTCATGGCCAATCCATTTACTAACAGGTATGAGAAAAATAAAACTGGGGCATTGAAAAACTAACCTGTTCAGCAAGGTCCATGTACTCAATAGTAATCAACCTAGCAACAAAACACGAAACAGCGCCATAATGAACAACAGCAGCACAAGACGAAGGCAAGACATCACACAAATGCGTAATCGCCCTTGCAGCAAGCAACATAATATCAGGATTACTCTCATTATTCAACAACCCAACAAGAACCGGAACAAAGGAATCCACAGAAAAAGTACTCAGACTCTCTTCAGTCCCGATAGAAAGCATTTCACAAAGCTGCGTTAAAGCTTCCACTTGCTTCCCTTCTTCTCCATCAGCCCTTAACCCAGACAAAATCTTCTTCAATCTCCCTGATTGATGCGAGCTTGAACCTGAACCCATCACTGGAGAAGGCAGTAAATCATCAAGACCGGCACCCAACTTTCTCAACAAACCCTGTAAAGCACTACTAGCTGAAGTCAAATTCTGATGGAAAGCAGCAATTCCACCGCCTTCGCTGTCATCATCGTCGTCGTCATCGACATTAGGGTTATTGTTGTCATTTCCAGAATCCAAATTATTACTGATTTCCCTATTTTCACGCGAAACCCTAACTTCATGTTCTTTCTCTTTGCCTTTATCCGATTCACTATTGCTATTATTGTTCCTATTCCGACGCGAGCGAGAAGAAGAAGACGATTCAACAGGAGTGGAGTCCATGGGGAGAGGGTGAGCACGTGTGGAGCGAGAGCGGGTAGCGGTGGCGGTTGTTGTCGTTGCTGTTGCGGTGGCAGCGTTGGTGCGGGATCGTTTGTTGGAGCGAGTAGTGGTACCGGTGGTGTTGGTGGCGGCAGATGAGGAGGCCTCCGCCCGTTTCCGGCTACGAGTTTCCATACAAGAACTAAACCTCCAGAATTACATCCGTCATCGCGCAATCACGCGCCACCGGATCGCGTAGTAATGATAAGAACTGGATGCATCAGATTGAAAACCCTAGAAATTTAGGGAATTTGGGAAATTTTGATCGAGAGAGACAGAGCGAGAGAGGGGGGGGGAGTATTGGGGGTGGAGAGAAACCCTAAAAACAGAAAGAATAAAGAGGAGAGGAAGAATGAGGTAGACGACTTTTTATAGGTGTTTGTTGGAAAATGATTAAAAAAAAATCAAAATAAACTATGCTGTAGAGGGATTATATTTGTTCTATTGTATGTTATTTTTCCTGCGTTTATCGTTGTGCAAGTAATATTTTGGGACCAACATTTCTATAATATTAATAGATGACTAAGCTCTTATATTCGAGATTAACTTTCATGAAATCAATGAAAAACAATCTCTTTTTATTTTCATCAAATACAAGTCTCAATCTTTCTTGGAATACAGGGTTACGTTGTTTTTTTATAAACGATTTTTATTGAATAAAATATATTACAAATGAAAATAATTTTAGTTAATAAATCATATGTTTATTGAAAATTGAAAATGTAATAAATTATGTGTGTGTGGTGTTAATTTGGGAGCATGAAGATCTATTAATAGATGTTTGGGTTAATTTATATATATCTCAATTAATTTTATGAATTCTAAAATTTATGATTATATAAACTTTATATTTTTAATTTGTTTAGTCATTGTTTAGCTGGACAAATCATGTTTTAATATACGAACATGCATGTAAAACAAATTCAAACTCAAAATTCCAATAAATTGAAAGTAATATTGTCGGCGTTGTAATTCAACTCTTTAAACCAAAAATTCATGCACTTTTGTTCTTGACACTTTTTTTTTTTTTTTTTGTGGTTTTATTTGTTATGGATACTTTTTCGCTGGTATCATACGCTAATGGTTTTGGTTGGTGAGAGTGGCCAGGCAAAACGAGGGGATTTACAAATGGGCAGGCAACGGCCCTTCTTCTTCTCTTTTGGGAATGTCAGTGCTGTAATATTTGTTTTTTATATTTTTTAATATATTAAAATAATATTTTTTATTTTTAAAAATTATTTTTGATATCAATATATTAAAATAATTTAAAAATATTAATTTAAAATAAAAAAACAAACATCCTAGTTTATTTGATCTGCATTGTATCACCTGATTCTGGAGTGGGCCGATGTGTTGTCTGGAGCCGCTGGCTCGTTCTTGGAAGCATTGCTATGTACAGGGACCAGGCTCTTGAATTGCTTAAGGATGAGCCTCCTTCTATGAAGCCCATTTCATGATTCAATGCAGGGTATGGCCTGGCCCACGATTTGTCCGTCAGGCAAATAAGTTGGTCTCGCCGTCTTGGTAAAGTTTGTGGCCTCGAGGCTAGTTTGCTTCGAGTCCAGAGGGTGGTAGAGTGGTTTAGCTTTGGTGGAAGAAGGAGAGATTCAGAGTTAGACTGGTTCCTCTGGACTTGCTTGGTGACTTCGGTGATCATGTAATTAAATTTCAATAAATTAATTAGGTATATTTAATGTAGAGAAGAAAAGGCAACACCACCAATAACAATTAGTACAAGTAATGAAACCATTCTAGTAAGTAGCTAGTAATAAAAACTTAGAATTAAAGGGTTTGTTTTTTCTATAATCTCAGGATCGAGCTCTCTGGTTGCTAATATGATGTCGTTAATTTCAGAGCTCGTGGAATTAGTTAAGCTATATACAAATTAACCCGGACATTCATGTTAATAAAAATAAAAACTTCAAGTAATGAGATACATGTGAACGTAGAAAAAATGTATATAATCTCGAATAAAATTCAAGGAACAGAAAAATATTCAAAGACCCTGATCTTAAAAAATAGCATGGAAAATGAATATAAAATCAATGTTAAGGAGTGTCAAAAACAAAACAAAATATCACTTTGAAAAAAATACTAAATATCAATACAAAAATAAACACCTTGACAGCACATTAAAAAAATAAAATAACAAAAACTTGCTTCACAGGAAAAAAATCATACACTTGCAGAAAAAAACTACACGGCATGAAAACATCAAGAACTATTTCAAAAACTATTAGATGATTATATTGCATAACTATTCAAGAAATTACTGGAAAAAATACTAGGGTATTGCAAAAACAACTCCGGAAAAGTGACATCTCGAACCTAGATAATATACGAAATCACAATATTTCTTTTTTAATTGCAAGTATTTTAAAGATAATAAATATTACTCTACATGGTTACTTCCTGCAATTACTACTTTAAACAGCAATTACATGACAATCGTAAACAAATTTATCTAAACTATGTTAGAAAAACGCATGCTCGACTTGTAATAAAACTTTGTATTAAAAAACAAAGATTAGACCACCTATACGTACAATAAAGTCAGGCTCAGAGATATTGCATCTGGGTTGTCCGTCAGGCTCGAAAATATTGAATCTAGCTTCGCACTTAATTCTAAAACACTTAAAATCATGCTTTATATTTTTTATTTAAAATAAAAATTATTATTATGTAGAGCACATATCAGTATATTAATATCTTTTATTTTCAAATAGAAAAAACAACCACCCAGCTTAAAATGCCATAGTAGACGAGATAAGGAGATGGTTAATTGGATTTAATAAGTAACCAAGTGTTTGTTATTGGGCACGACTTTTTTTTAAATAATTTTTGATAATTTTGAAACAGTGATGTTGAAAATAAAAAATATATACTATTTTCATATATTTTTAATTTTTTTTTATAAAATCACTATACATTGTATTACCAAGTATGCTTGGTGGTGTTTATTCTGGGATTGAATTTATTTTAAAAAAATTTATCAACTGAAAAAATATTAAATTTATATTTTAAAAATGTTTTTTGATTGTTTGAATGTGTTGATGTTAAAAAATATTGTGTTACATTTTCAATTCAAAAACATAATACACCATAGTACTAGTTATGTGATTGCGTTTCATTGAAAATTAAATATTTTTAATTTTATAAAAAAAGGTTTTATATACAGATTTTTTCAATATAATTTTATAATTTAAAAAATTTAATAAGACAAAAAGTTTATGCGCACATATAATCAATTAAATTGAAAACTGTATGCATTAATAAATAAATAAAAAACCATTAATGACACCTAAAAACAAAATTTAGAAAACCGAGAGATAGATGTAGATCAATATATTTTATCTCGCATGATAAGATATATTACCCCATCATGTTGGCTATTTTTTGTTTATTGAAACATTTTTTTATTTAATCAAGCGATAATAAGAATAGATAAACATATTAAATTGATTGAATAACATTTATAAAAAAAGTCACAATATACAAGGCTACACGTATTAGATATATTATCTGAAAATAAATATTTTTTATTTTTAAAAACATAGTTCATCTACACAAGAAAAAAACCATAAATAAATCAGAAAAATCTCTTCAAAAATTAAACGCATTACCAAAAAATCACAGTTATTTAAAAGAGATTCCCTGAACAAAATAAAAGAGAAAAGAGGTATTAATGTAAATATAATTCACTTTAAAAAAAACATTAATTGAAAAAAAAAGCCTACTTGGTCAATCTCAACATGCCCTGTGTGACCGAGCCCATTTTTTAAATTTGTACATAGGGCGAACAACATGGCTTATGCCCTTTTTTTAAATTAAAAAAAAAACCTAATGCATCGTCTATTTTGTCTAAATTCTGACCATTGTGATGCTTGGAAAATTAGGTTTCATGTTCTTTTGATTTTTCAACCTATTTTTTTGACAAAAAAAAACACCTATAAAACACATGAGAAACCATGATAGACCTAATTATGACCTAAAAAATTGAATTCAACCCGAGTTCAAATATGTTTTTTCATGAACTTTTAAGGTACATAAACACTTAATATGAACTTCCCTTATAAAATGTAACAATTTAACACAAATATTCATTATTTTGGTGATCCAGATCAATGTCAACGAAATATTTCTCTTTCTACCGCTGGAATCCTACGATCTCTCCCTCTTTCCTCTTCAGCCAAGAACAAAAAATATAATAAAAATATTTTTTTATACCAAAATAAAACTGAAACAATTTTGAGGGACCAGAATTGTATAATTTGCGTGATTGTTTAGGTTGGAGGACCAAAATGCATTTTTTCAAAACTTATGGTATGTCACCCATGTTTGCCGCTTTTTTCATTTTGACCCCCCCTCTTTCAATTCCACCATTTCATAATAATTCAAAATAAATTGCTCCTTAAACTTGACAAAACCGTCCAAAAAAATTTGAAAATCAAATTGAAAAAATATAAAATTTTACATAGTATATTTGTAATTAAATGTGAAAGGATGAACAATAAAAAACAAACTGTGAAAATCCACGCAGTTTAGAGTATAAGGTAATAAAGAACGTAATTTATGATATATCCATTCTTATTCCTTACAAGACGAGTTTCATTTTTATATTATAATTTCAATTATTTTTAATTTTTTTGTATAGATCATAGTGAAGTTTAAAGAAAACTACTTACCAGTACATGGTTAGTATTTTTGTGAATATTTTATATTAAAAACTTTTAAAAATTTACTTTTTAATCTTACACTAATATATTTACCCGCAACAAGTTAATATCATTATTTTTAAATATAAAAAATATAAACAATATTTTAAGCTTCTTTCATCTGACAATCATCCCAAACCTAGTAACTTTTTAAATAAAAATAGAAAATACAAGCCTCATTATTTTTCTATGTCCTAACATCTAAGCGTGACTCACAATGCAAATATTTCATGTACATAATACCAGCACAGTAATTTTTCCACGTCTTCATGTCCTCTTAACATCTATAATGTACTTTATAATACAAACATTTTATGTACACAATACCAATATAATGATTTTCCATGCATTTTACTTTTTAAAGTAAAGTATAATAATTTTAAAACATTACCAGTCCCGGAAAACAAAAAAAAAAAACAAAAAATGTACCTAGACGTCTATATTTGTTGCTTACCTGTTGTTTTGCATAGCCAACTAGTACACCATGGCTAGCACGAAAAGTCTAAAAAAACACAAAATCCAACGAGAGAAGAGTCTGGAAATTAAAAAACACACCGCAGTGTGGTACCTCGAAGCATGCAGGAACGCCCTCTCGCTCAATCGGCATGTCAGAATCAAAATGTTAAGACTGTCTTATCCTCAAAATCTAATCCATGATCAACCCACGTGTCCGAGCCCGCTGGGGTAATGGGGCACTGCCAAGTGCCTCGAATCCGAGACAGAGAATAACGTGCATGGCTCTATCAACACGACTCCTCGCTGCCACCCATCACGTTCCGTTTTCATTTTAATATATAAATCTTTTTCCTTTTTTTTGAGAAAAAGTATAAACTGTACTTTTAATTCTAGAGAATAAACTATATTTATTTATTATTTCCCATCTCTTTATTTCTTGCATATATTTTTCTATATATTTTCGCTTCAAACTTCTATAATATTATATTGTATTTTTTCTTAAAAAATAAAAAAAAGAACCTTGAAAAAATGCTAGTAATGCCAAGGATGTTTTAAAATCATGCTAAATTACAATGACATATATGCTATAAAAAATCATGATTATATTACAACCATGGAAAGATTAACATTTAATAATGCACTATTTAAAATAAAACACTTCATTTAATAGATAATACCAAGCAATATTATAAATATCCCTAAAACTAGCCAAGAAATAAATATTTTTTTTTAATGAAACCACTCAAAATATTTCAAAAAGCCACCCCTTCATTAATTTCCATTAGCTGTTTATTGGTAAGTAATCATACGGGAACATTTTGAAAAGTACAGGATTAATAATAGGAAAGTTCAAACTACAAGAGTTCAGGTTGAATACGTTTTGATCTACAAGGACTAAAGAAACTTAGTTTTTTCCCTCTTGTTTCTGTTATCAGGCTTGCGCTCTCCGTCGCTTCCACAGTATTCTTCACCTTCTTCCCGAGGTTCTCATAGCAACGAATCAAGGACAGATCAGTCATTTGATTGATAATCATTATTATGCATAGTAATTAGTGTCTGATCTGAGAAATCGAGAAGACGCTCTATAGAAATGTTTTTAATTATCCTTGCAAATTCTCTGATTTAAAATACTCTCGTGAAGAAGATATTTAAGGTCTGTTTGTTTACTGAGAAAAAAATGGGGTTTCTTAGCACAATATCAGGGTTTTGTGGATTTGGTGTTGGAGTTTCCACGGGTCTCACCATCGGTTATTACCTCTTTATCTACTTCCAACCCACCGATGTCAAGGTAAAACGAATTTTTACTATCTCTGCATTTATTGAGGTTATTGAAATTAATTTGCTTAGATTTTGATTTTTTTTTAAGGATCCCGAGGTTCGGCCATTGGCAGAGCAAGACTCCGAAACTTTGCAACGGATTCTTCCAGAAATACCGCTATGGGTGAAAAATCCAGACTATGATCGCGTAAGTGAATAGCATTTGTGGATTTAATTTACAAGAACAAACTGCATTTTGTTTTTTTAGTAAAGTTGTTTTTGTGTTTGTAGATTGATTGGCTAAACAGGTTTATTCAACTTATGTGGCCTTACCTCGACAAGGTTTGATTTCCATGGCTGGTTCTTGTTTTCTTTTTAGTTGCTTGCTGATTGTTTTTTTAACTATTTTGGTTCTTTTTTTGTGCAGGCCATTTGTAAGACTCTGAAGAATATTGCGACGCCGATAATTGCTGAGCAGATTCCGAAATACAAAATTGATGCGGTTGAGTTTGAAACTCTTACACTTGGAACCCTACCGCCAACTTTTCACGGTCAGTAGGGAGCTGTTTTTGTAGTTGATAGGACAAATCTTGAAGATGCATTTATATGGTTTTATGCGTTGAGTTAGAATGGAAGTTATCTTGTTGTGTCATTTTGTGATGAATCACTAAGATCATGCAAAGGGAAAAGAGAGCGTGTTTTGAAAATGACTCTAGATTGTATAGACAGAGGGATTTCTGTCTAATAGGTTTAGACATTTCGGCAGTCGATGTTTGAGACTGTAAATTGTTTTCTAGGTTCTAGGAGAATTCAGTTGTTAACGTTTTGCTCTTGCATAATTTTGTACACTTGTCACGTGCAGTTATCTTTTTTCTTCATATACTTTCATTTCACAATCTCTTCAAATGCCGAAGATGCATTCATATGCTTCCACACCTCATATTAGCTAGAAGTATATTCTCATGCCATTTTGTGATGAATCTTTAAAATTTTGTGAGGGAGAAGGAAACTGTGCTTTGGAAATGGCTTTAGAATATTTAGAGAGGGGTTCTGTTCAATTTCTTTGACTTTCTTATTATAATTTCAAATATTGTTTTCGTCAGGTATGAAAGTTTATGTCACTGATGAGAAGGAGTTGATAATGGAACCATGCATCAAATGGGCTGGAAATCCTAATGTCACTGTTGCTGTTAAAGCATTTGGGTTGAAAGCAACTGCTCAGGTAATTGGATTCCTGTTCAGAAGGAGATTGTTCTGTTGATGACTTGGATTTAAGAAATTCTGTTTTCTTACTCTTTGGATAATTTCAGGTGGTTGATTTACAAGTTTTTGCTTCACCACGCATAACTTTGAAGCCCTTGGTTCCTAGTTTTCCTTGTTTTGCCAACATCTATGTGTCTCTCATGGAGAAGGTTGGTGTTTATTTTTTCTGCTCTCTTGGTCAAACTTGAAAGGTTGGTGTTAGGCATTAGCATCTGATTTTTCATGGATACTTACTACCGTGCCCTTTTTAAGTTTCACCAGTGACATATGACCTCTAGGACTAACTTGGCCAACATTTATCCTTGTATACAGAATAGAAACCAGAAGATATAGGTAGGTACAAATTATTGAGTACAGAAAATTGTCTTAGGAAAAATGATTTTGTGAATTCTCATACAGGAACTTCTATGTCCCACCATTATTCTTAGTTCTTACTGCTCTTTTAAGATTTCACATTTCTGTTAGATTACTGGAATTGACCAGTTAATGCAAATGCAGTTTGACACAGTTTTATCTTAAGGCTGACCATAAATTTCCGAGTAAAATTCCTATACTGATATTTGTTTTGTTATATGATTCCTTTACTAAATTTTGAGGGATGGTCTATTGTAAGAGAACTTCAGGCTTGGGTCTATTCTCATTCATATACCACCACTTAGAGAATACATGCGTATCAGTGGGTTTAAATGCCATTATTTTCATCTCTCTCGTGTCTTATTTTGCAGCCACATGTTGACTTTGGGCTCAAGCTCTTGGGGGCTGATCTAATGTCAATACCTGGCCTTTACAGGGTCGTCCAGGTACAGTACTAGATGTTTCTATCTTGTTCTACTCCCTTTACGTCTTTTTTCATGTTGCCCTGGTTGGCATTAAGCATTGTTGATTCAGGACATTATTTTCAGGGCTGGATGGGCCACTGGTTATTTTAGTATTGAACCTGTCTTGTTACTTCGCCAAAAGTGTTCTAGACTACGAGCACCTAAGTTGTTGAATATGTTTGATTATTTTGTACCTCACTGAATTCTGATTATGAGAATACATTGATCTAATCAGTCTGTCCTCTCCTCTCCTGTGAGTTCCTCTTGTGGATGCTTCATTGTTTTACTACAAATCTGCTCTGCTTGTTTAAGGAGGAAAACTCCATTTTTTCCAAGAGTGGTTTCTGTGAAAAGTGGTGTAAATATTTGAAAGTTTTAGTTGCTAAAATTTTGAAAGCAGTGAGTTTTGATGTTACATATTATCTGTTTAATGTATTTATGGTCCATGATTTTAGTAGTAGTAAATTGGTTTTTGCTGCAGGAGATTATTAAAGATCAGGTTGCAAACATGTATCTATGGCCTAAAACCCTGGAAGTACCCATCTTGGATCCTGCAAAGTAAGTTTTTGCCATATTCTGAAAATAAGTTAGTTATGATGACGTAAAGTTTGCTGCAAGCCGTGACCGTTTTTTATGCTAATTACCCTCATGTTTTGGCCTACCAATTTGAATGAAAAATCCAGTGCCATGAAGAGGCCTGTGGGAATTCTCAAAGTGAAGGTTCTGAGGGCAATGAAGCTGAAGAAGAAAGATCTGATGGGAGCATCAGACCCTTATGTGAAAATAAAGCTGACTGAGGATAAGCTTCCAGCCAAAAAGACTACTGTGAAGCACAAGAACTTGAACCCTGAATGGAATGAGGAATTCAATTTGGTTGTTAAAGATCCAGAGTCTCAGGCCTTAGAGCTTCGTGTTTATGACTGGGAGCAGGTAAAAAATCTCCATTTGCTTCTAAGAAGCTTTCTGTTCTCTGTTCTGTATTTCAAGCTGCTCTATTCTCTTTCCTTAGGTTGGCAAACATGACAGGATGGGTATGAATGTAGTGCCACTGAAAGATCTCACACCAGAGGAACCAAAAGTTATGACTCTCGACCTCCTTAAAAATATGGACTTGAATGATCCTCAGAATGAAAAGTCACGAGGGCAGCTTATGGTGGAATTGACATATAAACCCTTCAAAGAGGACGATTTAAACAAAAGTTTTAAAGATGAGGCGGAACAGAAGGCTCCTGAAGGGACCCCTGCTGGTGGAGGTCTGCTTGTTGTAACGATTCATGAAGCTCAGGATGTTGAAGGAAAGCATCACACTAATCCATACGTACGACTTCTTTTTAGAGGGGAGGAGATGAAGACCAAGGTATACAATTTACACATGTAAACTTGCATTAGAATATAGCGTATCTGTGTACCCTGGTCTGTTAGCCTTCTTTGCATTTTTATTTGCACATGATTCATCTGAAGAGCTCTTTCTGAAATTCATGGGAGAAACATGTTGAACTTATTTCTCTAGAACTTTGCTTCTAGTTTATATTTTGTTTACTTCAATTGGCATTGGTGGTCATGTGGAGTGAATAGTTTTCTTGCCTGTCAATGGAATTCATTCTTTCCTCTCAGCAATGTCCATTTCTTCATGCAAGTTAATGTTCAGAAATGTCTACTGTTGGTGATGGGTGGGACACCATTTCTGTTCTGAAACAAAAACCCGGGACCGGTGGCAGGCAGATAATCAATCAATTTAATTTGAAGCTAACATTTACAGGCCTAGGATTAAAATTTTCATATTTTCTTCATACAGCGTGTAAAGAAGAACAGAGATCCTAGATGGGAGGAGGAATTCCAGTTTACACTGGAGGAGCCCCCCGTTAATGCGAAGCTACATGTGGAAGTTGTTAGCACCTCATCCAGGATTGGCCTGCTGCATCCAAAGGTACAGATTGTATAATTTCTTTTTAACTAACCCCGTGTAAAGATAATAAAGTATGAGAAGCGTATGCTACTAAAGTAATCGTAGTCATTTTGCTTGTGATGATGGTTTGCTTGGGTAGCACCATCTCTACACAAAAAGTCCTCACCAAAGATAAGGTTTTGTCACAAGGCTCGGATACTTGGGGAAACAGAAATCCAGTGGGTATTTTAAACTCTGTCATGGCTTGATGCTTACGACTTAATGCTCTGTAGAATTTGATTGATCATCATACTCTACCATTTTTGAGAAAATAATCCCAAGGAAACAAAAAAGGAAGTCATAGTGCTTTATTCTCATGCTTGTGAAGTTGGAAGGATGTTTTCTGGAAAGTTTTTCCCGAGGCACTTTCTCTATTACCACCTGTGGTTGAATAAAATATGAAAGCTTAACTAAGCAGACAATCCAGTTCTGCTATGAATTAGAATTCAAAAATCATTCTCTGAATGTTATTGTTCTGGTTTTTAATCAGCGCTAGCTTTTAGATTGTCTAGCATCCAGAAGAGGGTTGAAGAATTTCATGTTGTTTGCTTGTTCTTTAACCAGGAATCACTTGGTTATGTGGAGATCAATCTCTCAGATGTTGTTAGCAACAGAAGAATCAACGAGAGGTATCACCTTATCGATTCGAAGAATGGAAAGATTCAGATTGAGCTGCAGTGGAGACCAGCTTCATAAGCCTATGGATTGTCCTCTCTTTTGTTTTTCTTTGTTCTCAAGCCTCGAAATTCAAGCTCTGTTTCGAGTATAGGATGTGTGTGAAAGGAAAGTATTTATTGTTTCAGCAAAATTCTTTGTGTTGCTTATGTACATTGATTGCAATTAAAGAAACTATTCATGGGCTTACATGGGATTCAAAATCTAGTGCTATAAAGAATGAGGCAGCCTTCTCTGTTTCAGCATATAAAACCAAGTTAAGGTAATACAGTTGAATGAAAAATGAAATTCACAAAACAAATCATCATCGTAGCTGTGTAGGTAGAGAAGCTATTTGGCAAATGTATGCTTGGCGGTCAACTAAGCTGGCAATTCCATGGTATATCCAGGCCATTAGACTCATTTAGAACATATCTGATTGATCGTGTCTAATGAAATATTAAAGAAAATGATAAGAGGCTTTTTCAGAAAATGAAGAAAGAGTCGAGAGAAGACACTTGAAGATGCATCTGGGTGTATTGAATCGAGTTATTTTTCTCAAGTGTAACAGGAAACACAAAAGCCACCCGCTTTTTAATATAAATACAAATTCAGGACACCCTTGTGTAGTGCATTGAGAGCCTTCCATCATGGTGTTGTCAGTTAACAAAAGCATGTCCATTATTGTTCCCTTTTGAGACGGTGACAGTAATTCTATTCAACTGCTTTTGGATTGTCCCGTGAATTATACCATCTTCAGCAGCAGCCAGGTGCTGATCTTGATGGATCAGCAAATGAGGGAGAGAGAGAGAGGTGAGGGTTGGAAGACTACAGTGCTAGAATGTTCGGGTTTCCCGTGACTGTGTTTTGGATTCTGCTGCAGAAGCAATGGAGATGTATTCCTCGGGGAAAAGCTCACTCGAAAGAGGTGTTTATAACACCTTATTCACAAGTCTTTAGTGCAGAGGGTGTTGATGGTCCTGTCACACTCTTAACTCGAGAACATTATGAGTAATGTTTGGCTGCTTTTCCTGATGCTTTATCAATCAGAATACATTTGTGATTTAGGCAGTACAGAAGCAATAAAGTAAAGCCCTTTGGTTTTAGTAGGTTCCACGGCTGTTTTAAGCAATCTATTCTCTCCTGTTTGAATTCCTGAGCCTTTTCAGGACCTGGCAGGGTAGCCTGTAGACTGTTTCGTTAGATGAAGAACCAAGTCCAAGTGAGAACAGAAAGCTGGGAGCCAAGGGGACCAGAAATGGCAGTGTGTTTGACAAATTTCTGACAGACTATTCAGGAGTTGAAAACTCTGGTCGGCATAAGGCCCCCAGACGGCGTATTTTTTTTGAAACGAGGCCCTCGGTAATCGCTTTTGCGCCATTATAACGATTTTAAGATATTATTTGTCAAGCAAGAGATTGGTTCTCCTCAAGCATTAGGACTCTCACAATAGTTCAATCTTTTCAGCAACCTTAAATAGCCCACTATTTAAGGTTGCTGAAAAGATTGAACTATTGTTCCGAGACAGAGGTTGCGAGGCTTCTAGTTCAGGTGCACGCTGCTGCTGGTGTCTTGAAAACAGATAAAAATCCAGTATGAATTACGAGGTGTGCAGGATGAAGATGAGCATGGCAATCTTGAGGAAAGAATCCCTTCTTTCAAACTGACTATTGCTCATAAACTTGGCAAATTCGACCATCCCCTCCTCTGAATGGGCAAACGGACCTGCTACTGAAATTGGGTCTGCACTGATACATGGTGGAGTGATGGCTGGTGGGAAGGGGTCGCAACTAAGTTCGTGCCAATGTTCTGCAAGTTTACTTTTCAAGTGAAAACTTATCTTTTACAATCCATTTGAAAGTTGACTTGGTAATTTATATATATATTTTCTTTCCAAGCATTTGAAAGTTGACTTGCTAAACACGAGTAATATATTGAATTGTCTTGATTAATCCAATATAAGATTTTTAAGTTTATTAAAGATTTGTTTTTTTTCAAAAACTTTTATTAAAAAAAATTTTATTTTAATTTTAAATTTTATTTTAAAAAAATAAAATAATATATATATATAAACCTAAATCGAAGTTATTTCAATAAGTTAACATGAATTTATTTTTAAATAATATTATTTTAAAATAAATTCATGTTAGCTCACAGACCTGAGAATTGATCGAAACAACCCTAACAACTCAGGTTTTGGACCGGCTGTCGTAAATATGGTCTTGAAGCAAATACAGGGTCATTCACGAGTTGGAAAAAAAAAAAAATGTAAAAAAAGCATATAAAACGCTGCCACGTAGCAATCTCAACAAGATTACCACTGATCCCACCCACGCAAAATCCAAACTTGCCAGTTTATCCAAAATTTAAAGCTCTCATTTCATTTTATAGGCCAGTCCTATCAATTTCACTCTTTCCTTCTTCAAGTTTGTTAGAGTCATAGAGTGAGAGAGTTTCGATGGCGTTACCGGTCGTTGACACAGAGTACCTGAAAGAGATCGACAAAGCACGTCGCGATCTCCGTGCTCTCATCGCTTACAAAAACTGCGCTCCTATCATGCTTCGCTTAGCGTAACTAACCAACTAACTAACCACTCATTGTCTTTGTTTGAATCTTTCTGTTTCGATTGATTTTTTATTTTCCGGTTATGGTTTTTTTGAAGGTGGCATGATGCAGGAACGTATGATAAGAACTCGAAAACAGGAGGAGCTAATGGTTCGATAAGGAATGAAGAAGAGTACTCTCATGGTTCTAATAGTGGCTTGAAAATCGCTATCGATTTTTGCGGTTAGTTAGTTCCAATGAAATTTAACTCACTTGATTTGTTGATTTTTTTTTTTAATATTTGATTATGATTATGATTTTTTAATTTTTTAGAGGGAGTGAAGGCGAAACATTCGAAGATTACTTATGCGGATTTATACCAGGTGATTTTCTTTGATTAATTGATGAATTGTATAATTAATGATGCAGATAATTAAATAACTGTTTAATTAATAATAGTATTTTCCATTTTTATGTCTATTTAATATGTTGTTTCACAGATTTGGTAGTTAATAATTAACATTTATCTTGATTTTCTTGTCAAAAAATAACATACGTGGATATGTAATTGAAAAACTTGTGATTATAATGTAAATGAGGTAGCGATTTTCGTGTGGGTGAGTGGAGAGGTGGAACATGCATGGAATATTCCAAGGATCACACACCACACACGCACACGTGTCTAGGAACGCACGCTCATTTTCCTGGGGAATGGAAAAACTAACTATATAGTTTGTGGATAGAGATGCAAGTTCTTAGGACATTACAACCACTGACACGACTAAATCACAAGGCTTGAAGTTTTAAAATGTGTCTGCCTGACCTGTCTAGTCAATCTTCTCAATAATTTTACGTTAATTGCAATGAAATGACGAGTTCTATTAATGCAAGTATAGTGTTCCTGTCTCATTGTCATCCATGTTGGTATCGAGCGCTCACGAATATTGATACCAACGGTGTCCTTTTAATTGATGAATAGGTTTCTAAGTTTTGCAGGGAAGAATTTGGAGAGATTTTCTTCTAGTATTTTATCCTACCTATATAGAGGAATTTGTTGAAGGATATTGGGAGGTGCACACTGTCAGATGTACTATCATGGATTCATGGTTGCAGCTCTGATCCTTGGCAGGATACCCAACTATATTTGCCAAACTATGAACACACCAGCAAACCTTAAATTCCATGATTGTTACATCAGTCGGTACATTAGGTTCAAAATGAGTGTAGTTGTTGATATACAATGAGTGGTGGTTTGAATATGAAATATTTGAATATTCTGAGTATAATTGTTGGGTTTCCAAACACAATGAGCAATTTGATTCATAGTCAACAACTTTCATGTTCAGCTTGCAGGTGTTGTTGCAGTGGAGGTCACTGGGGGTCCAACCATTGATTTTGTTCCTGGTAGAAGGGTATGTGATTGTGGCATTTCTCGGCGATATAGGTGATTATGAGTTCATAACAATGCTGACTATATGTCCGATCTCTTAGGATTCAAATATTTGTCCCAAGGAAGGGCGACTTCCAAATGCTAAACTAGGTATTTTCAGTATTTTAATTATTGTGGAAACTTCTTTAATTTAATTCAGGGGCTGGAAATTCTCAAATCGTTGTTTGCTTTCTTCTAATGTCATAAACTTAGCTAAACCTGATTCAAAGGGAAGGTGAATTTATGTGTTTTGTTGTGTCTTTGTCATTCTGTAAATAAGCCATCCATTGCATGTTTACAGTATCAAGAGAACTAATAGTTAAGGGGGTATGCGCTGTACAGGACTGATGCGCAGCAGACTAGTTTCGCTGGCTATAATTATCCATTGAATTTAGCTGTCTTCAAGTAGTCTTCTCAGTCTATTGAATTTCTATTTCAAAAATCTAGTTTTCCAATTTTTGAGAACTTATGTTCCATGTGGACCTGAAAGTTCTTTCCTTAACGTGGGTATTGTGTTGAACACGAGTTGAAATGTTAGCCAGGATTGTAAATTGTTATGGTGTTTGGCTAAGAGGCAGAACCGTCACACAAAATGCAAAGCAAGTTCATTTTAGGGACCCAATGCATTTGTTTACTCTAAGCATTGCACATGAAGATACATGCTAGATTTTCAGGCAAGATTATTTGTAGGTGAATCACTTATAATTGCTTGTTTGTTGGTTACAGAACCTTTTGAATGTTCTGTCTCATAAAATTACTCCTAAATTCATAGAGTTCTACCATTAGTAGGTGGTTTAACGTGGAGGAATGTCAGGTTCTCGTATCTCAATTCATGTGATGATCTTTACTTGCGTTGGTTCTGCTGATAGAGCAGTCATACTGATCTGTTCTTTCATCTCACAATGCGCATAGATTCGTGCTGATTTCTGTGTAAGAAATTTGTGTGTAAGTTGTGATTTGCAGCTGTTCTATGACTAAAAAATTGATGTTGTTTGATCTTCGTGTGGGCTGTTTATTCAGACTTTCAGCATAGGAAGGGGCGAAGCTACACATTAGGGAAGGGGGGCAATTGCACCCCTTAATTTGTCATAATTATCACTTTAGTCGTTGTACTTTCAATTTGTTATGATAATTTTAAATAAAAATACCTTAGTCGCCCAACATAATTTTCCTAATTCTTAACTATGAAACCCCTTTAATTTTTTATACTTCCCACTTTAATCCTTGTACCTTTCAATTTTTCATGATAATTTTAAATAAAAATACATTAGTTACCCCCATAATTTTCTTAATTCTTACCTATGAAAACAATTTCCCCACCTTAATAAATACTTCTAGCTTCGCCACTGAGCTTAGGGGAAGCTAATCGAAGATGAATATTGATGCAGAACTGAGAAGTTTCATGGGGACCATTTCACATTTTAGACAGCTACATATCAATGATTCTTGTTTGTTCTATGGAATCTGCTCACATTGATCCTTAGAAGAGTGCCTGTGGGTTGGCTATGCATACCTGTTGAAAGTTCATATGTTTAAATAGGGCACTTTGAAAGGACTTGTATTTTCACTCTTCATTTATGAACCATGGCAGGTTCACCACATTTGAGGGACATCTTTTATCGGATGGGTCTGTCTGATAAAGATATCGTGGCACTTTCTGGAGGTCATACTCTGGTAATTCTGTAGAACTGTTTCTGATGTTCTACGTAGATCTGATAAGCCACATATGCTCAAATCTGTAATTCTTTTGGCGGATATTGTTCTGTTTAGGGAAGGGCACATCCAGACAGATCTGGTTTTGAAGGGCCCTGGACTCAGGAACCTCTGAAGTTTGATAACTCGTACTTTGTGTAAGTTTTAAAGCAAGCTCAGCATACTACCATTTATCTGTGTAGAGATTATGAAATTAATTAATCTTTCACTCACTGGCGGTACTAGGGAAATGTTGAAAGGGGAGACAGACGGGTTATTGAAACTTCCAACAGACACTGCTTTGTTGGATGACCCTGCGTTCCGTCCTTATGTTGAGCTGTATGCTAAGGTAATGTGGGCTTTTATTTTTACCAAATGACTTTTTGCATGAATGGCTCGTCAAAACTTTTCCGATCCCCTTTCAACCTGCTTTGATTTTTCAATGCAGGTTGGGTCTGGATAAAACTATTGGCTCGACCATCTTGAAACCTAGTTTTATGCATTTTATTTTCCTTTTGATATATCTTTTTTTAAGTGATGGGTAACGGTTCGAAAGTGGTTTTTTGAACACCAATGAATTACATTGTCCAGGGTTAGTTTGGACCCTAATCTAATCTTAACCTAAAGTGGGCTTTCTGGCCCTTTTCAAGCTTCCATTCACCAACCAGCATCCTTATGGTTCCTTGCCCCCCTTGGGATTGGGAATCGCAAGGGTAAATCTATACCTTGATTTGCACCTCGAACTAGAATCATTAATAAATAATACACGAGATTCAGATTGGTGTCATAGTTAGATTCATGGAGTGTGGGGTGACTTCAACGTGCTTGCTTAACTCTGGGGGTATAATATGATACGTGATTTCTTTTTGTTCAATTTTTTTTGTTTCTCAGGACGAGGAAGCATTCTTTAGAGACTACGCGGCTTCGCATAAGAAGCTTTCAGAACTGGGGTTCACTCAAGAGTCTTCTGGGTTCAAGGTAAAGGATACCACTGTACTGGCACAAAGTGTAGCTGGAGTTGCAGTTGCTGCGGCTGTTGTGATCCTTAGCTATTTCTACGAAGTTCGCAAGAAAATGAAGTAGACGCTGGCTAACCTTCTCATGTACTGTTATTTTCTTGAACAAGTCAGTGGCATTTGCTTAATTTTCACAGCCCACGAGCTGAGTACTCAATATTTGTATCCAATAATAGCCAAAACACATACTTCTACTCAATACAAGCAATCTCTTTTCATTGCAAAGTCAAATATCAAAACACATGTATGACAAATGAATTTCTTTGATCAATTTGCAAACTTATTGTGCTAGAAAGTAACATCTCATTAACAGGTATGCAAAATTCCGGTGATGTCTCTTGCATTGAAGACTTTGGTACACATGGTTAGGTGCGTGCCCACACTACTCTCGATGCTTTCTTTCTTATCTTTAATAGTGAATCCAACTTTTTCAATGATATTGATTTGAGTGTTCATTTCAAACGATAAGCAATGGATTGGAAGAGCTGGGTGTATGGCTATGGTGTCTTGCATTCCTCACCTGTCGTTGTTCATGTTTTCTATCCTGAGACATATTTTAATGCTTTCATGAACAGCGGAAGTCTTTCCACTCTCTCCACAACCCACTTTAGATCCAGAAAGAAACAAATCAAGTCCTTGAATCTGAGGTTTATCATGATTGGATAACAAAGGCCCTAGTTTATTGGGTAGCCTGAGACGTCTAACGGCCTGAGACGAAACCTGGTTATCTAAACAGTATATTCACTGTTTTGGAGCATCGATTGTCAATATATACATGGAAGTGGGCTTGTTTCCTACTCTTTCATGGTGGATTCAAAGTCAACAAAAAGTCACGAGAGAAAAAGTTTCTCATGGCATTGAACAGAGATGTAGGGAGAGAGGAGCTGGTGCTGTTACCAATAGATCTCTTCTTGTACTCCATCGCAATGCTTTTCCTCTTAAATCTGCGTTTGCCTCAATACTTAAAGACCCTTTCCCCGTTATGTGGTGCTTTACAGTACTACCCTTATGGTTCACACGAAACAGTATTACCCTTGGAATAAAAGTGGGATTTGGTTAGGATGGACGTAGAAGATCTGATTGGTTCTTCTCTCCATCAATAATGTATCCAAAAAAATAAAAGTGCATTAATTTGGTTTGGAGAAAGCGGTGTTTCGAGCTATATCCTAATTGTGGGTCATAGGAAGCAGCCTTGTGCAGTTGTGCTAAGGTTAAGGAGTCCCACATAGGGAGGGCTGCTAAAGAGGTAATTAAGAGTTTTAAGGACTCTGCCACAAGCCTGCTCAGTACCTAAGCACATGACATCCACGTGCTTGCTCAGCTGGTCATCACCACTTATTCTTGAGTGTTGCCAGTCCTAAGCTTAGTCCTAAAAAAACCTATTGTACCAAATCACAAATTTGATTGATTTTTTGCCTTCTATTTCTCTCTCTCTTTTTGGGCAGTTACTTGTTCGTGTGCACAAATAGTAGAGGAGACCAGTAGGGAAAGAGACATTTGTGCCAACCAACAGTGTACAATAACCTAACTGATTGAGGTGATGAGATTTGTACTGAAACAACACAGAGACACGAATGATTAATGTATATGTGATTTATTTGTACGGTGGAAAGTATTTCTTGAAATAGCTTTTTATGAAAAGTTTATTTTTTTTATACATTATAGTGTTTGAAAATATTTTTTTAGTATTTAGGTATATTATAAAAAATAAGATGGGAAATAACTTAAAAAATCTAATTTTATAAACTATTTTTTTTAAAAAAATAAATAAAAATAAAAATAACAAAAATCAAATCTAAAAGATAAAGAAATCAAAAGATGATAAAATTAAAAAAATTATAATTTCATAAATTATTGCAAATAAAATAAATATCAATTAATAGAAAGGAAATCAAATTTAATAGATAAAAAAATTAAATTAAAAAAAAATAAATAATAATTAAAATAACAGAGATTAAAGTTGATATAAAATTCAAATTAAATTAAATTTTAAGAAAAAAAATTCAAAACAAAATAGGATCAAAATTTATATAATCAACCAATAATAAAATATTTTTGAATTTTTAATAATTTTAAAAAGTGTTAAAAAATTTAAAAATTGATTTTCAAAAAACCGAAACAAACAAGACTAGTTATTGTAAAAAGAGAAGAAAAGAAACGCATCTAATTGTAGATGTTGCAAGAGTAAATTCTTTTGTTGAGCATATCAATGTCTACCTTCACCCTTTAATTCTCGAGCATAGCCATTATTAAATGTAGCAACAACTTGTCTTTGTTGTGTGGTTAGTTTTTGAAAGCTGTGTGGATAAGCTTAGGTGGGGTTCTGTGAAAAACGAAGGGGGAGGGAGAGGGAGAGGGAGAGGGAGAGGTCTGTGTGGGAATAAAATCATACGAAGTCTCAACATCCAAGTGAGCCCAGAGTCGGACCAGTCGAGAGATGGTCAGAGACGGTGAAAAAGTAGGTGAAATACACACATAATTTACACAAGTGGACATCCTTCCCTCTCTCACTCCATTTGACAGCAACTTCTACCCATGATCCTTCACCCTTCCCGTCCACTCGGATTTCATGATGAGATATATATATATATATATATATATATATATATATATATCTATGGAGAGAGAGAGAGAGAGAGAGAGAGAGAGAGAGAGAGAGAGAGAGAGAGACTGTGTGGTGGTGGGTAGCAAATAATACGCAAATCGGAGGGGAGAGATAATAACAACAAAAAGGTGAATCGACCTTCTTATTGCCTGAACTTGTACCACAAGGTTTGGGAAAAAAAAAAAGAAAAAAAGGAAAAAAAGTGGAAGGTGAACCAAATCCCACATACAACCACAACCACGCTCATTATCTTTTTCCCTATTCTTCCCTTTTCTTTCGTCATCTTCCCTTGAATCCAACCTCCAACTCTTCTAGAAACCCTCTCTCTCTCTCTCTCTCTCTCTCTCTCTCTCTCTCATGCATACCAATAGAATAATGAGCCACAGCTAACTACCATCTGCACACTTGAGCATTTCTTTTCCATTACCCATCACAACTAACTTACTAATCAGCAAGATCCTCAGCTGAAAACCATGAACCTAACTTGATTCATTTTAAGCCTTAAACAGTCCCCAGATCTTATTGCAATGAGCTAAGATTAATATCTACTCATTTAAATAGTGGGGTTTTTTTTTAATGGGATTTAAGTCTTATAGAACCTCGATCATCGTTAAGCATCTGAAACAGTCCAGATCAAGATTATCAAATTCCAGCTCCATTGGTTCACTCACATATGAACAGAGATGGATTCCTTAGGCGTCAAGATAATAACTAAAAAGAAAGATGTAACCGATTCGTTGTAGGATAAAGGGCATTTAAGAATCATGGAAGCATGGTGATTGGTCATAAAAAGAAAGAAAGAACGAACGAAACTGGACCTCACTACAGACCCACCCTCATCGGTGTTAGTTCCAGCAACAATAGGGATATAAATATAAGGGCGTGCATGAATTCTAGTACATGTTGTCTAGTGAGCTAGGGAAGATTGGAGAGCCCATCTAAAGTAATTAATCAAAAGTTGTCCAGAGTTAAAAGACAAGAAAAAATGAAATAAAAAAGAAAAAGAGGGAGGGGACAGAGAGCACACCATGTCCTCCTGCCTGCAATTTAATATAATCTTACTTTACACCTACCTGAAGGTTAGCTATATTTAATGTCCCTTTTTTTTTATGCTAATACCATCAAGAGAGATACCACCAGCCACCCCCTCGACCCCGTCTCACCAACTCGCATCTAGAAGCAATTAGGGTCACTTCTACCCCCTTCCCTTTCTCTCTCTTTCTCTCTAAAAGAGTCAAAAGCCTATAAAATCACTTCTCGAGGGCCGGCCTTGATGTTCTAGCAACAAGAAAAAAGGAGGCCTCCGTCTCTAGTCCTACCACAACACCGCACACCCTTCTAAGAAAAAAAAAAAAAAAAAGACCCACCAAAAATATCCTACTGAAATGGGAAGGTCTCCTTGCTGTGAAAAAGCCCATACAAACAAGGGTGCGTGGACCAAGGAGGAAGACGATCGCCTTGTTGCTTACATTAGAGCTCACGGTGAAGGTTGCTGGCGCTCACTTCCTAAAGCCGCTGGCCTTCTTAGATGTGGCAAGAGTTGCAGGCTTCGTTGGATCAACTATTTAAGACCTGACCTTAAACGTGGCAATTTCACCGAAGCAGAAGATGAGCTCATTATCAAACTCCATAGCCTCCTTGGAAACAAGTAAGCATAGCTAGCTAACAATAGAAAAAGATTAACCCTTTTGTATATAGTTGACTATTTAATGCTAATGATATTTGTTATCCTTGCCGTAGATGGTCACTCATAGCTGGAAGATTACCAGGGAGAACAGATAATGAGATAAAGAATTATTGGAACACACATATAAGAAGGAAGCTTTTGAACAGAGGCATAGATCCCGCAACTCATAGGCCACTCAACGAACCAGCAGTACAAGAAGCCACAACAACAATATCTTTCACCACGACTACTACTTCAGTACTTGAAGAAGAGTCTCTGGGTTCTATAATTAAAGAGGAAAATAAAGAGAAGATAATTAGCGCAACTGCTTTCGTATGCAAAGAAGAGAAAACCCAAGTTCAAGAAAGGTGTCCAGACTTGAATCTCGAACTTGGAATTAGCCTTCCTTCCCAAAACCAGCCTGATCATCACCAGCCATTCAAAACTGGAGGAAGTAGAAGTCTTTGTTTTGCTTGCAGTTTGGGGCTACAAAACAGCAAGGATTGCAGCTGCAATGTTATTGTGAGCACTGTTGGGAGCAGTGGCAGCACTAGCACAAAGACTGGTTATGACTTCTTGGGCATGAAAAGTGGTGTTTTGGATTATAGAAGTTTAGAGATGAAATAAAGATATTTGGGGCTAATTGATGTTGATGCTGTAGTTGAAAAAGAATGGAGAGAAAGGAGAAAGGGATTGCTATTAAATTGAAAATCTCTTTATGAATTCCTCCATTTCTTTTCCTACTCTCAAATTTGTATGAATTCATGATTAGTGCATGATAGTGCACATATACTATTAGTGCAGGTTAGTGATCATTATAATTGATGAGCCTTTTCCACCCTTTTTGAGATTTGATTTGTTCTCTTTGCTTGATTCTTCAGTTTTTGGTGCTGCCAGCAGGTAAACATAAAGCAATAGTTAATTAATTAATACCCTTACTAGTTCTCCAAAAATATCACCCCCTTTCAAAATATTTCTCTAAAAGATTTGAATTCAAGATGCGTTCCCTCCTCTCTCTCGTGGTCTTAGGGGTGAGTATTGCCGAACAAGATGTCGATCCATCTGCCAAGAACTTGAGAAATGATAGATCATCTACAAGGATCTTACCATGCCCGCAATTTTATTTTTTTAAAATATTTTTTGTGAATTATCTTGTTGTCGATTTTAGAATCTTTTTGGGATTGTCTTTTTTGGAAAAGTTTGATTTGCTTCAGTAGAAAAAAAAAATGGATAAGCCGTGAGAGGAGGAGAAACGAGGAGGGTGGGTAACCCATCTTTTCTATTCTAATAAAAGCGTATATAAAAAATGTGGAGAAACTAAAAACTGTCTGTAGCACCACTCTCTACCAACCTTATATTGATTATCCAAGCCCCATTATACATCCAACCACTGTCTTAAAACCCCGTCGTTCAGACCGGCTTGCATTGAAAAAAAAAAGAACTTGACCCAACTAGAACTCAGGTTAACCTGTATTCAGGTAAAATTCAATAAAAAAACTCGTTGAATATTTTTTAGTAAGATGTAGCTTTTGTAATTAACAAGGGTTAATATTTTCAAGCTTTGATCTGATAACAATCGAGCTGCTTCGGTCGGGTTTTAAAACTACCCAATCAATTGCATCGGATAGTTGAATTCAGATCAAACCCTAGCCATCAGTGTTCACATATTTGATTGGCTTACATTCAATTTCAACAACCACAATTTATTTTAGATGTTTTTTAACATTATAAATACAATATTTATATATAAATTAAAGAGTGAATCCTTCGTTTATCGTTTCGATTTCGTGAAAGATATTTATGAATTCATAGTTTAAAGAGCGAATTCACCTGGAGTACGAGTCAATATCTTGAAGGTTTTGTTCTAGTTTAAAACATTAAATCTAGTAAGAAAAAACCGTGCGGTGATAATGTGAAATAATGTCTTTACATGGATTTATTAATTAAGGGTTGTTTATAAATATACATTAGTGGTTTAATTAAATAATTTGTACCATATGCCTTAATTTATTTACTATTACTAACCTACGATGGAATTGTAGTCAAGAAGTTAACTCTTGAAACTGTACTAGGTAAAAGCTAAACTAAACCCTGGAGAACTCTTACAATTCTACTACGATTTTATAATTATGATAATTAATAAAATAATAGACTAGTTTTATACAAAAAAATATATATTATTATTATTATTTTATTTATATATTTCTGTATCATTTGTGCGTTTGTTTATGGATTACTTTTCTCGAAATAAATGCATCATATCGATTCTTCATAATAAAAAAACACTTCCAAAACATCTATTTGATTCATTTTCAAGCTAAATATATTTTTAAAATATACAATTATAAACACAAAAACAAGAACAAACAACAATAGTAATTGGATTATCAAGCAAACAATAAACAATTTTTAGTAATTAATCCAGTACCAGGCACAGAAGTGGTTGGAAAAAAATAGAAAGATATTGCTGGAGAGAAATTAACATCAAGCAAGAAAGGGATCTGTGAACACTAAATTCTGAAGCTCTGAAAATCAAGGAAATTGATCTAGTTCTAGGACGAAGACGAGGACCCATTTGGTGGTGGTAGCTGCTTTGAAACAAGATCCTCGCCCAAAGAAATGAGAGCAAGGAGGGAAAGAAAATGGCCATTCCCATGTAGAAAAGGTAGCCACTTTTCAACTATTAACTTGTTATTTTCATTTTCAAAGGTGTTAGGTAGAGACAATAGAAGCTTCCATGAGATATTTTATTAGCCCTCCATGGCTTCCCCCTCTCTTACTCTAGGAAGAAAAATTAAACAACAAGGCTTAAGTTTCTTCTTCTTATTATTATTATTACTAACTCATTGCTTCTTTCACCATCAATGGTGTAATAATTGCCCTCCCTTCACTGCTAAATAGTTCAACTTCTACCAACATCACATGCACAACCTTTTCTGAGGGCCCCCTCCGAGTTTTCTTCTGGATCCTTGCCTTTCCAAAATGACCCTCCAATGCTCAATTATTATAGAATATCGCCTTCATCATTTCGTATGGAAAACATATATATGTATATATATATAGATCTTCGCATCGCATGATCAAGGGTGCATAAACCAAGCAATTTCGTGTGGAGAATGTTGAGACTAACAAGAGATTCAGTGATGAAATCGATCGGTATCTAAGCATGCATGGCAAGATAATCCTCTTGAATTCTAGAGAATTTTATTATTCGACTTACGATTTATATTTCTTTGTAGGTAACAATTTAATTACTCTACTAGGCAAAACATGAACTCTATAATTAATCCCTTTACATTCACATCCTTCCATAGTTTTATTTATATTCTGGGTATTTCTAGAATAGTTTTTTATGCACCAAAACCACGTATTTATCTCTAATTCTATCAAGATCATCCTTTTCATGAGATAGTGTTAAAGAATTCACGAGAACTTTGTATTTTACCATCTGATTTAAAAATATCATGATCTTAAGAAAACAATAGGTTCATGAAAACCTAATTAATTACTAGTCCAAAAGATTTATATAGTGATAACGCAGATCTTTAACTCCCAACTCTCATGGGTAATAACTTAATCACTTGAACTAACTCCATATCAACTAAACTACATCGAGATCTTCCCTTGTAAGATTTTGATTTATATATATAAATAAATAAATAAATAAATAAAGAGAATGTGAAATACGTATAAGAAATCACAAGGTGGGATTATTTTTATTAATGGTTAAAAAAGATCAACTTTAAAGGACACCTAAAAAAAGGTAGGTTTGTGATGAAAGAATGGCAAGGATGTGAATAGTAGAAAGATTAGGGGGGATAATGCAACAGAGGTAAGAAACGTCCACATCGCACACATTACCAACTCCTCTATTTTTGGGTGGTAGTTGGAAGCCGTCCGACGTAAGATCATGTGCTCGGTTGCGACAGTAGGCCCCATACCTTTGTCACCTTCACTCCCCCCCTATCCTCAACCCCCAACCTCTTTCAGGATAGCATTCTAATGCCCTCAATGCTTTTTATTTTATTTCTATTTTTTTGAGATTTCTATGGTATAAATCTTAATTTTATATATTTGATGATTCAGCATATGCTAGCTCGTTTCTTCAGTAAAGCATCTTGATAAATTTTGAATGGTATAATTAATTTAGTAAAAATCTTCACACGCCATTGTTAAATTCCAGTGCATATATGCATGTGTTGGTGAGAAGTTTATCCAGCGAGTACTGATCAGTGCTTTACTTTATATTGACAATGATATTCGAAATTGCACCCCCAAAAGCTAGCCTTCTAATTAATGTCTTGTGTTCGGGGAACTGACAAATTCACGTGATCCAAATTTATTAGATCTGCGAGGGGAAAAAGAAGAAGAAATTAATATGCAGATTTAGTGGTGTTTATACTGATATATATTGTCAAGGCGAAGTGAATTTCTTTCTTTTCCCTGCTCATGCAAGCGCAAGGAGGCTCAAACCATGATAGTCTAGACGGTGTCGAACACCTTGTTATATATAGAAGTCAATCGCACAGCAGTGCGACTTTTCTCTTTCGCTGCTCCACCACAAAAATCCAGCTCAAGTTTTCAACCTCATCGTGCCATTTTTCTTCCACATCATGTATCAATATCAAAATAGTTGATGATATATCGGAGAGTAAAGTCTACGAGGAAGTTGAGAGCAGCATGCTAGCCGCAGTGCAAACAATCGCAGTGCCTCTTTGACAGCGTGGACATCCGCGCTACCAAACGAAGCCCAAAGGTCTATCTGCATGCTCAAACTCCTTATCTCGCCGCATGGGGACTGGAAAAAAAGAAGAAAAAAAATGAAAGAAAGATGGCAAAAATATGGAAAAGGAGCGGTAAGGTGAGCACACTGGCGCAAGCTAGCAAGAGGGTGGTTGGTAGGAAAAGTGAACACGGGCCGGTGAGTAATTATGAGGGTGGGAGAGATGTTAATTCTAATCATAAACATTACTGTAAGCAATAAAGCATGGTTTTTTTTTTTTACTTCAGAAATTTGTTAAAATAATATTTATTAATTTTTAAAATCATCATATTAAAAATAAAATCATAAAAAAAAGAAACTTGGGGAGAAATGATCTCTTCTCCAACGGCAAAAAACAAACACAGAAGGGTAGCGGCGTACGAGTGGCTAACATGTACGCAAGCAAGTTCATGATAGGGGGGTTAGGTGACTTTCTAAGAGGTTGATGTGATTGATCCAAAGGTCTTTCCACAGTATCAGTCAACTATCTTGTCTCTTTCGTTAAAATTTCTACACTCTTCCTCCAAATTAAATTAATTTAGACAGCCGTACATTATTAATTTTTACCCTTCTTGTTGGTGGTTTCGTGTCATGTTTGTCTTTTCAACTGTATTAATCCCTGGTTTTTTTAATATATATATAATAATAATAATATTTGTGTTGTGATTCGTCAATCCCAAATATTATATATATATGATTTTAAATTGTATTATTTATTAAATATTATATTTTTTATATTGGGTTTTTTATTTAACATTGCAAGGTCCAAAAATACTCTACATTACTCAGCTCTACATTACTCAGCCAATTAATATGGTGTCACACACACGAGGCTTGCAGCTCAGTGGCCATGGCAGGCTTCGCCCTGCCTATGCGTCCTGAGTTCGAGTCCTCGAGTGTACCCGCACTTGAGGGTTTAGCTGCTGTGGTCAATTCGTGTGACTTGTTCCGTCCCCGTCCCGGGTTCGACCCTCTATGTGTACGCCTGTCACCCCCGCGGTGCCTTACATGCTCCTGGGCTTGCAGGATGTCCAGCGGGCCGTGGGGAATAGTCGTGGTGCGCGTAAGCTGGCCCGGACACCCCACGTAAAAAAAAAAAAAAAAATGGTGTCACGCAGAGGTGTTCAATGGCATTTGAAGACACTACGTGTTAATCTTGGCCAACTAATTATAATTAGTGGAAAATTAGTTAAAGCAAAGAGGATTAGGTCAATGAAAGGGGACGTGTCATGTCACATTACTTGAAAAAATTTTCTTATTCTTTTTCTGGAAAAAAAAAGCAGGTAATGGTGGTCTCTTTTGGAAACGTGGCACATCAAGGATGGGCATGGAATAAATTACGGGGTCAAGTATTTTCCAAGCTAATTAATATAAATCATGCTAAAAACGGACCGTTTCAATTGATGCTGTAGTGTACTCTATTCACATATCACCTTAATAGTTTAATGTCTAAAATCTGTAGACTGCGGCCACCTACCTCTGACTCTGCAAATCGGGACAATTGGGCACTGGATGTCCTCTCTCCCTCTCTCTCTCTCTCTCTCTGAATTACGACAAGCCACACAGTTACAGTGTATTTACCGTTGAATATACTTATTAATGAATTAATTAGCTAGCCGCTAGCCATATTTATTAAATACTTAAAAAGGAGTTTCGCACGTGTCTAAACTCGGTCACCTACCCTTTCTGCGAGTTTGCCCTGTTTGGTTTTCAAAATAATTTTGAAAAAATTAAAATTTTTTATTTTTTATTTAAATTAATATTTTTTTAGTGTTTTCAGATCATTTTAATACGCTGATGTCAAAAATAATTTTTAAAAAATAAAAAATTATTTTGATAAATTTATAAATAAAAAATACTTTTAACAATAACCAAAACCACACTCCTCATTAATCTTCAAAATGAATTTGTTTGTGATTTTCAGGTAATTGTTTGTTTATTGTATTTTATATCTTAAAAATATAGAAATTAACTTTAAAACCATTTCATAGACAAATTTAATGTTTATTTTTTTTTTCAATCAGATATTTTTTTATTTGTACTAAAATACTAATAAACACGATCTTAAAATTACAATATTACTCGTGAAAAAACCAACTCGGTAATTCATTATACACACACATGTACGACAGTAAATAACTGTAATTGTTAAAGGCCGCGGCCTGCCCTGTGCCGAATAATTTTTTTAAGCTAGAGTTTCATGATTCAGAGGTGGAAAGTATTGGCCTTTTGCATAATTAATTAATTAATTAAGAGCTTTGACCTTCTCACCGGTCACTAAAATTTTTATATTGGCCATCTCTTAGGCTGGCGGCCGGATGATGGCAAGCCTATTATTTCTGAAAGAGCAAATACTTAATATACTGGGAATTCTGTGTTTTTTACTCACAAGAGTATAGGATCAATGAATTATTTTTATTATGGATTTTATGTTACTGTGAGATAACGAAATGCAATTGTTCTTATATTTAATTATTTCTTCTCTTGAAAAAGGGGCTACGGATGTACGGTAGCGAAGGACTTTTTTTTTTCCTCTTGTTTTCTATATATTTGATAGTAAATGATATTTTCAGATTAATTTACATATTAAGTGAGATAAAATTCCTTTTTTAGTGATTTCCAGGATATATTTTCCATATCATCTTAGAGCATTCAAACTTTAACGGAGGATATTGGTTGAGTCTAGGGTTTGATATATATATATATATATCCCATCCGACCACCACCGCCTGTACGTAAAGATACTGCATCGATCGAGGAATCAAACATGAATACTAGGATATAAATCAACGTCAATGATCTGATTAGACATAATTGGAAGAATTATCGAATATGAATTTAATAGTATTATATATGACAGGATGATTTAATTTGCAGGCACTACAATCTAAGAAGAAAATAAGAACAAACGAAGCAATCAACAAAGAGATCACCTACTCGATTGTCATTTGATCATGGAGGGCTTAAAGTCGTGATTGCCATATCCCAAACATGCCCATATGGGTTGAATTTGTTAGCCCCTGCATGTTAGCAAAAAAGTTAAATTCCTAGTAAAATACTCAATCTCGTGTGGGATTAGGTTTACTGGGATATTTACTTTAAACTCCAGTAAACTTCTACCAACTTTTTTTTTTTGTGTGGAGAATGCGATGGAGATCGAGTTGAATTTTGGTAGGCTTCTACAGCCTCTAGCTAGGAGGAAAAAAGGCAGGTTCTTTGGAAGCTCTAGCGGTCCAGCACCACTTCTCTTCTTTTATGTAGCTACTAGTCAGCATTGCTACAGTTTTCCTTTTATCTTTCACGAGCATATTCGTTCTTGATTTTCTCATAGCATCTCAATCCTCCAATCTACAGCCACATATTTAAATCCATGCTTATAGCAGGCAGGCATGGATCTGCAATGCATAAGTGGAGTCAAAATCACGATGGCTCTATTTCGTTCGAATCCTCATGCTTAAATTAATAGAGTTTTATGCATACAGTCTTGGCCCAAACGAGAATATTGACAGAGGTCGGATTCATATATATTAATGAAGTTATGTTTACAAGGCTCTAAAAGAGGGGCAGGAGAAAGAACAAGATAGAAAATTTTCGTTTTTTTGTAAATGGTTAGATATATAGCTTGATGCGTTTGGGCCAGGCAAAAACATGATGCTTGTATTTAACGAGTATTAATTCATACTAATAATAAAAAAAACTAATTATATGTAAATTGCTTCGTGTGTTTAAGTACTCACAGACCACCACTGCATCTCATAATTTTTTTTCTCAAACATCATTACGAATATATAATTATATACAGCAATGTCAATGATATGATTGGACATATATATATATATATATATATATATATATATATAAGTGTTTGTTAATTTGTAAGTTGCATCGTCGCTTGGCATACCTCTCAAAAAAAGCATGAAATATATGTTTTTTCATAAGATCGATGGCAATGATTGCATATGGATTTTATCATAGTAATTAACAAAATGATTTCAGAGGCGTTATAATTCTATTCAAGAACAAAAGAAACAAGAAGGAGAAATAGAGAAGCACTGAATCTACCAGCACAAACGTCAGTGAACCTGATTGCCCTGATCATGGGGGGCTTAAAGTCGTGATTGTAATCTACCAGCACTTCTAGCATATATAATACACACTCCATCACGCTTGCCGGGATTTTAATACTACTCTAAGATGTAACTTTCATGTGGAGAATGTCAAGAGTTAAAGATTGAATTCATGGTATTTTGGAAGTCAATGGCCTCATGGAATTGTGTATCCTCTAGGTGAAGAAAGACTGCATGCATGCTTTGAAAGCACCGGGAGTCTAGCACCTCGTTTTCTTCTTTGATGTAGCTAATTAACTACTGGTCAGCAGCATTATTGCAGTCTTCATTTCAATTTTGACGAAAATATTTATAATCCATTTTATTATAGTATCTTAATCCTCAAATTTACATGTTTACATGAATTGCTATGCTTATAGCTAGCAAGCATGGATTTGCAAAGCAAGGGTAGAGTGAAAACTCATGGATTTAAATAAAATAAACTAAAAAAATTCTCCAAAATAAACACAAAAAATTCCTTCAAAATAGACCCAATAAGAACATTCATTGGGCTCGGGTTTGTTCAACATGCTTGGGTCTAGATAGCGCGTCTAGATCCATCTATCACCTCCAATGAGCCCATGTTCAACGCTTGTGAGAGATTTTTCTAGGACCCCACATGCGTTTTTTAATATTTTATATTAATCTAATACGTATTATTTTAAATAGAATACAAGTCAAAATATTACAAATATAAAATTACACTTTAACCCTTTCTGTTCACAAAAAGATAAAATTCATGGATTATAAATACACCATGAATCATTCAAGTCAAAAATTCATAATCTCTTTATTTTTTGTTGCATATATATTTTCAGAGTATTTTTTTTTAGAATATTACTGTATTTTTTCTCTCTGATTTTATTATTGAAGAGTCCTCATATCCATAAAAAAATACCTTATGCAGATATCAGTTACCGGTCACTTAAATTATCAGACATTACCTACTATCATCTACCAACCCTCTGAGCTTTTCATATCAAGTAACCAGATATCTTGACCAATAACATATTATTTATTTTGAAATTACTTTTCAATATTTTCTAGGATTAAAAAATTTTAGTAATTAGAGGTATAATAAAAAAAACCCAAATATTTAACAATTCAACTTTTTAAAAGTGAAAAATATTTTAAAAGACATCAAAATAAAAATAACGAAAATATCTTTTTGGTGAAAGGAGTATAAAAAAGACTTTGAATTTTTTTTTTATTTCCAACAATGTTATGGGGACAAAATTCAAAATTTCTACTCCTAGAAATACAAGGACAACAAGATGTTCTTAATTAAAATTAAACTTACTATTTGCAAGAACTCATCTTATTCTTGGTTGCATACCAAAATCCTTGAGTCACATTTATTAAAGAAACAAGAGTAGTCTTGTTATCCGTGACAAAAAAGGATTCCAGCCCTTACTAATTGGGAATATGAAAAAAATTTCTTCCACTGTTATAGGGATTTATTAATATAGCAGCAGTCAAGGAATGATTTGAGTGAGTTTTATGGGTTTCGTTTTAGGTTCCTTTTCCAACCCTTTGAGTTCAAGGAATTCCCTGATAAAATCAATGCTTGGACCGTGGTCCACGATTTACTATACTGGAGGTCAAGTGATTCTGGGCATGGAATATTCTGGGATAAAAAAAAGAGTGAAGTTATAATAGCCATAATCTTTGCGAAAGCTGCAGAGAACTATTATTGCTAGTATGCAAGGCAAGATTAAATAATAATAATAATAATAATAATGGATTGTGAGTCTGAAATGACGAGAGGATCTTGGAAATTTGCAGTTCCTCTAACAGCAGCAGCAGCAGCAACAAACATAGTCACTGACAAACCAGTGAAAACAAAACAAATTAAATTCGAAACTTCATTGGATATGATTAGAGTTATGTACAAGGTTAAATAAATTGAAACTTAATTTTCCTCAGTTTCTTGAAAAGAAAGATTAATTTCCCTCTTTCTTTGTTTTCCTCGGTTTAAAGCTGTTAATGGAAAAGGTCAAGTTTTCTCGAATATTAATAGCTGATGGAGTCGCTAAACTATGAACAGGTAACTCAATTGAAGAGCATTTAACAGTCTGGGAAACCAAACGAAAATTTTTATATTTTAGGTTTTAAAAGAAAGGGTATATATCAATTACCAAATTCAGCAGCCTTTTGAAAATAGCATGTTCGATATTACTGTTAAGCAGAAAGCACCATGTCAAATGAGAGAAGGCTATAAGAGGAGAAACGCAAAAGGAAGGAGTCTTGAAATCAGGTGCCGTTTGACAAAAGAAAATAACAAATGTGATATAGCAATGACGAAACTAAATCACATGGACAGTACGCGGTGATGTATGGGAACTACAGCACGACTAGGAATCTTTTGGTGGACCTTTCTTTGCAGCTTCTGCTGCTGCTTTCTCCGCTTCGATCTCAGCAACAATTGCATCGATCTCAGCTTCTTCTAGCTGCCGCAGCCCTTGGTCTTTTGTCATCACAGCAATTTCTATGTTCTTCCCCCCACTCTCAACAACCTGATTCCAAGGAGGAACGCATAACAAAAGTAAATATAGGTAAGAAACAGGCAAGTATAATGATTTCTCAGTGACTGTTGAAAAATTGTAGACAAACTTAAAAAATGAAAAACTAACAGAAGTTACATGTGGAATGGCACAGTTTTAAGTTGCTAGCATACTCCGTTTAATTTCCACATAGAGGCACATTGAGTAGTGTTTCAACTACTGATGTTTGAGCTAAGAAACTCGTTAACAACAAGAGAAGGAACACACCAAGATAGCTTATCCATTGATGAGAAAGGGTTTCAGCTAAAGGAGAATGACAGGTTTCTCAGTTTCATGACCCTTTTTTGTTCCTTTTACTCTTTTCTTTTCCATGATGGTTATCAATGAATGCCAATCAATTGGAGCGATGCATGATCATATGCAAAACAGGTTAAATTTCAAGCAAAGAAACATGGAAGGGCTTCTGTATTAGTTGGTAAGACCAGTACCTTGACAGCAAAGCATTGAGATAACTTAGATTTTTGAATGAATTACAGCAATCTGGAGAATACCAAATATTGAATGTCCTTATATGGTCATTATTCATGTTAGCAACATTTCCAAATACCCAAAGATATTTTTTGTGTAATGGAAGTAACACATACAATCCATACATGCATGGCTCCTCAAAAGATCAAGAAGTTAGCAAAATAAATACAAACAAGTTTACAGAAAAACAAATTGCGTTTCACTGTGAGGGAGATAAAGGAGAGCCTTCAGCAGCATAGACTTTTAAGCTCTCAAAACAAAATTGACAATGGGGCAAGAGGTAAATGCAATGGCTTACAATGCATATATTTCATCAAACAAGCATACATGTCAGTGTCAAACATGTAAGAACAGCAATTCACGCATAGAGGTTGAACCAAAACCACAATATTATAAGCTGCACACCTGTTGGCTGTATAGAAAAGGCTTGTTAGCAATCTTTTCTACTAGACTTGGTTATACACCAACTATATTTGCATTGATGTTAGGACCAATTCAATTAGCATGATAGCAATCTTATGAAGTGGCAGAAGTAAATAACTTACAGTTGAATCAAATGATTATTAAACATTAATGCCAGCTATTATGTGCTCTGAAAAGAACTACTCCCTAAGCACCAGTTAATGCAGCTTCAAAACACAAGTTCAATGCCAAGGAAGACCATGCATGCTCAGGCAATTTGTAACATATACATTCAAATGTAAACCTGGATAAAAGGAAGTAACTTACTTCAAGTAAAGCACGGATTGCTAACTTCACAGTTTCTTGCCCAGAAGTTTCCTTAAAGTTTTTCTCCAAAAACTCCCGCATTGAGTTTGAGTTTCTCCCGGTAGCATTGGCTTTCCATGCTGAAAATGCTCCTGAAGGATCTGTTTGGTAAAGAGCTGGGACACCCAAGTGTGGGTCAAAACCAACAATCAAGGTCGAAAGACCAAATGGCCTCACACCACCACTCTGTGTATACTTCTGTTGCAAACCAGCAATGTAACGTGTTATATATTCAACAGTTACAGGATCCTCAACAGTGAGTCTATAGCTTTGACACTCAATCCGTGCCTTGTTAATCAAGACACGTGCATCAGCCTTCAATCCAGCACATACTAGTGCTACATGATCATCCAGAGATACAATCTTCTTCACTGATCTGCAAACATAACCAGCAAAAACATTACATAACATTTACACAAATAATCAAATTGAACACAAAACAAGACACTAGATATCATTACAAAGACAATACAAATGAGTCCAAAATCACACAGACCCCTAATTAACAACAGCAAGAACAACAATCTTCACATCATAAATAAGCTCTACACACCAATATAAACCAAAATACGACAGGACTATTCAAAATCAGACCAAATTCCACAGCGCTGCTACAGAAAATAAAAGATTTGAAGTAAAAAGACTTACTCATGTTAATTAACTAAAAATCGACAGTTATTTCAAAAAAATTATAATACCAAATTCAAATTCATCAACGGCGAAGCAAAATAACTTCTTTTGAAAATCCTCATCCAATACATATATGAACTAATCAGGTAATTATCAGTTCAAACACCACAAAAACAAGCCAAATCACAGTAGATACAAGTAAGCAACGCCAATTAAAATCCAGTCACATTCAACAATCACAATTAAACCAGAAATCAATTACTAACCAAGCCCCAATTAAACCCTAAACCTCAACTCCCCCCCCCCACAAAAAAAAAAAAAATCTCGCCTTCTCACCACGAACGTAAAATACGAACAAAATCAAGAAGAACCCAGAATTTAAAAATAAACAAAAGAGTAAAATTACCTAGAATCTTGAAGTTTAGCAGTGGATTTCTTTTCAACACCAAGAACGACAATATCAGTACCACGAACACCAACCGCCGCATTTCCTTTACGGACAGCTTCAAGAGCGTATTCCACTTGAAATAAATGCCCATCCGGTGAAAACACTGTGATTGCACGATCGTATCGAGCCATGGCTACGCTTCAGTTTTCTCTTGTTTTTGCTTTGCTCTCTTTCAGTGTGGGTTTTGCTTTGCCTTGCTTTTTTTCAGTGTGAGATCTGCGGGGTGTTTTTTAACAGAGGAAGCTAAAATTCGCACAAGTGAACATTAACGATCGCTTAAAACGATGTTGTTTTAGCAACTTTATTCTATTTTAGGGCTTCACGCCCAATTGTTTTTTTATGTTTATGGGCCATTATTTATTGCTGGGTCCAAATCGTTGCACTATGTTGGGCTTTATTGTTTTATTGATGTATTTAAACAACTTTAAATCAGATTAATTATTCGTGAAAATGGGGTTTATTGATAGTTGTTAACTTGTTATGATGAATTTTGCTCTTTTATATAATTAGGGGAATAATAGATTGAGATATTTATCCTTTAAGTTGGTGAATAAGTATACCAAATTATTTAATATATTTTTTAATTTTTCATGGATTTTGTTGGAGATTCGGATATATTTTTGTTTAAAATGGATTTTATATTTGAAACCAATTGAAGGAAATAGATGTTCATAAATAAAATTCAAAACTTGGCACAATTTAATTGAAAATGTTGAAAATTTCGGCTATTTATTTTTTTTTTTAAATCGAAATACTTTTTCTAAAAAACTCTTTAACACTTCGTATTTTCTCTATTTTTTAAACAATTTTTATCCTTTGCTGCAAAATTAATAAGCTCTAGATCTCTCTAAGTCAATTAGAAGGTATCATGCTTATAAATTTTGGATCAGCTTTGCGACTAACAAGAGACCTGATTAACTTAAGATTTAAATTAATTCGAATTAAAAAAATATAAAAAAATTAACATGATTTGATCTAATTAAAATAATTTTTTTATTTTTTAAAATTTATTTTTAACATTAAAATAATATAAAAAATAATAATTTAAAATAAAAAAAAAACCCTTTAATTTTTTTTTAAAAAAACACTTTTAAAACATCAAAATAAAAACACTCCTTTTTTTATTTTATTTTTTTAAATCCTGAAATCCCTAGTTCTTTTCAATTCGCTTATGGTTTGTGCAAATCCCTAACTTTTCTTTTCCTGATCCAACGTCAGTCTACCTCTGCCGAGCTTGTTAATTGTGTCCATGTCTTTACTGCCTCCTCGAAGATGCTTGATGGGAAGGAGAACGATAGGGCGGGTGTAAATCTAAAAAATATCTTTGAAACACCAAAAGCTTGAGCTCAGATGGGAACTGGGAGCGGGAGGTGTAGATAGTGGGAAGAGGGTCAGCAAGCACTGGCGGGGCAAACTCCAATCAAAGCATATAGAGACCCTATAAGATGGCTCCACGGAGATGTCTAGTCGTCGACACAAAAGAAGACTCCACTTTCCAGACGAACTAAACTCATCATCAATGGCTCGACTCAAATGCCTCCATCGGTCCTTGAAGGGAAATAAAGTAGCAAAAAGATCAGGATCTTGCCCTTTATTGGGAAATTGAGAATGGTGTTGCCACTTTAATCAAAGTGTGAAACCCTAACTGCCATCCACTAAGAGGAAAGAAACAAAATAAACTCTTCTTTTAGATGGTTTCGTGCTTCACATTTTGCCCGCTGCAACGTACATGAAGGTTCTTCCAAATGATAATATATAAATGATATTATTTGGGTAGTTAATTGTAATCATTGGAGATGGTATCTGTTAAACTATGCCATTGATTTTTTATTTAAATGCTTTGCATCTTATCTTTTATCTGTTTATTTATTTATTTATTTATTTATAACAAGGATTATTATCATATATATATATAATAGTGATTTCTTTTTCAAATGATTTTTTTACTGTTAAATACATTAAAATAATATTTTTTTATTTTTAATATCCATACATCAAAACAATTAAAAAATAATTAAGTAAAAAAACATGGTTTCAAACATTTTTCCAAATAAGCCTGAAAAAAACTCTCATCGCAGCTGCATGAAAAATAAAACTTAAGATATCAATGATGCTAATGGAATAGATTTGTTATCTTTTTTAAAAAATTACGATTGAAATCCAAAACCTTGCAATCAGTCCTTTTTCTTATCATCAAATCCAGCGTTTTAAAAGCAATATATCCTTATGTTGCTGTCGGACATAAATTAGGTTCCCTCCTCAGTATATGAATTTCAGACAATTATACTTGGAAAAAACGATTGGTCTATTTCTTACACTTACTATTTACAATCACATGAGAATGTCAAAAGAAGAAGGTAACAGATGTATCGCCTTAGAAATAATCCAAGAATTAGATCCAGAACTCAAACGTTAAATCATAAATCCTTAAGAAGCTAATGAACATGCTGGTGATCATCCTGACAGTAGAAGCTATTGAAGTACTGGTGTTTACTTGCATTCTGCTGATGTCAGGAGCAATTGTGAGATAGAGAGACCAATATGCACTTTAACCCAACTCTTTTATTTTTTCAATTGGTAATTATAGCAATTGTATACTTATCAGCATCCAGGCCATAGCAGCTTGACTCATCTAGTTGTTTTAATATCGTTTCAGTGCTTTGTTCATCTATTTAGACGCATTTCAAATTTTTCCCTCTATCTAGTAACGCAAGAATATTAACTGTATCGGATATATATATAAGAAGTAAAATAGTTCCATGGATGAGGATTGAAATGATTTTATACTATTCTTTAAGATATTATTTTAAGTGAAATTCTATATACTTAAAACTTGAATAGGGTGATGGTAGTTGATAAACATATTTTTAATAGGCTTTAAAAACTCTTATGACCCTCCTATCTTGGGTATGCTTACAAAAATAAACATGTCTCAAGTGGGGGTTTGTCAATGGTAGCTAGATTCGTACGTGATTGGGCTTGACAGTGTGCCAAGTCTAACACTAAGATAATATGGATCTGGCATATATACGAGATCCAAGATGCTTGGACTTGACAGTCCGTCAAATCCAAGATGACGAATGACCAACCTTTCTTGAATCTAATTTTGAGGAAGAACTTAGTCTCTATAGGTTTAGTGATATTTAACGTATTAAACTCTAATCTTTATATACTTATATTCCCAAGAATATGGTTCGGTAACATATCGCTTCTTCCAAAGCGTGCATCGCTCGTTCCGCCTGCAACAATCTAATTAGTTCTCTGGGTGAAAAAACATTAGACAATCTAACTTCTGAAACCATGACCTTTGATATTATTTTGTGTGCAATAATTTCTATATGCCTATTATGGATTTGTACCCCCGGGATCGATAAACTTTTTGGATCTTATTAACCAAGAAAATACGACTTTGCATTATAGTTAGCTCAGCACCAATCAAGAATCTCCAAGGAATTCTAACAATTCTTATTATACACTAGTTCCAATTCTCCACCTTTTTTTCTAGGTTTATTGATATTGAATCAATTGAGCGCACTTCTAACACCTGTTCCACTTTTGGAAGACCCTGCGTTATGTCACTAAATCTCGATTTTTCATATATAAATGTAACTAATGTATCTTTTCATAAAGGATTTCCCCAATAATGACCATGAACAGTTGCTTCTGGAGTGGCCAAATAGGGCTTAGCCAATCTTGGTATTACAGAGTTGGCGTGAACAATTAGAACTTGACCTAATTTTAGGTGTGATTCCTTTTTTGTCATACATATATTTTCACAAATAAATTGTCTCAGATTAATTATTGTGAATGTTTCTTCACAATAATTATGATGATAATTCTGTTTCACACACACACACACACACACACATATATATATATATATATATATATATATATATATATATATATATATCTTCTTATTTGGGACCCTATTCTCTATTTTATTCACCTCTTTTGACTTCTATTGAATTGAGAAATAAGTTTGATTGTTCATTTTCTTTATATAATATAGATAAGACATCTTTTGAATAATTCAAATCGAAGCAATTGGAGGTCTGACTCGGGCCTATATGACATGACCAATCAATAGAAATACTCCAACACTCCACTTTTATCATATATTCCATACATCACACTAGATAGATATCATATTCATGGAATACGATTCACTTGCAAGATGCCTTGGTGGTGAAATGATAAACATGCAAGACTCAAAATCTCGTGCTAAAGAGTGTGGAGGTTTGAGTCCTCTTCAAGGCATAATATTGAGAATGCTCATTGAATGAGCAATTCAATAAGAGATGAATGACTGACCTCTTTTGAATCTAATTTTAAAGAAGAACTCAATCTCTATAGGCTTAGTTATATTTAACATTTTAAACTCTAATCTTTATACATTTATTTGGATATATAAAAGTCCTTCAAGAATTCACCATATTCTCATCTAACATTAATATAGATGTAAGGGATGTTTATCCCTCATTAAATGCTATTAGAGTAATTTCACTGCAGATTCTTCTTCTTATAAAAAGACTCATGGGCTATAAATACACAATAAGACCTTTAGAACAAAGGTTCACGATCTTCATTCTTTATTGTATATATATTTTCAGATCATTTCTCTCTAGAATATTCATGTATTTTTTTTTTCTAAAAATATACTTATTTAAGTATCGAAGAGTCCACACCTCCACCAAAAAAGATATTTTGCAGGTACTAGCCACGAGCAGTTTTGGCCTATCAAGAACCAAGTATAAACTATCAACTATCTTGGCTAAGAAAAATAAAGAAGATTGTCAAGTTCAATTGATTCAAGAATGATTTTATATTACCTTCTAACAATAAGTTGTAAGTTTTTTTCTTCTTTGTGGTGCATGATGCATCAGGATATCGAACCACCTGCCAGCAATCACTAGAGCATAATCTAGCAGATGGAAACAACTCTATTAAAACTGCTTTGCCACCTTGCCAATGCTTGAATTGGAGTGAATATGCTTAGCTTTTTATTGATGCTTAGAGATATTTTCTTAATGTTTAAGGTCTTGTTCTGCCTTCTCATGATGTCATACATAACTCACAGTATGCTTGGAGACAGCAGAGGTGGTATTTGGTAAGGACCCAGAAGGCCAGGACTCAAGATTCAGCAAGTGTGCACGCTGTGATTATCACAAAAGTTACAAGGGCAGAAGCTATGTGAAACTAGGAATCACTAATAGTGCATTTATAGTACTGTTTCCATTTTGATTCAAATTTGATAGGACATTTTTGGAACATGCACTTAGAAGGCGAGCGTGTTACATGATTCTGCACGACGCGTGTGGCACCACTTTTGATCCCAGTATATAAAGCCTAACTCTCTCCGTATTTTGCACCATCAATCACCCTCCATCTAGCTCTCTCTGCCTTATTTTCCTACCATATCATTTTTTGAAACACCTTTCTCTATTTGCAACAATCCTTCTAATCCCTTTCTTTCTTTCTCCGTTTCTGTTTTTTAGAACCATGTTGCCTAGGAGTCGAACTATGCCTAGCAGAATCCACCATGGAGTGGTATGTTGTGATCAAAATGAGATGTACACTTTAATTCTTCTTTAGAAATACTAATATCTTGCCTTCCTTATACTTCATATGTGTGTCCATCAATGTTTCAGGCAGATGAAAGGCATGATATCAGGCACTACTTAGAGTTGGAAGTCCAGCCTAAAGTTAGTGAGAGTGAAGCTATCAACCCTCAATCCAATTACTCAAAGTGCTTTGATGATGATGGTCGCTTGAAAAGAACAGGTAAACATTGTCTTGAATATCAAACTATTGTTTGTGAATTTGGATGGTTTTCTTACTCTTTGGGCACTTAGTTAATTTCGTTTAGTAAGGGTTAAAAATTTGATGGTGCAGGAAATTTCTGGACTTCATCTTCCCATATAATCACTGCTGTTATAGGGTCAGGAGTCCTATCATTGGCTTGGGCCATAGCGCAGCTCGGTTGGGTTGCAGGACCAGCTGTTATGGTCCTATTTGCATTTGTAAATCTCTACACTTCGAATCTACTAGCACAGTGCTACAGGTCTGGCGACCCTGTCACGGGACAGAGAAATTACACCTACATGGATGCTGTCAAATCTTACTTGGGTAAGAATATACTCCCCATCATTTTCAGCTGGCTAAATTGTCATTATAATCATGAGCATGATGGTGAAAATATCTCTGTGTCGGCTGCAGGAGGACGGAAGGTGATGTTATGTGGATTGATTCAATACTTGAATTTGTTTGGTGTTGCTATTGGTTATACGATTGCAGCATCAGTCAGCATGATGTGAGTTTCATATTGTTTTCTACTTGTAATGAACGTTAAATCACGTAAACAATAACCGTTGATATTTGAAATATTTTTCTGTTGATTTTAGGGCAATAAAGAGATCGAACTGTTTCCATAGCAGTGGAGGAAAAGATCCATGTCATATGTCAAGCAATGGGTTTATGATAACATTTGGAATCATAGAGATCTTATTTTCTCAGATACCAGACTTCGATCAAGTTTGGTGGCTTTCTATAGTGGCTGCTATAATGTCTTTCACATATTCTACAGTTGGTTTGGGTCTTGGTATAGGCAAAGTTGCAGGTATACAAAAATAATTACATCATTGTGATTCTGATTATCTCATTATTCATTATTTACAGAAACAGATCAAATCTAGAAATTACTTCAGCAGCAAAGATATTAAATGGAAAGACTTAGTACAAGCATAGGAATTTGAGTCGTGTGTATAATGAAGTTCAAAGAACACCTCTGCACTCTCATTTGCAGGAAATGGAACCTTCAAAGGAAGCCTGACTGGTATCAGTATAGGGACGGAAACACATGCTGGACCAGTTACTTCTACACAGAAACTATGGAGAAGTTTGCAAGCTCTTGGAGCCATTGCCTTTGCTTACTCGTTCTCCATTATCCTCATCGAAATTCAGGTAATACTTTGACTACATTTTAAGGAACAGTCATTGAGGGTAAATTTAGTAGTCCAACAATTGATACCTGTGCTTGCCTTTTCATTTGCAGGATACAATAAGATCTCCACCTGCAGAATACAAAACCATGAAGAAAGCAACTTTATTTAGCATCATTATAACTACAATTTTCTACTTACTCTGTGGATGCATGGGCTATGCAGCTTTTGGTGATTTGGCCCCTGGAAATCTTTTGACTGGCTTTGGATTCTACAACCCCTACTGGCTATTAGACATCGCTAATGTTGCAATCGTTGTTCATCTTGTTGGTGCCTATCAGGTCTGGTATTTCAAGCAATGATAACCTTACAAGTTCTGAATTAATAACAAGATTCGAGTTTCATGTTGATTTTTCCATGGTGTTCTTGCAGGTCTATTGCCAGCCATTGTTTGCATTTGTAGAAAAATGGAGTGCTCGGAAGTGGCCTAAGAGCGATTTTGTGACAGCAGAATATGAGGTACCCATCCCCTTTTATGGTGTGTACCAGCTGAACTTCTTCCGGCTAGTATGGAGAACAATATTTGTTATGCTGACAACTTTAATAGCCATGCTCATGCCCTTCTTCAATGATGTTGTTGGACTCCTCGGTGCCATGGGATTCTGGCCATTGACAGTTTTCTTTCCCATTGAGATGTACATTTCTCAGAAGAAGATTGGGCGATGGACAAGCCAGTGGATAGGGCTCCAGATTCTCAGTATGACTTGCCTCATGATCACCATAGCCGCAGCTGTTGGGTCTGTTGCCGGGGTTGTCTTGGATCTCAAAACTTACAAGCCATTTAAAACTAGTTACTGAGAGAGCTATGGATCGGTAGTACCCATTTCAAGAAGGGAATTCGTCAAGTAGTGTCAATCAGTATATTAATTGAAGAACTTAAGAGTCCTGCATGGATTGAAATGTATCCTTCTCAATCTCCAAAAAATTCAAGACAGATTTCCTTTTGTCAGCCACCAATACCCATCTTATTCCGTGCAAGTGCTATCTCAGGTGCTTAACTGCAGATTCAAGGAACTCTTGTTTGATCAAAATAAGTTTTAAGCTTCCCTTGTTCAACTTAATGCTATCCTCGAAAGATGTACTAGCTCAAGCAATTAGACTATCGTACAACATTAAATATGTATGAGAAAACCATTGCTAAGATTCAGGTAAAAGAAACGAAGAAGCACAAACTCGATTCCTTGAATCATCCATTAGGTAAGTGAACAAAATCAAACATACAACTACAGATTTGCATTCCCTGACAAACTACCAAAGAACCCCTAGCCTTAAAAAATTCTACAGGCCAAAAGAAGCCTCATGGTATTTCCTAACCCTTTCCATAAACAGACTAAAAAAATAAAATAAAATAAAACCTAGCAAGACCAGTTGACTTTAGTCTTTTACTTCTTGTTTTTACCAGCCTTCATTTTAGCCGCATTTGCCTTTGCAGTTTCTTTTACAAGAGTTGTTGCTTTGAAGAAACTCTTCGGATTAAGAGCCCTTCTTATCTTAAACACAACCCAAGCAGTGCCAATAGCATGTCCTGCAGCATCAAGCCCTTCGTGTGTTACCTTTGCAGCATCTTCTCCATATCTGTAAAGGAAATATCCAATCATAACATCAAATGCGTACTCATGTAGAAGCACAGAAAGTACACTATTCGATTCAGACTATATCTCATCTAAAATCTACTCCAGCTCTGTCCAGCCAAAGCACATTCACGAACTGTACTGTTCTAACACTATGTCAATGCAAGATGCAAAGTGGCAAACGATTAAGGTAAGATTCTGTATATGCCACTGGCGGCCAGATACCTAGATGAGTGGAAAAGGACCTGTCTCTAAAGCAACTAGAAACCTTATAGAAACATAAAGATTCCATTACAGAGGAACAGAATCACCGCAAATTTTAATTCCAACTTGCCAGCAACGGTATAATTATTTGAATGAAAGCAATGGAAGGGACGATAAAGTTGATCGTGATAAGGATGATTCAAGTGGAGCGTCAATTTAAGAGTTAGATTAAGATATACCTGTGTGAGACAAGTCCAGTTGTGACATGTGATGAGGTTGACAGGACATTCTTTCCAGCAACTTCAATAGCATCACACACCTTGACTGCACAAGCACACCAAAGACACGGGGAGGAAACAGTATTGTGAGTTAGATTTCAGTTCAGCAACCACACAAATTGAGAAAAAATAAACCAAACAATTGGGAATGAATCACTTACTAAATCCATCCAAGGAAGCAAGAATAACTTCACCAGGCAATAGGCTAAAGAATTTCTTGCCCGCTTTAGAGTTCACAATTGGACTTGTAACAGATCCAGAGACTTTGACAACCCCCGAAAGAATCCCAACAGCCACTTTCTCTGACATTTTTGTCAAATTCTTTACCCTGCAAATATCCCAAGATAAAATCATATTTCAGTTCATACTGCTCGATATTGAGTCACCCAAATCAAAGAGAGGAGACAAGCATATTAAAAATTATTTTTGCACCTTTAAAATGCAGAGATGAACACAAGTATGCATGGCAAAGCAACTCCAAAATTCAAAGCACATGCTTCTTTTGTTTTAACCATACCACTTCCACGAACAAAAAATAATGAGAACAGCCTATCCTAATAATCAATTTTCTTAAATAAATAGCAAAACTAGATGGCTAAATGTGCAAAAAATAGAATTGAAACCTTTAAAATCAGAAATTAAATCAATAATCAACGTTGAAAAACAAACCTTTTGATCCTCCTCAAAGTCCCTGGACTAATATCTGAATCCTTACTCTTACGAATCCTTTTCTTGAAGAACCCATCGCCCCACTTCAACCTATCCACTGTCACATCTCCACACCACAAAATCCCCCTAATCAGCTGCCCTGACCCGGCCGCAATCGTCCTAGCAATACCCGAGCTATAATCCTCCACATTAGGAGCCAACACTGTCCAATACGCAGCAGAACTCTTCTCCATCAATTCTTTATTCTTCTCTAACTCATCCGGCGATATCTCCTTCGCTACATTCCAATCAATTACCTTCGACTTCCCTCCACTCTTCTTCACTTCTTGCACCGAAAACAAACTATAACATTCCAATATCTTATCGAACTCCTTCAACAAGCCCTTTTGGCCTTTCGAAGCAAAAGATACCCCATAATTCAACAACTCAACCTCTCCCTTATTTAACTCACCCCCATCCGATTCATTTTCAGGCACACGAAGTGTAAAGAAGTAATGTGATTCATCAAGCTTAACTGCTGCCTCATCTCTAGCTAAAGGCCACCGAATATCATCATCTACACAAGCAAAAACAGCAACAGTGGTTTCACCCTGTTTAAGACTCACAATAAAGAAGTCACCACAAGCCAATTCTACACTACGATCTTTCTCAATTAAATGAACGATTGATCCTGGGATTTTGATCAAGATTTCTTCATGGGCTTCGGAGTTTGAACCCAGTGGTGAACCCGCCTTGTTCTTGTTGTTGTGTGCGACGTCTTTCATGTCAATATTAGGATACAAAGAGGACGAAGTAGAAGTAGACATGGCTTCTGGGTTTGAGAGAATGACTTGCGGGTAGAGAGAATTGCGCTTTAGAGATACATTCTGTAAGAAAGCTTTTTCGGAGGAGACAGGGAGTGAGGGATGTCAGGATGGTGGGGGGATTTTAAAGGCTTCTGTGATCTTAAGATCGAAGGAATTAGAAGCCGTGTCGATTGGGAGCTTTGAGGAGCAAAACAAAACAAAACAAACAGCCACGTGGCTTACTTAGGAGCTGGCCGTGTCGATTGGGAGCTTTGAGGAACAAAACAGCCACGTGGCTTACTTAGGAGCTGGCCGTGGGAAACCGTATCTTGTCAGCTGTCAGATTTTTTTTAAGATGACGGCCTGATTGCTGGACAGGTGCTCTGTATCTTAAGGGATTTGTATCAATTTAAGCATCTTTGTGTGATTAATTAAGCTACACGTAGGGGTAAGTAAATTATAGATAAGTTCATATTTTGTAAACTGTACCTTTCATTTTCAGGGCTGGTTCATGGATAGAGATATTTATTTTGAGTTTGGGTATAAGATAATATAAAATTTAATCCATAAATATTCATTGTTTCTGTAATATTTGTGTAAAAGAAACCCAGTCGTGGTTGTATTTAAATTTTAAAGGATGTTTGGTAATGCAATGTATAATGTTTTTTTAAAATATATTTTAATTGAAAAGATATTAAAAAAAAATTTTATTTTTAATATTAACATATTAAAAATACTAAAAATATATCAATTTAATATTTTTTCTAAAAAAAAACTGGAAAGCAAAAACTAATATAGTCTCAATCAGATATTTAGTGGACTCGAAAATATCTCTTATTATTGTTGAATAAAAAAAATCTAACTTATCTCTCAACATTTCTACTTTATTCCTGCCTTTCCATCTACTACGATCATGCTAAATGCTAATATATATATATATATATATATATATATATAAATATATATATATATATAAGAAATTCACGTAAAACTCGAACAGGGAAGATCTTATCTTTTTATACAGAAATTAACTGAGAAATATTCTCAAAATCAAAATCGAAAAAAAAGAATTTTTGAATTTCAAGGCCTTCTCACAAAAACTCCCTCCAATTTTGGGGCATAAATTTGGTTCAGCCTGTTCTATCGCGCAACAAGAAAGAGTTGGTCTGGGCTCTGTCAATAGCTACTGGGCTATGCTAGCCTAAAAAACCCATGGAATCCATCCAATGCCTTCCATAAGCCCATAAAGAAAAGTCTGGATTTTGGCTCAAGACCAGAGTATTTATTACTGGAGTAACAGCAAAAAAAAAAATAAAGTGTTGTATAAAAATATATCAAAATAATTTTTATATTTTTTAAAAATTATTTTTAAAATTAATATATTAAAATGATTAAAAAAAATTAATAAAAAAAATAAAATTTGAGGAAACACGTTTCAACCACGTTCCTAAAAGTCTATATGGAAGTGTAGTTGCGATTACTTTTCAAAGTGTTTTTCATTCATAAACACATTAAAATAATATTTTTTTTATTTTTAAAAAATTATTTTTAATATTAGCATATCAAAACAATCTAAATATATCAAAAATATATTAATTTAAAATAAAATTTAAATTTTTTTAAAATTACTTTTAAAAAACAATAACAAAGCTATAAAGTATAAACACCACAGCCTTACAGTTGAGGGTAAGTGCTCTTAGAAATTACATGGCACACAAGCAAATTCAGAGAGGATTTGTTATTTTGCATCTCAATACCTTCTCTAATTCATGCGAACGTCAATGTTCTTCTGATCAGTCGCTTCTGGTCATGTAGAATTTCATGGGGAACTGTTTGATTATCAAAGAAAGACAATTTCGTGTTCTCTTGCAATTCCTGGGTATGCGACAAATGGGTTTCGCCAAAATTCCATGAGTTCATTTTACCAAATGTGAAAAAAGGGTCTGGTTACCAATTCTATCTTTAGCTGGAGTGCTTGTTAGCACTGAAGGCTTTTATGACTCGGTGCGTACAAAGTGTGTCCATGAATTGAAGAGTCCAGGATTGGTTTCTTGGAATGCTATTATAAATGGCTACAGGATCAATGGCCATGGAGAGTTTTTTCTCTCTTCCTTGAGATGTGGAATTGTGGGGAAGATCCTGATAGCGCATCGTAATCGTGCATTTTGAGTGCTTGTAATCATGCAGGGTTGGTTTAAGGATGTTATGGTGATATTTAGCCAGATAATGAAGGATATAAAACAATTCCAAGCCAAGATCCTTGTGAGTGTGTCGTTGACATGCTAATGAGATCAGGCTATTTATCTGATACAGGTGAATTTAATTAATCGAAAAAAATTAGAGGAGAAGGGTCCAAATATCTGTACCTCCTGCTTGTCAATAAGCTACAGTAAACTGATTTTTAACTTCACTCGGAAAAAACAAACCAATCCGCTGGCCTGGTCGATCCATGAACTGCTGAGAATTTGAGATTGAGCACGCAGAGGAAGGGTTTCACTTCCTAAATGTGATTCCACATGACTTTAGTTGACAGTCATTTGGTATTTTGTGAAGAATATTTTGGAAGGCTGTCTGTATATATGACTCGGAATTGGATAGCTCTGCAAATGGTCACAGTAAATTTGGATTGACAGGAATGCCTCCAGGTTGTCCGGGGATGGATGTATATTCCATGAAATGAGTCATGGCTGATCTGTCTACATTCAAATAACTCCTTGCACAGACTTATTAGATTCTGCGATTGCCCCCTATTTTCTTGCATTTGCATTGGTAACTAATGCCATTGAGCATTAAATATGGACTGATGATTTGAATGCCTCCAGATTATCCCTGGATTGATGGAATATTTAATAGAACAAATTGTTTCATGTCCATATTCCCGTTTCAAATTACTCCTTGCACAGACGCGGGTGTTGCAAAGTCCACATCTCAGCCCTTTAATTGGATTGGTAACTAGGATCCCACCTTGTCATCCTCCACATTTTCTGGTGTTCGAAGATTTAACATCCTATTTCATTGAGAGAATATTAAGTTGCTTCATTTCCTAAATTGACCTGTCTTGTGCATATGCGTACATGTGTAGTAAATGATGCAAAATGCCATTGAGGTTAGTGGATTTAACCTTTGTATTGTATTTGACATCACTGTTTGAGAGAGAAAACCCTTTCATTTGATCTCCCGTTCAATAATGAAAACTATGTCTTATTTTCAGAAGTTTATGTTCTTGCTGTTCTTCTTTGTTTTTTCCCCTTGTCACGAAAACAACTGTGTTCATAATGAACTGAAAGCTTCTTTAGCTTTTATCTTATCCTTCATGAATGGACTTAGCACAGAAAGCATTCGGTCATGGGTGATGCATGAAATATATATCAAGGCACTGTGAGTTGCTGAATATTCATTCTCAGATAATAAAACAAAAATCGTATCAATCAAATAATCCTATTAATTTGTTTATGCCACATGTAATCTGAGCTATAGGATCCCGGCCCACCAAACCCTCACATCCCGAAGAGTCAATTATTTTTTAGGCAGCTGAGATGATTCTATGGGATTGTTACAAACCACAAAGACGTAGTGGTTCCAAAAACATTTCATTAAGAACTATATTAACACATTGCTTTCCCACTTAAAAGCCAAGAATCCAAGCTGATTTTAGTGGGTAAGATCTTATTGAAAGCTAGCTTCACCTTGATTTGTGGTTTCAAGCTCACAGAGCCTACTCCAGCCCCAGGATCCATATAATTTAGTCGGGAAAAAGTAAACAATTACAGGTCATTTGCAATGGATTCCTGGCTGAGTTTGCGTAGACAAGGTGCACCACTCGCATCTTTATTCATTGGTTTGATCTAGATAGGTGTATTTTATCTGATCAAGTGCTGCTTAAGTTTCCGATTCTCTTACGATGCTTTGAAAATATTTCACAATTGTCGGCATGGTTCATTAATAAACTGGAACCTTGGGGTTTAATTGTGGTTAGAAAATTGCTCACAATATTCAAAAGAAAAACTCTCTGGCTAAGGTTTGAAGCAAAAAAATATATAAAAAACTTGTTAACAAATCTCACTTCTCAAATTACTTTGTTTAGCTCTATTAAAGAATCATTTGAACCCAATAATTTAAGTTGTTAGGTGAGATCTGAGATATAATTTATATTATTCTTTAATATACTCGTTCAAGTAACAGTTCTTTGAACTTAAAACTTGCACAAAACCACATTACCTTATATTTAATTTTTATCAAATAAATAAAGATGATGATATTCGAACTCGTGATTTTTTGATCATTAAAACTCTGATATTATAACAAAGAATCATCTCAATCCAATAACTTAAACCATTAAATAAAATTTTAAGATATAATTTATATTATTATTTACGATGCTATAAGACTGCATAAACTATAACTTCTAGAGCTGCAACTAGCTAGCCATCCCCATCAAGTAAGATGAATTTTATCCACACACATGCATGAAATATATAATCGAGTTCTTTCCTTGGTACAAATGGCCAGCCCATGATTATGGCTAAATGGTAGGAGCAGATTCGGTTAATGTGATCCACCAGTTTTATACCACTGTTCCTTTCAGTGCTTACAGAAAGGCCAGTTTCCATCACAGGAAACATCATCCACGTTCTTATAATCAATGCATGAAATGTAACAAGGTAAAATGGGGCCTCTTTCTGGGACTTACTTATATAGGTGATATAAATTAGGTTAAAAGCAAAGATGATTGATCTCTGTCAGGCCCTACAATCTCAATCAACCAGCCAGTTTCCCTCTGATAGAACATCCAACGAGACCAATACAATTCTGGCGACAAACATCTCCAAAAGATAGACATCTAAGGAAAGAAAAGGGAGAAATAAATGAAGAGAAACCATTTATGGTCTTGGAATACAGCATCCAATCTCAATCTCATGAGTATTCTTATCCAACAGATCATACAACTCCTTCCTCTGTTGCAGGGTTTTTCAGAGGGCAGTAGAAATTCCATTTTAAGATTATAAAATACATGATTCCAATAAGTAATAATACATACCACGAGGTTGTTAGAGTTAATTATATTATATTTGTACATGTGCATTATTGCATAACCCTACATGTTTAATACATGACCAAAACATAGGATAAATAATATACAAAAGGGTACGATTTTATTTTAAGTTTATTTTTTGTAATAATATTTTTTTATTTTTTAAAATAATTTTTAACATCAATATATCAAAATTTATTCAAAATAACAGGTGTAAAACACTAAAAGCTAAAGCATTTGAAATCTCACTAATCATCCACCTCTGTGAAGAATATCTGGTGGGTGACAATTCCACATTCCATATTTTCTATAAGATAATTTGTTTCCCAAGAGTTAGGCAGTGTTTGGGAACGCGGTTCAACCCGCGTTCTCTAAAAATTTGAATTTTTTTTGTTAAAATTTAATATGATTTGTACATTTTGGATCGTTTTGATGTGCTGATGTCAAAAATAATTTTTAAAAAATAAAAAAATATCATTGGTATATGTTTTGGCACAAAAAAATATTTAAAAAGCACTCACAACCACACTATCAAACAAGCTTTTAATAATCCAAGTATGCATAAGCTTACAAAAATTTTGATGACTTCCTTTTAGGGTTTGTTTGATATTGTATTAGTTATTATGATTTAAAATAATTTTTATTTAAAAAATAATTTTTAATATTAAAATAATTTAAAAACATTAAAAAAAAATTAAAAAAAAAATTAAAATCTAAAAAAAGGGGTTCAAACCGCATTACCAATAACTAACTAGAAAAATAAAAAAGACATGACAAGAAGTCAACAAAAGAAACTAGTAAAACTCCGAGTTTCAAACAGACCATTGATGTAGACAGTTGCTTCCTACACAACGTATTGACTTATTGACTTGTGTTCTTCCATAAAAAGCTTTAATAAAGCCAGTATCAGTGCCGCAATCTAATGAAGGAGGTGTTTGTTTGCAGCTGAAGTTCAACTATAGTTTTGTTGAATTTTTTTTTATGTTTTGGTATTGATTTGATGTGTTATTATTAAAAATAAATTTTAAAAAATAAAATAATTATTATTTATTATATTTACAATAAATCAATTTTTTTAAAAAAATAACGTTTCAAACATCCCATCAAAATAATAACATTTAATTATTGTCTTGATATAAGATACATGAAAGATTGAGAAAATCTTTGAACATCCCCAACTATAATGTTTAATTATTTTCTTGATACATGAAGATATGAAACATAGAGATAATGAAGACTGAAGGAATATATCATTCTATATCTTCAATTTTAACATGATTTAAATTTATTTTAAAGGCATAAAGTTAAAATATGTTTCCCATTAAATAAAAAACCCTAGAGAAAATCACTTCAAAACTATTATAAATTATATCTTTATTCCTGCCTCTCTAACTAAACCGTTCCTATCATTTCTATATATTTTGCAGGACACACAAAATACTTCAGAAATCACCGGATTGGCAATTTTTCTAAGCAATGGTCAACCTAAGGAATATCAGCATCCGGCATTTTCAGTAGGCTGCTTTCTCGATTTTATTATTTAGTGATGTGATTGTTGTTATTTTTTAAAAAAAAATTTATGTTGAAATATATTAAAATAATATATTTTTTATATTTTTAAAATTATTTTTGAGATTAGCATATTAAAATAATTAAAAATATATATAAAAAATTAATTTTTAATAAAAAAATTAATTTTTTAAAACATATAAGTTGATTCACATTTTCATAGAGGAGGTATTAGCTATGAAAATAGCAAATTACATTGCCAAAATAATTAAAAAATTATTCTTCAAAGTTTTTTTTAGAAATATAATATAATAATATAAATTTATTTTTAATTCCAACCCATCAAAACAATCTAAAAATAAAAAAAAAATCAAAATCAATTTTTATAAAAACAAACAGTCTTCAAAAACATCAGAATGACTACTATCCATTAAAATATTGCTTATATAAACTTGTCAAGTTTATACATACAGCATTACATGAAAGAAAAGGATGGTAACAGATATAATTTAACAAAGAAAAAAGGTTTTAAAAAAAAAAAAAACTCAAACCAGCCACCCCTGTAAACCAGTTCTTGGCCTTGGTCCTAACATGGCAGCCACAGAAAGAAGGGTAGCCACACTCTTATGCGTAGCAAGTTCTACACTTAAGCTGCCTTACACTCTCTATTGCTATATAAGCAGTAAGCACGTGCTTAGCCACCTACCAATCAACATTATCGATCAAAAAGACATGATCGGATTGAAAGTAGCAGGCTTACAAGGGATCTATCTGGGCCACCACAATGGGACTCCTAACAACGTGCTTCCCATCCGACCACGAAATTGACCCGAATACAGCACCCGAATCACCCATGATCAGATTCCGGGTATTGGCTGTTATGGTTACAATGAAGCTCCGCTTCTTCACGGCCTCAGTGAACACCAATTTTCGTGGTTTCACTATCACTGTAACCCCTTTCGGAGCTTGGATTGTAAAACGATAAACGGCATTTGGTTGACCCACATTGGTGACTGTTCTAATGAATGTCTTGCTTGATGCTCCCTTAGCTGAGCTTGAAAACAGCGCTGCAAGAGAAGGGTAATTGAAGTTCTCTGGCAATGGTTTCTTCACTGGACATCTCACAGGTGATCGTGTGATCACCTGAATTACTCTTGGCCCATATCCAATTCCACACAAAAAGTTCACATAATCATTGTTTGTAATATCATAAACAAGCCCTGGATCCATTGCTCGATCAAGATTGAGATGTCCTGCACCCAAATCATATGGTGACGACACCTTTCCAGTGGCCTCATCGGTCATTGGCTGGTTTAGATTATTGAATGTATTCGCGGTAGTCATCATTGCAGACCTAATCGCTGCTGGACTCCAGTGTGGGTGAGCAGATTTAAGCAAGGCTGCCGCGCCACTTACATGAGGACATGCCATTGAAGTGCCAGAAAGGATGTTGAATTCAGTTTTTCGTGGATCTGATTCCAATCCAGTTGGACCAGCAGCATCAGTCCAAGCAGCAAGAATGTTCACACCAGGAGCAATCAAATCCGGCTTAAGAATCTCCGGGCTTATTCCATTTGGTCCTCTACCTGAAAACGAAGCAACAACAGGAGCTGGTTTGATTCCAATCACGGTACCCTTGAAAGCAATAGTAGCAACCGGATTCGACGTTGATGAAACATAGGCCTTAACAGCATCACCCTCGTCGGAACCAAGAGCACAAGCAGGAATTAAATGAGCATCACCAACTAATCCTTCACCATTAGAAACTCCATTAGCAAGGATCATACCAACACCTCCAGCTTTCTTAACAACCAAACCTTTAGCCACTCTTGGACTACTTCCACGATCACAAACAACAATTTTCCCTCTCACCATCTTAGGATCCAACGAATTTTCCATACACAGTGACGCTGCCAAAACCCCTGATTTCCCTGGATAAACCAGAGGATACATTTTACCACTCAATGGCAAACCAGCATATAGCGAAACACCAGATAATTTCTTCCCATTACCAAGAACAACAACAGCAGGGAAACTCCTGTCAATTGTTCCAGCACCAACAGTAACAATCCAAGGAGCAAGATTCGTAACTGACATAAAATTTGGCCCATCATTCCCAGCCGAAGACGAAACAAAAACCCCTCTAGAAGCCGCTCCATAAGCACCAATGGCAATCGGATCAAGATAATAAGGCGCCGAAATCCCATTACCACCACCAATGGAAATCGAGATGACATCAACTCCATCTTTAACAGCAGCATCAAAAGCAGCTAAAATATCAGAATCAAAACATCCTGCATTCTTCCAGCAAACTTTATACACAGCCAAACGTGCTTTCGGAGCTACCCCTTTCGCAATCCCCGCTGCAAAACCTTCCATGCTAGCACGAAACGCATGCCTTCCTGCCGCAGTTGATGCCGTGTGAGTCCCATGACCATCGGCATCACGCGGAGACTTAAACTCCAGAGTGTCATTGATAGGACTAATCGGTCCCATAGCCCCACCAACTGCCTCATGTCCTTTGATAAAAAAACGGGCACCGATCAGCTTCTTGTTGCAGTTTCTTGCTGTAAATCTTTCGCCAACTTCACAAATTCCTTTCCACCGGCCAGGAACCGGCCCAAGATTGACATCCGAGAAGCTCCGTCTTTCAGGCCAGATCCCAGTATCCAAAACGCCAATGATAACATCAGAACCATAATTAGAATCCGACCAGAGCCCACGTTGGTTTCTGAGTCCAAGAAACTGAGGAGACCGAGTGGTGTGGAGTTGTTTCCGTTGGTCTTCGATCACGGCGAGGACTGATGGGTGTTGGCTGAGAGTGGCGGCGCGGTCTGGTGTTAGTATGGCGGAGAAGCCATGGAAAACGGTGTCGTAAGTGTGGAGGATTTGTGGGGTGCTAGTGAATTCAGTGGTGTACCAGTTGTAGTGAGTGGGAAAAATGGAGGGCTTAGATTGAGAGTCAATGCGAATGATGTAGGTTTTGTAGGGTTGATCAACGGTGGAGAAGGATAGGGAGAGGAGAGGGAGAAAAGAAAGGAGGAGGAGGGGGAGGGAAGAGGAGAGAAATGGAGCCATGGAAGAAGTTGAGAGTGAAGTGAAGTGCGTATCTGTGACCCATGGACATGGGGGAGATATAAGAGAGAATAAAGAGATTATTGTCTTTTTCATTATTATTATTATTATTTTCTTAAATTAAACTAAGCTTGGTTAGTAGTTTAATTAATTGTTGATTAACTAAGAATTCTTGGAATTTGGAAACGTCTGCAGATATTTTCTTGAAAAGAGGATTGATGACGTGTGACCTGAATAATTCTCTAAGGAATTTTTTTTTATCTGTCTAACGGCTAGATCATAGTTGTTTTTTTAAGTAAAACCACACTTAAAACTAAGCTACGCATGCTTTCTCTTTTATATATTCAGTAATATTCTCGTAGCAAATAGTTATATATATTTTTATTTTATAAGGAAGTTGTTTTATTATTTAAATATTTAAATATTGAGATGTATTTCATTTTTAAAATTTAAAATATGTGTAATAAGTATTATTATTAAACTTTGTATATCAGACGGATTTGGAATCTAGTTGACTTGCCATTGGATCCCAAACTAGGTGTTCAAAACATCAACTAAGGATACAAAATCTTCATTAAGAATTCTGAAATTCAAAGATTTAAAAAGTGAGAGACGTAAAAGAACTGTATTTTAAAAAAATATATTTAAAATAAATTATTCATTTATGAACCATAGCAACCACGAAGAAAAATTAGTCTTTACATGTGATCATACCCGACAAGGGCTTTTGCTTTTGATATATAAGAATTTAAAAAATATCGGTGCAGGGTATTTTGATAACAGTTATTTTTAAAATATTTTTTATTTAAAAATATATTAAAAAAATATTTTTTATTTTTAAAAAATTATTTATGATATCACAACATTAAAAATATTTAAAAATATTAAAATAAAATTAATTTAAAATAAAAAATAATTTTTTAAAATACAAAAACAAATAACCTTTTTATGCTTAAAAGTAAAAACACATCAATGATGATGGATGCCATCCTCGCGTTTGGTAAACAAAACAGCTTCGGCAGCCAGGGAGCTGTAAAGGTGAGAGAATCAAGACTGAGATTATCTCGTCAACATCAATATTCCATGAAATAGAGAGGAGTGATTAATAAAATGAAAAACAAATAAAGAAATAGTAGAAAGTAATGTTTGAATAATATTAAAGTGAAGGACGGTAGGGCCACTTTCCTTGCTTTATAGGGATGGAGAGAGAGGTGAAGGGATGCTAATTGAATAATATTGGGGCCAAAGCTAAACTAATTTATGTTACTAGAAAGTAATGTGACATGCTTTTTAATTAAATCCTAGTTTTATTCTCCGTTGGTTAAAATTAACAAGCAGCAATCCTTTTTTTATTTACTAGTATTCTTGATACATGCATTATATAGGAACTAACAACTATTGATCTTCCAAATTAGATTCAATAATATTTTTTAATTAAAAAAACAATGTTATCTGATGCTACTGTGTCGTTCATGGTTCAAATACTCTATATCTATAATGTTGTTCATTGTACAATGAGTTTATATTTATAGTAAATATACAGTATTTTTCTAGCTGTAAAGCCGGATCCAATAACGTTAAGTCTGGTTGCTAAGCTGAACTCAATAACGTTGGAGTCCTGTTCCTAGTAGGACGTCTAGCTAGATTGAATAACTTTTGTTGTCAAACCAGACCTAATAACTTTTGAACTTCTTGATTACCAGATTCAAAGCTCTTAGATCTGGTCTGGTCACCATATCCACCCAAGACATTTTTTATATTTAAAAAAAATTATTAGTTTTAAGATGAGATAATTTGTTTTAAGATTTAAGTGTATTTTTTGTCAAATTAAGTGTTTCCAGACAAATTTAAGTTTATGCTTTTGTATATAGTTGTATTTTTTTTCTTTTAAATGAATAAGATATTATCGTTTATTGATTTATTTATTTTATCTTTTCATATATGATTTTCAGGTATAAGACTTATTTTATATCAATAATAAAATCATTGTCTTTCTATAAAAATAGAGAGGTGGGTCATGGGTTATGGTATTGAAATTTAAAGATGGCCGGCCGTTCGATTTATGGGGCTCACCGGGTTAGTACCTTACTTGTTCAAGTTGTTCCAGAAAGGCACTCCGGTGCAGACAGGGTCCCACTCCTGCAATATTAATTTATTTTATATGCACTGTAAAGTGTGAAATTCATACCTGTAAAACCTGAGACAGATACCGCCTCCCGGCAAGAGTCACATCATGAACTAGAAGGGTTGTTTTTTTTTAAATATCAAAATTATATTTTTTTACAAAATAAAATTATTGGATCAACTGATCAAATTAAACTTTTTCCTATTTTTTTTAATTAGAACATTACAAGGTTACAGGCGACCTGAATTCTAAGTGTCTGCTTGGTTACATGATAGAAATTATTTATTAAAATGTTTTTTATTTTAAAATACATTAAAATACTATATTTTTTAAACAATTATTTTTAATTTTATTACATTAAAACAATAAAAAAATATTTTAAAACTAAAAAAAATTAAAAAACACAACCACAGACAGCAACTCCTAACGAAATCTAATCAAGTTGGTCAAAAGCTGTTATTGTTTTTATAACTAAGGTGTGAGTAGGCTTTATTTATTCTCTTCCTGCACAGCAGACCCACTCGCATCAGGGAGAGTTACCACTTACCACCACAGGTTTTTTAAGATTTTTTTTTTTTAAAAAAAAAAACAGATAGAGAAATGGTTTTTATTTCTTAAAAATAGAAGAGGGAAATCGTATGCCACTAAAGAACTGTAAAAAAGTAATTTACCCTAATACAATCTAATATATTCTGAATCATTATCTTCTTCTTCTCAAGAGGTTTTTTATACCCTTATTTCCATCGTTGATCATTATATTATAGCCAACTGCATGTAATTATTCATGAGATGATCAAATCCCTTGCAATTTTGATATATATTTTTTATCATCGGACCAAGAGTTGATCGCTCTTCATTTTTTTCAATATCCAGCATGAAAGTGTTCCGTTGTACATCCGTTGAAAACTAGCATCAACCCTCACCGTCTGATCATCAAACCAAAACCGATTGCTCGTGCTTCATCTGTATATTCACCGTCTGTACGTATGCTTTGTTGTGATCTTCGGCACTTGGCTGGTTATGCCACCATCGACACCGCAATCCCATGTCGCATCTCTCTCTCGCTCTCACACGCCAGTTTACTTATCTCCCCAACCTTTGAAAACATGACAGCCAACCGGAAAGCCCGATCCCGAATCCGTAAACCTAGCAGGATCAACAAATTTACTTGGAAAAGAGTCTTCCTTTCGATTTCTTACAAATATGACATGTTAACTTGGATACTCACCCAACCCTACGTACCAACAGGACCCCAAGAATGTTGCTTGTGTTGATCTGGATTTCTCGCTAGTGGATTCTTCAGTTAACAGCCAGGTGATTGATGGTACCAGGAAACACAAGGTAAATGGCATATTGACCGGTGTTGTTTTGACCGTGGATGCTGAGATTCAACGTGGTGGTGGTGGGATTCATGCCCAGTGGTGGAGTATAATTAGTGTTCCATGCCTTGCGTGGAGGTTGCGCTTCCAGGAAGTGGTGAATCTGGAAGATTGATAGGCGGAGCTATTCCATGCAAAAGCATCCCTGTTCTAGTTTTGAAATTTAGGTTTCATCTTATGCCTTAACTCGATGTCTGGAAATTAGCTAGTTACATATCGTGCATTTTTCTTTTCTTTTCAGGAGATTTTTTAACTCCATGTCCATTAATCCTCATTTATTAAACGCATCAAAACCAAAGTATTTATCATATTTAGAATGTTTTACACATCAAATTTTACTATAAAATACATGGGAAAGTGTAGTAGTCCGATTATGCAACAATATTTGGAACATTTTCTTTATCAATTAATGGCTGTAGCACTAATAAGAGGATGCCTACTAGAAAGTCCCATGTTCGAGACTTGAAAGGACGGGTAGGAATTTTGTGCAAAGAATATTTTTGTGCTTTTCTCATGAGCTGATGCAAAAAGTACCAACACCACATGGAACTTGCAAGCCTTTGATGCATGTAAATATGCCCGTAACAAGATAAAAAGTGGTGTTACAAGCTAACTATCTGATTGTTTTGGTATAGAACATATTCGAGTTGCTGCAATTGTGGCCCATGCCAGCATCAACTCCCATCCGTACGCAGTGTTTAGGAATAAATTGCTTTTCACTCGAGTTAAAATAATGTTTTTTATTTTTAGAAAATTATTTTTAATATTAATATATAATCTGAAAATATTAAAAAAGATTAATTTAAAATAATAATAAAAAAAACAATATTGATAGTTTCGTTGCCCAACTTTATACTTTGGGTGTGCCTCTAGTCTTGTGACTTGTGGGAGACAAATAAGTGAATAACACAGGGCCCAAAGATTCCCTTCTCTGCAGCCCAAAGAGTCCAGTTGTACTAGGACCAACGAACCAGCCGTGCTCGTTTTTGTAAGTTGAAGAGTATTTAAGCCCAAAGAGGAAATACCAGAAATGCTGTATTTGTGGCTATGCTCCTGTGCTAAGGGAGTTTCCCATGTGATTGGGGCGTGGTGGGAACTTAAAGAAGCTGTGAGATCTGCTTTTTCTGAGCAAGAATGAGCTCCCAAAGGCCTGGAAAAGAAACCAACGACTGCCATTTCAAGGAAGTTTTCCCCACTCTCCAGATCTGAACTAAGGCAGACCCAGATGGATGCTTCTGTTTGGCCATACTATAACATCTAGAAAATTAACTATTGCGTGACACAACTCAGTATTACCGTCAATTTTCGATGATTATTTTTTAAAATATTTTTATTTTAAATTGTATTTTTTTAATTTTAAAATTTATTTTTAATATTATTATATTAAAATAATTAGAAAATATTAATTTAAATAAAAAAATTTAAAAATTTTAATTTTTTTTTAAAAAAATACTTTTAAAATATAAAAACAAATGAACTCTCAACTAATAATTAATGTCACTGCAAACAAAAATAAATATAAAGGAGTGTTTTGAGACAATGATAAATATTGCTTTTTAAAATGTTTTTTAAAATATATTAAAATAATATATATTTTAAAATTTTAAAATTTACTTTTGATATTAGCATATTAAAACAATTTATAAACACACATAAAATTAGTATATTAAAACAATTTATAAACACACATAAAAAAATTAATTTAAAGTAAATAAATTAATTATCTATCTGATTTTTTTAATTTTCAAAACCTTGAAATATTCAAAGATAATGTTTATGTTAGTTTTATTTAAAAGAAAAGGACAAAACTCTGTTTAAATTGAAAATTGCATTCAATTCAATGCTATTGTTATATGTGGAGAAAATGAAAAGAAGATTATACCAATACCTACAAGTTAATTTATTTTATATAATTTTTTTAATCGATGGTAAAATGTATTTTTAAACTAGTTTGTACATCAATTAAAAGTAAATTTTAATAATATTTCTTATATCAATTTATTATGTATTCAAATAAATTTAATAAATTTATATATATACCGATCTTAGAATTTATTTTTCACAATACTATACTTAAATACTTAAAAGAAGATGGTTTTAATTTTAGGAAACATCTAAGTGCAATCTTAGGCATCAGATTATAGTGCGAAGGCAGATTATAGCCACGTTAGTTAATATGAGATCAGTAAAGCTTATTCATAAAACTCAGAAATCATATAGCAAACCTGCGGGCCAGATTATAAAAAAAAAAATGAGTTGAGTTAAAAATTAAAAAAAAATATTATTTTAATATATTTTTAAATAAAAAATATTTTAAAAAATAACCATTAATATACTTAAATTACATTAATTATAACCAGTGAATATAAAACCAGTCATATTAGAAACTTTAACTAATTAAGTGCCGTTTCATAGTTCCTTTTTTTTTAGAAAAAAAATATACTAGTTTTTTTTCCTGTGCAATGTGTGGGGTTATTTTTAAAATCTATTTTTATTTAATTTTACATAATTAAAATAAATATTTGAAAATTTTTTAATGAATTAAATTTATGACTAGAAAATGTGTATGTCTTCAGTCAAATTTTTGTCTTCGTATTTATGCATTTCCTTTTTTAATTGACATATATTCATAACTTTTTTTAATCCACTACATGGATTTTTTAATAAAAACCTAAAACAATTAAAATAGAAAGGTTGTTTTTTTTCACCCGCAACAAGCCTTTCTTTTTTTTAAAAAAAACTACTCCCGGTCAAATGGTTTGAGTTTATGAGAAAAAAAAATGTATTTTTTAGACAAAACATTATTTTTTTTTTAGCCAAATAATTTTTTTATATATATAAGACAAAACCTTATCCAAAGCAATTGTCAATTAAAAAACAAAAAAATAACGTCTAGATTATTTTTATACAACTATATATATATATAAAAAGAATAGATACTTTAAGATTTATATATAATTATTCATAAAATAAATAATTGTTAGTATCACCGTAAAAGACTCTAAAATTATTTGAAAACCATGGCATATTTTTATACTTTAAAAAAACTATCTAAATCATTTATATTTAAAGATATTTTTGTTATAAAATTAGGGGAAATTAAATTAAAAAAGAAAATTAAAAAGTGAAGTACCATTATCGGAAAAAAAAAGTCCGGCACACCTGACCCATCAGAAAAAGGTTAACACACGTGCAAGCCTGAAAATGCTAGGCTTTGTGGTTAAATTTGTTTATTTGAGGAGATGTAGAAAAAATAATTAGAAATGTACGCGTAACAATTGAATTATAATTAGTACATTAAACTAGCATTTTTTACCTCGATTAATTTATCAAGATTCTAAAATTAATAATCATATAAATTAAATTTACATGGCCATAAAATTTATGACATTCAAATTAATAATCTTTAAAAAAAAAAATTAAAATGTAATAAGTTGAGCAGCACCCTCAGGATTATTAATCAAGTATGTTGATTGGTGGGGTAAGTTGTATTTGCGAAACTTGTTGGAAGAGCGGTGCATGTGTGCACGAAACAGTTGATTTTTTAAGGCAAGGAGTACATCTCGAAAGCACGTAAGATTGAAACAGAGAATCTCAGTGGTCATAATTATTAGCTTGTGAATTTTTATTCCTCCCCGTGGATAATTAGACATGGATTAAATTAACTGTTTCTTGCAAATTTAATCATAAATTCCTATTTTCTTGCAACTGTAAAAAAAAATATGAATTTAAACCTGGGTAGTGTTCGTGATTTTGTCGGCATGAAAAAATAAATGTGAAGGACAAAAATACGACACCTTCACGAGAGAGATGGAGATTTATAGGATCTCTGGCCTGTTTGTTCTTTTTTATGTATTTTTTTTTAGTTTTTTAAATTATTTTGAAGTGTTGATGTTAAAATTAAATTTTAAAAAATAATAATAAAATATTATTTTAATATATTTGTAAATAAAAAATATTTTAAAAAATAATTACTATCATGTCACCAAACAAGTTATTTTAATTACATAAATGAAAGAGAAGAATTTGAAATGAAGAGTAATTAATAAGATGATAAAAGTTATATTCTAATCTTCATAAAACTTATAGTTAGGTGGTGACTTATAATTAAGTCATTTAATGGAAGTTATAAGCTTTATTTAGTGTCTATTTGACATTATATTAGTTATGGTTTTAAAAAAAAATTTAGTTGTAATTTTTTAAAAATATATATTTGATTGAAATTATTGTAAAATAGATATTTTTACTTACAAATAAATTAAAAATAGGTCTTCATTCAAGAAGAATATATTATTTTAGCTTATCAGGATTTGAAATACAATTATATATAAATCCAGTATAAAAAATAAAAATAATTTGACTAACTTTTTTTTTAATTTTAGTTTGAAAAAAAATAGAAATTATCACATGGTAACCACCTTATTTAAGGAGTGTTTGATAGTATAGTAGTAGTTACTTTTCAAAATGTTTTTTACTCGAAATATATTAATTTTATTTTTATTTTTTTAAAATTATTTTTAATATCAGCACATTAAAAAAATATAAAAATACTAAAAAAATTAATTTAAAATAATAAAGTCAAAGACTATGTTTGTTTTTACATTTCAAAAACGTTTTTGAAAAAATTTGAATTTGTTTTATTTTAAATTAATATTTTTTATATTTTTATATCATTTTGATTCGCTGATATCAAAAATAATTTTTTAAAAATAAAAAAAATATCATTTTAATAAATTTTTAAATAAAAAGCACTTTTAAATACAGTAATAACTACACTCTCAAGCACCTAATTAGTTGCTTTTTAAAGTGTTTTTTACTTAGAAATATATTAAAATAAAAAATTTTTATTTTTTAAAAATTAATTTTGATATCAGTATATCAAAATAATCTGAAAACATTAAAAAAAAAATTAATTTAAAATAAATAAAATTTCTTTTTAATGTTTTTTAAAAACATTTTTAAAAGGCCGGTTCCAACCAGTCAATACAACGAGACTACCTAACTGCTAATGCAGCTGCCAACTAGTCAACTTTGCAGTTGCCAGCTACCCTATATTTAATGGGTTGGTCCTATGAAATTTGCTTAATTGCAGAGAAGTCCTTGCAGCTCTACTATATATAAAGAAGGTAATCATTTCTTGCTTAGAGCATCAAGTTTCAACGGATAGAGAGAAAAACAACATTGAAATCTTGTATATTTTTAGGTGTTTTTTCTTAAAGAAAGATGGAGAGAGATTGAGTCATTTATAATTTGCGCTCCTCCATGATGAAATATCTTTACCATCTTCCTTGTGGAAGTTCAACCACGTAAATCTTTGTGTTGCTTTTTGTGCATGCCCCTTTCTTTCCATTGTCCATTTCTTCTTAGTTTGTTACCTGTTTTCTTGTTATGACTCAATCCAATGTCAAGCTGCACAACACCAATCAAACACGCAGATAAAAAAATGCATGTTGCCGTCTTTGCATTCCCTTTTGGTTCTCATGCTCTCTCTCTCATTGATCTAGTGCTCAAGTTAGCGAGGGTTGCCCAGGAAACGAGATTTTCCTTTTTCAACACCGAAAAATCCAACAATTCGATCTTCTTAGCATCAAGAACCAACCTACCTGATAACATTAAAGCCTACAATGTAGCGGATGGCGTGCCGCTGAATCATGTTTTCTCTGGACATCCAATAGAAAGAGTCGAGCTATTCATAAAGGAAACGCCGGAGAACTTTCAGACGGCATTGGACATGGCAGTGGCGGAAACTGGCCAAAAAATAAGTTGCTTGCTAACAGATGCGTTCTTGTCCTTTGCTGGATTAATCGCCGAGAATTTGAGCGTTCCTTGGATTCCTGTTTGGACCCCAGTGCCTCATTCCCTCTCTGCACATATTTATACTGATATGATTCGCCAACGCTACGCCAATTCTCTTATTCATGATGGCAGCAATAGTGGCAGAGATGGCAACGATGTAGAGCTTGAAGACCAAACTTTGGAAGTTCCAGGATTATCTCAATTTCACATTGCAGATCTGCCTGCTGAAGTGTTACCAAGAGATGCACAAGAAACACTCTTTTCTTGCATGTTAGGCCAAATTAGACACATGGTGCCAAAAGTAGATACTCTAGTTCTGACCTTTTACCAAGAGCTCTACTCTGAACCCCTCTTAAACGATCTCAAATCCAAGTTTTCGAACTTGCTTAATGTCGGCTTTATTAGCCTATCCATGCCACCACCATCGTTGCCACCTTCAACTGAAGATGCCACAGGTTGTCTATCATGGTTGGATAGTCAAAAGGCTAAGTCTGTGGCGTTTATCAGCTTTGGAACTGTAGTGAATATCCCTCATAGTGAGATAGAAGAGCTAGCAGAGGCTCTTGAAGTTCGTAGAATTCCATTCCTTTGGTCTCTTAGGGACAACATGAGGGGTTGCTTGCCGAATGGGTTCCTAGACAGGACTATCACGCATGGAAAGGTGGTTCCATGGGCACCTCAGATTCAAGTATTGGGACATAGCTCAATTGGCGTGTTTATGACACATTGTGGAGCTAATTCTGTGTATGAGAGTATTGCAAATGGGGTTCCAATGATCTGTAGACCATTCTTTGCGGATCATAAGTTGATTGCAAGATTAATAGCGGACGATTGGAGAGTTGGTGTGAGAATTGACGGGGGTGTTTTCACAAAGACTGGAGTTGCCAAGAGCTTGGACCTCATCTTGGAACGTGAACAAGGGAGAACAATTCGGAGCAGAGTCCTAGCCCTTAAAGAGCTTGTATTGAAGGCATCTGCACCTGGTGGCCGTGCTAGACAAGATTTCAAGATTTTGGTGGAAAAGATCACATCGGTGTAACGCATCTTGTATGGTAAATTTGAAAGCATTAATGTGGTAGGCATTTGAGAGTTTCGATAATATATGATCATATGATGAATATCCTTCCATGATGAAAGTGTTAAATGTAATTTGTAATGTTCAATGTCTTTTATTATTAGCTTTTATTGTTCTTGTTCTGTTGGTCTTCTTTAGATTATAGAAGTTTAAGTGTTTCTAAACTTCATTAATTCAGCCCTTATTATGTATAATCTTTTCCTCTTCTCTGTATTCTGTAAGTGAAAAACCAGAACAAAAGAATAATAAGATTGCTTCTGGTATTGAGCTGCAGCTCTACCATTTATCCTTCAAATCCTCTTTCTTATCTGTTTCGGCTTTTATTTCCAACAGAAAGAACACCTGATCATTAGAATCGGTGGATTGAGTTTTGAAATATCCAATCTGCCAACAATGAAAAAATGCAAAATTATTATTGGGAAATGACAACATTTGTTCCGGACTTGTGTTACTGTTAAAAAAGGCATGGAAATTTCATAGGGACTCTGCGTTTATAGAAAGTGTATACGGAAACTCTATAAATCATTTTGGAAAAAGCATTTTGAGATCAATGCCTTCAAAATTATCCAAAGGCCAACATGACATTGGTTGTTATTCCAAAGTCGTGTGGGTGTTTGATGTTCTTACAGGAATTTTGAGGATTTAGTTCATATCTACTCGATGAAACAGTTGAATGCGTTGATACTGATACATACGAGCTTGATGGATCTACCATGGACCCAAAAGCCACATGTTGCCGTTGATCCATTGCCTTCTGCAGTAGAATTAATTCCATGCTACTGCATGAAGTAACTGTTACACGAATTTCTAACAAATTCGTGTAAGAAGTGAGAAGCTAAGAATTAATTGAAAGTCAAATAACATCACAGTAGCTAGCTAAAAGAAAACCCACTCTAACTTTTCACTGCTCTACCCTCCCTTCTAGCGGACACTGCGTCATTGCTCAGGGAATGGTAGTTTTTTTCTTTATTATTAATATATATTTTCATCATCGAGTTTTATTTTTATTTTTTAATTACTATTTGATGCTCACAAGTTATGTTTGCATGGCTTTTTACGGTAGGATTTGTTTTTTTTTTGTTGCATGTTCTTCAATGTGTAAAGTGTTTAAAAAATATTCTGATATTAAATTAAAAATCAATATTATAAAATAAAATTTTTTTAAATCAATACTCGAGAAGGATCAACTGATCTTACATTTATATATTACAAAGAGTGACATGTTCGCAAATCCAGTTGCATCAACAAAACACCAAGAATGTTAATTACCTCTGCGGACGTGCATTTTTCCTTATTGTGGATTCTCATGTAAGCTAGCGGCCGGGCTGATGATGTATGGAACTGGCAAGGACATAGAACGTGGCAAGATGAGTTTTAATTAATGGCATTGAATGCTGGGGACCATTACAAGCTGGCTGGTGTGATTCGGTCGCGGGACTGGTTGAAATTAGGGTTTCATGCGGTAACATGGAGGTTGGGCTTTCAGGGAGTCGTGATCAATCCGGGAACTTGATTGGTGGAGTTAAGGAATGTGAATGGTTCTGGGCTGGAAATACTTTTAGTGATGATGAGATATAAATTTCATGTTGATATGCTTTATTAATTGATTAATTTGAAATATTATTTTTGGACTTCGAGAATTGGAAATGTTTTAATAAAAAAAGATATATATATGATAAATCATAAGTATTGGTGATCGGACCCCTTACAGGCTTGGGCCTATTCAATCATTTACTCCAAGTAAGTCTATATTGAATAATATATCGTCTCGTAAATCTAGAGATTTACTCCAAATAAACTATGATATGTATGATAAATTATAAATATTTATAATTAAACTACGTAGAATTTCATCTCATCGAGTAAAGTATTTACTAGAGTAAAAAGAAAATGTTAAATTGTATGTTAAAAAAGCAATTAAATAAATTAAAAGTTGATAAAGAAAACATGTGACAAATAATATGTTGTTAAGAACAATTAGATTATGCAATGAAAAAAGTATAACGATAGAACATAAAACTGAAACAATAAACTTACAGAAAGTATATTAAAACTGAAAAAAATAAACTTACAGAAATTATATTGTAAGAAAGATAAATTACTACAAACTTGAGAAATTTTGCATTGAAATCGTTGTATTGGACGGCGACGACGAAGACTACGACAATAATAATAATAAGAGTACTCTAGCTATTTATACCTAAAACATGTATAAGAAAGGGAAAAATGATTGACTTAGAAATCAATCTCTAACTAGGAAAAATATGAAATGTGATAAACATTAATGTTTAAATCTGAGAAGGAAACAAGAACCCTAAATAAAATAAAACTTTTAAATCCTTTACAAAAGAATAAAAAGAAAATCTTAAACTATATAATTTATAAAGTCTTTTAAGAATAATCTTAAAGTAAATTTTCTCAAGTCCAAATCTGAAAAGTGCAGAGCGACCACACACACACACACGAGATGGCATGCCCGCGTGCGGCCGCGAGTTTATAAAACAAATATACTTGATAGTGTTATAATTGTGAACCATCGCTAGATAAGTAATAAAAACTCGCGCGGGTTTATAAAACAAATGTACTTGATAGTGTTATAATTGTGAATCATCCCTAGATAAGTAATAAAAACTAAAGGTATGATGAAGCCAATATTTCATGATGGGAAACAAAGTTGTGTTGGTGATCAAAAACTTAGAGACTGAACAAAATGATTGTTTTCGCCATATTTTTTAGCTTTTCTGTTAATAAAAAAAATTACAAAGCTAAATTCTTTACCAACTTAATATTAAAAAAAAAACCAACAAAGATAATCTTGGAAGGAAAAAAAACCCATAAATAAAAACGTTGTAGCAATTGACAGTGTTTTGTGAGAAAAACTACAATACTTTCTCCAATAAAATTGACAAAGACAATTTTAAAAAAATTATAAAAAAATCATTTAGAGAAATACTGTAGCAATTCACAATGTTTTGTGAGAAAAGATGCAACGCTTTCCCAATATGATTTAACTTTATTGTAATTATAATTCTTAACCAACTCAATATTAAAAAAAAATCGACAAAGATAATTTTGAAAAAAATAAAAAAAAATCATATGGGAAAACACTGCAACAATTCATAGTGTTTTTTTAAAAAAATTACAAAGCTAAATTCTTAATAAGCTTAATATTAAAAAAATAAAATCGACAGATACAATTTTAGAAAAAAAAATAACAAAAAAAACCATGTTAGAAACATTGTAGGAATTCACAATGTTTTGTGATGAAAGCTATAGTGTTTCCCCACATGATTTAGCCTTATTTGTAATGACTTATAATTGTAATTCTCAATCAGCTCAATATTAAAAAAATAAAATTGACAAAGATAATTTTAAAAAAATCATAAGAAAAAAAACCACATTGAGAGACACTTTAACAATTTATAGTGTTTTGTGAGGAAAGCTATAATGCTTTCTCCACATAATTAAGCTTTATTATAAAGTTAAATTCTAACCAGCTCAATATTAAAAAAATAAAATTAACAAAGATAATTTTAAGAAAAAATATTAAAAAAAAACACAAAAGAAACTGGAAAAAAAACATTGTGGGAAAAAACACTATGGCAATTCATAGTAATTTGCGAGGAAAGTTACAATGTTTTTCTCACATATTATAACTGTAATTTTTAACCAGCTCAATATTAAAAAATAAAATTGAAAAAGTTAATTTTGGAGAAAATCATTAAAAAACAAAAAATCATGCGGAAAAACACTGTAAGCAATCAACAATGTTTTAAAGAAAAAAATACAAAACTAAATTATCAATCAGCTCAATATTAAAAAACAAAAAATCAACAAATATAATTTTGAAAAATCAAAAAATAAAATAGAAAAATCATGTGAGAAAATACCGTAGCAATTCACAGTAATTTAAAGGAAAAAAATTACAAAGCGAAATTTTTAACCAGCTCAACATTAAAAAAGTAAAATTGACAAAGATAATTTTGAAAAGAAAAATAAACCAAAAAAGGGAAATTTTGGAAAAAAAAAGAAAAAGTAATTTTGGAAAAAAAAGGGAAAATTTGAAAAAAAAAAGATGAAAAAAAACAAAAATTTTTTTTTAAAAAAGAATGCACTATTGATTACTATTGTAATGTACAATGCATTGGGTGTGGGTGAACAATGAATTTCCCACACTCTTTAGCATATTACTTAATTGTAATTCCTAGCCAATTTAATATCAAAAAATAAAATTGACAAAGATAATTTTAGAAAAAAACAAAAAAAAACTATGTGGAAAAAAACATTGTAGAAATTTACAGTAATTTGCGAGGAAAGCTACAGTGCTTCCCTCACATATTGTAACTGTAATTTTTAACCAGCTTAATATTAAAAAATAAAATTAAAAAAGATAATTTTAGATAAAATCATAAAAAAACAAACAAAAAAATCCGTGTGGAGAAAAACTGTAGCAATCAACAATGTTTCAAAGAAAAAAATTACAAAACTAAATTCTCAATCAGCTTAATATTGAAAAAATAACATCAACAAATATAATTTTAAAAAATAAAAAAAATAAAATAGAAAAATCATGTGGAAAAACACTGTAGCAATTCACAGTATTTTAAAGAAAAAAATTATAAAGTAAAATTTTTAATCAACTCACTATTAAAAAACTAAAATTGACAAAGATAATTTAAAAAAATAAAATAATAAAAAAAATGCAAAAAAAAACAAAAAAAATAAAAAATAAAAAATAAAAAAATACTATTATAATCTACAATAATTTTGATACGCGAGAACAATAATTTTCCCATATCTTTTAGAATATATATATATATATATATATATATATATATATATATATATATATATATATATATATATATATATATATATATATATGGCGACGCAGTCTTCTTAAATGTCAGCCATATCAATCAATTGTCAAATTCCCATTAGATAAGTACTCATGCACACATATTTATAATTTGAAATATATATTCTAGACATCAACAATTTCATACATGAATCGCAAATCCAAATAGGCATGCTGACTTGGGTGAGAATTATGACAGTGGTGGTTACGGGTGGTTTTCCCCTTCCATCAAAACTAGGGTAATTGAAATCAAAGTGATGTGAAAAAGCACACCATCATTTCTTTAGCCAATCTTGGACGTCATTGTAGGCTAAAGATAGAGGTAATTGCGAGGATAAAAGCTCCTCCACATGGTAGAAATTATATGGAGTTGGGTGCCTGAGAATGATTTGAGTTTGTTGTGGCTGTGGCCCCTGACATCAATTCTCTTCTTAATTCGTAGCCCCTAGGTTCCATGTCGCTGAACCTTTATAGAGGTGGTTATTGAGACTTGGGTCTTTACGTGATTATGCCTGTACTCTTGGGAACCCAGAAATCACTGCCTGCCAAAGTTGATAGAAATCTGAAATCGCAACTTACATCGACGACCATGGCAATTGGCATGGCTGGTTAAGAGTAAATATCTCATCTTCTTCTTCTTCTTCATCAAGACGATAATTAATTAATTGTTTTAAAAGAGTGTTATTTAACAAGTACTTAGTTAGCATGCCCAAGACCACCACTCGCTGGAGTGTCATTCGTCGTCGTCAAGGTGGTGGTGTCACATCTTCATCAAACTATTAACAATCATGTTCTCGGTTCTGATCACCTCTATGCGTTTTTATCTGTATGTTTTGTTTCCATGGCTTTTGCCCTTTTCTCCGGCACCTTCAAATTAAGTCAAAAGGAGTTCACGCTATTATTCCCTCATGTTATATCGGACAAGTACTGACTGCCTACAAAATCCGATGAGATACGCACGGGGAGTCGTGCGATGGGTTGGCGCCTTAACCATCTATCTATTTAAGTATATACATGTACAAATTAACCTCCTATGGTTAAAATCAATTAAGATATTAAATGAGATAGGAAATAATATAAATTATATTTTTAAATTTTTAATTAAACTAGTTATTTATTATAATATCAAAACTTTATTGATAAAATTCAAATTTTATTATTTATTTTTTTAATTAAAATTAATTAGAATAGATCTTATTAGAAAATAATATAAATTATATTTTAGTATCTCATTTAATAATTTAAGATTAAAACTTTAGATTTAAGCAATTATTTGAGAAAATAAACCTAATTCATACTATCTAATTAAGGAATCGCGTTACGGAATTTCATCAGAGCAATTAGCATTATAAAAAAAGGTAACCAGTAAAAGTTTTGATCCATGAAAATCAATCTGCTGCAAGACAGTAAAAGTTTTGATCCATGAAAATCAATCTGTTGCAAGACAGTAAAATCCAAATCAAGCTCACTTGCCAGACCAAACAGATCTAACTCAAACTTCATGAATCCAGTGCTGCGATTGCCAAACAATCAATAATGGAGTCCTAGTATGCTAAACAGAGAATGGTGAACCTAAATCTGTTCACTTATACAGCAAGAGCACCATTAAACAAAATAATTGACTCACAATCAGTCTGATCCAAATTGTTTTACTCGAACTCAGTCTATCAAACCTTATTTTTAATGCAAATTCAAATGTATTAAATTAATCATGAACTCACAACTGTCATGCTGGACGTTTTAGTGGGAGTATAAGTAGTGTTAAGACATATTATAATCACACTAATTTATGCCTTTCCATGTTAAAAGAGATTGGATCCAAAGGTTCTTGTCGTCAAATTTATAAGCACCCACATGACACGTAAGTGTTATTACAATTTAGAACTTCAACTTACATCAGTGCCAAAAATCTGAAACATAAAGGTAGAGAAGTTACAACAAGAAATTAAAGCACGTCGGGCTGGAGTTATTAAATAAGGTAAGATGGCAGTACATAATTTATCTAATCCTAATCATATTTATTTGGCTCGGTCCCTAATCAAATCGAACCCCATCTCAGTTGGGTCGGTTGCTTGGAGTTCATAGTGGATGCCTTCAAGCACTCTCCTTAATCCATCCTTGGAAGTTGCATAAAGCATTTTTGCTCTGATTCTTGACGCTGTTGGAGCCCTGAAATTAATCCAAATTAACTAGATTCGTTAGCAACCCAATAATTGTCATGTGAATAGAGAAAAATATAAATAGTGGGATATTTCACATCATTACATATACTATGCTTCCAAAAAACCCAACCCTTTTGTCTACATGTGAGACTCGAGTCACCATTGACAACATACCTAATTTTAATTGTCGAAAAACATGTGGAGGAGACGGCGTTAATCATCAAACCCACTTGCTTCTAAAACTCTGAAAGTTCCCTACTGATTAATCAGAATCAAAATAATTGTCCCTCCCTAGTTAGTATTATTGCCAACATTGACTTGCCACATTTTTCTACATTCAAATTTGAGAATATCGATCCACGTTACTCATTGTTAATCATTTCTTAACATGGTAAGGCAACAATTCAGATCCAAGCCCTGTTCTTTTTTCTTAATAATTGGTATATATATGCTCATAGTTGAGTTCTTTTCTGACATAAAATGGGGACCTATTGTTACCTATTTGTGTGCGAGGAGGAAGCAAGACTCTTGAAATACTCAGTAATTTTTTGTGTGTGTGATTGAAAAGGGGCTAAAAAGTGGCTTATGGCGATCCTATTGTGATGATAATTCATAAAGAAAGAGTCTACAAAAGAAGGGGACGGACCATGCAATGAAGAAGATCTTGCTCTTCCGGCAATTATCAACAGTGACAAAATCGAAATCAAACACAGCATATCTGCAATCATCATCCGGTAATGAAGCAGCAAGATCATCATAGCTCTCACCAGGGCCACCAACCTTGTCCACGGTGACCAACCTTGACTTCTCATCAATCTTGAACACTATGTACCTATGAACTCTCTTCCATTTCATTTGATGGAATGAATTCTTGCACTCATCAGTCACCCACATGCCTGTTGTTGCCTGTCATTAACATGTATACAAAACAAAGACACGGATATATGTTAGAAACGTTAATTAACATCTTACGGTAAGGAATATAAGGAGGAGGAGATGTTGCTATACCATCTTGAAAGCCATTGCCATTGCTGCTGAACTGGAGGAGAAGTGCGAGTATTGTTTTCTCTAGCAAGACTAATTGATGGTGGTATGGGTTTAAGCATGTGGCATTGGTCTTTATATAAAGATGTTGCTATTGAATTGCCACTAGTGTTAGCAAATATTACAACTCTATCCATATACTAGACCTATATATATGTTCGATGACCAAATTATTCTCCATTTATTTTTTTATGATTAGTTTTTTTTAATGAATAATTATAATTAATTTAACCATTTTTATTTCATTTTACCTAGAACATGGAATTAGAATGATATAATTTTTTTTTGAAAATAAGATTTAATTTTAGTTAACTTTATAAATTATACAGGCAGTATTTACGTTTATATTGCGAGATGATTTGATTTTAATTATTAATTTATTTATAAGTTTAATTTAATTATAACAATATTTTATAGCATATCATATATAATCCATGCATTATGCTACTTAATATCCTTTTTATTTAATTATTTATAGTAATTAATATAATTAACTTTATCAGTATCATTTTTAATTCATGTGTGTAATAAAAAAGATACCAGAGTCAAAGCCAAGAAAAATAATTTACTAAAATCTCAATGCAATTAACACTAAACTTTAGAAATTCAACGAACTTTTTTTATGATTTGAATTATTTATTTACTTGAATTAAACTGCTAGTGGACCCTACCATTCGTTTCTCAAAGGAAATTACGAGAAAGTAGTTTACCTTTATTTATCTTTAATTATATGATATCATTTATTATTATATCATATATTAGTAGAAAAAAAGATAAATAATGGTAAACATACTTTCTCGTAATTTCCTTTGAGAAACGAATGGTAGGGTCCACTAGCAGTTTAATTTACAGGTTTATCCAAGGTCCACTCTGCTGCTGCGTTATCTTTTAATTGACCCAATATGGTAATTCCAACGTAATATTTGAAAACAATGGCATAATTTTTATCTGCTAATAATTACTCTATTTAATTTTTGGTTGGCTCACTAAAATTTCTGTCATTTTACTATCTATAGCTCGCCGGACAACTCATTATTGAACTCAGTTTAAAACGGGAATCACTTGGATAATAATTCAAAACCATCGCTTATTAAATAGCTTTACAAAGAAATAAGTTATATTTATTAATTTGATTCATGAAATAAACAATGGATCCATGTAATACAACATTCTAAGTATAAATTGTAATTTTTTTAAAATTTTATTTGTCAGATATACATAAAAATTATTTCTTAAATATTTTAAAATGCATCGCTTATAGTTTTGTCCAATACTTTTCATTTATCTTAAACCAACTCTGCTCGGTATATTAGTTGACACGATTTGGAATTGTCAAAAAAGTCCCTTGTTTCTTAAAGAAAAAAAATAAAAAAATCTTAACCTACATTTTGTATTTTAGGCGAGTTTTAGTTATTCTCTTGATATATTAGAGATAAGACAACATATCTGCATGTAATACATGTTTTAAAATAATAGAGATTCATTTAAAAATTACTTAGATATAGATTTATTTTATATTTTTATATATTTTTGTCTCTTCAATAAAAAATGTTTTTATCCTTATTATCTTTGTTTTTTTTTAATCTGAAACAGTAACAAAACATTATTTAATATAATATTAAACATTTTTTTCTTTTAAAAAAAGCATGAAATAGTTACAATTTAGTCCATGTCCTGCTACCAGTGATGTAATCAACTTGGATTAATTATTTTTATTAAAATAATATAATTTTTATTTTATTTTATTTTTTTTAGAGTTGATCTAACCATTTGAAATGAGTTTGTCTATTGAGTTTTATCCTTTTTATTATTATTATTTATTCAACTTAAAATCCTATTAGAATCTGAATTTAGATTATGGATTTTTCAAGTCAATTTATCATGATTTAATATCTATGGTGAAGGGATTATTTGGCAAAAAAATTGAAAATCTTGACCTTCCGAGTTGGGCTTGCTGTAAAAGTGAAGTAGCATAGCTACAATTAACCAGGTGCATTGTTCACCAACTTGCTCAATTACATGACCATTTCCACGTTACATAAACTAAGCATGTACTTATATTTTATTTTATTTTTGCTGAAATAGGGTCTTAAAGCCCAAAATTCATTAAAACGAGGATAAATAAACCATATCAGATCATAATATAAGATCGAAAATAGACCTACAAACAGGTCGTTAATTAATTAGTAGAAAATCTCAGTTCAAAAGTTTTTTCATCAAACTAAAATTACCTAACTGGTTCGGAGGCGATTTAGCCTGCAAAAATACATGAGATGTCGTTACTTCTACTATGCTTTACTACATATGAACATAAGCTATGCAAACAATACGGTGGTCCCAATCTCGGATCACACACCCACATCCCCTTCTCCCTATCTTTGTGTTCCTCAAACTCTGGTCTTTGCGTGAAAGCAAAGGAGCGAAGAGGATGGAGGAAAAGAAGCACAGAAAAGACTGCCAAAACTAAAGAGTAAAAGCTTCTTGGTGCAAATGAAAGTGTGAAACCATTGACCCTCGGAGGTTTTTCTAACTAGTCTGGTAAATAATTATATTTCCAAGTTATCATCGATCTACCTTGTAATTTAATCTAGCAGGTATTTGTTTAAGATCCGATCAGAGAGAGACTTAGATTGACTATGGGCAAAAACTAACCCCAGAGTAGCATGAACATTAATTAAAAGTTTTTTTTTTTTTTTTGTGTGGTGAAAACTGTGTATGCAAGTTGAAGATTTCATCTCTCCAAGATTTTGAGTTTTTCCACAAGCTTGTCTAACAAAAGTATGGTAGATATGATCAACATTCCAACAAATCATCCCATAAAATAGTATAAGCGTATGCTTATCCAAGATTCCAGATAAAGATGGCTAGTTTGGTATTCGAGACAGTACAAACACTAAAATCTTCCAAAACCGCAAGCAAAAGAAGAAACGGACGTTCAAAGGGAGACATGCCCCTCATGGTGTGGCCCCCTTCTGTGGAAATTAGTAACTCTCTCTACACATGTCCCTCAACCAGTGGTCATGAGTTATTTGTTCATAGAATGTCTAGTCATCACTGCTTAAAAGTGTCATGCCATGGAAAAATATGGGGAGGGCACGGTGTGGTTATGGAATGGTTACTAGCTGTTCCAGCCCCATGAATATCTCGCTTAGTTCCTGGCTTCTTCTTAATGGAACTACTCAATTTGGTGGAGCACCTAAATCCTTGCAAGGGGTTATGAATTCTGCGAATCTCGCAGCCACTCTTGAAAAAGATGATGGCCCAGCCTGGTGAAATAGAAGATGGACGTGAATGATTTGGACGTATTTTATGTGTTTTTATGTGATTGGTAAGGCCATTTAAACATCAATGCCTGATGCAAAATATTGAGGAGAAGATGGACGTGAATGATTGAAGGTAAATGAGCTAATCTGATATCTCAATTAATTAACTTATAATTCTCACATCCAGAATAAACCTTTTGTCTATCTTTTATGCATCTGGCAGTAAAATCACTAACGGCTCATTTCTTGGATGTGAGCATCATCGCAGAACTCCTTACTGATTTTGATTTATTTTAATACAAACAATGAACAACAATTTAATATCAACAAATTAGATTGACTAAAATAAAAATATTACAAGTACAAAATAAAAAAAAATAAAGTCTTATTTGGATTGCGATAGCTAATTTAAAAGATAAGATTGCACCTATCAAAGCAACTAAAAGAATTATTGAAATAAATTCAAATGAAAGAAAAAAATCTATTGATAAATGAATTCCAATTTGTTGACCATTACTTACCAAATCTAGCTCTATAATCTGGTTTGCTCTTGTAGTCCAAACAATCCCATACCATGTTGTATTTAAAGTGATTGGACTAACAAAGAAAAAACCTAGCAGTTTCTGTAGAGGCTTAAAGCCGATAATAGCTCTGCCTTCAGTCTTGCTAACAGTGGCAAGGCCTCTTCCCATACAATTTCTGAACAGGGCACAATCTGGCTTGTGCTATTGTTTACCCTCTGTCAAAGAGGGACCCGGGCAGACTCTCACCGGATTATTTATCCGGCTGGTGACATTATTTCACAAAATCAGGATTGGGGGAGGGAAACGAGCAGGCAAAAAAATACAAGTCAATGTGACATCAATGAAAATGAAATAAAGCAGTTTCAATTTTGACATTGAGCCCTTGTTTCCTTCCCAATCAGCAACCATAAAGTGCGCCACAGTACAAGAAACCAATTCTATTGCATAACGTTAAAAAGCATAATGACAGCAATTCTAACATCCTACTCCAATATTCAGCCTATTCCAGTGACAATCATTAGAATTGGAAAACGAGTAGTAAATTCAACATGTGTTTCTATCAAGTCTGCTTTTCATTCATTCTCCTCAGTGCAATGTGGTTTGTGTCACCAGCACAGAAGCTTTCTTTCATGAAGACTTGTCTAGCGCCTTTCACTTGTCATCACTTGGTGGCTTATCTTCATCCTTCTTTTGTCCGGACTGATAGTAATGAATAAAAAATCAGATACAGGCATTGCAAATGTTTGACATAATGAACAAGCTAAATAAAAAGCATTACTCAATTGAAATGCAGGTTATGTTGTCTGAATTTCATGAACACACCTCAGATTGGCCTTGGAAAGATGCTAGCAGCTCCTTCACTGAGGGATCGTTAGGGTCAACTCCTGGAAGCTGTTAAGAGGAATAAAATGTCAGAAAGAAAACAACATGCGCTGAATGTGATCCATCAAGGAGTTCTTTATAGGCAGGTTCAAAGAATACTTACTGATGCAAGGACAGATGACACAAAAGACTGATCCTCCAGCGCCTTGCTCATGTCTGACTGACTTGATGAATCTTTTGCGGTTTCCTGAATGGACATCTGAAGAGCTGCATGCAAGAGATATTCAATGGATCAAAGCAGGTTCACCAATTAAATTTAAAAATCATGGCATCAGAACAAAGTTGACAAGTGTTTGAAGCTCTGGCACACAGCATTGCAAGGTTAAAGAAATGTTTAATGTCAATTTCCCTGTAAATAGAGAAAAAATGATATGTGTTTACCTATAAATCTGGAACCTGAAAAAGAAAAATCAATGAACAATCATAAAAAAAAATCATAACTACACAAATACCAGGAGAAGTTCCAGAAGAAATGGAATAGTTGCATATTTTTTGGGTGCATCAAAACTTGCTAGTTGATTCAACATTGAATTGCATGCAAATCCCATAATTGTTGGTTTTTTAATAACGCATTCTCCTTCCTGAATTCTCTTACCCGCAATACAAGTAAAAAAGAATCATGAAATACTGAAGTAATGTAAAAAACAATGTAAATATATCATACATGAATCAGTCGGAAATCAAATTTAGCTTTGAGCTCCCACCCAAGTGTTCATGTAGCAAACAATCCATAGGAGCACTTTTGTATATATGAATTTAGAGAAGCCATAAGCAGAGAGAAATTTGAAGTATCAGCAGGCCTTTTAAACGGAGCAGAACCTACCCATAGCCAAATCTTGATCATCATTAGTTGCCTCTGCCATTTCAGAATCACGGACAGCGGGATCGGATACAGGGTTTTCCATTGACAGTGCAATAGCCTGCTGAAGCAATGCATTCACTTCATCCTATCACCACAACAGTTAATTGTCAAAGCTAAATCAAGAAACCAGATAGATGCACCCAAACAGAAAGCATAGAGCAAGCTTTGTCCAACAGAAGTACTGACACACAAATACAAAAGGTATCGTCAAAATGAAACCAACCATTGGATCAGCAGCACTGTTAGTTGCTTCAGCAGCCTTGTCGACCATTGTTGTATCCTGTGATTTGGATGATGGTTCTTCTCCTTTTTCTTGTCTAGCAGCTTCATCGGCAGCCCTTTTTGCAGCAGCTTCTTGCCTAGCTCTCTCCTCTTCCATAGAAACTCTAAGGGCAAGAGCCAGCTCTGGGTCTAAATTAGGATCTACGCCAAAATCAAAGTCACCACCACCAGCTGCAGCCGCTGCAGCTGCTGCAGCAAAACCACTTCCTCCTTCCCCATCTCCAGTGAATACAGGTGTGCTGCCAAAGTAAGAACAAAAAAATCATATCACTCGAGCTACATTGTAAATGAGGTAAAATATTATTGATTGGTCCAATATCTTGTGTATCATTATGAGATGAGAAATATCTGATCTAATCATATACAATTCAGTTGCTTATTATCACAAGTAAACAAATCGTGAGCAGCTCTTCAATTATATGTGAATTACTTCAGTTCTCCAAATCAAATCCACAGTTACAACACATAACATCTCTATTGTAACAGATCACCGTTTCAAATCAGTATATTCTGAATCATTCTGGTAATGAAACAATAATAAATTTGCACACTTATAGCTGTAGCCTCAACTAGTAAAGAAAGGAAGCTAGAGTATCATACTTCATCAGAGCATCAGAAATAGCAGTTCCACCAGGAGGAATGTGAACTATATGGCTACTGTCATTGCTATTGACAGCAGCGAAGAGAGCCTCCAACTTCTCCGGCTTCCCATCGTCTTCTTCGCCAAAATCAACAATATCTAGAGATACATTGTTCTTCTTTAATTTCTTCCCTATGGTCTCCAACATTTTCTTGTCATATTTGATAGGACTGGAAAAACATTTAGCAAATAAGACAAGCTTGGATCATAAACATAAAAGAACAAGCTAATCGCAGCAAACCAACAAGCAAGCTTACCTTCCGGCAAAAACTATTATTCTTTGCTGCTGATTTTTGTTTTGACGATGCTTAAGAGCTAGTTGTGCAACCTGAATTCCTGCTGATAGATTCATCTCACCGCCCACTTCAAGACCTAAATAAAAATGAAATTAAACAGAGAGACTTTAATATCAAATAATTGGTGAAAAATGCAAGAGAATGCTTGTGAATTCAACTGAAAAATTATCACCACCTACGTTCTTTAGAGTTGGTTTAAGATGTTTTTCATATTTAGAAAGAAGCTTTGCTATTCTTTGTCTCCTATACAGAGTTCTAATCGGTGCAATCTATCACATTAGCTATAAAATTCTAAACTTTTACCATCACAATACAAATAAATCAGAATTAGATCATCTCCAATAACTATAAAAGATTCATAATTATCAAAACACATTTACAAAGTAGTGATCTTTGCCATTCACAGTGCATAAAAATTTCAAACTCGATAATACCCGATAAACATAAAAAGTCTAAATTATCAAAACAAAGTAAAACCCACCAATAATTCAATCTAAGAAACAAATCTAAATCCACAATAATTTCAAATATAAATTGAAGGATAAAGGAGCATGGTATAAAATAAACGCACCGTGCATACAAGACAAAATCTTGCCCAGATCACTAGTAAGAGTAGTCAAAACCCGAACTTGTTTGCCGGCCATTGTTAATATCCCGACTGTATTCTCTGGATTCGACTTCAATTACCCAAAAAATCCCAGAGAAATCAAAACCAGATTTATCAAACAAAAAAAACAAATGAAACCCAAAAAGAAAATCGTTAAATTACTTGGGTTTTAGCGCCGCATAAGAGATTAACAGCATCAGCTTGAGCTTGAAAGCGAGAAGGAGAGTAATCGCCATTTCGCATCCATTCTGAGTTGTCGATGCATATCATAGTCGCCTAAACATCGTCAAAACCAAACAAAAAAAAGGCAAAATTATTGTTATGTTGAATAAGATAATTGTTAGATTAACAACAAATTACTATTTTTTTAGGGTTTCAACCAATTTATTACCTCGAGAACCATGGTTGTTGTTACTGTTGTGCTGTGCTTGCGCGAGAAGAAAAATCGGAAGAAAAAGCTCTTCTTTTTTTTTTTCGTTTTTTTTTCTTGCTCACAAGAACTTTAAAATAAAGTTGATGTTTTTCCACTTTATTTTCCCTGAAGCCTTTGTCTAAGAGAAGACGGGATGCAGAGTAGGCCCAAAGGCCTAATGTTGCATTTGATAGGTCGAAATTCAAACAATTCGTTAGGCTAAAAAGCCCATTCATAAGGGCCCAATAGACTAGAGATGGCATATCTAGCAACTAGTTTAGGCACATTAAAAAGTTATAAACCCGACCGTAGGCTGATGCAGGAATCAGCCCCGGTCTAAGTCAGGTGTGTTTTTAAAATAATTTATAATTAACATGGTTTTTTATGATTAATTTGTCAAGTCAAACCATAACTGGTTAAAATTTTGATTTGATTTTTATTAAAAAAATAAAAAAATATTATTTTATTTTTTAAAAAAAAAATTAATTAGCCCAAGTTAATTTGTTACAAAGTTATGTGTCATACCAGATTTTAATAACTTTGATACAAGAACCTTTTTTTTTTATTGAATTCAAATTGTTTTGGAAAAAAAACTCGAAATTCTAATTTTAATTGAGAAGAAGACTAGAGCAACATTTTTTTAGGTGAAATTTAATTGAATTCATGCTCGGAGGACCACCAACATTTCTTGTGGGATCATAGAAGACAATTTGAACTTTGTCAGGACACAGTCCAGAGCTAGATTTTAGTCAATATGCTGTTAGGTGGGATCGACGAGACATATTTTGTACCTACCTCTTTCTGCTTAGAGTCTAGAATAACTTGGGTAAGAGGAGGACAAATCATGGTGGATTTATGGAAACTCCCACCATTTATCCTGGAAATTCTTACCTGTTCTTCAACCCCCCCTTTTTCGTAACTTGCTCTTATGTGCCTCAGAAGCAAAGGCAGGAAAAAACCCCAAAGCTCTTTTGTGAATTCAAGGAGCCATGGAAATATGTTACTTAAGGCCTTTGCGAGTCCGACCATATGGAGAGCATAACTCTGCATGTACAAGATTAGCGAAGACATGGAAAAGCAACAGGAACAAGGGGCAAATAGACCTAAAGAACGTTCTTTTTTTATTTTTTATAACGTTATCGACCGGGCATTGGGTGCCCTGTGATTCTCAGAACAAACATAAGAATAGATAGAAGCATCAGACAAATGCAAGGAACAAGTCCACAGATGAAAACCATAGCTACCGATTGCCTTCAGAACCACTAGATCCATGCAGTCTAAAAGCATCAGAGAGAACACTTATCAAGAGTTTACACCCCAGTTCAGATGAAACATGCCACTATAGCATGCTTTAAGAAACCACATTAAGACCAGGTCATAGGGCATATTAACATCTTTGATCTTTAACTTGCCTGGAAAATCCAGCTCTTTATTAAACAAAGTTCATAGCAAATGGAAGTTACGCACAATCTGCCAGGTGGCAGTTATCAAATCATACAGACAACAAATGACAGACCAAAAATCATGAAAGATTCGACAAGGATATTTTGTTATACAACAGGAGCAATGGGAGCAATAGGCGGCCTATGATTTCTACTAATAGGCAGCTGACTGTAAACCTCATGGACCTCTGTTCTGTAAACCTCTCCCCTATCCCTATCTATGGCATAGCATACATAAACAGTCTCGATCACATTGTCCAGCACATGAACAAAGAAACCCAGCACAATAATCAGGAGTGCCCATGCGAGAACTGCTACAACGTATGAATAAACCCCCATACTGCTTGCACCTTTCAGGATAGCGCAGACCTGTTTACAAATACAGAATTACAAAAAAAAAAAAAAACAATTGCATTAGATCATTAGATCAAATCATCTTGATATAAAAGGCCAGCCTTTTCTTTCAACACCAAAACAAAAGATGACTTCAACATGCAAGCACATAGTAAATTACTGGTATGGACATACATACAGAACCTACTCATGGTAAATCACCATCAACTAGGAACTCTGGAATACAACAGGAGCAAAAGGTTAGAATAACTACTCACCACAATTGCATATATTGCTGAGAGTACGAATGTAATTCCAGCCAGCAAACGAGTGGAGACGGTTTCAACAAAAACAGCAGATAGCAGATTACGTTTTAATAGTTCATATGTCATCCTTGCAGAAGTGCAGTAGCCTTCACCGGTTATTGCCACGAAGTTGATTGTGAACTTGTTAAGAAAATCTACTGCTGAAAGTAATGCTTTGACACAACACCGCAAGACAAGGTTCACCATCCCAGGAACATCCTCTTGTCTTGCACTATCGACAACGGCACGCACAAAGCGAACAACACAAATAAGCAGTCCAGATAAACATACAGTGCCTGATGAGGGACCAAAGGCATGTCTGCAAAATTTTAAACACAAAGGTCAAAACAATAATCATGTCATGATGATGATTATAAATCTCTAACAAACTTTCATCTTGAGCACGTTAGGAAATGTGCCCTGAGATACTAGTATTGAGGACAATAAGAGGATATTGCAAACAATAATAAATTTATAGAGATTAATTGGAATGCGAAATCTTTATCTAGTTGGAGGTACAGAATTCCGGCCAACAAAAGAAAATCTTCAAGCTGTCCTATACTCCTATTAGCTAGGTGCAGGATCAACAATCAAGACATTCAAGTCATCGAAATCATTGACAACCACCACTAACAGGTGCCTGGCTCAATAAGGACTCCTAAGAGGACTACTTGAAATGAGAATCATTCCAAAAAATTATAACCTATTAGCATATCCCAGAGTCCAAAAATTCAAAATGAGAATCAAGAGAACCGTTTGTAATATAAACCACATTCCAAAAACACATGCAATGTTCACGTAATAAGTGTAACAAAAGAATAAGTAGCAACAGATCACCTCAAAGAACTTCTTATACTTCTTCTAGGTTTTGCATCCTCCTTCGTGAAGTACCACTGTGCAACAGTTCCACTTATAACATAAACCTGAGCTTCAACCATAATAGTCAAAGACCACAACATTGTAAGAATTGCCAATGTGTAGTATGCTGGCACCCAACTATCCTGCTTCCAAACACACCTATATTCTCCACTTGATTCCTTAGGCACAATTTTCCCATTCAATCTCGCAAACACTAAAAATACCACTATTGGCGCATAATAAACCACTAATCCAAGCGTTAACAACGGGATCACCACAAACAAACCCAAATTCTTAGACAAAGCATCAGAGGCAACCCCAATTATCTTCACTGTTAATTCAATTCTATGCCAATTAGCTACAAAAATCCACACAATGATCCCAATAATCAAGAACACGAAAACCAAGACCAAAATTCTATAAACTAAAGGGAATGCATCACTGCAAGAAGAGCTAACAGTACAAGCAACAAACCAGTAGACGTTAAAGAAGATTGGTATGACAACAAAAAAAGGAAGTGACACATAAACAATCTGCTTAGTGTAATGTTTAAGCGAAAGAAGCAAAAGAAAACAAATGGGCACACTCAAAATCAAAGTAACTACGAGGGTCCATATCAAAGACTTCAAAAAAACTGAACCTGATGAACTCAAAGCATAAAAATCAAATCTTGACTCGTAAAAACCATTAACGGTCGAATTTCTTACACAAGAATTAGAATTCAAATCATATTTATAAGAAGATAGATTGGAGTAATTAGAATTTTTGTGAAAAACAGAGAAGATACCGAACCCAAAAGTACAAAGAACAACAAAAACAAAAAAGATTACAAAAGGAAGGTCTTTAAAAGGTCTAGGACCATAATTGTAGGAGATCTGGAGGTACTGGGTCGGGTCAGATTCAGGTTGGTCAGGTTGGTTCGGCTCTTCAATTGAAGGAGGTTTCAAGAGCAGAGGTTGTGATTGTGAAGAGGAATCATAAAATGAAGTCGGTTTGTTGGCTTCTTCACCACTACCCATTAGAGAGAGGAGGAGGTGGGGATGTTACTGGACGGTGGTTAAGGTGGTGGTGGCGATAGGGAAGAGAGCATTCTTCTTTTTGGGCTTGTTTGTCGTTGACTGTCTGTATGCGTTGTGTGCAGGACTGGTGGATATTGTCTGTGCAGTCTGGAATCTGGATGATGACTTTTAGGTGGTGATGGCATTTGCAATGGCAAAATCAACATGACAGAGCCAAATTATTATAGTATTTTAAATAATATAATTTTTTTTCATATGATATTTCAATATAAAAATGCATTTTAGTAACTCATTTTATATTTTATATAGAAGGAGGAAAAAAAAAGGAAGTTTAAAGATAAAAAAAATAGTTAAAATCTTCCCTCTATTTTATGCATTTCTTGAAAAATATACATGAATAACTCTTTATTTTAACACAAAAAAGATTTTAACATTCTACATGGTTATCCCTTTAAAGATTTAAAATCAATAAATAAAGAGTTATTTTAATACCATGCAGTTTTTTCATCTGAGATTCCCTAAGTGATTAAACTATGGTGACCAGATAGTTATTTTTCTCTGTCCATTCCTGGCAACTATTATGTTTCAACTGTCAGGAGGTAAGTGATTAAGCTATGGTGACCAGATAATTATTTTTATTGTCCATTTTTGGCATCTATGCTGTGTCTAGTAATACTGTTGACATTACACCAGTACCGCATAATATCTTGTTTTTGTGTGAAAATCACATATATTATGCTTGGGATTTGCTTTCATGGTAGATGGGTTTGTTGTTCATGCTACTTTTCTGCTTCGAATCCAAAGAAGCATTACTGGAAAGAATTTTGCAAGAAAAATAGAAGATAAAAATTTGTCATGGGCGATGATCCGGGGGGGAAAAACAGAGTCTTTGATGGGCAAATGCGGGTGCCAAAATGCCCTAAATGCTAAAACAGAAGAAGAAAGTTGTCTGCATGACAAGCACAGAGTCGTAGACAAACAAGAAATTCGAAAACAACAGCAATATCCATGAGATCTTTCAGATAACCTTGAATATTTATCATGTCTTCTTGTCAGTCCTTGTTATTATTTATGTTCAAGTCTAACCTTCATGCGAGGTAGAAACTTATTGGCTCCGTCCTTGTATATATAAATATTTCACTTATCTACTTTCCTTTGTCGCCATGTCCCAATGCTTATGTAGCTGATAGAATAAGAATAATTTCCACTGTTCGAAAATGAAATAACAGGTTTCTGTTTCTCTTCATTTATCTTATCTGGGTCTAAGCATTCAAATAAAGCATCAGTAGGACCGTAAGGAATTAAACCTCGAGGGAGTCACCAGGACACGAGAACAAATCTCTACGGTTGCAAGATGGTAATCAATTGAATAAAAATTGAGGTGAATTTAATAAGCTGGAAGTGAAAAGGAGATGAGAACAGATCAATATAGTTGCTAAGAGAATGAAATGATTCTATTAATAACAGTTATCGAATACAACAGAGTGATGAAATATATCCAGTAAAGCATACGACTCTGGATCCAAAACATGACAGGTGGTAGCTCAATATATATGTAACTAAACAATTATCTAATCACAGATTAGCAGATTCAAGAGTACAAAAACTTGCTGGTGTTAACGGAGCTTCATCTTTCCTCATCCCACTTGTCCTTAGGTATCTCTCCCGAGTCAGCAATAATTACTTTCTTTCTGGGTTTTCCACTATAGGTTCCTGCTCCCCCTTCAATTGCATAAACAATATCCATGCCTTGGATAACCTTTCCAAAAACAACATGCTCTCCATCCAACCTGCATAAGTTGACATGTGCATCCAGTGATCAGTCTAGCATAGATTTAGTTTCATGCATCATCATCATTATGCAGACTTTCTGCACAATTACTTTGTCAATGGCAAATCCTTGGAGAACTAGCTAAACCAGAGTGATAAAACAGCATTAGTGTGGAAGCAACTAGCTTCATTCAGAGACAGATTTGCTGTGGATGGTAAAGAGAACTTATCCCATAGCTTGAAATGCTTCACAACTAGATAATCTAAAACGGATAAGACATGGTCAGACACAGGTCTTGCTATGTTGCCAGAACCAGCAATTTTGACCAGATCTGCTCCTTATATTATCTATATTTCACAATAACTTACCAGCTAGCCTTGATGGTGGTGATGAAAAACTGAGAACCATTGGAATTTGGTCCTGAATTCACCATGGAAACAACTCCTGCAGAAATGGAACAAACAAAGTGAGAGAAATGATGATAGTAATGACAAGCCTTCAAACTCAAGAATAACTTGCAGCTTCAACTATTTATATTCATGACTGGTGGCCATAAAGAGCAATCAGCATAACGATATGAACAGAATCACCTGCATGTGAATGTTTTATCTTAAAATTTTCATCAGGAAAAACACTGCCATATATAGAATCACTTCCCCTCCCATCACCGTAAACCACATCACCGCCTTGGATCATGAAGCCAGATATTATACGGTGAAAAGGTATTCCCTTATAATGGAGGGCTTTCCCACTTGCACCCTTATGCTTTGTCCCTGCAAGGGAATAGAAATAATTATATCAATACATAAATTATAGAAATGGCTTCCATCACTGACAGTGGAAGCAAAAGGATTCATTGCATGAGAAATTAATAAAAAGATGACAGCGGAAAATACCTGTGCATAAAGCCCTGAAATTTTCTGGAAAAGAAGAAAAAATCAGTTAGTATACACATTTTTGCAATGGGTTTAACAAATGAAGGTCAGTTTCAAAAGGCACAGTCTGGCTTTCCAAATAAATCGTGATAAAGTAAAATTTCTTCCCTTTGGTCTAAGTTGCTTGTTAAACCTAGCACAGCTTGAATGATATAGACTATGTCTAGATTTATACTTGTCTAGACTGGTTCAAGGGTAAACTCAGTTCCAGTATATGCTTATTTGAAAAGTGAACCAAGAATATCAGACACAGCAGTCACAGAACAATCAAAATTATGATCAATGCTAGAAAATGATTATCTTGAATTACGATTACTTAATTCATAATGCCAAGAACATAAAGAAAAAGTGAACAAATGGAAATATAATATATCAGACAATAGAGAGTAGAAGCGAAAGAGCCTCTAGAAAAGCATATACTGTCTGGATGATCTTATATACATGAACAAGAACTAGGAGATGTTAACTAAGTTATCCAGAGCTTTTAAATAAGCAACTGCAACTATGACATTGTTTTTTCCATTTTTCAAGCAAGCAAGAAAAAGAGAAACACATTGGTTGTTTGTGGAGACTGCAGGAAGTTTCACAAGAAGTTTAAAGGTTAGATCAACTATTCAACCATCTAAAATATAAATGTACTAAACTAATATAGTTCATCATGGGAATGCTGATTATCTCCGAGTTTGGATTTCGCAAATTGAAGGTAGATTATCCATCACATCACATGTATGGTTTATCAAAAACCTACCTGCAGTTTTTGGTACAACCTCGCCATATAATCCAATAACAATTCTACCTGCAGAAATCCAGACATATAATCAAAATTAATAAGTGATAAAAAGGAAACCAACTTATGGGACATCAATCTGATACACAACCACCAACAGAATCAGAGTACTTTAGAAAATTGCTTTTTCTTTCTGATGCTTCTTAAGGAAAAGAAGAGGGGAGATTTTCCAAAATATTAGTTCTTATTACAAGTTCTTCAATAGTGCAGATAAAAGAGCTGTACCCTGACGTTGCCCATCAATATCAATATCTAAGTATACTCTATGTGTTATCTCATAGTCCTGTTCTTCTTCCTTCACTTCATCCTAAGCAACAAAATAAAAACAGTAACTTAGCACTTCATAAACACGAAACAAGAAGCAATGCAGCATTGTTGAAACTGAAAGAAATATTAAACAAATAAACCAGCACTGAACCAAAAGGGAGGAAAAAATTTAGCATGACAAGTAACTAACAATATTGATTCGGCTTGTCATCATAACTGCTAATTGGAGACTGTGGATCATTTATAAAGATTCATAAAATACAGTGACACGCTTAGGTTAACCTATCAATTTACGTAAAAACTTAGCCACGGGAAGCTGAAGGCTCAAACAAGAAGCTAACATCTGAAAACCTTTGATACACAATGCAAAAGCAGAACCACAATAACACATAACTACTGCCTTTATCCAAAACTAATCCACTCAATTTTCAATGAATTCACAACAACCACTAACAAAACAATAAAAATCAAACTCAATAACCAAACCCAAATCACAAAAAATCAAGCAAAACCCACAAGTCTGGATCCAAATTATTCTGAGAAAAACTAAAGTTGAGAAAAAAGAACAAACTTTGACAAAGAGAGGTACCTGCTTAGGATTGGTAAAAGCAAAGATGAGAAAAATAACCAGGACAATGAAGAGAAGGAGGCACTTAGGTTGAAACACACATGCTGGAAAAACTCTAACCATTGTTTTGATTTTGCTTAATATCTCATTGATTTACTTGATTCTCCTTCATGGTTCACAGCATAAAAGGATCCCACCTCGATTGCCTAGGAGGGATTATTTCGGGTCTAGAAGCTGAAGAGTGTCCAGAAAAATCAAAGCAGTGATTGCTAAGAACTGATACTGTTTTTTTGCTATTATTTTTTCCTCTGCAAGAAGTTGTAACAACGAGAACAACGTTGTTGGTTCTTAGAGGATGGCATCTTGGCATGGCATGTGGTGGAGATTAAGGTCAAGGCGGGCACTGTCACTTGACAGGCCACTTATTGCCTGTTTGTTAATCCCAACAAGATTAACCCAAAGAAAAGAAAAAATCTTGAAAGATTTGGGCTGTACAGTGCTGGTTTGAGTTGGGTTTTGTAATGTTTTAATTGGGACTGCTCCCCATGTGTTGATGTTTAATTGAGTTGAGAAACGGAGAAACACGAACCCAACCTCTTGAAATTTTGGCAAGGTATATATATATATATATATATATATATATATATATATATATATAACTATTTAAGCCGTGATTAGCCACGGGTCATTAAATGTTTCTTTTTTTTAAAATTGAGTAAATTGATTATTTTAATGTGTTTTTTATATAAAAAAATTTAAAGTGTAAATTGAAAAAATTAAACATATATTTAATTAAAAATAATTTATATAAATAAAAAAAACCATTCACAATAACTAAAAGAAAAACTAGAAAAATTAAAAGATAGATGTAAATCAAGATATTTGATCCCGTAAAATAAAATATTTACTCGATTTTATTTGCTAAATTTGTTTATTAAAATCAATAAAAGATAATAGAAACTCACATAAAACTGGTTGAATAAAATAAAAGAAAAAATTATTATGCAAGGCCAAATATATCAAAAAAATTATTTCTTATTTTTAAAAATTAAGGTCCATTTGTATAAAATAAAAATATTATACATAAATCATAATGATATCTTCAAAAATTAAATAAAAAACAGTTTTTTTGAAAAAAAACTTCATTGAAAAAAGATCTACAAAACTCGTAACTTAGATCATGATAATGAAATTAAAGAAATTAAAGATAATCACAAAATAAATCTTTAAAAATAATACAAAACGATAACATCAGGAAAAAAAATGATGTTGAACAACATAAACTTTTTAAATTTATGACCCAGATCATTTGATCATAAATATTACAAATAAAAAAACTGTAAAGCACAATTCTTAATAAATCAAACACTAAAGAATGAAACTGGAAAAAAAAATCAATTATACCAAATGATCTAAAACAAAAGGAATATAATTAAAAGAATAAAAATAAAAATAAAAATAAAAATTAAATGAGAGGATAACCAAAAATTTCTAATATGAGGAAAAAATGGAAAATAAAAATAACTTTAACAAAAAAAACATAAAAAAATAAGAGATGAATTGGAAAAAATAAAACAACAAATTAATAAAATTAAAATTGAAAACCAAGAAATTTTTTAAAAAAAACAAGAAAAAAATAAAAATAAAACCAGCTATCATCTCATCACTCATGTGTTTAACCGTGAATCAATCCTTTGTTGGCTCGAGTTTAGCTACGTACTGGGATATTTCTCCCACTGTCAAAGAAGTAGAGGAGGGACCAACCTGTTATAATTCCATCATCTTATGAGTGTGTTTGGTATTGCGGTAGCTGTTGTGGCTGTGATTTGAAAAAAATTATTTTCTAAAAAATATTTTTAGTTGAGGTTGGTTTTGAAAAATATATATTTGGTTAAAACTGTGGTTGAAATTGAGATTGAACAAAAAGTAGTTTAACGTGTTTGATTAAAAAAATGCTTTTTATTATTTATTTCATGATGTAATAGTATTAGTTAAATTTAAATTTTATATATATATATATGTATAAAATTTAAATTTAACTAATACTATTACATCATGAAATAAATAATACTGATATCAAATATTTTTTATTGTTCCATTAAACTATGTGCAATTTCATCACGTATGGAATCTATCCAACAAGGACTATATTTTCCATGGTTTCTCAAGCGCGCAACAACATCAAGTAAAATATCATCAAGAATAAAATTGAGATTGCGATCAAATTCTGCAAATGTTACGTTATCAAATGATCTTTTTTTAATTATTTAAATAAAACACAATTAAAAATAAAAATAAAAATTGAATTTTTTTAACTGGATCGGACTCGACAAGAACAAAATTGGAATTGCGATCAAATTCTGCAAATGCTATATCATCAAGCGATCTCCTTCTAATTTTTCAAATAAAACACAATTAAAAAAAATAAAAATTATTTTTTTACTGGGTCGGACCCGGTTCAATGCATTGTCATCAAGCGATCTCCTTCTAATTTTTCAAATAAAACATAATTAAAAAAATAAAAATTATTTTTTTTACTGTGTCGGACCCGATTTAATGCATTACTTTGAACCGGATTCAGTCTGACCGAAAACACTCCACTGTTCACACAAGTGAACAGTGAAGAGCCAACCCCACTGTTCACTTATATGAACAATGAAGAGTGCATTTAAAAAAATGCAGAAAAAGCATGAAAATATTGCTTGGGCAAAATCACACTTGAAACATCGAATTTTTATGGATTTCATGGCCAAAACATAACTACTGAGGATAACCAAACATTATATTATTGAGTTTGACAAAAAAAAAAAAAAACACATAAGCTAAGGCATATCCAAACACTCTTATATTTGCATGCATGTCTAAGGACAGTACAGTGGGTCATTGATCGACAAGAAAATCTAAAGAAAATTCAAGTTGAAAGATTCACCCAGAAAAAGTTGAAGGAACTTGCTTCCATGGGAAAAACATGTGCCCTTGTAGTGTAGCTCCTGTCAAAGGAATATCTCTTGGATAGCTGGGTAGAGAGTCTCCAGGGAGAGACCAAACACATGTATTTTGCAGAGAAATAATATAAGATATCTTCAAATTAGTTTTTTCTTATTAAAAACGATTCTTTCTATATAGATTTTATAGAATCATCTCACGTTGGCACATTTATAATAAGAAAGATTATTTTTCATCAACCAATATTTATGATAAAATTAATATAGCTACGTACGTACCAATTGCTTAGAAAGTTTTGAGTTCTCAAACCACCAATTCAGACCATTAGATTACAGGAGATCGACATTATCGATCAACCCACAAACAAAAGAAAGTTATTTGATAAATATTGCCGTTTGGATCGATCGATGTGTTACTTTGAAGGGGTTGGGGTTATTAATTAATTATTTGAAGGCAGAGACAGGGTACAAAAATGAGTCCACGCCTTCATATGTTGCCGAATTCAAACAGGCTCATGGTTATTTTTCTTTTTTAAAAAATAACCACACAATTCTAGTGGTAATTTTATTAAAATTTGTTGTAAATAATAAAGAGTATTTCAAAAAGTTTTTATCCTGCATCAAAAAAACATAACTTTCTTCTTGTAAGTATAAAGTATATATAAATCTTTTTATCTCATATTGGAAAAATAAAAACTTTACTTAATATTTATATAATAAATTTTGATATGGAATAGTAACCAATAAAATAAAAGGATATTGAACTCTCGCAGATTGAACAGTGCAGGAGAAAAATCTATGAGAAATATAATATTCATCTAGTGTTTTAGTATATATGGCATGTAAATAGCAACCTGCATTTCTGATCTAGGTGAATGTTATTTGCTCGGACGCATCAAAGCATATTCGTGGAACAAACCCTTTGTGGTTGCATTTGCCTAGTCAAGTGCACAAGTTTTTCAAAAACATGGGTGAAGGCAGCAGGCTGAAATGAGTTGAATATCGACAACTTCACTATTAAGCAGATTGCAATCCCTTAATTCTGGCATAAGAAATTTGAATATATATCTCGACAGGCGGTCATAGGATCACCACGACAAACTTGAGGGGTGCCATATATGTATGTCGGCTATCAAAACATGAAAATTATTTGCGCGAGGACAAATTAAGAGTCCATGAACGAAAAGTTGGTAGAATTTTTTAATTGGAAAAACGTGAAGACTTTATACATGATTGCTGACTCAAGGATCACCACGTTCCCAATTAAATCCTTGATTTACGCGGGCATGCAAGAACACTCAAGCATCACTCACAAACGCAGTATGAACTTTTAGATACCTGGCCACCTGTATTTAATGATGAAGCTATCGATTATCCGCAGAAACAGAGTTTATAGATCAATCTGATAGGCTTCCATTTCAGATTACTGTTTCAACTCTAGCTGATAAGCAGCCAGCCAAGAATAGAGGCAGGCCGTCTGCAAATGCACAAGAGTAATGATTCACCCTTCAGAGTGCTTTATCATCACTAGTGGTCCGTATGCTTCTGAGGTGAAATGTGAAAAGGAATGTTATCTCTAAGCTCTGAAAATTCTATCTTCAATACTGCGTGTCCCTTTCTTTGCATCAGTACATGCAAGACTAGTTTAAAGCGGATTTTTCAAGATATTGAAAAGTTTAGAAGCCATATCTGAAGAAAGGCCTAAGGCAGCCAGGGCCATGCCCTCTCTAGCACAAAAATATTCACTTGGCAATTGACATCCCATGCATTTTACATCAAATGGTTTCTTTTCCATCAAATAGTCAAGATCTCGTGGGGCAAAAAATCTTGCATTGCCATTCAAACAAGAAAATTAGATGATGAACTTTCTATCAGTGACCAGAACCATATTTAAAATATATTATTCTGCAAACCTAACACAACTGAATGGTGTGGTTTCATGACATGACAAGATGTAGGACAAAAAAACTCTAACAGTGACTTTACGGATGAATGAACATGTTCTTTTCGAGAATTTCTTGTACGTAATTTCCCCGCAGGGCTGCAAGGTGGATTGCCAAAGCAGGGATGAAGACAAGTTTGCATGTCTCTGTTTACCAAAGCAGGCTGTAACAGTAACATGTATATGGAGCACCGTACGTATATTCCGCTCGTAATCATCTAATCAATATTTTTGATAAGCAAGATGTCATTGTAATAGAGATTAAAGAAATTGTCACTTCTATGTCGAGTAGTTTTGTGGTGGATCCGTGTGCCTTGATCGATGCTCATCACACTTCTTATTTCAAACAATATTGAAAATCAGTCAGTTTTGAAGGGACCCGTCTGCTTTAAATTAATTCGTGAATTATTCTTTACATGTATTTGGATTGTTTTAATATAATATTAAAAATAATTTTAAAAAATAAAATAATATTATTTTAATATATTTTTAAATAAAAAATATTTTAAAAAATAACTACTTTCCTGTCATTTAAGCCTTGGCTTCGGAGCACAAGATCCCAAGGGTGAAACCTGTTAATTTTGTTCAATATATACTTTATTTGAATTCCTTCCACTAATTATTCCTTTAGATATAAATCTTCAACTCTGTTCCGATTTTATCAGAAAAAATTGGGGGATATTATATAGTTTTTTTATTTATTTTAAAGGAATGACAAAATTGATGGTCAACTCGTAATTAACAAGAAAAGAAGACGTCTAATAAAGTAAAAAGTCAGCCATGCCTACAAACGTGATCAGTCTACTTCTTATCTAGGCGAACTTTTTTTTTTTTTTTTTTGAGAATATTCTCTCTTCCACCTTCAACTCGGCTTGAAACTGGATGGCAGCTATACCTGTTAAAAGATTAGCAAAGCCATGTCCGTACGTTTCGTACCTGAAGAGAGACCACCACGGCATCACATTCTCTTGATAAATTAGCCCTGTTTCGTAGCGAGTAAGTTTTGCTCGAGAATGTTCGCCTGAAATCTCCATTTTCACAAGTAATGGTCTTGAGCTTATAGATGGTTGAAGTTTTCACTCGGAAAAATAGTAAAAAGTTTGTTTCTCAAATTATAATTCTGAATTTGAATTTTATGAAGAACCATGGATTAAAATCCTCATGATTGTCTTGTCTCAATATTCTGTCTAAAATCAATGTTATAAAATTTAATCCAACGAATTAATACAGTAATCTGCTGATATATATATATATATATATATATATATATATATATATATATATATATATATATATATATATATATAGAAAACGTCCAGGCCTCGAAAGGATAGGATTTCTACCCACGCGTTTGACTATCTCACAAAACGAGCCGTCACTTGTGTGACTGGTCGGGGGAGGATTTTCACGACGAAATTGCTTTTTGACTAATAAATCACGAAAAAATTGATCCATTCGGGATTTATACAAGGAATTTTATTTTTTCTTCTTTTATTTCCCAGAAAAGTATTTGTCTTTCCCAATTGAAAAACTCACTTCTTGGGAAACTTCTGCCAAATAACAATTCCGTTGGTTCGTTAACATAATTTTGTTCCTTTTTTTTTTTTCCAATGAATGTATCGAGGCTTCAAATGTATGTGTCCCAATCATCCCACGATTATTCATGAAAATCTCCAAATCAAAAGGCTAGAATTATGAGGTTAATTAGTCATATGGTGTTTTGCATGAGTAATTCTCTTTTAATTATCCAACACTTACTCTTATAATTGAACTTCACCTAAGATGTCAGATTCATCAACTTAGACTCTTTTTTGGATTGCGGTTCAAATAAAGACCGGTTAAAATTCAATATTTTTTTATTTAAAATTATTTTTATATATTTTTCAAATAATATTAATATATCGAGCACTTTTAACAGAGTGAATAAAACGATCCTATAAGAAATTAACATGGTATGATGAATATGGGTGGTAGGTAATTAATTGCATAGGATCTGAAAAAATAAAATAATCTGGACACACGTGAAAATATTCTTATCATAATAAAAAAAAAGTACAGTTTCTGTATTCGATACGCATTTGTATTTTTGACAAGCTTAGAATATAAATCCACTGGTCTCAATGATTCCCAAGATGGAAAGGGAGTCCTGACTCCCGAGGGCTAGCGTAGCTTTCAGTCTTCTTACTTAATTCGCTGCCTCTCTAGTCTGGAGGGCAATACCTTTTTCACCAAAATTGAATAACTCTGCAGAAAGAAAAAGTTTCCGAGAAGATCACGTCAATCTCCCATAGAGTTATTTGAGACGATTACCTTTCCTCGTGCTTTAGCTAAAAGCTAATTGCATAATTTATTTGGTTTAGCTTAGTGATTAAGGAATTCAAGAAGAAACATCTCTCAAGATGCATGAACGATCATTAAAAGTAAGAGCATGTTCTGGTGATTAAAAAATATATACACGATCATAAACAGTGTTCCGAAAATAAATAAATAAATAAACTAAATTATCAAGAATGCACTAATTGCCAATTAACACACACAAAAAAAAAACAAACCCTAGCTGTATTGAACTGGAATTTATCAGGCAGTCAGGCCTCCCGCATCAAGAACAACGAAGAGGCTACTGACACGCACATATATTTAGTGGCACAACCATATGTTTTTTTCGAATAAAATTAAAATACACGAGATGGTTGGAGGAGACTAGGGGCGAAGCCCCCTTTACTGTGGATGGGAATCCCCTGCATTAGGGGGTCCGAGCGGTAGGCGCTTCCAAATCCAGGCACCCAGCGCTTGGGCCTAGCCGAAGTGCAAGAGTTTTTTTCTGGAAATAGTGTACCGTCAGAATGCCATCCCTCGAGAAAATCCACATTAAAAAAAAAAAAAACCTAACCTCAGTCAACGATTATTAGGACACGCTAAACATTGAAATTCAAAGAAGAGAGATGTTTCCTCGCAAAACTCCAAATTATAGCCGCCCGTATTCATTAACCAATAAAACCCAAAAAGAAACGTATATTTAGTAGTACACGCCCAAAAATCACACGCAGCCAAAAGTGTATAAGAATTATCCAAGATTCAACCAGGGAAGAGACGAAATTAGAATATCCAAACGGTTTTAATAAAATACATATGATCCTGTTTAGCAACGCGCGGCCAGCCGCTTGTTTGTTAAAAGTTGGATTTTTTTTATTTAAAATTATTTTTTAATATATTTAGAATGTTTTGATCTTTTAATATTAACAATAAATTTTAAAAAATAAAAAATATATTATTTTAATATATTTTTAAATAAAAAAACTTCTAAAAACAATAATTATTTCAATAACAGCACACAAACCTCTTACAGTTTTCACACTAAACACGAGACAGCCTTCCATGATGCCACATTAGAACAAGTTGCACCGTACGTGTCCCTGTAAGAACTACGTACTGTCATCACTTGAAAAGAAGGAGAAGGAGAAGGAGAAGGAGTGTGGTCTATATATATATACCCCTTTGTGTCCGAACTTGAAAGCAAAGCACTTTCTTCTCTCTTTTTTCTTGGTAAAGACCGGTAGATAGATTAGATTGATGGGTTATCTTCAAACCTCTTCAACTTCTTTCAAAGCTACAAAATGGCTAGGCTTTGTAACTGCTGTTTGGGTCCAAGCTATTTCAGGCAACAATTACACCTTCTCAAACTATTCTGATGCACTTAAAACACTTATGAATTTGACCCAACTTGAACTCAACAATTTGTCTGTTGCTAAAGATGTTGGCAAGGCCTTTGGTTTGCTTGCTGGTCTTGCTTCTGATCGTTTGCCCACTCCTGTTATTCTTCTTATTGGTTCAATTGAAGGTCTTATTGGTTATGGTACTCAATGGCTTGTTGTTAGTAGGAGAATCCAACCCCTCTCTTACTGGCAGGTAAAATTTCACACCACCCTTAATCCCTACTTATCAAATAGTGCAATTTAGAACCCTTTAGCATATGATGGGATTTGGTGCTTTAGTTATGGCATTGATTATATAATTACTTTCAGTTCTAATGGGATCATGTGCATTAGTGTTGTTATGATCGTATCGAGTAACTATTTCTCCAATGTGGAATGCAGATGTGCATATTCCTATGTCTAGGAGGCAACAGCACCACATGGATGAACACGGCGGTTTTAGTAACCTGCATCCGCAACTTCCGCCGCAACCGCGGCCCTGTCTCTGGAATCTTGAAGGGTTATGTAGGTCTAAGTACCGCCATATTCACCGACCTATGCGCAGCTCTATTTGCGGATGACCCTGCAAAGTTCCTTATAATGCTTGCAATCATCCCCTTTGCTGTCTGCCTCACCGCCATCGTCTTCCTCCGCGAAACCCCACCTGCCGCCACTATAGAGGAAGAAAAGGAAGAAAGCAAATACTTCAATTTATTCAACGTTGTTGCTGTTATCGTTGCTGTTTACTTGTTGGCATACAGTTTTATTCCAAATCCTAGCCATGTTCTTTCATCGGTGTTTTCACTTATATTACTAGTTCTTTTAGCTTCTCCATTAGCAGTTCCAGCTCATGCTTTTATTAATAGCTGGAATCTGAACCGGTTCAAGAACCAAGAAGATGTTGAAAGACAAATTCAAGAACCTTTATTGAGAGAAGATAAAACCCAGGAGAAGATTCAAGAAAAGACAGCGGAGGAGGCTGCAAAAGCAGTGGTGGAGCGAACACGAGCTGTAGAGGAGGAGAAGGCAGTGGAGGTGGTGAAGAGGAGGCCGGTTATTGGAGAGGATCATACAGTTTTTGAGGCAATGTCGACTGTTGATTTTTGGATTCTGTTTCTGTCTTTCCTTTGTGGGGTTGGCACAGGTTTGGCTGTGATGAATAATATGGGACAGATTGGTTTGGCTCTTGGATATGCTGATGTTTCTCTCTTTGTTTCCATGACAAGTATATGGGGATTCTTTGGAAGGATTATTTCTGGTACTGTGTCTGAGTACTACATCAAGTAAGTTTCTTGATTCTCTGTTTAATCTTGATTTGTTTCTTTATTAGCTTAATTAATTAGGATTTGCTGTTCCTGGTGTTTATTAGTTGACTTCTGTCCTTACTTTGGATCTGTGGGTTACCATTTCTTAACCCTTCAAGGCCATGTTGGTGTCAACTGTTTCTAAACTCGGTTGCTTTCCTTTTCTTTTACTTTTTTCCCAATATTTTACAGGCAATGAGATGCCATCGCTTACTTCTTTTTTTGGGAGTTCTGATTAATTGATCCAAAATCAGTTCCCAATTTGAAATCACGTTGTGAAATTGAAACAAAGTTTAGGCTAGTCATTTCTTAATCTCACATGGCTGCTGGTTGGACCAACCCCACTTGGCTCAGTTCCCAATAAATTTTGCTTTAAGCAATATCCCTTCTCTTAATGTTGGGTCCAATTCTTGACTTTTTTTTTTTTTTAATGTTGGGTTCAATTCTTGACTTCTTGGATGGTGTGGATGTTGCGTTCGTCACAGTTGAGTTTGGATTTATATCTGGGGTTGTTTAGCGTCCTATCGAATAAAGAGAGACCTTTAACTGTATATATCAAGAGAGAGAGTTAAATTTTATACCATTGAGTTGAGATTTCAGTGGTGCAGCTTTCATCAGAGAAAAGATGGTTGAATGAATGAATGTCCGCCCCTGTCTATATAAGGTCTTATATGTTTTAACAGAGACATTCTGATCTTTTCTCATTTTAATTTTTGCAGGAAAGCGGGAACACCAAGGCCTCTTTGGAATGCAGCATCTCAGATTTTAATGGCTGTTGGCTACATCCTCATGGCTGTGGCTTTGCCTGGATCCTTGTACATTGGTTCAATTGTTGTTGGCGTCTGCTACGGAGTTCGTTTAGCTGTCTCAGTCCCAACTGCCTCTGAACTGTTTGGTCTCAAGTACTTTGGTCTAATTTACAACATCTTAATCCTCAACCTTCCTCTTGGTTCCTTCCTCTTTTCTGGTCTGCTTGCCGGACTTTTATACGACGCACAAGCTACCCCGACACCAGGAGGTGGCAACACTTGTGCTGGTGCCCATTGTTATAGACTTGTGTTCATTATCATGGCCGTTGCATGTGTCATTGGGTTTGGTTTGGATGTCCTATTGGGAATCAGAACCAAGAAGATTTATACCAAGATTTACATGAGCAGAAGATCAAAGAAATTGGCTTCAGCATCCAACCTACAGTGATATGAACTTCCACGAGGAACTCCGAGATAAAAAAAAAAATTGGTGGGATTGAAGGGCTTCTGCCCAGTGACATCCTTTAACTCATCATCAGAGGATCGATCCTTTTTATTTTAATTTTTATTAAAAAGCAACTTGGAAATGTTACTACATAGTCTGATTTGCAATCTGCCACTGCTATTATTTGATTTGGTTGTATTCTAAGCAGACAAGTATGCAAGTAATTTTGTTTCGAAGATCAGAATATTTTTTTCTGATTTACAAAGAGATTTATGAGTCATGCAATAAAGTCCGCCATTGCTTGGACAATTGGACTCCATGTCAATGGCGTTATTGGACCGAAGGCAGCAGCATTAATAGATGACGAGTTGTAAGTTTTATTGACCTGTAATAAATGGGGTGGTTATCATCTTGGGTTCAAAAGGTAGCGAAGGCTATGAGAAAATTCTCTTGTGAATAAACTAATTAGGTGTATACAGAAAATCATAATAATAAAAAAAAAGTTGCAAATTATGGCTCTGATGACTCCTGAAGGAATACTTCTCGACTTCATACTAGCCATTCCAAAGCCAATCCAGTTTGAAACGAGCGCCATTTTCTCCCTGTGCTTCGAATTACTTTTTTTTTTTTTTTTGTGGTCCTCTCAATAATTTAGATATTGGAGAAGGAAAGCTTTTTTTTCCTTTATGTGTTTGATATGTTTGAGATAGTGTTTGGTTACATAAGATTTAAATTGGAAAACTTATTTTGTATTGATGATCATTTAACGATTATGCATGAGCCCTAATTCCTATCAAGGCAAAGGAGATTATAGATTAGGAAAGGATCAGGAAAGTCAGATGATAATGGAATTATTAATACCCACCCCACGTACGCTATTAGGGACTCGATTCTAAGCCAGATATGATCATAAAATGAACATTCAGCAAAGATTAGTATTGAAGAAAGATCCAAAACAGATACAAAATCCACTGTATAATGGAGGGATATTCAAAGATCAAGCTCCACCTACCCAGATCAGAATTAGTGATTTTTCAGATGGTTTTTATACACCAGCTTTGATACTGCACAATCCCACTCAAGGCATCAATTATTGTTTTTCCAGTTTAGTGAACATTTCTTGATTGCATTTTCCGAGTATACTCATCAAAGGCCAAGCTTCACACGTCATGCCATTATGCAAACATTGATGCTGTGTACTGTATAAGCTATCAGGAAACATTTTTCCAAACATCATTTTTTGAGTTCTATAATGTGGGATGCTCCCTGAGGTGTGTGCAATTTCGGTGCAAGGCAGTCTGGGTCAAGATACATGGTGCAGATTCAACTCCAGTAACTGCAAGCCTAATGGCAGATAATTATTCCACATATGATTGTGTGGGGACTGTTTTGCCAGAATGGATGCTGGTCATTTCTCAATGGAGGATTCATACTTGATGCACCTTCAAGTTTATCAATACTATACTTTCTGATAAACTCAAAACCTTGTTATATGAATAGTTAATTGTCTGGATTAGTATGACTCTAATTTTGGGTTGTCCTAACATTAAACAATCATGTAAAATGTTGATACCTCTGTTACTTTATTAGAGACATTGTTTTCTGTTTTTGTATTGGTTACGCAGGGAACTCCTGACAAAGTATCAACATTACAATTGCAAGTGCTTCATTACAATCATTTACTGAGCAGCAATGGAGAACAAATCAGCAAGACATAACTAACACTGCAAGTACTGGTATCACCTGATGTTTTCATGGGCTATCATGATTTGTTTTTCTAATCCTAGTCTGCCGAAAATTTGTAATGCCAAAACCTCAGAAATAGTTTCAGATGAAAGATGCAGTTCAGCTTAAGGAAGCGTGCTGTGAAAATACATGTGTCAGATAGTCATGGAGATAGGTTGCAAGGAGCAAACATTACGATAGAACAAATCTCAAAAGATTTCCCATGTGGATCAGCAATAGCAAGTACCATTCTTGGAAATTTACCCTACCAGGTAAGTTCAATCCTTATATTAGTCTTACAGAAGATAGGAAATCGAATAAATGGTAAAGAGTGCTACTTTCTGATTAGAAGACTGACTAAAAAAAAGTTGTTCTGATTGTTTCAGAACTGGTTTGTTGAGAGATTCAATGCAGCAGTCTTTGAAAACGAACTTAAGTGGTGTGCGACAACGCGAACAAGTGAAAGTCAACTATACCATAGCAGAACAAATGCTGGCACTCGTTCGAGCCAACCAAAATAATTGCTAGAGGCCATAATATTTTCTGGGAAGACCCCAGATACAATCTGGCATGGGATCGTAATCTTTCAGATTCTGCAATAAAATCAGCAGTCAACTCACGGATTCAAAGCCTAATGAGCAAATACAAAGAAGATTTTATACACTGGGATGTTAGCAACGAAACGTTACACTTTGATTTTTATAAAGGATTGATCATGATGCCACCTTACATTTCAATCAGACAGCACACGAAGCAGACCCCTTAGCAACATTTTTTTTTTTTGAATGAATTTAATTAATGTTCTGGAAACTTGTACTGATGTGAAGGCAACAGTTGATATCTACATTTCAAAGATACGAGAACTTGAACGCGGAGGAACATCAATAAATGGAATTGGCCTAGAGAGTCACTTTTCTATGCCAAATCTTCCTCTAATGTAAGCTATTCTAGACAAGTTGGCTACACTTAAACTTTCCATTTGGCTTACAGAAGTAGACATCAGCAATAAATTTGATACAGAAACTCAGGAGCACCAGAGTATTCTTCTTTTTTTATTCTCTATTTATCAAGAATTTAAAATGGATATTTGAATTCTAACATTACCAGCTCTTGGTGTCAACTTTGCAGGCTATTTATCTAGAACAAGTTTTAAGAGAAGGCTTCTCCCATCCTGCTGTTGATGGGGATCATGCTATGGACTGCACTCCACCCTAATGGATGCTATCAAATGTGCCTTACAGATAATAATCTTCAAAACCTACTGGCTGGTGATGTGGCTGACAAGCTGCTAAAAGAATGGAAAAGTGGGGAGATAATTGGTCGCACAGATGATCATGGATCATACAGCTTCTTTGGCTTCTTGGGTGAATATAAAGCAAGTTTGCAATATGGAAACCGAACTGCAAATTCAACATTGTCACTCTGTCCAAGTGATGAAACGAAACATTTTAACATTCAATTGTGACAAACCTCGCTGTCACAGCATTATCGCCATGTGAGGAACAACCGAGGCCGATTGTAGGAAATTTTTTTATAAATTAAAAATATTTGTTATGGCTTACTGCTCATGAACTGACATGGAATTTCTAACGATGTTGGAGTATAGCAATCTGATGTATTGCCAAGTGTTTGGGCCTCAGCCATGAGCTAACGAACATTTTGATTCTTTAAGAAAAGGCCATCAAAGAAGTTCAAAGGTTGGGCTTATGGCTGGCCACACCTGTCCTGTCAACGAAGAGCTTACATTTTATGAGCCCAATGTCACTACAGATTCTTACGACGCGACAACCACCAATTTACAACGTTGAGCAGTTCGTTCAGGTGGCAAGAGATTTTCATTAATACATCACTTTTGGTGTGAATGTTCTTCCTTTAATCTGATTGAGACTGTCTCTATGCTAAAAGAAACCTAAAAATACCCAAATGGTTAAAAAAAAACATGAAGCAATGATTGATACCTAAAAAAATGAATGAAAATATTTATCACGTTTCTGTAACTTCAGCAAGAAGATCAAGAGAGGTTCAATTTCTTTTTTCTTTTTTTCTTTTTTTTTTGATTTACGTGGGATGTCCGGGCCAGCTTGCGCGCACCACGACTATTCCCCACAGCCCACTGGACATCCTGCAAGCCCAGGGGCAGCTTAGGCACCTCGGGGGTGACAGGCGTGCAGATAGAGAGTCGAACCCAGGACGGGGACGGAACAAGTCACACAGTTAACCACAACAACTAGGCCCTCAAGTGCTCTTTTTTTTTTAAAAATTTAGTGGGTGGATGCATATATGGTGCCCTTCGCGCCGTTCGGCAAACACTTAATAAATTAAAAGCAGAATGCATCCTCTAATAGGCCTTTAGCAGGCAACTTGTGGCTCACTTCTCCGCCTCTTCAACCGCTTTTTATTTAACTTGCCCTTTTAGCTTTAAGCAGGCTCAAGTTTCACATTTAAATTCTTCAAGAACAAATCGCTTTCTAGTTTCTTGTAGCCTTTTAACTGTTCAAGTTGAAAAATTTTACTCAGACATTTGAATTTATAACCTTAAACTCTGTGATGGTTACAAGTAATTCAAGGCCGTGTTGAAAAACTTCTCCAGGTAACATGAAGGGTCAGCAAATACGATGACAATCACTATGGAAGGACCCAGAAGAAAAATAAAGAAGTCACTTCAATGTAAAAAATTTATTCTCAAGATTGGTGATTGCTTTCTGATAATTTAGCTTACAAAATGAGATCAACTTGTGGAATACTAACCTCCCATTATAAATTGGTGAAAGTTATATGATTTTATTGCACAATTAGTTTCTGCTAATCATTATATTGAATCTTCACCATCACAATACAATGAAGATACATATCCAGTATTTGCTAACCAACAGCTTCTGGTCCGTGGGTGAAGAAGGTTCTATCTGATAAAATTGTGGGGTCTAGTTACTGCCAACAAAATGTTTCAATACTGAACGACATATATGGAGATAAGGAACTCTTTGCACGCACCAGTGTGTAAATTCATTTGAGACTGAAACCCTTCGGACAGGGTCAGGTTTCCCCTGTGCTCGGTTAAGCATGGAACATGCTAGATTCATAAAATTTTCAGGCAAAAAAGTCCTAAGGCGGTAACATCACTATCAATTAAGAATCCCACTGTGCTACACTTTATTCGCTTCTTAAGTCAACAAAATGATGAGATTCGCATTTGGCTTTTGCCCCACTTGACAATTTATACATCTTGACATCCTACTGAATACAAATGATACCATGACGCATTGGTCCTCAAAGAAATCCACTTCCATTAGAAACAGAAGACAAAAGCTAAGCCTAAAACTTGCAATTCCAGCAAAGAGATCCTCCTCTGAGACCACAGCCAACAATCTCATTCACGTATTCACATAACACACGCAATTTTTAACACAAACCTAAACTCTTTCTTTCTTTACAATCCCTCGGACACAAGAATTGAAAAGCAAAAACAAAATTGCAGACCAAAATCAGGAACTTGTCTTTGATTTTAAATGGTAGCTTTAACTCTCACAAAATGAGATTAAACATATGAAAGCAAAAGGGGAACCTAATAATCCTCAAATAATATAATAGAAAAACCAACACTTTCTACGTATATAACATTTAAAATTTAAAAGTAGAAGATAATCTTGGAAGTGGGTGGATTACAATCTGGATAAGAGAATCTGTCAGCCTTCCTGACAAAGGCAAAATCCAAGCATCCATCAAGGCTGCAAATCTGTAAAGAATTTTCATTCAAGAGCAGGAGCCATGATACAGAGAGAAAGGTCCTAGTGCTACAAGAAAACAAAGGTAACAATAAGGACTAGAGATGTGGTAAAAGCCATTATTGTTGATTGTAGAGCAGAAGGAGAAGCAGTTTTATATGAGTCTCCCATGGCTAAACCAGCTAACCATGACCCGTCTGCTAGCATGGTTTCTCCTCCAGATCCAGTTCCAGATCCCGCCCCAGATTCAGTACCTGAACCAGTGCCCGCGTACTCCAGCCCGGATCCTGTACCAGACCCCTGTGATGTTGTTGTTCCTTCCGTCGTTGGTGTTGAGTAGCTTGAAGATTTCTGACTGCAACACCACATGTCAAGGAAAACTATTATTAAGATCCTAACAGGAATAGTTATTATTTTTCAGATTCTTTGGTATAAATTAAAAGCCAGCATTGATTGCAACTCAACAACCTCCATTAATCCTAGATAACTAAAACAATTAACATACAACCTAAACTAATAATTCAAAATGGAATCTTTCACGTTGCCAGTGTGCTGGTAGTTGTTTCCATTTTGCTTTCCACCAAATTGTTAACAAACAGAAAACGATTATATTCACTTTCCAGAACACAGATGCTACAAAAAACAAAATGTTTACACCAAGACAACTAGTCCGCAACACCTAATTGGATAACATCATTGTGATTTCACCCAAAATCATTGTTAAGGCAAACAAAACAAGGGATTTCCCAAGGACAGCCGCAGCTATATGCAGTAAAAAACCCTAACCGTGAGAGCGTTAGACTAACTTTTATCTTTAAAACATCATAACAAGGAATAACTTCCAACTAAAACCAAAAATCAAACATCTGCAAGTCTATAAAAACAACGAGAGCCAAGAGAAAAACTTTTACCTTGGAGAGGAGGGGCAAAAGGTCACTGTATAATCAGCGCCACTACAAGTAAAAGTGCTAGTAGCATCATCATAAGCGTAACTGTAAGATTTAGGGCAAGCAGCCTTAAACATCTCTGAATAAACAGAAGGTTTACAAGTGGCAGGCGTATTAAACGCGCCACTACAACAGTACTCAGGGCTCCCAAAAGCTTCACACGCGCTCTTACACGCATCACCTTCACCACTTCTCAGTTCTTGTGGACACTGTCTATTAAGATCCGAAACACAACCCGTTGAAGCACACATACCCGACCCACCACTACCCTCAACAACCATTGGTAAATTGTACCCATCTACAAGACTAACATCATAAAAGTCTTGCCCACCCGACCCGAGTGTGAACTCCGCTAATGTTGCAGGTGGAGAAGCTCCAAGTCCGTTACATTCAACTTGACCTGATCCGCAGTCACCAGTTGAGCATGACCCAGTCCCGGACTCGTCAAAATTACAGCCGGTTCGAGCCCAGAAACGACCAGACCAGCCTGTTGGGGCTATAAAAGAACGAGAAGAGTCTTTTAGGAGTTCAAATCCAGTGCTGTCAAGTCTAGGACTGCCAGCATTGGCAAGAATTCCAGGCCAAACTGTGTACTCACATTTGTTTACAAATGTGAATGTAGCAGCTAGGACGCCACCTGTATAAACATGGCAAGTCACATTAGTTGGTAACTATTTGCAGGAAATGCAAAAACCCTCAAGGAAAATAGAGACAACAGATAGGTGGCTCCTAAAAAAGTAGTTCTTTAGGTCGTTCTCAGAGAAAGATTGTGACTTGAAGAGAATGGGAACAAAGCATTAATTAGTAACTAAATATAAACAGGAAACTATCCAAAATGCTGTTGAGATTTGGTTTCTTAAGAGTAAAGATAGAGATTTTTTATACAAGACTAAGCCTAACAAAGAAAATGGTTAACTTAACCACAAAATGAAATTAGTTAAAAAGGTGTAGTTTTGTTTATGTTTAATAAAAATGTGAGAGAGACTGGCTAGTGACAATGGAGAGAGCATTCTTGTGGGATCATTACCTTTATAACTCACGAGAAAAAGAAGAACGAGGGTGGAAATGAGGCTGGAGAAGCAGCAAGAGAAGTGATCCATGAAGGTTTCTTTCTTTGTCTCTCTTTTTTTTATTCCCTTTGAGTAACTCTTTTTACTTTGATCAGTGGTTTAGTTGGTAGTTGCAATGGAGAAGAAGACAATGCAGGGACTGATGATGCCCCTGAAAGGAAGCAGCAGCGGTGAGGAATTAAGTGTACAGAAAGAGTTTGTCTTCAATGTCCATAAACAGACAAAGAGTTCCTGGGAAGAACCAGAGAGGAAGAGAAAAAAACAGGAAGGACAGTGAATGAGCTGTGAGAGAAAGCCCAAATTAGCTCCACACGTATAATAAAACCTCTCTCTCTCTCTCTCTCGGACAGACTGGCCCTACCTATCTCCTAGATGTCACTGTTACCAGAGACCTTGTAAAAAGCGATTGGAGCTCAGGTCTCGATTTTCTGTCATCAACTCAGAGAAGTGTTAAATGATCTTGTTTTGCTTTTCTAAGAGCCCAGTAATGGAGAAATATTTGCAAAGACAGTGAGTCGCGTTGCTCTCTTCTTCATTTTTTTATGTAATTACAGAAGTTTCCACTCAAGTTTGGAAAATTGCAGCTGATTCGAACGGGGGGGTTAAGTTTGGAAAATTGAAGTTTCCGCTCTAGTTTAGAAAATTGCAGTTGCTTCTGATGGGGTTAAATTAATAAGATATATATTTTTTATAATATATTTGGTCCTTGTAGTTTTTATATTGTTTAGTGGAGCCCGTCTAGTCCTTTTTATTTATTTCTTACCTCTATTCAAGCAAATTTCTTAATGTGGTTCTTCGGTCTAATTTTCTCCACTTTACAATTGATTCTTGACAATATAGGAGAATAACAGTAAAGTGAATGGAAATTAGATAGAGAGAGTGGCCAAATAAATAAATATAGGGCCCGTATTAGGAGAAAAAAGAGTTAACGGGACCAAATACATAATTAGTCCGATTTGGATGATAAACCTTACTTTTTTGTATAAATCATACTTTAGTCCTCTTAGATTCCAAAATGTTCTATTCAAGCTCTTTTAAATTAAAATTATTCAATATTACCTTATATTTTTTCCAAAAGTTTCAAATTGACCTTGTGCTGTTAAATAACAAACACGGCTAAGGAACAATAATTTTCACTTTTTTCTCATGTTTTCCCTTTTATATTAGATTCAAGCACTCAATTAAAGTATTTTGGAACTTTGATCCTTATATATTTTATTTTTTCCTCTTTAAACCCCTGGGAAGATTGTGTATTGAGCTAGAAAATGCAAATTGTCAACTCCCTAGGATATTATGTAGAATTTCAACATCGTGCAAGAATATTTTTTCTTTAGTTCATAAAATAAATTCACAATCTTGAGAAAATAGCTATCTAGTACGTGAATCCCCATAGCTAGAATGATGGGGCGCCGTTTGATTCATATACAAAAAAAGAGAGGGTAAAAAAAGCAAAGCTTTAAGATTAAAGATTGTGTTTGTTTTTACTTTAACAAAGTATTGGTGAAGAAGAAAAATTAATTAATTGTTTTCTAATTTTGTATGTTAATATATTAATATTAAAAATAAAATTTAAAATAAAAAATATTTAAAAACACAATCATCTAACTTATATACTTTTTGCAGTCACTTTATTTGTCACATCAGCAACTTTAATAAAACCAGGAGGAAAAAAAAAAAAAAGTTGATTCTGCACCACGTAGCTCTGACAAGGCTGAGATGGAGACTATTTAGATGTGGGACCAGCCAATTTTATTGCTCTTATATTGCCACGTCAGCATAATATGACCGTTGATTTATGCCACGAGGGAAGGCCGCGTGTGGGGGTGCTTGCCTGCAGTGCAGTGTAATTATGGCAATGGCATAGGATTCGCGGACTCCCTCTTCTTTGAATGATTTACTGTAGATTCTTTGGAAGCTGAAAATATTGACTTAAATAATAAAAAAAAATCAAGGGAGAATTAATTGAAATTATTTAAAAAATACACTGACAATTTACTGATACCATGCAAGAGTTCTGGTCAGAATTATTGAATTTAAGCTCAGGGACGTGGATTTCACCTCCGAACCCACCTGAATAGAATATAGATAGGAAATATTTAGATACGATTGGGTTCTTGAAAAATTTATTGGTAGAAAATCGAGTTTTGGATTAGTTATTGATACTGGTTTATCCAGAACACTGGCTCAGTCTAACTTTAAATAAATAAATAATTTGAAATTTTAAAAAAACTATATATAAATCAAGTTAATTATATACTAGATAATTTAAAATTATAACATTTAAATTTCAAGTTGGAGTGGAGGTTCATCTTTAGATTTGGATTACAAATAGCTTATAAACAGTCAAATCCATCGGATCGAGTTCAAGTATAAAGAAATTTATGTTGGATTGACTTGCTTTAATTCAGATATTAATAATGCAACACCTGATCCAAATGTATCCATGACCATTCATATTTAAGCTAATCAAGTTTGTTTTTTGTTTTTTCCAGATAAAAGAGCATGGTGCAGGGATGGAGAAGAGATTGATAGGGTGGAGGTTGTATACTCCAGGCAAGTTTCAAATAAATGTCTTTTAAGGTGATCATCTCTTTTAAACTCCAGGCAAGTTTTGTGGACTCAGCCCTTGTTTGAAGCCCAGCTCAAGCAACTCGGTGGAGTACAGAGCTACAGGTGCAGATTTGAGTAAAGAGATTGAAGGGTTCAAGAGAAAAACACCTAATCTTGGAGGGACACTGGTTGAAAAGAAGTGGGTCTAGGCATAATCAGTGTAACTTGTAAATAACCATGATTCCACCTTCTTTTTACTCCTTTACAGCGCCTTGAACCCTGTGAAACGTTGTAGAAATGGCAGTGCCAGAAAACTTGCATCATTCAGAGGTCCACGTCACACGACTGTGAAGGCCATTCAAACCACTCTCGATGAGAAAAATAGTGTACAGTTTTATTGCTCCCGCTCCCCGTAGGAATAATAAAGGGGGGAATAAACATAATAAAAGATATATGGAGTGATTTCTGCTTTTGTCGTTACATGTTCTTGTCTGAGTTTACCTCTCGAAGATAAAGTTTTAACTTTCAAGGATCATGAGTAGAATATTTGATGCCAGTTCATGCGGATGTACGGGTTGCGATCTGTTATAGCTTTATGTGTTGCCTGCTTGAAAAAATGTTCTTGGGTTGATTTGGAACAGGCAAGATAGTGGAGAGTGCTGAGCATCAGAAGTTGTCTGTTTACATGTGAGATTTCTTTTCTCCCATGATACAAAAGCTCTAGCTATTGATATTTATTTAATAAAAAATATATAAATAGCAGGGAAAAAATTATTTTTTCTTGATTGATGGAAAAGATTGCAGCTTGTTATATATATGGGACACATATAATACAAAAACCTAAATTTAAAAGAAAGAAAAAAAATCCTCTTGAAACTCAACCTTTCTTATGCTCAGACAAGTCAACAACTAACATTTTGGAACTTAGCTATGTTTTTTATTCTACTTTTTTTATACTTATTAGTTATATAAAAGTACTTATAATATTTTTAATAATATTAGTGTTGTCTAAAAAGTAATGTGAGGTTTTGAAGAATCCATCCTCTCTCGTGTGTGTGTGTAGAGAGAGAGAGACTCTCTCATATATATATATATAGAGAGAGAGAGAGAGAGAGAGAATAGTTCTCTTTGTTGAATGTTAATACATATATTATATATATTTTTAATATTATCATGCTAAAATTATATTTCAGTCTATTTTTTCTATAAAAAAACTCATGAACAATAAATTCTTTAAATAAAAGATTGAGAATTTTTATTTTTTATTTTTTATTTATTCTTGGGATATTTTTCTTGTGATATTATTATATTTTCTCTTAAAAAATCTTTGATTTAATCATCATAAAATCATCAAATTCATAAAAAAAAAAATTATAGGTATTAGGGACCTGTTTCTAGCCATATTAACAAAAACAAATAAATCAAATTATTAAAATAAAAAAATTAATTAATTATCTAATGTATAAATTCTGCCTCCAAAGTACTTGAATTTTTCAAGATACTATGGCTGCTCGTAAAAGAATAAAACCATGAGCTAATTCATAAACTTGGATTCCCCCCACGAGCTTGTTGGAGGAACTAGAAGAAGAAAACACGACATTTTTTAAAAGTTTTTTTTTTTCTTGCCCATAGTCGTGACAGTTTTTTTTTTTTTTTTAAGCAAGGTTATTCCAGTTTTAATTTTGCACACTGAAGCTAGAAATTTTCCCCCCGAATTTTAAGTGGATGATCCACTCCAAACAAGTGTCATGTAATGTTATATATATATATATATATATATATATATATATATATATATATATATATATATATATATATATATATATTTGATTTGAATTTGTTCTGAATCAACTTGTCTCTCCATCGAAACATATCCGTCGTGTGCTAATCTTGTAGAAGTTGTTTTCTTTTTCTACCATATTGATCTTATTTTAACATGATTTCCCATCTTCTAGAAAGAGATCGAGTTTTCCCTCTTACATGGTAGAAACTTAATCTAACTGTCTAGGGTTTTCTACTAGAGGGAGAAAACAAATACAAGTTGACTAGCAGGCTCAGTGACAAATAAATAAAACCCAAAAGGCACTGCTCGGTCTTACACAGACATCAAAATGTGCTGAAATGTTGCTTTCATTATATATTCATGTCGTGCCTGATTTCACAGACATGGAGAAGCACACGACGACACCGAAATGCAGCCACAGTATAATCCATTCCAATACTTTCATCTGGGTAAATAAATGATATATGACTAGTCCTCCCATGGGACCATCCAAGAATACTTGATCACATGCAAGATTGTCGGGCTTGTGAAGTTCTTCGTTATCAAGACAGATTTAGAGCATTTCCTCTGGATATTCCCAGCTAATCAAATCTAATAACTTTCCCCAAGTCCAGTTCTTTATTATGCTATATATCAACCCGAGAGAGCGGCCAGCTAGAAAGGTACGCGAGGACCAACAAATTTGCAGTTGCCATAACCAGATTTCTCGTCGAGGGCGAGCAAATCCATACGTGTTTTATTCTCCCTCTCTCGTATATAATTTATTCATTGCTGTGACTAGTGTTTATGCGCAATCACGGACATCAATGTTTAGGAGACAGTGAAGGCAACTTACAATCTTGTTGACCATCCACGACTTTTTCTACCTTCTTGTCTCCTTCTTACAGCCTTTGTTTCCACTACTGTTGATTAGATCACCCACTTTTTTTCGTTTCCTCGATCTAAGAGCTTTGCATTACATGGCCAAGGGTAATCGTCCTAACCTTTCACTTTTAATTGAAGCAAGATTCATCCATAAACCAGGACCTGTCTTCGCAAGTGAGTGTATTTTTTGATTTACAAATATCAGAATTATTAGAAGTTTATATAATTATTAACTTTAAAATTTATAAGATTATGCTCAGACATCTACATGTTATGGTTGAATTGTGTCCTGTAAGAACATGGAAATGTTGAATTGAGGGTAGGGTTTTGCTTTATAAGCTTTTCTCCAGACAAACGAAGCTTTGGATATTCTCCCTTCTCTCCTTTCCAGGCCTTCTTTGTCAAAAGAAACCAGCAAAAGTATCAACTGTAGCGGTAAATTAATGTTAAGAATGAAAGCATTCCTTCTTAGACCCATTGGTATCTCCATTCTTCTTAAAAAAATGGAAGGCCTTCAGCCTTTTCTTTTGAACTATAAAAAGGCCATTGCCTGATTTAATTTTATGGAAACCCTTGTACTAATATGGTTTTTATGGATCCTGTAATACGCCCTTTTATGATGATTTTTTTTTTATTATTATTTGTGGTATATTTGTGTCCTTTTTCATCCAGTAAAATTAAATTCATTCCTGATTGTCGTCCAGGCCTTCATCAACATATTGCATTCAGGAAAAAATAATATTTTTTCTCAATTTTTTAAAGGATTTAAACGGGAGATGCGGATGACAAGACGAATAGAAAACTTCCACGTCATGAGGGTTTTTGTAGAGTTTGGCGATTCAATTTATCATGTTACGATTGAAGTTATGGGTCACCCCTCTCTATTTTATTATTTTTTTGTTTATATAACTCATAAAATGAAATAATTTTTACCACAATTATATATGGGTGATTTCAAGTCAGGACAACAGTTTGACGTGAATTCTGTTTCAAAGCATGGGCAGCTTATGGGCTGTGACAGACTGACAGTGGTGTAAGAGATTACGTGCTGGAGATGTTTTTTAAAGTTTTTTTTTAAAAAACAATTATATTAAAATTATATTTTTTATTTTTTAATTTTTTTATAATAATATATTTAAAAATATATAAAAAATATTAATTTCAATTAAAAAAATAAAATAAAAATAAAATTTTCTTTAAAGCTTTTCAAAAACAAACAATTTTCTGACATATAATAGAAATAGAAGTGATTATTTTCGGTTCAATTTAGTTTTTATAAAAAAATAATCAAATCAATTTTTTTTAAAAAAAATTGAAACTATACCTAAACTGTTTTAAATTGACCGATTTCAGTTTGATTCTGTTTTTTAGGAAAAAAACCAATTCAAATCGATTCGGCTTGGTTTTTTCAGTCTTGGCTCTTTTTTTTTTATTTGAGTTCGTTTCAATTCTGTTTTTTTTTGTTTTAAGCTTATAAAATCAAAACAGAATTGAACTGGCTGATTTTTTAAAAAAATTTAATTGGTTTAATTGATTTTTTCAATTTTTTCTTTTTATTTTCTCAATTTTTTGATTTTTTTCCTCGCTTCTATATAGAACTATGTAAGAAGAGGAATATTTGTCAAGCCTCCTTGTATGATGAATACCTATGGCCTGGCTTGTGTTCTTATAAATATGTTGGCTCTTTGAATGTTCGTGGTCCTCTAAGATATGGGGTTGCTAAATATGTGGGCGCTTTAAATGGATTTTGATGCTTGCTCGTATTTACTCTAAAGATATAAATATTAAAAGAAAAGAGAAACACGTGAGAGAAAATAAAATAAAAATATATTTTCATTTTAAATAAAAATATGCTTATCATTTTTTATAATTCTCGAATTTAATGTTTTATTTGAACATCCATCTCTCTTTTTTCTTTTCAAAATAAGTTTATAGAGTAACTACATGCACCATAAAGGTTTTTCCTATTCCAGGCCGTTGTTCGTCATCTTATAACCCTATCGGCATTTACATTGTGAGCTGGGGCGCAATTTCCCCCCCAACAAATCTCCGAACTAGGCCCATTCGAAAACTGTAGACAGAAGCTGGTCCATGAGCATGCGTGCTAGCTACAGACCAAAGACAACAACTTTCTCCCATTGGCCCAATGGACTAGAAATTGCCCAGCCCAGATAAGGTTCTGGTAAACATGAAAACACTTTTGAGATGATCATAAAGACAGATTTGCGCAATGCACACTAAGCCTGATCTTAATCTCACTCTAATATGTTGGAAAGAGAGGGTGTAGTACGAGAAATATGATGAAAATATATCTTAATCGTGTTATATTATTCTCGGAGTCCCATGAATAAGAATTCTAGAGATAATTACAGAGATTCGAAGGATAACTAGCTATATTATCAATACATTTACACATAGAATAAGAATTCTTTGGATATAGAATTTAAACTTAAATCAAACACTTTATTCTTTTGGTCTTTGACCTAAAATCCGCGGGCAGGGAGGAAATAACGGTAAGATGGCCATGAAAAAACAAGAAGTTTCCCCGCCAAAAATACCCCACTGCTTCACCCAAAATTAATCCGGAACCTAAAAGGATCCTTACTGCACGGACTTAAATAAGAGGGTGGGGAACCCGTAAGGCAAAGGAAAGAAGCAAAAAAATCCTGACGAAAGAGATGGTTACAGAAGGAAGAAGAGGAGGAGAATTGTCATCAGCAACAACAACAAAACGATCAAAAACTTTGAATAATGTCTCTGTGGGTATGGATGATCTGACGGATGATCTGCTGCTTGAAATTCTACTTCGACTTCCAACCGCAAAATCTGCCATTCGTTGCATGTTGGCCTGCAAACGGTGGTGTTCTTTAATCCCTACTCGTTCTTTTATTACCCGATTTAAAACCCACCGTACCAATGAAAAGAAGAAGAAAATTTGTGATTATGATGCTGCATACCAATGCCCCCTCAGTGTCTTCATTAGCACAGAAATTGACGATCCAGAAGATGGTATTATTTTGATGACTCCCAATGATGAGTTGGAAGAGAATCTATACACATTAGAATTTCTTCCGAAGAAAGAAAAGTTCGTTGCTGTTAAGGCATCATGCAATGACTTGCTATTCTGCCTGGCAAGTGACGAGAATTACACTGTCACCAATCAATATATCTGCAATCCCTTTACAGAGAAATGGCTTCTTCTCCCTCCACCTCCCAAAAGAAGAAGCTATACGCCACGTGGTGAGTCGGCTTTTTCTGGGCTGGTTTGTGAGCCAAATTATCCGAGACGGGATGTTCAAGGACAAGAATATGAACCGCGGTTTAGGGTACTGGAGTTTACTCCAATATCAGAGCTTGATGCTTATATGGATGTCTATTGTTCTGAAACTGGAAAATGGAATGAATTTATTCTCTCCGGTCGGCAGTACGACTCTTTCCTCAATGTTGTTGCACATGATGGAAAGTTGCATTGGTACAACGGCAGTGATGTTGTCACTTATGATCCCTTTGATGGTGGTCAAACTATTTTCATTGATGGATCTGAAATTGTACTGTCACGGTCTGACCTTTGGATCAATCGTAGTGAATGTCTTGGGGTATGCCAAGGGTTTTTGCGGTGCATGCGGTTGGAATATGCAGCTGTTGGCGGTGATGATGATAATTTGAGTGTTTGGGAGCTCAAGGACTATGAGAGTAGAAGAATGATCTTGACACGCAAAATCTCCTTTGATAACATGATCTTCAAGGACCCTGACCTTTCCCATGTTAGCATGTCATCTATGAGTATGTTCGCTCCAGAAGCAGCAGCTTTCCACCCAAACAATAAGGACGTGGTGTGCTTATTCGTGTTCCCCCACTTCATCTTGTGCAATATACAAAGCGGAGAGTTCGAAATCATCAATCCGTCTCTATATGGAAAAGAGCAATACGCCTACAAAGTCTTTCCAATTGCGCTCCCTTGGTGGCCTACACCAGTTTCAACGATTCCATAAAATGCCGATCTGTTGTGATGCAGTAACTTTAGTTTTATCTCCTCTCTTTTCTCTCTCTTAATTAAGCAGCATATTCCAACAGGTGTATTAATTACTGTGATCCATTTCTGATTTATGAATTGAGGTTTCGGCTATGATTTATGCTATGTTATACTCTTCTTTTAGCACCAGGTTTCAAGACTCTGACAAAATATTTGCTTTCTTTCAATCGGTACTTGGATCTTAGTTTGGTATCCATATTCGAATGTGTTCTAAATCTTCTCATTTAGTAGATTCTGCTGCATTCTTTCAGTTTCATGCTTGTGAGATTGTAAAATTCTCTGTTGGTTTCTTGGCTGATTATGTTTGCGAATCATCATTTTTTAAGGTAAGAATCTGAAGCCAACACCATAAATTGATATGCTGTTGAGACTTCCTAGCTGTTAGCATATATTTTCAGCTAGCTTATTCCCCTTGCTGGATTTTGCAGGCTTTACAATCTATAGTATAACATCTCAAGCACTTTCATTTTCAGAGTCTATTAGCTGGATATGGTCACTTTGTCAGTACTTTCCTGGAACCTGACGTCTACTGAATTACATGACGACGGGTTTTTGGAGTCTAATTAGACCTTTGTGCCATTCTCATAGTTGAACTTATTTTCATCCAATTCCCATTCTTTCAGCAACCATTCACTGCGAGAATTCAGGCATTCTAACTCTTAATACTGTTACAATATTGTGCTGCTAAAATCATGAACGAGAGGAGCAAAATCTGTTATATTTCGTAAGGGGTGAAATTCTAGATATAAACATCCTACCAAACATATATGCTAAGGTAATGAGAAAATCTCAAGCACTATGTAATAAGATGTTATCCAACAGGATTTTCTTACGTTGTACAAGAATACGTGATCATCTGACAGTTTTTCCACTGATGAAGACAAGGTGTGGTTTCGTCAGACAACTTGGAATTAATAGCCAATATCCGTAATACTTTTGTTTTCAGCAACAAGTGGATTTCAGAAGTTGATGTCGGGTCTAAGCCTGATGCCTTGGTTACTCCAGAAGCTGTCTCTCTAAACTTTGATTTTTTTCTCTGTATCATTGAAACAAAATAAAATTTGCTGTTGTGGTACAAGTTTAAACCAAATCGCCAAATGTCAAATGACATCATCCTCTCGAGCAAGGTCCAAAATGAAGTGTGGAAATTCTTTGGTAAGGTTCGAAATGAAGATGCCATGCATGTCGAGAAGTCTTCCCAATTAATTGTGCTCTCTTAGACTTAACATTGTTGAAAAACTGTAGAAATGTCATTCCCTGCAGAAATTCATTTTTTCCACTGTCAAAAACTTGTTTTCTGCTATGAAGTCAATAACCCTGTACTCGTGCCTTAATTTTTGCCTACCATAATTTGTGATCAGAAACTTGGACCTGACATAAATAAAATGAAATTCACTGCTTGATGCAGAAACCAGTTCTGTACCATGGTTTCCAAATCTAACCAGAAACTTCAAGATGGTCCCACTAAGAGACGAGGATCACAATAAAACTAGTGATTATATCTCCAATCCCTTTACCATGCAATGGCTTCAGCTCCTTCCATTCCCTTTACCAGAAAAACTTCAATGCTTTTCTCTCTGACAATGTATCTTTTCAGTCAAATCTCTATTTTCTTGTTCATTTTTTTTTTAACAAAAATATATTTTCTTTATAAGAATCATAAATTTTTAAACAGAAACCTATCGTGATTGAAACGGCAAAGTTTAATAAAAAAAATACAAAAAAATCATAACTTTATAATTTGTACATGATAAAAGAAAATAATAATTAATCTAAAAAAATTATGTAAAAACATTAAAATAAAAAATATATATTTTATTCTTATTTGGTATTTATAAGTATATTTTTTATATAAATTTTACATATTAGATTCATATATAATAATTCACAAAGTAATTATTAATATTATTATAAAAATATAATTTTATTTGAAAATATGATAAAATTAGATAATATTTTAAATATCATTGTAATTATTTATTCATAATAAATTTAATTTAAAAAAAAACCAGAGAAAGAATTGAAAGGTAATATAAAAATTAAAGAGGCAAAGCACTAAGGTTACAAAGACGGGCTTCTGCACCTTGCCCTTTTTTCTTTTAATGAATAAACAATGAAGAGTCCATTTAAAAAAAAAAAATAACACAAACAATGTTTCATCATTTGGCTCAAACTCTAGCCACTAAAAGTGGGGTTTTGAACCAAAAAATTTATTTTTAAATTATTTTTATTTAAAAGCATCTCAAAAAAGTTTTTAAAAACCTATTTTTAACCCTAAAATATTATAAAATCGTTCCAAAAAAAAATAGACTAGTTCAAAAAAATACTCGAGCTTGAATTTATTTTTTTAAGTAAAATAAAAGTTTTAAACCATCTTAATGGAATTTCATTCTTACGAATACACAAATATTTATTTTTTTAGTTGTTGAAAGGAAGCTGGCCAAATGTTTTTTATTTTTTTCTATCATTTTTTTTTCTCAACACATTGACATCAAACACAAATAAAATGAAGTTTAGGAAATAAACATAATAACATAAATCAAATATGTAAAAAATTAAAACTTTAATGATCTTTGCCTCTTAAACAATAAAGATGAAATATAAAAGAAGCAAAGTAGAATGAACAATTTCATTCATAATAATTTAAGATAAAACCCACAATAAAAGTGGGTTCTTATTTAGACTTTTATTTTAATTGTAATGTTTTAACTAAAATGGAAAGAGTATCAACCATAGTCGTAATCGTTCAAGGTTTTCATTTTTAGGCCGGACCAATCATAAGCCCACGAGAATTTTGTTGTCAAGTCCTTAATTAGGATTATAATTTCTGCCACTTTACAGCAACTTAACATGGATTATATCATACTCTCTCTACGCTGACCTTTCACTTTGTGGATTAATGTATAACACGCGAGTGTATAGCTCCTAGATTATAATGGTTTGAAGCTTGGTGGGAGTCGAAGGAAGTAAAATCCTCCGAACTGTCCTACCTCGAGAGAGGTTGCTGCGAGTTGCGTGGAAGCATCAATTAGGTTTTAATGTTTAGTTCAACTTTAATAGATTTGATGCGATTTAGGATTATGCACTAGAAAAGCCGTTGTTGGACTTTTTTCAACAAATTTCCAAGCTAGGCCCGTTCGAAAACTGTTGACAGAAGCCATGAACAGGTGTTCCAGCTAGAGAATTTAAGAGATTCCAAGCTGCCCAATGGGCTTGAAAGTGTGCCACCCAAAAGAGATCTTGATAAATAACTTTGAGGTAATGATGACACCAGATTTGTGCCTTGCACAGGGGATCAAGAGACGGAAAGAGCAAAATCTTCCATATTTCCCAATTCTCCAATGAAGTAGTAAAAAAAAAATCCTTAGATCGATCTGCCAGTGAGAGAACAATGTGTTGATACATTCAAGCTGAGCAAAGCTTACCACACAACCTATGAAAGAAAAAGAACCAGTCACCGAATTTCATATCTGCTGACTTAAATAAATCCCAACATTTGAGGTAATCTTATTTCCTTAAACGTTGTTGTAAACGAGGGTTGCGTATTTTGACTGCTGGATCTTCTTGTCTGTGGTCATGGAAGTTGACTCTTAATTGTTTTTTTTTTGGCTGTTTATTCTTTTGATGTTCTTGAGCCTACAAGCCGTTGGCAGGAAGGAAATAACGGTGAGATTTCCATGAAACAATGACTATGAGACGGGATGTTCGAAGGACAAGAATATGAACCGCGGTTCAGGGTACTGGAGTTTACTCCAATATCAGAGCTTGATGCTTATATGGATGTATAGTGTTCTGAAGCTGGAAAATGGAATGAATTTATTCTCTCCGGTCGGCAGTACGACTCTTTCCTCAATGATGTTGCATATGATGGAAAGTTGCATTGGTACAACGGAAGTGATGTTGTCACTTATGATCCCTTTAATGATGATCAAACTATTTTCATTGATGGATCTGAAATTGTACTGTCACGGTCTGACCCTTGGATCAATCGTAGTGAATGTCTTGGGGTATGCCATGGATTTTTGCGGTGCATGCGGTTGGAATATGCAACTGTTGGCGGTGATGACGATAATTTGAGTGTTTGGGAGCTCAAGGACTATGAGAGTAGAAGAATGATCTTGACACGCAAAATCTTCTTTCACAACATGATCTTCAAGGACCAGATCTTTGCCATGCTAGCATGGCATCATTGAGTACGTTCTCTCCAAAGGCAGCAGTTTTCCACCCAAACGATAAGGACGTGGTGGTGCTTATTCCTATTTCCCGCCTTCATCTTGTACAATATCCAAAGCGGAGACTTGGAAATCATCACTCCATATGAATACGAAGGATACTCCTGTACAGTCTTGCCAATTGCGCTCCCTTGGTGGCCAACAATGCCGATCTCTGGTGATGCAGTAACTATAGTTTTATGTCCTCTATTTTCTCTTAAGTAGCACCCAACAGGTGTATTAATTTTATCCTCCTTCTGATTTATGAATTGAGGTTTCTACTATGATTTATCTATGTTATAGTCTTCTTTTAGTACCAAGTTTCAAGAACCGGGGAAAATATTTACTCTGTTATAATCGGTACTAGGAGCTTAGTTTGGCATCCATATTCAAATTGTGTTCTAATTCTTCTCCCTTAGTAGATTCTGCCGCATTCTTTCAGTTTCATGCTAATGCGATTGTAAATTTCTCTGTTTGTTTCTACAGTGATTATGTTTGCGAATTATCATTTTTAAGGTAAGTATCTGAAGCCAAATCCACAAATTGATATGCTGTTAGACATCCTAGCTGTTAGCATATATTTTCAGCTCCCTTGTTCCCTTACCAGAATTTACGGGCTTTACAATCTATTGTATAATATCTCAAGCACTTGTATTTTCAGAGTCCGTTGGCTGGATATGGTCACCTTCTCAATACTTTCCTGGAACCTTACGTCTGCTGATTTTCATGACGACAGGTTTTTGGAGTCTAGTTAGACCTTGTGCCGTATTCATAGTTGAACTTAATTCCCGTTATTTAAGCAACCATTCACTGCGAGAATTCAGATATTCCAACTCTTACCACTGTTACAATGATGCGCTCCAGAATCATGAACAAGAGGAGTAAAATCTATTATATTTTGCTAGGGGTGAAATTCTATGAAGACAGGGTGTGGTTTTGCTAGACACTTTGGCAGTAACCAATATCAGCAATGCCCTTATTTTTTGCAGCGAGTGGATCTCAGAAGTTGATGTTAAGCTGGATGCCTTGGTTACTCCAGAAGCTCTCTCTAAGTTTTGATTTCTTTCTCTGTATCGTTGAAACAAATTAAAATTTGCTGTTGCATTGCATAATTTAAACCAAATAGCCTCATTTCAAATAACATCATCCTCTCATGCAAGGTCCAAAATGGAGAGTTGAAATTCAGTGGCAAGGTTCCTAATGAAGATCATGGCCATTTACACCTAAACTTCACAGCACACGCAGCTCACAAAAGTACACAATTTGACGCACAAAAAAAAGGTCTAAGCACCTATTTACATATGGAATATGTCTTAGTTTTGATGGGTAAAGTATTAATTACAATCCTAATCCTACAAGTCTATATGGATTTTATTGTCCATGTCCTTAATTAGGATTAGAATTTGAGACATAACATGATGTTAAAACTTGACATTGTTTCAATCATACTCTAGAAGTCTTGTCGCAATCTAATTCCCAGTTCCACTCTTTCTAGGCTGACCTTTCACCGTGTTGATTCAGGTACAACGGCTCCTAGATGATAATGGTTTGAAGCTTAGAGCGAGTGTGAGGAAGCAAAATCTTCCAAACTCTCCAACCTCATTGGAAATGATTCTGATGGAGTGAATAGTATCTTATTGATCTGCTGCGAAACAATTCAAATCTCAGGGGCAATATGAACAATTCAAACAACGCAAGAAAAGGGAAGAAAACGCCTCAATTCAGTGTTGTGACTTGAACAATCCCAACATCTGCTGTAAAATCAAAAGCACAACCGCCTTCTCTTTCAATAACTTCGGGGTGATACAATCACTTGATCATAAGAATTTTTGTTCAGCCCAAAAGGCCAAAATCATTTGCCAAATTGATATAGAACAGGCATTGGATATAGAAAATTCACGTGAACTATACAAAATGTATGCCTAATAAAAGAGCTACGTGCATACAGAGGAAGAGATTTACAAGATTTCTCACAATAATTAATAAGCCAGACAGACGTCGTTGATCATCCATCATCACCTGTTCTGTAAGAAATGCTGACGGAGAGCGGTGCAGCATTGAGAAAAGGGACCCCTAGCCTTCACGAGCGGGAATTTAAAGCAACTATCTGGCCTGAAAGTGTCCAGGCCAACGTTAGTCACAAGGGAAATAAAGGTGGCCAAAAGAGCAAAAGTGCCGTTACTATAGAGGCTGCGCCAGCAAGAAATTGCTGTTGAACCACACCTGGAGATGAAGCACCATGGCTTCGTTGGTACATCGTAGTCTTGTTCACAAGTGGGAGCTCCACCCCATCTTTTCGCAATGCCAGCAATTTCTGGCTGGAATTTAAAAAGGAAATACATGAAGTTTCCTGATACAGGGCTGCCTTTTCAGCGTAAAATAATCAACTGAAAGTGGTTTAGCCATTAATTGGAAGCCACAGCATTCGCATTTACATCTACAAGGAGGATCGTTGCTTCTAATGATCCAATCCAACTCTAGGTTGACCAAGATGGTAACTTTTCTACAGAGCATGATGGATAAAATCATAAAACTGTTCATGTTTGCTGTCAATGTGGCAAACAACAAACATAATTCCCATGAACCCTGATTTCCATGAACCGTCGATGGAGACAATTCTACCACCGCATTTTCTTTCCAAAATGATTGCTCAATTATGCTGTCAACCACTCACTCAGACTTTAGCAGACATTGACCATGATCCGTTGACTAATTCTAGCATATTATGACTAATCCAAATTCACATGCCATTATTGTTTTTTTTTGGTTAGTTAACTGGGTAAAATCATTATTGGTTGCTAATAAATTGTGTCGTTTCAAACATTAGTTCGGTCCATCATTCATCACTATCACTCCTCAATTATAAACTCCCTGGCTACTAATCATATCCACAAACACAAATCCGAAGTTTCTTGAACTTGACAGCTTGTCAACCCACTAAAGTTACTAAAATTACTCAACTATCCTCAAATAAACATAAGATCATCAAACAATATAAAATCATCGATAAAGTTAAATTAGTAAATTTACCTGGTATAAGGCAATGGACAAAATATGATATCGTAGTCTGTAGCAGCACAGGTGTACGTGCTGGTCTTGTCATCATACGCGTAGCTATACGAGCGTGGGCAAGCATGTTTAAAAAACAAGGAATACACGGACGGTCCACATGTCTCGGGCGTAGCATACCCCTCACTGCAACAAAATCTCGGATCACCAAACGCTTCACAAGCGCTTCTACATGCCACCGCACCCTTGCCGCCTGCCGCGGCGGACAGCCTCAATTCCTTAGGACACGCGCCATTCAAGTCAATCAAGCACCCCGTCGCGCCACAACCTCCGCGTGTCACTTTCTTAGGGATAACCAGCATAGGTAAATTATAACCGTCCACTAAGCTGACATCATAAAAATCTAACCCATCAGCACCGTTCAAGGTAAACTCCGCCAACGTGGCAGGTGGTTGGGCCCCACTACCTAAACACTCAACTTTACCAGACCCACAATCACCAGTGAGACATGAAAATTTGCCAGTCCGATCTTGGGAACAAAAGGTCCGACCCCAGAGCCGACCAGACCACGATCTTGGAATCTTAACTGTTCTTGATTTACCGCTATTGAGGTAAAACCCTGTAGTAGGGAGCTGTGCTGTCCCTGCACCAGATAGCAAACCAGGCCATATCGTGTGCCTACACTTGTTGATGAATTTGAAAGTAATCGGTTCTACTCCTGCAAGACGAACCAAGAAATCAAGAGACTGGGTTAGTTTAAAAATTGGAAGATAAAAAAAAAAGAAGAAAATGGGTTCATGAAGTTAACTGGTAAATTACCAGAGAAAGAAGAGAGGAAGATGAGAGTGAAAAGAGTGAGAGAGAGAAAGAGATGATCCATGAAAGATTGAGGAAGATCAAGAAGAATGGTGAAAGGTAAGGTTTTTTGCGTTAGAGAGTGAGTAAAGAACTTTACTTTATTTCTTGTCAAGGGTGTGTGAGCTTGTGACTTTTTTGCTTTGTTTTGTGTGGTCATGGAAGTTGACTGTTAACTGTTTAATATTTGGCGGCTTAGTTTACAGTTTCTCTGGTGTTATTGGGCCTGTGGAAACTGTTAGCAGGTAGTAGTAGAAGGCGAGGCGGTAATCCCTGCAATCTGGGCCGGCTAGGTGTTTCAAATGCAGAGATCCTAGGCCCGTTTGGTATGACTGTCTTTTTAAAAAATGTTTAATGATTATTTTTTAAAATGATTTTTTTAATAAATTAAAATAATATTTTTTTATTTTAAAAAAATTATTTTTGATACCGCACATCAAAATAATTTTAAAACATGAAATAAATTAAATTGAGAAAAAAATATTTATTTAAAAAATGTTATTTGAAACGTAATTTCAAATGACATTTAAATTTTTACTTTAAATTTAAACCAAAATAGCTAAAAATAATTTAAGAAAAATCAAAGGTTAGCAAATAATATCATGCTTTATTTTTAAGAGATACTAATTTTTATTTTCAGATATTTATGCTTCATTTTTAAAAAAATATTTGATAACCAATAATGGGTTCAAGGAATTTATTTAGGGTTGTTTTTATTAGATAGGAAATTATTTCTTGAACTTAAGTACGGTGGAGGATTAGACTGATAGCATAAATATACTGAAATCAGCACATGTTCATGAGATTATACGATGCTGATTTGTGTAATGTATTATCTGATTGTTTTTAGATTTTAAAAGTATTTTTAAAAAAATTTAAAATTTTTATATTTTTAAATAAAAAATATTTTAAAAAATAACAATTATCACACTCTCAAATACTCATATTAAATAAATCCCATTTTGTATCAAAATCATTCATGTAGATATATATATTAGATGCTTTGTTCAAATCAAGGTTCAGTAATCGGTTTTTACTTCCCTTGCAAACAATTCCTCGTTACACGCACACACGAAATAAAGACTGGAAATAGAGCCTGTCGAGGCACTGTTAATACCAATAATCTATCACGGAGTATTGATCGGAGAATGTACCTCCGGTCACCGGTAAACCGTGAGCCGGTGTTATCTGTCATGGTTTCAGTTTTAAGTGGGCAGTTTGAAGGCTAGCTGAATAATGGTTTGAGTAAGGAGGGAATAAAGCTATTTGGGCCAGGCTATAGAGTTGGTGATGGGCACTTCTCTTAACTACTCGGACTGTAACTGTAAGCCACCAAGTTTAGGCCAATTTCTTTTTAGATTACAATCATGCATGTGAGTTAAGTCCCAGATAGTAAACTCTAGGATTAGATGATATATGACTTTGCTTAACATGTCAGGTAAGAATTTTTTATATTAAGAAATTTAGGTGAAGTTTGTAATTAAAAAAAAATTATGAACGCACTAGTTGGAGGAGGCTGAATTACCTGTCAAAAAATATAATTTTCAAAAAGTTGAAAATAGACGTGTAAAGGATTATTTTAGGGTACTTTGATGATTAAAGGAAAAGGAAAAGTTACTAATATGATTTTTTTGTAAATTGTAACCATAAACATCATAATGAAATTTGAAGATGTAGTCGATTTGTGTTTGAAAACTATATTTTAAAAAGTAACAATAATAATAATAATGGTCAAATTCAAAATAATATTATAAATATAACGATATAGAATTGACAATTATAATTTAATACTAATTTAATGAATACTGACTTGAGTTTTTTTTAATAGTTATCTTATTTGTCAGATAATGATATGGTATGAATATTATTAAATTTAATCTAAATTTAAATAAATTGATATATTGCTATTAAAATGTTTAGATATTTATATCATCTCTATCATGGTATTTATATAAATATTTAATAAAAATAAAACAGTAATGTATATTTTTAAAAAGTGTGAGTGTGTTTAAGAAAGGGAAAGAGAAGGGAATATAGAGTCATGTCAAAGGCCAAGAAGTTCTAATAAGACACAATGAAATACTTTCTTGTGCTTCGGACCCAAAATGCAGCTTTAATGGTGTAAGAACAGGGGCACAGAGTGAACATGCCAATGGCTCTTTCGATATAGGATTCTTTGGTTCTAAAAATTGCTACCAAAATGGAGGCCATAAAGGGAAGTTTGCATGATGGTGTTTGTTGATTAATGGACTGGAAATCGATGTGGGCAGCCGATGCTCAAGCGATGGAGTTGACCACGATTAGAAAACATCAAATCATCAAGGGCAGCATCATCCCAATTAAGTCAATGTAGTTTCTAATCTCATGCCTCTTTATGTGCCTAAAGGCGAACAAAGGTATGCTTTTCTGATAAAAGAAAATCAAAACTCATAAAAACTGTTCATTGTAGAAGGAGTTGATGGCCTAAAGTTTGATAAACTGGGGACCTCAATCATTGCTGAAGAGGAATTATATGCAGAATTCTTCAAAGAAAATCTCTCCACATCCGACCAAAAAAAAAAAACAAGAACTAGCTAGAAGAGAGGTCATAGGATGTGAATATCCAGGGAGTTGATTATAAAACATAATATCTTGTCTAAGGTGGCATTCACATCATTGAGAGAGGATTAATGTTTCAAGTTAATAGATGATTATGATTAACTTTCCCTTGAGGAGAAACAAAGCCGTTATGTTTTGTATCCTTACTGCTATGAAAATCACAGCAGAGGATGATTATTGTTCATCATAGGTTATAACTTTAGCACGACGTATCACCATTGTGATTCATTTGCTTTTTGCAGGCATGGCGTGCTAAATTCCATAACATGTCAATTCTAGATCATTAGTTAGTTTGTCTCTGTGTCCATTATAAGGATGGTTTGAGCCTGAAGTGCATTTTGGAAAATTTTACTGTCGTAACCAAAATTATCACAGAAAATCCAATGATACATTTCTTGTCTAATGGCCCCCCAATTTAGTGACTACAACATACATTTCAAAGGCACAGTTTTAGCACAATCAGCATGCGATGTCCATACATGGTGTTAGTTTCAATCACAAGTCATTACAGGACCCTCCATCTTCCTTTGTCTCAAGTGCTCGATCTATCTGTTCGAGAGAGAGCCCTGGAGCAGCTTATGAGATGAAAATTATTTCACACTTCAAAACAGTGTCTAATTCCATGTGATTTGGTAGGTTCCACAATTTTTCCCAGAAAATAAATATTCTGGTGGCATTATTTTACTTCTCTCAGGCAGGGAGTAAATAAAAATTACTGCTGCACGCAAGACTGTAGATGTTAAACTAGCTACTGCTTAACCTTGAGAAATGATGCCGGCAAATGGTCAAGAGCCGTCACCATAGCTCCCATAGACAAAGCGAATCCAAAGTCATTTGAATCAAATATAGACAGACACATCAGAGATTATAGTCTCTGTACATTCGAAATGCTTGGATGTTCTGATGGAGGACAAAGATGACGCTAAATGCAAACAAGCATGCAACAGTATATGGTGCTTGGCACCACACACCATTGGTCAAAGGAGACACAGTCCACAGAGAATGTTTCTGGTCCCAGTTACTCGAGAGCATGACCTCTACCACGAATTGATAAATATGGAGAGCCCCAACAAACCCCATGAATATGTTCCACAACATCAACACAACAAAGCTTTTTTTTTTACACCTGGAGATGTCATGCCTTTTTCTTAATAATTTCAGCAATAGGTGGATGGGTATTTTTTTCTAATTAATATATAAAAAGACAAAATAATCATGATGTTTAATCATGAGATGAAAGGTAATCAATAATCTCTCCAGGTGACTCCTTCAAATTCAAAAAGAAGGGGCTGGTGAAGAAAATACTCCTTAAGGAGGAGTGGAAAATGTACAGTAGGGATTTTGAGCATAATTCTTTGGTACGTCAAATAATTATATTTCTCTTTCGTTTTCTCTAAGACCACACCTCCTGTTACTTTTTAAAAAAGAATGCAGTGCCATGGTTCAGCATACTGTTTTTTTCTCTCTTTTTCTCACTTTTTTTCTCTCGATTTTAATCCCTGTTCATCTACAGTTTTTGTACGAGCATATGCATGCATACACATGCTATAAACTCTACATGCTTGGCAAAAGGTTCAAAAATACAAGACATGTATATAGTTAGCGTGCGTAGTTATGTACTCCAAGAAGGGAAAAAAAACCTCTCCTGAGAGTAAGAGAGTGTTTGAGCGTGTAGTTATTATTATTTTTTAAAATATATTTTATTTGAAAATATTTTAAAATAATTTTTTTTTATTTTTAAAAAATTATTTTGTGATATCACTGTATCAAAATAATATAAAAATATTAATTTAAAATAAATAAAAAGTAAAAAGTAAAATCAAAATGCTCTGCATCTATCAAGTTGTCATCGACTAGCTAGGCTTGAAGAGGTGAAGAGAACCTAAATGATGAGAAACGAGAAAAGTGTAGAGAAGAATGCAATCAGTCAGTGAAGAATACTGGCAAATATCCAGAGAATTAGAACAATAAAATAAAGGAAGGCAGTTTCCAAGGACACATGATCTAGCAAAGCCTCCACTGGTTTGATTATACGCTCTTTATATAAACATACATACATATATATATATACATACATATATATATATATATATATATATATATATATTTGTCCTTAATGTTGAGGATTATACAAGTAAATAAGTTTTCTCCACGTGAATAAGGGATTTTGGGGTTTGGGCTTAGAGAGCGAGAGAGAGAGAGAGAGAGAGAGAGAGAGAGAGAGAGAGAGGCTTCTCGAGTTTACAAAGCTTAGAAGGCCATGTGATAAAAGCAGCTTTCTTCTTCTTGTAAAGCGACCACGCCCGTTTGGCTGCAATCATGCGGTCTACCTTGTTATAATTTCTCTTCACATATTCCCTTGCTTATTTTCTTTTTTAATCTGGTCTTCTTTCACCCCCCCGCGCACCTTGTTCTTATACAAATAATTCTGTTTACACCACACTTGCTTGCTATTTACCGAAGTTATTGAACTTATAGCTTAGTTAATTCAAGACCGAATTACATTGGATTAATTTAAAATAACATCATTTATTTTTTAAAATAAATTAAAACAACATATTTTAAAAATATGGTTGGACATGTCATCGGTTAACCATGATAAATCTATATTAATTTTTTAAAAATGAATCACTAGATCAACCGGAATAAATCGAGTTTAATAAGTGAATCTTATCAAGAACCTCAAGTAATGGATTAAGTTGTGATGCCACCGATGCAAATAAAGAATTAGAAAGATTTTTATTCCTTTCTTGTGTGTGAAAAATATGGAATATTTAAGAATAGTGGTGCATCAATTCATGCATAGTACATGTGAAAAATCTTGTACCTTGTGCACAGTCCATGTGAAAAACTATGTTTTAAAATCTGATCGCCGTTGAACAATATTAGCACCGATGTGCCGACATGAATTGGCCAAGATGCAACACCATGTAAGAATAAAATTATGGAGATTAAATTAACTATAGGTTAAACTAGGCGTGTAGAAAAATGACAACAATAATCAGCTCGGGAAGCGTAGAGAACCACTCGTGCGGAGAAGCCACCCACGCTCTCCAAATAATCACGCTTTAGAGAAATTAAAGCAATTGCATGTGTTGTAGAAAACTAATCTTCGAGAGTATTGAGTATAAATTCAGGTTTAACTTAAAATGGGTTCTGAAGAATTATATAGGAATTAACTTAATTAAATCGGGTATAATTTCACAAGTTAATCAAATCAACTTGGTCAAGAATTTTTTAAAAATATTCAAACTAATATTGTTTTAATTTTTCTAGACTTGAATTAACCGGTCTAAATAACATACAAAATCAACTTGATAACTCTGCCGATTATATGATAATTTTAGATCAACTCATATGTACTGCTATTAACTTAACCTCTAAACTAACCTTAGAGCTTAATTTTAGTCAAATAGATCATAATTGCCGATTTGCCAGGATCATAAAGAAAAACCAAAATAACAAAAAGGGGCTCAAAAACCATTATATTTCTTCAAAAAACACAACAACTTTAAAGCTCCAAAAAGTTGATTCTACTCTCTTTCCAAAACCCCGGTTATCTAAAATACCTTTCAAACACAGCCTTTCCCACCCCTCAAGAACTCCTCTCCTGTCTTGTATATATAGCACCACTACAATATGCTTCTCTTCACTTCCATTTCCAATCTCGAAAGCCCTTCTTTACTGTTTACACACTATCTTTAGCGGTGCTTGCTACTACTACATAAAGTCACCACTTGAATTAATAACGAGTGAAAAGTAAGTGAGAGTGAGAGAGAGGAGGAGCCAATGGCTACTGATAAGGTCGTGGAGACAGTGATGGTAGGTAACTACGTGGAGATGGAGACTGAAGGGAAGCCTAAGGACATGAAAGCAAGGTTTTCCAAGTTCTTATGGCATGGTGGTTCTGCTTATGATGCTTGGTTTAGCTGTGCTTCAAATCAGGTTAATTTTCTTTATTCCCTACAATCTTTCTTTCATAGTTATAGGAAATTAATGCTTTTCTTAACGAGTTTGCTTGTTTTTTCGTTTTTTTTTCCCAGGTGGCTCAAGTATTGCTTACATTGCCTTACTCATTTTCTCAACTAGGGATGCTATCAGGCATCTGCTTTCAGCTCTTCTATGGGTTGCTGGGTAGCTGGACAGCTTATCTAATTAGCGTACTCTATGTAGAATACAGAACAAGAAAAGAAAGAGAGAAGGTGGATTTCAGGAACCATGTCATCCAGGTTAGCTCATTACTAATTAATTTCAACTCTATACAAAAAGTACAAGACAAAATTTTCTTATACTCTACAACTTGCTAATCCATGTCCTAACACGGGTTACCATGTTTTTCTGTGTATTAATTTTATAATTCTCAATACAACAGTGGTTTGAGGTTCTTGATGGGCTCCTTGGAAAGTATTGGAGGAACGTGGGGCTGGCTTTTAACTGCACTTTTCTTCTGTTTGGATCTGTAATTCAACTCATAGCTTGTGCAAGGTAATTGGGACTCTAAATATGAAACCTACCCCTTCTTTAACTCTTGCTTTTAACTTTTTCCTCATTCAATTTCAATAAAATATGGGACTCTCCACAGTAAAGAATCACCAGCCTGACCACTGGGTTTCTTTAATTTTGCTGCAGCAATATATATTACATAAATGACAATCTAGACAAGAGGACTTGGACTTACATCTTCGGGGCTTGCTGTGCTACCACAGTGTTTATTCCTTCATTTCACAATTACAGAATGTGGTCATTCCTTGGCCTCGTTATGACTACTTACACTGCTTGGTACCTCACCATTGCTTCCCTCCTTCATGGCCAGGTAATTGACTTTACACTTACCCCATTTTCATTTATTCGTTCTTGAATTTGCTTAAACACCATTTTAAATTCCAAGTACAAAACAAAGAATGCATGGATTTTCATGCAATAGAGCCATGACACGTTTACCATCACCTCAGGACAACCTGTCCTTCACATGTTCGTTGTCTTTGAACTCTACAAGACCAGATCCTTGTTGTCCTATTTATTGTGTTGCCTTAAGCTCTTAATTAATATTATAATGTGTTAATGATGGTCATTAATGGGGTCATCATGTGTAGGTGGAGGGTGTTAAGCATTCGGGTCCAACCAAAATAGTGCTATATTTCACTGGGGCCACAAACATTCTCTACACATTCGGGGGACATGCCGTTACTGTGTAAGACAAACCTTGATTTATAATTCGTGTCTTCTACGTTATTTACAAAATTAATGTTTCTACTTTTCTTTGAATTGTGTTTATTAATGTCTTTGCGTTTGAACTTGGCCATAAATAAAAGGGAAATAAGAATGAAATGTAAAAGGGCTTAACGTCATTGTGAAAATGACGACTCCTTCACTTGCTAGGACATTATCTGACCAAGCTAGCGATCATCTAATGACCAACCTCTGTGCATGGGCTTTAATGGCTGATTTTTTAATGCCCGAGTTGCCCTCCTTAGGCGTGGGAGGCAAAAGGTCTCTGTTTCACTGGGAACCCTACTACATGCTTTTTAATGTAGAAAGCCAATCATCTTTTTTCTATCTGTTGCTCTTGCTTTTATTATTAGAAGATGCCAAGAGGGGTCCGGTTTTATTAGAGATTCCTGTGTGTTAGATTTATGGTCGAGAGGTAAAAAAGTAAAAAGGATAAAAGACAAGATTGTCCAATGCTTCCTTTATCTCTCCGTAAAAGCAAGAAGAACTTCATTAATTTCAGATGTTATTGTTGTCCTAGCTAGAGCTTGTCCTCAAAAGCCTACAAAAATGATTACTGATGGGATCTAAGATCACTGCTCTTGTAATTAGGGTCTCCACTGGTTTACAAGTGATGAACGAAATGGGATGCGGTAGGAACCAAAATAATTTTACCACTTAGTTAGGGTAAATTTAATATTTACCCAGGGCAGAAAGAAATATGAGGCTCGCAGAAGTATCATGTTAGTAAAAATGACAGTGGAAGAAAATCTTAGTTGCTTGTGTCCCATGATAGCGAATGATTCCCTTCCTTCTTTGGTTTGATAGAAATGTTATCATGAGTCCAGCAAATTTAACTAAAGAAATGAGTTTTGGTGTGACAGGGAGATAATGCACGCTATGTGGAAGCCTCAAAAGTTCAAGGCCATATACTTACTGGCTACTCTGTATGTTCTGACTCTGACACTCCCTTCAGCAGCAGCAGTGTATTGGGCATTTGGTGACATGCTTCTCAATCACTCCAATGCCTTTTCTCTTCTCCCAAGATCTCCCTCCAGAGACATGGCTGTCATTTTAATGCTCATCCACCAGGCATGCACATTCATTTTGCTGATACGTATATTCATACACACATACATAAATAAATAAATAACAAAATAGTATTTGTTTCGTGTGTTTGCAGTTTATAACATTTGGGTTTGCCTGCACACCTCTATACTTTGTGTGGGAGAAAGCAATAGGGATGCATGAATGCAAGAGCTTGTGCAAAAGGGCTGCAGCCAGATTGCCTGTGGTTATTCCCATTTGGTTCTTAGCCATTATCTTCCCCTTTTTTGGACCCATCAATTCCACCGTTGGGTCACTCCTGGTTAGCTTCACAGTCTATATCATCCCTGCCCTAGCGTACATGTTCACCTTCAAATCATCTGCTGCAAGAGAGGTACTCTACCTTCTTTACATTCTGCCAAGTAGTACTCCTTTACTATCCATCTCATCGATTCGTACTAAACCTAAACATGGAGAATGCCCAGCTTTTGTCAGACACCATGATGTCAAGGTTTGACTGAACAGAATCAGCGAAAGAATCAAAACTCGTTAATTAATGTCGCCCAAAAGAATCATTAATTAGGGCTAATGGCAATGAGTAAACGGCAAGAAATGCAGATAGTAGCGTGTGGTCACATTCTAGCAGACCAGACCCGGACCTTTCTCCTAATCAGATAATGATATAATTAGGATCATGTTGTCCAAGCCATTGAATGCCATGATACTTTAACATTTAAGCCATTCGAAAATGATATAATTGGCTTGGATAAAGGAACGAGATATGTGCTGCACCACCGAGGCAGAGTATCTAGCCGTACCTGATTCTTCATATCTTGTTTGTACTCTATTAAATTGTCTTATCTTGATGGACCTTTTCTATGCCGTACAGCTACAAAAATACGCGGGACCCTGAGTCCCCAAGAACAGAAAGCTTCTATGCTAGCCCTTATGATCCGATTCATTATTGACCCAGTATTGCAATTTGGCCATTGTGTGACTCTGTTTTTCTGCTTGCAGAATGCAGTGGAGCAACCACCAAAGTACATGGGGAGATGGGTAGGGACATACGTGATGAATTCATTTGTGGTAGTGTGGGTGCTGATTGTTGGGTTTGGATTTGGTGGATGGGCTAGTGTTACAAATTTCGTACACCAAATTGATACTTTTGGGCTCTTCACAAAGTGTTACCAATGCCCACCTCCAACAATGGCGCCATCATTGCCACACCTAAATGCCACGGCAGCTCCTCCACCTCTCCACCACCCACACAACCTTACTCACAGCCCATGATTTTAGCCACTTCGAAGATTGCTAACTCCAAAGTTCTCATAGTCATCTGGATTCCACCCTTTGATCAAGGGCCTTTCCATCTTAATCAGCTTGCTTGGTAGACCATGGACAGAGAGAGGATAAAAAGAATCACAGTGTGGTTGGCTAGTCAAAATTGTCATGTACTCATAAACATACAAATCCCATCCTATTTTCATCATAATTCTGTCTTTATCCTGCTTTAGAGAGTTGTTATGTGTTCTGAGAGGGGGCAAAAAAAAAAAAACAGGTCTGTATGAAATTTTTGAATATGTGTACTTTTAGCTATGAGATGCCGAAATGTTTAGCACCTGTCTTAGTCCAAGATTCTACCTTTAGCCCTTGTCCTCCTTTTCAACGTTATTCTGCAAGAGTCAAGAAATAGTAATTAAAGGTTTTCTCACCTAATTAGAGATCTTAATTTGTGATGATGAATAGTTATCTTATATTGGAAAATCTCAGCATCACATCGTCACTTCGGTAACATGCATGCAATCATGCCCAATAAATGGTGTTTTGGATAAATAAGATCGGAGACAAAATAAAGTCAATTTCATTGATTTAGTGAATCTTTTATTTCATTTTTTATTTTTTGCTTTCTAATTAATACCTCGATTAGTTTTCAGTTTTCACACACCAAACCCAATTATACGACGACGGAGACCGCAATTATGGGTTAAAAAGTGATGTAGATATTGAGTAGCCAAAGATATTGCTATTGCCTTCCAAAGTTTTTTGAAATATTTTCCTGGTTTTTATTTTGTGACCGTAGTAGCTATTTTATGAATTGCATTAGAAAAACAACAAGGCCAGTATTAGAACATACATTTTTTCTTTCTTTTTTCAGTTTTAATGATGGTACAGCAACATATAAAAAAAATATAAATTACTAGATCAATTTAAATTGATATTTTTATTAAAACGAAGTTATTGTATTATTTTTTTAATTTTCAGACTTGATTAAATTAGTTTGATCAGGTCATATATCAATCAAAATAGATTAATCAAGTTTTATTAAATCAATATAGTTTCTAATTTAATTTAAAATTTAATTTGAGTTTATTTTTGGTTCACGGTTTTCAAATTTACCTATCGAATACCAAAACTAAATCAGCCCATCAAGTGAGAATTTAACAGCACATCCTTCTTCAATTTTGGAGATAAACCACTCGAAAGATCCTTTTCATCATCTACTATCGATGCTGCCTTGTCACATTAGCTAGTCCATTCTAAACTTCCATGGCAGTATTTAGTGTCGCCTTCAATTTTTCATCTCATTGCCTCATCAAACCTCTGCTCGCCCCTCCCCCTGTAACAAGACATGGGGGGGTGCTTAGATCGATCGTGAAAATGACATGTCAGGCAACAAAGTCACGACCTGTCACTTTCTATGCAAACTATACCAAGCTCATTCCATGATTATAGCAGCTGACTTGACCTGGTAGAATGCCAACCAGACAAGTCCCTGGTGATTAAAAAGAAGAGAAAGATGGATAAATGACGTCAGGATTGAGGCTACTGTTGCTCAATTTTTTGAGTGAATAAGGCTGCTAGAACTATATGCCATGAAGTGTCTGATGTGGGAATCTAATAAAAATCTGCCACTATTTATAAAGGTTATAATAGCAGAGTCACAGAGTTGCTCGAAGTTCCCTTTGATGACAGACCTCGATCCCTTTATAAGAGCATGCGACCTCCATGAAAAAAAAAGCTTAATGTCTTTCTGCAAAGATTGCTTAGGTTCTTACACGGTTTCCTCCTTTATTCGAAAGACAAGAAGACAATAATGTACGTGAGGGAGACATCCTCTTTGGCTTAGTTTTTGCCTATAAAGTGATTTAAAAATAGTAAATCCAGTCATATTTAGTTTAATTATCAAGTTAAAATGTGTCTTTTGGCCCTCGAATTTAGTTTTTTCTATTTTGAAATACTAACCAAAGACAAGTTAATAATACATAAGAGGAGGACATGAATAAAAACCCGGATAGAATCTCAAGCCCAATGAACGTGAAATATATATATATATATATGTATGTATGTATGTATGAAAAAGGTTTTTCTTTTCCATAGAAACTTTGGTTAATTTAATTATTAGCTGCCGCGTTTAACTACTTTCTTAATAAGCAGAGTAGCCATCTTTAGAGCCAATCACCTAACCCTATTAAGGAGATGATTAAACATATTAAAAACTGAATTAAGTTATACTTATTCATCATCCACTGCCTGAGGCAACGAAAACATGAGGTCAGAAGTTCAGAACCTTTATAAAAACGAATCAAGTAGAGGGATGGTGAAAAGATAACATAGAAAGAAGAGGAAAGATAAGAAAGGTAGAAAATCTTCAAGTCTCAACGTACTGTTTCCTGTCTGTCTTTAACAGTATAATCTTTAACAGTATAACTTATATGCAAACACACCACCCCTAACTTCCAATTGGGTCAATACAAAATGAAATGAACTCCAAATCTGAAAGAGATATGATTGTGATTTTTTTCCATATAATTCATAATTAGATTGAAAAGAGTGAAAAAATAACTGAATTTTTTAGTTCCCTAGAAAGTCAACTTTCTCAATGGATGGAAAAAAAAAGATCTCTAAATCAGAATCTATTTACTGTAAAAATCTTTGTGAAATCCGTTATTCAGTAATTCGTGGCCAGGTAAATGCTAACAAAACTCACCAGGCATTAGGGGTTCTGCAGTAAACTATATTTTTTAGGGATGAAAACTTAGTATTTTCCATCCTTGACAAGTTTTATTCGCACCAAATTTGACTTTTTTTGGGTGGCAATTCATATATTCTGAAGTGCATGATGGCTGGTATATCTGCCTTGGCAAAGAAGAAAACACATCTCAAGAATGTGCAAGCAAAGCTAACAGCCAGCCCACTTAACCCAGAAACTTCATCTCTCAAGGTAAGAATTGATCGGCAGTCTGTTAGGCAAATGTCATGGCAATTATATTCTCCAAATGATATGTTGTTGGGTTTATGGAAACCCAGTCCTCAAGACCTAAAAGCCCAGCAAAGGATTTGAAGACCGAACTTGGGCCCTTCCGAAATCACAACATTGACTTGTTCCAAAAAATCACCAAGCTCAACAAAGAGAATTATGCCTTGCAGTAAGGGAGACCTCCCCGGTGAGGTCCACAATAATTTGTGAGAATGGCCCATAATAAGCCCACCTTAGAGTTTTTTTTACCCTAATGACAACAGTGAATCTTGACCAAGAGAACACCACACGTTACAAAGAAATGAAAGCGAGCACCTCTGGGCATGTATGGTTAGTAATTGACAGCCTCAGCAAACTTTCGTAGTTTTTTGTAGCATGTTCAGCATTTGGAAGGATGCTTCCAGATGCCACTCAAGATTGGTCACCGTATTTATTTCTTGACCAAGAACCAGTGTATTTTGGTCCCCATTCCATCATTACAAGGAAACCAAATGAAGCACAGCAGTAAATGAGCAAATCCCACCACCAACCTCCCTGAATTGGTTCCCATTATAAATCCCATGCCGATGAAGGCAGCTTGGTTGATTTATGCAAAATTAATTCACCGACAGAGAAAAACTTGGTTGCCATTTCTCAGGTGGAGTTGAAGGTTCATTCTTCTTGCCATGAAACAACCCAGCAGGCCAGCACTGCTCCTGCAACCCGTTTTCAATCCCACAAACATAATCTAATGAAAGTAATTAAGCATCATATCTAGGATTAGCGGCTAATCAAAGGAGCAAGTGGGATCTTAAAACGAGTAGACCACCAGTGGAAGGAAGCGTGGAACCACACAAGATGGCACTGCAAAACAGGGAGCTCCCATAATTGGTGAGCTTTGCATTATTCGAGAGCTTTATGGACTGATGTGGTTCAAACTTTCCAAGAGAGAGAGAGGGGAGTAGTCTAAATAGCCCCCCCTTCAAACCTGCAATTTGCGCCCACAAGACCAAATAAAGAACCAATAAAAATCTGAGGGCATCAAAAGTTGGTCATTAAAGAATACATTTCCCTTTCATGGCTCTTGAGAGTCTAAAAAGCAATTCATCAAGCAAGATACAGAGATCAAAAAGCGTCACAATCTGAGGATAAAATAAAAAAGATTAAGATGCCAATAGAGCATTGAATCAAACCAGCATGTATATTCATATATATTGTGTATAAAAACAGTGAGAGATTACAGCTTAGAACAAGATAATTGTTTCCTTCACCAAGATCCAATCCCTCTCTACTGCCCCCTACTACTTAAGACCTATCACCATCATACCGATTTGAAACCTTCTAGCAACTTGAAACCAAACAGACAGACAATCACCACCATTAAAAACCTTAAAACAACATCAAGACACTTGGATAGAGCAAGGAACCCATTAAGCCCAAACACTAGAATGAGTCACCGAGAAAAGACCACCTAAAAGACAACACCACTAAATGCAAAAGCAAAGGTAAAAGAGGTGGAAATAAATCAGTAAAGAGGAAGACTTGATAAAAATCAAGTCTCCTTTTTACTATTTCCACTCCATACCCTAAAATCAACGTCCACTATTAGGACACTCCCTGGCAAAATGGCCAGTACCGCCGCAGTTGTAACACCCTCCTCCACCTCCTCCACCGCCGCTTCCACCACCATACCTTCCACCACCTCCACCGCCACCGCCACCTTGTGGACAGTCCCTGGCCATATGCCCCGACTCCCCGCAACTATAACAACCTCCACCGCCTCCTCCGCCATACCCACCACCACCACCACCACTCCCTCCGTATCCTCCACCACCACCTCCTCTCCGACCGCCGCCATAACCTCCACCCCCATACCCGCCGCTACCACCTCCATATCCTCCACTACCTCCGTAGCCTCCACCTCGTCCTCCCCGGCCGCCGCCTCCGCCTCCATACCCACCACCACCACCACCATATCCACCACTGGATCGGATGCCCTGAACTGGGTTTCCACCAGGAGCAGTGACATTAGCAGCCTTAGTACGGCCATCGTCAGAGTTTTCAATCTCAAACTCAACCTCTTCGCCGTCTCCAAGGCTGCGATACCCTTCAGATTTGATGGAAGATTGGTGAACAAATAGATCATCACCGCCATCATCAGGGGTTATGAAACCAAACCCCTTTTGGTCACTAAACCATTTCACCTTCCCTGTTTGCCTCTGATCGCTCATGGTGTTTTCTTGAAGACGAAAACCCTAATCTTGAAAGAGGGAGAAACAAGAAAGGGTGTGTGGTTTTTGGTTGTGTAGGTTAAGGCTTATTTATACAAGGGGGATACGAGTGACACGTCGGATTCTTGTTTTGAGAATAACAAAGAGACGGCTGTTAGAGGAGATCAAATGGTTGGGGATTTTTGGGTTGATGGATTTGTGACCGTTTGATTAACAATAATCAGAAGAGATAGTAGGGGTAAGTTGGGAATAACGAGTTTATTTCTTAGAGGATTGTCTGTCAAATGTATTTGTTAACGAGTATTCATTGGGGTAGTTTAGGAATGGTACAGGGTTTAGGGTTTAGTTATTATACCCGACTCTGAGTTTGACTTGGAAAAGGACTCTGGTTACTTAATTATCGAGTTAGCTAGTGTGTTTCCTGATCAGTTTAGGTTTTTTAATTCGGAAAAAAAAAAACAACCTCGTTTCAGTTTTTTTTCCCCCTTGAATTCTTGGTCTATCTCGGTCTGGTAAGAGAAGTTAAACCAAATTAAAAATTAATTCACCAAGTTACCTTGAGTGAATTAATTGTTTATTTTATAATTAATATTTTTAGAGTAGGATTTGGGAACACGGTTATAACTCTCAGGCGACCGGTTTGGTTTGAAAAAAGATTTAAGATTCTAAATTGTTGGGTCAATTTAGGTCTGTCAATTTTCTAAAAAATAATGGTCAATCCCATTTCATGTTTTATTTTAAAAAAGTATTTGGTTTTAACTTGAGATTGCAAATTAATTCGTTGGATTACCCGAGTTTGACCAGATAAATATTAAGAAAAATTCAAATTAAAACTTAGTTCAAATTTAGCTTTGATACATGGATTTTTTCTTAATAAATTTACTAAACCGAATCGAGATTGATAACTTGTCGAGAAAGAGAGTAGAATCGAACTTTGTACAGAGAAGTGAAGGAAAAGTGAGGGAGTAATACCCTTTATATGCCTGGGTAAATAAAGAGAGCAACGAAAAATGATTATTTTTCTTGGTTTGTTAGAGAAGCAATTGGATGGTGATGATTATGGTTACTGCGTGTTAGTTATTGAGAAACATTTATCTATATGGATATAATTGGTAGAATAATAAAAAAATTCAAAACATTTCTTTTACGAAAGATAATATTGAGAAGATGAAGAGGAATAGAGGTGAGAAGAATTGATTCCATCCCCTTCCATTAAAAAGTTTCTTCAAAAAAAATTATGTCTTAGATAATTGGTTCATCTATTAATTTTAGCAATTAAATTCATTTTTTCTAACTAAAATAACTGGTAGCTAGTACTATGTTCCTGGTAGGTCAAAATGGTGAGTAACTAATACTTGTAAAAGGTTTTTTTTTTGTGCATTTAGGTACTCTTTGCTGCTTAAGTAATTGTTATTTGTAGAGAAAAAGTTATAATATTTTAGAAAAATACTCTGACAATAAATATGCAATTGAGAATGAAAATTTAAAACCTTCTTCTTTTAAGTACTTAATGTGTATTTATAACCCAATAATTCTTACCTTTAGTGATAAGGAGGACTAAAAAGTTAAATTTTTCTAATAGTGTTTAACATCTTTTATGTGTAAAAGATGAAAAAAATCTCCTGCTCATCAAAATCTTATGATCTAATTTGAAGCCTAACAAAATTCTTAAAGCCGCTTGCACTTGGGCTCAGCACTTGGCTAGGCTCGGGGATACTAGGTCTAGAAGCTCACTAGACTTGTATATATCGAGGCTTAGCGTTTGCTTAAGCCCAAGGACATTGGATCTGACAATTTGTCATACCCTATATGTTAAGACTCGGTGTTTGGTTGATCCCAATGGTATTGGGTCCGACAGCTCACCAAACCTTTATATGCTTGGAATCAATGCTTGACTGAGCCCAAGATTGCTAGGTTTGAAACCTCGCCTCGACCTATATATATCAAGGCTCAATACTCGGTTGAGCCTAAGGATATTGGATCTGGTAACTCGCTTGATCCATGTATGTTTGGGCACAATACCTGGATGAACCTAAGGATGATTGATTATTACCCTTTCTCTAATTCCTTTAAAATAAGGATCCAAGTAAAAAAAAAAAAAGTTGATCTATCAGTAGACTCATAAATCTTTATATATTCAACACATAAAAATCTTTAAAGTTTATCAGTAGTAAATAAGAGTCTTTTTACCTTTTTCATAATATTTGTATGTCTCATACACAATTGTTGGGATTCTTGTGGCTAGGTAGCTCGTCTTTGTTGAAGGAGGTGTCCATTGAGAAATAAAATGGTATTTTGCATTTAATACAATAATTGAGTGGATTTCTAGAGATCTGAGATAACATGAAAGGTCACTCTATCTAACAGTGTGGGTGGGTGATTATTTCATTTATAACCCTAGTCATTCTTGCTCCCAACTTTTCTTTTACTTTTGCTCTTTATAACTTTTGAGAAACGATCTAGTGAAAAAATCTTGAGCCAATCTCGGTCTAATTTGAGAACAAAACTGTCATTTTAGGTTTTTCCCATAGAAAGCTCTTTTCTTCTTCTTCTTTACTTTGAATAAAAAACGGACTAGGAAAAAGTTAGATTAAGGATGTTATTGCCTCTTATGAGGAGTTCTGATTCCAACATAAGATCAAGATAAATAGCAGGGGACAAAGGTCCATCAAATTGGGCCTATAGTCAGAGGGGATGGAGCCCCAACATCCATCCTAGGCGAGAGGGGAGAGTAGTTCTCCTCACATGAGAAATCTTTCTCTCCACTGATGCTAGTAAACTTGAAAGGAGATGAAGGTTGCCTCAAGCCCCTGCGGGCGATGCCTCTGGTACTCTAGGTGTAGAGGACATTGAAGCCCCTAACACTTTAGGGTTATTTAGACTTACTTCCGATGCTTAAATAAATACTTTTTTAAAAGAAAAATGCTATAATATTTTAGAAAAAGACTCTAAAAATAAACATACAAACGAGAATGAAGATTCAAAACCTTCTTCTTTTAATGATTCAATGAGTCTTTATAGATAATGATTCTTACTCTTTGGTGGAGAAGATGACTAAAAAAGTCTTATTTCCTTGATAGGATTAAACATCTCTTAAGTGTCAAAAAGAAAAATAATATAAGCGACACATCAAATGAAAAATATTTGTAACTCTCATAAATCTCGTGATCCAATACAGAGCCTAATAAGATTATTAAAGGCACATGCATTTACGTTCAACACTTGACCAAACTCAAGAATGTTGGGTTTAACAACTCACCACCTCTGTATATATCTAGGGTTAGTGTTTGGTTGAGACAAAAAATACTAGTTTCAGCAGCTCTACTTCTCTCAACGCTTACTGAATTTAAGGATATTAGATGTAGGAGCTCGCTATATCTCATTAGAGCATTTCCTAATCTAATCGCTTAATAAGGATCTGTTTGGAATTATGGTAGCGGTTGTCGTTAAAAGTGTTTTTCGCTTAAAAATATATCAAAATAATGTTTTTTTATTATTTAAAAATTATTTTTAAGATCAGCATATTAAAATGATATGAAAATATAAAAAAATAATTTAATAAAAATAATTTAAATTTTAAAAGAACACAGTTAGAAGTGTGTTCACAAACATGGCTTTAGACGTTGTTTGGTGATGTGGTTGCGGGTGAGGTTCACCGGCAACCACATATACCAGTGTTTGGTAACAGAAAAAAAGTGATTTTTCTTGGTAGCATTTGTGGAATTTGATCACAATTTCAATTATGTTCTTGCTGGGTCCAACCCAGTTAAAAAAATTCAGTTTTTATTTTTATTTTAATTTGTGTTTTATTCAAAAAATTAGAAGAATATCGCTTGATGACGTAATAAAAAATTCAGTTTTTATTGTTGCGTACTTAAGAAATCATGAAAAATATAGTCATTGTTGGATATATTTCGTATGTGATGACATTGCATATAGTTTAATGGAATAATAAAAAAATTGATATAAATATTATTTATTTCATGATGTAATAATATTAGTTAAATCTACAATATTTAAATTAAAAATATTTTTTAATTATTTTATAACCTCAATTTGAAAAGTATTTTTTTAACTAAATACATTAAACTATTTTTTATTTAACCTCAATTTCAATTATAATTTTAATCAAATATATGTTTTTTAAAATCACAGCCACAGTAACAATTTTAATATCGAACACACTCCATAGTGGTGGAATTTTGAGTTTAGATGTGTGCCTGAGAGGGAGAAGACTAGTCAAAGGTGGTCAGTTGACAGTCAAAGCATGTGTTGGATTGGACTTATCAACGAGGTCTTGTCCTTCTATTCCATGAGGCAAGCTTCAAACTTCAATGCATCATGTGGGAAGAAACAGTGTGATTAATTAACTTTACTACCCACAATCCTTTTGCTTCTTTTGATTTTTTGTGGTCATTTTATCCTTTCTTTCTTTCCTAAGTAGAAAAATTAATGCTAGGAATCCAATCATAAACTATTTTCTCATAGAATTAATGATGATCCCTGATATAGCCTCTACTTTTTTCACTCTGCCTTCTTCTGACCCAGGATTTTTTTACCCTTTTTGCTCTAGCAAATCCCGACTCATTTCCATTATTCTAATGGTGGATAGGCGCTGCAAAGATTTGAGAGTTGTAGATTTTAAAATAATGAGAGGCAGAAATTTGCCTGTAAATCTCAAACCCTATCCAGGACCAGGGCAGAGAGTGGTCAATTGTACTATTCAAGAGAGCCAGGCTGGTTAACAGAGCCAGATAGGAGCAGAAGGTTATCAAAAACAACCTTTTCCTTTACTCGGAAAATAAAGGGCTCTCCCGTTCGCAGCCGTGTTCTTTTCAGAGAGGAGTTAAAAGAAGACTAGTGGTAGTGTACTGTTTGGCTCCTCCACCGTCGTAGAATAGTTTATCGATAGTCTATTACAGTGAAAACATGGCACACTGCTTTTTATTTTGATTGTCATTAGTAGGCACTAATAAAATGTGATAAAATCAAGGAGCCTTCGGCTTGAAGATGAGGCTTTTTTTGCAGCACAAATTAACTAGCCCGGTTGAGAATAATTTTTTTTAAAAAAACTTGTCATTTATGTTTTTAAAAATTATAATTTATATTATAAATTTTAATGTGTGAATAATAATTTTATAATTTATTCTATTTTATACTCGTAAAAAATATAAAAACAGTTAAAATATATAATATTACGAAGAGATTTGCAGATATACTGCTTCCTTGTATACGTTTATGATCTTTCTTAGTCTGTACAAGTCTTTCTATTTTATTAATTACTATTATTATTTCAAATACAACATGATATGTAATTATTTAAATCGCAAGAACAAAACAAATTACAGAGCAAGATTTATATTACATTATTTATAGTTTAAAGTTTGTCATGTATTGTTCATAGAAAAACGAATTTAAATCTGTAACTCGAAGCTAAGAGTTACTTTTTAGGCGATGCCAGAAATACTCTAAATGATTTGTTTGTGGTGCCATGAGACGTGATACATAGTTGATATCTATCCAGATTCTTAGCCCTTTTTTTTTTAAAAAAAAAAGGTTCACTCGGTTGCCATTTCTCGAGAGGCTGGCGTTTTCTACCGAGCTTGTAGTTGAAAGAATAAGATACCGAGTTGCTTTGCCTCCATTCGGTCGAAAGCGTTCTGACCGACCCCAGATGGTAATCAATTCCACTTTAATGGTATTTGGTAAAAAAAATGATGGGAAAAGGTGTAGATAAGTCAGGAAATTATACGAAATCTATTCCTTTTTTTTTTGCCGTGGATGGTGAAACAGCAATGGTATAGAGCACACAAGATATACCAAATAGTATTTGGCGACATTACATTATGAGTTTCCCGAATTAATTCATCAGCCCCACATCCTGCTTTGCTTCTACGCAGTCCAATTCATCAAATATTTCAATCAATTGGCATGGCCTCGATTTGGCCTCTTATTGGCCATGATCTATTCCTTCTCTTTTCCTTTCTTCTTTTCCTTTGCCTTTTCTTTTGTTAAAAAAAAAGGTGTCAGCTAGGTCTGTCAAGAGATCAAATCTTAATCTGAATTTGATCGGAATCCGATATAATTAAATGGATATGGTATATAATTTCTATGTTTAGAGTATGATTACAATCCAAACCCATTAACTCATTTATTAAATTGATCAAATTTTAATCTACCTCGATGTAGTCCAATAAAAATCCTGTATGAAATTAATATTGACATGATTTTTAATAAATATAATATCTTAAAAAATAGGTATAGATACGGCACTAGGTCTAGGTCTAGCTTTAGGGTTTATTCTTGTATGAAATAATAATATATTTATTTTTAACAATCACATTATTAAGTCTCGAGATCAATCCTGTAAAAAATAATTTACAACGTCTTGATTCAATCTGAAATTTTTATCCATTCCAAGATTGTTCTTTGTAAATCACTAGGATTTCCTTCCATGTCATTCAAGTTGTGCCTTGAATAAGTATTCTTTTATTTTTTCGATACTTCTTGTTTAATTTAAATTAATCTTGACCTTTAATTTAGGTTTTCCCTGGATAATTTGATTTCTTAATGTTCAGACGTTTTGAATTTTTATTTATTTAAATTAACACGTGAAATATTATCATAACATATTTTCTCATCATGTAGTGGTTGGATTTCACTTTACATCAAATCATGATTTTGAATGTAGTGAATGTTTTTTGAAAAAAAAAGAAAAAAGAAATTGAATGATAAATTTAATAGATATTTAGATACGATGCAAACCTGATACAATCTAAATCAACAATTAAAATATCCATTTTAAATTTACAGGATTCAATTCAATCCGTTTTATTAAACAAATTAGATCCAATCTACTGTAATCCAATTTGAATATATCCCTTTGACAATCTCGGTTTTTAACGGTTGCAAGGACTCAATTGAACCTTAAATAATGAGGTGTTGTCTAGTTTTAAGTAGTGCTTGATATTGTGATAATAGATATTTTTTAAATTATTTTAAAAATTTAAATATATTAAAATAATATATTTTAAAATATATTTTTAATTTTAGTATATTAAATAATTTTAAAATACATAAAAAATATATTAAAAAAACACATGGTTAAACCATAAAAAAAAAAAACATGTTATTGGTTTCGCTTGGGAGGAATATTCATTGTAAAGGCTAAAAGCGAATTGGACTGGAGTCCTCAGAGTGTCGTCCAGTCTTAGATTTGCTTATATGAAAACTGCAGCACCCGACATGTAAATTCGGAAACCAATATCTAGTATTTTCGGCACGGGCCTACGTGACAATATTTGTTTATAAAAATTATATTCTGGCTGAAAAAAGTCAATAAATAAACAAAGAGAGGCAGGTTTAGTGATGAGTTTTTTTATATAATCATAATACAAGAATTCCACTCTTGACTCCTCCACGCCTATTCCATCTCAATGGACTTAGTTTTTTTTTCTAAGCTTTAATTTAATTTAATTAATTCATAGATAAAACTTGATCTATTGATGGATAATACTAGACTAATTACATTTTTTTTCTAATCTTTAATTTAATTTAATTAATTCATAGATAAACCTTGATCTATTGATGTATAATACCAGACTAACTTCCCTATCCAAATTACAAGACACTGCAAGTAGAAAAGAAGTGCCTTAATGGAGTAACACTTAAATAGTATTTGAAATTGTGGTTTTTTTTAAAAAAAATATTTTTGTTTAAAAATATATTAAAATAATATTTTTTATTTTTAATATTAAGTATATCAAAATAATAAAAAAACATTAAAAATTATTAACCTGAAGCAAAAAAATTTTCATTTTTTTTTCATGTCATAAACATTGACCATAGAAGTAGAATAAGACTAACCTCACATTAAGATGGTATTAAAATTTAAAATAATTACACGCTGCTGACTATTGATAATAGGATGATCATAGTCAGTAAGAGTACCGAACATGAATTAAAAAACCCTTTATTTAATCATAAAAATGGAGAGGAAAAGTCATGGAGGGAAGGGGAAGGGGGGTCCCAAATTATGAGACTGACCACAGGTACATAACACCCAGGAGAGCAATGTAAATTCTAATAACAGTGGTTAGAAATGTTATCTGATGCCATTGTAAGAGATCTCGAAGCAGAATTTACTAACATTCATAATGGAATTTGACTATAATATTCAAAAATAAAAAAAATTCCTTACATAATTTATGAGTGGCTTCTCAATGAACTGAAAATTACGATAAATTTAAGTGTATGCCAACCAATAATTCGCCGGTGGTTTTAATATTGGAGCCGGTGCTCAGAGTTGCCACCACCTCTGTCGATCTCTAGCCTTCCACTTGTGTTGTGTTTTTTTTTTTTGTTCGGACTGGACGGAGCAGATCTTGAAGGTGGGTGTTTTTTTATGGACTAATCAGAAATTTCATGTAAGAAACAAAAAGAGAGAAGCATGATTGTTTTTTTTATTGATTTTTTTTAAAATTTTAGTTTAACGTGGATGTTCGGGCTAACTTGTACGCATGTCGATTAATTCCACGGCCCCTGAAATTAACAACCATATAGGTCTCCAGTGGCCATTATATGAGTAACTACAAGACTCCAACCTGAAACAACAGAGGAAACAATTTTTTTGATTCCAAGCTTTTACTACTAAACCACCATCTAAATGATTGTGAGAAGCATGATTATTAAACTCGTAACAGATAAAGAGGCTAATCTCAAGACACTCATGACACAAGGTGTGATTTGAACATGTTTCAAGTTCAATAATAATAATAAAAGTAAAATTTAGCAGATTTAATTTAGTTGTTTTGTAATTTAAATTTGATTAAGTAAGTTCTAGAAAATTAAAAATAAAATAAAATGATATTTCTCTTAATAAAAACAATTCTTAGCGTTAATCGATGATTTATAAATTGATTTGTAAATTGATCTATAATCCTATAACCTATACTCTTTTCCAAATCAATTATTGAGTGATGTCAGACAACTATGAAAAAAAAAAGAAATAAAGAAATCAATTAAACTTGTTCATGGCCCGGCCCTTGAGCAATTATTTTACTAGGCAATTTTCTCAGGCATCAAGACTCAAACCTCGGACCAGCCCATGAGTACTTCTATGACCCGTTAACCTTGTTGCTGCAAAAAAACCTAATTGTTTTTCTTTTCTATTTTTGGGATGAACAACCTAATTGTTTAGCTCGTTAGCATGTCAATGGTAAATTTCAGAGCTTCTAAATTAGGGGAGGCCATCTATTCAAATCAATGGGGATGTGGAGAACGGCTTTACTGTATTTTAAAAGTATATTTTACTTAAAAAAATATTAAATTAATTTTCTAATGTTTTTTTTTATGGTTTTATTGTATTGACATTAAAAAAAATATATAAAAATATTTTAATATATTTTCAAAATTGAAAATATAGTTTTAGTTTACAGTGAAAAACAATACAATAAAAAAGTCAAATTTCTACAACATCAATATGCACTAATCAAATCCCTTGCAACTCCATGCGATCATCTCAAGCTCGGGCTCCCATATTTCCAAATTAACTCAAAAGTTTGCAGGTCCAATCTCATGGATTGTTTAGGTAGTGTCATGTCATTGTCACAATGTATTATTTAGTATTAAACCTTCCATTAAACTTGAACTATCTCCATCGAACAACATAGTACAGGGTACTCCCGTTGAATTTGCTTGTAATAAATCCTTCATGTTTTGTTACATCTTAATGATTAACTTTGACATTGGCCATAGCAAAATGCCATTTAACATCGGAGACTAGTTTCTTTCTGTCAGAATAGGGAAATTTGGTCAAGAAACAGCCTTTCTACAATAATGGATGTCTTTTTGATGAATACTGGTGAAACTTGCTATCAGCCTTACATCATGAACAAATCATAGAGTCCTATTCTCAAATTGGACTGGCAAGCCAGATGCTACTGGCAACAAATTACTTAGCAAATGGAGTATATGTTGCTGAGTTCGAATAGCAGCTATCGCAGCTTTCCGCATGGTTGGATCAGTGGTGGATGTTGAGTACTGGTGGTGTTGGTGGTCCTCAGTAATCGCGGCAGCGGTGATGGTGACACAGTACTTGTTATCAGCTATGGTATCACGGCACTAAGCGGATTCTGGCGCCTGATAATAAACCGTACTAATTTGACATCAGAGTGTCATTCAAGTAAAGAAAAAAGAAAAGCTATCATTCAAGTTTTTGCATGCTAAAATTTGAAGAAGGATGAAATCTCTGCTTTCAAAATTTACCCTGAAGGTTCGATGCCAGGTTATTTGACCTCAGGGCGGAGTTCCTTTCTATGTATGGTGCCGCTAGACAAGCCTCAGTCGACAAGTATACATAGAACAAAATGTAAAACAAGCTATTCAGTAGATGATAATAAGATGATGTTGGTTAACAATTGAAATAGAATGCAAGAAGCTTGTCCTACAGGCATTTAATTAGGTACCTTTCTAAGCAATTAGTTACCGCAGCATCAATGATAACAGTGATACTAATTTACGTGCAGTGTAAGAGAACAAAAACAAGAAAAAGATAAAGAATCTCATCATATTTCCTGAAATAATTATTGAGTTAATGGAATCCTTTCGATCCTCTTGATTGATACAGTTCCAATCTACTCTTTGCTTCCGGCAACAAAGACTCGATTTCGGGCTCTCCTATCAAATGAGCCTGCTTTGTTGACCACTCTAGCACAATAAGGACCTCTTCATTTGCAAGAATCTCACTGTCAGGGCAATGCAATGAAATGAAGCTTAGGAGAATCAAAGAGGGAATTTGAACCATTTGTTCACCGAAGTAAACAAGTTGAATTAGGTGTTTGGCACCTCCTGCGGCAATAATAGCCTTGGAGTGAGTCACACATAGGAAATTATCTGACGACGCGAACTTGTTGAGGGCAATTACTGCCTCCATAGTAACCTCAGGTTCCCTTTCATCCAATAGCTTCACCAATGGCCCAATCATCCTAGTTTCTGTTGCTCTAAAAGTCCTTGACAAGTTGCCAATAGCCTGGACGCATGGTGTGAGGAGGTCCGAGTCTGCTTTCTCAACTACTTTTAGTAATTGGTCGACCACTGCTTTGACCGCAGGGGATGTAGGTTTGAACGAAGAGCGTCTCAAGTCAGAATTTTGTTCAGCTACCGCTGTGATTTCCATCAATGCCATTGCTGAATAGGATTGAACTTCGTCGTGACCTTTCTCTAACAAAACTGCAAAGCATAAAAGCGCTCTGGACTCTGTGATGGTACGGCATATGGCGACATTTCCCCTTGCTAGTTGCCAAAGTGCTCTTGCTGCCATTGCCTTCATCTGTGCTTTTGTAGCAGGATCTTCAAATTCCCTTCCTTTGATGCTAGTCCCGGCCAAAGACACATGGTGATTATGCTGTTGTTTCGGAATATTGTGGTTTCCTTTTGCAAGGTTTGGATGATTATAGTTGGGGTGATGTGTTGAGAGGTTTTGAGTTTGGGTTTGGGTTTGGGTTTGTGTTGGCTGGGTATTACTTAGTGTCTGACTTCTCATTGCCATAGTATTGGTCACCACACTGTGCATCTGGCTAGGATTTTTATTATCCACTGGAGGATGACTTTTTGTTGCTGGTTCATCTTCATCAGGACTAGTACTATTACTGGCCATCACTGCTGAATGAATCGACATATTATGCTTGAGTGCAATTAAGTACTTACTATGTTCTTGGATCGTCTCAAACGCAAGATGACTGACAAGAAACCGAATCGTGTTGTTCTGCGCAAAATGGTCTTGACATTTCGGATGATGTGCAGCCAATTCAGAAACAGCCCAAGCCACCACACACTGAACTTGCATGTGGCCTTCTTTGAGGATTTTCGCAAACACAGTGCAAACCCCAGCATTCACAATCTGTTCGACGCTTTCTGGATCACGCCCTAAAAGCCCAATAGCCCTAGCAGCATTTTCTTGACCTTCCATTTTTCCTTCTTTAGCCAACTTTAACAATGGTGCAACTCCACCTTCCTCGATAATCAACTTTCCATACCTGTCATTATCTCTAGCCAAAGAAACCAATGAAGCTGCAGCATCCGATCTATCTTCTAAGCTCCCCGTAAAAAGTATTGCAACTTGTTCCCATATAAGACACAGAATTGGCTCATTGGCAGCAATAGGAGGCAGGCCTAAATACTCATCATCGCGATCAGCAGCGGAAGCTGATACACGTAAGAGCCAAGAAACATCTCCTATTGAATTCTCTAGCTGCATCGAGATTTTTCGAAATGCGGCAGCAGGGCTGATCGTGAACATTCTTATCATTATGTTGCTGGCGCGGCATTTGACAACAAGAGCGAGGGCCTTGTCAAGCACTTGTTCTGTGCCATCGATGATTCGCCTTGTTGGACGTTCATAAAGATCATTGCTGGCACGAGCGGCTTGGCGTAAAAGCCCTGCTAGCTTCTCTGTTTTGGCTTTGAGTTCTAGACAATCTTGTTTGAAAGTTTGCGCCTCATCTGCCAATTTTGTCACTTGGTCTGCTAATTGTATTGGCCTTGCCAAGATCTCTTTCACAATGTCCGCCATGGCCAAAGCAGACTAGAATCGTAGAATTCTAATCAACCAGCCTTGTTAGAAAATAATCCACAATCAATGAATGTTGGGAGACACAAGGGTCTTGATGAATTGGTTCGCGTGTCCCTAAGACGATCCGATTAGTTGTGGGCACTTTATGGTCTCTATGCTTCGTGACTTTGTTTGTATCCACCTTAGGTGGTGGTGGAGGTGCTAATGGTGGTCGTTGTGGTGGTGACGGTGGTGGTTGGTGAGTTTTGTGAGAGGAAGAGAGGGGAGAAGATGTAATGGTCAAACGTCATTTTCTCGAAGTTACGTTATATATAGGCAGCGAGTTTGGCTGGCAAGGACTTTATAAAGCAATACATGCGACAGTGATACCCCAAGGGCATTGGACCACCCTTGATTTTTTTATTTTTTTAAAGTGAGATAATAATAATAATCTAAATAATAGTAAATAAACTTAATCATCACTAAAGCCCAGCCTTAAACATAAATTAGACAGGGAGAAGCTGGATCATAGTGAAGGTGGCAGTTGTGCTCCCTTGATATTTTGTACTTTCTCCTTCAGTACTCTTCTTCCTTTTCATACAAGTCCAAATAAAATCGCACTAATGCACCTTGTCTTAATTCACCCCCTTCAACAAATAGTTCTAGCTTTGCCACAACAATTAGGAGATAAAAAAAAGAAGCAAACATCAAACCAAGGCATAAATTCGAGAGAGCTATCTTTGTATGTGATTGCCATAAACGAGCTCAGACAATTTAAGGTCTCTGTCCCTCTCAGCTTGTAGAGCTTGGATTTCAAGTTGTGATTTTGAAGGATTAATCAGAGGACAAGGCTTTTCATTTTGGATCACCCTCGATAATGGGCATTGTAATTTATAATTCCAGACTAATCACCTCACCATATACAGAAAGCTGACCATCCAAATTCCAACAAACTAACCAATTACAGTAAAAGGTATATAGAAAATGTTATCTGCAGTAGGGCCTTCCAAATCCTTCTCATTTTAGAGATGTTTTAACGACTTAATGTCCATGAAAATAACATGAAAATCGAAGCAAGAGTAACACAAACATGATCCAGATTTTTTTTATATGTTTTATGGTAATTGAATCTGAGCTAGCTAGGGTTTAGGCAATAAGTGTGGTACTAGAGCTACTGTAATTGGAGTTGACCAGTGGATGTCAAATGTTTGGATTTTTATATAGCAATGTTTCATCCAGAACTTCATTCTGAGCCTCACTAGGAACTATCAGGTTTGAGTCAGTTTTTTCTCTGGAGCCGGATAGTTTTTGCGTTGAACACTTGCGTTTCTGGCTTTTTTTAACTCTTGCTGGATGTGTGGGATTAGAGTTAGGCATCATCATTTGTGATTTTCACTTCTGCAGCCGTAAGGGTTAGGATTGAATCAGATTCCTTTATTTATTTTTATTGGTTTGACTGTCAGTTCGGTTTTCTCGAGCCGACTTGCGCAATCAACATTCTATTTTTGCATTGATAGGCCGAGTTTTGGGAGTATTTTTGGGCAAGGTCTACATTAGATTTTGCAAGAATCAATAACTTCAGGTGTGCGAACTTGTCCTGCCGCTGCAAGGAACAGTGAATCCGGTGAAATGGGTCAAACTTACCTTTGGAGCAGTAGCGGGACTAGGGAGTATAATCTACTTGAGTTCACTGTTTATGATATTTTTTTATATTTATTGAACTTCTTTCATTAAATTTTTTTTTTTGACAATCAGAATCAGAATATGCTTTTCAAATTATTTTTTTTTTTTATCTTCTCTCTCATATCCATTGAATATTTTTTTAATAGATATTGTTTTTCTAAATAACAATATTTTATAAAAATAATATTTGTATCTTCAATTGTATTATTTCACCACTATTTATTTAAAAATAGGTTGAAAACCAAAAATAGCCGTTTACAAAAGCAATCAGAACAGAACTGGCTAAGACACACATGGAAATCATGTACTACTAATAGTCCAAATTCCGAAACCTTTTCTTCCCTGCTTCTGTGCTGTTTATTAGTCTAGCTTCATTATTTCAGCAACAATGGCTAATAATGGTTGCATAGTAAAAGTAGAGCTGATATATTTCCCAAGGCCAACATGTGATATAGACATTGCATCAATGTCCATTGTATTCTATAGCAAAGGTTATTTCTAGGAAGCTGCAGAAATTCTAACGTCTTTTCGACCTACAATTTTCTTTCCTTTTTTCTTTTTTGGTGACTTGTCCTTATCTTTGGCACTAGAAAAAGGTGAAGATGGGAAGAGAGTAGCGTCCTGCTCAATGCTAGACATAGATCTTAGTACATGCAAAAAATCAAAGCCTGGTTACTACAACATATTGGTAGAAACACTATTTTTATGATTTCCATGACCGAAGAAGAAAGAGTGGCCCTGATTTGACAAGGAGGAAACATATGTTTCAACAATTTGTTCAGCTTTAGGTAATCCAGTAAGACCGTGGTCCACCATGCTACCCGTAGGCCAAATTTATTCGTGAAATGCTATGATCGAGTGGGATATTGAATTAAATTTGCCTGCCATCACCAGTTTAGGTTTCTAGGGCCAACTAGCTGTCTGTTCCTACATCAAAAGATATCAGAGTTGGACGCCTTAGTTTGATCCCTTATAAAGAGGGAATGATACAGGAGCATCATCTTTCTCTAGGAGTGGAAATCCTAGGTGCTGATCAGGCCCATAATGGGATGAAATGGTCTACACAAAAAGACCCATTGAATTTTCAATTGAGATATTATGATCCAGTGAAATATAGGATTAAACTGGGTTGCTACCATCAATTTAGACTTTCAAGAGCAATTGACAGATTGTTTCTGTACCTCTTGTTCATTGCCAACGTCAAGATCTAATCAATAGAATCTTAGAATGGGTCATACTCATAGCAATAAATAATTCATGAGAATAATTCATGCAACATCTCCGAAGGCAGGATTTCATTTTTCATGACATGGGAGTTGATTCTTGATTTTCACGTGTCTAGGCAACCTGAGCAGAAATTCATGGTGGAATATCAATAATATTTTCATGAACATTAGAAGAAGAAAAAAGCTATACTTGTTATCAACGTTCAAGATGCTGCAGTTGTCTAATTATTAATTTTTTTGGCGTCAACAATGTGTGGAAGCCGTATCTGTTCATAGCTGAGTTTCAAACAAGCAATCATTACAATACATAAAACGAGTCTTTAAAGCCTTAAAACTTACTCAAGCACATGTTTTTCTCAAGTATTTAATTGCAGGGATGATCAACACTAGAGACTGAAGCATTTTATGCTTCAATAGAAGGACCCGAAAGCTGCCATTAATTGATCTTTCAGTTGTCAGCCATGCAAGTACTAATACAAGTGATAAGACTTAAATTCTATATGAATTTAGTAACAATATATCGAAGGCAATGAAAGTTCACTTTCTTCTAGGAAATATGAGGTTCTTGCTGGTCGAATCTAACTTAATCTAATAAGGTTTTACCCGCTAATTCTCTCTGGGAATATGCAAGATAATTGAAGGTATAATGAATGAGCATAATGACGACAAAATGCACAAACTAGGATTCAATGGGCCACAGCTAGTGCACAAGCTGGCAGAGAAGTTTAAGCACAGGACATACGCCATAATCTTCTCTCCAAGACCGAGCTAGTAGCAGGGTTTTGGCACATACGTTGTTTTACTTAACTGAGCCAGTGATCTTGCCCATAACTTTGCCTGGCACTGTTTATCAACATGGAAGCATAGGCTCTCGCTAGAGTCTAGAATGATTCATTTATCACGAGTTAACGATAAAATCATTTCGCCAGCTATTCAAGGCAGCAGTTAACATCAACTGATGCAAATGGGGCATTTTTTATAACTGGTATATGACATTGTTGAGCTTTCTATAGCAGAAAGAAAAATCCTTAGAAAGGAATTGGCAGCAGATGATCATGAACAAGAGCCACATGTTTGAGATTCTTGAGCACCCTCTTGGGTTGAGGGCCTCTCAAATTATTGCAGGTTCGATGCCATGAGTGGGGTAGAGAGGGGGCTACTGGTTGCTGCAACAAAAAAGATAATAAGTATATGGTTGGAAATTAATATTCTAAGTTTCTTACATTGCTAATTTCAGGCATGCAGACCTTTTCTCTGCTCGTTTCCAACAAGCATCCTTGCAAACTGCAATGAAGATTCCAAGAAGTTGAAGACAAACCAAAAAACAATCATCCAAGATGGACCTCTTTCGTCTTGTACGATTTAGATATGTCGCGTGCACTTAAATTCTACCCATTCCCAGGCAATACTTGCAACAGTTTTTCAATTTCCTGCCAACGCTTTCGAATTTCAAACGTGGACCACGCAGTGGTTAAGACTGTCTTCATGCATGTATTGACGCAACATGCGCCATCAAATCAGGCTAGTGCATAAGCAATAAGAAGTTTTTTTTCTGTTTTTTAATTCATCGGGAGGTTTCAAAGACCGTAATATCAGATTTAATTCATTGAAAAAAAGCCATCGAATACACAACTGTTCTATGCAAGACAAGCACTTGCAATTTTTAACTTAGAGACCCAAATTATCGTGACTTCATCGTTAACTCTTGAGGAAGAATCGTGCTAAATGGGCTCGGGAGTTTTTGAACTCATTTCATTGAGCAGGTAGGGTTCTTTTGGAACTAGCCAATCAATCCCACCCATCATTCCAACCCTTCTATTCGTGAATTTCTGAAGAGATGAAATCATGGAACAGAACTTCAAATCTCTTGCGAACTCAGGTTTACAGCTTGCAGCGTGGATCGGGCCTCCATATTAGGTCTGAAACTAGTATCAACTATTGCAGGCTTAGTAGTAATGGGCTCCTGCTACAAACCTTTCTATATTTGCAGTCTAAGATCTCGCTACTGTGTAGAACACGCATGAATCCACGTTAATAAACAATGATAATAAAGCAAAAATGAATGATTAAACGCACAGAGACAGACAGAGAAAAAGCTAGGTGTCCTAAAAGATGGAGTAAAGCGCCTTTTAACTAATTGAAAGAAGGGGATCTCATCAGGAGTTGACAAGTGTGTGGATTTTTTAAATTTAATTCCACGCCATGACCAGAAATCAAACTCCATTAGTTGTATATAAAAAGACTGATGTTGATGCTAAAAATAAATAAATATTCTTTTTTATCTTTAGCAATTTGGTCAAATTAATAAGCTTTTATATTTGAAGGATCAGATATTCAAGCAACATGGAGGACCTAAAAAAAGCCAACTATTCTTTCCATTTCATTGCCGAAGCCGCGCCAACAGTAACAATGATTTCCGTGCGAGACCATGCCAATATTATTTAGGAAAAACTAGCTGCTATCCCGCCGAAGTTTTTAAAGGATGGCCGAAGAGAGCCTATTTAAGTTCGTCTGTTTTTTTTTTTAAAAAAATAAAAATTATCACCGATTATTCTATACGTATCATGAATTTTTTCAAGAAAATATAGTGGGTAATATGTTGTTGATGCTGAGAATATAACTACTCATCATTTATAATATTTTTTAATTATTGAAAAATCAAGACTATAAAAAAAATTAATATGTTTTAGTATAAAAAAAACCAAAAGAACATCATAAAACCTCCATAACTCTATTTTGCAACCCCAGCATGCAATATAATCAATCTTAAAAGTTAAAGTTAAATTAAATCATATTATAACAATTTTTTTGAATTGTGATATATTTTTTCTGACCCTCTTATGAAATCCTCTCTTTAAGATAAACCGAGTGATACTAGAATTGAATTTTTTTCATGATGAAAACGTTGTTGATGAAAGTTTTTTTCTCCTCCACTTTTTGACTCTCTCTTGTATCTCAAATTTAAAGGATTGAAACATGACATGAATGGAGTTTCATGACTAAATTGTGAATAATAAAAAACACAGGGATCAAAGTGCCAAAAAGTCTCTTTCATTGTTCAATGAACAGTGTGGTGAGCAGTGTTTTATGAATTTGCGCACAATGTTTTAATTTATGCATGGTGGGAGGTTGTTCTATTAATTTAGTTCACAGTGTTAACCCGAGAAGTTTACAGTTTTTTTTCTTTTGTGTTTTCTTATTTATTAAGTTGGAATATTGTTTTTTAAAAGATATTAGTAAGTTTACTTGATTATTATTATGTTTAATATTCTCTATGAATATGAATAGAGAAATTATATATTCTTCATAATATATATATTCTTTTCTACAAATTTATCTTTCAAGTTCTTTACTTTTACTTTACAAATTTATCCTTCTTTATAACTTTCTTTACTGTTTTTATTTATATATAGTTTTCTCTATCGTTTTTATAGTGTGGATCCTACTTTGCTTGGATTTTTTATATATATATATAAAAACCTTCATAATTTATTAGGTTTTTCTGTCTTAATTAAAACCTTGACCAATATATATGCTACATTTAAATTCTTTTAGAATTCTAATTAATATTTTATTTGATCTCTCTTTATACAATTCTTGTTTTGATTATATTTTTGTGGGATCTACATCTATTTGATCGATGGTATGGTAATTGTCACCTCTTTATAGGTTATAAGTTAAGTTACAAATATTTCATTCAATTTCTCGAAGGAAAGGAAATTTAACTGGCAACATGTGATTAGACTTGGCCATCGTCATACTAAAATAGAACTTTGAAAAAAATCTTGATCCCAAAATTTAATCTTGATTCGCAGGTCAAGTGTACAGTTTGTTTCCCCCTCTACATCCTCGGTAAGAATCGACACTCAATTCCAGGTCATTCATAATTCTCATGTGCTAAAAGCATTGCTGTTAGTTAAATTGGAGTTTGAAAAAACTCGGCCTCGAGATTCTTGACTCGCTCAATTTGTATATTCCAATCTCCATTCTCTGCTAGAAACTTGTAGCTAATAGCCAATTCCACGGTCCCCTCTAAGGTCTTGACACCATCTGGTCAGTTTCAGGATTTTATACAGTCTCACAGCGCTCTGTTTTTCTTTTTTCTTTCAGTTCCAATCAGGATATGCTGAATCAACTGTCCTTTTTTGTCGTGTTAAGGCTGGCCAGTCACGCCAAAACCCAAAATAAAAGAAGAGTTGCTTAAAATATTTACTGGCAAATCAATCACATAAATAATTGAACTACCAGTCAAGTAACGAATATATATAAAAGCAAGTCAAGTGAGTCTCAGACGACAGGTGTTGCTGGCATGTCAATGTTATCATGTGGTTGATTGGTCATCTTCGAAGCATAGCATCTTTCACACAAAGCTCACACGTTGCAATGATTCATAATCTGGTGCCCAGAAGTGGCCACCTGCAAGCAACGGAACAGGACAGCGCATGAGAGGAGGAATTGCAACAAAAACATCTTTGCAAATTCAATACCCGAAATGTAATGACAATTGTATCCAGGCGGAGCTAGGTGCATTTTACAGGGGAGGTCAAAATTAATACAATAATATATATTATTAAAAAACTTATTTATTTAAATTAAAAATATTAAATAAAAAAAATTTAAAATGTTTTGCAGGGGCCGGGCCCCTGCTTGCCACCCCCGGTTCTGCCCCTGATTGTAACATTCCTGTTTGATTACCTAGGCTGCCCGAACACCAATGAATCTGTGTTTCGGATAAGATTATTATGGAGTCAGATAAGGCTTCAATTTTGGCCAAAATACTCACCAAAAAGTCTAGTTCAGCTGTCTACTGTGTGCCTGACTATTTTAGTATTGAAAGGTTATCTCTTTGAAACTCTAATAGTGCGCCTGACTGTACTAGGGATCGATGAACTGGGTTTACATCCTCGAACACATGGCTCATATACTAATATCCCATTATTTGATATACTGCTCGAGGGACAAGGGAGATCCATGAGTTCAAATTCATGAAGATAATTCGGAAATCACGGATAAAATATAACTTGAATTCATTCGAATTTGGGTGTATCACGGCATATTTCTATTTTATACCTGCATGTTTTGTTTTCATAATCAGTAGCAAGTAAATTAGATCTGATAAGAAATAATGCATCTAAATATAATAGCTGAATTTGAGTATAGCAAGGTCTTTTTGTTTTTATATTTTAAAAACATTCTTGAAAAAATTTAAATTTTATTTATTTTAAATTAATATTTTTTAGTGCTCATTAATATTAAATTTATTTTTTAAAAAATATTATTTTAATATATTTAAAGTTTATTCTTAATATCAAGAGCTATGCCTCACTGGATACTGTTGTCTCGGAGATTCCAGCATGATCGATTTTGTACAGAAAAGCTCAAATTTCATCCATCATCACCATTTGTAACGTACATGAACAGAATAGGCAACCTTAAAAGGGAGCAAAAAAGTTACCAATAGATATCAAGTTTAGTGATACTCATTTACGTGATGTGCAAAGAATAAAGATAGGATAGGATTCTTACACGATTTTTTTTACTTTAATATATTAAAACTATGAATAAATAAATAAATAGAAAGGATAATGGCTTATCAAATTATAAGCAAAAAGGAACACAAGACATCCACATTAAAGTATATGTCCATTTCTACGAAGTACAGACTAGTTCTGGCTTTTCCCTGTTCTATCTCCTCTGTTTTCATTCAAAAGCATTGACACACAACAATAAGAACAGAGTTTAAGGGTTCAACACCCATTTTCATGCTAGCTTAATCACTAACGTTACAGCCGTACAATATGGAAATATAAATAGGGCAAAAAGAACTACCAACACTGGTCAGTCTCCCAGTTCCTACTGGTATAACTGGACGCAGCTGCCATTGTTGCTGACCTCACTGAAGAAGACCCAAAAGGCCTGCGGTTTCTATACAGATCTCTATCATATCTTTCACGTTTATCAGGGTCCGATAATGTTGAATATGCTGCATGGATTTTGATGAACTCACAGGCTGACATTTCTTTTTTATTCATAGAGACAGCATCAGGGTGGCAAGTTCTTGCTAGTTTTCTATAAGCAGCCTTTATTTCATGGCTAGTAGTATTCATTGGAAGCCCTAGTACTTCATAGAACGAGGAAGTTGTAGCCATTGAGTCAATGCCCACTTTTGGTCTCCTGTCAAAAAGATGCTACGAGTGGATATGAATCGAGGAAGGTTTATTTGAGGTGGTGATCTGGGGAAATGAAGTGGAAGAAGTTGCAAGCATGAAAGGATTGGATTGAGGAATTTTGTGACGGCTAAAATGAGAGGGGATGCGATGGTCTATATAGAGAAGCTATGAGCCTATGAAGATTTAACTAGGTTCTCTGGTTTTCTCCAGTTATGGTTGACTTTTGCTTGCCTTGAAATGCTTATCCATAGGATCCTGTCCTGTGCTGACTCAGCTTGCTGTTTTTATAGATAGGCCTTCCCTTCTACCTTGGTCCCACTTCTTCTTCTTCCTTCACCGCATCAGTGCAGGACTAGCACCTAAAAAAAAGTTCTCCATCGATGCGGGGAAGTTTTGGTTAGTATATTCTGTAGATGATGCATTCTAGCAATAAAAACAGAACAGGATTTACTTTTCAATGCTGGATTTGACTCATCGATTTTCACTTTTAGCTGTGTTTCGTGGAGCCATGGGTTGTCATTTCATACATGTATCTAGCTATGAAAATCAATCATGATTTTTTTTTTGATAAATGTAAATCAAGAAACATAGATAAACAAAGATGCTAATTTGATCATGTAATACATAGTTGATGCTGTGTCCTTTTCTGTCTTCTTGCTGGGAGAAAAGCAATAGACGAACACCAAATCTATGTCATGTCATTGTTCACTATGCACTTTTCTCTTAGTTCAGACAAGAACATGGCCAGCTGGTTATTATTCTGTAATAACACAATATGGTAATGTAATGTAATATTTTTTAAAATATTTTTATTTAAAAATATATTAAAATAATTTTTTAATATTTTTTAATTTTTAATTTTAACACATCAAAATTATCAAAAAATACATAAAAAATCATCAATTTAATACTTTTTTCTTATTAGAAGACAAGCAATGGACAAACACCAAAATCCCATGTGTTCTCATTGTTCAATTAACTTAATATCCACTTTTCTCTTACTTGAGGCAAAAAGATGACTACTTGCCTATTATCGTGATTGTGTTTTTGATAATGTGATACAAAATGTTTTTTAATTAAAAATACTATAAAATAAAATTTTTTTTTAAAGTTAATTTTAATATATCAAAACTTTTGAAAAACATTTTAAAAAATATTAATTTAATATTTTTTCAAGATAAAAACAATTTAAAAAGTGAGTTGAACTGGATTACTAAACACCCAGATAGATTAGCGGTCTTATGATGTTTGGCATTACATTCAGATTCTAAAAATCGAAATTCTCAGCAAGATCAGAGACATGATCTTCATTTAATTGCTGCAATTGATTCAGTTTTTATTACTTTCACTTGACAACAATCCTAGATATCCAGAGGAGTATTAGCTAGCACTCCTGTTTTTTGATAGAGTGGATTAACCAAAAGGCCTAAGGACCAAGTAGAAAGCTCTTAAATGCCCAGACCCCAGCTCAGGAAGGAACAGTTAGCCCAGCTCTGTGCAATCTAAGAGCACAGAAACCATCCCTAAATAGCAGAAAGCTCGGAGAGGCAGAAATAAAGTCTCGAAAGCTTTCATAAAAAGGACTAATCATATAATAAAATCTTACATGCAATGCTTTAACTCCAATGTATATTGCAAGAGCACAATTCTATGCTTCTACATAAGTCCATCAAGCTGTAGAAATTCATTTCAATTACAGAGCTAAAAAGTTTAGTCCAAAATTGAAAATAAAACCATTTTCTACTTGCTTGTCTAATTTTGTAAAGAGATAGTTAGTCTGCCTGCAATCTACCATGTTTTGATATACAAAATAACTTTAAATAGGTTAATTGAGTCAATCAAATCGAATGAATAAAGTTTTAACAGGTTAATTGATTTTTTTTTTGTCAATTCAACTTAAAAATCAACTGGATTATGCTCCCAATCAGGAGTTTTCTGAATCAAGCATAACTACACTCCTGGAACAATGCCGACAAACCTAAATTCATGAAACATAGCGAAATATAATGATCAATTAAAATCATGGAAAAATCATGGCCTCAACTGATTGGTGAGCCCAAGATGTAGCATGATCCCAGACCTGCAAAGCCCAAGTTGAACCAATCCATTCCTGCCAAAAAGACTCGTCGTCTACAAGAACAACTCTCTTCTCTTCTCTGTGAATAGTTATGTTTATGCTAGTTCCATTCTCGCTGCTCTCTAAAATTCTAAACACGGAATGGTAATCAAGAAGAACAAGAGAAAGTGACCCGACACCATCCACCCAAAAAACAAAAACTCCGATAACCCACCTGATTTTGCTCTCCTAGCTTCCCTCTATCCATCTTTTTGTTTTCTACTCGCGTGACGGTCGACCCAGAATTGACTGGACCAATTTTAACTCGACCCGAGAACTGACACGGGTCTTTTTGGCCTGCTCCTCCATGATCATGGCCTCAACTGGTAAGAATCATTTCGACACTTTAACGATACAAATGAAGTTTTGTAACTTTAAGCAAGACCCTTGTAGTGAAAACTGTGCAAGTTAAAATCTTGAGGTTCTTTTGTTATTAATGAACCATAAAGATTGAGACTTTTTGCGAGTTTTAAGGTTGTTTGGTCTGTGAGCTTGGTCGTGGTTGGTTATGCATGCATTATAGTTTCTATCTTATGTGAATAAAACATTATAGGTGGTTTCTTAGGTTCTTCTGCTGTAATTAGTTATAAAGACTTGGCCTTTTTTTGAACGTTAAAGTTCTTATTTAAGGTTTTTTGGTTTATGAGGTTTTGTGTTAATTATGTGTCTTTTGTGAATTGAACACTCTAGGTGGATTCCTAATGGGCAGTTATGCCCTACGGTGCCGAATAGATCAAAGTACATTAATTGGATCGAGGATCTTTTGTCATCTGATATCATTCCAAATAATAACAGCAATGGAGATATTGTGAGAGGTTTTGATATAGGCACTGGAGCTAACTGCATTTACCCTCTGTTTGGCGCCTCTCTTCTTGGATGGACTTTTGTTGGGTCAGGTAGCTTTTTCTTTCCTTTTTGGGTTGTTTGTGGAGCAGTGTTGTTTATAATTTGTTGGATGATATGTTGTGATTTTGGTTGCAGATGTGACTGATGTAGCACTAGAATGGGCAGAGAGAAATGTTAAAAGTAATCAACATATTTCAGAACTAATTGAAATTAGGAAGGTTACAAATTGCAAGGCACCCTTTCTATTGAAGATTCAAAGTGTGGGGAGTCAGTAGATGGAAAAAGCAAAATGGATGGAAGTGGGAGTGTGGTTGAGGAGGCAGAACCCTTGCCCTTATCTTCTTTTGATCTCCCATCGGATGCAAATAAGAAGTATTCTGGGCCACCTGTACTTCTTGGAGTAGTCAGAGATGGTGAGAAGTTTGACTTCTGCATGTGTAATCCCCCATTTTTTGAGACCATGGAGGAAGCAGGACTGAATCCCAAAACTTCTTTTGGCGGGACTCCTGAGGAGATGGTTTGCCCTGGTGGAGAGAAGGCCTTTATCACTGTAGTGTTGAAGGAGTCCTTTCGGTGCTTTCTCGTCAATCACATCTGTTATTATTCATATCCAACTTCTCCACGTACTCTGTTCTGAAACATTGATTTTTATAATTTAATTGTTTAGATTTTAAATTTATTTATATTATTAAAAATTTATATGATTATTAATTTTAGAATTTATAAATTAATTGAGGTATAGAAAAACAAATACAAACATCTACATTAATTTATATATATAAAAAAACATTAGTCTTTATGTTGACATTTTGTTTGAAGGTGGTTTACTTCGATGCTTGGAAGGAAAATAAACCTCAAATTCCTCAACTCAAAGCTTCGTGATGTTGGAGTCACCATAGTAAAGACCACTGAATTTGTCGAAGGGCAAACATGTCGGTGGGGGCTTGCTTGGTCTTTTGTGCCTCCGGTCAGGAAAATAATATCACCTCTTGTGCCTGAGAAGGGTAACATATCTTTCACCCTTGAGGTATGGATATGTCCCTCACACGTTCACTATCCTGTAAATTTGTCCCAAAAGTCATTATTTTTTTGCTCCAACTGTTCGAAGCAACAAGTTTTGCACACGGAGAGGCATGGGCCTTGCTCAAGGTATATTGGTCAGCCACGCTTGTTCTAATCCCCCCTCTTCTGAGTCTGAACTTGTCAAGGCATGCATGCATGCTCCATGAATTTGCATATAGACACAGAAATCCTTTTGTTTATACAGTTTTAGGTTTAACACAACTCTTCCTTCTCTTTTGATGCTATTACTGGTATGCCATGACAGCATTTACCATTTTCTGAAGATAAGTGGAAGCATTGGCTACCAAATGCTTATTTATCGAAGCTTGCAAAATAAATCAGTGCAGTATGTCTCTTAAAATTTAATACTAACACCATGTGATACTTTGGGTTTGTATTAGTGTATCTCAAATGGATTTGTACTGTCTACCAGGGTCTTCAAAGGCAATTCAATGCCTTTCATGTATTACAATCTGTTGAATCCTTTTTCTGCACTGGCAGTGCATCCTGTAAATGAATGCCTCTTCATTTATTGTTGATGTAAGAAACGTGATTCTTGGTTTACTTCTCTGTCTCTACTGTTTATAATATTTCTGTGTCTTTACATGTAGAAAAATCTCTTTTTACTAGATCACTGCCTCAAATGATCAGTGCAAAACAATCCTGAGGAATGAAGCAAAGCATCCTGATGGAGCTGCCACTTGCAACCCTTTGGAGTAGGCATCCAACAGTTCAAGTTATTTGCACTCTCCTTCAAATAACTTATTTTTTCGCATTTCGGTATGCTCGGCTGGCTTGAATAGAAAAGGCTTATATTATTGAAATCTATATGACTGTGTTATGTTTTGGCAGGTGTTTCAGCAAATCCCAGGTGCCCTTTTGGTGAAAGCATCATTACAGCATAGAGATAACCCAGTTCCAGGTTCCAGCATAGAGATATACTCTTTTTGTCTCTTTCTGTCATATATACAGCCATGGATGAGAGAAGTGATCTCGCTAATTTGAATATATTTACGAAAGAAATTAGCTGCAGATCCTACTTCTGTATTTTGTTAAATTGGTGTTTGCTGGATCAAAGTTTTTATGACTGACATGTGGAGTTCTTGGGCTATTTTTGGCACATTGATAATCCAACAATCGGAGGAAAATCTGTGACACAAGTTTCATATAGAAAAGGCCACTCTCTGCTGAATTTGGTCAATTTCAGCCATGTATAATCATTTAGAGATTTCATGAACTCGGTACCTCAGGTATGTTTTCTTGATAGGTTACCACCATGAAATTTTTAAGATAGGATGCTTAATGGTGAAAGCTAGTTCTATCTCTATAGTTGATAGGCTCACACAACATATGGCCTATGAACTACTAGATAAACAGGAACTAACCTTTTTCATAATGCATCCAATCCTTAATAATTTCAATGGTGGTAGCCTATTGAGAGGAACTGCGAAACATATGAGGTGCAAGTTCATCAAATCTCTACAAACTCGCGCATGGCTGAATCTAGACCGAAATTAGTTGAGACATGAGACTTTCCTTTTTTCTTGCAAAACTTGTGTCAAAGCTTTCTCTAATTGTTGGATTCTCAATGAGAATACTCCTGCAAAAATAATCCTTATAATACCAACTTAGAAAAATCAAAACAGCAATTTTTTGCAGGAGTATTCTCATTGATAATCCAACGACTGGAGGAAACTTTGAGATGCAAATTTTGCAGAGAAAAGCCCACGCTTAACTGAATTGCACCTGATTCAGCCCTGAACAAGTTTTTAGGGATGTGATGAAGTCAGACCTTATATATGGTGTCTTGATAGGTTTCCACCATGAAAAAGGTGAATGTTAGTTTCTACCTGTCTAGTCAGAGGTTGAAACAACTGATTGTACACCGTAGGCTTAAACGGTGATAAGCTTTTACTGAGTTGTGATGTGGTGTTGGTATGCACATTATTTTCCTTGTAGTGTCTGAATCCCAGGATTTCTTTGTTATTTTCAAACTTCTATCATCATCAATTTGCTATGCTGGCCTGTCCTCTCTCCCATTATAAAATGATTTTGACATTAGGCAAATCGTCTATGCTAGAAGCGGTGTGCATTCATGAAAAGTTTTCTTACAGTTTCAGTTTGAATAAGAACTGGTGGCGATAGCAAGTGGACCAAACCTGCTTAACATGTCAACCAACAACACCTTGTAGGGTAAAGTGGTGGTTTCTGTAATAGCTTGTTTGCCTTTTCGATTTGAAAACTCTTTAAATTTCATCATTTTACAATGTAGTTTTCTACATGTGAAGTTGTGATTGGGCAATAACAGTGACAATCCAGCTCCATCCATCACATTACAAGTATCAGCATATTCCCAGAGCGGGCAGGCCTTCAAAGGTAAGAGAGCAAGGTTAGAAAGAACAAAAAGGAATAAGTGTGCCAACCACAACCATATACACAAACCCTTTATACATCATAAACAAATAATTTAGCATACGTGTAGACAAACGAACAGTTTACCCCATTAAGGACAATGGAGCAAATTTCATCCACCCAGAAATTAATTACAAGAGATGATGACTCGTAATAAAACTCTAAAAAATGGAACAAGAACTCAAGAAAAATAGAGAAATTTTAAGCCTTCCCTACAACCCTTGCCCGTGTCAATCCAACACATGCATCAACAAAATCCTCATCAATAAAATCTGTGGAGAAGATCTGCAACTTATCAGCACATCCCTTTGAGAAACACTGTGTTATGAACAACCTAGCATATCCATGAATCCGGTTGGTCACAGGTTTAACACATACAATTGGGTTATCTGCTTGTGGTGTAACAGTATTCTCCACTCTGTAAAAGTATTTCCTTGACGAAACCGGTGGCTGTTCACCCAAATACTTCATGTTGCTTTGAAATTTTGTTAATGGCAAATCTGTGTCAATCCAATTATCTGTCAAATAACCGGCACTCCACAACGGGCTTCCATGTTTCGGAGCTGGTGATTTCCTTGGCTTCCATACACAGATTACCCTCTTCGGTAACAATTCCGCAATTGTTTTGCCAAAAACACTATCGTCCTGATGGATCAGGTATTCTCCAAGCTGTTCCTTCAAGTACTTGTCAAACTCTGGAGGATCCTCATGGCCAAACTCTGTCCTGATCTCAAGAATTACCATCTCTGACTCAGTTTCTAACAAGAATTTCTTGAGGTCTCGAATAACAACATCAACACTATATGTTGTCAGGATTCCATGGCAGACCCGACGGTCTTCCTGAACCCGAATATCAAAAACTCTGGTGCCTACACAAAGCTGACGGTAGATGGACAAAGACTGACATTGAGCGAAAGGACGAGTGATCAATGGGATGCCAATCCTATTAGAAGCAGAATCATGGGTTCCAGGCCATACAATTTGGTTTATGTGAAGTTTCTCAGGGTTGAACCCAGCCATCCAATTCTTCCTGTCTGATGGACGATAATCAGAACCTGGATATGTTTCTCCAGAGCTTTCCTCAAGATCAACCAAAACCTTCTTCTCAGTTAAGATTTCTTTACGCCTTTCAATCTGTTTAGAGATCTGAGAACCCATTTTTCTATGTCAGAGATGATGATGAAGAAGAAGAATGTTGAGTTCTTCCTCTTCTTTTCTTTTTCTTGTTGTAGGCACGGCAGGCTTTATTGCACAGGAAAAGAATTGGTTTGTGGGTTTTATTGCGCAGCATTGTAACGTCAATTGGATGTAATTATCATCCAGTTAAGACTTCTGGAAATATAAAAACAGATTAGGAAGATTATTTATTTGCTTCCACTGAATTTTTCTCAACAATCTTGATTATGACAATGACATGCTTTTTTTCTTTAATTTAGGTGGTTGCTTCGCTTGCATTATTGGTGTGGAGTTATAATCGAGATAATATTTCCTTGGTTGGTCCACCTGTGTTGCCTTCAAATTTGTTCTTGATGTTTGTTGGTTCTGCACAACTTTTCCCCCTCCTCTACACAAAATCTGTTCTAATTCCACCAGGATAATAGAGGTTTTGCCCTTGATAAGCTACCACATGGCAGCAAAAACCACAGTTCCTTGTACCAGGCTCAATCATCCATATACACCTTATCAAGTATGGTTTAACCACTAAACGTGATTAGGGGTTTAATCATGTCCATAATTTAAGGTAATTGTCCTCTTCCATGAACTTTATTGAAGATGAAAGGAGTGGGCCATCTCTTAATTAAAAATCATGGATCATGCTCTTCCCTGTTAATCAATCAATAATTATTTTCTTCGCATTGATGGTGCTATGTAGTAACCTCATCAATGATGTCCTTTCCAAGGTATATTTCCATCCTTATCTTCTCATAGGCCAGGAAACTCTTTCATTCAAGAGATCAGGCAATCAGATAACTACAAACAACAGATTCAAATAAAACGAAATAAATAAAAAACAATTGATAAAGGAATAAAAAATAAAACATGCTATGCACGAAAAAAGTCAAAAACAGATACCAGCTCCATAGCCCACATGGTAATACAACTAAACGAGTTGAAAGGCATCCTTGAGATAAGTGGAAAGGAACTAGAAAGAGATTTTATATGAAAGTATTAGCAAGTCATCTGGAACTTGATAGGAGACAGACTAGGTCCTCCCTCCTACCTTGCTAGAAAATTGCTATCTCTTGTCTGAATAGAGATGCGGAACATGAGAATACGAGGACCAAAGACATGCAACTTCCATTGAATCATGTTACTGCTGGTATAAAGTGTAAGAACCATAGATTCACAGACTTCATAGGAATCCAAAGCATTGCAAGATAGATGTAATTCTAAGAAATCAAGGAAGGTAATTGGTCAGTGTTTGAAGCAATGACAAGCTTATAGCTTAAATTATCAACAACATAATTATTAAATAGGCGGAATATCTACCTCCTCTTCCATCTTCGGAGTCTATTTCACTGACTTAACTTCTGCAGTTCCTTTGAAAATCAATTCATGAATATGGATGAATGAACTTGCCAGAAAACACAACAGAACAACACAACAGTGCCCATCTCATTAACATGGAGAAAATACCAACTAATTAAGAAGGTAAGAAAATGAAAAGGCAAGCTAGTGTTTGGCAAGGTAATCGAATGCCTTTGCGTGATAAGAGCTGAAGAGAAGAGACTGCTTGTGTGATCTGGGATTGATTGGAGATGTTGATGAAGGGTTGGGTTATGCAAGGAAGGTTATCGGCGATGTGTCGTTTGGTGGGATTGGAGTGAAGTTTTGAGAGACTGGAGGGTTTTGGTGGAGGGAGAGAGGGCAATGAAAAGAGAAGGAACCGTGTGAGGGTGAGCAAACGACGTGTCATTTTTTTTTTGATTAGCGTGGGATATCTGGGCCAACTTGCGTGCACCACGATTATTCCCCACAGCCCACTAAATATCCTGCAAGCCCAGTGAGCAGGTAAAGCACCGCGGGGATGACAGACATACACATAAAGAATCGAACTTAGAACGAGAGCAAAGCAAGCCTCACGGTTGACCGCTGAGCTCAACCCTCAAGTGCAACGACGTGTCATTCTTCATTGACGGGGAGATGGTTGTGGTGCTCGTGCTTTGGGTCCGGTTAGGGTGGCATCGTTGGTGGGTGAACAGTGGGCAAAAGGATTTAAAGGGTTGTTTGGAACTGTGACAGAGATAATAGTTGAAAATAATTTTTATTTATAAATATATTAAAATAAAAATTTTATTTTTAATATTAGTATGATTTTTTTAATTTAAAAAGAAATTAAAATTTCTAAATTTTTTTTTACACCGTATTCTTAAACAACCATTCAAAGACTTTGGTGGCCCAGGCTATTACACGGGTAGTATTTTTTTAATTTTACTCACTCGTGCCTAAATTCCACCAACTTCTGCATTTGATGTCTGGCTTCACATTATCACACGCAAACATCTGTGGGTTTATGTCAGGGTGCACGCAAATAGAACAAGCCATATGCATGCTTGGTAGGTGATGACAGTCGTTACTTGTGGCATTATATATCTATTCTGGTGAAACTTGCTTGCCTTTCTGCAGACACAATTCATTGTTAGCATGTGTTAGCAACTTGCAATTTATATCTTAATGAACTACTTGTAGAGTAATGCACTGCTTTCGGTTCTAGCTTGTTCGGTGATTACAGTGATGAAGAAATTGGCTCCATTTTTTGTATTTTGCTCGCTTTTCAACTTGGTTTTGGTATTGTGTTGTGTGATTAACAGGTCTAAAACCCAATACTTCGGCTTTATCATTAGATGCCCTTTTCTTGTCTTAAAGCATCTAATGAATGATAAAGCCAAAAGATCGGCTTTTACACCTAGTCAAACTGGACTGGAGACACTTACACGTTGCTTAGGCCATCACAATAGGAAGACCAGCTCCATGATCAAAACTTGACTTGCATGTTATCAGGCATGAAAAAAGAATATGAAAAACAGACGATCATGAATTACTTACACCAGCAATCACAAGCATTATAAAAACAGTTATAGCCAAAATACTTGGAACATTCATACTCAGTTTATGCACAGAATGACAAAAGCAAACCAGATATTTGAAAGCACATCTTACTTCGCTCCATTTTATGAGGCTTTTTTATCATCACGGCTTTGTTCTGGACTCCATCTCGTGATTGTGCACTCCTCAATAGAGTATCTCTCCAAACAAGATGGAGAGATAGCACCGTGACCATTTTTGTCAACATTTAGAATTAACAACGTTTTTGCAACACTTCCACAAAGTCTAATAGTGCAGTGGAAATCAGACCACACCCTCAATCTCCCAGTATCCCCTTCTGATAAAACAATCACAGCATATTCTGAATGTACCAAAGATGGATGATGCCGGTAAGCAACGAAATCCACGCCATACTGTAATCCTGGCCTGAGAACCCAATTTTTCATACGAAGATGAGAATACGCCTTATAAAAATCCGGGAATTTTTCCTTTTTCAATTTCATATACAACCACAAATCTAAATCATTTTTAACAAAATTATCTTCACCAGCAATCTTTAAACATTTTAAAGAATAACACAAATAAAATGCTTCCTCCAAACCCAACTGAAACCATTGCTTTTCTTTCTCAGCTGTGATAATGGGTTTACCGAAACATGCCCGTGTGAGAAGCTCAGTCTGTTCTGTTTCCACTGCAAGAAGCACACTACAACCTGAGAGTGACGCACATGCATTTGACTGAAGAAGAGAAGATTGAAGCTGTGAGACTATTTCTGACATGGGATCTGCTAGTGCTTTAGCTTCTGCTCCTTTTCCTTTCCATCTTGGCCCCATTTTTTTAAGTATCCTTTAAAAATCTGAACAATGAAATAGATATATAAGCTTTAAGAACCAAGGGACAAAATAAGGTTTGAGGATTTTCTCACTTATCAAAAAGAAGAATTTTCCGGAAAATTCACCAGAACTGCTAGGAAGAAAAAGAGAGGAATGGTTGCGGCCAAGGAAACCTTAGGTTTTTCTTTCTCGGTGCTCATCAAATTGAGAAAGCTCGGCTACTTTTAAAGTGTTTCAGAGTTCAAAGGACTGTTTTACCCTGAACTGACGGTCAATTATTAAAGCATACTATTCCAAGAGTACAAATTTCTCTTGGACATTATACCAAACACTTTATAAGCACTAACATGGCCACCACAGTGTACGTACATATGAATGAAATTATTGAAATTTGAATCCATTTGGGTAAAAAAGTACCGGGTCTTTTTAATCCACTTAATTGCAGATGAATATGAAACCATTGCCTAATTTAAGAGACTTCAAATATGAGCTTTGTTGTATAAGGTAAGCTAGTGTCTGACGAGGTAAGTGAATGCCTTCGTGTGATAAAAGCTGATGAGAAGGGACTGCTTGTGTGAGCTGGAATTGATTGGTGATGTTGATGATGGGTTGGGTTCTGCAAGTAAAGTTTTTGGTAATGTGCTGTCTAGTGGGATTTGGGTTTAGTTTTGAGAGACTAGAGAGTCTTGGTGGAGGAGGGAGAGAGGGCATTGAAGAGATAAGAAACCATGTAAGGGTGAGCAAACGATGCTTTCATTCTTCATTGATGGTGGTTAAGGTGGTGGTGGTGTTGAAGCTTTGGGTCTAGTGAGGTTGGCATTGTAGATGGTTAGGGATGACAATGAATACCCACAGGTCAGGTTTTGGTACTATCCATATTTGAAATTGACAATACTATTCATACCCGATCCAAAACCTAACATACATGGATTTTAGAAACTCAAACCGAACCCCATCGGGTCTTGAGTATATATCATACAATGCAATGATGCAAATATATATCATACATTCATTCCAACAAAGGAAATAAAATTCTTACTATCACAATATCAATCCATGCCAAGCTTAAAAACAAACATCCCAAAACCTAAAATCATCTATTTATTATTACAAGTGACTTGCTGCCTTGAGCTGGAGACCAACTAATTTATGTTCCTCTGCTTCTCACAACTTTCTTCTTGACTTTTATCAAAAGTGATAAAAAAGCAAGCTTTAAATGAAATGGAAACGGTTAGCAACAACTCCCTTATTCATGTAAATAAAATAATGTTTAAAATTACAATCCTTCGTACAAACTCGATTTAACCTACTCCTCTAGTTCTCCATATTAGGCTCTACAACTCATTTTATTCCATACAAGCTTTTTGAAATCTTTCTTCTCTCTGTCCTTTAAGCTATATAATGTCATCTAAAGTTGATATTCCTAAAGTTGAAACAAAAGCTGTTGCTAAAGGAACAGCACCTCTAAAAGGAGCTTATACCCATGAAAAGGTTGAATACAAGGGGCTTGTTATATTTGACTTCGTTTTGAGGCTAGGTGCTGTAATAGCAGCTCTACCTGCCACTGCCACAATGGGAACTAGCGATCAGACCCTTCCCTTCACCCAGTTCTTCCAATTTCAAGCCAGTTATGATGATCTTCCCACTTCTCAGTAAGCCAATCTTTTATTGATCGTTAGTTAATACCAGGGTTAATATCTGCTTACCAGTTTTAGATACTTAGATACCACATTGCAGTTTTTACCATAGATTTCTTGTCACACAGTATTGAAGCATTGAATTCAGATCATAGAAACCATCTTCTGCACTAACTGAGGAATTATTGATTACTGCAGGTTCTTTGTGATTACAATGGCAATAATTTCTTGTCACACATAACTTAATAGGGGTGGTTCATGAGTCTCGTGACACATGCAAGTGACTTAGTTTGAGTCTCTATCATCTAAGGCTTTAGCTGTTCATTTTTCCTATATATTGAAGCTATGAGCTGTTACACCGAAGACACATAAATAAATGGCTCAGAAGTTTTTAGCTTTTTCTCCAACATTTTCTAGTGACCAAAACAGATCAGATTCACCCTCCGCACACCCAGATGGAAACAAAAAAATCACACCATAACTTGAAAAACGTTACATTTTTTCAGAAACTCCGACTCTTGGCCTCAAAATTACAAGACCTAATCCGAGCTATTGATTCCTTATTTTCTCAGCAAATCGTAAAACCAAATCTGACCTTCTATACTTTAGCATCTCCAGAAAAATAATTAAGAACAGAATCAATTCTCAGGTACCATAACACGTTAAAATCGAACAAAAAAATAAAAAGAAAAATTAGAAACACATAAATCTCAGCAGATCGAATAAAAAAAACAATAGTATCTCTTTTCAGTATAACAAAAAAAATCTAGAAAAATATAAATGGATGACACTTACTAGCTAGAAGTTGCTGCCTTGCTGGAGCTAGGAAGGGCGGGCTGCTGGAACTGCTGCTGCCGGCTGGAAAGAGTGAGAGAAAGAGAGCGAACTGAAGCGAGAGGTCTAACGGCTGAGAAAGAGATTTCACCGTTACTTTTCTCTATATATACTATGGCATTATTTTTTAAATTATTATATATTTTATTTAAAATAATTTATAAAATATTTTTTTTTAATTTTTAATTTTTTTTATACCTAGTCTCTTTCTTTTTTAAAAAAAAATGATTTATAAAATTTAATTTTTTTTAATTTTATCTTCTTTTAACATTTTTATATATTAAATTTAATCATTATTCTTTTAATAAAATTAAAAAAAATTAAAATATTAATAAGTTTTTTTAACTTATTTTTTCATGATATAGCTATAGAATAAAAAATATTTTTTAATTTATTTTTTATAATATTATCAATCATAAAAAAAATTATTTTTTATAAAAATAACTTTTAAAAAATATTTTCTAATAAACAAATGAATTATATACACTATCAAAGTTTTGACCTCTTCGTGTTTTGAAATAAAATTGAATAGATTCTTTTTTTTTTTTTTTATCTACTAAAGTTATATTTTGTATAAATTTTTTTAATTTTATCTTTTAAAATTTGATTTGATGTTATTTTTATATCACCTTTAATTTTTAATTTTTAATTTTCTATTGTTATTTATTTTTTTCTTATACTTTTTAATTGAAATTTTTATTTATCAGATTTAATTCATACTTTTTTAATTATTATTTATTTTATTTAGAATATTTATGAAATTGATTTGTTTTTAATTTCATCATCTTTTATTTTTTATATAAGTTAAATGTGATATTTTTTTATTTAAAATAATTTATAAAAATAAATTTGTTTTTTCAATTTTATCCTCTTTCAGTATTTTTAAATGTCAAATTTAATTCATATCCTTTTAATAAACTTAAAAAAAATTCAAAAATTAAAAAGTTTTTTTTCAGTTTTTTTTCATAATATAGTTAAATATTAAAAAATATTTTTAATTTGTTTTGCATTACACAACCAAATATAAAAAATAAATTTATTTTCTATAAAAATTATTTTAAAAAAATAATTCTCAATAAACTATAAAAGTTTCTACCTCGTGCCTCGTGCTTTGAAATAAAACTACGTGGATTCTTTTCGTCCCTCCCCCCCTTTTTAATATATAAAGTTGTTTTGGGCTTGAAGCCCTATATCTCATTTGTAAAATTGTATCTTGATCAGCCCTGTAATCATGGGCCATTATTGTTGCTCGACAGAAAAGGAAAAGAAGAGAAAAATATTTGCCCTTAGTGAGAGGGGAGAGTATAAAAAGGGGTTACGGGAGGTGAAGAAAAGGATAGCATCCCCGCGCTCCAATTCTCAACCTGACAACTCTTATCTCCTTCACTTCTCTTCTACTGCTAATTAGAAGACACAGCTACTAAGCTTCTAAGCAGTTACTCTTTTAGTACAAGAATACACAGTGTCTTGAAATCCTATGTTAAAAGAAACAAAGAAAAGTTTTGTTTTCTTCCTTTAAGGACTCGGAACTTTCCTTATACACAGCATCCAACGCAGGTAAGTTTTGTTTCTTTTATGTTTCGTTTCAATGGCCGTTGCTTTCATTTCTTCCCAGAAACCCTGATAAAACATTCTTGAGACCTGATTTTTTTCATGGGGTTTTCTGCTTGTGATGTTTTAAATTGAATTAGATATCCATGGTTTTACTTGCCTTGATTGGTTACAGTGAATTTTTCTTCTGATTATTGATTCTTTGTAGTGTTTATTGGTGTCATGTTGTATTTTACTATTAAAGGTGCCTTTATTTTGATTCATTTATTGCCATTGAGTTGGTTTTGATTGACGGAATTTTTCTTTGTAGGGAATAAAAAGAGTTGTTTTGTGATTATATGTCAGTCTCTCCATTCAATGGTTTCGTATTTGATTTTGTTGGAACTTTGATTTGCAGGTAAAGATTGTTGAAAATGGAAAATGGAATTGATAGAGTTGTCGATGCGACGCAATTAGAAAATAACATCAATGTTAACACTGAAGTTTCAAGGGATAAGGTGGAGGATAAATGTGAGGTTTTGGGTGGCGCGGTGGAGGGAAAAAATGAGTTGTTGAGGGATGAGGTAGAGGAGAAGGTTGCGGTGGCGTCCAGTGAATCGAAGGATTTGGAAGATGAGGTTTTTGTGGAGGCACTTGAGTCACCCGAGAAATTGCATGAAGAGGGAGTGAAGTTTGAGTCAGATGGCGGTGTTGAGAGTGTTGGTGACTCGAGTTTGGTGGTTGGGAATGCAAATTTGGATGTGGGAAATGAAATGGAGAAATTTGAGGCACATGAGTCAGAAGGTGGTGATTCTGGTTCAGTAGTTGTCATTGAGAAATCAGATGTAGGAAGTCTGATGGACAAATTTGAAGAGCCGGTTTTTGTTCCTGCTGAGCCTGGGAATCCTGAGGGGTCGACTGAGGTGGTTGGTGGAGAGAAGGTGGTGGATTCGGTAGGTGGAGAGAGTGTCCGTGAGATTGACGAGGGAGGGACTGTTGTGGAAGTGGAGGGCAGTGTGTTGAATGGAGGGGAGGTTGTTTCTGAGATTGTTGGTGATGGAGGAATAGAGGCTTTGATGGGTGAGGATGTGGTGAATGCTATGCAGAAAATTGAATCAAGTGAGGGGATTCTCCCTGAGGATAGTAAGAGAGAGGAAAACAAAGAGGATGGCTCAGTTGAGCTTCAAGACAGAAAAGTTGAAGGACTTCATGAGAATCCGGTGAAAGTTGATACAGAAGATCAGGATGACAAAAGTGGGGAATTGATAGGGGATTCAGCTGGCCTTGATTCGGAGGATGGGATTCACAAGGGTGGGCATCCAAAGGGCATTTCAGCAACTGTTGATACAGAAAACGGGGATACCAGCAATGGAGACTTGAAAGATACTATAGCTTCAGTGGATCCAGAGCATCATGAGGAAACTCCTGAACTGACAGCTACTTCAGCTGTCCCACATGCAGCCCTGGAAGAATCAACGGTGGTAGCGGAAACCGGAAGCTTAAATTCTTTAGATAAGTTTGTGAATGAGAAAAATGAAGACATTCAGGCAGATACTGCTAATTTGAGAGCAGAGGATAACAAGGATTCTGAACCAGAGCATGCTGCTGAAAAAGGTAATTATGCTGGCCAGAACAATATTGTGTCTGGGCACCCTGAAAGGATTGCAGAAACATATCCAGAGAAGCAAAACACTCCAGTAAATAAAGAAGGTGAAAGGCACCCTGAACCTAAGCTTGCCTCTTTATCTGGAAAATCTTTGCGTCCTCCTTCCCATTCCCATCCAGCTGGCCTTGGGCGTGCTGCCCCACTCCTGGAACCTGCAACTAGGGCAATGCAGCAGTTGCGTGCTAATGGAGCCATGTCTCATATGCGTCCTCAACAGCTTGATGACCCTACTAATGGGGAGTCAGAGGAGCATGATGAGACTCATGAAAAACTCAAGATGATTAGGGTGAAATTTTTGCGGCTAGTGCATAGGCTTGGATTGGCTCCCAATGAAACTGTTGTGGCACAGGTTTTATACAGATTGGGAATTGTTGAGCAGCTGCGAGGGAGAAATCGGGGTCGCATTGGCACCTTAAGTTTTGATCCTGCAAGTGCCATGGCAGGACAGCTTGAGGCAGATGGGCAGGAACCCCTTGATTTCTCCTGCACAATTATGGTTCTTGGAAAGACTGGAGTTGGAAAAAGTGCCACTATCAATTCAATATTTGATGAAGCAAAGCTCCCCACCAATGCTTTTCAATCTGGTACAAAAATGGTTCAGGATGTTGTGGGAACTGTTCAGGGGATCAAGTTACGGGTCATTGACACACCAGGCCTCCTTCCTTCCGGGTCTGACCAGCGACAGAATGAGAAAATCCTTCTCTCAGTGAAAAACTTTATCAAGAAAACTCCTCCAGATATTGTGTTGTATTTTGATAGGTTGGACATGCAGAGCAAGGATTTTGGTGATCTGCCCCTGTTGCGAACCATCACCAAGATATTTGGTCCATCTATATGGCAAAATGCAATTGTTGTCCTCAGTCATGCGGCTTCTGCTCCACCTGATAGTCCACAAGGTACCGTTTCAAGTTATGAAATGTCTGTAACTCAACGTTCTCATGTTGTTCAACAAACAATTCGTCAGGCAGCAGGTGATATGTGGCTTGTAAATCCCGTTTCATTAGTTGAGAATCACTCTGCGTGTAGAAGAAATAGGGCAGGGCATAGAGTGTTGCCTAATGGTCAGGTTTGGAAGCCTCAATTGTTGCTACTTTCCTTTGCATCAAAAATCCTCGCTGAAGCAAACACTATATTGAAGGTGCAAGATAGTCCGCCTAAGAAGCAATTTGCAACTCGGTCAAGAGCTCCTCCTTTACCATACCTGCTGTCATCTCTTCTCCGGTCAAGACCACAAGTTAAGCTACCTGAGGAACAGTTTGGTGATGAGGATGGTTTAGATGATGATTTGGACGAGTCATTGGATTCTGAGGACGAGTCTGAATATGATGATTTACCACCATTTAAAAGCTTAACAAGAGCCCAGGTGGCAAAGCTTACTAAAGCTCAGAAGAATGCATATTTTGATGAGTTAGAGTACAGGGAGAAACTTTTTATGAAGAAACAGTTGAAGGAAGAGAAAAGGCAACAAAGGATGATGAAGAAAACTGCAGTGGCAACCAATCCTCTGCCTGGTGACTACAGTGAAAATGCGGAAGAAGAAAGTGAAGGGCCTGCATCTGTGCCCGTTCCCATGCCAGATTTATCCTTACCTGCTTCTTTTGACTCTGATAATCCTTCCCACCGGTACCGTTATCTTGATAACTCCAATCAGTGGCTTGTAAGGCCAGTTCTTGATACACATGGTTGGGATCATGATGTCGGCTATGAAGGTATAAATGTGGAGAGATTATTTGTAGTTAAAGACAAGATTCCTGTATCCTTTTCTGGCCAGGTAACGAAGGACAAGAAGGATGCCAATGTTCAAATGGAATTAGCAAGTTCTATAAAGCATGGGGAAGGGAAATCAACTTCACTAGGTTTTGATATGCAGACTTTAGGGAAGGACTTGGGCTATACTTTACACAGTGAGACAAGGTTCATTAATTTCAGGAAGAACAAGGCAACTGCTGGTCTTTCGGTTACTCTATTGGGTGATGCCTTATCAGCTGGAGTGAAAGTTGAGGACAAATTGATTGCTAATAAGCGGTTCCAAATGGTCATGTCTGGTGGTGCAATGGCTGGTCGTGGTGATGTAGCATATGGTGGTAGTCTGGAGGCCCAACTGAGAGATGAAGATTATCCCCTGGGTCGTTCGCTATCCACTCTTGGACTCTCTGTTGTAGATTGGCATGGAGTTCTAGCAATTGGTTGCAATATACAATCTCAGGTTCCTATTGGAAGGTCTACAAACTTGATTGCCCGTGCCAATTTGAATAACAAGGGTGCAGGACAACTCAGTATTCGCATAAATAGTTCAGAACACCTCCAAATAGCTTTGGCAGGTCTCATTCCTCTATTGAGGAAGCTTTTTGATTATCATGAAGAAATGCAGCTTGGACAATGAAGAAAACTGGGCACTTCTTTTCCTGCAGTAGCCAAGCTGAGACAGGAAACGCCTGAGTTCGCTACGTTGGGATGGTCATTTATAAGAATGAGCAAACCTAAGCTTTTCTTGTTGTACTCTCCTTTTTCTGCCGTTGTATTTCAACATCGCGTTACCTTGATGACATTCATTGTAGCAGTTTTGTTAGATATTTTCATAAGGTGGTTTTTGTTCCCTCTACACCACTGAGCCAAACATTGTTTCTTGTTCACTCGTGCCTCTGTCAAGCTATTTATTCCTTCTACATTGGTATGTACATTTGTTCATCTTGTCCAACACGTGCATTCATCATCTGTTACTATTTTCTTCTTTTCTTTTAGCTACACTAGGTTAATATTTTCGCTGTCCGCCGTGGAAAGTTACCCAGAGCTTTTATCTTGGAATTGTGTGGTGTTAATCCTCACTAATCAATGGCTATTCCTGCTTTCTGCCAAGGGCAATTTTACTGATGCCTGTGGCCTGCAGGTGTGCTATCAATGTTCACAAAATCAGAATTCCGGTTTCAAAAATGCTATCTTCAAATAATGGTTCCAATTCCAATGGATGACATCATGGGAAGTTCCAGACTAAGAAAAATCTAAATGCAATGTTAATGCAGCTTGGATAAGCAGACTAAGAATGGTGTTTAGTGATGAACATGGTTCTTTTCTTGCAGCAAAATCTGTTTTCTGCAGAAATGTCCCTAGAACTAAGTGATGGAGGCTATGGCTACATAGGGGGCGCTTTGTTGGGAAAAAGATGATGGCTGGAGACTTGAGATATTCGAGATGGAAACTGTCTCGAGCTGATTCATGATGTTCAACAGACGACGGTGAAGCCCTTCCCCGTGGATACGGGGAATGTGATGTTTTGTAGTGTTTTGTAGCTTAGTCACTTTTGTCAGAAACAAAAGATTAAGTTTTTGAGCTGATATTAAAATTTAAATAACAAAACATTCATCACTTCAAATTTCACCATTGCCACCATTCTCTTAAGCTTCTAAATTAAACTAGATCTTTGACAAGTTTGTTATAGTCTGTATTTCTTACATCTTCATTGGCTTGTTCAAAGAGTGGCTCATATTCATGGCTAAACAGGGAAACAAGGGACATGTTTTTGCTTGCAGTCAAGAGTACCATGTTTACTTTTGTTGATACCTTCACTGTCTGCTTCCAATAATTGGAAAAGGCCAACAAGAACCGCACTGACCCAGAAGGATTCTCATGTCCATTACTAGCTCGACCAGTTTAAAATAATTCAGGCCCTCTCTGCCAGTAGAGACCACTGGTGTGTGTCAGTTCTGGCAAGCCTTTGAGAAAGTGGATATTTTCAATTTAACTTTCCCGTCAGTTCTCCATTATGTTCTTATAGATTGAACCCAAAATAATACCGAAAAGGGCCCCTCGTCATCATACGCGATGTACTGGTATAGTAACCATGCGTTGTCGCAAATAAATTTATGAAATTTGTTTAACATTTTAATTAATTTTTTTAAGCTAAAGAAATTAAAATAAATATAGTTTTTTGGATTGATTATGTATTTTATAATATTTAATTTCATGTGTGTGTGTGTTTGTTTAGTTAAATATATATCATGAATATGTTTGACTTTAATAAATAAAAAAACAGACATACAATTAATTATTTACATACCTAAACATCTAGTTAAAAAAACAATAATTAAACAACATATTGAAATAGTGATTAATTTTAATTGATCAATGAGTTCATAACTATTAATTAAATCTTATCATTCTCAACTTGATAGTTAATTTTTGTTATTATTGTCTCGCATCAACGTAATCTTGAACATCAAAACATTCCGAAGAATCATGGTGAAATGAGATATGATCAGCTAAAAAATAATATAAACTAAAATATAACAAATTATTAACTACCAAATTCTTGTTATTTAGAAAAATTTTCCCTTTATATGTTAATCTATGGTTAGTGCTGGTTTTTTTTTTTAAAAAATGATGTTTTTTTTCCTGTGTTATTATCATTATTTTTTTAAAACTATAAATCTTAAATTGATGAATTATCAGTCATCAAACTTCAATTGTTATTGTAAGATTTTATAATTAATCATTCTTTCTACGATTTTTCATGAAGAATCATTATTTTTTATTACATTAATGGTTATTTTTTCTAGTAATTTTGAAAAAATAATAAAGAAAATTTTCAAAATTATAAAAAATAACCACTGTTTTTTATGGGAAAAAGTTATATATATTTATAGAAAATTGATATTAAGAAAATATAAAATAGTAGATAACGGAAAAAGAAGAAAAATTGCAAAAAAAAAAAAAAAACCTGACACGCACTAGGCTTGATGGCAACTAGGCCTAAGCACTTAGGCTGCACCCATCCAGCCCGAGGCATTAAAAAAAAAAAAAAAAAGGCGATGGATGACACTATGCCTGCTAAGCCACCAATAGCATGAGAATAAAACTAGTTAAAAAAAAATATTTAGTAGAGATTGTGAAAGCTGACATAAATATCTATATTAATAAAAAAAAGTTAATTAAAAAAATAAAAATAAAAATATAATACTCCATTATTTTTCATGACCATCTATCGTTAAAAAGACTGGGGTCGTTGTTTTTTATTCTACACACCATTTCAAAGACATCCTAAAATCATCTCCAAATAAATGTATATATTTTAAAACACGTTCTAATCAGCCCTAAAAACCAAACTCTCCCCTGTCTCCTGCCCTTTCTCTCCGATCTCCCTACATCCAGGGACCTTATTGTAATACAAATAAAGTTTAGAGATTGTTTAGTGCAAGCAAACCTAGGAATTCCATAACCAAAGTAAGAATAAAATATAAAAACTCCAAAAAAAATCACTTGGGTTTTTTTTTTTTTGGAATGCCGACACAGTTTAGAGCTAGGAAAAAGCCTAGAACAGCAACATTTTGTCCACTGTGGGGAGGCTTGCCTAAAGCAAAACCCATTTTATTTTAGCTTTTTTTAATATAATTATAGGGCGGATCTCCCAAAAAGGCCAAGTTGAAACAAAATTGAATCACCCTATGCTGCCTATGTACACGAAGTGCTTGATGTAATATGGAAGCTCGTGATGGAAGGCAGGCTAGGAGCTTGCTTCTTGTGCATGGTGGTAATTTCTTTCTTTGCCCAAGAAAAAAAAATCCTAGCTTCTCCCTGCCCAAGAAACAATTCCCTCGAACTCTACCCTTCAACAACGATTCTAGGTTTCCAATGAACGCCGATAGTCTTGTGAGTTGAGTTGCTTCGAATGCAAGGAAGAGCTGGTGAAGCTGCGTTTTTCGACTTGGAATTAGAGTGGGAACGCGGTTTAACCCGTGTTTTTAAAAAATTAATTTTTTTAATTAAAATTTAATATAATTTATATGTTTTGGATCGTTTTGATGTGCTGATGTCAAAAATAATTTTTAAAAAATAAAAAAACATTATTGACATGTATTTTGACACGAAAAGTTATTTAAAAAGCACCCGCAACCACACTGCCAAACAAACTCTTAATAATTAAGCATATATTAATCAAACTTTTTAAGTATATTCACAAAAAAAATCAAATGATTCTTGTAGAGTTCACGTCATCAACTATTTCAAGTTTAGTTTAAAAATGTTTTTCTCGGTGAGGTAGAAATAGGTATTGAGTTCGACTTTCCCTTCCTCTTTTCCGAGGCACGGATTAAATTAACTCTTGATAACATGGTTAATAATTAATAAACTCTTTAGCCACGAAGAACCATCTTAGTGACCGACTAAACAGGCTTCGAAACGGGGATAGTTTCGAGCCATGGTGCGATATAGTCAGCTTGAGTTCGAGACTTACCCCTAAAAGCTCGAAGTTCAAACAACCTGAGTGATATGTCCGAAATCACTCTTTTTTTATTTTTTCTCTTTGGACCCTAGCCTATCTACATTGTTTCCTAATTTCTCACGGACCACCGAGCTACCTGTCCAAATTCCCTTGATAAGTTCTTTACATTGATTCTCCTTGATTGATATATAAACATCAAAGTGCTTTTGTCTTTGCCTGTTTGTATATTTGACGTCAGCAATCAATTCCTTTCTCTCTACAGTGAAAGCTATTCCTGAACTAACTGAAACTTTTATAATATTCATCTTTTCCTGTACAGTCCAGCCTTTGTTACTAAAAAGAAGAAAGAACTCAATCTTAATTCTTTGTAATATATTAATTATTGGTACTGTCTAATTAATCTCGATTTCCATATATTAATAGTGTTAATTTGGAGAAGTTTAATAACTGATCGATCTCATAGGTGATGAATCATGCAAAAACAAATATCTTTTATTGCAAGAGAGAAAAAAAAGAATTTAATTAATTAAGATCTATTGAAAAGAGATATTAAAACATGAAAATCAGTTGAGTTAAATATTAATTCATTAATGACATAAAACAAAAAATGCTATAAATTAATTAGATGAACACAACAACTATATCCCATTCAATGATCTAGCTAGCTGGGTCACCATGAGCTAGGCAGACGAGTAATTTATTTTAATTTTTTTCAAAATCACATAAAAATGTTTAAAAGTCACACAGTAATTAATAATTAACCCTTCGCAGTATGATCAATGCTTATCGTTTTTCGATTTATCGAGCAATCTTACAACATTAAAAGGTAAAAAAAGGTGATCAAATGGGCACAAGAGAAACAAGACAATTGTTAACATGTTGTTCTTCATCACTGGTCTCCCTCGCCAATCAAATCACCTTAAACTGCCCCAAAAATGGCTCCAAATCTCCTCAGTCGACACTCCACATGTCGGGGTCGGGTCTCTTGCCAGAGCTTTCTTTTATAGTGTTTAACGCATTATAAGTCGGTTTCTTACCTTTTCATTTATTCCGATTGAAAAAGCGTTCTAACTTTTTATTGTTATTTTAAAGTATTTTTTTATTTAAAAAATATTTTTTTTCAGATTTTTATTTTATTTTTTATATTAACATATTAAAATTAATTCACATTCCGTACTTCTATTTTCACTAATCTAAATCCTATACATGACATTCTAAACTAATTATTTCATCATATTTAATCTTGAATAGCTAATACATATCTTTAAAAACGTAATTAACTGCCTAAAAAAATGTAATCAACGTATTAATAATAAAATCTGGATTGAGAATATTAATTATAAATGAAAGTTGGGTCCATGATACACTGTTGAAAACTTAAAGCAACTTTTTAGTTATGAAACACAATATTTAGGGATCAGATTAGTAAATGGAAAGATACAATATGGATTAAAAAAAATTAAGAAATAAAGAATAATTAAGAGCTAGTGTGTGTTTAGTTGGTACATAACATTTTTTTAAAATATTTTTTTATTTAAAATTATATCAAAATAATATTTTTATTTAATATCAATCCATTAAAATTATTAAAAAACACTAAAAAAATATAATATTTTTTTTAAATAAAATATATTTTTAAAACACATAAAAAAAACAAAAACAGAAACTAAATAACTCGCGCTCGCACACTTAACTCCTAATTTTATACAAGTAAAACCACGTCAGCAAGATTTGGGGTTCTTCAACGATGAAATCAAAGCAATCAATGAAACCCCGATACAAAAATCTTCCACCGTCAGATGAAAAAAACTCAATAACTCCAAATCTCCACCGTCTGATAAAAAATTCTTATCTCCTTAAATGTTAATTCACCTAACTTGGTAAACCATAGCAGCTGCAGCCAGTATTATACATAAAGGATTCGTTCACTGGCTCTCTATCTGAAATTCACTCACTCTATCTCTATAGAAAACAAGGTAAGCAAAATGGATAAAAAGGTTTTCCTTTTCTCTTATGTTTTAGTTTATTAATTATGATTTTGTATTGATTTAATAGCATTTTTATGTTTGTTTTTCATTGTTGTGCAAAGCCCTAATGGAAACATGTTAAAGTTGCTTATTGAGATCTGAAAGTTTCAATTTTGGTTTTTTTTATGGATTGGTTGTTATATAAAGTTATGGTTTTTGTGTGGAAGATGGAAACTTTGTAATGTGTTTTTTTTTTTATTATTATTGGTTATGCGATTGGCTGTGATGATTTTGAAATTGGTTTTGTGTTTTGATGTTGTGGGTTTTATGTGATTTAAGGTTTTGAAGGAAAAAAAATGGAAAACGGGGTTGAGAGAGTTGTTGTGGAAGAGAAAACCAATGTGGGAAATGAAGGATTTGGGGACAAGGTAGAGGAGGAGAGAGTTGTGGTGGGGTCTGATGAATCAAAGGATTTGGAAGATGAGGTTTTTGAGGAGGCAATTGAATCACATGAGCAATTGCAGGAGGAGGAGGAGGAGGGAATGAAAGTTGTGTCAGATGGTGGTGTTTTTGAGAGTGTTGGTGATTCGATTTCAGCAGCTATTGATGAGAGCTCAAATTTAGGAAACGAGACAGAGAAACTTGAAGAGGCTATTTTTATTCCTGATGAGAGTGGGAATCCTGATGAGTTGGGTGGGGTTGTTGGTGAAGAGAAGGTAGAGGATTTGGTGGGCGAAGATAGTGTTGATAAGATTGATGAGGGAGGGACTGCAAAGGAAGCTAGGGGCAGTGAATTGAGTGGAGGAGAGGTTGCTGAGATCGTTGGTAATGGAGTAACAGAGGTTTTGAAGGCTGAGGGTGAAGGCGAGGTGGATCCTAAGCAGGGAATTAAATTGGATGAGGAGATTCTGCTCAAGGATGATGAGAGAGAAGAACTGAAGGAGGATGAGTTGAGCACTGAATATCAGGGGACTAGTGGCAATTCAGGCATGGGCCAGAATTTGATAAAAATGGATGTTGAGCATTTAGATGAGAAAAGTGGGGGATTGAAAGGTAACGGAGAGTCTGCTAAGGAAGATGGGAACAATGAATTGATTGAAGGTGAGGAGGTTTCTGAGATTACTGTTAATGGAGAAACTCAGGCTTTAAGGAGTGAGGGTGAAGTCAATTCTAATCGAGAAATTGAGTCAAGCAAGGAATTGAATAGTGATGGAGATTATGCTCAGGAAGTGGGGAACAATGAGACAAGTGGAGATGCGGGGGTTTCTGAGATTGCTGGTAATATAGGAACAGAGGCTTTGAAGGGTGAGAATGAGGCTGATCCTAATCGAGAAATTGAGTTGAGCAAGGAGATTCTTCCTGAAGATGGTGACAGAGAGGAACTGAAGGAGGATAATGCGGAGGTGTCTGAGATTGCTGGTAATATAGGAACAGAGGCTTTGAAGGGTGAGTATGAGGCTGATCCTAATCGAGAAATTGAGCTGAGCAAGGAGATTCTTTTTGAAGATGGTGAAAGAGAGGAACTGAAGGAGGATAATGCGGAGGTGTCTGAGATTGCTGGTAATATAGGAACAGAGGCTTTGAAGGGTGAGTATGAGGCTGCTCCTGATCGAGAAATTGAGCTGAGCAAGGAGATTCTTTCTGAAGATGGTGAAAGAGAGGAACTGAAGGAGGATAAGTTGGGTTCTGAATATCAGGAGGCCAATGAGTCAATTAATTTATCAGGTGATCTTCAAGGTGATAAGAGTGAAGGACTGGATGATAATCTGGAAAAACCAGATATAAAACATGATGTTGAGAAGAATGTGGATTTTGACAGTGCAATAGTAGGCCTTGATGCTGGAATTGGGGTTAATAAGAGTGAACAATTCAGGGACATCTCAGCAGTTGTGGATACAGAAAACCATGATGATAGCAATGGGAAGTTGAAAGATGTTTCAGCTGTTATAGCTTCAGAGCAAAATGGGGAAACTCATGAACTGAAAGCAGCATCATCTGTCCCACAGACAGTCGTGGAGGAAGTAAAGCTGGTACCAGGAGTTTTAGCCTCATCTTCTTTAGAGAAGTCAGTGACTGAGAGAAATGAGGAGATCCAGGCTCATGCATCTAATGTGCGAGCAGAGGATAACAAGGGTTCTGAAGTACATCATGCTGCCAACAATACTAATGGAGTCAGCAAAAGCACTACTGTGACTGAAGAGCCCAAGGAGAAAGCAGACAAGGGTCAGGAGGATAAGCAAACTACTCCAGCAAATATAGAGCGAAAAATTAAGCATGTACCCAAGATTGCATCTTCATCTGCAAAATCTTCAAGTGCAGCTCCCGCACCTTCTCGTCCAGCTGGCCTTGGGCGTGCTGCCCCCCTATTGGAACCTGCACCCAGGGCAGTCCAGCAGCCTCGTGCTAATGGAGCTGTTTCTCATACACAATCCCACCAGATTGAAGATCCTACAAACGGGGAATCAGAAGAGTTTGACGAGACTCGTGAAAAACTTCAGATGATCAGGGTGAAATTTTTGCGACTTGCACACAGACTAGGGCAGACTCCTCATAATGTTGTTGTTGCGCAGGTTTTATACAGACTGGGATTAGCTGAACAGCTGCGAGGTAGAAGTGGTGGCCGCGTTGCTGGTTTCAGTTTTGATCGTGCCAGTGCCATGGCAGAACAGCTTGAGGCTGCCGGGCAGGAACCCCTTGATTTCTCCTGTACAATTATGGTTCTTGGAAAGACAGGTGTTGGTAAAAGTGCCACTATCAATTCAATATTTGATGAAGTGAAGTTTGGCACAGATGCTTTTCAATTGGGTACAAAAAAGGTTCAGGATGTTGTGGGCACTGTTCAGGGGATAAAGGTACGGGTCATTGACACACCAGGACTTCTTCCTTCATGGTCTGACCAGCGCCAGAATGAGAAGATCCTTCACTCTGTTAAGCACTTTATAAAGAAAACTCCTCCAGACATTGTGTTGTATCTTGACAGGTTGGACATGCAGAGTAGGGATTTTGGTGATATGCCCCTCTTGCGTACCATCACTGACATATTTGGTCCATCTATATGGTTTAATGCAATTGTTGTCTTGACCCATGCGGCATCAGCTCCACCTGATGGCCCAAATGGTACCGCTTCAAGTTATGATATGTTTGTCACTCAGCGCTCGCATGCTGTCCAACAAGCAATTCGTCAGGCAGCTGGAGATATGCGACTCATGAATCCTGTTTCATTGGTTGAGAACCACTCAGCATGTAGAACTAATAGGGCAGGGCAGAGAGTGTTGCCAAATGGTCAGGTTTGGAAGCCCCATTTATTGCTGCTCTCTTTTGCATCTAAGATTCTTGCTGAGGCGAATGCACTTTTGAAGCTGCAAGATAGTACACCTGCAAAGCCTTTTGCAACTCGATCAAGAGCACCTCCTTTACCATTCCTTCTTTCATCCCTTCTCCAGTCAAGACCTCAAGTTAAGCTGCCAGAGGAACAGTATGGCGGAGAGGATGGTTTAGATGATGATTTAGATGACTCATCAGATTCTGAGGATGAATCAGAATATGATGAATTGCCACCATTTAAAAGTTTGACAAAGGCTCAGATTGCGAAGCTTACTAAAGCTCAGAAGAAGGCATATTTTGATGAGTTAGAATACAGAGAGAAACTTTTCATGAAAAAACAGTTGAAGGAGGAGAAAAGGCGACAGAAGATGATGAAGAAAATGGCTGCAGCTGCAAAGGACCTGCCTAGTGAGTACACTGAAAATGCAGAAGAAGAAGGTGGAGGAGCTGCATCTGTTCCTGTTCCCATGCCAGATTTAGCCTTACCTGCTTCGTTTGATTCTGATAATCCCACTCACCGGTACCGTTATCTTGATACCTCCAACCAGTGGCTTGTGAGGCCAGTTCTAGAAACTCATGGCTGGGATCATGATGTTGGTTATGAAGGTATAAATGTGGAGAGGTTGTTTGTGGTTAAAGACAAGATACCTATATCTTTTTCTGGCCAGGTAACGAAGGACAAGAAGGATGCCAATGTTCAAATGGAGTTAGCAAGTTCTCTAAAGCACGGAGAAGGAAAAGCTACTTCACTGGGGTTTGATATGCAGACCGTGGGAAAAGACTTGGCCTATACTTTACGCAGTGAGACTAGGTTCAGTAATTTTAGGAAAAATAAGGCTACAGCTGGTCTCTCGGTTACTCTATTGGGTGATGTCTTATCAACTGGAGTGAAAGTTGAGGATAAATTGATTGCTGGTAAGCGGTTCCAAATGGTCATGTCCGGTGGTGCAATGACTGGTCGTGGTGATGTGGCTTATGGTGGCAGTTTGGAGATCCAACTGAGAGACAAAGATTATCCTCTTGGTCGTTCATTATCAACACTTGGGCTTTCTGTCATGGACTGGCATGGAGATCTTGCCATTGGCTGCAATTTACAATCCCAGATTCCTATAGGACGATCTACAAATTTGATTGGTCGTGCTAATTTGAATAACAGGGGAGCTGGACAAATCAGTATTCGCTTAAATAGCTCAGAACAGCTTCAACTTGCTTTGATTGGCCTCATTCCTCTTTTGAAGAAGCTAATCGAGTATCCTCAACAATTGCAACTTGGACAATGAAGAAAAGTATAGGTTATACTTGCTAGGAAACTTCTGATGTCGCCATCTTGTGAAGGTCATCGAGTAATGCGAGTGTAGTTAAAAGCTGCTTATTGCCCCCCCTCCCCCCTTCTCTTTTTGTTGGAATCAGATGGCATCATGTTGTATGATATTAGTTGTCGTAATTTCTTTGTTAGATATTTTCTTAAAGTGGTTTTTTCTTCTTATCAAGCCACTGGACCAATTATTGCTTCTTGTTCAACCATGCCTGTTTCTAGAATCCATATAGTTTTCTCCTCATATGGCTGATGAAATAGATTTGCATGGTAACAAACTTGATCGCTTGCCGTGTATAGTCCTTGCGTTTCCAGTTTCTAGGGTTAGGCTAGCATCACGTATTGTTATATTATAATAAAGCATGGGACTTTCTCATGCTTTTTTTCTTCCGTGTTATCAATAAGAGAAGAGAATGTCATTGTGAATCTGAACCTGCCTTCATATCAACATCTTTCTGCTGAAAACAGAGAGACAAGAAAGCACAAGATAACAGCTTGAGGGTGATGAATGGACCTGCAAGAGAACTGTAGCAATCATCTCAAGCTGTAAAAGGTGCCACTGCCTCATCGCTACTAAACATGATTTATTTGAGAATCAAGATTCAGCCCTTGCATTTGGCACATGATAGCAGCCTCTCCTACGAACAAGTCTAAGTTTATGAACTTCATGATGACAAAAATCCCAATTTGTGCTGCCCATTTATAAAGCCATAGGGGCCTTGAGCTAACTTCCTTTAAAGTTTGGATGTTGCTTGCGCTACCTTGTTCCCAACATACGAGAATTTTAGACTGCCACCTAAGCTCTTAGAAAAAAGTTTCGAGTTGACTACAAAAAAACTTAACAATATCTGTTAGAAGCGTATTAACCGTATAGTAATTCAGTGTCTATCACCTTAATGTTTCCTCTTGTTTCGTTTGGTAATAACTGCTGTAAACTCTTGTTCTATCATAGCTTTCTCCACCGACATTTTTAAAAAAATAGACACTATTTACTTATATGGAATATGTTGATGAGATGGCTAGCAGATTGTGGTTCTATGGTGTAGTGGTTAGCACTCTGGACTTTGAATCCAGCGACCTGGGTTCGACTCCCGGTAGGACCTAAACTCTAGTTTTTTGTTTTCCCATTAAATTTGATTTCTTTCTTACCAAATTGATTTTTATAGTTTTAGAAAAATCAGTTCAATTTAATTTTTAAAGAAAAAAATAGAGTGAAAATTTTTAGTTTTATAAAAACTATATACATATTAATCTAATAATATGCACAATCTTAATTAATAAATAATTAAGTTAATTATTAGTGCAAAAAAATCAGTTTAATTAATTTTTGAACAAAAAAGAGAACGATAAAATTTCCTGGTACCAATGAAGTTGTAGAATGTTATGGGTATTGTGTGAGTAAAGAAGGTGGGGTGTTGAAGTACAATATCTTGTTGGAGTATGCTCCTATGGGCTCTCTTCTAAACCTGATAAAGGATTGCGGGGGTAGGATTCTTGAGAGCCATGTTAGGCAATACACGAAGATGCTACTGAAGGGGTTATCTTGCATCCACAATAGCGGTCACGTGCATTGTGATCTTAAGCCCGCCAACATTCTGGTTTTTCCTCGTCAAGTTGATGGATTAAGTGATATTCAGCTTAAGATTGCTGATTTTGGGCTGGCTAAAGAGCCTGGAGAGGATGATTCGGATAAGCTGTTTCATATGTATCAATACCGTGGGACGCCGTGCTACATGTCTCCTGAATCTGTACAATTTGCTGAGATCACACCGGCTTTGGATATATGGTCTCTTGGTTGCATTGTTGTTGAGATGATCACTGGACGGGTTGCTTGGGGAAACTTGGATTCGAGAGAGTTGTTCAATAAGCTTGTCTATGGGAATGAATCTCCAAAGATTCCTGAATACATGTCAGAGAGTGGAAAAGATTTCCTGAGGAGGTGCTTTGAGTTAGATCATAGGGAGGGGTGGACTGCCGATACTCTCCTGACTCATCCTTTCGTTGACGACGCGCCACTGCAGCCGGTGGAGACGAACACTGAAGAATTGTTAAGCTCCTGCTTTGCGTGTGCTGTCAATTCAGTATTATGTGAAAATTAGGTATCCTAGATAGGAAAGATGCATGCTTGCAGGTTTGGTGACAACATTTTTTTTTACCTTTTAAGAATAGGTTTGGTGTAAATATCTTTTATATAATAAATAAAAATGACTTTTTTCTTTCTTTTATAAAAGGAATGCTTGAAAGAATGGAATTAATTGCTGAAATTCCCCAGAGCTTGTCTTGTTTGAAATTTTGGATGTTCTGCAATCATCTTATCTGATTAGCCTTTCCATTTTAAAGTTCATTAACCACCACAAGTCTAGTAAATAGACACAGAAAGACCTTCTGCATCGAAACACCAGCAGCATAAATAGGGGGGAAGCAGCAAAGAGACTTGAGACAAAAAAAAAAAAAAAAAAGGAGGGGAGAAAAAGTTCACAGCAAAAACCCAGAAAGGCAAGGGCATTGAGTGAGCTTCGTAAATAGATTGCCTGAAGACTTGATAGACTCAAATCGCCAGCCCCAATACAACTGACATCCAAAAAACAAGATACAGAGGAACAAAAACAAATTAGATCCAAGCAAGAACTTCAGACTCTGTGGACAATCCTTGTTTTGCCTACCGATCTGCTACATGGTTGGCTTCGTGAAGAACGTGAGTAAAACAGACTTTCTCAAGCTTTGAGATTGTCGCACGTGTGCGGCGATCGCCCACCACCCTTATTATCAGGTGTGGTATGATATCTATTCCGGCAAATATGGGGAGATAAGGAATTCTTATCTCTTATCAATAAAAAAAAGGAATGAGAGTCGTCACCTAGTTTTTGGTTACTAGGAACCCTAACTGGTATCAGAGATCAGGTACGAAGACTGATTGCGGAAAGGAAATGTATTAGTACCCCAAATACGTCCTACCTAAGGTAAGCTGCATTGTTTTATTGTCTAATAAAAATCTAAGGTCTCAACATGTTGGTCCGTCTATGGTTCAAGAAAAACCCTCCTCAATAAAAAGGTTCTTATCTTATGGGGTAAAACCTAACCGTTCTAATGTCTATAAAAGAACTATTGTTTTATTATCGGGAATACGTTTTACGTGTAAATTCATACCCCGGATACTAAAAGACAAACAAAATAAAATTTTTGTTATTTTTGAAATTTTGGCCAATGTTCTCTTGACTTTATAAACTGGTTATTAAAGTCAAATTACATGCTAAAACATTGTTTTTTTTTTTGTATATAAAAAAAAACACCATGATTTTTTTAACTTTGAGACACTTGGCCATATGCACAAAAATATTTTTTCCTTTTGTTTTCAATTTTTTTGTATTTTAACAGTTTTGACGAAAACCGAATATTTTAATACTGGATTTTGTATTTTTAATGACATAAAAATACAGTCTAATATTGATCAAAAACAACGTAACAAATACGCGAGGAAAAAAATCCCAAACAATATTTTTGGAAAGTTTTTGTTTTTAAAAACAAACAGAGCCGGGGCGGGCCCACCCATTCTGGGCTGGGCCTGCATTGGCCTAACTACAAGGCTGGCCTCAGCCCAGCCGCGTGGGCTGGGCTGATGTTCCAGCCCACCAGACAACGGCTGGTTACTGTGCTGATCACAGTAACCAGCTGAATATAATTAGGTAGTTACTGTGCTCAGCACAGTAACTACCTAATTATTTCATTTTTGCTGCAGAACGTGAATCACGTTCTGCATGCAAAAAAAATGAAAACAGGAAAGAGCAAGTAAACAAAAGGCAGCGGAGTGAGCAGGTTACCTGGAGTAGGGAAGCACGGTTGTGGTCGTCGGTGGTGGTGGAAGGTGGCGGTGACAGCGGTGGCGTTTTCCTTCCTCCTCTCCTGTCTTCTCTGTTTCTCTTCTCAGCCCCCTCTCCTCTGTTTTTTTCGTTGTCTTCTCTTTTTCTCCTCTGTCTCTTCGGGGCCGTCAGCAGCGGTCAGGTGGTGCGCTGTGGCGGTGGAGAGGAAGCACGGTGGCAGCTGTGGTTGTTCTCTTCTCCGGTATTTTTTTTCTTCCTCTGTCACTTCCTATTCTTCCCGCTTCTTTGATGGCTTCCCTTTCTCTCCTCTGTCTTCCCCAAACGTCCCCCCCCTTTTCTGTAATATTTCTCTCAGGTTGCTCCCTGCTTTCTCTTCTCTATTCAGTTTTTTTTCTCTCTTTCGGTCTCTCCTTTCTCTCTCTCAAAAACTGTCGGTCTCTCTCTCTCTCGGTCTCCCTCACTTTCTCTTTCAAAAAAATCCTTCCAGCTCCTGTTTTTCGGTCCTCCCTTTTCTTTCTCCTTTCCCCCCCTCCTAGTTCTCTTCTCTGCCTCTCTATTTATAGGCAGAGAAGAGAGGAAGATCACCCTGTCCTTTCCAGTCACGGGACAGGGCAGGGTGGCTGGGGCGGCCTCTGTGCAGCCTCTCCAGAGCCGGCTGAGGGGCTTCTCCTCTCTGGTTTTTCATCCGTGGTAGGTCATCACTCAGAGTTCAAGCAAGTGGAGGTGCTTTCGGGTTGGTTTTCGGGTTTTGGGAGAGAGAGAGAAGCAAAACGCAGTGGAAAGCAGCCCCTTCTTCCCCTGTTCTCTGCGTGTTCAGGGGGAGAAGAAGGTTTATGGTGGCGTTCAAAATGATACTGTTTGCTTATTCTTTTTTTTTTTTGAAACAATGCATGAAACGGTATTGTTTTATCCAAAACGTGCGTTTCATTTAAAAAGAAATGGAGCCAAAGTGTGTCAAATTCAGAACTAGGCTTTCAATTTGAGCGTGTTTTGCATTTTGGTTCTTGATCTTGAATTTCTTCATTTAAGTCTCTAATTGGCTACCAGACTTTAATATATATACAATTAAGCTTCTGATTTGACCAAATCAACTCTTAAAAATTATATTTTGACCTCAAAACTTTAATTTCTTTCAATTAAAACTCAAATTGATTTAAAAATAAATTTTCTTGCAATCAAATCCTCCATAAATTCAATTAAACCTTCAATAAAATTTAATTGAGTTCATAAACATCTGATTTTATACATTTCTTCCTCAAATAAAATTTTCTTTATCAATAAGGCTCTCACCGGTCAATGATATACTGTCAAATTTTAATCTTTGTATTTTTGAACCTCCTCAACCAATTTTTAATCATTTTCTAGACGTTCTGACATCCTCTTTTCACTGCTATTATTTTTTGATAATATTTTTTTTATTTTTTTTATTTTATGCGAGGACTCAAAAATAGATTACAACAGAGATATACCTTAAGATTGCCAGGAACAAATTATTAAACTTCCAAGGTCTGTTTGCTGGATTGTTCATCCATTTAGTCACAAATTCTAATCTCTAAACTGCTTCTGATTCTAAATGCAGTATCATGATTTGTTTATCATCATCACCAAGTTGAATGTTTTTTGGACAGGAATAAATTATTAATTCGTATTCCTAATCTGTTCATCATGTTGATGGACATGCTTACATGATGAGACGGAGAAGGGAAGCAACATTAATCAAATACTACCGATCTAAACACTATTATTACTAAACAGAACAGCAGCAATGCCAATCAACAGTTTGCTACACTTGATTATGGCTTTGGTTCCTTCCTCAAATTTCCTGGGAAAAGAAAAGGTGGTTGTATATCCTTTTGTTTTCTCATGAATAATGAAAATTGCTTGTTATGCAAGCTAGGAAACAACAACTCTATGAATATGTTTTTAGAACTAAGTTTTAATTGTTGGATTACTTTACAAATTTCCATAATTTAAGATCAAGCCATTCATAAAGAAAAAGATCATTAAGTTTAAAATTTTGAAGAAGAAATTTTAACAGAATGATGCATAATATATGATACATGTGCGAATATGTTTACAAGTGGCAGTAATGAACACACATGTATGGTGCTGCTGCGTCAAGCATCATAGCCTAAGAGTAGGTAACCAACTCATGGCAAACCACATTGAGAAAAAAACATGACTACACTTTTACGAAACAGTGAAGTAACATCTAGTGAACTACTGTAACATTGTAGCCTACTATGGCATCGCCAGTGGTAACGTCAAGCCAATAGGTTTGTGCAACGGCATAACCACGTGCAAACCGGAATAGGCCGGTTCCTCCAACAATTGGCATCTCACGAACAGGATTCATTGCCGGATTCTTACCAAGGAGGCTAATGCAGCTACCATTATAGATACCATCGGTGAATGCAAAGTTCATGGCCATGATCAAGGCCAATTCATTCTGTCCTGCTGACCCATAAATCCCTTGAGCCCGGCCGACGGGCTTTGAGCTCGGATCAGGCCCTTCTGTCAAGGGATCATCAGCCATCATGATAGAACCGAAGAGGGTGGGGGATTTGTTATCTGCACTTGGTTGAGCAACTTTAATAGCTGTAGGATTTTTGCCACTGAGTATGTCATGGAAGTAGAATTGAAGGTTTGTCACATTCTCCTTTTCAGCTTCAAGTCTGCTGGCCCAACTCTCTGCATTAGTACTTTTAGCCCATTGCATGACTCCCACCAAGGAAATGACCATCAAAACTAAAGTCGCTTTCGCCATTTTCTTTCTCCTTTGTCCTTGCACAAGAAAAATAGGGAGGAGGTCTTTGAGAGAATAATATAGGAAGATGTGTCTTGGCTCTGTATTGATGCTATTAGAGGTCTTTATATAAGACAGCTTAACACGAGATTCAAAAACAGGTTACCTACATAAGATCCTATCGTTATGAACTGTAGGTTCATGCGCTTACTATTCTGCAAATTAGAGAGAACAAAACAATGCCATCTGTGATAGGTCCAAATGAAAAATGCACCGCCTTTGTTTTTTTGGTCAAAGGCAGCTCTGAGTCCTAACCATTCCATGACATTTTCATGGACTTAAGGGAGTAGGTGGGTTTGGTTGTGCTTAAGTGAATAGACTCCACCAAACTCCTTTCCATCTGCATTTCAACAATATAGGAAAGAAATCTACAATAAAGGGAAAATCTCAGCAGGTTGGCTGGCTGTATCATGCATAGATTTAGGAACCCTTCTTCAAAATTAAGAAAGATCTCTTATTACTTGCGTTAGCGCGCCTTGTAAAAGTCAACCAAAATCGTTGGCTACATCATGTTAAATTCTCTCTTTTCATTCACTGTACCCTATCAATTTGGTTTGGCAAATTCCATTAAACTGTGTGAGACAATATTTTCTAACAATATTAAAATAATGTTTTTTTTTATTAAGGTTTTTCTTTTCATTTGTTTTTCGCGTGTGAGATGGCAGGCATCTAGTGAAGTGAACCATTCCAAACGCTGAACCACGAAGCACAGACAAATTAAAGGTATTTGATTCAACCATTATTAGACACCTTTCATTCGATCCATGTGATGGCAACAATTTTCCAACAGGTTTTCGTTTTGCGATGTGCTCTAGAATTCCCGATGAGAATATTTATATAGCTAACTCACTAATGAATCAAAGTGACCTTATACTCGAGAACAGCATCACCATTAGTAGCATTGAAATGGCTAGTTTTGACCTTGGCAAATCCTCTAGCCATCCTGAACTTCCCTCTTCCTCCAACCACCGCAACCTCGCGATCAGCCTCCGTCACTGGATTCCTCGAAAACACGCTAAATGAGCTTCCTTTGAACTTTCCTTCTGTAAATCCAAAATCAACACACATCACTATAGTAAATTTACTATAATCTTGGCTGGATGATAAATAGAGCCCTTGTGCATTCCCTATAGTCTTCGAGTCTGGCTCAGGTCCCACTTTAAGAGGATCATCAATGGCGTATACGCTACCAAATGGTGTTGGTGATTTGTCACCTTCGGTGCGATTAGACCCGGCTACCTTGACAGCAGAAGGATTTTTTCCACTAAGAATGTCATGGAGGAAGAAGTGAAGGCGGGTCACCTTCTCCTTCCTGGGGACATGCCTACTCTTTGTGTAATATTCACCATATGCTGCTGGAACAATAGCATTACAGATGATCAAAGCACAGACAAAGGCTGCCATTCTTGCCATCTTTTTTCTCCTCTCGAATTGTTGATGAAAGATCAAGAACACCTTTAACCATTTTTATAGGATTTAATTATGTGCTACATGATAGCCATTTATTTCTTGAAATGTTACCGTTTTTAACGGTTAGAATAGATATTGACTCAACGCATTTAATAGTCCTAGCAAAAGAAAGATCAATTTTTAGTAACAAAATCCATTTATCCGAAGGACAATGCACAAATCCATACAAGGCAATCAATGAAGGATTTGCAATTACAATATTTTTCAGGGAAAATTGCAGGTCTATCCTTTTATGTATTGAATTTCCAATATATCCTTCATTATTTTGGATATAATATTAAATATTTCTATACATGACTGATTATATATATTAATTTAGACAAAAAAAGAGTTAATAAGAGGATAAATTAAAAAGTCAATTATTTATTCAATTAATTTATAAAAATAAAATTGAATGATAAATGAAAAGGCCATTTTCCTTAATTCTCAAGTGCAATTTAACTTTTCATGCATGGTTAAAAAGGAGATAAAAACAAATGGAGTAAATGCTAATTAATCTCATCAAAAGTTTCTTTCCGAAATAATTTGCTTAAAATTTTAAACCTCATGGAATTTATTGGATTCACCTACAGCAAGAGATTGCACTCAATTTCAATTCAATGAGATTTTTTGACAAGCGTTTTTTAGAAGAATATTGTTCATATGATTAGCTACTGTAATTTATTTATTTTTGCTTGTTTGCCTGAAATATATACTCCAATTGATAATTGGCTTTCTCTGCTGCTTTATTTGCTTAATTAGGGGTACGTGAGCATGATTTTTGATTGTATCCCCTAATTGCTACTATCTCTGTGATTTTTGCATTAATATTTAATAAAATTATATATGATCACATTTACAAAAATAAATATATAAGGATAGCGGGAGGTGTCTTTGTTTTCATAGGTTATTATTACACACGTTGTTCCATGTTGAGAGATTGCTACAAATTTTCAGAAATCTTTTATTTTCCAATCTGCCCTACCATTCCTAATAGATATAATAACCCTAGCTTCTTTTTCATAAGCCGAACAAATTTATTAAAAAGCTCCAAATAGACCAAAAAAGCCCATTGGCGAAGAGTACAAGAAGCCAGCTAGCTGCAGCAGAAGGCAGCAGTAGAGAAGCTGACAGGAAGCAAGGATACATGACACACCGAAGAAAACCTAGGCAAATCAGAAAGCAAATAAGAGAAAATCCGTGTCATAAACCCAGAAGGAATTGCCAAAGGAAAATGGAATCCCTTCAGTAATTTAACATCCCAATTATTTCCAAACAAATCGGTGATACTTGCCAGATGAAAATAACCCTATGTCACTCAAGAATAGCATCACCAGTAGTAGCATTGAGAAATCTGGCGCTGATCTTGGCAAATCCATTAGCCATCCTGAACTTCCCTCTTCCTCCAACCACCGCAACCTCACGATCCCCCTCCCATACTGGATTCCTTGAAAACACCCCGAACGAACTCCCATTAAACCTACCAGTTGTAAAAGAAAAATCAATGTACTCCACTAGCTATACTAACTTTACTAGCATCTTGGCTGGATGATAAATAGAGCCCTTGCGCTTTCCCTACAATACTCTTCGAGCTCGGCTCGGATCCCACTCTAAGAGGATCATCAACGGCGAATACGCTGCTTGCCAAATGGTGCTGGTGATATGTCACCAGCTTGGGTGCGATTAGATCCGGCAACCTTGACTACTGCACAAGGGCTTTTTCCACTAACAATGTCATGAAGGAAGAAGTGAAGGCGAGTCACCTTCTCCTTCCTTGGGACATGACTTCCCTTTGAGTAATATTCACCATATGATACCATTCTTGCCATCTCAATGTTTGCTTTCCCTTAGAATTTTTTATTGCAAATCAACACCACCTGTATTTATATGGTATCATGCCAGTGCACATGTTAATCCCTCGTAAAAGTCCTCCTCCTCTAGATTAATAGACCCGTGATGAATCGTTGATCTACTGGTTGATAATCAGAGGCAAATCTTTTCATGGTTGGAATTTTGGGACACATATCGATATGTACAAGATATTTTATATTAATTGAAAAATCGAAAAAAATAACATGCATAATTTCATATCATTTAAATCTTATTTTACATCATTTGAGATTTCAGATGAATTGAACCGGATAAAAATGCTCGAAAAGCCCCGCTGGTCGTTATATTCTATTACTTCACTCACATTTAACCTAACTTAATTATCTATATATTTTATTAAATCTCATTACTTGATATATACTTAAAAAAAATTAATCTATTGATTTGAGTAGTTAATAATATTTTTTTCATGTGATCATAAACATTTACAATGTAATTTACTAATATATTTATATTTTTTATTCAAAAATCTGTATTGATTTATCAACATTACAGGATCAGTGCTTGAAGTCTGTTTTATTACCATTGCGTTTGGAGATGATGCTAGAAGAAAATATATTGATATACAGTGCCTGTTGTCCCAAGAGGCTGCAAGAGTTTGAAACCCACGTGAGGCTTTCACGGGCCTTCTTTTCTTGTATCCAAGATTCTTGACCCATTTGAGAATAGGGTCCAGAATCTTGCGTGAAAGCTTTGGCGATCCAAGAACGTAACACGAAGTTCATCAATCGAAGCCAAGACGATCGTCAACATGGATCAAGTTAAGGTTTCTATGGAGAATGGAATTCTTATTGTCACTGTGCCTAAGGAAGAAGTCAAGAAACATGATGTTAAGGCTATCAAAGATAATGCCTTCTGATCTTGCATGATGAAAATTTTGTCCTGGCAATTACTAGCATTTTTATTATCACAACCAGAGCTTGAAATTTCTTAAAGATTTCCTAGCTATTTAATCATACATCAGTTAAACTCGAAAGAAGCATTCTTGTGAAGTTTAAAGCCTTGAATGTGGGAGGCTTTCTTATTTTACTTGCTTGCTCAAAGCCATATGCAATCTCAATCAGTTTTGGTTCTGAGCCCTTTAGTCCTCCAAAGTTGATGCCAAAAGGTACTCCTGAATCATCATATCCTGCGGGAACATTAATTCCAGGGAATCCACCAATTGCAAGAACACGAGCTATACCTGCTCCGGGAGTTACCAATGCATCTAGATTGTAATCACACATCAACTTCTGAAATCCATCTCTTGTTAGTTTTGCTAAATTTGACAGTGCAGCTTTCTCTCTGTTTCCAATTCCGTTTGTAGCTTGAGCTGCTAGAAAGAGGTCTTGACCAAATTCCTTGATATTTTCCTGCAAGGCCATACGAAGTTTCGAGGATCTTTTAGGCTATGGAACGTAAGCATTACCCATGTTTGCTTATATTTTCATGGACTCACCACATCTGCAAATTTCTGATTGAATGCTATAACATCGGCTAATGTTCGGACTGGGGAAGCCACCAGCTCTTTCGGGTATGCATTCAAGGATATTTTGAATTCAGCCAGCAATGCCGTTCCTTCGGCAGTCCCAGTGGAAATAGTATCCATGTTGGCTATTTCCAAGCGGTCTACTAAAACTGCACCTCTTTGACTTCATTTGCAGATAAAATTTGTCATATGATGATGAATTTTTGTACAGCATATATAAGACTATGCCGCCCAGCATATTAGTAAAATTAGTGCTTGAAGTCTGTTATATTACCTTAGTGTTTGGAGATGATGCTCAAGAGCTTGACTCTCAGATTCACTGGCTGAACTCAAGAACGGATTCCTTACGATTCCAAGTCTTTTGCCTTTGAGCGCATGACGCTTGAGAAACTGTTTGTAGCCACCGTGTGGAATGTGCTTCGCTGCTTCTTGTGTTGCATGATCATGGTAATCAATTCCTACAATGGCGTCAAGAACATAAACAGCATCCGATACCGTCCTGCAGATAGGTCTGTTCCATCCACAGCCAAGGAATGAATTTATGGTTCTAGAATTTAATAGAAGAGTTTCGAAACAACAAATTACTCTGTAGTTGGAATGACTCACAAGTTACTCATTTAGTTGAATGCTGTATAGCTTATTAATTGCTTAAATGGATAGAAAACACACAAAGTTCAATTCATCCATATATATGATAACGAAGGTAGCAGCAGCTTGCCAGATTTATACATATAGCCATTTCTTGCTTATTATTGGGAAAATATTGATGATATTTTTTACGCCTATCAAATATCATAATTAAGCTGATATGAATAGCATAAGATCACACACCCAACAGTGTCTTGTCTCAGAGAAACTGGGATTACTCCAGCTCGACTGGTGAGACCAACTGTTGGTTTTATTCCCACCACCGAGTTAGCATTTGATGGATATAAGATGGAGCCATCATTCTCAGTACCTTGAGACACAGTCACCAAATTCGCTGCTACTGTTATTGCTGACCCACTACTTGATCCACAAGGATCTGCTGACAGAAGATAAGGATTCTGCATAAATATTCAACCCACAAGAATGCTAGTCTACCGAATCTGTTTGATATTTCTTACAGTCCAATCAAAATTTACTCTATCAAAAATAGCAAGAAATTATTAAACTCTGAAGATTAAAGTGAACCACCTCTCCTTGGCCACCTCTTGCACTAAAGCCATTAGGAGCTTTTACTGACATGAAACCAGCCCACTCATTCAAGCTAGCCTTTCCAAGAATTATAGCTCCAGCTTTCCTTAACTTCACCACGATGCCTGCATCACGAGGCACGACTGATCCAAGCAGTGCAAAAGAGCCAGCCGTGGTGTTCAACTTATCCTTGGTTGCAATATTATCCTTGAGCAGGATAGGAATGCCATGCAAGCCAACCAATGAACCTGGTGCCTTAATCCTACGCTCATAGTCGGCCTTATCAGCTTGGAAGAGCGCATCAGGATTTGTTTCCATAACTCCTTTAAGGATTGGGTTCAGTCTATTGATTTCTCCAATGTAGAACTCAACTAGCTTCCTTGACGTGAGTTGGTTCTGCTTAAAAGCAAGCTGGAGATCACATATGCTTGCTTCCTCGATTGAGAATGCATGGCTTGATATTGTCAAAAGAATGAAAGTTAGTGATGAAAGGAGTGAGAAGCTCAGCGGTGTGTTGATAGCCATATCTAATTTAATGGAATTTTATGTTCTGCTTATGACTTGAATTTAAATGAGACGAGAAATCGTCTAACTACACTCGAGAAACAAAAATTGCCGCTGTTTGTCAGAATACCGTTTTTGTTTTATCTTCTCTGCAAGATTCTACTTTTCTACCTAGATTGTGACGTGCTTAATGTTGTTCGATATAAGAGAATGATTTGTTTCATTTTGAAGCAAAATCTGCCAAGTATGTCATAACAGCTTTCTTAACTAATTGCAGCATTGAAAAGGACTCCACAAATATTCTTAAAGCTTTGAGCTGGGGTACTAGCTAGGTACTACCGAGTAAAGGCTGTAGCCTGTAGTGACTCTAGTGCATGTCTAATACATGGCTCATGGTATCTGCCGTCCATATTTTTGGAGTTTTTCTCATCAGAGTTCTGCAGTTCTTCAGATTATGTTGTTGCATGGAAATCTTTCTACGAATTCAAATAAATATATTGTTAGCTACCCTGGTTAGGATCAAATAGTGACAGGTTGATAGTTCTAAATAGTCCGTTATGGATTTGTTATTAATGGATATGGACTATCCAGTTTCATTATTTTTCTTTTTATTTTGAGTTTTTAGCTTAATTTAGATTTTATGTTGTTTTTCATGATTCTGATTTTCCAACCTTGTAAAGATTGATTTTTAACCTATTTATAAGGTTGTAAAACTCTTAAAAATCAGAGAAAAACATCATGCGAGAAAATATGAATTAGATTCTTATGGTGAAAACCCTGTGTTGTTTCTATCTGCATTATTTACATCATTTAGGATCCTCTTTGCACCGGTCGTACAATGCTATCCAATAATGTCCAGGCTTAGGAATAACTTGAATACAACCACTTTATTTGGGGAAAAAAGAAGAAAGAAAGCTGAAAGCCGGAAAATGAGAGCTGAGAATAAGCGGATCCCAGACAAGCAAACAAATAGAGAAAAGAACGACTTATATTTCAAAAAAAATATTACGCTGTCAATCACATTTTGCTATGAAGGAAGCATTGAGCACTGACTTACATTTCAAATAAAATAATATGCTGTCAATCACATTTGCTATGAAGGAAACATTTATTTCTTTTCCAAACTAAGAATCATGAAAGGAAAACAAGGGGTGAAAATGAGAACCATTAAAAAGCCTATTTGGCAGAGAAAACAAACTATCCTATGCCTCTTCTCCTATGTCTTTTGGACATCTCAACATCCTGTAGAACAAAATTTCAACTTCGGAAACAGAACAAAAAAAAACTATTGATGTAGCTGAAACATGAATGCAATGCAAACTAGTAGTTTCCACTCAAACTCAACTCTGCACTTGGTTTGACAAGTTGTGAACTAATGGCAGATCATCAAGCCAGTCAGCATAAATCCGATTTATTTTCTTCTGTCCTTTCCACTTTAATAAGCATTTCTTACCTTGCTCCTCTTCAATTAAACTAGGCACATTCACTGTCATACTTGGAGACACATTATTAGGAAGAAGAGGTGGTGGTGCTTTAGTCAAAACAGAGCCTGCATTTCCTGCTTCCACCTCAGTGCGTCCTCCAGGAGCTTGTAACTCTGAATTCAATGAAGAGTTGGAATCAATAAATAAAAATAAAAATTATCCCATCAATGATAGGTTTTTTGCATCTTTTCTAGTGGACGCGATTGCGTTCATATGATGCAGCACACAGTTCGTATAGCTCACTCATATCCACATATATGCAAGCTTGAGACCAACTCTGTTTCTCTTTAATCATCGAACTAGAATTGAGGGGGGCAAAAATTCACTATTACTGCTACACCACATAGAACAGGTTCTAAATAAAAACTGAGTTTATTATAGAGTAAAAAAAAATGTATATTAGTGATGCATGGTTTGGCAGAGAAAGAATAAGACAGCCTCATAAAAAGTCTAAAAGCAAGAAGCAAAATCACGACCACAGGATGCGTTGATCCAGTTAAATATTAGTTTCAGAAGACTCAAAGTCCCAAAAAACATGACTCCTTGGGGAAATGAAAAGGCTACACACTAAACAAATATAGTGTGCATATAATTAGGAGCTGGTTATAAGAGAACTGACTGGTCAAGGGATCTACCTCCAGAAAATGGAATTTTGAATATTAGCTAGCACAATAAGGGTTCCTCTACGCAAATGATAGGCCTTTAATATTCAAGAAAGAATTATCCCTCAATACAAAGACAGATAATTTAACATATCAGAGCAAAGCCATTATCCCAGGGACACTTGATCTGCAAAACAGGTTTTTTAAACTTAAACCCTTTGATTTATTTTTATAAGTTCAGGTGGAAGTCACCAGGCTCCCGAAAAAAATAGATCAAGACATTCATCGTACAGTTAAAGCGTATTTGAAACAAAAGGGAAAGAAAATGAAGAACTCCAATTCAAATACAACTCATCAAAATTTAATCAAACTATAACTAACAATTATTCTTCGTCCAATCAGTTTACATTTTATGAATGCAAATTAAGATACTCAGACGGTGATCTTTGAAAAATGATGGGTGTGACACTACAATTAGTTCCAATAAATTTAAAACATAACAAAGATTCTCAGTTCACAGATAGAGAAATAACAAATCGATTTTTTTTACCCTCTCCATGATTTTAAGCCAACAAAACTCTCATTCTACCCCTCATTCCTTAGAAGCTATCAAGATACCAAATAAGTTCCAATATTTAAGAAAAGAAGTCAACAAGCAAGGGAGAAACTAAAGTGATAAACACAAGTTAAATATAACGATGAAATACAACTTAAGCAACAGAAAGTACCTGCTAGCCCATGAGCAAAGTGGCATTTCTCGCCAAAGGGGCATTGACCTGTGATCTCCCACTTAGTACACAATTTTGTCTTCCAATAAACAGGCTTTATTATATTTGATCGAGAAGCATCTGAAACAGCATTGTTTGCCGGCCTATTAACTTCAGCAGCATTAAACACACCACTTCCATGGCCCAACGCCTGCCCTGTAGTACCAATACTTATTGCAGAACTCTCCCTGAACCTCCCTGTGTCCTCCCTGAACTTTGATGGCTCCTCATGAAGGAAATTACACCTATCACCATAAGGACACTCTTCCCCATTATAAAACTTCTTGCATAGCTTCATCTTGTGAATTATCCTCTGATCATCTTCCCAATTGGTCGCTGTTGACCTATCCTCTTCACTACTTACACTTACACCCACTAGTTCCTTCCAATTTGGAGGAGGCTGCCTCAAATCTTGCATTCCATGAGCAAAGTTGCAATTCTCGCCATTCCTACAAGTGCCAGTCTTAAACTTTGCACATACTCTTGTCTTGAAAAAGATGTTGGTTGTTCCCTTGTGGACTGGAAGGTTGTTTGGTGGTGGCGTCCTAGAATTCATGGATTGGTTGGGATTATCCTCAGAGTTTCTTGGCCTTTTATAAGGTGGTTGGTGGTGTTCAAATTGCTCATTGTTGTTCATTACAAATTGAGGCCACACACCAATAGCATCACTGCCTGCTTGATATGAGGCCTGTGGTGACATAAAAGAATCATGGGAATCAGGGTAACTCATATTTCTACAATGCAAAATCAAACTTATTCAGAAGAATTAGCAAGCCTCAAAAACCCTTGATTTATGATACTAAACTAACAAAACAATCAACAAAGATGCAATCTTTAACACCAAGCCACAAACTTTTCACTAAGGATATGAACTTTTGGTTCGGTGCTGAATCAATGAATCAAGATTCAGTAAAGAAACGAAAACCCAAATGGATATTGGATTAAAACCCAAGAAAACTGAAGGAAATCGATAGAATTTGAGACGGACTTGAACAAGTAATGAATGGTAGATAAAAGAATATAGGCAAAACCCAGAAGAAATAGCTTTAACAAACAGGCTTATATACAGAGTCCGGACATGAAAAGGGAACTAAACCCTAGCCGCCAAATTGAGATGATTCAGAATTGCTAGGGTTTTTGTAATGTTATATAGGTGATTCTTATTTGCTTTTAGGAGGCAGTCTGAGTCAAAGTTTTTAAATGTGAAATAGCAAACCCCTTTTGGAATTTAATAACCATCCTAATTAATTCCTCTGTTTTAATTAATACAAGATTTAGAATTGCAGATGGGCCAGCCCTTACGCCTATTTTCTGGATGGAAATTTCCATACCTAGAGAGTAAGCCTGTTGAAATTTAACAAAATCAAAACCCAGGCCCAAACCATTTTAATTTACAAACTTCTTCAAAAAATAGATAATTACAAACAAACCTCATAAGGTTTTTTCGTGAGCAAACCTTTAACACGAGGCATATATTAGGCCAGCTTTTGAGTTTTGACACCTAAAGAGTTGAATTTTAGAACACGATTTAACAAATTGAAATTCTTTCTTTTTTTCGTCAAACCATGAAACATCAAATTTCTTTTGGAATTAGGTCTACATAAAATCCCTCCACGATCCAATTAATGATGATGATGATGATGGAAAAAAGGCAATGTTATAGATACCCTTTTGAAGCAATACTCCTAGCCATCAGGATAACTTTGGACTACATTATTCCAATGACATGTAGACAATAGCTAGTTTCCATTTCAGAGGAGAAATCAAGACAAGTTCAAAGCCTGCATACAATCAAGGCCTTATTGAGCTTGAAAGTCAGAATATCTTACGAGCAACTACGAGTTAATAATATATACAAGGGCCTTTTCTGGATTTAAGGTGTCCTGGATGATTTTCTGAATCAATGCAGCAACGTATCTCTACCAGCACAAAGGGAAAAGTCCTTGTATGCAAACCAGTCATCATTAGTATGTTACAAACTTCCAGATAGAAATTCTGGAGTCATTTGAAAAGATTCAAGAATAGGAGGCTTTCTCATCATGGTAGCTTGCTCAAAGTCATAAGCAATCTCAATTAGCTTAATTTCAGTATCTTTTGATCCACCAAAACAGATCCCAAATGGCATTCCATTGATATCATATCCAGCTGGGACAGTAATCCCAGGGTATCCACCAATTGCCAGCACGGATGTGGCGCCTGAACCTGGTGTCACCATTGCATCCAAATCATTTTCCATCATCAGTTTCTCAAAACCATTTTGCGAGAGTTTTTCCATCAACTCTATAGCTTTCCTTTCTTTCTCTCCAATGCCATTCGTCTTCTCCGCTGCTATGAATGTATCCTGACCATACTCTTTATTCTTCTCCTGCATTTAACAGAACCATTATAATCAGCTGGGCTTTCTAAGGCCAGGTGTAACAAAGGAGAGAAATACAGCACTCACTAGATCGGGGTTATTTTTGTTGAAGGCTATAATATCAGCAAGTGACCAGACTGGAGAAGTGATAAGATCTTTCAGGTAATCATTTAAGGAGAGTTTGAACTCGGCCATCATTAGTGTCAGTTCACCGCTTCGCGATGGATCAACAATAGTGTTTATGTTTGCTATCTCAAGATTGTCCACTACAGTGGCACCTCTTTCCCTACATTTTTCAAGATCAAATGCACATCATATAAACTGGACTAGAATAAGAACAAAACTTCATATTCAAAACCATTTATGCCTAGCTCAATACTTTACCTTAATGTGTTCAGATGATGCTCAAAGATAGGAAATATAGATTCATTCAACGACTTCAAAAATGGGTTCCTAACTATGCCCAATATCTTTCCTTTGAGCCCGTTTGGATTGAAGAATTGCTTGTAACCACCAGCAGGTATGAACTTGGCTGCTCTTTGTGTTGCCTCATAATCTCTTGGATCAAAACCCACAATTACATCTAGTACTCGAACTGCATCAGACACTGTCCTGGTTACAGGCCTGCCAGTTCATCATTGAGAAATTCATTCTTTGCTAGAAGATTGCAGATGTTATGGCTTAGTCCTATAAGAGTTATTTTGTCAGGTTTGTTACTGGTTAGGTAATGATCAAGACATATGATCTTACCCAATGGTGTCTAGGCTAGGCGCAACTGGAACACCGGCACGGCTAGTGAGACCAACAGTGGGTTTGAGACCTACAACAGAGTTATGATCAGAGGGACATATGATGGAACTATGAGTCTCAGTTCCAAGTGATACTGCCACCATGTTTGCGGCTACTGAAATTGCTGATCCACTGATTGAGCCACATGGATCCCCTGTTACAAGGTAAGGATTCTGCATGTTTTCACATGTCGAGCATTGAATTCCGTTAGGGACTACAGACTTATTGGTTAATCCTAGTATTACTAGTCCACGTGTACTTCAAGAAACTGGGCACAATAACAAGTTCTCATGTATCAACCCAACCATGCAACCTTGGCTTTGGTAAAGGGATTCTCATCATTTTTGTGTATTTGATTATTGCAAGGTTCATTGTTGTGAAACTACACTGCAATGCAGCCCTCATTAATCTAGGAAGAGATAACCTATCAGGATATATAACATAAGATTACTCCTGAAATTATTTACTCATAATTGTAAAGAAATTCAGAAATTAACATTATCAACATTAAACGTTCCAACATATTAATAGACAAGCAATGTGCATTTTTCCGGCCAAATACAGACCAGACCATTCATGTTGTGACATTGGCTAGCACTATAAAATGCTATTAACCTCATAAACAATTCAAGTGTAAGACTAAATAAACTAAAAAAAATATTTGAAGACATGAAATGAGAGAGCTTACCACTCCTTGTCCAGATCTTGCACACCAACCATTAGGTACATGACTTAAAGAACGAAACTTGTACCATTCACTAAGACTAGCTTTTCCCATTATAACTGCACCAGCCTTTCTCAACTTCTCTACAACGCTTGCATCTCTGGCCACCACTGAACCCACCAAAGCGTAGGATCCAGCGGATGTGTTCAACTTATCTTTAGTCCCAATCGTGTCCTTTAACAACACTGGGATCCCATGTAAGTCCCCTAAGCTTCTCCTACCCTGATTCTCTCTCCTTTCTTCATCAGCATTTTTAGCTTGATCACGTGCATCTGGGTTCACTTCTATAATGCTGTGAAGCAGGGGATTGAGGGTTTTGATTTGGTTTATGTAGAAGTCTACGAGTTGTGTTGATGTCAGTTTATTTTCGGCGAAGGCTTGTTGGATTTCCTCTATGGTTGATTCTGGGATTGTGAAATGTTGGCCGTTGACTGTGATGAATATTAAGAAGAGGAAGATCAATGGTAGGAGAAGGGAAGAAGAAGGACCGCCATCTGTCTGCGCTCTGTTTCTTGAGAAATTTTGGACTTAGGAGACCCCATGAGGAATGTGAAATGGCAAGGCCATTTAATTTAAGTATCAAACTAAAATAGCTTAGAGGTTCTCTGTAATTCAATCAATCTCACATTTGTACCATGAATTGCTAAAGTGTATCCATAATACCTTTTAACTAAATACGTATATATTTAATTAAATAAATTATTAATTATTTAAATAAAAAAATTATTAATAAAAAATAGAAAAATTAAAAGATAGAAGTACACCAAAATATTTAATATTGTAATATGAATCATTTACTTAATTGTATTTAACAAATTTATTTATAAAAATTAATTTGTAATAAAAATCAACACACATAAAATTTATTGAATAAATAAAAAAAAAAATTTACGCAAGGCTGGATATATTAAAAATTTTATAAAAAAAATAAATGTTTTTATTTTATAAAATAATTTTAGTCTATATAAAAAAATAAAAAATAATTATAAATGAACCTCAATAATCTCATAAAAAAATTAAACACTCTATATAATTAAAAAATAATTTTTATTTCAAAAAGATTAAATAAGCCAAAACAATCACATAGAAGAGGCATTAATCAAAACACAAATGCAAAAATTATTTTGAAAAATACATATAAAACTTAGTAATTTTAAAAAATTATGTATATAAAAATAAAAAATAAAAAAGAATAAGACCAGGTATTGTGGGTTTGGTAAGCCAGGGTCAACACCTGGCCCACAAAGAAAAGCCCCGTGCAAGGACTTACAAGTCTAAGCCCACACGTGCGGGCCTCTTTTTTTAAGTGAATGGGGCGGACATTATCCGCCCTATTCTTTCTCAAAATAAAAAAAATATAACATGTTGTCTGTCTCAGCAAATGACACGTCGTCTGTAAATCTTAAAATCTAGCTACTAGTATGGCTAGAAAAACAAGGCTTTTTTTTAATATTAAAACCAATTTTAAACCCATTTTTTACCTAAAATATCTAAAAAACACTCTAGAAACATTGTTAAACCAATACATGATCTCCAAAAACAAAACAAAAAATCGCGCCAAAACTCGAAATCAATCCAAAACTAAAAATCTTTCCGAGCTCATATATGTTTTTTAGGTATTTTCAACGTAAAAAAATCATATAGTCTTAACCCCCTCTCGTCATATGTAATCTTTTTACATAAATATAAATTGTTTTGGTGGCCTAAATCTTCCCAATGATATTTTTCTCTCTCTAAGTCAAAATCTGACGATCTTTTCTCTCTCATCCACCCAAAAAATGATTAAGAAAGAGAAAAATAAAATTTGGTACCAAAATGTATTTTGTTAAAATTATAAGGACCAGTCACCCAATAGCTAAAAAAGATAAGGGATGAAAATGAAATTTTAAAACAAATTTCAAGGTTGCCACTTATATTACCCGTGTTTTTCACTTAAATCTCCTCTATTTCAATTCAACCTTCACCCCCCCTGGCCCAAAAAAAAATGCAATTGGGCTTTATTTTGTGCTTTAAAGGGCTCAATTCGTGCAAATGAAAATTTTGAGAATCAAATTGAAAATTTTCAAATATCTCACTATTACAATCCATAGTGAAATGTAAGAGGGATAACAGTAAAGGTGGCTATAGTAAAAGAGCCATGCCTTTTATATTATAGGTAATCAAGTGTGTAAATATTCATTTTGATCTCTTAAGTTTTAATTTTTGCATTTTTTATCTTTGTTGTTTTTAGTTTTGACATTTTGGTTTTATAACTTCATTTTACTAAAGATTTAATTCCCGGTTGTTAAAAAAAAAAAGAAAATGGACCAGATTGGAAGCACCGAGGTTAAGTTTTTTTTTATCAATCATATGTGAATTTATTATATTATGACCATGTTCATAGCTTGGTAGTTGTGCATTTAAATCAGATAGACAAATACAAGTTCAAGAAGAGGTTTCATCACAACAAACCACCTACTTGATAAAAAAATACTCATAACTTTTATATCTAATCATTAGATTGGACTCAATTTTTTTAGAAAAATCTATAAGTTTTGTTTTATAAAAGGTAGGCTTTTCATAACTAGTGGAGATCGAAAAGACCTTCAAATTAGACTTAGAAGATGTTTTCAATACCAATTTTGATATTTTCTTTTTTATTTCATAAATTTAGCTTATTTTTCAGGTTTTATGTTATTTTTCTATTTGAATTAGAACTTTGATTATTCACATATAAAGTAAATAAAAGACCTATTTAATAAGTTGTAATCCATTTTTCAAGGGTAAACTATTATAAAAGAATTGTTTAGTTATAAAACTGTGAATTAGGGTTTTTGCGTGACTCCATCTTCTGAAGAATCTCATCTTCTTTGTTCTTTGATTCTTATTCCTTAGGTTTAATTGTATTAGAAAGCCAATGGAAAAGGGAGGAGACTATTAAAACAATCCAAAGAAATAAAAAAGAAATAAAAAAATAAAAAAAGAGGAAGCTGAAGTTTCATTGATACTGCATGATGTGATCACAATAATCTAAAAAGAATAAGGTTAACCTAAATACAAAAAGATTATATATAGGCTAAACCTAAAACAAAATAAAAATATTATTCCACCCTTAATAAATAAAACAAAATAACCTTATATTTCTTAACATCTCCCCTCAAACTCGCGATGCGGCAATTACAATCATCAAGAGTTTGCGAACTAGAAAATGAAAATGGGAAATAGAATGCGACTTGATAAAGAAATTTGCAATCTGTAAAAAAAGAAGAAACAAAAGGCAAAGTAATGGTGTCATGCTTGAGATGATAACGAGTAAGATGATAATTGATCTCAATGTGCTTAGTTTCTTCATGAAAACCTTAGTTGTGAGCAATCTAAATAGAACTCTAGTTGTCAAAATATATAAGAGTGGGATGAGAAAGGAAAACCCACATACCTGCAAGTAACCAACATAATCAAACAATCTATTTAGTAGTAAATATCATAGCATGATAATCTGTTTCAGTTGAAGATTGAGAAACAATAAATTGTTTCTTGCTTTTTCAAGAAATAAAATAATCACCTAAAAAGATACAAAAACCAGTAACATACTTGCGATTTGTGGGATCACTATCATGATCAGCATCAGAATATGCACGCAGCTCCAAGAAAGAGATGGATGAAAGTAGAAGACTCTCAAAGATTGTATCCCGAATATATCATAAAATACAAAGAACAACTACCCAATAAACGACAGTAGGAGAAGCAACAAATTAACTAATAACATGAACAACATATACAATATTTGGATAAGTAATAGTGAGATATACAAAGCTCTAAATAATAGTATGGTATAAAGTAGGATCTGACAAAGGTAAATTATCAGAAGAAGAATACTTTGTGTTAACCTTAATAGGAATATCTACAATCTTATTATCAGTAAATCTAGCTCACTCAAAAATATCTGCAATATTTTTCGACTGAGAAAGAATTTAACTTCTGGGTGATTAGGCTACATCAATACCAAAAAAGTATTGTAGAGAACTTAAATCCTTTATTTCAAACTGTCTAGTTAACTCTGTCTTCAAAAATAAAATATCATCAATGTTATCACCAGTAATAAACATGTCATCAACATATAAAAACATAATGATACGACTTGTATCAATGCACTTAATAAAAAAAAGTAGAATCATGACTACCAGAAACAAATCCAAAAGACGAGATCATAATAAAAAATTTCTCAAACCAAACACGAGATGCTTATTTGAGACCATATAATATTTTCTTGAGTTTATAAACATATTTAGAGTCATGTGAAATACCAGGAGGGGACACCAAATAAACTTCTTCATAATAAGGCATTTTTAACATCAAGTTGGGAGATATGCCACTGACTACTGCAATAAAAGTATGAATACTATCATTTTTACAATAGAGACAAATGTCTCCTCATAATCCATACCATACTGTTGAGAGTATTCTTTTAAAACCAACTTAGCTTTGTATCGCTCAATAGATCCATCAGAATTAGTCTTGATCTTATTCATTCAATGATCATCAACAACACTTTTACCAGGAGGTAGAGGAATCAAATCCCAAATATCTATCTTATGCAAAGCAGAAAATTTTTTATCCATAGCTTGCTGCAAAAAAGGATCAAAATTACCTCTTTATAGGAAGAGGGCCTAGAGAGACAATGAATAAAAGCTAAAAAGAAAATAAAAGATGAAGAATAACAAGAATAGATAAAATCTGGTAACTTTATAGATTTATAAATGTGTATAAATTGATATAGAGGTAGATCCATAATCTATAATCTTAGACGGAGCTTGAGGGACTATAAAAGAAAATGAAACTTCAAGTGTACCGGAGAGTAAAGTATTAGTACCTGCAAAATAATTAGTATGAATTAAATTCTGTTTGATTTTGAGTTTTAGAACATATCAGGTGTTTTAAAGTTAGAAATTGAATTATTAAGGTTTCTTAGAATTTTTTTTTTCCACATATTTTTTAGTTTTAGGGAGAAAATAAATAAGATGAGGAAGACAGTAAATTAAACTCGGCAACAAAGTAATATATGTGCCTGCAACAGTTATGTCCTTAATGTCAGCAAGTGTGTGTGTGTGTGTGTGTGTGTGTGTGTGTAGAGAGAGAGAGAGAGATGGAAATCCTTGGGAATCCTAAGTTTAAGTAGACTTAAATTGCTTTTCGAATCCTTAATTTAAGTGAGTTCTTTCTTTGTTTTGGATAATTTTCAGAGAATAACAAGAGTTCTCAAAATTTTAAAGCAACAATTTGTTTCCTTTGTGCCAAAAATTATCTAAACAATCAGACATCACCCTTTCTAAATTGCATTCACGCTGAAAGCATCAGTTCAATGTCAACAAGAACCTGTCCCAAGTATCTTTCTTGATTTTGGACTAAAATTGTTTACAAACACTGGCTTGTCATCTAAAAATTAAATGAAATCCTCCAACCTCTCTTGTTCCGACGAGTTACAGTTCGGCCAAATATATTGGCTGGACTCTAAATCAGAGAGGGAGAGAGAAGATTGAAGATATGTGATGCAGTAGCAAATGTTTATTTCAAAATGTAGTAGGAAAACTTTTGGCTCAAGTACAAAGAGAAGGACAAGGAGGCTTGCGAGACAGTGTAGCCTGCTCAAAAGAATAAGCAATCTCAATCAGCTTCGTCTCCATGCCTTTCAGTCCCCCAAAACAGATACCAAATGGCATTCCACTGCTGCCATACCCTGCTGGAACTGTAATTGCAGGGTAACCTCCAATAGCTAGCACAGTAGAAGCAGCTGCACCACGTGTCACCATGGCATCTAACTCATTCTCCTTCATCATTTTTTCAAATCCTTCTTGTGACAGACTTTCCATATGCTTCACTGCCTTCATCTCCTCCTCTCCAAGCCCATTTGTCTTCTCTGAGTTGATAAGTAGTTCCTGACCATATATGTCCAGGTTTTCCTGAAACAGACAATGGCATGTATGCCATATATTAAATCAAACGCAGAAACATGCAGGAATCTCCTCATTGATAGGGAAGCACAAATTGAGTGCCAGATTGTTTTGTAAATTGATTGAGAGTGAGTTAAGTTTCTCTGCCAACTTCATTTTGCTTGGCAAAAAATCACTAAATTAAGAAATAACTAACCAGTTCAGGATTATTGGTGTTGAAAGCTATAATGTCTGCCAGTGATCTCACAGGAGATTTGACAAGCTCTTCTAAGTACTTATTGATGGTTTCCTTGAACTCAGCTAGCATCACCAAATCTTCACCACTTTGATCGGGATCCATAATGACATCAATGTTTGCAATTTCAAGATTATCCACTACAGTTGCACCTCCTCGCCTACAATTTCCAGGGGCAAAGTTTTGTAACAATACTACAGTATCAACATTGATGTGTGTGATTGTGTCCAAGTTTATAGGACCTATCTCTGCTCGTGTTCAATACATACCTCAATACTTCCAGATGGTGATCAAATGTTGATACAATCACTGGATCCTTGAAATATATCTCAAATGGATGTCTGACTATTCCCAGTCTCTTTCCTTTGAGACCATCTTTTTTCAGAAACTTTTTATAACCATCTGCAGGGATAAACTCGGATGCTTCTTTCGTTGCTTCGCAATCTCTTGGGTCAAAACCAACAATTGCGTCAAGCAAATACACAACATCTGATACTGTCCTGCATATAGGCCTGCATTTTCATTTCAATGAAAAATCATCGATTAAACATCTGCAAACCATAAATGGCAAGTTACAGATCAGTCAACTAATTTATACTTAACACCTATACTTAGTTTAGCTGGTTTACTCACCCAACTGAGTCCTGGCGGGATGAAATTGGGATCACACCAGAGCGGCTGGTGAGTCCGACAGTTGGCTTGAGCCCAACAACTGAGTTGTGATCTGATGGGCAGAGGATAGAGCCATCAGTTTCGGTCCCCAGTGATACTGCCACCATGTTTGCAGCTACAGATATTGCTGATCCACTGCTTGATCCACATGGATCGCCCCCTTTCACATATGGATTCTGCACATCCCACATAAAAATTGATGCATTTTGTTTTATTGTCACACTTGGTAATTGATCATTGTACAAAATTTGAATGCTTGAATTAAAAAAATCAAAACGGCAGAATCGGTAAGAAAATTTAAAAGACAAAAGAAAAGAAAGAGAGCTCAACATTGAGAATTCCTTTATAAATTTGTTTTCCAATACTTTCTATCATGCTCATACATTTAGCGATCAAGAATAGAAGTAATTGACTAAATTAAGCCTACGGTAGAAACAACTCGAGAAAATCTTCATTGCGATGTATCATCATTCATCCAGTTCTACAGTTATAAACCATTGGTTTGGGCCACTAACAACGCAAATGGGGCAGTCGCGACGAGCACATCTTGCACTATGAGGGCAAGTAGTGTCACAAATTTATCAAGGATTATAACAAGTTACTAACTACAATGAGAACATAAAATGCAGAACCAAAAATATAAAGGGAAAGGGAAAGAAACTAACCACAGCTTGACCTCCTCTAGCACACCAACCACTAGGAATGCCATCAGACCTAAAATGACTCCACTCACTAAGACTCGCCTTCCCTAAAATCACAGCACCAGCATTCCTCAATCTCTCCACCACGTGAGCATCACGTGCAACCTCGGACCCCAACAGGGCATGGGACCCACCAGTGGTGCTCAACTTATCTTTTGTAGCTATGTTGTCCTTCAGCAGCACTGGGATCCCATGCAGGTCCCCCAGGAACCGCCGGCCCTGATTTCTTTCCCTTTCTTGATCAGCCTTTTCAGCTTGATCTAACGCGTCTGGATTGACTTCTAGCACGCTGTGAAGTAGAGGATTCAGTTCTCGGATTTGGTTCAAGTAGAAGTTGACTAACTGTTTTGAGGTTAATTTGTTTTCAGTGAATGCTTGTTGGGTTTCTTGGATTGTGGCTTCCTTGATTGTGAATTGTGAACCTTTGACTGTGTCCATGATGCTTTTTAACGGTGAAGAAGAGAGGACTGTCGGTGGGTTTTGTTTTCCTCTCCTCGATGACTATTATTGACTTGGAGCAGATGGAAATGCTTAGCTTTATCGTGACTGAAGGTCAACGTGTCCGTCTAGGGTAAGGTACGGTATGGTATACCTTCTCTGTCAGCCTTCGAACTCGAAACCATCAACTTGTGCATCAGCATGCAACCCATAAAAGATTAATTTATACTTCATTACTTTTTGTTTATTGTTTGTGGGCATTCTTCAGTGTAGACAGATTACAAAGAACTTGCTGCAGCCGGCGCTGGAACGGATGGCCTGTTCATTTGGTTTTATTTTATAATATTGTTCAAATTAAAGGTAAATACTCGAATTGAATTGGAATTAGATTACCTTTCTTTGACATCGTTGTAGTTCTCTAGTTGTTGTGGACAGACCTTCAAGATGGTTGAATCATGTAGAATGAAACGAGCTCAACCAAGTTATCTCAAAAGCCCAGCAAATACGCTGCATAGCAACCATGTTCAAGGGAGGATCTCTAGACGTTCTGATACTACTATACTAGCCCTACGGCATGCACTATCATCATGACATAAAATTCTGTACATGCCATTATATATATATATATATATGGTCTCTGTTGTTAAAATGATTTTTTTTTCATTGAAGTGCATCTAAAAAAATTACTATTAAAAAAAATCATATTGACAATTTAGCTCTTTTCATAGAATCTGCACTCACATTATCATTTTGAATTCAAATTCAAGAGGAAAAAAAATCTTGAATTTAATTTTAGTGAGCAGCCTAGGGTTACTTTGTCTGTTAAAAAAAAAAGAAAAAAAGTTTTGTACTTGAATGCATTCAATATTTCCTAATTGAGCCAGCATTTTTGCCGTCCTTGCCGAACTCACTCTGCATTGCATGTGTGACCGTGTCCATGTCTTTCTAATGCCTACAGAGGCCTCGCGCGAGCCAACTTCAATTCCTAAATTGCTTGTTCATAATCAACTGGCCTTCGGTCGTCCTATCACCGATGGTACTCGTTTCTCCACTTCCAAACCAACTTTGCCTTTTATTTGATCGTAAAGGCCCAGCTCGCATGCGATCCTGTGTCCCCATCTCCACAAACCTGGAATAAGATGCGTTCTGTTATAGAGCTGTGGACACCCCACGCCATCGATTTGACCACAAAATGGGGAATCCTCCGAAAGAAACAAGCATCGACAGTCTCATACTCTCATGTGTGGCCAATCCTTGAGGAATAAAATGGCTGTAGTGGGTTCAACTATTCTTAAAACTCCGCAACTTGGAATTTTGATCCAAGGTCTTTCTTAGACGTCAGCACTAGCTAATTTAGGGATAAGATCATATGATTCCAATGAACATTTTTCTATCCAGAACAAGCTCCAACATGTACAGTGTACAGATAACATTTCCAAGATGTGTCCTGAAAGGGATGGACGCCAGCATTCTGTTTCTGTGTGCCTACAATTTGTAGTGTTCAACCCAAAATACTAAATACGTACAGTTTTTGCTGGAGAATCTGTGGTCTTGTAGATACAGTTTTGGCTGGAGAATCAAAGGTCTTGTAGATGCAACTCTACCAGAACCAGAAACACAAGAACTTGAAACACAAGCTTATTTCAGCTATTCGTCTGAAATCACACTTTTCGATAGCGTTTACAATAGCGTTTAGATATTGTCTCGAAAAGGACAGCGGAGATAAATCATAGTATAATCAAGACATATCGAACAAAACCTGCATAATATCATCAATTTTATATGGGAATAATGTGCTTTGCCTTGTTGACTAGAGCGTTTGTAATAGAAATTTACAAACATAAGATTTAATGGTCCAGCATTTGTAATAGAAATATACAAACATAGGATTTAATGGTCCAGAACTGAGAAATATCAAACGTATCGATGCGCATGCTAGTCTCTTAATTTATTTGGACACAGATTTCCAACAACCAAAATCAGCACTCAGAATGAATAGAAAGGAGATGAACAAGTAGTAATGTAATAAAACATAATCCTGAAGTTTCAACCCCAACTATAAAACAAGCTACAAAAGCAAACCAGTGTTAATTACTTGTAAGCCTACCAAAATTGTCTCAACACTGTTCAACAATAGCAAGAGTCCTGGCAAAACTCGCATAATTATAATGGAGAAAACAACACCTTGGACTACCGATAAATTAAATGTTCCTACTCTTTTCTTTTTCTCAATCCTCAGCATTTCATTTGCAAAAACTCCATCTTCAGTTTCCTTCAACAACTTCGTCTTCGGTAGCAAGCCCATCTTCAGCATTATTTCCATTCTCAGTTGTCTCAGCACTGCGTTCAGGGAAATATTAATTTCACAAAATTAAGCAGTTCATTACATAACAATTCATACATAATCAAAGACATGCAAATGCCTAAAACTCTAAACTTTCACATTTGATTTGAAATAGCTTTCATTCAATACAATTTGAGTCAGACAGCAATTAAAATCAAACAAGCATGGCAAACAGAAACCATATCATAGGACAAATACTTTTCCAGTAGGTTTTATTATCTGATATGGTAAGGCCAGTTAATACTTATAACAGTTTTAGGAGACGAGAAATCCATCTGACATATCTGCATAACTAGAATATCCAGAGTGAGTCCTGCTTTATCACGTATATCAACCACTTTAGCACAAACTTAAAAGTAGAGAGTTTTTATAACTTCAAACCACACAATTTTGCACAGACCTAGCAATCAGCTCCCATCCACAAAGCTAACACCAATTGAGATCCATGTGCAATCCAAATTCTTAGGAATATGAAAGATTCCCTTGCTTAATACATGAATTCCAAAAGCGGAAATCAAGAGTTGTAATTCACACAGCAATCTCATAGATTTCTCTAAAGTTATGAAGAAAATCGGTTTTAAAATAAAAGCAATCACATAAAGTTCGGTAGCTCAGTTCCAACTTAGCAAGTAAGAACAGGAATGCAGCAGGAGGCCCTATCTAATCAGGTTCACATGAATTCCTACAATTTTGACAGCGCAAAACAGCTCTCAAAAACACTAAGACAGAAGAACCAGACCACACTATCTTATCAGGTTAACATAACTTTTCAGGCAGTGTTCCGAAGTATACACAATTCAAGAGACACCAACTCCCTCCCAATTAAAACAAGCAGCTCTAATTCTGCCCCACAAACAAAAACTAAACCAAGCATGAAAGAACACCAATATACCATGTAAACTAGACTAACATCCCCTAAGCAACTAGATCTCAATGCCCGTCACTAATGAGCCAACTAATCAATCAAAGATCTAATAAAACAAACCTCTGTGGACGAGAACCAGAATCAGCAACATCAGGCTTCCTCCAACTTCTCTCATTGCCTGAACCTCCACGACCAATCCCAAATCCCCTTTTTCCAAAGGAATCGCTTCTCTCCACATCCTTACTTCTCTCACTGCTAATTTTCACAGAGTCCAACTTCTCATCAATCTCCTTATAATCCATCCCTTTCTCCTTCAACACCTCCTCTCTTGGTCTCGCATCTCCAAACGGGTTTGACCCTTTAGGCTTCTCTACCGCCCCATTCCCATCACTGACAGGCAAAGTTCTTGGCTGCAACTTCAATTTCGGCCTCTCACCCACACTGCCACTGTTAAAACTCTCATCTTTTTTCCTCCCCCAATTATCTGAATCAGCAGCACCACCACTAAACCCATGTCTTTCTCTCGATAACGTATCGTAACTCCCTCTCCTCTCAAACCCACCATTATTCGCTCCTACAAATCTCCTTGGCCCATCATTCGTTGTCTTATTAGAAACCCAGCTAGCCGATTCATCAGCTTTTGATTGGGAATCGAAAAACGAAGATCCCCTCTCCCTTTCCCTCCTCTCGTATACATTCCCTGCTGGGGATTTCTTCGTTTTCGACCAGTCATCAATCTCATCCGCTCGTGAAGGAGCAAATTCCTTACTCGACTCCCTATTAGAAACCCTAGAGTTTCCGTTACCACCACCACCCCATCTCGAATTCGATTCTTCTCCTCCGTTACGATAACTTAAACCATACGATTTAAACCCGCCGCCGAGGCGGGCCCTGTCGAGCTCTTCAGCGGAGCGTTCGCGGGGTCTAGTTGGGAGATTGAAGAGATCAGGCTCGTGACTCGACTTGGCCGGAGAATAATTAGAAAACTCAGCTAGAGATAAGGTTTGGTTTTTTTTCTTTTTGGGTTGTTTGGTGGCGGCGGCTGCAGCTAAAGAAGGGAATTCAGCAACGCCACCGAGTGGTTGAGCGGCGAAAGTAGATACTTGTTGGGAATTTTCGTGTTCTTGCTGGAGTTCAGCTTCGTGTTCTTCGGCGTCTAAAGCCCACGCACCGGGTTTGCTCCAAGGAGAAGAGACTGTTGCCGCCATGGTGAAGTTGCCGTTTTCGCTCTGATTTTTTTTCTGTCTGCAAAGGTTTTGGTTTTGAGGTTGTAAAGATTGCGTGCGTTGGCAGCGGAAAGGGAAATATAAGGGGGTGGGTTTGATCGGACGGTGCATAATGGGTGTTGGAGATTCTTTGAGTATTTGATGGTGAGGATTAGTTCGTATTCAGAATTATATTTATATCTGTGTATTTAAGCATCAAATTGGGGTTGTCGGCTGTTTTTAAAAATATTTTATTGGGAAAATATTAAAATAATATTTTTTAAATTTTTTAAAATTTATTTTTACTATAAAACATCAAAATAATTTAAAAAAAATTAATAAGATAATTTAAAAAAATAACAATGTTTTTGTAGGAAAAACAAACTTATAATATGGGTTTTTCTTCAATAAAATATAAACAATTTTAACATGTTAAATTTTTTTTGTGTGTTAAGTAAACTTATGTTAATTTAATTCAATAAAAAAATTAAAATAATATTATTTTAAAAAATAAAATAAAAATTCAGAATATGCTTCTACTAAAATAAGTCTAAAACCCTGTTAATTTTTATATTTTTTAAAGTGATTTTAAAAAAAATTAAAATTTTTTTATTTGCTTTAAATTAAATTTTTTTATGTATTTTTAGATATTTTGATATGCTAATATTAAAAATAATTTTTTAAAAATAAAAAATATATTATTTTGATATATTTTTAAATAAAAAATACTTTAAAAAATAACCAGAACTATACTTTCAAGTCGATTATTTCTTTTACATGGAACCAAGTTGAAAGAGAATCAATTAAGTCTTGAAACAATTTATTTTTCCCCGGTGTAATAAATGATATTAAATAGTTTTAATCCCTAATCCTCACGTGAAGCTATTGTTTCAAATTACTGAAACATTCTTCCTCTTATGTTATATATAGCACATGATTACTTAATCAGGTAAATATTTGCCATGTTCAAATTCATTCTTTAACATATAATTTTTTTAATTTATTTTTATATATTTAAATAATTATTTGATCTCAATATATTCAATCACCCCTTCAAGATGATTTTTTAGCTCCGCCTTTGTGTATAATGTTATAGATGCAATTTTTAAAGTGTATATATATATATAAACAAAAATATACTTTAATGTAATTAGTATATATAAACGATTATCAATAAAATGTTAGTTTAGTGGTTAAGATATTTTATATTTTTATAAAAATAAAAATATAAGTTTAATCTCTAAAAAATATATTTACTGAGAATGATAGTCATAAACCTGAAAAATATTAATTTTATTTTTTAAAAATATCAAAAAAAAATATGTACGAACGATTAGCTTAATTATCAAATTGCAACATCTTTGCCGTGACAATTTTCCTATTTAAAATTATTTTCCCTCTCTCACCTTTTTTCTAGGCCATCTCAAATTCTTAATTAATGGAAACGATAAATATATTGAAAAAAAAATCAATGTATCAATTCAGAAGATGCTATTTATTAGAATAATACTTATTTTGGTTTTTTTTATATTTTTTTTAATTTTATCCTTTTAACATTAGGTTTATTAGAAATTATACTTCATTTTTTTTCAATTTATTTTTTATAAAATTATTCTAATTTTATAACCCTGATAGTGAGTCCGACTTGTTAACTTAGGGTTTTTTTATTTTTTAATTGATTTTTTTTAATTTCACCACTCAACATTGATTTTATTGAAAATTATATTTCATAATTTATTTTGATTTACTTTCTATGAAGTTATTTTTATTTCATATCACAAATTTGGCAGGTTAACCTGAGTTAATTATAGTTTTTTTTTTAATTATTTTTTTAATTTCATATTTCAACACTAGATTAATTGGAAATTGGATTTAATAATTTGTTTTAATTTATTTTTTATTGGGTTATCATAATCTTATGATTAACTTGAGTTGACCCGAGTTTTTTTTTCTAATTTTTTTTTTTCAATCAAGTTTTATAATTTATTTTGATTTACTTTCAATAAGGTTATTATAGTCCCGAGACATAGCATGCGAATTGATAAGTTAATTAGGGTTAAACCGAATCTATTCAATATATTGTTGTCCTAATATTTATAAAAAATATAATCTTGAATATTTATTTTAAATTAAACTATATTTTTAGCGGCCATCTAGTTTGTTTTTAGACTTATCAAATTGATTGGATCATATCAAATAAATTCTTAAATAGTTTGAAATTTTTTATACTTAAAAAATATTAACAATACTTAAATATTTTACTGATTTTTTTTTAATTAACAAACTCAAAATGCAGCACGGGACGGTTATCAAGTCACGACTAAAGTCTAAAATAGCTCTAAAATCCCGGGAGAAGAAACATAGAACTTGCCGAATAACTTGATCATCGTGGATAAATTTCCCAAAAGCTGAGAAAACAATTAACCGTAATCTGAACTCGGATTTATTTTTACTGTTTTTCAAGCATAGAAATCTAGAGAATGTTACATTGTAATTCGAAAATTCACTTGTAAAGATTCAGCAACGAAACCAGCAGTGGGATCGCCGAATTTGGACGGATCCCAACTCTGGTATTCAGATCCAAGTTCCTCGAGAGATCAATGGCAGTCTAGTCTAGCTCCTCGTGTTCCTACCAACTACAAGACAATGATCAGTATACACTTACAAAGAGAATCGATGAGAAGTTCCCATGAAGAAAATACAAGCACCAATATGTACAAGTTATGAACAAATTAACAGATAGTAGTTTTTATTCTTTAAAATATCAGATTATTAAAATAATTTGAAAACATTAAAAATTTAATTTAAAATAAATAAATAAATAAAATTCAATTTTTTTTTTGAAGAATTTTAAAACATAAAAATAAAAGTTAATTGTATTTAGCTTTTGTCAACCAGTGATTAAATACAGAGAGAGATAATGACAAAAATCCTAAATCTAGATCGGTCGAGCTACTGCAGGATGACTGTAGCCTTGCACTTACAGCAGCCTTGTTTGAATAAATAACAAAATACAAACAGAAATAAGATCCAGTACAACTGAAGAGGGGACAGCTAAGTAACGTGCAATGTCCCTCTATTACAAGGGGCATGCTGGACATGTTAAAAGGACAATATAATCACTTTATAGTTTAAGTTCATAGATTGATTCTTCTTTAATAAGATATTCAAATCTCGATAATTAATTAATTAATTAATTGTGAGTTTAAATTTTATTATTTTTAATTAAAATTTATTTAATAGCACAAAATAATTTAAGTTACTGGTATAAAAATAACACTTTCAATTCAAAATTGACTTTCACATAGCTTGTTATTAACTATCAAGTTTCAAATTTATTTTTAGAAATAATATAAATTTTAGAGTAATTGAAGCAGCTCTGTATATAAACGTCTCCTCACTCTGCAAATACACCTTGACCTTGGTTGATTTCTTGGTCCAATGGCCAGACACCATCTTTTAACATCCCAGATGAAGTAAAGGAAGCTCATTGCTCATCTGAATTCCTTACAGTGATTGAATGTTCTTCAACACTCTTGACAGAATCTGCACTAACATACCATGTTACATTTCCTGCAAGGAGTGACAATCCCTCTGTCATAAACTCAAGTTACCAGCAAATTTTCGCATCAACGAAGCCAGATGGGACACTCCTACTAATCAAAGCACGGAAAATGAAGAATAAGCTACCTTAGATGCCAGAGAAGCAACTGAATTGAAGGGAAGGTAAAGGGGGTTCATCAGATACAGTATCAATCATCTGCTTCTAATCCAAGCATTTCAATATGATTCATTAGAAGATACCGAAGTATATCAGCCTCATCCTTAAATGGCGAAACAGAGTTTTAATGTCATCTGCCCAACACCGACAACCCTCTTGCAAGGAGTAAAAAAGAGGAGAAATGGGGTCTGCAACGCATTTACCTCAATATGAGATGTATGATTATTGCTGAAAGAATAATGATGAATCCACCTAGCTCAGAGGCTATGCAGCAAGCACGTGATGGCAAACAGTACCTTGAGCTCATAGGATCCTGGTAATTGTAAGCAACAGTAGTATATATAACAGCGGAAACTAATCCTAGTGGATGAATCGCTCAATTCACCTTGAACATTATTGCGCTAGCAATGATGGTCAGAGCTGTAAAACCCAGAATTCCTTTTTCCTCCCAATCTCGAATTTGTACATAAAAATGCTAGCTTTATAACACAAGCATGTTAACAAGTTGTCATGTTTTTCTCTCTCTCCCAATTACATTGAAAATCTAGACAGCTTAATAGCAAGCTAGTTGAGAGAGACATCAAAAATAAATTAGTCGGATTAACTCTAGTTACTTCATGTTTTTTAATTGAATTGTTTAGCTTTGTTTTTTATTATTTAGTTTGTTTAACAGTTGATTTTTATTGTTTTATATTTTTTTATATAATAATTTTGATCTCAGGGTTGAAACCTTATAAAAATATTTAGAAAATATCTTTTAATAATAATAATAATAAGTGTTTAATTTTTTTTTTACTAAACACTGTCATTTATTTATTTTCTCTGATTTTTTTATAATTATATTATTAAATTAATTAAATTTAATAAAAATATTCAAACCAATAAGGATCCATCCCGAATTTTATTGCTTCTTTAAGAATATTATGATTGTTCAAATAATTTTTTTTTATATTAGAAAAAACAACGACATAGTACAGTACGGGTAACTATCAGGTCGCAACTTGCATTAATCACCATCATCGAACACAGTTTCCTACAAGTTCGGTAAACCACTAGCCCATACAAATCTTGGCTTACGGTTAGAGAATGTCCTCCGTATGCACTAAAAGCTATTAAAAGCGTGTTTGGCAGTGAGATTGTGGGTGCTTTTCAAATAACTTTTCGTGCCAAAATGCATGCCAACGATGTTTTTTCATTTTTTAAAAATCATTTTTGACATCATCACATCAAAACGATCCAAAACATACAAACCATATTAAATTTTAGCAAAAAAAAAAAACAAAAAATTTTCAAATTTTTTGGGAACGCGGCCGCAGCCGCGTTCCCAAACGGTCCCTAACCCCATCACGCGAATGACAGAAAATCAAGTCCTCAACCAAAAACTTATTTGAAGCCCATTTACGTACTTGACTAGTTAAGACTATACAAATGACAGAAAATCGAGTCCTCAACAGCTCCCTGCCGACCACTGTGTGTTTGGAATCCTCAGCAACTCCCTGCCGACCAACAAGGGTGTGTTTGTAAATTTAATAGTAATGGGTTTTTAAAGTATTTTTTTGTTTAAAAATATATTAAAAAAATATTTTTTTATTTTATAAAAAACATTGAAATATTACATTAAAACCTAGCCTTAAAACCTAAGGCAATGGCGGGACGCCACATCCAATGGGTTTCCTATCCACATTTCAAAAGGGAAGATATTTTCCACTCCACAAATCTCTATCGAAGCAACGGATTTCATACGGACCACAATTTTTCCACATTGAACCCTTCTTCCTCGTAAATGTCAATTTCTACAAGACAATTAGTCACTTTCACAAACACCATCATGCAAACGCAACATCTATCTCCTTTCTTGTCCCCTTATCCTCTCCCATGCCAAATAATCAGGCACTCTTCTGGGTTCAAATTCAAAATCTCCAAGAACAAATAAATTAAAAGAGCACACTAGAACGATCAATTTCACAGATTATTAGCACATTAAAAGGTGAAGATAACGCAATCAAGAACTCCGATGGATAGTAATAAGCCCATCTTATTTATGGCAGCTCAATTTCAGCACATGAAAGCATGGTAACCACCAAAACCCAGGAGGACATTAAAACAAAGGCCTCAAAAGCAAAACATAAAACACCCAGATCCTAGACCACTAAAACACACCCAAATACTAGATAAGATCCAACATCAAAGACACGGCCAGACGACATGTCAATCAATGCCCTCTAAGAGAGTTGACCACAGTCCGCAATAGCAACAGGCTTAGAAGTCTTGCCACTTCCAGATCCAACCTTCTCGATAGCCTTCACCACATCCAAGCCCTCAACAACTTGACCAAAAACGACATGTTTCCCATCAAGCCACTCCGTCTTGACAGTGCAGACAAAGAACTGAGATCCATTGGTTCCTGGACCAGCATTAGCCATAGATAGCACACCAGGTCCAGTGTGCTTCTTCACGAAATTCTCGTCAGCAAATTTAGCTCCATAGATCGACTCACCGCCGGTACCATTTCCGGCAGTAAAGTCACCACCTTGGCACATGAAGTTAGGGATCACACGGTGAAAGGTTGAACCCTTGTAGTGAAGTGGCTTGCCGGACTTGCCAACACCTTTCTCGCCAGTGCAAAGTGCGCGGAAGTTCTCGGCGGTCTTTGGAACAATATCGGCGAAGAGTTCCATGACAATCCGACCAGCAGGCTGGCCGCCGACGGACATATCAAAGAAAACCCTGGGGTTTGCCATTATGAAAGAGAGAAATTAGGGATTAGCTTTCCAAGTGAGATTAAATCGAGGGTGATTTGTTTAGGATTTTTAGTGATATGGGGGTGTTTTTATAGGGAGTGAAGGGGGATTTTGACCGTTAGATCAGGACACGTGGAGGGATCGAGGTGGTCGGACTTCAACTGTGGTTAGCTTTGTTTTGACTAGGGTTAAGTGAGGGATCCTAAGTGGCATGTGCTGTTTGGCTTTATTTGCGCCGTGTAGAAACGGCGCCGTTTGGTGGGGCCTGTGGTTTCGTTTGGATATAGCAAGTCTTTGTTAGGATTTATGAGGGGATAGGTAAATTGTACAAATTTCGTGCATGATGGGCCATGATTAATGTTGGACCGTGAATTGATGGAGAGAAATCTGAGATAATCTAACGGTGGAGATTGTTTAAGGTAGTCTCATTGATTTTGATTTCAAAATCCCAGTAAGATTAGATTGTGCATTAATGATCCTACTGGTAGGTGATTAAATCACGGGAGTGTGGTTGAATAATATTTTTTAATTTTTTTATTATTATTTGTTTACAGATTTAAATTATTATATTTAGTGTTTTCTTTAATACATATAAAAAATACTTTATATTCAATAAACACAACCTCCATCTTAATGTTAAACAAATAAAAATCATATGAATAAAGTATTGAAATATTCAATAAACATGGTAACTGAAAGCTATAATTAGGCAGGGTGGCCTACTAGCACTGAGGAACCTGTCCATTTACCAAGCCATTCAACCTAACCATGCTATTGCTAAGGGATACTGTATTTACCTAAACCAAAAAAAAAAATGCCACCTTTTTCAAAAGTAGAAGCTTCTAAGAAACATTTGTTGCACGAGAAAATGCAAGTGGCCTTTTTTTTTTTTTTGTGAAATTACGAAGAAGCCAGTGGCAGCTTAAGCTTACCCTATTAGTCAAAGGATATCAGTTTGCGCCAGACTCCCCATTTGTTATTATTTCGTTGTAAATAAAAGATGAGTAAATTTAATTTTTTATATATTTTTAAATTATTTTAATACATTGGTATTAAAAATAATTTTTTTAAAAAATATATTTTTAATATATTTCTAAATAAAAAATATTTTTAAAAAAATCACTATTATCATAAAAAAAAACTTCATAAATTAATAAAATATAAGATTCATTCCTTTAAAATTAATCGAGATAGCAAGCATTTACAGTTACAAATATTTTAAAAAATACATAGAGGGAGGATGTACACACCCAGAATTAGTTTTTGACATTTACACGATTTACCATCGGCATATAAAAAAGAAAAAAAGACACATTTCTTCTCAGGAAATCTAGTTGCTTTAGTAGCAGACAGAAACATATTTGACAAGACATAATAAATTTCTGTAATTTTTTCGAAGATAGTATAATCAAAAGCTTTGTATTTACAGCAATTGACTCGCCGAAAATATATTCTACTTCGAGGCATCACGCATGCAAAGGGGGCTGGGTCCCTTCCAAGCACAAAAGAGAAAAAACAGTCCCCTAGATCAATCCATTTCCCCACGTGATTACAACAGTGCATATCGTGCAACATGATACCTTTAAATCACAAAAGGAAGATGACTACAGGACAAAGCAAGATTCATGATATTTGGGACCATTTTCATGTTTTTTGCGTGATATTCCTCAGCTGAAATCGAGGGACCATGAAAATGTAGGTGATAATCGACGCTGTATGGTTCCGATATTGTACACATGTTAATAATGGCTTGCAGAATTTTTCATTCTAATCTCACAAAAATCTTGGGCATGCCAAAATCTGATATCTGTACACAATTTTCATAATCCGTCACCAACCCAACTAAGTTTACCTATTCTTCCACAAGTGCTTCACAGGAAACCTTCGGTCTGTAACAATCCAGGATAGACAAGAGATATTATGTGTTTCAAGGATGTCACTGATGCTTTTATGAACGTATGCCCTTCCATGGCTGCAAAAAATAAAATAAGGCAATTATAGTAAATCTAGAGATTAAATTTGAACGATAGATGGCAGCATGAAGGGACTATTACCTTTTAATAACAATTTCACTTCCTTTGAAAAATCCTCCACGCGCCCTAATACAGGTCTTATGCCACAAATCTGTAAAACGCAGAGCTCCAAGTACAGGGCCATCTCCATTATTTGTAGTAGTAAGAGACAGACTGATTTGATTTCAGGATTCATGTGCTTTGATTTGTTTGAACCACACAGTTCAGAAACAATAGCAACTGCTTGATCCTGCATTTTAAATCATAACAAGTCAGACCAGGTATCAAAAGCATAGAGTTTAGACAGATTTATACATCAATTGAAACATAGAAATCACTCATTGATGGTGAAACTTCAAATTGGGAAGACTAGAAATTTTGGCCCAGAAGTACCAGCAGTCACTATTGCAAAAGTAAGCCCTGAACTTGAATTATCTCAAACCATTCACATCCCTTCAATGAGAGGAGTGGACTCGAAGATAATATAAGAGCACTGAGCACAATTTTACCTGCAAGCCATGCAACAGCTCTGGCATCGGCAGCTCAGGAATCTTAGCAAGATCAACAAATCCCATTTCCTCGGACCTTTTAGCAGCACCTTCTGCTTCCATAGAGAGATATTTCAAGAGAAGAAAAGCAATCCTGTAGATCTCCAGGGCAACCAAGTCTGAAAAATATGTTGGAGAAACTGGATTGGTAATTTCAGTTGACTGTCCCTTGACTACAAATGCACTACTGTTGGCTGAGAAAGCAGAAGACTTGGGCTTTGACACACAACAGAGAGGTGAAAGAGCAAACCATCCATTCCTGCTGTTTAGAAATGATGGTTTCTTGCAGCACTCTAACTCCTCTTTGAGGATAGGAGCGCATAAGAGGGGGGCAGTTCTGCTGGAAGATTCTCCAAAGCGATGAGTTCCTCGGCTAATAAAGGCTAATAAATGAATACTTTTCTCCCGCAGCTCTGAATCCATTTCTTTCATGACCTTAACCCATGACCTCCAATGTCTAGCTAGTGCACACATCAACATGAGAGTATGTTCTGTTTCTTTAAGAGCACTCAGAGAAGTCTCTGTCTTTTTCGCCCGTGGTCTTTTCTTGTCATGACTATCAGATGGAAAGTCAGGTGCACTGAGATAATAAGAAATCAGATCAGCTTTCTCTGAAAAAACATAAGGTATCACGTTGTCCAGAATATCGGTGTAAGAAGAACTGTCTCCTAAAGATTGAACCATAGCAACGATCACTGCCAAGCCAAGGCCCCAAATAGATTGAGGCTTTTCTATTTTGTCAGAAGACTTTAGGAAGCCACTATCATTGGTCATAACTGTGGAAGGCCCAACATCTGATGAGTCTGCAAACAAAGCTCTAAGAGAAGAGAAGAAACCAGCACTAAGGAGCATTTCAGCACCTCCTCTCACACGTGCCAGAGTCAGAAGGAACTTCAATGTAATTGGAACAGATGAGAAAGAACTTTTATCATGAACTTTCAGAATGACATGAGGTAACTGGAGATGTTTCTGTATGATGGGGAACCAAGTGTTAGGTGTCAAAAAACTTGTGAGTACTAAGTCAATGGTAGCCAAGGAGAGGGAACAATGCTCAGTAGCTGTGATGCAATTGCACAGGGTAGGCAAAAGCCCCAGACAACCATTTGAAACCTCAGCAAAGTCTTCAGATTCCTTATCTGAAGTATTACTAATCTCCAAAGTGAAAAGAAGCAGCATGAGCAGAAGCTTCATTGTTTTTTTAACCCCAATAGCAGATGACCTGAAATCACCCAGCAATTTGAGGCCAGAACCTGATGTTTTCAAGACAAGTATACAAACGGATAAAGATAGGTTGCTCTGCGCAGATTTCATGAGATGTAGAATTAATTCTGCTAGTGCAGCAAGGAAATCAAGAATCTCTTCAGAGGCATCCAGAACTGGAGCTAGCGATTCCACTGTGGTGCGAAAAGATTTGCATATGTTGTCGATGCATGAAAAGCAGAGTTGGTCAGGAATCTTCCCCTCAGTAGTGCCCTTATTCTCTGGTGACTACATGGGAAAGAAAATACTAATCATTTCAACAAGCAAGAAATTCTAAAAGCCAATTTTTTTTTTAGATTATATCCATAAAGGAAAGAAGGATAAACATACAAATCAATAAGCCCTTAAAAAAGGCTATAAATAGTGGGCAGTTAACAGATGTCAATGCCGGATAGCCTGAAACCAAAAACTTTGTTTATACCGCACACTGTGATTTACAAATAAAAATTGTCTATTGCACATTTCATTTTCATATTTTATACAGTTCTTCTGAGCCTTTATCTTCAAAATAATTGTACATTACTTCTTCATAACAGCTCATAGGAAGAAAGATAGGAAGACCTTGATCCTGGAATTTAGTAGAAGTTCTCAATCAAAGAATCCATGACTTCAATCAATAGTGTTATAACAAACTTTTCAAAGAACTAGCAGACTGTTATAAAAAATAGATGCACCATAGACACCATTTTGGCATTGCACTCTTTACTATCACATACAGACTCCAAGAAATTCCAAAAAAAGAAGCTGGTGTTGCAAATTCAAACAACTAAGAAGTTATCTCTCAAAATGATATTATAATTAATGCAGCATATTTTTTAACAAGTTTAAATGTTTGGTAAAAACACCAAACTTTGAGGCAAGTGTTCAGTTTTTCAAAGCTTTGTGTCCCCAGCCAACAAAAAGAAAAAAGAAACAGCATCTGTCAAGCCCTGACAAACTGTTAACAGATCCTCGTCATCAATTCAATAGTGCAAAATTAGAAGCTGCAATAAATAGCAGTGATAATTCAGATACTCACATTATCTTCCCACATAGTCAGGGCAGTTAGCAATGCTTTCAGTGCAGAAAGCTTTGAAGAAGCTAGTAAAACCATTGAATTTGCATCCTGGAAGCACTCCAGCATAGTTTGTGCAATTGCTTTTGAATCTTTCCAATCTGTATAATCCCACATATTTAATCCCAAATCTGATCGTATGCGCAAAAGGTCATACAAGTGAATGTCTTTGGTGTTTCCATAATGATCGCCACCGTACTTGTATTGATAGCTTAGCAAACAGTTTGATTCTACCAGATACTGACAGAGTTCCTTAAACGGTCCAGGACCAATTTTACGACCTTCTAGCTCTCCTTGTAGATGATGATAGAGATCGTTGAGGATCAGACCTTTTAGTTCCTTCCCTGCACTGAGAACATAGTGAAAAATTATAAGAACTCAACCTATTAGGTTACAAGTTCAAATGAATCAAAACCCAACCCAAATTTTCAAACTACCAAAAGAGTTAAACCCTTGGTGATGTCACATCAGACTTTGGAAAAGATTCCATTGGAAATAAGCATTTCAATTCATACAACCACAATCCAAGACTTATAGATTTCTCAGTTAAGAGTGATGCATTAAAAAGATGTTCAAATAAAAATGAAACCTGTGTTGACATTACCTGTAACCCTGCTGAGAGTATTGTGCCAACAATTCAGAAAAGGCAAGCTGAGAACTCAACTGTTAATTCACCAAAAAAAAAAGGATGCAACGTCACCTTAAAATAGTTGGATAGCAAAGAAATTGGGATATTCCTGTTAAGAAATAACTACAAGGACCTCTTGAAGGGATTGCCAATGAGCTATCAACTTAGAAGTGAATGGTCATTGAACAATCGACTAAATAGAAAAAAATCGCTTGACCAATTAAAGACAGGATCGTACATGTTTAAAAGTGATCTGGATCTTCTCAACCAATGATACTGATAAACTTCCTGCATTACCAATCACTAATTTCCCCATTGCATGGACAATGAACAAACTGGCAGCGACCTGCAAGATGCAGAAGACAATGTAATTGTGGATTGTTCCTTTAATGGGTGTTTCCAGAGGGGTTTAGATTGTAAAATGGTTCACCAAAGATAAATGATCACAACAACAGAATTAAGAGAACCAAAACTATTATAAATAAATAAATAAAACAGAAATTTAAAAGGGACCTTTGCACGATTAGATATTTCATTGTCATATTCACGAGAAGCATATAAATTGATCAGATTGCCAAAAATCGGTCTCTTCCACCAGCTTGACAAGATATCTTTCAACTCACAATCATTTACTGATTTTGATTTTTCTGTGCTTGATGCCTTATTATTTCTCTCCAATTCAGACACTTCTTTTAAGACAGACTCAGCATGTACTAACTTCTTCTTCAGGAACATGTCATGTGCCATCATTTCCAATATAGCAGATTGACATTGATATTTTAATGCCAAGCTTTGAGACTGAGTTTCGGCGACATTCTCAAAAGGTGATGTTATCGAGCGAGCATCTGATGAGATACAATTGGACAATTGTTTCCAGAACTTTCCAGAGCTCTTCAGGCACTCCAATATAGATATATAATGAACAGCCCCTTGCCATAGTGCCTTGAAGAAATCAAGAACAGTGAACAGTACGCGGGGATTGCTGGAGATAAAGAAAGTTTCAACAAATTATAGCAACACAGCTTATGAAGATGAATCATATCAAGCACGCTAAACAAAAAACGAACATCACAGAGATAGTGGTTTGATCAGTGTGAAATAGCAAGTTTTCAGGGAATTTTTCAGCACCAATTTAGGATTTACAGAAGGAACTTGTTTAGTTACAGAAAAACATTTACTTATATTATCCCTGGCCCTAATTAATCGCCTGTTGCTTCTCTTATCCCTTCTTTAACTTAAATTTCTCCTCCTGACAAGTTCTGTGTTTATTCCTTAAGCTCATTAGCATAACTTCGTGTCACATCAAAAAGTAAAATTCCTGAAAAATAATCACTGATCTTGTGTGAGCAAACCTGTCAATAAATTCGTTTGATCTTTCAACATATTGCATAAGCCAATCTAACAGAATTGATTTCTTGTAGCACAGTGAACCATTTGAAAGTTCATTTATAGCCTGCTTTGTGCCACCACCATTACTCAACTGGACCTCTGTATCCTCTTTTAGGGAAAAAATAGCAAGAAGATAAGCAGGCTGCAACAGAGAAACCACCAATTAGCAACAATGTAGACAAGCTAGAAAGCTGTTATTGAGATATTGGACTTATGTTCACAAAATAAAAGCTATCCAAATATTTTCCATGAGGAAGTAGCTATTGAGACAACTGTAAATGACTTTGACTTTAACAAGTGACAAACTTGGTTTTGAAAAGCATAAGAGGTTATTCTTGCACCCCCATTCTTTCCATGAGAAGAATACATGACAAAAGGATTGCAAAGTTCAGTGACAGAAGTCCAATTTAAGTGGGCAAGGAATAGGAAATAAACCATCCAACGCTAAACTTGTCGACTCCTGCACAGTGCAACATACCTGATAACGAGCTGCATAAGTAAGCAGATTGACTGTAGCAACAAATAAATCTTCATTCCATTCCAACTGCTTAACTAATGTGCTTTTAACAAAATGCCTCATATCTGCGATCTAAACGAAAGCATTTAATCAAAATTAGGATAACAGCAATCAAATGCCAAAAAAATAATTGTCAGCTTGGGATGCCAAACCTGCTTATCATCCAAACCAAAGCATACATTGCCAGACAAATATGGTTGCATATAATCTGCTGTTGTAAACAACATAGATAACACCTTAGCAGCACCAACCTGTACTGCCTGCATATAACATAAAAATGCAAAGATGAAGAGTTATTTTCCATATGATCAATTGAACATGGAACACAGATATTATTGAAAATTAATGTGTCTGATAATGAACAAACATAAAGTCAAAAGGATATAGGCAACTTAATATAGGAGACCAGAAAAGCCATGTTAGATATAAGAGGTGAATGTAATTACTAAGAGAGAGAAATAGAATTTAGCAGGATGAATTTCAATTCCATACAGGAGACCGAGAATATGATATCAAAGATACAGCAGCCGCAACAACAGGGATTGGTTTCATAGTAGATGACAGCACTGATAGGTGAAAGACCGGAAGATTCGGCGAGATATCCTGAAAAAATAACACAAAAATTATGAAGTGAGTATAGAAAGATTTAAATAAAACATGGTTCATTAAGATCTACGAAGCAGAAAAAAGAATGGCGGTTGAAGATTCATTTATTTTATTTGTTTTGGGGCATGGATTAAAGGTTTGTAGTTTATTAGAAATTTCTGTTCAAAGTAACAAGCACAAGAACTTGGGAAGACAAGTGTCAATTTATTTCACATCATATGCAATGACAAACATTTATAACCCTAGAACAATACCTTACAAAATTTGGAAAGCATCATATATATAATATCCAAAGCAGAGCTAATAGCAAGCTGACACCCTTCAATCTCCTCCAGTTCAACGAGACGGCTGACATAAAGATTCTGTTCACAAATATGCTTATTTAAATAGTAAGCAAACAAAAGCAAACCAACTTCTCACTACTAAGGAAAACAATGGAACAAGAACAAAAAACATGGCTTACCTCTAAGGTTTGCTTGGTTGTGCAAGCAAGATGAAAGAGTGCATTGTGGATGGAAGAATCATTGAGTAACATATCACGGATTACCAGGGCCAATTTTTCAGAGAATGAGACTGATGTGATGCATGCTTTCATCACTTCCAATACCTAAACAGTGCAAACATTATTAAAAAATGATTCATATAGCATCTTTTACCTTCCATGGAAACACCAGCACCTCTGACTCCATTTAAAAAAACCTACTTGGCATGTCCAAAACACTTAAAATTCAGCTAAACCAAAGCATCTTCAGATTGGAAGAACGACTTTATGATAACCATCACAACATGAAACCCCAAGCAACTTCAGGATGCAAACTTTTTAAACAAAGAATTGCTCCTATTCCCGATGTAGGATAACAGCCATGAAATACCTCTTGGAATGACTATTCGAAAACATCAGATTTGCTCTTTACATTGTTTCTCTCTGATCATGGAATTTCACCTCGCTCAAAATTTTTTTAGGTATTCTAGTTCTACTCCCCCACTCGCATAAAAGCAGAACTGTGTGTGGTTATCATGGTGGGTCCCACCTTTTATGTGAGAGGATGAGTAGTACTCTTGAATAGCAAATAATTGCTCCCCCCCCACCTCTCGAAATATTTCATATTTCTTGAACCCCTATTATAAATAGCTTCAGCCAATAATAAAGCAGGAAAAAAGCCATACACTCAGGGAGTGGGAGAAGCTTGGGTCCAGCCACTCTCCTATCCTTCAGAAATTTCACATAGGGTGGCCTGGCTGCTCTCAGGTGGCTACCTACACTACTCAGCAGACTAGGACTTCTACCATTTCAACATACAATGGCCCTAAAAATAGATGTGAAATATGTTCAAAAGTAGAAATAAAGCAACTAAGGAACCAATTAATTGCAGCTGGCATAAAAATAACACGTACCTTCAGTGTTACTTTCCATCTAACATGCTTCACCTTGTATTTCCAGTACTCATGATTAACGAGAATATACTGCAGAGAGAAAACGACCAAGGCCAGAACCAGATCATTCTCTAATCTTGCCTCCACTAGCCGCATGGTAAAATCCAGCACTGCAAAGGATTACAGCATGCATGTCAGATAAAAAACACAGGGAGTAACGAAGTTAGAGTAAGTCTACGATAGAGAAGTATGAAAATTCATGACGAAATCAATAAATAGAATTGCCAGTAAACAAGAAGATACAAGTTACATGTGAGATCCACACAAATCTAAACAGTAAGTATGTAAATTAGTGCTGCAATAATAGTACTAACATGATAAGAAAACCAACCATTGACATCACAAGTATCGCAGATTAATGAAAACAAGGAATATGGCATTATCAGAAGAGCCAAGTGAAAATGTAAAAAGGATAATGATTCAATAAGATTTCTCTTAAAAGTAAGAGAGAGATGCACAGCTATTTCAATTTGCTATCTCCCATATTGGTTGTGATCAGATAATCATCTTGAGATCAACTATGGCTGTATAATGTAATTGTAAACCATTTAGTCAGACTGAAAAGGAAAAGACAAGCAATCACAGCTTTTGCAGATAGAGAACTTCTCTCCTCTCCTTCGTGTGCATAGCCACATTATCTAACCACAATCATGTTGATTTATTTCAATTGTTCTTATGTTTAAATGCTCAGAAATGGTTGTGTCCAACTAATAGATTGAAACAGCAACTTGGATGCCAAGTTTAAGATTTAGTCCTATCACTTCTATTATTGACAGTGTGCACAAAGTGTCTACCATAATACTAAATGCATCCAAAAGACAACCAACCATCCCGGTTCTCCGGGACAAAGACACTGAGCATAAAAAGGAGGGTATTCTAGAGAAGAACCAACAGAGAGAGAGAGAGAGAGAGAAGAAAAAAGGATGCACCATCCATCTTACATTTTAGGAAAGCTCAAAAACTGACATATAACTTCCAAAATCAGATAATAAATCCAACAGAAATCGCAAAATTGAAAAGAAGCTAACCATACTAATGATGAAATACAAAATACAGTTAAGAGATAAACCTGATATAGTTAATGGTTTGTCATAATCATTTTGCTCAGAGTCTAGTAATAGCATTTTTACCAGTTTTCCAGAAAGCAACCACGATCCACTAGATCAAAGAAGGTGTAGGCAGAATCAGAGAACATCAAGTCAGTATAATGAATAATAACCCCTGCCAATGGAAAATGCAGCCTGTATATGACAAGAAATTATGAATAAACATAAAGGCAACCTTAAATCAATTACTAACATCCAAGCCCACAAACTTCAACACCCCTCCCCCACTGGAACCCCATGTCCCCTCTCTTTCCGTAGAGAGTGTGGTGCATAATTGAGTAAAGATAACAGTTAGATTTTATCTTATAATCAACTATATGGCTAGCTCAGGTAAACAGGAAGTAACAATTCTACACTATTACAGTTCTATAATGCAGTACAACCTAGCAACAGAATCACTATCCTTTTTTTTCTTTTTAACTTAAAAAATATATCAAACCCATGTGACAATGAAACTATAAAAAATTGCAAAAGTTGGGCTATCTTTTTTTCTTTTATAGTTAAAAGAATCAAACTTGTGTGATAATAAATAAAGTGAATCCTATAAAAAAAGGATTTCAAAAGGCAGGTAAAGAGACCATGATTATCAAATACAAGCATGCTTTAACATAATCACAGGTATGCATAGATCTACAGGTTTTACCTTGATGGGCCATCACAGCCAACTTCAAAGGCACTTGTCTTCCAAGTTGCATCAAATATATTTGCTTTCAGGACAACAGCAGCAATATGAGATGGAGCACTAGCAAAAGAGGACAAGGAATAAATACATTATGACTGAGGTTGCAGCAATGAGTTTGGTTATTGATTATAAACAATGTTCAGTGAAACATAAATTTAGCATAACAAAGAAGAAAAGATACACAAGATTCTTAAAAGAATGTAAAATGCATTATTCAGTTACTGCAAAAACATAGAATTCCCTGTATGCATTAAGGAAATCACCAATGAACACATAATTGGTAAAGAGAAAGAAAAGTTGAATTACCATGTCAACATGCTTGCTAAAATACTGACACCCATGGACATTACTGCAGCATTGCCAGAATTAGAAGACGATTTTTTTATCACAGCACAAATGACATCAACTACCCTACAGAAAAAGTGAAGGAAAATCTACTTGATCAGAAAAGATAGAGGCAAATTGGAAATATAGCCATCAAGGTATCAGATAATAAAATGAAAATAAAAAAGAAAAAAAAAAGCAAAAGGAATCATGCAGTCGATTACCAAAAGTTCTTTTCCATCTGCTCATTCACTCCTGCAGCTTGAAGATAAAATGTGTTGCCGATTTCCATCATTGTAAAAGTTATGGCCTACACATGAATATGTAAGAAACATATCTGGTTAGGGGAAAAAATTGAAATCCAAATCCCATTCCTTTCCATTATCATAGACTAGTTTCTAAAGATACATCAAACATGAGACAACCAAACCTTAAGAAATTTACCGTGTTAAAAGAAACTAGTCGGCTCAGTAGGTCAAAAGTAAGAAAAACTTCCTTGTTGCTCTCCAGATAAAGCTCATTGACCAAGCGCAGGAGCAAGACAAGCACCCCTGATTGTGCATACTACAAAAATAGATGCATGTTGGCAAGGAAGGGGCACATAATAGAGATTGCATTGAAAAACATAAATATCTTAAGACTTTGCTCTGCCAATTCATATGTTTATGAAGAATCCTGGTCAAACAAGCTATCTCAAAAAGAAACTCCATTTTGACATTTTAGGATCCACATGCAATACAAAATATTATGATTTACAAGAATTAGCAAGTAATGTGAAGAAAGAAAAAGCAATTCTACCTACAGCAGTCAAGTCATGCAGATGTTATGAACAAAGCCAACACTCGTAACCACCATCTAGTGAATAAGTCAGTAAAAGGTAAGCAAAATTAGCCATGTCAAAGGAGGAGATGTATAAAAAGCAAATATCTATCCCTGTCAGTTGCAGAAACAGTGGAATGGCTTTCTCCCAAAGTCAGTTACAACTCTGGGAAGAGTGCTTGAAATAAGTGATTTGCACCTGGCCTGATTGTTTGCTAATAAAGAAGATGCTTATGAAAGTAGGTAGCAAATCAAAACATAATTAAGCTTTGATGCTGTTTCTTAAAAATTAGAAAATGACATTTTGCTTTCAGATATGAGTACCATGCTTGCCATTTAGAAAATGGAGATAGTAACTGCATAAGCACTTAAGAAAATCCCCCTCCCTTTTTTACCCTACAAAGACAGCGAAAGACTGCAAAAAAGCCAAGAAGAAAGAAAACAGATTTACAACATCACAAATGCCATCTTTATTGTTCTTCAGTTGTTCAACTTCAGCAACAGTAAGAATCCCAATTAGAAAACCCTTGGTGCAAAATCTGAAAGGATACAGTCATGGCACACAATTAGCAAATACTAAAAACATTTATGAACTTCAGCGTTTACCTCCCAACGTACAAGAGCAGTATTCCCATCAATAACTTTTAAAACATGTCCACGAGTTTTACTAGGAATGATTAAGCTGTCTGCCCCAGGAACATGCAGTGGCAGTTGAGTTTCAACTGCCTGAGAGGCACTGTCAACCAGGGACTCGCTAGTAATTTCAAACAAGGAAGATATACCAACATATTTATCAAGAAAGTTATACCTGTTGACAACATGAATAGACAATGTATCAGTTTGCAATCACTGAGCTAGCAACTTATCGTTGAAGCATATATCTGCCCATCACTTTGCTCACCATCCCACATTACCATTAAAAAAAGAGGCTCCCATGCTGGGCAAATCGAGGACATTTTACTAAAGTAAAAGGATCTCCAAGAAAAAGAAAAAAAATTCCAACTTACACACATTCTGCTGGCCAACTTCCTTCACAAAGGGCTGATAGAAGACGAACAAATTCTGCAGTCCTGAAGGGAAATACACCTTCCAAGTTGCAAAGAAGACACCGAATAGGACCATCAATAAAACTTTCCTTGTCCCAAAACTGAATACAAAGTGACTCCTGCAGAGTTAATGGGCAAGAGTCTCTTGAAGCAGTGAATTGTGAGCAATAAATATGATCCAAAAAAACACTGCTGGCTGTATGATAATAGCAATACACAAACCTCTCCCCGATATATTTTACAAAGGATATCCAGTATAAGACTGAGGGTGCTGTCCTCTAACTGCATCAGGGAGAAAGTATTAAAAATAAGAAACATGTTGATTGAGTGCTCAGAAACCAATTAAAACAACCTACACATGCAATTACCTGAAGATTAATCTCATAAGATGCAATGAATGCAGAAATAAAGGTTCTCAAGACACTTCGATAACCAGCAACAGGTCCCTAGAGAGAGAAAAGACACAGCATGTAACAGCCAAAGAAAATGTAAGCTGGCATTATTAACCTAGACACAAACACCAAATTTTTTTGTAACTTTATAACTCATCCCATAAACCCTAAAAACCCCAAAGTGAGAATAACCTACATCTGATTCCTTCAACAAATCACTTTCAAGAATGTCAACAAAAATACTCAGCGATGCACCTTCAAAGGCTTGACGAACATAGCCAACATGATCAATTTCCTGGAAACGAAGATAAGGTGGAAAACAGTCAGCATTGATAGTATGAACAAATCATGCTACAATAAAGGAACATTTGAAAAACTGCTCACCATTAGTACACTATTTTCCTCACTTCCAGGAAGTGATGAAATTAGACAGAGACATACTGCCCATGCAAGAATTAGTGGGCCGGCTTCTCTCGTTCCAAGTGTAACAAAACTAGATATTAACACATCCATCTGTTGGATATCCGTCACAGAAAACACAGAAGGACCCTGTCTGGGAAAATGACAAAACAAACATTCTAACAATTAGCAAAAGCACATAAGTAGACAAAATGAAGGGAAATGATACTTTGAAAAGGATAAGGTAGAACTAACAGCAAGGTAGAAACCTGAAAGGTACTCCATCATGCACCAGTTGAAGAAGATTTTCAAGGTCCAGGGTTTCTATAAGAATAAGTAGGAGCTGGGTGCTGGCATGATAAGAAGACTTTAGTGCTTCAGCTGAGATTGCCAGCTTTCCAAAGTTATACGAACCAGATAAGATCCCCTGTGAAATGATTTTTACGAGACAGGATTAGGATAAAAAAGGGATATTGATATCAGTTCCCATAAAAGGTTAACGATATACCTTGTAAAGCAAGCACAACTTTTTCCATTTTTCACCATTACAAGTACAAAGTGACTCGTAATAAAGCAGGAAAAGAATGTCCAAAACCAAATTGTCTTCAATCAGTGTCTCCTCAGCCCACAAAGTGAAAAGATCAACATCCTATAAAGTATTCCAAAAATCAGCATCTAATGTTAAGGGTCATAAATGCAATAGCTGATTGGAAGAAGAGAAGCAGATATCCATTTTATCACCAGTAAAGCCCTTTGCAGACACTGAAAAGTACACATTAAAAAAGAATGTATATATGATGACTAACAAAAAAATATTATCAATCAGAAACTCTGGTTAGTTAAATATAACAAGTTTAAGAAACAGAACCAAGAAATTATTTCTAAAGAATAAACAATTTGGTAATAACCCAAAACTAAATACCCTCACATCTACATGTATATACAACTAATTCAATACTAATCTTCTTTGTAAATAGCCATATTTTATTAATTAAATTGAAAACAGATTCAAGAGTGGCCTAAGGGACAACCCTATCATGTTCTATAGTACTAAAACTGATACTGATACTGGAAACTTATTTCATTTTCTCCATGCCCGTGGTATGAATGCATTGCAAATCAACCTAGTTGCTTTTGCTTGAGTAAAGGGATAACCCACTTTCAACTTGCTAATTAACTGCCCCACGTCTATGTAAAGTTCCTGGTAACTACTATATATATAAGAATCAGGCACAACGCTGCAGAAACAGGCACCATAGCATTTAAATCAGATAAAGGGAGAACTATTGGCCTACTCCACGGTAATCTCATTTCCTAGCATGTCTCTATGTATTCCCACAAATCTAAGGATGCAAAACAACTGACTGCAACTCAACCCTATCAACCCAGCAATTCTATGTGGCCAAACGCATAACATATTATTTGAAATTGAGTAGGATGTGAAGAATAAAGCAACATCCACCATGTGAATAAGTTGATGAAGCCATATTGTCATGAAATAGACTAAAACAAACAACATTACAATCATAACAGGCACAACTCAAAAGACATCAACTTTTTATCAAATATACCATTTGCTCAGGATGACTGGAAGATAAAAGGTCCTGCAAGATAGAGATTAATTTATGTTCCAACCCATCTGAAATCAACTTTGCTGCTTCGTCCCTTGCAACATTTTCTTCTTTGGAGCAAATTCCAACATACACTACACCAAGCAGCATCACAAGTATTAGGTTCGTAAGAATTCTCAAATCAGCTAATCACATAAAAGCATTGTTACTCAACACAGGGAAAGTATTATGGTCCAAATTTTTTAGCATTCCATGACACAAAAAAAATGAACCATAAGAAATGGGGAACTAAAACAAGCGTGGTGGGACTTACAAGCATGCATAAGAATTCGCCTGGAACACTTCAGCAAGCATTGCCGCTCAATGTAGTACTGGAGCAATACCTTCAAAATAATAGGAAAGAAAAACTAAACACCTGTTAAAAAACTGATTATCAATCTCAACAAGCAAACATATTACTCATATGAATCAACTCAAAAAAGACTGGTGCAAACTACGTGGAATTAGCAAAAAACATATAACATTTCAAATGCTCATGATAGTGGACTATCAACAAACAAAAAAGAACGAGAAATGTAATAAGAAAGTGAAATATCACACTGGGAAACGTAACATTTGTGATCAATCAGCAAAAATTAAAAAGCAGTAGCTGGGTTGCAAACCCAGGAGAGCTTCATGTCCTTGCAAAATGCTAACAAGTAACAGAAATGTATTTGTGTCCGTAATCCTACCACTATCAGAAAACTTAATCACAGAATCAAATGCAAATAACTTGTCTCTAAATGTTTAACTGAAACCAAATGAAACAATATAAAGCAAAAGCCAGAAGGCTACAAACCACATGAAGACAGTCTTCAACCATAGAATCAAGCGCTAAATCATCACATTCAAGAGACCTCTCAACAAGAATATACGACTGCACCTCATCTAAACACTGCAACAAACAAACATTTAAATCAATGATTAAATTTTAAAAAAAAATCATAATCAATACTACATTTTACTCAAAATTTAAAATAAGCTAAGAAAAAAATATATATCCACAAAAAATGCTAATTTCGCTAAAAAAATAAAATAAATAGACAAAACAAAAGCTAACCAGATAAGAGCTAATGTGCAAAGCTTTAACTTTCAATTCAGGCTTGACAGTAACTTCATGAGATCCAATCTTGATTATCTCCGAATTCAAAGCCTCTCGTGAATTCGCATTCGGTTTCTTAAATAGAGAAACAGTCTCCACAAACCATACGTGATTCTCCTTCAACTTCTTCGCCTACAGAACAAAAGAACATTCAAATTGTAAGCGAATATAAAATAAATAGAGAGGGAGAAAGGAATAGGTGGTTACGAGGTGAGGAGGGAGGTCAGAGGAGAGAGAGGCGTTTTCGAGGTCCGTGAGGATGTTAGTGAAAGAATCAAACCAAAGCGAGGAATCGACGGTTTTAGGGTTTGACATTGAAAGAGATTTCTGTAAATTGGAATTTTTTCGAAACCCTAGAGAGGAAGGAGGAGAAGATTGGAGAGGGTTTTCAGTTTTTCTTTTTTAATTTGATTTTGGCGCTTTTGGGGTTTTTGGAGTGGAGAGTGAAACAGGGGGGTTTAGGGCTTTGTAATTAATTTAGTAAATGATGATGTGCCGGTTGATTTTGTGAGCATGGCTGTTGCACAGACAGGAAGTTGCTTTTAAAGTTAATTTTTATTTAAAAATATATTAAAATAATATTTATTTATTTTTTAAATTTTATTTTTAATATTAAAATTTTAAATTTTAAAAAAAAAATTGAAAGCACCTTTCTACCTACATTCAAGCATTCCCTGAAACAAGTGTGATAGCAGTGGAGTTGTTTATGGGCTGATCTTCGGCCTATTTAATGAAGAGCTTCTTCTTGGGCTTAGAATCAGGCTCTCTCGGAATTTAACAAGATCGAACCCAGGTTCAGGTGGTGAAATGTCCTATTTGTTTTTTATATTTTAAAAATGTTTTTGAAAAATAATTTTTTTAAAATTAATATATTTTGATATTTTCGTATTATTTTGATGTGCTGATATTAAAAATAATTTTTTAAAAATAAAAAATATATTATTTTGATTTATGAGTGAAAAGTACTTTGAAAAACAATCATAATCATACTTTCAAACACGTTCGAACTCTTTCAGATTCCGAGCATAATTGTTAAATTCAGTTTTAACTCGCAGTAACTCAGAAAATTAAAAACCTAAAATTTGAACTAGATCCGATTTTAAATTGAGTCATGTTGACTTGTTAATAATAAGTACACTTGATTATTTTTTTAATGGATCGGTTACTGCAACAACAAGAAAAATAAATAAATAAATAAAGCAATATTATTTTAATAGTTAATTCATAGTGATCCGGTGATATATTAACATGAACCGTTTTAATATTACACCTTTTTTTATTCTATTAACAATCAAGTTATATGCATTAAATTATTAAAGGGCTCGAGAGAGGCGTCCAAATCAATAGAGACAACAAACGGCAATCAAATTTATTTTCAATGGGCTTTTAAGAACCGCATTTCTAGATAGATGGCAACTTTACATAAATTGATATATACAACAGTGCTTAGATGACCATCATTTCCTTGATATATATATATATATATATATATATATATGCACAAGAGAAGCGACAGGTTAAAAAATATTCAAGCCCCAAGTTAATGATTAAATTGATAATTTAAATATTTACAAGAAAAAAAACAATAGTAAATAAACCGATAAAAAAATAAGATTCACATTTAAGTTTTTTTAGATTATTAAATAATTCAATGCTAACTTAATGGAAGGAAAACCAGGAAAAAAAAATCAAATTTAAAAAAAAAAAACAAGAAAACACCAACTTTTTTAAAAAAAACAAAGCAAACCTCCTAAATTTAGTCCAATCTAAAAGATTACAGCTTGTTAAATTATAAACTTGAGTTCAGTTAAGAAACTTAAATGCCATGCAATTTAATTTTGAATTATAGAATAATTAAAAAAATATATTAATAAAAAAACTTGAAAAAAATAGTAAAAATATACTTTAACAAAAGTCAGAAGTTGACTTGGGTTAATCCTTCAGATTTATTACTCATGTCACGAGATTGGGATGATTCCATTAAAAGCAAACTCAAAAAACACAAAGAAACTTGATTTTTAATCAAATAAACATTGATGGATGAAGTTGGAAAAAAAACAATTAAAAAAATAATAATTAAAAAGAATTATGACAAAATTCAACATAAAAATTAAATGAAATTAAATGTTTAAGGATATAATTGTACGAAACAAATTCATTAAGAAAATAATTAAAAAATAGCAATTAAAATAATTAGATTCAAACTTGACATAAAATTAAATGAAAATAAATGTTTGGATGTGTAACTAGAAAAAAAAAATCAATCAAAAAAATAATTTAAAATAAAACAAATAAAAAAATAAAATCAAATTTGAAAACAGATTTAATATATATATATATATATATATATATATATATATATATATATATATATATAGAGAGAGAGAGAGAGAGAGAGAGAGAGTATAAATGTTGTGATTGTTCTGGTTAATTTATACGTGTGTGTGTATGTATATATGTGCATTGACAAATACTGATTAAGATCTTTGTAGCATTGCCCTTCCTTAATCATCATTAAGTGCAAAATATCGTAATCACTCAGATCTTCTAAAGTCTGCCAATACCGGCCGATAATGGTTGGCCGACATAAACAAATTAATGCATGCAATCTACAACGAGGAATAATGATGAAAATCTAATTTCATCTTGTTCGCATTAATTTTATTTTCTTAACACACTATATAATATATTTTTTTCACTTCTTAAAATGGATGTTTCATAATTATTTTTAAAGTCTATATCAGCTTGAATTTTTGAGCTGGAAGATCTTTTTAATATATTATAAATTATTTATTTAAGAGGTTGTATTTGAAAATAATATAAAGTCATTCTTAGATTTTCACTTCCAAGAGAGATTATTCTTTTACTGGAACAAGATTGTGTAATTAAAAGTGAGAAAAAAACTGAAAAATAAAAAAATTTAGAAAAAATAATTAAAAAAATTAAACCATAAAAAAAATCTGATTAAAATTAAAAAAATTGATCAGTTCGGTTTTGATTTTATAAATCTAAAACTAAAAAAATCAAATCAAACCAAACTAAAAAACCCAAACTAAATTAATTTAAATTAATTTTTATCAAAAAAAAAAAAACCAAACTAAACAAAAAAATTATCAACCTAGGTGCATTGCAGTGAGATTTCTTTTAGCGGATATAGATATATTCCAGTTCGATGTACTTATGTTTTCCATTCCTCAGCTACTTGAGTACTCTAGTACAATCGAGGCTTGCTTTTAATTGCTTGACTCCAGGCACATGTGGAGCCAATCAAGAACACTGTCACTTCTGTGGGTTCATGGGTGTTTCTAGCTAGCTAATCAGATCGCCAAAACTAAGTCTTGATTTTCCGTCGGCGCCACACCGTTGCCTATTCTGCATGCATGTGGTCCTTGTGATAAAGAAAAGGCCATCCAATGCTCGACTGTCAACCAGATGATGGAAACTGCCACCCAATTAATTCCCTTAATTAGCCTGTGAAAACACCATGTCCTCCTCCTTGTTAATAGCCAAGAGTGTCAATTTTGTCAACCAAAAACTGTAAGTTCTTGAGCATCAAAATGAGTTATGGTACTCGATCGTAAGGCCTGTTTTAAACAATCATATACCATGTTGAATTCAATATCTTTGTTAGCAGTAGTTCTTTAAGCATCAAAAAGAGTTGTGATAACGGGACGCTTCTTGACATCTCAGCTTGGCCTCAAGCTAATCGTGCTAGTGAATGCAGCACACAAGAAATTAATTCTGAATGCATGGTTTCAGACTAGAAAGAGACGTTCAACGAAGTTAAAGCACTGTACTAGCTAGTCATGCATGTAGCAATGCAACAGGCAAGTACAAATCAAAATGACATGTGTACTATTATTGCAAAGGCATTCAAAGATGAAATTTACAAGTGATCAAGAAGAAAAGAGGAAATTATTCACACAGACAATCAATTTAAGTTCATTGATAATTATAAAGGTAATAATTAATAAATACTAATCCTCACTCCTCCCTCTCCATGATCTCATGTTTTGGTTCCTTAACCTATCTTGAAGGCTTTATTGCAGTACATCATAGAGAACTTCACACTAGCAATCATAAATAATTATGAGAAGTAATATTTAATCCTACTTGCATCTTGTAAGAATGCTGCAGAATAGCCTAATGAATGGGAGAATGTGGTGGCAAGGGAGGCCATTTTCCGAACTTGGGGTGGTGGAAGTACTTTGGAGGAATCTTGGGGTAAGGAGGAAGCTTAGGAAGAGGAGGGCATGGCTTCTTATGAAATGGAGGGATCTTTGGGATTGGAGGCAGTGGCTTATAAATTGGAACGGGAGGTGGTAAAGGCTTGTAGATGGGAATAGGAGGTGGTAGAGGCTTGAAGATTGGTGGTTTTGGTTTTGGTTTTGGCTTGTAAATTGGCACTGGAGGTGGCTTGAAGATTGGTGGCTTTGGCTTGTAGATTGGAACATGAGGTAGAGGTGGCTTCTTGTAGATTGGAGGGAAGACCTTTGGTGGGAGAGGAGGGAAGACCTTTGGTGGGAGTGGAGGATAGACCTTAGGTGGGAATAGGTAAGGATGGTGAAAGTTTTTCAATGGTGGAAGTTTCCATGTAGGCAATGGAAGCGGTTTAGTTATCGGTGGATGAGGCCACAAGAATGCAGAAGTGCAAGTAACAGGTGAAAATTTCAGTTTCCCTGCCAGCCCGAATGTGTGTTTCTCATCAGTTTTCGACTTGAAGACAATCTTGGAGGACTCTAGGCCATTGTGGGCTGGGCATGGTGCAGCTGATGCACTGTGAAGTTGTGCATAGCATTCTTCCTTCAATTTTCCATCCTTCACAACATCATTTGGAAGAGACACTTTGAACTTCCCCTCTTCGTCAAGCTCGCCAACCCCTCTTGTCTTAAACTCTCCATTTTCAGGCTTGCAATCAATTGTCACTTTAAGCCCTGCAAAAGTATTGCATCAGATTATTATCATTTTCCAAATGGTGCAAGATATGCACGTCACGAGGTCTAGCTGATCATGCCATAAGCCTGGGACCTTAAAAATGACAGTGCACCTCTAGAGGATCAAACAAAATAGTTACTGCTATGAATGATGCCATAAATTAAATGCCAGTACCTCTAAACTATGCCAGTAAAACATGTTTACCTGAGAAGGCATGAACGGTCTTAATGTTACTCTGTGCACAATCTGCACATTCTCCTATCCCAACTACCTCAGCTGTACTGTCATCGGCATAGCAGAAGGCTGCAGCAAGTACTAAGGACACGTAGAAGCACAGAAGTGCTCCTCGAAAACCGGGGAGAATCCGCATTGCGGGCACCAACAAGATGCAAGACTTTAGAAGCTGTAATCAGCCTCTTTAATGCTAGCTGTTGATGAGGGATTGCATAACCTGAAGACTCATTATATAACGCTGTTGAAGGAATGATTCAAAGGCTCACCGACACCAAATTAAGGGCATCACATGAAGTCAGGGACCCTCCAGAGATATTGACCTTTGTTTCTGGTTTGAAAAAAGACAGTAACGTGCACCGGCTTCTTCTACAACCACATGACAGTATCTTGCATTCAATGAGCTCTCAACTGTACACAGCTAAATTCTTCTGTGCTCTCTCTGTCTGTTTAAACCTACTAACCAGCTGCTCATTAATACTTCACTTCACTAAAAATTTCGTTAATTTACAAACAATCTCTTACTCTATAAAAAACAATACATGGTTTCTGTGTGTAGCACCACAAATTCTTGGAGACTGGAAGAGAAAAGAAAGAACACAATATACATATTTGCGGCAGATAACAACTTCTCGTGAATCAACCTAATATGCCAAGTTTTCAGCCAGAACATTTCTTGAAGTTCAAGTTATTAATGCATTCCTCACTGATAAACCGAATGGTGTTGGCAATTTGGCATTTTGGTGCTACAGAAAAGAACAGTCAATATTAAATTTAGAAAAGAAAAGAGAAAAGGCAACAATCAGAAGTTAAAAAAAATAAATGTCAGTGTCATTATTTAATTAAAATTTTGCACCCCATTTTAGGCTAAGTCCATGCTGCTGTCACGTCCTATAATATAGAACTCAACTGAAAATTTAGGCTCTTAAAAGTTCGAATAAAGAACTGTACTGTGCATTACTCAGAGAAATGAAATGCCTACGTGTAATTTGTCCACATACAATTTTGTGCATAGTTATAAATGGGATCCGACTTAGGAAGTTAACCCGGAAATCCATATTTAGAGTCTAGCCCAAATTGATTTAATTTCAAACCAAGAATTTTTTTTATCAAAACAGTATTATTCTGGCTCAAACATTGAGTTGCCCTACCAACCTCCAACCTAAGCATCGAGCCATAACTTATAACTACATGGTTTAGCATCAAAAGACATGCGAAAGCTGTTCGATTTTTTCAAGAATTTAGTCTCTGATTATATGAAGGTGTTCCTAGCTAGGCATGCTATCATGTGATGAAAACAGGTTGAATATTAGTTGATTACTGCGTGCATGACCTCTAGCCTATGCGCACGGCGTCTAGCCTGTAGGGATGCCCCATGCCATGCTCTATTTCCAGCTAACACACAACATTACACACCTCGAGATATACATCATGATAATGATATAGCAAATTTGCGTGGATTATATTTGCCCACCATAAAAATTGAAGCAAACGAAAATATAAATGAGGGGTCATGATGAGGGAGTGGTATTAGGTAAAGCGACGAATACTCTCTTCATGATGTCATTATTTATGGCATTGCCATTCTAGCTAACAGAGCTGAAAGCATGGTTATCAAATTCGTTATAAACTTGCTGATCTGGATTCTAACCCTATTCAAATTTGCTTGATAATTGATCAAGCGAAACCCGAATGATTTTGATTAACTTTGTTTACCTGATTGAACTTGATCTAGATCTAAAACTTAGGTTAAAACCCCAAAACAACTTAGTTGTCTTTCTTTTTAACAAACCCGCAACTCCACTTAGATCGGGTCAGACAAAGCCGGATCTCATAACTCTGATTGAAAGCATGCATAGTGAGGCCCTAACATAGTTAAGGTGCCTGTGCGAAGACGATGGATAGAGGAGTGGAAATTGATATCGATGGAAAATGGAGGCCTCGTTTCATGGCTGCCCAAGAAAAAATAAAATGAAGGAATAAGAGTATAGGTTCTGTTGGAGAGCTGTGCACTGAGGGCAATTGTAGGATACTCAGTCTTTGAGGGTTGTAGAAGGAACATTTTTGGGTAAATTCAACTTCTTGGAGTAGAAAAAACAGAAGCATGATCCTTGTATCTCCCCTCCAACACTAGAGACCTCAAACGGGAAAGGGTAATCAGATACATCACACAGGTACTTCGTCATCATAAATTCATATACCTCGAGAGGGGTAACCACTTAAAAACCCCAGTATATCACGGGTTACTTGACTTGTATACAGCTAGCTAGTCCCACGTCACAGTAATAATGAATGCCCCTAATGAGTTTTTCAGAAGAATCCTAGCTCACTTGATGGTGGATCTTATGTAGAACCCGTTGGAGAGATCCCACCTTATCAACAACAGATACCATTAAATAAAAAATCTTACCAGGGACAAATAATTCGAGACAAATAGCATTATTCTATGTTTACATCCCACCTACCTAGGAATTGGTAAGCATGATTTAAATAGGAAAACTGAGAATGTGATATATAAGGAAATTAACTAAGCTCGAGACAACCATGTCATTCCTACCTCGGAGTTAGTTTCTAAAGTTTCAAAAATTCTCCGAAAAAGAGAAAAAGGGAAACAAGAGTCTGCACTTTACTACAGTGCCTAAATTTACTGGGCCTCGGAGTTAGGTCTTCACTGGCCTATATTTCAGAGCTAGTTTAGTTCATGGGCTCTCTTAGAATCTCCAGATGCCTATTATGAGTCACAAGAGTCTGCATTTTACTACAGTGCCTGAAACAGGGTAAGAGCCACTGTTTACTTCTTCTTCTTTGACTTCTGGGACTGTGACTGACTCAATGCTGTTCCCTGAACATTATAACGCCAACTTATCAGTTACACCTAGAATCTCCATAAAAAGATGATAATGCAATTGAAGCTAGGAAATTTTTCCAAAGGAAGAAGGTTGGGGGGAGGGGAACTATTCTGAAAGAGAATAAATCAAATAGATTGACATGACAGCGAATCATAGGAAAATTCTTAACGCAAAATTCAAACCTAAAGCCACACACCTGAAGCCATTCATCCACGGAGGCATCTCTGGCCCCAGTTCCAACCTCCACCTTCGCAGCCCTCTTTGATTTCTGACCAAACAAAAGCAGCTAGTTAAGAGAATTTCATGAAGCAAACATATGAAAGTAGCAATATATAAGGGTGCAGGCATAGTTGCAATGATATTGACCACAGGTGAGAATCTAATAAGATCCCTGCCTAACAGGCATTTATCCAATCAAATATATTCATCAAATAATTGGTATATTCCAGTTACATGTGGAAACTAGAAGATTTCTTCAATGCCAACTTAAATAAAGCATTGTGTGGTCAAGCATCCACCGCTTGCCTTCTCAAAAGTGGTGAAAAATATTCATTAAGAAGATAAATCAACAGATTTATAGTAAAGTTACTGTAATAAATTAGCTTATAAGGAAATACGTAAAAATGAAAGTGGCATCATGACTGAAGAGTACCTTAGAAAGGTTCTGAATTTGGCTTTGAAGCCATAGACCAAAGAGGACAAGAAGAGCAATTCCAAGGGTAACAAGAAAAACTGACTCCGTGCTTAGGAAACCACCAGACTCAACTACTTCAATGGTACCATTGTAGAAGGTGCTTTGGTATGGTTGCTGGCCTATCTCAAAAATGATGGTGCCCACAAGATCGAAACTTCCAGGCTGCACAAAGGGAATAAACATGTAAGTCAAAGAAAGGGGTACATAAAGGATGAAAGATCAAAGTTGATGGTTGGGAAAGAACAAAATTCTTGGAGTGGTGATAAATGTACCTGCAAGTACTTGCTGACAGCAAAGATGTATGGGAAAGTAGCCTGAGCAGATGCTGGAATAGTTGCATTGTTGAAGCCCTAAATTAAAACAAAAGAAAGCGAGTGAATAACAAATAGCAAACCCAATGAACTCTATAAAAGACACAAGAAAGCAGTTACTGATCCAAATGATGAAAAATCCAACAATACAGAAACAATATAAAAAAAGTTGGCAATAAGAACTAAAAAAAAAGGGACGTGTAGCCTGACAAAACAAAAGCAACCAACAGAGGATCATAGACAATAATATATTGCTAATTTCAAAAAATGATTAAAGAATAAATAAACTAGCCAGACAAAAGTTTTCTATAACTTTGCACTTTTGGTAGGGAATCAACCTGGGAACAGCATTACAAGCAGAGTGTTGCAGGAATAGTCATAAAAAAAGAAGATTTTTCCGCATGATCTACACAGCATATGCACAGTATACAAGAAATAACCTGAAGAGTACGGGTGTGGCTTTCGATAACCTTGACAGAGCCATGAAATACATGACCAATGGTGTAAAGATTCACATGTCTAATCAAACATGTGAAATCCATGAAGAATATTTATTAATCAAGGACCAATGAACATATGTTGAAGTTCCAAATATTGTTAATCAAGGACCAGAGAATATAAGCACGTTGAAGTTTCAAGTATTTGATCGCACACTTTATAATGTTGGATATTAATTAAGGACCAATTAAAATATGTTGAAGTTTCAAATATTATTAATCAAAGACCAATGAACATAAGCATGTTCAAGTTTAAAGTATTTGATCGCACACTGTCTAATGTTGGATGCTAATTATCATCAAATATAAGACTATATTGAATTTTCAGATAGGGAAGATTTATTTTTATCACCAAAACAGCCAACTCATAGATAATTTAGGACTAGATGTGCAAGTCAAGGGCATCTAAAGTATTGACTTCTTCCCAGAAAATAATGTTATAGATCTTACCAAATCCTACAGTAATATTGGAGCATGTTTGAACTTTGCTATCTACAAGATTTATTGAATGCATGCTGGTAATACATGCAACAAAGTAATAAAAATTATCCTTTATCTACGCAAACCACAATGTCACAATTAGACGGCCAAAGGACAGAAAACACACAAACAATGTAGCACAAAACACTGTACACTGAAGAAAATAAATGAGCTTAATTTCAATACATTCAATTGAAATAATTTATAACACTAAAATTTAACCTGGAATGATATTTGATTTCCAAATGAAATCATACATTACCTGAGCAGATAGATTCTGAACCAGTAGCTTATGATCAAAAGGAAGATGAACACTGGCCCTAATTCCAACGACAGTTATGGGCAACTCCCCTACATTTCATGCAAGCAAGAAAATAAGCTTATCCCAGTGCAAAGAAGCACATAGCATGAAACACACGCACGCACACATTCAAATGATGTATTTTGATCGAGAAGTAGAAGGAGCACAATCAAGAGATATTAGAACAGCATCACAATCTCATTATAAAATATGCCAGTAACAGTTAAATTACCATCATTTCTCACTCCAACTAGTAGTTCAGTCTCTTCTCCAGCATTCACCACTGTAATAAATAAATAAACACAGAACACATTGATCTCCCAAATCCATTTAAAAATCAACAATTATCTTCACAGATGAAAGCGATATCAATAAAGCTCTTACAACGTGCACTGTTTTTTGGGAAAACACACACTACATCAACCCCTAGAGCTTGGCTAAAATTCTCATCACCAAAATCCTGTGCGTTCTCCCCGACAATCCCAAGATCACTGACTTCTTCCACAGTCCCTGCGACTTCAGCATCTGAATCTGACTGACTCCTAGCAACTATACAAACAGCAAAACAAAAAAAAAATCAAAACAAAAACAGACTAGATTGACAAACACGTGTGGATTAAAATCCAAAGCAACAAAAAATCCCATTCAATCCAATTCCAGCGAAACCTGACATAAATTTCTATTACTTATTAGCTATGGAAAGTGCATTTTTCTCACTTTCATTCAACCGAAAATAATCAAGGCAGGTCCAATTTTGCATTCAGAAAGCAGCACAACCACCTCTGACAACTTTTCTCAAACTTTTTAATCAACAAAGCAAAAATCAAGTCAAACTTCACTAAGAAAGCAAATCTAATAAAAAAATAAATCAATAACGACGAGCTACAACAGAAACCTAAGAAAATGGGCGCCTGCATTACAATCGAAATGTCAATAAAATCAGATAGATCTCAATTCAATAGATCATCGCTATGAAAACGAACCGCGAAGCAGCATGAGAATTCCATTTCAGACAAATAAAATGAAAAAAAAGTGTGAATTCGCAAACAGACCAAAGAAAAACAAGTAAGAGTTTTGCATGTGTGTGGGGCTCTGGATCTAGGAATTGAGAGGAGGAGAAAGTGAGATTACCTTGAAGGAGAGGAGAAACGAGGAGGAGGAGAGCGAAGAGGAAAAACCTGAGATTCTCCATAGTTAACGCCTTGTTTGGATTCTTAGCTTGATTGATTTAAATTATCGCTGGTGTTGTTTTTATTTATTTTCTATTTCAGTATATAGTGTTTCAGCTTGTTTGTTTTTATTGGAACTCAAGCAGCAGAGACCAAACCACCTTGGTTATCGACTCTCTAAGATGATCGTGAAACTGAGGGGCGTACCGCGTACGTACTTGTTTCTGATTGATGAATCAATTGAGAATGTGGACATACGCTGTCGTTTCGACGTGTGACATTGCATTTTTACCCCCAGTTTTCTTCTTCGTTTGGATTTTATGCCATATTTGTATAGCCTGGTTTTGTATTTTTTTTCTTTTATTCATAAAACAAAACTAAGAATTATTACCACTTCTACATTACAATTATATAAAAACAGATAGTACACATGTACTTTTCACTAAGAGACAATCGCACTGTGAAGTTTTTTCTGTGTTCTCATACTTTTTTTTATGAATATTCAATAAAAATAAAATATCTAATTTTTTTATTGCAATTTTTTTATATAAAATTTTCTCAAATCATTGCATATACCATAAAAAATTTTATTTTTTTATTAAGAGTTAATTTTACAGGTTCTTATATATATATATATATATAAAACATGATATGAATAAAAAGAACCAATAAAAAAACAAGTTTTTACTTGAGAAACTTTTGGCGAAAAATTATAAGAAAGAAACCATTTATCCGATACAATTATATCTCAAAAGTTTTTTGGAAAAAGAAATATTTTTAATATCAAAAACCACTTTGTTATGGCTTAATGAACATCCCTTAACTTATACAATTTTTTCTATTTTTTAATAAAAAAGAAGTTAAAATTGGATAAACACTATCTATTATTTGAGATGGAAACCCACAAACTAAATTTTTAATCGCCTGAGATCTGCGTTTTGAAATTTTGAAAGAGACGATCTCTGGCACGCACCAGGATCTACTTCTTGTATTGTAATAATGGAAGGAAATTATACCAATCCTAACCCCCACCCCCCCCTTTTTTTTAACACAACAACAATCCCAAGTCCTAACGTCATGTTACTGCAATTCTTTATTCTCTCCTTCAAACGAGATTTCAGCCAGCTATTTTTTTACTTCTTCGGAATTCATGGAGCAGGAAAATACTAACCATATTTATGAAAACTAAAAACAATAATAAATTCATGACTACATGTTGCAACTCCACACACTGGCTTCCAAATAATTAAACGAGAACTGCCACAGTGAGGTATTAAATATCTAACTCCAAATCTCAACTTACACAGCAGGTACTCAAGTTCAGCCCAAGAATTTGATAATAACTTCCACTTCTCCTTTTCCAAAACAAACTTTGGAAAAATGGCAGCAGCCATGTTAGGCTATATCCTATCAATCCCCGTGGATGGTGTAACGCTCCCACTTCTTTGTCGGATCATATATCTGCCACAACACAAATGAAAATGGTGAGAACTTAAGGTGAAAACTGATCCTTAAACCTGCCCCTGGCTCCACCACATTAGTGGCAGCTATCCCACAAACACCGTACAGAATGTGAAACATGAGTGCGGAAACAAAACATGCATACAAGTTATGTGCACATGCACACAAATAGAGAGAGAGAGATAGAGAGAGCACCTCCCATCTCGAAGCAGGAAAGATGTGTTTGTTCTTTTCATACCAGTGCCTCTCAACAACTTTACCAGCATGGGACTGTTCAAGAACAAAGACCAAATAAGCATGGCAGTTTAAGCAAGTATGTTTAAACAACATAATTAGGCGCATTATAAAGGGGGAAATCAATATAGAAACAACAAAAAGATGGTATCAAAAAACGACATACCTCATCCTTCTCTATGGTTGCATCAGCAATTGTTCGCACATCCTCGTGGACATCAAAGTGGAAGAGCTGGTCAAAGTGAAGGAATAAAACATAATAATTCAAATTAAGTTCGTGAAATAAACTTTATAACACTAGACACAAGCTTGACCGGGCTCAAGCTCTCCAGTTATGAGAAATTATACTAAGAAGAACTGGCAGTTCTTTTTTGAAAGCACCAACAATCTTAGTAAAAGAATCCTGGTTTGCAAGAAAAATGTGATTGAGTGGGCCAGGACCAACGTGCTTGCAGCACTTTCCCTGTTAGGTTTTTGTTAATGAAAAGAACAATTTCCAAAACCAACCATTAACTTGGTTTTTCAATTCTTATACGGTTCAAGTCAATACAAAAATAAGAAGGCAGGGAAAATATCAGTAATCAGATTGTCCAAATAGTCACCATGTCTAATTCTTCATTTTTTTCTTATTGGCTACACAATGGATAGTTAGAGAGTGGGAAATTTGCCTTACCGGTCCACTTTTTCCCCTTGCTTTGTTAATGATCAACTCATAGAAACTGTGTTGCTGAATTTCCACAGCCACAAAAAATGTTATAAATTTGTTAGCATGAATTCAAGATAGCAAGTGCAAAAATTGTAGTTGAAAGTTAAATTTAATAATTATCTCACATGAGGAATGATAAGATCCTCTTTCACATAAATCAAATTCTCCACAGAAGTAGTCCTAATTTCTCTGAACTCTGGCGCAAGTTGTTGCTGAACTCCCCGAAGAAACTCTCCTATGGCATCACCTTTACGAACCTAAAAGATAAAACAGTAAGCCAACGATGAATTAATAAGAAAAGGGATAAGAAAACATTTTACCAATACTGAGAAAAAAGAAATTGAAAGCATGTCAAAAGATTGAAAAGTAAAGTGAAGTCAAACTAACCTGGATCACTCTTCTATGGCCTGCTCCATCCCAGTAGCTGTAAGTGATTTCAAGGGGCTCATCTGAAACATTAGAGAAAATTGATTTGGCACAAAGTCTGTTTCAATGGATCCATGTTAAATAGAAGAGGTTCAGGAAAATAATTACTTTGAATCTGTTCCTGTTCACGAAGCCACTGTTTCCGCAGCCTTTCACGCTCAGCCTGCTCCTCTGCCTCTCGCTCACTGAAACAGCATCCTCAGCACCCCTAAGTTATATGTTAGTTCCAAGTCCATGCAAAAGCCTTTCAAAGTAGAAGGTGCATGGAGGGACAGGGAGAGGTAGAAAGAGGGAAGGAGGGTGAGGGAAAAATATTACACCTGTCAGGCAAAAAGCTTGTTTCGACAGTGGGATCTTTTCCAAATTTCCCCCGCACTAAATTCTTTGGCTCTGAGGTTTCTGCAGACAGCATTGATAAAAGAGAAGTGTTGAGGTTAAAACGTAAAAATTGTAGTACAGTTCCTATTGCTACTGAAAAGAAGGATACAAGTAAAATCAAACAAAGTTCATAGCAGCAGGGCAAAAAAAATTACAAAGTGCGTTCTGCATGGATAAGACAATCCAAATTTCTCACACACATAAAAAACAATGGCTACTCTATTGCTCCAGAATATTATTATTCATGTTCACTCCTTCTAAAAATAAACACAGGACCACAATTTAAATGCCAGGAGCAAGCACTTTCAACATACACAGTGTGATTTGATCATGATGAAAATTCAATGTAAGCCTTTTCAACCCATCTAAACAACCTGATTCCTTAACAGCTACCAATAAAATATAAGGTGAACTGTATGCTAAAAGACCGATAATAGGACAATCAACAACCAGTTAGAAAGGTCGATGCAGTACAACTTGACTGCAAATGTCCATTACAGACTTAGAATATGCAGCACTTCGATAGCGGACAATGCTCTAGTCGAAACAAAAGGCATTTTTTACCCAAAAATGCAGCCAACGCAAATCCAGATAATACACAAAGTAAATAGCTTACTACGCCAAATCATGTGATTTCTTACTGTTTTCACCATCCTCTTCGTCACTTCCATTCTCAAAATCATCCGCAAAAGACAACTTAGAACTCCCCTTAATCTTCCTCTTTTTACGCTTCTGCAACTGAAGATCCTCCTCCCTGGCAATACAAACATATCAATCTTCACTGACATTCATATTCAAAACCCAAAAAATAAAACAAAAACGCAGTAATCAAACTCACTCTTTCCGTAGCTTTTCTAGTTTCTCCTTCTCTTCTTCTTCAAACTTGGTCTGAATATTAACCCTCTGTATAAACCCACATCACAACAACAGCAACAACATTTCTCAAGCATCTCAACATTTTCATTAACATTAACAAAAGAGCGAAATTAAAAGGAAAAGAAAAGACAATAATAAACGTTATTACCTTCTCCACGTACTGTTCTCTTGTAACCAAACCCACAGTTTCCTTCTTAAATGCAGTCTCAAGAATCTAAAAGAACAAATTAAAACCAGATAATCATCAAAACAAACATCATTGCTGTTAACTAACAATTATTCAGCTAAAAATGATTAAAACCCTAAGAAATGAGATTTGTTTTTCAGGAAACCCTAGAAATTTACCTCGGAGGTACTTGACCCGAATTGGAGGAGACCAGGCTGGCCGTTATCGGAGGCAGACTTGGTTTTGAGCTCTTGGATTTTAAGGCGTTCAGCTTCTCTCTGCTTCTGTAACCGCCGTATCCTCACGCCGTCTTGGGCCGTGCCCACGTACCCGTCTCCCATGCCCGACATCTTCGCTTTTCGGGTTCTGTTTCTCAAAATACGGGTTTTTTTTTGGTTGAGAGAGAGTGAGATTAATAAACCGCCAAGCGATTTGGAATTTATTTTACATAGGGAGGTGAGGGTGATATGGTAGGTGGTGGTTTAATGTAGAGTTATACAGGAGTACTTGTTACCGTTTGATCATATGACTTTTGCTTCAGTTAAAGAACCTTTGGTTTCGATTATTTTTTAAAGTACCAAAAGACGACGTGTCGTATACTCAGACGACCCACGCGTACTGTGTGATCTATTAAAAAAAAAAACCTTTGCAATGACTCATCAGTCAAGCACTCAAGTCGCGGGTTGCTTTTGTGGTCCCCCCATCTAACCATTTATTTTGTCAATGCAAAATCCGGTTAGATGTCGAGCCGGCATGTGGGCTAAAAATACCTGCCCAGGCCTGTCCATTTTCAGTCGGGCCTAGACGGGTAGCACAACCCATGAACAGATCCAGTCAAGTGATTATCATTTAACTCTAATGAGTCTCATGTATGGTTTATTATTAATTCATAATACTTTGGAACAGCAGATAAGCTATTGATTATTTGGCGCTCTCTCAGAATCCACTAATGGATCCATTCACCGACTTCAATCCTCCTCCTGCTGTCCCGCGGCACGTGCCGTCGACTCACCCCGACCCGATATTTAGGTACTCTCTAAATAATCTTTATTCCAATTGACGAACTGTTGAAGCTGATTAACTAGGTTTTCTTTATTCAATTTGACGAACTGTTGAAGCTGGTTAACTAGGTTTTATTTGTTTTTGCTTGTTAATTTTTGCTTAATTGGAATATGTGCAATTGTGTTTGCTTTACTGCATTTTTATTTTTCGTAGCGAGGCAGAGCTTAAAGATAGTGTAGCTGCTAGGAAAATTCAAAAGGCGGACCGTGAAAAATTGAGGAGGGATAGATTGAATGAGCATTTTGTTGAATTGGGGAATACCCTAGGTAAATACTCAATGCTTTTGTATATTGTTCCTATAATTTTAATGAAAGTAACATGTCTTTTTATTACCGGATTTATTAAGTCTGTGAGTAGATTAGACACTTATTTTTGCCAAGATTAGTGATTGGATGGATACTGTATTGATTGATTTTGCAATGTAAGAGTTGCGTTATGTTTCCAAGACTTAGGATGGGTTTGAATTATGCATGTTGATCCCTGTCGATTTGAGCCAGACCCATTTTCTTATACTGTTTTGGAAGAAAGCTACTGATAGCTACAAGTTCTGAATCCTTCGCTTTTATTTACTTGTGTACTAGTTGTTGAATGTATTGCTTGCTTGTATTATGAAGATTGAGGGGTTGAACCTGGCACAGTTGGTCACCTTGCTCGTCTCCTTTTTCTAATGAAAGCAAAATTTGATATTATAGATCACTTAAAGGGTCTTTTAAATTGTAGATAAAATGTTTGTTAATTGGTTTATGATATTGAAGCATCAGATAATTACAATCAGAATTGGTTGTTAGTGGTATGTGGTTGTGTCCGTTTGATCTCCATGTGGTGATTTTGATTACAGATCCTGATAGACCCAAAAATGACAAAGCAACCATTCTAGCTGACACAGTTCAGCTGCTGAAGGATTTGAATTCAAAAGTTGACAAACTCAAGGCTGAGCATGCTGCATTGAGTGAAGAGTCTCGTGAGGTAATCTTTTAATTTCTGTAGTTTTTTAGTCATGATGATGATTGGCATAGTATGCTTAATCTTGCAATGTTTCACAAACAGCTGACGCTAGAAAAAAATGACCTTAGAGAAGAGAAGGCATCTCTTAAATCAGATGTTGAGAATCTTAATATTCAGTGTCAGCAACAGCTCAGGGCTACATACCCATGGGCTGCCATGGATCACTCGGTTATGATGGCCCCACCTTCCTATCCCTTTCCCATGCCAGTGCCAATGCCTCCCGGACCAATTCCAATGCATCCGTCCATGCAGCCATACCCCTTTTATGGAAATCAGAATCCTGCAGTCATTCATAACCCTTGTTCAACTTTTGTTCCTTACATAGCCCCTAATACCCTGTTTGATCAGCAGTCCGCCCAGCATGTTTCTTCTCTAGCACAGTCTGCTAGTCGATCCCACGTTTCAGTGAAACAGGATTCAAAGAATAAATCTTCAGGAGAGAGCAAGGTTGAGAAAAGCAAGGATTCTAATGATGTTACCACAGACCTGGAATTGAAGACTCCGGGATCTACAGCAGATCAGGTAAATTGCAGCAGCCTTTCAGATTAGTTATGACTTCTGAGAGACACAAGGAATTGGAAACGTCTTAGACTTCATTATTAGTATTTGTGTATTAATTAATATAATAATGTTTGCAGGACTTAACTTCAGTACAAAGAAAATCTAAAAAATCCATGGGGAAGGAAAGCAGTGTTACAAAAGAGAGTTCTTCAAGTAGATGTTCTTCTTCTCATAGTGTACAGGATAGTTCATCCAACAGTGTAGTTGGCAACACAAAGGTCGATGATCTAGACAAACGAGAGAATTGATGAGCAACGGGAGAGTTACGTTGTTTCCAAGTTCTGCATATTCATCATCCATTTCCATTTGTGATTTATTATATGCAATCTGCTTTATTCATTATTTTTTTTTTTCATTTCACTGCCCTATATACTAGTTTCTAATCCCTTCTGTATCTAATTGTCTCTGTACTGAGTCATTTTTTTTTATTGAAGGCTGGATGCTTACGTTAATTGAAGAAACTTCCAGGGACGGTGGTTGGGATCATGTTTGCCACCTTTTGTTTTTAAGGACAAGAACAATCCTTAAGTGCGGTTAAAACCAAATGTAAATGCAAGACCTCATTGATTGTAAGGAAGGCAAGTTTGCATGGTGGTTCATCACCCACGTCTGTATGTAAACGACTGTCATAAGAAATTATTTAATGAAGTGACGTGTGGATATTTAACGAAGTCAATTTTCTGTGTAATGATTCCAGCCCCATTGTACGTACATAGCAAGTAAATAGTTAAGAACAACTTTTTAATGAAGTCCAGTAGGATGAACAATATAATGTAGGGAAGTTTGGATATCGATCTCAATATGCAAAGATATTTGGTTACTGCCTCTGTTTTCATCTATTATACATTTTGTATCGCACTTTTGCAACATTGACCGATTCCTAATGTGATTGTCCTTGGATTTCCGATATTCTTGCATTGTCATGTGCACGCCTTTTGGCTTTGAACCAATGGAGTGGAGTGGTGACTAGGGTCTCAGCTAATGTTCTTAGCTTACTTGTATCTGTGATGCTCTAGTAATACAATCTAAGGTAAAGGGCATTGGATAAGATGGGCTGTCTGGGTTAGGGAGAATTGTAATGACATTTAATTATGGGCGGTGATACAAGCGCAGTGCTGGTGGTGCTGCAATCAGATTGCATGAGCAGACCTGAGACTTGAATGAAGAAAAAGATATTTGGGTTACCCTGTGTAAAAATCATGAAAGACCTGGTTTCAACTCTGCAAAAAATAAATAGCCCCTAAGTAGGGCTAATTCATAGAAAGGAAAGGGTCCGGCAGGTTTCAAGTCGGGATACTGCGTTGCAAACGGGCCCGAGGACCCGAGGACCGTAGTCTTTGTCGTCGAGTGCTGAAAAGGACTTCACTGGATGCTCACCTCAAATTTGCCGATATAGATGTGTCTTTGGTTAAACTTGAATATCCTAACCATTCCCGAGGAGGAGATTTGCTTGTCACTGTAACTAATATTCGAAGTTTGGAATCCCACCTGGCACTTTCAGAGAGGAAGGTCTCCTAAACAAAAATCTGAAACCCCAAATCTAAAATTGCTTTTATCAAAATTTAAAAATAAAAAATTTTGTTGCAAATTATTTTTTTAATGTTTTTTTAATCGTTTTAATATACTATATAAAAAATGAATTTTAAAAATTAAAAAATATATATTATTTTAATAATTTTCAAATAAAAAATACTTTAAAAAATAACTTTTACCATTCTCAACTATGTAATGCCAGAATTAATTCTGCTTCCACCATTGTCACTTTTCAAGTGCAATCAGGAGCGGCATATGTTGGCTGGTTTAAGGTTGATAAGAATTTTTGGCAAAATTATAAGTAATATCTATTAAAATATTTAAGAAATATTTTATTATTGGTTTTTTATGTATGTATAACAAGTGAGGTCTTGACAATCTTTATTTTGTAATTGGATTCTTTTATTAAATGAGGGTAATTTTCAGTTCATAAAATATAATCAGTAAGTATACATTATCTATTTTTTAATTTTTTTATTAAACAGAGTACTCGAATCATTGCCCAAGTGGTTCTTAACCTACGACCGGTTCTGTTTGTTCATGGTTAGTTGAAGTCGTTGTCTGAAATCTATTTACTCAGTGGACCACTTATCTTATCTTAGCCATCTTTAATGTTGGAGAAGAATACACACTTGGAGAAGAATACACACTGACCGGATTAGATCTTTTTGCCATTAACGTGCAGAAAAGAATGCTTGAGCTGAGGGAGTGGTGGGAATGACGCCTGGTTTGATATCTTCCATTTTGTCACTGCCAGTTATTACCAATGTTTGTTTAGGATTCTGTTTTCAGTTTGGACTTTTTTGTCGAGAAATTGCTTGAAGCAGAGACAAAAAAAGGAGGCTAATGTGATCTCATTGTCTCAACCGTCACAACTGTTTTTCTTGGATTTGGACATCGTTTGAAAACTGGTATAAACTGTATTTAAAAAAAAATTTAAATTTTTTTTTAATTAAAATTTAATATGTTTTAATATACTAATATCAAAAATAATTTTTTAAAAAAAAAATTATTAATATATATTTTAACACCAAAAATTATTTAAAAAATCATTACAACCACACTATGCTAAAATTACCGGAATTCAATGAGGATAGGCTGGTTTCCCCTTTTTTTCCGCTAACATGACATCTCCATCAAGTGGCAGGACCTTCTTGGATTCCGCTAATACTTTGATATTAGGATTATCTCACAATCTTGTCTCGTACCTCAGTATGATAGCACTGTTAGCATCTAATTTTAAATAAAAAGGACAAGAAAACACTCTTAATCCTTGCTATCTGGATTTTTATGTCTCCAAATAATAACTAAAAAGTTTTTTTCAGTCTTGATGATGAAAAAAACATAACTAAATGATTTTGATGAGTTTTAAGATCCAAAATATTTAAGAATAAGATTGATGTGTTGGATAATTGATTGATTTTTTAATTCAAGTAGTTTGGTTTATTTTTTATAGTCATGGTATTTGATGATTTGATATAAAAAACCTAGAAGATTGGTAACGGGTGATATATAATGTCTGATAAATTAGGCACCCGATAACTGTTATAATAATAAGCAGTATCTGGAAAGCCAAGTAAACGTGAGCACAGTAATGGTAGTACGTGGTGTATGGCAAGCCAAGTAATCAGTATCTGCTATATACAAAAGGTTAAATTTGATGGACATGTGGACTTTTTAATAGTAAAGTCAATAACTTTATAAAAAGAGAAAATGCAACAATATTATAAAGAGAAATGTTTTTGAAAATGTATATACAGTAGAAAACGAAGAGATTATGAAGGTTTCATAATGTAATTATAACTTATAAATCTTATCTTTTCATGAAGATAAGAGTTTGGAGTATTATTTCACATATGTGGTATTTTAAGTTGTATTCAACTTAAAATAATATGTATTAGACCAGTATAGGATATTGAGGGACCTATATGAGGTCTTGAAAAAATCCATGGTGAATTATAAGCTTGGAGTGCACTCCCGAGCCCATGAGGGTGCTGAGATGCACGCTCAACATGAGCTCTGGTTTTTTATCGAAGTACATTTCATATAGAAAGTTAAGTTCAGGCTATCACATCAAAGTTTATTTTTTTTTGACCTCTTGTTATAATTTGAGCTTGATATGTTAAGCCCAAGTTTAATAAATATTTTTATTAAATTTATTTTGATATAATGTTTTGAATTTATTTATCAAGTCTATTTTGTTTGGATAAATCTTATTCAACCTTTACATCCATTTATCGAATCTTAAGACCGTCTTAATCAGAGAGAGGAAAAAACAAACCTTAAGACTGGTTTGTGTATGTGTGTGGTATAATCATGGATGAAATATCCACGTGTACGGTACCAGAGGCCTTCACCACAGATTCTCATTTAGACCCACCGCGTTTTATCCATTGCATATCCTTTCCTTTTCTCCGTTAAACCACGTGGCAGAAGGAAAGACGCTCAGTGGCGAAGAGTAAGCAAATATCATATACGACTGGTGAAGATGAGAAACGACGTCGCTATGGCTGCTAAGACACGCAGTAGACTCGTAGTCGTTTCTTAAAAGTTTCTTACCTGGCCAATAATGCCTTCTCAGGGATACCTCCAATTCCAAATGTGAAAAGCTTCGATATTTTTTGGTTATGGTTAGCTTAACCCCGCGCACTCCAAGCGCGTGAAACATTTCAACAATCAAAAAATTATTATTACTTCAATTACTTGTCTAAGAAACCGTTTGACCGCGTTCCTGAAGAATTCAATTTTTTAAAAAAATTTAATATAATTTATATATTTTGAATAGTTTTAATGTATGATGTTAAAAATAATTTTTAAAAAATAAAAAAAAATCATTGGCATGCATTTCAACACGAAAAGTTATTTAAAAAGCAATCGTAATTATATTGCCAAACATAGTGTAAATCCGCTCGGCCGCGTTTCTAATTTTTTTTATTTTTCTTAGTTTAAATTATTCTTTTTATATTTTTAAATTATTTTAATATAAAAAATAAATTTTTAAAAATAAAAAATAATTTTGATGTATTTTTAAATATAAAACATTTTAAAAATCAACTTCAGTCACACTATAAAACAAGCTCTTTATAAAAAAAAAACTCGTGAATACCATATTCTAATTCTTTATTTTCTTTAATGCAATGATAAAATTCAAATAAAATCCTAATTATTTGAAAAGGGTTACAGGAAAATATTTATTAAAATAAAACTAAATATACTCATAATAAAAGATAAATATTATTTATTTGAAAATATTGAGGGATGATGATGCTACTCCACTAATTTATAATATTTGCTTACTAAATTAGATTTAATATATTTAGAATAATATTTTTTTGAAACAATCATTAATAAAAAAATAGCAAAAATCATTTTATCCTAGAAGTCCAATTAATAAAGTAGATGTTTTGACGGACAGTAAAGGTTACTTTTTAAATATTTTTTTATTTGAAAATAATATTTTTTTTTATTTTTAATATTAATATATTAGAAAAACAACTTAAAAAAATTAAAATTTTTAAAAACCATAGTTGGGTAGCGCTATCAACCACCTTTATAGTATGTTTGATAGTGTGGTAGCGGTTGTTTTTCAAATGATTTTTCGTGCTGAAATATATGCCAGTGATTTTTTTTAAAAAAAACTATTTTTAATATCAGTATATCAAAATAATTTAAAAATATAAATCAAATTAAATTTTTTTTTGTAAAAATTAAAATTTTTAAAAACATGATTCCATCGCGGAGAAGTAAGGAGAGGAAAAGGTATAAAACCCGCACGCTCTGGAAAGTCGCGTGCAGCGAACAACCATCCACCTCACAACAAACGATAAACCCACGAACACAAAGCATAAACACAACAACCACAGCTTCAAACCTGCCTGCTTGCCTCTTTCTCTTCCCATTCCGCTCTATCACTCCCAGCAAACAGTTACAGAACAGTTTTTTTTTTTTTTTAAAAAAATAATCCAAAAAGCTTGACTTTAGCAGCCATGGCAATGCTCTCCACCTCACTTTCCGGTCCAAAATCCGCCACTTCGTATTGCGCACCTGAGTTCTCCGGTCTTCGCCGTTTATGTCCAAACAGCAACAACAACAACAACAGCAATTCTCATTCCCAGTCTTTTCTTCGCTTCTGTTCTCCCCGAAAACCTCTTAAAAGCGTTGTTGCCATGGCTGGCACTGGAACGGTGCGTTTTTAACTTTTCTTTTTCCACATCTTGCTTCTTTACCCAATGCCCCTGTCTCCTCTAGATTTCGCTTCATTAACTATCAATAATATTTATAACCTTTACCTTATTTATTTATTTATTCCTTTTCATTTTTCGGTTGGCAGTAGGTGAGGTTACTGTATAGTCTTTGCTATATTGTTGTCTGAGAATACTAAAATCGAAGTTTTTTTTTTTAATTAATGGAAATTTGACTGTTTAGCATAAAAAGAGTGTTGGTTCTCTCTATGAAACTCTTCACTTTTTTATATACTTTCTTTTTTATGATCTTCCATATTTTTTTTTAGCATGATAGATTCTTCCACTTGATCATTGGTTAATTGATTTTCCTATTTCTCATGCTTGCAGTTCTTTGTTGGAGGAAATTGGAAATGTGTAAGTACTTCCCTTTTCTACTTTCTCACTGATTTCTTGTTTTTATCTCTTTTTTCTCAATTTTCACCATTAATTCTTCTTATGGTCACTAATTAAATTGGAAATGCCCTTGCTTATTAAAAAAGAAAAAAAGGGCACTGTTTAAATTCTTATGCCTTTGTTTGTAGTTTGGACATTGTTCTGCCAGTGTCTTTTATGCCATGAGATAAATAGGTACTGGATGACTTCTTAGATTTTTAATTTTTATTCTGATCCAGTTTTCGTCTTTGTTTCTGTATTCAGAATGGAACAAAAGAATCCATTACCAAGCTTGTTTCAGACTTGAACAGCACGAAGCTGGAGTCTGATGTTGGTGAGTTAATGTTTTCTTGTGTTTTAGGAATTTATCTGCTGTTTGCTATCAAGTCGGGCATTCATTTCTTATTGTTGTTTAGACTAACTTGTACCGTCAATGGACTCACATTTCAAGTTGTACCGTAGTTTTCAAACTTATTTAGACATGGGGTTTTGATGGTGGTGAGTGTGCCCCTTTGTTCTTGGTAGGGAGGGGATCTCTATATCATGGAATCTATATAATGTTCTTTTATATTTTTTTTTCAAGGAAAAAATTTAATCTAGCTGTTAAAAGGTTCTTAGGTTTTCATTTTTACTGTGAGTTGTGCAGATGTTGTTGTAGCACCTCCCTTTGTTTACATCGATCAGGTGAAGTCTTCCTTAACTGACAGAATTGAGATAGCAGCTCAAAACTCTTGGGTCAGTAAAGGTGGGGCTTTCACAGGAGAAATCAGGTCTGCTAGCCCACTCCTCTCCCAATTATCACTTTGTTTGAATGGGGTGGCAACTGGCACTCAATTCGTTTAAAATACCAATGAAACCAACTTTATGGTAAAAAAAACCTTTTTAGCGCTTTGTGTTTAACAAATTAAATGCATGGGTGATTAATGGCACTCTGCTCCATGATTTTTGGGCATGGTCGGACATCTCATCCAAGAGAAATTCTTTTTGAGTCCATCATTCATACATTCATTGTTCTAGGCTACATTCATCAAGTGCAAGTTAAGTTTAGCTCACTCACATCCCTGAGGTTTTCTTACCACAGTGCTAATTCTGAATGGAGCAGGAATTATAAGCAATGGTTATTCTGTTCTATAGCTTAAACCTATATGAGGCTTCTATGCTATTGCTCTTCTCCCGGTGACTTCAAAATGATTCTTTAATTTATTTGCAGTGTGGAACAATTGAAAGATATTGGCTGCAAGTGGGTTATTCTTGGGCATTCTGAGCGTAGGCATGTAATTGGTGAAGACAATCAGGTGAAAATTTAAAGTACTTAGTTTTCCAGGGGTTGTAAGGGGATAATAATTCCTTTTGCTACTATGTGATATATGTAGAACCTCACAGAAATTTTGCTAACTTCAGTTTATAGGAAAGAAGGCAGCTTATGCCTTAAGCCAGGGTCTTGGGGTAATTGCTTGTATTGGTGAACTGCTAGAAGAAAGAGAAGCAGGGAAAACTTTTGATGTTTGTTATCAGCAACTGAAGGCATTTGCAGGTTATTGCTGATGTTTCTTTCTCTTGAAATATGAGATGTTAGATTAAAATGTTACAACTATGTCCTAACATCAGTAGTGTCATTACCTACCTGTAGATGCTGTGCCCAGCTGGGATAATGTTGTTATTGCATATGAACCTGTGTGGGCTATTGGTACTGGTGTAGTGGCCACACCTGTGCAGGCTCAGGAAGTGCATGTAGCTATCCGTGATTGGCTTAAAAACAATGTCTCGGCAGAAGTTGCATCAAAAACACGTATTATCTATGGAGGTACTTCACTTTGTCTATGTAGAAATTTTACCTGTCAGTTCTCTTGCTTAGATTATGGAAAATATGTATGAACTTGCAAATGAATAGGTATAAGGAGCTTTTCTTCTTCACCTTTTCCTACTAGACTATGGCAAAAGGGGGCAGTATCATAATCTGCAGGGTTGGATTGGCTATGTTGGTTCTAATTGGAGGCTAATCCATACCAATGTTCAGTTGTGAACCATTGTCATAAAGTCATGTTAATGGTTTGGCTCACTGTTTGTCACCACTTATAAACTGTTACTTAGGTTTGAATGTATCAGTTCTTCTGATCTTCTCAAAATAGCCTGCTTCTGCAGATCTTGTTCACTTGTGTTGCTCATAATCTAATTACAACTGAATTTCCTTTTCAGGATCTGTAAATGGAGGCAATTGTGCTGAACTTGCGAAGCAAGAAGATATTGATGGTTTCCTTGTTGGGGGTGCATCCTTGAAGGTATACTTCTGCCACTAACCATTTGCTTCAAAATTTAATTATCACAATGAAAAACATGTCTTGCAGTCATTAAAGTACCTAGTATACTCTCCATCACATTGAATTTGGTAGGTATTTGCAATGATACTGCAATTTTCCGTAATGCAGGGCCCCGAGTTTGCTACCATTGTCAATTCTGTAACATTCAAGAAAGTTGCTGCTTAATTCTATGAAGTTGAGTTGGTATTGGAAACATTAGCAAATAAAGGGCAAAAAGGAGCTGCTTCAGTTTGAAGCTTACTGTAACCAACCCATGAGTTAGTCTTATTAAATGGAGTTTTGATGATTTATCCATTTTTTTTTCCCAATCCTAAAAAGAAACAAGCCCCTTCGCTTTAGCTTTCATTTGAAAAGGCATAAAACATAAATCAGGTTGATGCTTGTGATCTCGATGAAGCCCCCTTATCTTTTGGTACAATTTCTTCTTTTCGTGATTTCTTTTTGATGTGCAAAGTAGTCCTAGGAACTCAAATGCTGAATGCTGACCAGCATTTGCCATATGTGTCTGTCTTCGGCTCAGCAGGTATAAAAAAGACAGATATGCTTGAAGACAGCAGGTATTTAACCAGCCAGCATGTTCGTAACACGCGTTCATTACCTAGAACAATTCCCCTGGCTGAACATTACCTGTATAGCAAAAAGAACTGCTGAAATGGCCACAGCACTATGCAACGCTCGTGTTCCTTGTACTATAAATGTAGTAAGACCTTGAATTGAAAGAAGAAGAAATTGAAAAGCAGACTGTTCGGCTGGCATTAATCAAGAATCCAGTACATGTGATTAATTTATATAATAAGCTTCACTAATTTATATATTCTTGGAGGCTTATTCTACGGTTCTAACCCAGGTAAAGAACGGGAAAACTTGTTTCCTTTAAATTATCGTTTAGTGGGTTCAAACCCAAGTAATGAAAGTGCATTTTTTTTCTTTCGTGGAGGCTTTAGTTTGGCAGATTCATGTGCTAGTGAGTATGAGTATAATTATGGTTGTTTTTAAAATGTTTTTTATTTAGAAAAATATATTAATAATATTTTTTTATTTTTAAAAAATTATTTTTAAGATTAGCATATTAAACATAAAAAATATATTAATTTAAAAAAATATATATTTTTTTTAAAATGCTTTTTAAACGAGATTAAAAGAGTTTTTTACTTAATTCTCTTACTCGTGTTCGCTGGAGAAATCTTTAAAATCACGACGGGGTAGAGAAAGAATTAACCATTAATGTGGTATTATCATTGTTCACTGATGTGGAAATGGAAAAAATATATATAAAAACGTCTTCTTTGTTTAAAACCATCTATGAACAATGGACCCACGAGGGAAAAATATATAAAAAAGGGCGAGCACTGATAATTTTATAAGAAAAATGTAGTCGAAAAAGAAAAATCAACATCAGGCTTTATTGGTGTTGTGACTATCTTGGAAGGCGGGACCAATGGAGGAGTAAATATATTCAACATCAGCTCTTATGGTCATAGCATAATTATCCTGGCTGGTTACTTTTAGAATAAAAAAGTAGCTGAGCATGCACTGTCTTGCTAGCAAGGCCGTCAGGGAGAAGAGGTTCCTTCCCCTCCAGAACACAAACCAGGAATCGAGAAGAGGAGATTACAAAGCCCATGGCAGGTCCCATCAAAGCTTTTGCTGCGACTCTTGTTTTATGCCTACTTACCAGAGGTAAGAAAGCTATCTTTTTTGTCTCCATAATCTATCTTTTCCTGCTCAGATACATGTTTCTCTCTCTTTTTTACTATCAATTTTTTTTTTTTTAAAAAAGGAATAGAATTCGGCTGTGTTATGAACACATGCTGTTCTTCGGTAAATCTATGAGCTGATTTCATGATTTCTTGGAAAAGGGCGATGTCCTCTCTCTTGCTATAGGTTTTTTTTTTGGTCAAGTGATAGAATATATATATAAGTTTTTTTTTTGCCCTTTTTGGTATCGGTAATTGCTATATAACAATTTGAAACTATGAAATCAATCATGAACATTTTTCCTCGAGATCAAAGGTGAATATGCTTCAATGATTGGATTCTAAGCATGTCCAAGACCAATTAGATTTATTATGGATGTAAATAATTTATATGTGATCTCACTTTATAATTTAGTAAATTAATATAGATAATAAGATATAGTTTGATTAATATTATCTTAAAAGAAATAAAAGGACCAAGTCACTTGTCTTTGAATTTTAAAACAATAAAAATTCACTCTAAAATAAATATTTATTTTATATCTTTATCTCCGTCTCTCGTTAATATATTTGCCTCTCTCTCCTGGATCACTAATAAAATACAATTATATTATAGTACTACAGTATCATCATGTAGTGTAGTCTATCAAAAAATATAATCCTGATTTCAGATTGAAGAATCTTGTTTCTGGTTATTTATGGTGTGTTTCACATTGTAGTCAAAATACAATTTGCCTAAAATTTGATTTTTTTTTACTTAAATTATTTTTTAATATTCTTAAATTGTTTTGATTTACTAATGTGTAAATTTTAAAAAATATAAAAAAATATTATTTTGATGTATTTTTTTTAAAAAATACTAGAACAAAAAATCAATCTTAGTTCCAGATTTTCTATTCCTTCTGTATCTAAAGCAATCTTATTATGGTGCTATATCAGCATCTCGTCCAAAAAATCTAATCCCACAGAAGAATGTCAAAACCCATCTCACTTGTTGATTGATTAAATCAGTTGGGTCCATATAGATTATGATTACATGAGTTTAGTGGGGGGGCTTGTTTTTCTTAAAACTGTCTTGCAAATTGGCATTGCTCTTCACTTGTGAGGTGGTTTGAAGAAAACTTCTTACTTTTGGTTTCCAATGTTGCTGTAATGAAAATACAGGATCATGTGATTGCTCATTGAACAACATCACCATTGGGACAGTCCGAAGTGAGAGAGAAATAAGTGGTCAGGCAGAATGGAATGTGACTGTGGTAAACAACTGCCAATGTGCTCAAAGCGAAATACAGTTGTCTTGCATGGGGTTTCAAACAGTGGAAAATATTGACCCATCAATCCTTTCGAAGCAAGGTGATACCTGCCTGCTCATCAATGGCAGTTCCCTGGAGGCATCAGCTTCTGTCAACTTCTCCTATGCTTGGGATCCTCCTTTTCTGTTGTTGCCACTGGGCTCTGTTATCCATGGCTGTTAACCCTGGAGTATCTTTTTCGCTGTCATTTTTTTATAACTACACAATCTCCTCAATGAAAAAGGGATTTTAATGTGGTTATTATATATTTGATGTTCTTGGTCAAGGTAATTGAGGTGATGCCCTTCATGTTGTGCATGACTGTCGCCTGCAACATCTTCGAATTTCGACCTAGCCCAGAATGGTGGTCTGAAGTTTCTAGACAGGCCCATTGGCCCTTTCTTCCGTGTAGAAATAGCAATCACATTTTCTTCTCCAAGGTGGTTCAAAACCTTTTTTATCAAACACTTGAGTGCGCAGGACCAAAGAAGAAGTTCTTTGAGGATTCTACACTCAAAGCACAAAATTCCATAGCCAACTTTGATATTAAAGCAAACGAAGCCCGTCACCCCCTTGCATCAACAAGATTCTTTACTGAATTGCTTGAATTTAGAGATAAGAGAGAGAGGAAAAAAAAAAAAAACAAGAAGAGATGGAGTGGTTCTATCCTAAGAGAAGGGGTCCTGAGTGGAAACAAGGGTGGACGGGCCAGACCATGGGCTCAGTGTCTTCGCCACCACTCCCCTTGCTAGCTATTTTTGGCATTGTCATTTCCCTGTTATGGCTCTCCCATTACACGGGCTATAAGGCTCAGTTGCACCACTCTGCAATCAACCTCCAAATATTCCTTGTCTTGCTGCCTATCCTCCTGATTTTATTCATGGCTTCATATTCTACTAATTGGTTGCTCTACTATCGGCTCAGAAGTTCACAGCATGATTCAGATCCACGTTCCTCAGGCTCCTTTCCTTGGGGTATTGCCATTTTTGTGGTGGTGCTTTTAATGTTGCTCTCTTATCGATCTACATTTCATTCCAAATGGTTTGGACCTCTTCAGGGGTCAGATTAATTTGTTTTATTAGTATAAATCAGCGAAAAGATAAGGACAAACTCTGCTTAATGTTTGTTAATTACAACGTTAAAGATATACGGATGTGCATATCTTAGCTTATAATCATCGAATCTTTTGAGTTTCTTTGTCAAGCAATCCTCTCTTTTTTTTTTGGCAACAAGCTTTGTATTATACGGTTTTTGCTTACTGTTGTGAGCAAAATGTTCAATGCATCTCTGAAGTCCAACTCAATCAAAATCAACAGTCTGGTCAGGATTACTGTTTGTTCCTCTGGTTTAAAAAGGGCGGCAGCAACTGAATCACCGGCATGCTCTGCACTTCACTTCTCTGCCATGCCCACGACCGTTCATTGCAACATTTGGTATGGACAAACACATGAAAACAAGTCTGTCGACGAGGCCAAGATGACTTCTGTAGCATGGGAAATGGTAAATCTGTAAGATTTGAATATGAAGAATCGCAGACAAACATCAATCATTATATTCAATTATGCTTTACGTGTGTTCCCATATGAAAGGGGGTTGAATGAATCAAAGTCCTTTCCAAGCCCTAGCTTTCAGGCTTAGGATAAGAGAAGACGCCTTATGGCCATTCAATCAAAACTGATAAGGCCAAGAAACTGTCACTGCAGAGCTAGACCCCACAAGCATGTTTGATGATTTTTTCTTGCAAAAGGCTTGATTAACATCAGACCAAGAAGGCAGTTGTAGGATTGGATGATTAAATAAACAATTGGTGTTTTGTCACAAATGAAGAACTGTTCTTCCACCACCCAATCACAACTAACAAAATTTACAAGAATATAAATATGGTGTGCTTCTTCATCGATCAAACTTGCTTTTTTGGTTTATACTTCAATAATTTATTGAGAGATAACTGGGGTATAAATGTGTTTTAAACCAATCCTACCCCTGGTTTGATATCTTAACATGTCCCAGAACTCCTTTGCGAATTGTCTATCACCTTCTGCTAGTTGATCTTTTGAATAAGATTGGGGGGATTGATTCTCTTAAGACAAGACTACTGAGGTGATACATGAAGTCGGCCTGTTGGTAATCACACTAGGACTGCATTATAGTTAAATAGTGAGAGATCTTAAACAAGTGTTGCTTTTAGCTAGCCATTTGGGTATAGACAGTGACATCTGCAAATGGATTGGATCCTCATAGAGTTCGTAACTTCTGGAACTCATGAATATTCAGTGGACATAGAATTACATTGATCTTGCCTCCTTGCTTGGCAGATTACTTTATTATTTGTTCTATGAGGTGATGATTTCTGAGAACAAGACAAATTTGACTGATGCCCACTTGACTTTAGATTCAGGTGAGTGTCTTAGAGATAACTTGTCTTTTGTAAGTTACTACTAGTCTTAATCAATCAAGCAAAGTTAATATCCGCATCCTCGCCGGTGAAGTAAATCATCGCACCTACGGTCCAACCAATTGGGAGAGAATCAATAGATTCCTTTTCGGGAACGATTCATCCTTTCCCGAACGCAGCATACAACTCTCCGGTGTACTGCGCTCTCCAAGTGTGCTTGTTCCCCCCTTCTTCCTTACCATGGCAAGTCTTTTTGAAATAACTCCGATGAGAAGAAAAAAGAAGGCTAAAATAAACCGAGAAAACGTAACTTATCTTCAAGGTTTCTGCTGAGGTACTAGGAGAGTTTATGCGAGAAAAGGAAACTCATTTCAATTTTCAAGTGAAGTTTACCTTTTGAGCCAGGACAAGTACAGTTCTATCACTTACTTCCCCAGCAAACTGAAACTCCATTTTCTCAGCATCCAAACAGAAATATTCTGTAGGCAGAGTGGCTTTAGATCATTTTAATCAAGATTCTAACTTGAGCTAAATAAAGAGCGTATACAAATTTGACATAGCCCAAATAAGCTACTGAAGAAAAGACAACTTCATTAACATCTGATCCACCAAAGAAAAATCCAACAAGACATGAATACTCAAACCACAATCACATATCTTAATGCACACACACATATATACATATAAACACAAACACATGCACACATAACGGTTACATATATTACTCTATTTCAAACTCTAAACTGTCTTTCAAACATAAACCAAGTTACCAAAGCGATGGAACAAAACTATTCTTCAATCTATGCTAACTAGTACAGCATCAAAAAAGCCAGCTGTCAAGAAAGGTAGATTGAAACCGCACCAAAACAAGAAGCAATACAATGAAAGCAGCCACACCCCATGGAGAGCTCCCTTCTGATGGCTGCTGGTGTGCTCTCCGGCTCCTGTCCCACGGTGTCATGAACCAACGAACTATGGCTATTAGCACTAATGGTACAACCACGATGAGCCAACTCCCTTCTTTCTCAGCAGTCTCCACAATGTCTTCATGGTGCAAGTACCAAGATATCCAGAAAAAGAATGATATCACTGCAAAGATGAAGAGAACTGGATATGGTAGAGGATTTAGAGTGAAAGCATCATGGATGATGTCACTTCTTCTCCTGTTGTCGTACATCGCTGCTTTCTTTTCCTTGGTATGGAGATGTTTACAAAAGTTGTATTTATAGCAAAGAAAGTGTCTGATAGTTGTATTGGGACTTTCCGAGCCGCTGATGTGTGCTGATTTGATGGGTTTGACAATTGGTTAAATGATCAATGGTGCAGATTTTAAATTTGTCTACCCAAACTTTATTTTAAAAAGTCTAGTGTGTGTTAACTTTTGTTTTTATTTTTGTGTTTTTTTTTAAATATATATTTTTTAAGATTTTTTGAATTACTTTAATATATTTTCAAAAAGATATTTTTTAAAATTACCACGTATTCAATTCATGTCGGCAGTAGAAATATCATCAAAGCATAAAGCATAATGCACCCTCTTTGAGAAATTACATTAAAGCCCTCTTAACAAATGACACGCTACTCACCCACTAGGCACGGTGATCAAACTAAAATGCATTTCAAGAAATTCACTAGGTTTTTTTTTTTAATCGTCTTAGGCTGCAAATCAGATTTATTTTTTTATAATTTTATAAAAAATATAAAACTTTGAAAGTCAAAAGATAGAAGTATAATGAATAATTTTTTTTAAATATTAAAATAATAACATACTAAATCATATTTTTTTCAAAATAAATATTAAAACATTAATATAACAGATCAATTAAAGTCAATTATATTTAACTCGTGAGATTCTTTATCTGGTGTAGAATTCAAAGGAAACAAATTGAGAACTCAATTCAAATAAAACTAAATATTAAAAAATTGAAATGAAAAAAAATTTAATTAAAAAAAATAGCTCAAGCAAACATAGTAATAATGACATGTGTTATGAGCAGCTCAGATCAATATTTCTAAAAAAAAAAAGAAAAATTCAAAACTTGAATAACAATAAAATAATAAGATTAAAATAATAATAATAAACAATAAATAAAAAAATTCGAGATAAATTATCTTATTTTTAAAATTAATGAAAAATAATATAAAAACTAAAAAAAACTCAATATCCAAATAAATTAAATACTGAAAAATAAAACTAAAAAAACATAAATTTTTTTAAACAAATAATCTTTTACCTCAAGCTAAGTTGCAGGCTAAATTATTTTTTTTAACCTTAAAGAATATTAAAATAAATAAAAGGAGCGAGCATACACACCAGATCTCAGAGCTTCATCCAAATTGTTCTTGTTAGGGCTGCATGAATCTACATTTTAAATTTGAAATGAAACTGCATATATCAGAACAATGATAGCTGTGCTTAAAAATTGCAAGGAACAAGCACATTTTACCCCCTCTTGAACTCCCCTCGAAGAATAACCTTTTCTGACTGATAAATCAACACCCACCATCTCCAAACAGCGAAGAAGAACACGCTCAGATTCTTGAAGTAGAGCAATGCACCGTTCCGACTCACTGGATTACAAAAATTATCAACATGATTACATGTAAGAATTAACTTGAGATAAAACAATACCAAAAAGGATAATATATGCGGATTGTATGATCGAGTAGAGACAACTATAACGTAGCATAGAGACACATTCTGAACCAAAGCACTGTCTACAATTGGTTGTTTTAGCATGTGTTTAGGTGTGATCAGGAAGAAGAAGAAAAACAAAACACTAACTGTCAAAGTAGGATATGCGAATACTGTCATTTTTACTTTTTTTTTTATGAGTATATATGCATGTCGAGTCTGGTCTGATGATAACAAATCTATCTGCAACATTTACAAACATAGTAATCAGGTTCTTCAGAGATTGAGCTAAACATCATCGTGTATAATAATCGGCAGCATACAGTGTATAACTCCACAGAGAATTGTTGATCTGCAACAAAGGAATTCATGCCTGCCACAGGATTATGATCTTGGTTGTCCGAGAACAAGGAATTAGATAAAGCTGGATCTTCAGAAATTCTCAGTTGATCAAAATCTTGAAAAAGTGCCGCTGGTATACGTAAAGACTGTGCCACATGCCAGGAATCCATTTGAAATAAAGCACGTTTTCCAGAAACTCTAGTTAGTACCTCAACACACACAAGAATGACTGCTGCTGGATCTGGTCCTTTATCCCTATCACTGCCCATTGCTATCCCATAGAAAATTAATGGACTTTGCACATGTAGAATTATGTTGAACAAAGCAGCCACTGAACTCTGAATGTTCCTTTTAACAACATTTAAACGTCTATGACATGTATAGCAAGTACATGGTTAGTATAACAATCTGCAATTACAAGAGAAAAATTTTTGGACATCATTATGCAATGTACCAATCCCCGTTAGCAGAATGGTAGATGGCCTGTTTAGCAAGCAGGGAGAATCGGGTTTGACTTCCTAAAAAGAAAAAAAGAAAAAATCATTACTCAATATACAGCAGTCAGGAAATCAGAATATTACCTGAAACATGTTCCAGAAGCAGATCCAAGCAGTCAATGCCGCTGCAACAGTTGAAGATACCTTACCACCATCTACATTCCCAGTATTAATCTCATAAACTATTGGGCAGCCTTCATGGACTCCAATCAGTGCTCTCTCTATATAGCTTGTATTGCAGACAAAAGATGCAACTCTGATGGTGTTCTTATCATACTTTTAAATGACATCCTTAACCTAGCTTTAAATTCATCTAAATGGTATGGATAAGAAAGAGATGCTGATCCTATATGACCATGGAGTGTCTTAGTGCTTGATTCTTTATCGCGAGAAGCCAGAGTAGCTTCTTTCCCCTGTAAAGATATGCATTTTCCTAAAGCCTTCAAGAGTAACACTAGTAGCTTTGCATATGCATTTCTAGTCAAGGTAGGATTCGTTATGGGAAAATGACTCCCTAACTCTTGCAGATACTTCAGAACACCATCTAACCAAACAAAAGAGAACGGTTTTGGCACCTCAGTGCCATCTGCTAACTTCAAGAGCAAGACTTGAGATATGCCAGTAAAACTTGGCACCATGCTAGACAAAAAGAGAGTACACATAGTCTGTAAATTGAGCCTCAGAATAGCTGAAACAGCAATTAATAGCTGCCTGATTAGTGCTGCCGCCTTAGGAAGATTACCTTTCAGAAAACTTTGCAACCAATCCTTATTTAATGGTTGACATTCATGTAAGTCAAGCTTACTTAGAACGCTGGCAATAGTGGAACAATTATCCGGCTGTGAACTATGTTTATCCACAGTAGCTTCCAGGAGTCACCTGAACCCAGTACAATGCTGCTATCATTAGACTTTACAGAATTTCGAGCATCATATAAATGTTCAGGTTGGTGATCATCCTCAACAAACAGCATGTGGAAGGAAAAACAAATAAAATCAGCGAACACATTTATACAATGACTAATTTTTGAGATGGGTTCAGATTTCCATCTCAACAGCTTCACCTTATAATCACTATCTGTTGCATTTGTGTGTCCAACGCAGATGCTAGGCCCCACATGAATCCACAAAAGCAAGAAACTATCGAAGATAATTTGTTCCAATCAACAACATCAATTTCATCTCCCGCGTTCTTAAAAAGAGCATCTTTCAAAGAAATAATCGAGTCTTGTGTCTGTTCCTCCAAACTTTCAGCGATAATGAGAACACTTTTCCAGCTTTCAAAGTCATTGGAGGTATCCAAACATGGATTAGACTTGTTCACACTGCTCTGTTCCTGAGCAACATCAGAATTGGGTAGCTCTGTGCAAGGTTTCTCAGCAATTATGGAGTCAACTGCACAAGTACATTGATATTTGCTTAGAGTTAGGAACACATATGATGGACATTGATTGGGAAAGCCATAATACAGAACGTACATCCTCAGACAGAATAGGAATGAGTGAGGATTGAGTAGTTCCAATTTTCTCCTCACAGTACGCCATAATTAAGTATTTCAGGGCCTTCCGGCAGGTCACCAGAAACCTTAAAAGCTCATACTGTTTACGTGAGAAGAACGAGTCCCCGCATTCTAACAGGTGGCCAATCACAAACCTGAAATGTAGATATCACACATGGGTGGAACTTAAGCATATGTTACATCATACTAAGTACATGTATCAACAGAAACTTCAAACTAATTACTGCAAGCACACATTATTGCATATAATCAAGGACACAGAGATGGTGTGTGCGTGGGGGGTTGTTTCATCTTTGCATATATGTAGACAACAGATGGGTGAAACTTAAGCATATGTTGCATGATACAAAGTACATGTATCAACAGAAACTTCAAGCGAAAGTAAGACTAATTACTGCAAGTGCATACCATTACATATACTTCCAAGGATACGGAGAGGGGAATGGAGGGTTAGTGAGGGCCTGAGGGTTTTATTTCATTTTTGGATACATGCTGACTTTACTCCAAACTAGTGGACATCACAATTTTAACATGTGCAACGTGCAGGACAATAACGAGAATGTTTTTTATTCATCTACTGTGCTATCATGCGGAAAACCTACATAAACAATCTGCGTATGCTTGCTCGAATCAAACATAAATAGAAGACACGTTGAAGCATAATGGTTTGGAAATGATGAGGGGCACAATTTTACCTTTCAGGATTGAGTGTGCAAGTGACATAAAGTGAGAATGATTTTGAATTGATATATCCTTTTGGCATCCAACACAAAAGCCTAAGCAAACTTTGACAGGCTGTAAATTTCATGATGGCCAATTCTCCGGAAATATCTGCAGGCATTTCAGACAATAAATGGGAAATCGGTTTCCCCACTGCAATCTCATCACATGTAGAGGATTTTCTGCCTGAAACAACATCTGAGTTTTCAAGTGCACTTAAATCCTCTTGCCATTTAGGTGACGCGTTCAGTTCGGTGTCCCCAGATAGTGGTAGGACTGATTTCTCCAATAAATTGCAAAACCTTGATGCTAAATGCCTGCGAACAAACTATGAAAAGAGGCAGTTTCAACACTATGAAAAACAACAGTTGGCTTCAGAACTGAATGTTTGTATTATGATGCGTGCATTCACATGAGAAGCGTGGGGATTGTATGTAAAATTGCCCCTTACTTTATGTTCATACAGAAGAGAATCGGACAGAAGTTCTGCTGAGATTTAATGAAAAGAAATTTTATTCAGGATACCAGTTTCATTTGTATGATGCCTTTCCACCTATGTACGGCCTTTTGTTATAGATGGAAGAGAAGTAAGGATTGCATGCTTGGGGAACATCTTCAACTTCTTCTAACTAGCATGAATGGACCGTATATTGATATTTCGGCATATAATCCACCAAATTGCAGAAGGCATGACTTCTCATTCACGGGACAGACATCCAAAACCCATTTATCACTTCCATGCAGAGCTTGGTTGCAGGTATCTAGACAACTTCCAGCATTGGAAGAGTAGACTGCAAGTTGGTCATTAATCAATAATGACAGGTAACTCATCATGAACCCAGTAAGATCTGCTGCCTCCTGCTTCACAGTGGTAATGTGTTTGTTCCACTTTCTGCTCCTTTTGCGGTACAGTGATGAGCCAGCATGATCAAGCAACTTGAATCGGAAAATATTATCATTGCTTTGCTGCATATACTCTGAAGACTTTATCTGCCTGTTCAAATCAACAAGCTTCTGAAGAGCCATAGTATGCAATACATAAATTAGAGGACAGCGATCTGCCATGCTTCCCTGAAGATAAATGGAAGAAACAGATTATATAATGGCAGGCAGAGAGGCTGAAGGTTGGACAATCCAAGAAAAATAGCCCCCATCTGTCCAACCAGTTTTTTCCATCCAATCCCACGCAGAATATGCTGTAAATGGATCCCTCATTACCGTCGACATCTTTCTTGATACATCTGGAGGCATAAGGGCGACTGCTTGCCTGTATAAGCTTCGGCAGGACATGTACATACGAGAAAAGAACACAAGGACCCAGTGGGTGGACGCACCAAATTTCAGCATATCAGCCGTGTTTCCAGCAAGCCTGACATCAGATGTTCTTCCTGTCACAGAAGAGATGAACTCATTGACACTCTCTGGCTCCAGTCCAGCCAGAAGGCTAATGTAAGGACGGATTACAGCCATCAAGTCCTTTGTAGTCCGCCCAACAATGCTGCTGTTCCCGACTGTGATATTCAGTGAATCTAGCACCAGTACAATCCTCTTCCGAAAAGTTCCACTTGCAAATCAAAACCATGAATGCTGCAAATCACACTTGATTCACCAAACACTTCCCCGCCTGCCAATGAGCAAGTACGCTTCATCCATTCCATAGATTCTGATAGATCTACTGTTAACTGACGAATACATTGGCTTGCCTGCTCTTCTGGAATGGAGCATATATCCTTACGGATGGCTAGTTTAAACTCATGTGAGCACAACAACGTTTCAACTGCTATTGCATATGATGCGTGTGGTAAAGAAATTTTGCTGAATCCTATTCTATCATAATTCAGCTCAGCATCATCACCATCATCAAAGTTAAGGTCTCTAGTTAATAAAGTTAATTGGTGGCAAATGACAAGATAGCATTGTAAACCTTCTTCAAGAAATTAAGGCCAAGCTCCTTCAGATATATCCTCTGTTTTTATGTATAGCTTTTCACGCAAAAAGCAGGCTAGTGGATTATTGGTAGATTTCATTGTGCAGTGAACATCCAACAATAGAGGCCTGACTTCCAATTTATATTGAAGGTAGCCATTCATCTCAGGCAAAAGAGGCTCTGTAATCTGTACAAAAAGAACTGAAAAGTGATTTTCTTTTTTCTGCATTTAAATTACTGGGTCCATAACTGGTGTCTGAGGGTGTACTCCTATTTTTTTTTCTCTTCTAAATTTTAAATTTCCAATAAATAAATACTTCTTCAGGCCTTGATATAGAGAAAGAGAAATGAGAAATAACAAATTTAATACATCATAAACATAAAAATAAAAAGGAACTAAAATAATTTCTTTAAGGGATAGATTCTTTATTTTTTTCGGGATTGATAAATCACTTATAAGTTGATGGGCTTATGTGAAAAGGTTCGTCGAAAGTTGATGGGCCAAGCAAGCTTCCCTCTTGCGCATCGTCGTTATTCAAATCGCAGAAAGGCAGAGGTTGGTCTGAAAGTTAAGGGAGGCCTATAGAGGCCGCGAGTCCGGGAGATCCTAATTTCCCCGACCTTCCAAGTTCTCAGGAATATTGTGATTTCTAACGCACATAAAATCTATATTTTACTCTCTAGCTTAGTTTGCTTGAGTGAGAATCTCATGCTAATCAACCTCCTCAGCCAAGAATTATAGTCTTTCCACTAGTGGATGATATATAGGTCTCTGGTTAAAGAATTAATGCTTCCTAATCACACACGCACAGAAAAACCCTGCAAGAAGACTATTTCCATCCGAATTTGCAATGGTCACTGCTTTGATGGGGTGTTTTATGCATTCACAGTGACATTACTTTTCCAAACCAAAGGCTTCTTATATGTTTTCCAATCCCTGCAAGAAGGCTTGCTATATGTTTTCCACGATAGATGTCGTAAATATTTCCTCTTATGATGTATAGCGTGCAACATATTTCCTATTCTATATCGCTGCACAATGAGTAGAGTATCATGTATTTTTTATAAGTTTCATGATATTCAAGCTGTAGTTATTGAATATTTATAGCATAGAAGAGAGATTAACATAAAAGAAAGGGGGAATTGGTAGAGAGAAAATAGAAAAAAAATATGTATAGTTTTTTTTATTATAGTAGAGATTTTTTGTCACTTTTTGCTGGCCAATATGTGATTTTCTTTTTATCTATCTCTCTTTTATTTTATAACAAACCCGTAATTATAATTAACTTGAATACCGTGAATTTCTCTCCACAATGTTTTGTAAATGATCACTGTTGTTCTATAATAATGGCGTTGTGATTTTCTTGTAGTTTCCCATGATGACTGACTTGTGTAATTTTAAAAATGAATCTTGTGAATAGTCACTATCATGATATAATTGTTGAATGGTTTATAAAACATGTAATCAGTATTTTTAAAATGAACCGAATGGTTTATATATATATATATATATATATATATATATGTCCTATTTATAATCATTTCCCTAGAGGAGGTAACAGAGTAACAGACAGGATTTCACTGCTCCTCTTATTGTTCATGCTAACTTGGGAACAATAAATTCCATGGCGATCCCAACTCATAATGGGTGCAAAAAAAACCAACTACCACTGCCAACTTTTATTGGATATGACGAAGACTGTCGACCTGCAAAAAAGGACATCTTTCCACTCTGCAAAGAAAGAGGAGATCCCTTTGCATTATTACGTCACGGACTGGTGTCCATTTCATTTTTTTTTACTTTCATGGCTCAAGTTCCAAAGCTCATGCACCTTCACACACTCATTATAAGGATGCCCTAAATTAACTAGTCCCCAGAATATCTATCGGTTCTGCTGTCAGATCTTAAGTTAAACATGTTCCCAATAAAGTTTCTAATGACAGAATTTCTTAATTAAATCCTCTTCTATGTTGTTAAATCATCGTCGAGACAACATCCTTTTGATATTTAAATTAAACAGTATATTAAAACTTGATCCATCCATCAGCCTGATCAAGCAACCTGGGTGTTAGTTTAATAGACTAACCATCTAGGCAGAGCGGATTTTATAGCACTAGCACAAGGTATGCACTTTAGGCCGAAACTTGCTTAACATATTTGAATGGAGACTCATTTAAGAATTTCTAATACAAGGTGATTTTCAGTGTGAGGACTTAATTGATAATTGAGCAATAGTTTAGGAACTAAATTTGAGGTTTGTCTTCTCCATATACAAGTATCGAGTTTTGAATCCCACGTGGACCCACGAACCGTCCGTACATGCAGGCAGCCTCGCCTGTCTGTCATGCTCTACCAATATAGTATCACATTTTGCATTTTGGGCCCACTTGATTCAAAGGTTTTCGGTTCTGTTCATTCGTCACCCTCTCCAAAGCGAGCCCGTTTGTCTTCTTTTCTCTCTCTTGCTCTCTGCTTGTTTCCCTTTTTTTGGGTCATTGAAGCTGTCTTTGGAGCTGGTCTTATTTTTGTTCGGCAAATAACTTGGTTTGTTGTAGCTGTTTGTTTTTTTTTTAATAAAAAGTTTGAAACTTTGAGGGCTTGGTGTGTGAAAGTTAAGACTTTCTGTTTTGTTGATGAGAAAACTTGTCAAAACTGATCAGAAAGGTTGAGTCTTGAATCTTTGTTTTTCGTTTTTCAAAGAGAGAGTGAAAAACCCGTCTCGGTTATTACAAGTTTTTCTCTTACATGCATTGAGTTTGGTTGTTTCTGGTGAATTCAATTGCAGGTTGTTTGTACAAGGTGTTGCACTCAAAGTTGTGTGTTTTGTCATTGGCAAAACATCCGACAAATGTCTAGTATTAATGTAGATGTGTCTCTAAAAGGAAGCTTGAGAAATGCTGATACCCTTTGTGATATGGCTGAACTTGAAGAAATGGATTTCTCAAGGATTTTTGATAGGCCACCAAGGCCTTTGAATATGGATAGGCAAAGATCATGCGATGAAAGGTCCCTAAGCGAATTGTCTACTGGGTTGCCAATTCCTTCTCCTCGTCCCTCGTCAAGAGTTGAGAATAATTTTAGGTTAATTGACCACCTTAATTGTTTGCCTTCTCCCGGTAGAAGGTCAGGGTTTAATACTCCATTATCACAATTTGGGGTTGAGACACATCCAACTGTGGCTGAAGCTTGGGAGGCTTTGAGGAGATCATTGGTTTATTTTCGTGGTGAACCTGTTGGAACCATAGCAGCACTGGATAATTCTGAGGAACAGGTGAATTATGATCAGGTGAAGACCCCTTGATTTTTACTAACTTGTTTTATATGATAAGAAATTTTGTTTGTCAGGGTATTAACTATCTGCAGATAGAATCATTTTGTTGCAAGTTGGATGGCTGCCATTTTTGCTTGACCGTTCACTTGATTTGTTTGAAGCTGCATTCAGGGGATATTTATTTCCTTTTCGTTCTGCCTTTTGATTACCTTTGTGTCTATAATGCGATTATGATTCGTGTTCCAAAATTAACCTTTCTACCACTCCATGTTTTTTGCATGTATGCATCTGATATTATCGCATGAGAATGACAGTCTTGCATTTGTAATCGGCGTCTTGGAATCTTTTAGGGTTTAGAGTTTGTACATTAATTTGGTTTCTTTATTTTCATAGGTGTTTGTAAGAGATTTTGTCCCAAGTGCATTGGCTTTTCTGATGAACGGGGAACCTGAAATAGTCAAGAATTTCATCTTGAAGACTCTTCGCCTTCAATCATGGGAGAAAAAGATTGACAGATTCCAGCTTGGAGAAGGGGTAATGCCTGCAAGTTTTAAAGTACTCCACGATCCTGTCACGCACAATGAGACTTTGATGGCAGATTTTGGTGAGAGTGCAATAGGAAGAGTGGCTCCTGTTGATTCTGGGTTTTGGTGGATTTTCTTACTCCGAGCATACACCAAGTCCACAGGCGACACATCATTGGCTGAAAAGCCAGAATGTCAGAAGGGTATGCGCCTAATTTTGAGTTTATGTCTTTCAGAGGGGTTTGACACATTCCCGACTCTTCTTTGCGCCGATGGATGCTGCATGGTTGATCGCAGAATGGTGAGTTTCATTGGTTAATTACAAATGAGGCATCTCTTAATCTATTGTCCACTTGGACTGTACTTAATGTGATGCTTGTTGCTATGTTCATCCTTTGCTTATTTTTCAAGTTCAAATCATGTATTGTCTTTGGCTATGCATCTTTCAGGGTGTTTATGGGTATCCCATTGAAATTCAAGCACTTTTCTTCATGGCTTTAAGATGTGCTTTGCTTTTACTGAAGCAAGATGAGGAGGGGAATGAGTTTGTAGAACGGATTACAAAACGCCTTCACGCGTTAAGTTTTCACATGAGGAGCTATTATTGGATTGACCTGAAACAGCTTAATGATATATATCGCTATAAAACAGAGGAATATTCTCATACTGCTGTTAACAAGTTTAATGTAATACCTGATTCTCTTCCAGAATGGATTTTTGATTTTATGCCAGTCCGTGGTGGTTACTTTATCGGGAATGTTAGTCCAGCAAGAATGGACTTCCGTTGGTTTTGCTTGGGTAATTGTATTGCAATTCTGTCATCCTTGGCAACCCCTGAACAATCCACCGCAATAATGGATCTTATAGAATCACGGTGGGAGGAATTGGTTGGAGAAATGCCACTCAAGGTAATCTATCCAGCAATAGAGAGCCATGAATGGCGGATTGTTACAGGATGTGATCCAAAAAACACTAGATGGAGTTACCACAATGGAGGATCCTGGCCAGGTATGCTACTGCACTACATTTTCCTTAAGATAACAAATTCATAAAGCAACTACATCTGCCATGGTTTTTTGGTTGATTGCAGATCTGGCCTGCATAATGCATTTGATAAAATGAGGCCCAAAAGGATTAACTTTGTTGCCATGCCACGCCTTTGCTTGAATTTTTATTGAATCAGTATTTACATGATTTTTATCCCCTTGAAACGCTGAATGTTAATCCCCAACACATCGATCCAGAGTTTCTTGTTCTTATCAGAGAAAAAAAGGCCTTGTAAGCACCCCATTTTTTGTTGGAGAATCTGATCCCACTCGTGCATCAAGTAATTGGTCAGAGAGCTTAAACTATTTTTATGCAAATTCTTTCATGAATTTTGGCCTTCGATTGAAACAACAGTTATATTCTGTATCTACGCTATTAAATCCTGTTCAACCCACTTGTATGCCTGCTTAAAATCTTCATTATTTTACTCTGTCAACCATGTTGAGCTCTCTGATGTAACCTTTCTGTATTTCCCTACTGAGATCATCTATGAGACATTTTGGCTGTTGCAATGGATGCAGTGCTCTTGTGGCTTCTCACCGCGGCATGCATCAAGACTGGCCGCCCCCAAATTGCAAGACGTGCTATCGAGCTCGCCGAAACAAGATTAATAAAAGACAACTGGCCGGAATATTACGATGGGAAACTTGGTCGTTTCATTGGGAAACAGGCTCGTAAATCCCAAACCTGGTCCATTGCTGGTTACTTGGTTGCAAAAATGATGCTGGAAGACCCTTCTCATTTGGGTACGGTGGCACTCGAGGAAGACAAACAAATGAAGCCTCCCATTAGAAGATCAAATTCATGGACCTTCTGATGTAACTTGTCTAGCTTATCTACACACACCCCTCGGTCGTTTTCAGATGTTAACCTTGTCTTTGTAGCTTCCTGCCTGCAGTTCAAGTTCCTATTTTGATTTTTCCAGAGTTTTGATCCTGCCTTGTTCCATTATCTGGCTCCAAAATCATCTACACCACATCCTAAAATCATTTCATTGTCAAATATTATTTAAAACTCAAGATCATAAAATTTAAACATCTTGAAACTTTGGTATGTGTTTGTAACTTCAAATTCATGGTAATTGGAAATAAAAAATACTGTTAAAATGTTGCAGATTTTGTATGTGAAAATAATAATTTAAATGGTTAGAATCACAAGACTTCTAATAAGATTGATTCAGGAAATCTTGAAAATTTAGGGTAGCGAGTAATCGAGATTTTAGTTTAAAATTTATTTTTGCATGAATCGATTAAATAAGAAGGCTAATTACTTGGTACATGTTAGCTTAAAATAGAATCAAAGGATATAATTTGAATAAAACTAAAATGTATGGGTTGAATTAATCAATTATTTGAAACTAAAGTGACTGTGCTGACTTTTACTTTCTTTTCAGACAAAAATTACAATTAAGCAAAAGATAACAGGAAAGAAAATAATTCCGCGAAAGCCCAATAGAAAAATCCCCTCCCTTTTTCAATCTATCGTCCTAATTTCCCCTCAATTTCCATCACTTTCTCAGGAAAATCATATCGAATTCCACGATGAGGCCACCGAGGAGACCGATCCATGTGGTTACGACGTGGGTGCGACGGCAGCCTCCGAAGGTCAAGGCGTTTTTGGCGGTGGTGGCTGGAATGTCAGCGCTGGTGCTCCTCAGATTCATCGTACACGATCACGATAACCTCTTTGTGGCTGCTGAGGCTGTTCACTCCATTGGAATCTCTGTGCTTATTTATAAGTTAATGAAAGAGAAAACTTGTGCTGGTAATTAAACGGAATCCCAAATCTATAGGGTTTTGATTTTTTTGTTTGATGGGAGTTATTCATTCGAGAGAAGGATTTGATTTTTTTGTTGAATTTTTGATTTTTTCTGTTGTGCGTCACTGATTTAGCGTTTATTTTTTTTTCTAATTAATGAATTGATTGTTTATTGGGAATTGGTTGAATTAGAGGGAAATGTAGGATTCTTGTGGTAAATTTCAGTATTTTTTTTTTGTTGATCAACGAGTTGTTATATTTTTTGTTTATTCGGAATTGATTGAATTGGTTGATCATTTTTGTTGTTTTGATAAAATTTTGTTTGGAATTGATGGAATCAGAGAGATTTGGGATTATTGCGCAAAATGTTGGGTTTTCTTTTGTTGTGTTTCAATGATTTTGTGGTTTTATCTTTAGCTTTTGAAATAAAGTTTTGGATTTTTTTTGTTGTTTAAGTGATAAATTTGTTTGTTTGATGGGAACTAATGTAAGTAGAAAGAAAGCTTGGATTTTTCTGCGAACTTTTGGAACTTGTTGTGGTCCAATGATTTTGTGGTGCAATGATTTTGTGGTTATATCTTTAGTTTTTGGATGCAAAGTTTTGTCTTTTAACATTATTTTAATGTTTTTCAGGATTATCTCTGAAAACTCAGGAGCTGACAGCTATGTTCTTAGCTGTAAGGTTGTACTGCAGCTTCGTAATGGAATATGATATACATACCATACTGGATTTAGCTACGTTGGCAACAACCCTGTGGGTTATTTATATGATCCGTTTTAATCTGAAGTCGAGTTACATGGAGGACAAAGACAACTTTGCATTATATTATGTGGTGAGTATTTGATTAACTCCACACTGTTTTGTTAATACAGGTATATTTCTGGTTACTCAATAGGAAAGACTATTTAATTTTTCCTGTTACAGTTACATTTGTTTGTATTAATGTAAGTTTAAATGTAAAATAAAGGCATTTCTGGCAAGTTTAGTGCTTCTTTCACCTGGGAATGAATACCACTTTGTTCACAAGCCGAGCTTAGGTGTTAATGTTATCAAGAATATGTTTGTCGCAGTCAATTCTTTTTTCTTTTTTTAGTGTACCTTTTGATTGAGGATTTTTTAGGCATCCTTGAGCTCTTTTGTGTGCATCCCTTCACTTATATACTTCAATTTAGAAAGTTGAATTAGTATAATGTTTTTCTCTTCTTTAAATTTTTCCCCTTCAATATTCACTATTTAGTTGTAATGTCTCCTTTATACTTCTTTGTTCTTGTTCTTTTCTAATCGCTTACTCCATGACAATGGCATACTCCTTATGATACTCCCACAAACTTGTGGATGCAACTAAGGTTGCTGCTTAGATTTTCTCACATTCAAGTTCAAATTCTTTCTTTCATGCTTAGCAAGCTCTCTTTCTTTCTCTGGAATGATTATGAATATTTATTACTTGTTAATGATTATACCTTTAACTCATGCAATACCTTTAACTCATACTCTTCTTTTGAATTGGATGCAGGCGGCACCCTGTGCTGTTTTGGCTTTGCTTATTCATCCGTCAACAGCTCATAACCTACTGAACCGGATCCTCTGGGCATTCTGTGTATACCTGGAAGCTGTTTCTGTGCTTCCTCAGTTGCGGGTCATGCAAAACACCAAGGTTTGGTGCTTTGATTTCATTATTTAAAAAGTTTTAGTTTAGTATGTTTTCAAAATGAAAGTTGAAACTCATGTCTTTTTTCCCCTCTACTTTCAGATTGTTGAGCCATTCACTGCTCATTATGTATTTGCATTGGGTGTTGCAAGGTTCTTGAGCTGTGCCCATTGGGTTCTCCAGGTTTGTTCTTGCAGATCTGAATCTTCATATAGCTGGTTTTAGAATGTGTTCCAAAGGGAACATACGAAAATGTTTTGAACCAGGGAGCCTAAACTTATCAGATTAGGTGTTCTTGAAAATTACTGACTCGTTTGGTGCTCTGCCAGTGGGTTTGTGTTTGGTATCTCTCTGCTTTTGTTGCTGCTTTTAAATGCTATTGATGCTTTCAGATAGCTAGCCACATCATGAAGTGATTTCGGTGTCACAAGAGGTTTGTTTTGAGCATGCAATCAAAATGCGGAACATTGCTGTCTTAGACAGACTTTACAAAACCAAATATTGTTTATTGTGATAAAATAATCAATTTACTGAATAGGATTGAATAGTGGTTAACTACTGGTTATCAATGATACTGGAATGGGCAGAGATTCTCTTTCTTCATCCCATTTACTATTGCTAGTCAATCATGCCAACCTGATGCTAACACAGTTTTTGTAGGAGTCATTTTACAAAATTTATGTGCCATATGCACTTCTTTTTTTATCTAAAAAGAAGTACTTCATATTGTTTCCGCCTAATCTTTGGCTGAAACAAATTTTTCCATCAAAATATAAACTGATTAGAGTTGCAATTACCATTAAAGTCTTGTTTCTTTTGAACAGGTTTTAGATACTCGTGGACACTTGTTGGTGGCCTTGGGGTATGGATTATGGCCTTCTATGGTTCTTATCTCAGAAATCGTCCAGACTTTCATCTTAGCGGATTTCTGTTATTATTATGTCAAAAGGTTTGCTAATGTTTGAATTTCATTCTTTTACCAGAAGTGAATTTCATTCTTTTATCAGAAGCATTTGAAACATCAAGGTACAATTATTTTTTGCAACATATCTGATTGTAATTTTCTTGCAGTGTATTTGGAGGGCAGCTTGTTCTCCGCCTCCCCTCTGGAGTGGTGTAACTAAAGTTCTTTTATGGTGTGGTCGATGAGCAACGTTGCCACCTAAAATTTCTCTATCAAATCATGACTGGAGAAAAGTGGGTTCACTCGTAAAGCTGGGGATGCAGAAACTTTGGTTGGATATTTGCACTTAAAATATAATTTAATGGATGATTAATTAATTTTTCGGCGCTAATATTCTCTTCTGTTCATGCTGTGAGAGTTGATGCAAATCTAGTTACCTTTATGAGGTGCTAACTTTTGATATCCATCAAAACTGATATAAGAGCATGTCTTGAGTAGGCTTAGGGGAGATTTTGATAAATAGTTAAAACGAATTGATGGGGCTGTCAAGTTGCAGGAAACGTTTGGGAACGCGGCTGCGGCTACATTCTTAAAAATTTTGAAATTGTTTTTTTTTGCTAAAATTTAATATGATTTGTATGTTTTGGATCGTTTTGATGTGCTGATGTTAAAAATAATTTTTAAAAAATGAAAAAACATCATTGGCATGTATTTTGGCATGAAAAATTATTTGAAAAGCAATTGCAATCACACTACCAAACACACTCGTAGCAAAGGAGGTTTTTGGCCAAGAAAATGCAATCTGAGCTATTCTGCCACTAGCTGTAGGAGAACCAAGTTATTATAATACTAAGGCACCATCATATCATATTTTACATAGCTAGGTTTCTTGCAAGAATACCCTCAAAGGTAATTCCAGGTCCGAAAGCCAGTATCAGGCCCCAATCACAATTTTCAGAGCCTTCCTTCATCTTCCTGCATTCTTCTATCATGTACTCCAGCACATACACAATGGTGTTGCTGCTAGCATTGCCGTAGTCCATTAGAGCTCTTCTGCTAGCATTCAGTTTGTCAGGCAGCAAATCAAATCTCTTTTCCATCCGATTCAAGATTGCGGGCCCGCCTGGATGGACTGCCCAAAACATCTTGTTGTAATCCTTGTCAGTCAGTCCGGCGTTTCCTATCAACTTATGACAGAATCCCTCGATGTTATCTTCAATTATTTGAGGAAGCTCCCTTGATAGCTTGAAGCTGATACCCTCCTCTGTTAGCCTCCCATCAATAGTCTTTTCAGTGTTTGGCAAGAAATTCTGGATTGCTGTATGAAGCTCAAAGAGAGGGCTTTCAGTGACCGGAATTGGATCTGTGCCTACTATCATAGCTCCAGCACCATCCCCAAAGAGTGCGACCCCGACTAGATCATACGGTCTATCTGCACTTGGTGGTTTGAAACCGATAACAGTAGTTTCAGAAGTAGCCAGTAAAACTCTACTTCCAGGATTGTTCTCAGCAATATCCTTGGCAACGCGAAGGCCAGCGACACCTCCAGAGCAACCTGCAAAGTATAGCATAACCCGCTGTGTTTCAGGGCTGAGCCCAAGACCTTCTGCTAGGTAGAGGTCGCCACCTGGTAGCCTAGCTTCACTCGATGAGACATAGACCAAGTGAGTTATATCAGATACAAGTCTGCCCCATTTCTTAATGCAAGCCCGTGAAGCATCAATAGCCATCCGTGTGACAGCATCGTTACAGATATCTAATCGCTGCTTGACAGTAGGGAGGCCTTCAATGGCAAGTTCAGGGTATTTTTTTAGTATCTCATCTGACATGACCACATATCTAGTTTTCACAGTCGTTGTTTTGCCTACAAGTTTCCATAAAGTGAAAATGTGAGTTTTTCAGTTAGAAAATGCGCATAAACAAACCAATATATTGTAAGGAGTGTCATATCCCCCACACGATCTCTCATTTATAGATTCAATAGATATGGATAGGCATGCATTCACTAGTAGTTAACTGGATGTGAAAAACTAAACGGAAGAAAAGTTAGTAGTGTTACAGAGTCGAGTTAGCTTCTGCTTGAGCTCTAAATCATCACAATTGGTGTTTTTGAAATATCCATCAACCAGAAACTCTTGCATGACTAGCTGGTGAGGGAATGCCTTGCCAAGAGCCAGAATTGTAGCTTTGCCAGGGTTGGCCTTTGTTGTCAAGCCTCCTTGCACGATCTGTTCATACCCCATGTTTTCGCTGCTGGAAGAATGTCGATACACTTGCTAGAAGATGTTATACAGACCCCTTCACTTCCTTATGAAGCAAAGGCAGGCTTCTCATATATACAGCTGCATTTTATGTTGAAGATATTAAAATAAGATTGATGGGATAATTGTATTTTCATTCATACAGAGTGATACATAAATCTGCCTTCTTTTATTTAGGGTAAAGGCAGTAGTTGAGAAACAAGGCTTTCATGCAGATTATGTTTAAAGATCTTGGTTGATATTTGGTGCTGACTTTGCAACTTGCTGCATTGATGTTGTGCTTACTTATATCCAAGCATGCAGCCCCAAATCGTTGCATAAAATAAGCATAAAAAAAGAAGAAGATGCACCAGCCTTGTATTATTACATCGTTTAGCTCTTGTTGCACCAAAAAGGTAAGCTGTACATAAAATAGGAGCAAGTCAACAGAGGGTAACGTGAAATCTAAAAATCGCATCTCTACTGAAATAATGGAGGGTTCAACTTGAACCTTCCCTCAGACCATTCTTTAAAAAACAGATAATAATTTATCTTCGATGATCACCCGATTTGGATATCCAACAACTCGGGTTCAAAGCACGATACGTATAATGGCGAACGTCCCTTTTTATGCTAGAAACTAAGGTTTCCGCAACAATAAGGTTAACATGTTTTAATAGAATGTAGTTTTCAGGTGGCTGGCCATCAAATAGAGATTAGTCCACGAATTGCAGGCTGAGGTTGCTCAAATCATAGAAGTTGGAAGTTTTTATGACAACAAAACCAAACCATGAATATATTTGTGCAAATGTCTATCAATAGTAATGAGAATATACAATGCCTGTCATCGAAAAATTCAAATGCCAGTTCATGCAACTGAACATAAGCAGTCACAACATCTCTTTCACTGAAACTAACTTCACTGCCAAACTATAGAAACTAACTGAACAGTCCTTGACCTTTTTTCTTCTGTTATAAGAAGCTTCCCAGCTACAACCATCACCCAAACGAGGAAAGACCACATGATGAGGACTAGACCCACACTTTGCTTAGAACCAGATAATCCAAGCTGTCTTGAACAAATAACAATCAGCATATCAACTTTTTGGCAGATCAACGGTATATACCTACTCATACCATGTTGGTACCAATGCTTGAACCTTGGTTGAGTGGTGGGAAATAGAAACCAAATCACCAGACCTAAGAGCATTGGTCCTACTCAAACTATGAACTATGGCGATTTTAAGCTGAATATCATATTTCTTCAAACCTATATTGTATATCTCATAGAACAATGGTTCATCTGACACTTCCTCACATGTATCTTCAAAAGAATCAGGCAGTGAAGGTCACATCATATCAAAGTTCAGAGAGACACTTTCCATTAATGAAATCAACTACTTGGGTGACTGCCTGGTCAAGTGCAGCAGTCACTGCAGCCAGATTCTGCAAGAACTCCTCTGCTGGTGGCTTGTCACCATCCACTATGTCAGTCACAGCTTTTATGAATATTGCAGGGACTTTCAAAAGATCAGCCACATAAGCAACAGCAGCTCCCTGAAGCCAAATATATCAAACACTTATTCAGGAGCCCAAGAAACATATAAAATTTAGGAATGAGAATGGTATTTTCAGTTAATGTGTCATTCTCCCTATCATATAAAGCGAGAAAGGTTGTGAGCTACACACTAAAAGGATGATAAGCTAAGCTAATTGCAAGAAATTCCTAGTTCCAGAGAAAACCCAAAATTGCCATTTTGGAGCAATAGAGCAAAATCCCGGTGTACATTACTCCAGAACAAATGAAATTCAAGTTTAATATGCATAAAGGTGTTCAAGATATGATGACGTATGGCTGTATATGGTACACTGCTGTTGAAGATTCATCAGAACTTATCGAAGGAAATTGCATTCAATGTATCCTGTAAGTCATGCATTTTTGTACACTAACACTTCCATCATCTGGTTAAACTCCATTTGCTAAATTGAAATGGTGTCAGGTACTTGTGCATGTTTATGACTAATTGGAGAATGAAAGGCAACGGCAACAAGCATTTCCAAGACCTTGTATCTGTCTAACTAGATTATTAGAGAAAAGAGTCCATGTGCATGGCAGGCATTCCAATTTTAACAAGAATCATAGCATAGGAAGCTCCTGCAGACAAACATCTAGCATGTAGCAATACAGGAAGGATCAACATTTTCAGTCCCATTTCTTCTGTCCTCCAAGAAAAAAGAAAAAGAAAAAGAAAAAGAAAAAGAAAAAGAAAAAGAAAGGCAAATGACATGTTCAGTAATATCAACAGAACCTGATCATTGAAGGTTAAGGTTAAGGTTAAGTCTTAAATATGCACCAAGCAATTAATAAAAAAAATCTCATAGTCCATAACTCAGTTCATCGGGATGGGGATGTTTCAGCCCCCATGCTATCAGGAAAGAATTCAACTTTACCTCCATGTCCTTAACTGTAGCATCATTTGCAACAATTGATGCTTCTTCTTGTGGGGACATATCCAGAGAGTCTCCAGTGGATAATTTCCCAGCCTGAAACATCAACATAGTGTATTAAAATTTTTGAAGGTCATTAGAGGTGTCCAGATGAAACAATGCAGAAAGTTTCCATATCATGCAGTAGGCAAATATTCAGCATAGTTTATTTATATATGCCTGTCAAACAGAATTTCAACCATTCACTGCCATCAGTTAACTAGGACTGCATCATCATTGGCAGAGTATGCAATATGCGGGTGCATAAATAAAACTACACACTACTTCCTAGAGTTTATTGATGAGGTGATACTGGATCATTAAACATGTTCAAAAGGTTAAGAACCTAATTTTGTAAAGTTCACCAGTCAAATCCCAAAAAAGCATGGTTTCTTTCTTCAGAAAAACAAGACTATAGCTCCATAAGAAATAGACTATATATTTATTGGGAACCTTTAGAATTATTTGGACCCAATCTCATAAATGGTAAGAGCCTAAAAGCATTAACTAGCTGAAAACTAATGCAAAAAGAAAGCATCCAGCACATACAGATAAGGGATGGAAATGTTCAATAAAAATCACCTTTAGGTTAAGCTCCTTCAAGAGATTAGGTGTTGAGAAGGACTGCCTTGAGCCAACTCCATAGAGATCAAAAACCTACCAGAAAAAAGAAAAAAAGAGGCAGAAAAGGATTAGGCACAGTAGGGATACTGAAAAATACAGTACAGAAAAAGGAAAATTATCATTTATGAAGCAGAATTAAAAACCACACACCCAACCTAGCCATCTGCTAGGAGTTTGTATGTGCTTTCATAGTTTTGTTTGAGTTTTTTTCACTTGGAGTACCAAACTCATGAGGACTTCCAGCAACCTGTAGCATCTACATAACTTTATGTCCAGAGTGCAGGTTTCACTAATGAGATAAGTAGTTTATTTTGATCATAGCATATTATGAATAAAATGAGCAATAGGTTTTGTTAATGGCCTTCAAATTTAGGTTTTGGCCATCAGAATACAAAAATTTAGGTTCCTTTGCCTCATTGACAGTTGCAAGAAATTTTTTTTGGAAAACGCAAGGAACACTTACAGGAATAGGGATTCTTCTGTCATGGAAAGCAACGTCAGATGCAAGAAACACATCACTGATGGATGCTCCTTTGACCTGGAAGCTTCCATCAATCAGCTTTTGGTAGAAATTTAAAAGAAAATGCATTATTTTGTTTCACATGAGTATTTTGAATGGCAGTCAGTATTTTACTGCTTTTATAAAAGGAGGGTGAACTCTTTTCAATAGTAGCAAATAATAGCATTGGCAGATAAAAAACAGAGCTGGTGTGTTATATTGAAAGCAAACAGTAAAAAAAAGAAAAGAATAAAAGAATGAACCTTGCTTACGTGGAAGAAAAAAATAATCTTAACAGTGGAATATTAAATGAAAAATGGAATGCCAGAAGACCAGTAACATTTTGGAAATAATTAAATCTGCAGTTCATACAACATAGGGGAAGAGCATACCTTAAAACTACCAGCAGTGCCTGCATTTATAATTAAGTCTGGCTGTAATGCTTGGATAGCGGCATAGGTCACAAGAGATGCAGAAATTGTGCCCACACTATCAACCCCTGAAAAGACATGTTTGAATGACTATGCTATAGGAAGCTACAGATAAAAGAACATTTGTTCCTTAACACCCCATTAGTTATTGTATGACAATAGGAACCTAGATAGAATGCATATCCCATATCCATGTCCTGAACAGGTGAATACAAGAATTGGTACTGTGTCTTGGAATGAGTGATTTTGATGGAGGTGGAAGTTTATAGTTTTAAGGAATTCAGTACATAACAGCCTGAATATAAACTTTTAAAACATGAATATTTGATAAACATGTTATCCCAGTATCGTGGCCGTGCAACTAAGGCATAGTTGATGCTTTAAACACAATTAGAAAATAAAAACAACAACCCCCAAGAGCTAAATAAGTTACCCAAAGTCGAATCCTTTCCAGGCCATACTAAGTTGATTTGGAGATCTTTGTAAACGCCATGATATCTGACCCAAGGCACCCCTTTTGGAAACCTGAATCATCATCATTCTTTGGCGTATAAGAGACTTGACCCCAACCAAGAAACACATAATATATGGTATCAAATAGAAAACAAAAGCACGTCACATTTTCACAAACTTGAATACCCTATAAATCTCCATGATATCAGTTTTATCAGAATAAACACGAAGTAAGGGGTAACAACATACAAACAATGAAAAAATAGTCATTTCCAGCATCTATCTTTCTCCAGTAAATAAAGTTCCGAAAGCAAACTTGTAAGTTCAAGCTTAAAATAAAAACCTTCTAGCAAAAAATAATGACCAAGCAGAATTTAAAAAAGAAAAGGTTATTTACTGTAGATTAAAGAGAATCAAACCTCTTTTAGAAAAATAAAAAACGAATTACCCATATCACTCAGCAAAAGGAAAAGGGACAAAACTTTCAGTATTTTACTAATTGAAATTCAACAAGAATACTCCTTGATCTGGTAATCTATCATATACAACCGTTACTGATTGTACTTGATTCTTTTAACAAACAGTCAAACTTAAAAAAAATGAAACTTGTACAATAAAACAACATAAAAAAACGATCTTTTAACTCTTTCATAAAAAAAGATTGCAACTTTTTCACTCATTGAAATGAATAGAACCATCTTTACGATCAATCACAGCAACCCACAATCAAATCCATTTACAATATAAACAAACAGAAAAACAAAATATCAACTCACACAGAATCAAGGTCCTCTTTGAGCTGAAACTTGTTGACAATAGGCATGGCTTCTGTTTGCATAGCTATTACACACAAAAAAACACATAAACAAAGGAATGAAATGAAACCCAGATAGATAAATACGAGACAGAGAAAGAGAGCATAGTACCGATAACGATAAGGATGGAGGAGATGGGTTTGCGATTCTCATCTTGAACAACCATGGCTTCCTCTGATCCCTCACCATGAGGAGCCATAGCTCTGTGATTGGTAGGTGTCTCTGTGAGAAATGAAGATGAAAACAAAAGGGATTGTATTACTGGTATGTAAGAGAAAGTGATGGCAGATGTGTTCTTTATTTAGTGGTTGTTTTATAGGATAATCGAGCAAACAAACTTACAGAGAAACAGCGAGATAAAGTAGTATCTCTTAGGTCCTTCCTGGCAGTGAGGTATAATTGTATTTTTTTAAAAAATTATTTATTTTATATTAATATGGTAATATTAAAAATAAATTTTAAGAATAAAATAAAATATTATTTTGATATATTTTAAAAATAGTTTTTAAAGACTATTTTTAATTTTTTTATTTAAAAAATATTTATTTTTTTTGTTTTTTTAAAAATTATTTTTAACATTAATGTATTAAAATAATATAAATAAAAATAATAATTTAAAATTATGAAAATAAATTATGTTCAAGAGCACTGTAAACAACCCAAAAAAAAAAAAACCCAACCGCAACCATACAAATCTCTTGTGCTTTTTATCCTTGTAAAGAAGGAAGTGTGGAATTATTTTCATTAAAAAAAATTGATGTGGGGCCAGGCCTTATTTATCATTGACCATGCACAATTGCAGGCATCACCACGACGAGCATGGTTCATTGCAAACCACCTCAGGTCACGCACGTTCGTGTTTTCTTGTACTATTTCTTTTAATTAATTTTTTTAAAGGTTAAAATAATAATGTTTTAGATTTTAAAAAAATTTAATTGAGCTTTCACTCATTTTAACCATCAACTAGAATTTTTTATCAAGTTATATCAAATTAATTCTTTTTATTTATTATAAATCTTGATTTAAATTAGATATCAAATTTAAGATATATTTGAAAATATAATAATACTTATTTTACGACTAACAGAAAAATCTTAAACACCATCTTTATTAGATTGATTCGAGAACAAAAACCATGATTTATATTTTTTAAAAAAATATATTAAAATAATATTTTTTTAAAAAAATAAAAATTATTATTTTTGTTATCAATAAATTAAAAAATTTAAAAACATAAAAAAATTTAAAGCTAAAGAATTTTAAATTTTAAAAATACAATTAGATGATAATACCAGCATGAACTTAATAATAATAAATAACAAGAAAGTCCAAAATTATAATTTTTCTTGAGAAATATTATATATATATATAATATCTCGGACGAGCTTACCCCTCAAATAAAACTTGCAAGACAAGGCTTACAATCAATATTGACGAGCAGAAAAATTCAAACAAAAAAACATACGCAGACGTAACTCAGCCAGCCAATAATAATTTTAGACAGAATGGACGGACATGGACCACAGTACTGGGCAGGTGTGTTTCAGTCAACCCAATTGGCTACATACCTAGTAAAATATTCCTTGGTCCCTGTTCTTTTAATCTAATTACAACTTAGTCGTTCATGTTTCGTAACCTTTAACTTAGTCCATTAGCTCCTGTTGACTATTGTCTGGTTAAAACGTTTTGATTTTTCTCCAAGCTCGCAATATTTTGGATTTTCCTAAGAATTACAATTCTCACAGGCTAAATTTGAAATTAAGAAAAAAAAAGCCAACAAATTTCTTTAATATGTCCACAGTCAAAAAGAATCAAGGGACTGAGTAATAAGCTTTAAGCATGAGGGACTGAAATATAATTAAATTTAAAATCTAGAGATTAAATGATAATTTACTTGCAGATTTCACTTCAAGTAGACAAACCTGAGCTGGGTAGCTCTTACAGTTTTGTGGCTGTTTTGTAGTGTGGTAAAGTGTGAATGATTTGATCCTCATGCACCTAGTTCATGAAAATCAAAGGAGTTTTCAATGCATGAATCTACATAAACTTATAATCTTACATAAGCATAGATGAAATCAAGTAAAACATAAACAAAGATATTATGTAGTGGCGTAGGTGGTCATGAAAATTCTCATTCGAAAATCTTATCACAAGTAGCATGTTTATTTTTGTGCGTATGCGACATGGCTGAACGGAGAAGTTAAATCAAACAGCACGATTTTTGTTTTGATTCGGCTAGTTTGCGTGCAGCCTTCACCCACGGACGTAGTTTGTCTGCACAAGCACACTACGTAATTTGCTACTAAAATTATATGAACATAGAGTTCCGTGAAGGATTGATGATCACATTGTAAATTCAATAGCTATTTGCGACTGTATGAAGCTTAAAAGCTGATCTTTTTCCTTGTCAAAAAGCTGTTAGGTGGAGCGAACAAGGGAGGATAAAGTGCAGTCTGCAGAATTAAATGTTTTCCTTATCTTACTTACCCCGACAAGACATTATATGCTTGTCTTAATTAGATTTGACACCTTGTACGTATAACTGAGATGAACAGAGAGAAGATGAATTAAGGAACCTCTCGTCTGTCAGGTAATTTGATTAGATATTCAATGTCGATGGTACATTCGGTGCGTTGTGTTGCAAAATGACAAGAATGATTACCATTTGTTGCCTTGTCTTCCATCATCACCACAGCCGACTCGGCACTTTTCTTCTCAAAATTTTGCACCATCCTTACTTTGTGAAGTACATGTACATTATTCTCACCGAAACATCTTACTTTGTTTCATGCCTTTTAACTGCAAATTCGTCAATAAACTCCAAAAACCTTGCCAATTCCCTCGTAAATGACGTTTTTCTATCTCCGATCATAGGAGGATACCACCCTACTAACAAAAACCACAAATAATAATCTCATAAAGAATATTACAACAAAATTTGAAAGAGACCTATTGATGATATACCTTAATGGAGTCAAGTTGGAGGAACAAGTCCATGGCTTTATGAGAAACAACCTCAAAATCAAAATGGAGTTTTTGTGGCCTTTTTGTTTGTTAAGAAAAGGAGAGAGGAGGTGGGGTTGGTGTTGCCTATCACTGCTGTTGCTACTGTTGGAAGAGAGTAACAAGGGATCGGAGAAGTATCATGAGTGCATTATTCATCCGGTCAATGTAAAATAATTAAGTTAATCCCATATATCAATTATTCAACCACCCTTGAACTACAGGGTAGTCCAAGAAACCATAGTTAATTTCCAATGTTTGCGTGGCTGCGATAATTGCAGGACAACAAAACAAATCCATCGTTTTCTGAGTTTATGTCCAGGCCTATTTCAGCCCTATGGGAGTTTCCATTACCAGGCTTGAACCAAAAAGAGTGCAGCTTAGCTATATTGCATTTCCATTCAAAATCTATTCTAGATGATTTCCATGGTTCCCTGTGATGCTAATTTTCACGTTGTAATTCTTTACTTAAGAAAAAAAAAAAAACTAATATGTAATGACATTAAGTACCTGCAAACCCGACAGCAGGGAGCGATCTGCTGTTGAAGCTAATTAAGTTGATTTCTGCTTTAAACCAGGATGCTGTACAAGCACATTCCAGTCTGAGTAATTTCTCTTATTGTTGTGGTTAGAAATTGTCATTTTCACTCTCCAGTGATCAATATAATTGTTCTTCACAGCCAATGAACTATGACGGGGCACATTTGATTAGTGCATTGCACTATGTCTGCGTTTTCCACGTTTGATAGTGGCAAGGAATCACCTTCACTGCTATTCCATAGAGAGAGATGAGTTGTATCTAATCTGGCAAAGTGTTGTCTTATGATAACAGATAACTAGGAAACTCCTAAAATGGGTTGAACTACTTGCTTGCATGATAAAATTTAGGCAATTACAGATATGTACCGTACACATGGAACAGTACTTCTGTCTGCATCTCTGCATCCACAACTGCAATCAGGGCACGCTGTGATTTTAGGATTATAGAGAAAAGCGAAACAAAACAACCAGGGTGCTCTGTTGGCCAAGAAAGTGGGGTAAGTGCATGTTGATTTCCATGTTTCTGAAAACAACAAAGTTGCGAAATTAGTGACAGTAAAAATGAGGGCAAACACATCATTCTAGGAAAAAAAAAACGGAATCCTCTCAAGCATAGCATATTTGAAACCCAAAGACAAAATTAGATCGTTATAAGGCAATTCCATAATACTGATTTCTGTGTATCTGCTGACATATAGCTATCAATAACTACAGAGCCATCTTTAAATCTAACATTTAATTTTCCTTGGTAGAATTGTATGGAGCAGAAGCAATTTAGGAATGGGAACATTGTAATGGATCTATGTCAACAAATTGTCTGCCATTAAAGTCTTATGTTAAACCAGGCTAAATTTTAGATGGAGTGCTCACTGTAAACCTGAACTCGCTTCTACCCTCAATATCTGAAGAGACCGGGTTTCGTCTCTACAACCAGGCCACAACTGTAACAGGGACCTGGTGCCAATAATGTAAGGTTTACAGGTGGATAGACAGTAGAATTCCCATTCAAGTTGAATACTGTCATTTCAAAGGAGGAGAATGACCCCAGAGGATCAATGGCTCAGGTAGAAAGAAGGCCAACATGGCAGTAATTCTCGGACATTCTCATCGGTGGGGAGTCTGGCATGAGATCGGCAATGACAGAGGTTGGCATGCAAGAGTGAGCGCCTTGGTACTCAACGGATGAGCAGTTGCCTTTGCTTGGTGGCGAATGCACCAAGCATTTACCGGGTGATCTCCTTGTTGGTCCATGACCACCCTATATTCCAACCTGGTTTATCAACATGGCGATACTGAAAGTAATTTTGGATAGTTACTCCTGCCTGCAAATTTTATCAGCTAGTGGTCTATCAACATGGGGATACTTATAGTAATTTTGGATAGTTACTCTTGCCTGCAAGTTTTATCATCTAGTAAAATCAAGATTCTTCTCCATTGCATATTTTATCTTAGAAACAAAAAAGAAAGGTTCTTAAACTTGGGCATTCTGACCTAGACAGTCATGTATTGATGGGAAGACTTTAAAGACATATATGGGGTTTAAACAAGTTGACCATACAAAGTGCTGGAAATAAAGAAAACAGAGTTAGTTAAATAAAAACACTCAATTTAACAAATAAGTCTCAATTTCAAACTAATTAGGTTCATCTACAAGTATCCACTTCCTCCGTTCTGTTCTATTTCGAGCAAAGCTTTCTACAAGCTATATGAGGTCAAGTCAGGTTGTCTTTATCTACTTCTTCCCCTTTCAGGCTTTCACTAGTGAAATTTTGTTGCCACCATACGATACAATTATGGCGATCCTTGGCATTTTTTTCAATCCTTAGCTTTTTACATTTTCCCAAACTCTTTGTTCTCAGCTTTTAATCCTTGTTTGTGACACATAGATCATAATATACAAATTCCTATCTCAAGAATGCCGGACAAATTATCCATTTATATGTTGTACATGGTGTGGTGGAATTATTGAAACAAAACCAAGTTATGAATAAACATACTGACCACTTATCCATCACTTCTCTGATCAAGGATATCGAAAGTAACTGTAATGTTTCCATTTGGATAGCAATCAGAACAGAAGTAAGAATAATTTAACAAGAATCTATTAGCTTTTTATGAAGCAAAGCAAGGAAAAGTTTCATGCCTGATAAATTGCAGGTAGAAAGGGAAAATATTAACCTCAACGCAGACGACCGTACGCAAGAAAGAATTATTTCCATCTTTGTTTGCAGATCAATGGATTCAGATGGATAAAGGTTGCCAAGATAGGGAGAGATATAAAGGTTTTTTTAGTTAAATGCATGAGATTAAAAAATGGGTCTTCAGGAACTACATCAACAGGGAAATTTCCATCTAGTGCCATCATAAGTGTAGTCAGTACTCACAACAACATGGATGGCATTAACTAACAATCATTGGAAATATCAATCGAGCATGCATATTCTAATCTAAACTGGCCAAAGTCCATGGAGGAGGACAAATTTGAAGATTCTTCGTTAACTTTTGGAAGATACTGATTGTCTTATAATAGATGGAGAAATTGCAATTAAGATGCCCAAGCAGTACTGTTCGGCTCATAAAACCCTTGTCATTCCATTTTGTAGTAGTGTTCATGGCAAACATTGGGGGATCAGAGAGATATTCTTGTTTATTTAATACTCCTATTATCTCAATCTCCTCTTTTAGGTCGACATTTATGCTGCACTTGATGACCCATGTATGAGGACATAGCCTAAAAGAACAGTGTGTTGACAACCTGAAACAGCAGTTCACTGTTCCATGATTCTGTAACTTCAAATGGTTCCTTAGACCATATTCTTCAGGATTATCTATAAGCGCTGATGGAAGCAAGATTAGTGAAACATATAATCGTATCTTGCAAATATTATGAATTGCTCAGTATTTGGCACTCTTATTCTATTTGAAAAGAATGACTACTGTACAAAGAGAATTTCTCAAACCGGAAACATAGTTTATGAATCAAGGAATTCCTAGAGCCAGCCAACCAGTAATTCTTTCGAGAATTTAAAAATTCAAAACTATCTTGCCAGGCATTAATGCTGATTTAAGAGAGAAATGAGCAAACACTGTGACGCAGTGATGCAAGATATTCTGGAGGAGCTGAATTGTCAGATATAGAGTTGCTCGCGCTGGACTATTATGCTAGGACATACCAACGTAAGGATGACAGAAGCAGGGTCTGGTTTGAGGTTTTTTTTTTTTAGCACCCTTCTCACTGTTAGAAATATACAAATCACCCCAATTCAAAAGGGCGCACGTCGCAGGAAACGGTGCATACACACTTACTTATCTATTTATATATTCATTCACTTCCGCCGCTTCCCTATTCTGTTTACTTAGTAGCTACTACAGTCCTAGAACTTCAACTCTTAAATATATAACCAAGATTTTCGTTTGAAGAACTAATAACTTCATTAGTGTTAGACACTGATTGACTCTCACAAACACAAGATTAATTTCGCTTTCCAAACTTATCAGGCAATTGAATCGGGAGCAACTACTTAGTTTATGTACATGAGTATCAAGACTACAAATACCAGTGCCATCATATAACAGTCATGACTAGGGAATTCTCGCAGTGCCAAAGGCAGAAAAGGTTGGTTTCTGGTCTATGAATATGATATATCCTGTTTTTTTCTTTCGAACAAGTGGACATTTTCTCTGACATTTCTAGACCTGCTCATTCACATTCTCAACAATAACATTAAAAGCCAACGGCATAGCTTTAATGTGCTCAGCGCAACAGTGCAAGGATTATCCCTACATGTTGTTGACCTTTGGTACCACAGTTACTCTAATTTGCAACTTGATTTGTATTTTTGGTTCATGGATTATTGGAAAGGCATGTGATAAGGGCCATAAGGCTATCCGGAGATATCTATGTGTAATAAATGTGAAGTTGCATTGTAGCCGATAATGCTGTTGAAGGGGAAAAAAGGAGTAGTTGAGAGAAAAGGTGATAGACCTATACAAATATTATTATCCAACCACCATTTCGTACAGTTTAATCTTGGTTATATATTATGTGTATGTGTTGTTACAAAGATATGATGATAGAAAGTTAGTGAAAATATGGCAGGAAACGCAGGAGTTGTTCAGGATGAAGAAATTGGTTATGGAGGGAACAAGGTCCAACCTTTTGCCTCTACGCCAAGGTAAGAGTCAGAATGTCTTAAATTTCTGGTTTGCTTCTTAACCTTAACCTTAACTATTAGTTTTTTGAGGGTTGGTTTCATGTTGACTAGAAGAAAAATCATTTCATTTTGCAGGCCGTCAAAAACTGAGAGAGGGAAGCGAGATTCCTCTGCATTGAGCAGGATTCTGGGCTTGGATGAACTTGTTTCTTTGAATGTTAGTACCTTCAGGCTTGTGCAGTTTACCTTTGCATCTGACTAATTTCCTTGGTCAAGCTTCACAAAGCTTTTTAGGTTACTAACCCGATTGAATAATCTAATTTCCAATGCCTAAATTCAGCCTTCTGCCCTGAGCGAACTATTCCAGTAAACATGGCGGGTTTGCTGGGGTTCACGGTAGTAAGATGGCTAGCCCAAGATTATCTGGGTTTGCTTGAAATTCTTCCTGTGTAAACTTAGCTGCTTCTTCTTATGTCTTTTAAATTAAATTCTCTGGGTCCTCGGAACCTTGCCATTTAATCAGAGGCAGCAACTAACATACAAAAGTGGTGTTATCAGGTGTGGAGAGCATCCTTGGCAGAGGTTTTTGGCACAGCAGTCCTAGTCTTTGCAATGGACACTATCGTAATTTCCTCCTACGAGACCCAAACCAAAACACCAAACCTTGTAATGGCAACCTTAATAGCCATAACAATTGCAATTCTCCTCCTAGCCACGTTTCCCATTTCCGGCGGCCACATCAACCCAGCCATCACTTTATCGGCTATGTTTACAGGCCTTATCACTGTTTCACGCGCCGCCATATACATCTTGGCTCAATGTATTGGAGCCATACTAGGTGCACTAGCTCTGAAAGCTGTGGTTAATAGCACCATAGAGCAAACATTTTCACTCGGAGGCTGTACTCTAAAAATTGTTGCACCAGGACCAAGTGGGCCTGTTGCTATAGGGCTCGAAACGGGCCAGGCCCTCTGGCTGGAGATAATTTGTACATTTGTCTTTCTATTTTCTTCGATATATATCGCATTTGACAGGCGGCAAGCCATAGCCCTGGGCCGAGTTGTTTTTTGCTCAATAATTGGGCTGGTAGTTGGCCTTCTCGTGTTCATCTCGACAACGGTGACCGCAACCAAAGGCTATGCCGGAGTTGGGATGAACCCAGCTAGATGTTTAGGTCCAGCACTCGTTAGAGGTGGTCATCTGTGGAAGGGGCATTGGGTGTTTTGGGTTGGGCCTGTAGTTGCTAGCGTGGTGTTTTCTCTTTACACCAAGATGATTCCACGGGAACACCTCATTGGAGCAGAATCAAAATAGAAAGGCTTTTATATGGTGCATCATGTTGTTGTCTCTGTCAATGTAATAATATGTCTCTTGCCGTTTCATGGGCACAATATTCTACAGTTAGGGGGGTTGGGGTGTATATGATGTTTTTATTAATAACTCGTTGCTTATATGAAAATAATAATTTTTAGATTTTTTTTATTTTTAATATTAGTACATCAAAATTATTATAAATACTAATAAAATTAAAATTAATTTTATGTTTTTTCTAGTTAAAAATTACCTAAGAATATAAATAAAAAAACTCTCAAACACGTCTGTTTGATTTTAAAATTAGAACACGCTTTAAAAATACAAGCTTGTTTGATCTTAAGATCGGGTTATACCACTATATCTATATATTAGTTGTTCTTAATAAATGTAATGATATTTAGTATTTTCAGACCTCTCTAGTGGTATTCATTCCAACAAAAAAAACCTATTCCATTATATCAATTTTTTCACAATATTGATGCATATAGTTATTAAAAAACTTATGGCACCATGAGTTGACCTAAAGAATCTAGAAAGGTTTACAACTCGGACAACGAGTTAATTTCAGTATGAATTGAAAAAAATATTAATTGACTAAACCTAGCAAGAAATTAGTATATAGTTCAAACGAAATCAAAGAGGATGCAGATTTTTGCACACTATTGAAAGAACCTGCAGCTGATCCTGAATTTTATATCCTGTGATGAAACTATATTTCAGCAATGACAACAGGTAGTAAAGGCATCAGACCAACCTTGCCTCTCATTAGAGATCTGGCTGTATGCAAGATATATCTAATCATTATCCAAAAGAATCCTTAGTTTTTCATAGTGGATATCCTATCACCTTAGCTCATAATTTAACCATAACATTTTTTGTTTGTATCAAAGCCTGAGGATTTTAATGTAGAATGTCCTTGGACTTTTCACTCGGGACATGGCCGATAGATCAAGTCACTTAACCCACCTCCAATGGCAAAGACAATAGCCCTCCTCCTCTTGATTCTGTCAATTTATTTTGTTTTATCCTATTTTTTAATGAACTATTCTGCATATATTCCTTGCAACCTAGTTCTTCATACATGTAGGGAGCTTTCATACTTTTCCCTGGAATTGAAGTCCAAATGGACGTGGTCATCCACCAACACCACCAAGATGATGGTAATCAAGAATTTTCAAAATCGCTCCAGGGTTGCGAAGCAACAGACTTGAAAGAAAAAAAATCCATAATGATAAAAGTACTGAATTCCGTTGGTGCCCACGAATTCTTTTCATCAGAGGTCTGCTTGATTTATCAAATGTCTAGTGTTATATCAGTGACTACTAGTTATTCTTTATAATTCTCTAGCAAAAATAGGATTATTAATTTGCAACTGTTATCGTGTGCCTTCATTTTTCCAGATGTGGAGGGCAACCCTAACTGAGCTAGTAGCAACAGCTTGCCTGTTATTCACATTAACCACTTCAATAATCTCATGCCTGGAATCAACCACTGCCGAGCCCAAGTTTCTAATCCCATTTGCAATCTTCGTCATTGCCTTCTTCTTCCTGTTGACCACGGTCCCTTTATCAGGGGGTCACATGAGCCCTGTGTTCACATTTATTGCTGCCCTTGAAGGTGTTGTAACTCCTGTCCGTGCCTTGTTTTATGTGTCCGCTCAATGTGTAGGCTCAATCGTGGCTTATCTAGTAATCAAGAGTGTAATGGACAAAAATGCAGAAGAAAAATATTCCCTGGGTGGGTGCATGATTGATGGAAATGGGGAAGGGATAAGCCCTACAAATGCATTTATATTAGAATTCTCATGCACATTTATTGTGCTATTTGTTGGTGTAACCGTGGTTTTTGACAAGAGAAGATGCAGAGAGCTAGGCTTACAAATGGTATGTGGTATACTGGCAGGGGCAATGGCACTTGCATTTTTTGTGTCCATTTCTGTAACGGGAAGAGCTGGATATGCTGGCGTGGGCTTGAACCCTGCAAGGTGTTTAGGGCCATCATTACTGAAAGGAGGCCGCTTATGGTATGGCCATTGGGTATTCTGGGTGGGACCTTTTGTTGCTTGTATTGTTTATTATGGATTCACTCTGACCTTGCCTACAGGGACGTCATGATGAGGGGAGATGACGAACTTGATGTTTTACAGATAGGGTTCTTTTGGAAAATTGGCTTTCTTAATAAAACATTAGATGAAAGTGTCGAGGCAAACGTCCTGGTCCTGAAAACCATGGCGACCAGCTACAAGGAAAAGATTATCATCCTTTACCTTTGTACTTTTCTTTCTACTAGATGATATTCAATCTTGATCCATGAAATTATATATCAAGTTCAAGCTCTTCGATTTTTTTTTATTTTTATAGCTAGTTGACATTTATGGACTCACTTTTATATATCAAAACTTAATTTATCTATTTAGTTTTATTAAATATGATTTTTTTTATCAAAAACATAAAATTCATGAAAAATTAACTTTCACTTTTTATCTAAAATTTGAATCATAATTATACGCAAGGAGAAGGATAAGAAACGCACACATCTCAATAAACATCAAGTACATTGTTTCAAATCGGATTCTTGAGACATTGAGCTTCAAGGAATGATCGATTGTGTTGGAATTACAAAGGGCATCTCAATCTCAACTCCCCACAACAAGACCTCCCAAATTAACGTAGGAAGGTTAAAATAATAACAATGAAGAATCATGCACGAAAAGTGTAGCACTGGCATAGGAGTAGAATTATAATAAACACGATTATGATCCCAAGACTCAAGGGATAGGATCAAGCTGTGATCTTTATTGATAACATGCATGTGCATTTAATGCAAGCATGGGCTTATATATGGCTGTTTGTTCTTGCCTTTTGAATTATTTGGTGGATAAGTCAATGCCTCAGTTATTTGGCAAACCAGCTTGCATTATGAACCCCTTTACTCTATTTTGTTTTATAATTGGTGTATTGCATCATCTGGAAATTAAATATTCCAGTTGGACCAATGTTATAAAGCAAAGTCAAAAAAAGGGTATAACATTGAGTTGCCCATGGCTCAAGGAAAATTATTTTTATTTCGTTTTATCTGGAAGCCTAATTAATGGATCTTAGATGTGAAAATACTGGGAGCATTTTTCTTTATTTTTTAATATCAATCTTGTTTCAAACGTAAGATATTTTCCCATTAAAACAATATCGATCCCAAATGATAGAAAAATTATTTATTAATTCTGCCAGATTATAAGACTTGATTAGTATCTGGTTTCTGGCTATATATATTTATAGAGTTCAAAGAGGAGACATGCAAACAGAAGAGAACGATGGCTGGATATGCAGGGCCTATTCCGGACGAAGAAAGCCTCTACAGTGGAAATAGAATCCAACCTTTTGCCACCACGCCAATGCAAGTGCCTAACTTCATATTTCTTTCTCTTTTTTATTTTTTTCTCTCACTTCCAGTTCGTAATGTCCTGAGATTTTGCTAGTCACTGGAGCTAATAAGCGTTTTGTTTTTCATATAATTCTGCAGGGCAGAGGCACTTAAGAACGAGGGAGGGAAGACTAAGCAAATTACAATATTGAGAGAAATATTGGGCTTAGAAGACCTTCTCTCTTTGACGGTAACTATATAGCATACTTCTTAACAAAATATATCTTCCAAGTGATAAATTATTACATCGATTTATGGGCTCATGCGGATTGAAATTGTATTATAAGTTGGTGCGGGAGATCTAAATATTATTATTGTCTTCAGAACTACAGAAGTAGCATGTCGAATTTTTAGGGCAACACCTTACCATGCAAATAATCCTTTGTTTGCTCAGGTATGGAGAGCATCAGTAGCAGAGCTATTGGGAACAGCTGTTCTTGTTTTTGCTTTGGACACCATAGTGATTTCCACGATTCAGACAGGGACAAACATGCCCAACCTTATACTGTCAACCCTCGTTGCCATCATTATCACAATTCTCCTACTAGCTACCTTTCCCATTTCTGGTGGCCACATCAATCCTATTATCACCTTCGCTGCCTTCTTAACTGGACTTATTTCCCTTTCAAAAACTTTTATCTACATATTGGCCCAGTGCGTTGGTGCCATTTTTGGTGCCCTGGCACTGAAAGCTGTGGTAAACAGCGAAATTGAAAAAACATATTCACTCGGAGGCTGTACCCTCACAATTGTTGCACCAGGGCCACATGGGCCGACGGTGATAGGCTTGGAGACAACCCAGGCCCTTTGGCTGGAGATAATTTGTGGGTTTGTGTTTCTTTTTGCCTCAGTGTGGATGGCCTTCGATCATCGTCAAGCCAAGGGCATAGGCCGAGTTAGTGTTTTCATCATCGTGGGAATAGTCTTAGGCCTTCTCGTTTTTGTTTCCACCACAGTCACTGCTACGAAAGGTTATGCAGGGGCAGGGCTGAACCCAGCTAGGTGCTTGGGTCCGGCGATTGTAAGAGGAGGTCATCTTTGGAATGGGCATTGGGTGTTTTGGGTTGGACCAGCTATTGCATGCGTGGCCTTCGCCGTGTACACGAAGATCATTCCACGCCAACTTGCCCACACCATAGAATAAAAGCATTAAGCAAAAATCTTTGTTTCATGTTATTTTTAGATGTTAAATTTGATTATGACTATCTTCAGAAATGATTGATGTAATAAGATCATCATGTCCGTCCTATTAATGCTATTTATTATTATGCTTGATTCAAGAATGACCTCTCATTTCAATAGTAGAATAACAAATTATAGTTTTTTTTCAATATTGTTAAAGATGATTACGAGGATAATACCTTTTTGTTCAAGAAGAGTATTTTATGATAAATAAAGGGGTTAAAGTTTAAAAACTACAAAATTATATTGTGCAAACGAGTAAGATTTTTATTAAACATAATTTTAGATATAAACTTAGTTATATTATATCATGTTTCATTGTATAAAACTCATTAGGTTAACCAAGTTAGTTGTTTATATATATATAACTCCCTCCCATCAAGTTTGCATACAACACCCAAGTAAATAGTTCCTCAGGGACAGTATGTAGCCCATGACGACACAACCAAAAAACATGGCCAAAATTAGCAAAGCTAATCAGCACAATGATTTCCCTCACGAAGAATACACGGACCTGCCAAGGACGAAGCAGCACCTGCTAAATTTCCATAAACACAAGGTCGTTTATCAAGTTGTCACTTTTCCTCAACATAGCAGCAGCCAAGATCGTTGAATTCACTTCAATCTCCACTTTTCAGCATCTGAAATTCCATGCTAGCTGCAGTCATGATAGGCTGCCTATACATTAGTAGTAAGAGAAGAACAAATCCCCAGGTTAGCAGCAAAACAATGTAAGAAATTAACGACCACTGCTATCCCGTAACAAACCTCTAGCAACAACTTTCCCAGGTGAGCCATGACTTGAATTATCAGAATTCAGTCTGATCCATCTTCATTAGGCCTCTCCCAACTAATTAATTACATGTCTCGCTTCGATATTCCTATAGAAAAGGCTAACCAAGGTCGCATCAGCTTGTTCAATATCAGTAACCTAAATCAGAAAAGAGTAACCTCGATATTTCATTTAAACGTAAACTTTTCTCTTCAACAGAAAGCCAAAATACTACTTTTAAGATTCATTTGGGACTTTCCTCATCATTTTGAACGTTCTGGAAATATACCTACATCTTGCATATTTTTTTCTGATTAAATAATGAGAGCTTTCTTCCCTTTTCATGATGTAGAATTAAGGCGTGGATTTGGTTCATTTCCATGGATTCAATAACGAAACACTCAAGATTTCAGCTGGAAAATTCAAGTCAGGGAAAAGACAGTATTTTTGTCATGTCGACGTTGTTGCCCATGAATTCTTTTCATTAGAGGTATAATCTTATTTCTTCATCAATCGATATTCATCATTGCCCTTGAAATAAACTTGATCTACTTGCACTTTGTAGGGTTTTTCCCTCATGCAAAATTTTTAGATTTAATTTTTCTTTAGCACGACGTTATTCATATGGAGCAGGTCGACAATATATCCTCATTAATTATAGCTATATATTTCTTCTTGTTATGCTCACTTGTCGTCTGCTGGAATGGTAGATGAAGTCATTTTTAAACTTAAAGATGGACCAACTTAGATAAAAATTCCAGTGTGTAATTGAAAAATTATTGAAGGCTGTAATTGAAAAATTGCTAAAGGCCTGAAGGATTTTGATCATGGGCAATAGGGACACACATAGTTCTTCATAGGAAAATGATAACCAAAGGGTAAACAAAATTTTGCATACAAGGTTTTTTTTTTTTATTTAAAAATACAAGGAAATGAAAGTATCAAAGAGTGGTAGTATATAATGAAAAAGGCTTCTACGATGATTATAAAATAAATAAATAAAGCTTCTATACAATAGAATCGGGAAAACTGAAATCGAATTGAAAGAAAAGCATGGTTGCCGAGGATCTTAGGTAGTGATTAGCATTTAACAATGATTTTTTTTTAAAGTATTTTTTATTTTGAAATATATTAAAATAATATTTTTATTATTATTTAAAATTTATTTTTAATATCAGTATATCAAAATAATTAAAAAAATATAATAAAAAATTATTTAAAACAAAAAAATTATTTTTTTAGAAGAACGGTTGAGCCATAAAAATAAACACTTAAAAGCTTGAAATTGCAAACTTTTTTTAACATGGTTTAATTTTTTATTAAATAAATAACACAGTAAAAAAATTAGTTAAAGTTAAAAATATTAATAAAAAAATGAGGAATTATCTTGACAAATTATTTTATTTTAATGGAATTAAACTATTGCTTTGTTCATAAAAAAAATTGTTACCATGTAATTAAAAAAAAATAGCTTTCTAATTTAGTTAACAATTTTTTTTAATATTTATTAATGTATTTAATTCTTGAAATATTTTATTATATATATATATATATCAAATTTTTTGTTCATAATAAAAAAAACTTATTATTAAAAAAACACTTTAAAACAACCGCATGCTTACAATTTTTTTCTTAATCAACCCACAACAGATATTTATACCACCTTTGCTCAATTTGCCAGTGGAATACCATGTCATGGTGGAAAATGATCTAAGCAAGCAAAAATGTTAGGATTATATCTAAGAAAGCATAAATGTTATAATTACGATATTAAATCATATATTATGTTTCAATATTCTCATTATGATCCCACGTGCTGGTTGAATTTGGAACCTGACATGACATTTTTGGAATCTTTCCCTTTATATATATATATATATATATATATATATATATATATAAACCTTCCTTCAAAACAATGGAAGAAGTATTTTGGACTCTTCATTCGGAAATATGGTAACGTCAAAGTGAGTTTTCATTAAAAAATAAAAAACCCTTCGAAAGAATTGGTTTTTCGCTCGCTCGAAGATGCATTGTATTTGATAGGTTGAAATAAAATATACCCTCAAAATCCTTTCAAAACAAACCTAAAAAATTCTCTCGAAATAAATCATCTTAAAAATACTCATTGTACTCAGCTTGATCCCAATATACACAATAGGGGATCCAAAGAAGGTGGATTCGGGTATTGTAGCACGAGACCAGCTCCCCCAGAAAACATAAGCTAGGACAAGAAATCCAAGTCCATACGTCTAATTGGGTGCACACCTATTGAGGGCATGACATGCCCAGCAAGCTGAGCAAGCTGAGCAAGCTGAGCAAGCTGGGGGTGCACCCTGGTATTTTCGTGAATTCAAGCTTGAGAGCGCATTCCAAACCTAATATATTTGAGTTCAGGCAACATATATAGATTAATTTTTCACCTTTAATAAGTTTTAACCCAATACTTGCCTTATATTTTTCCACGTTTCTATGCAAGTATCTTATTATTTATACTAATTTAATATATATTATTTTGAGTATAATATAATTCAACATATCATAAAAATAAAATTATACTTTAACCCCTCCTCTCTATAAAATGATAAGATTTATAAGTTATAAATACACCATGAATCTTTCAAGTCAAAGGTTCATAATCTCTTCATTCTCTATTATATATATTTTTAGAGTTTATTTTCTAAAATATCATTACACTTTCTCTCTCTATAAAGTTACTAATTTTATTATCAAAGAATCCTCACTTCCATAAAAAAGAACCTTTTAATTATAGATACTAGGCACAAGTCATTAATTTTAGCTCACCAAGTAATAATTATAAGCTATCAACTACCTTAGCTGAGAAGAATGGATAAGATTATTAAGACCAATTAATTAATTAATTATCTATCCTGAAAACTATATTTCTAGATTTTTTAGATTTTTTAGGTATTTTTCAAGTTTTTATTGAATTGATATTTGAACCGGATTAGTTAGGAAACAATGTTTTAATAATGTGAAAACGATTTTGGCCATAATAAAAATTATATATATATATATATATATATATATATATATATATAATTAAGCAATTATGCTTCATGATTATGATATCCAATCATTAAATGGCTAGGAATCTGAAGTGTGATGCATAAGATTACTTTTTTTCTAAGTGAGTCTAAGATGCAGTCTAACCTGATTTTTAAAATGTTTTTGAAACTATTTTTTATATAAATAAATATTTTTAGATATGTTTTAATGATTTTAATATCATGGTATCAAAAATATATATTAAAAATATTATTTTCAATTAAAAAAACATTTTCAAAAAATATTCTGCACAGTATTATCAAAATTACAATTAAGTTAAGACTTCGAGATTTACTTTTGATTTCCGGTTTAAACCGTCCACGCTCAAATCCTTTCTTAATTTCTTCTGTTTCTACAATTCATGATATCATGAAGTTCTGAACTTACAGTGGTGTCGTGGCATAAGGCTGGGTTTTGTTACCACCGAGGCTTTCTTCATCCTCAAAAGCTCTTGTGTATATATCCACCCATCTTATTCTTCTCTTTCCATTCTTCCCTCTTTTGCACTCTAAATATGTAGCCAGAAACCAGGTTAATCAAAGTCTACAAGCCAGCAATCGGGTTTTAAATAATTTCTTCTTTCAGTTGATTGCAAGTACTATTTTAATACATGGAGAGTGAAAGTTAAAAGTTTAGAACATGTTCATTAATGATGGTTAAAATCTTAATTAATTGTTAATTTGGTGTGTGAATTCCATATATCTAGCTGTAATATTTTAATATATTTCGTTGTGAAATCTGCATTAAGATCCATTATTCTAATTCAACTTCTTAAAGAAAATTAAAAGAAATTAAAAACATTTTTCCTTGACCTATAATATTCATACCACGTTCACACAATTGGATTTAATCAGATGCTTCAGGACCCCATTTATCTAACACATTATAATATCTGTTTATATAATTGTCATTGCTATCTGATTTGTCAAAATAAAAATTAAGGAAATGAGTGTGATGGAATCGGAATATTTCCAAATTGTTCCGTCAAAGGGCGAAATCATGTCTATTGGAAGTATAATTATATAGAACAAGATCATGATATCCCAAGACTGGAGGGATCACGATCATGCTTGGATCTGTATAGATATATACAACATACGCGCTTGTGAACTGTGAGTAGTGGGTCAAAACAGAAGTGAATATATAATTTTAACAAATCAGATGAACAAATATTAATCCAATTGGGAAATTAATGTGGTTTAATATGATATAATATTGTAGTTCAAGATTAGCTAGGAAGTTGTACTGGCATAATGGATCTTAAATATTTAGACGTGACAAGGTGAAAGCAATTGTGACTTTATCAGAATTAATTACTGGTCATCTGGAATGACACCAAACCAATCGACAGCAAATTGAAATAAAACTTGAAATCAAGTGATAGAATAAATTATTTAAAATCCCTTGTCGCCTTGATTAACAAGGTTTCTGGCTGTAGACAGAAGGAAAAGATGGCTGGATATACAGAGGGCGATGAAGAAAACCTCTTTAGGGCTAACAAAATACAACGTTTTGCCACTACACCAACGTAAGTGCCAAAACGTTATTATTATTATTTTGACATATCATGCTTTTCTCCTTTCTAATTTATAAGATCATGAAGTATTATTGCTAGTAACTATAATTAATTATAAGCCTTTTTTTTTGTCCATATAATTTTGCAGGGCAGAGGTAGTTAAAAACGAGAAGAGGATGAAGAAGCAAAAATCCACTATATTGAGCGAGATATTGGGCTTGGAAGACCTTGTTTCTTTGACGGTAACTAGTACTTAAATTGTCGTTCACAACCTTGAAACCAGCCACTATTATAGTATTATTGTTGATTTTAGAAGCACAACATAAGTAGGCATCGAGACTTTGTTGTTGATATGTATAGGCAACATGTTACGTTTGTAGGCCAGCAAATTTATTTACCATGCAAGGGTTGTGTCTGCTCAGGTATGGAGAGCATCAGTGGCAGAGCTCATAGGCACAGCTGTTCTTGTTTTTACATTGGACACCATCGTTATTTCAACTATTCAGATCGAGACAAAAATACCAAACCTCATATTATCAGTTCTTGCTGCCATCATTATCACAATTCTCATACTAGCTACCTTTCCCATCTCTGGTGGCCACATTAATCCTCTTGTAACCTTCGCTGCCTTGCTAACTGGCCTTGTTTCTCTGTCAAAAGCTATTATCTATGTTTTGGCTCAATGTGTTGGTGGCATTTTTGGTGCACTAGCACTAAAAGCTGTGGTAAACAGCGAAATTCAACAAACCTTTTCACTTGGAGGCTGTTCTCTCACCGTTGTTGCTCCAGGGCCAGATGGGCAGACTGTGATCGGCCTAGAGACAAGCCAGGCCCTTTGGCTGGAGATAATTTGTGGGTTTGTGTTTCTTTTTGCTTCAGTGGGGATGGCCTTCGATCAACGCCAAGCGAAGGCCTTAGGCCGAGTTAATGTTTTTATCATCATCGGAATAGTCTTGGGTTTTCTTGTTTACATTTCAACCACTGTCACGGCTACGAAGGGCTATTCTGGGGCTGGGCTGAACCCAGCAAGGTGTTTAGGGCCAGCAATTGTTAGAGGGGGCCATCTTTGGGATGGTCATTGGGTATTCTGGGTTGGGCCTGGTATTGCTTGTGTGTTATTTGCTCTCTACACAAAGCTAATTCCACCTCAGCTTTCCCACACAATAGAATAGACTAAAACTATATTCAATAGTACCTCAAGGATATGGAAGAGGATGGTTATGTTCAGTTTGGGAAATTAAATTCTGTCTATGTGCTGTATCTGAATGGAGTTGTAATAATATGATCGTCAATATCAAGATGTAGAGTCGTCGTCCTTAACTCATACAAATCATTGATCAGGCTGAACTAACTGCTTGCATGGCTTCTAAGTGCTATATATATATATTTACAGTTTGCAGTGGACATGTTATAAACCACTAGATTGCTTAAAATCAACATAAATTTACACTTAAAACTGTATATGACTTGGACTATAACACCCTGCAGCCAACACAATCAAAATCCTAGATCATGGACAAGACAGCCAATATAAAGGATTAGCAAGATAGATTAGTATATCAAGGAAGAACAAAGAACACCAAGTAGGGAAGGATTATCGTTGAAATATTGCTCGACGCCTTGACTCTCTATTCTATTATATCTGCACACTTAAGTGACTAGCACAAGAACCGAACTACTGATCGGCTTAGCCCTAATTAAACAAACATTTATTCGACTTTTTTTTTTATTATTATAAATATATATATTTTCCTCGATATGCTTAAAACAAGAACTTAGATTTTGTGATTCGATTTTTGTAACTAGGAAGATGGCTGCAAAAGTGTAGTGGAGGAAGCGAGGGGCTCATGGACAACAGAATTTGAAGAAATCGAGACGGGGTTGCTCTCTAACTGCAACATTATGCTTCCCATGATTTCAGTCAACATCTTCTTAAACTCATCCTCTTTAACCAGTTTCCCATCATCTGCATTCATCATCTTAAACACTTCGCCTATAACCTCGTCCATCTGAAACATTGAAGTTCAAAAGTAATTGACATTTTAATCCTATTTCAGACCAGAGTAGCAAAGCTTAATTATGAATTATTAATGGCTGGCTTTTTGCTACCTCTTGGATCGCACCGATTGGAGGCAGGCCAGCTGACGGAGCGACCGCATCTAGTGCCACACGCAAATACTCGTTAGATATTTTCCCATTGCGATCCTTTGGGGCATTCTCCGTTGCTGTGTTTAGTGTCTGCCAAGCTCATAATGAATTGTAGAACTTAAATAGTAATTATGATAATCTTTCTCAATAAAATATGAACTTATTAATGCTGATTAGTTTGATGGAAAAAAAGAGAGGTTATGTAGTAAGATCCAAACCTTGTCTAATTCAAATTTGTTGGATAAGAGTCTCCTAATTCCACTTCCATCAAAGGTGTTTTCACAGTGTGCAACAATCACAGGCTGCTCTTTGAGATGTTGAGCTACACTCTCTGCCACTTTCCTGAACTCCGCCAGGAATGTCTCTTGAGAAAGCGGCTTGTCATGATCTTGACCAGTACAAGATTGTAAAGCTGGTTCCACAATGTTGCTCATTACCTACGAACATGAGAAAATAACTCCACAATTTGTTCTAAAACCCCATATTAACTAATGTTACAACATTGAATTGATTTCATGTATAAAATTCCATTACTCACCCAAGAATCTGAAGACGGGGGCATCCCTTGATCTACTGTAAGTTGTTCCAAAACTTTGACAATGTGGTCATGGAGTGATCCATCAGGTGATTCTAACTGTGAAAACAAGAGCACCATTTCTGCTTCATAATCTGGTCCATTGATGAACTCTAAGAGGTCTTCTCCATCAATACGGAGGATCACTATGGGGTCTCGCTTCAAACCAGAAGCCATGCCTAGAAGAAAATCTGATAGAACTTCTTTGAACTCAGTCTTGCTCACTCTCTCTTGCTTGCCATGTGTGAATTCATTTAGAACCTACAATAACATGCATGTTTTTTTTTTTGATAAAACTATGGATAGAGAGAAAGAGAGATGAATTAATAATAATTATTATTATTACTACAAGAGTTTTATAGTTTTAAGAAGAAATTGCTGTAGCAAGCATGATATTTGATGCAACATTATTACAAGTTTTTCCTACTCCTAACTTCTCTAACCCTTTTGGATTCTTAGAAAGAGACAAATCACAATTTATTGCGTTGGTGGTCCTAGCTAGACAATTCTACATGTTCTTGTGGGCATGAGATGATGTTTTACTGCTCCCACATTTATCATGCACTCAATCACAGGTTAAACTATGATATAGAGCCTACATTCATGATTTCATCAATGGAGCTGTTGGTTCCACAAATTAATTACGATGCTAGGAGCAGTTGGTTATACATTCCTATTTTTGGTCATGTCCACACTAAAGCACTGCCTTTTTAAATCTAAGCAGGCCGACAAACAAAAATCATACTAGGTCACATATAAAAAACTCAAAATAAAATAAAATATGTATTTCTAAATTCGTCAATTAGCTAAGACGTTGGTTGGAGTAAAGTAATTTCTGGTTCTGAATGTTTTTTAAAAATATATTTTATCTTGAATAAATATTAAATTAATATATTTTTAATTTTTAATAATTTTAATGTAATAATGTAAAACATAAAAAAATTAAAAAAATTATTCTGTAGTATTTTCATGTAAAAATTATTCTGCACTACAATAGATATCAAACACACCCTATAAATATCATTTTTTTCCCCCAATTGACAGTAACTGTTTTTTTTCCCCTTCAATCAAGCAAAGAAATTTCCTTGTATATAATTTTTTAACTTCTAATTAATAATATTACATGCACCAACCCTAATAAGTTTTGTTTTACTTAATTACCCTCAAGTTTGGAAGTACTATGAAATCATTTAGCTAACAAATTAATCATCTTTTTATTACTCATAGAAATCAATCTAATACACACTAAAGAAAGGAAAAATGTTCATGTAGTTTGCACAACATTCGTCTGCAGATTCCTCTCCAACATGTAATGATAAAAAGAAGAGGGAAGAGAATGATAGAAGTCAAGTGGGAAAAGTACTAAAGGAGAACTGAAAAGCTAACCCACAACACCGACTAAACTGAAAAACAGTTTAGGTGTTTCTCGAGGGAAGCTAAAGATGGAGAATTTAGTAATTTCGCTGTTCAAACCTGAAAGTTTATTAGATCATCAATGTTATAAACAACGAATCCGGAAAAAGTTTTGGAGCAATTAACTTAATTAAGACTTACGAAAGAATGATGAAAGCAATGAGACATTTTTAGGTTGTTGTTGAAGTTAAAGGAGTTCTAGTGCAATTAAAAATACAACTTAGGACGTAATGAGGGGGTGTGTAAAGTCAAATCATACGTAACACACCCATCTCCTACATTGGCTACAAGCTAGCAAAATACAAAATTCTGATTATTTCTAGAATATTTATTTATATATACATATATAAATTTAAATTTGAGATCTTTTAAAGAGAAAATAAATTTAATGAATAACTTAATTTTATAGCCAGCAAAAGGCTATAAAACCAAAGGTAGAATTAGGTTTTCAAAGCGCAGTGAAAACGTTTATGTTTTTTTTTTTTTTTTTGAGGGTATATCTAGATTGATTCTTGAACCATGTTAATGCAGCTAGATTGTGGCTGCTAGGATTAGTTGTGTCCTTAATTTGATTAATAAAAAAAGGAAAAAAACAATAAAACCTATGATTGATTAACTTGTGTCTATATTCAAAGAACGAGACCTCGTTGAAGAGAGGGGGGAAGGACGAAAACAGGGAATCAAAGTAAAGAGAGCGAAGAAATATTACTAACCTCGGTGTAGATATGATCAGAATCAGGAGATGAACCCTGAGCAGGCAAGCCTAGGGCAGCGCCAATATCAGCAACGGCAGGTTCAAGTTCTTTCAAAGAGAGCTTACCATCTCTATCCCTATCCAGCTCTTGGAACTTATGATCCACAAAACTGCTAAACACCTCTTCATTCCCAACCAACTCTATTATATCTGAACCGTCTAAAACCTGTCCATTTCCCCCACTTGTCTTTATCTTTTCTGTGCTTGTGCTACCGCTACTGCTACCCTTACTCTTCTCCATTAATTCTCTCAACCCTTTTCCTTTCTCTTCTTCCTTTCCTGTGAGTTCTTCGGCTTTGTTTTTGTGTGTGTATCTCGTGAATCACACACGAGCTAAAGTGAAGGTCTGCTCTAGGTGAGTCTCCCTTTGCTGCTTTCTCTGCTTCTTGGGTCATTAAGCTTTTAAATATGTGAGAGAATGGGATCATCTGAGTGGCTTTTCTGCTTTGCGAGAGTGTGGCTCATATACGGCACGTTTCCTCTTCCTTTTCAAGAAGCATTTTCTAGTGTACGACGTCGGCCCAAGAAAGAATTAAGAAAACTTAAAGGTAGGACGTAGGAGGATGCTAGCAGTTGTTAAAAATATTAAAATTTATTACTAATTTTATTTTTTTAAAATATAAGAACTTAAAAAAAATATAAGGACGTATTTCTTTTTAGAATATACAAACAGAAGCTAGGGATTAAATTGATAAAAAAACAAACATAATTGAGCTCTATATATCTCACTTAATAATTTTTTTAATAGAAACTTGGGTTCGAGGAACATGACAAGTCTCTTCTAATTAACGTTAACTAAATCCCCTTAAGCATAATCAGTAGGCTTAAACACATTTGGAGACAGAACTAATCAGGCCCTTAAACCAAGAGAGTGGCCGGTGACCACTAATCCTTTGTGTGGATAGGACACGTGGGGCGGTTAGGGAGCCTCTAAAATAAAAGGTTAGATAGCAGACCCACCAAACACCTACAAGTCTTTGCCTCTCACCGTCCTTTATTACACTTTGGTTGGCCCGTCCTTGATAGACGTCGACTAGTCAGCCTAATCGGCTCCGCGTCTTTGTTTTTTTTGTTGTTTTCTTAATTTTTACCTAACCTGAAATTCTGTCCATGTTAGGATAAACTTTCTATGTTTTATAGTTGCGAGACCCGATTGTTAGTTACACCCTTAATCCATCGGATCAAATATTTTTTTTATTAAAATTATAATGTTTTGTTTATTTTTTCCTCTTGATATTAGTTTTGAATATAATATCTTCTAGGTCAACATGCATGGTGAGGCAGACCGGGTACATCAAATTATGATATCTTTAACTAAAATTATTTTTTTATTATCAAACATGGGATATTCATACCGAGGTTAATCAATCTATGGGGATTTTTTTCAATGGTTTTGAAATTCGAACCGTACGTAATAATGGGCTGTGAAATTCTTGTTAAGACTTAAATGCCATACTGATCAAACTTGGCCTTAATGAGGAGGGAGTATAAACCAACCTCTCCAGTTTGGCCAGTATGGCATTGAAGTCTGTAAAGTCATCGAAATGGCCCCAACATAGCCATAATCAACTAATCATGTGGTTAACATTTTGAGATTTGGCGTCTCAGCTGTGTTTAGCCTTGTGCGGCCGAGCCTAAATTTATCTGCCAGGATAGAATGAGATAATTGGCATGCACATTGCTCAATGGTTGCCGAGATTATACCAGTGGTCGCTATAATATCCATGCTACAGCTAGATGCCCTCATGTTCAAGATTATGGGTCTTGAATCGAGACATAATTATTGTCCATTTCTCTGGTGCTGCATCAGCACACTCTCATTTCTTAATTCAGGACAAGTTGAACAACAGGGAATGCTATGTCTAGCTAGAATCAACACCAGGACCATGTTGATTCCTTGGCCTTCTAACTTTGGACTTTTGGTTGCACTGATATGTCCCGATGGGAGCAGACAGTGACCTTAGTTGCATGGCTCGTCAGAGGACAATTTTAACAGCACTGGTATAAAATTTGTGCGGAGTTAGCAGGTTGGTAAGGCATACAATTGATCACAAGATAGCTGGCATAAAGCCCCGAGCCCTGAGTGTTTATTACAGGTGTTCGCAATTGCAACGCATAGCCATTTAACAAGTCCAAAACAACTGCCCTAGATGCAGTAGACCTGAGAAAGGGCTTAAATTAATCTAAGTTGCAAGAAAATCCACTGCCTTATTTTATCATAGATTTTAACTAAAATCAGAACATGCGCAAGGAATTTGCAATCTTACTGATATATCTTGTGCAGAAATTAGAAGTTGCCATGGTCTTAATTTCTTACATTAGTCATGTAATTGCAAGTTTCCTGCCAATGCATTCAGCAACAACCGATGCTGCCATATATACCCACCTCAAACATAACTTGGTCTGCATTTCTCCATGCATTTTCCTATCTACCTTGAAAATTTAATGTTTGTGTCTATAATTTATGCAATGGATGATGCTACCAACAGTTTGCTCAGCTTAGAACCCAGCATTTACATGTAGGTAAGAAACTAGGAATTTGATTGTTTTTGTGAGCTCTGGAAAGGTTTCCATCTTCCATGTTTTAGCTGGACAGATTTCTTTGAAACGACATCTTGCTGGGGGGAATCTGAATCTCCATTCTCAAAGGATGATGGGATTGGTTGACTTGGCCTTTCTTCCAACTCGCATGCTCATGTGACTGCGGGGACAAAGAAGCACCTGACTAGCTACTGCAATACGAAACTCTACATCTAGCCTGTCATTCATTGAGAGATTTTTGAGAAGCCAAGGGTTCATATATGTTTTTAATTATTATTATTTAACCAGAGAAATTATAAGAAATATAAAAACCAATTAATAATACGTACATCATTTCAAAAACAAAACCGAAAAACTAGATAGACAAAAAAACCTATGCAGGAGCCAGTTTCTATTAAGATTCTGCTGTCCAAGAAAATGAACTAAATAAGAAAAGAATGCCCTATCAAAATTGTTGAGAACTTCTTCGTTTCATTCTTGGTTTTGTTCACGAGTCGTGTAGCCGAGAAGTGAGATCAATGAAGGCATCTTCTTTGCAAGGAATTGTAAGACCACCCATTGGATGATTGAAGCCAAATTCTTCCTCAGATCGATTAAGCAAGGCTAGGAAAGAAGGATGATTAATATATGAAATTGGGACCACAAACCGCTTCTTTTGGAATTCTCCAACGTACACTGCAACGTGCCCTTTCGGAAGATTTGAGTGATTTCTACTAAGAAGAGACTGATGTTTGAGGATTTTCTTGGCATTATGAGCCACAGAAGGAAAACCAAGGATACCCATGTCAGGAAATGTATGATTTGAATAGAATTGGTTCTGGGAGTGAAGGGGAGAATTTGGAAGTGAAGTAGCTTGGGAGTTGGAAGGGTCAAATGAAGTAGTTGTATTTATAGAGATGAGAAATGGGTGCATGTATTTCTTCCAAAAGGGACACTTCACACACCACTTGGCTGATGGGTTTAAGCTCAATAAGGATAAGCTCGACAGCTTCTTTTGAGTTTCTCTGTCTTATTGATCCACAGATACCACTTGATTCCTGGAGACCTAAATATCGAGACACACATCTTGGTCCAAGCCTGGCGTCACTCACTATTAATTCTTCAAAACAGGCAGCTGTAAACTGGTATATTTATGTGCATGCATCTAATACCACTATGATTCTTATTCTCGAAGGCAAAGAGCCACTCATCAATGGTCTCTAGACTCTCTACTATTTAAGTCCAGAAATCGCCCACCTTTTCGAGTGGTCTTGAATATGCTAATGATGACATCTCAATATAAATATCTCTATGATTGAGGCCAAGGTGAAGTGACAGATCGAGGCACCGATGGCGATGAGGGAACACAAATGAAAAATGGGCCGGGCAACTTCAAGCGATTACGTCCTTCTTGACAAGCAGCTAGGTTCTTGAGTTACCACGGGACCCAACTCAACGAACGATTCATCTGCTTTGCTCAAGAAATTGGCTGAAACACTCTCCATAAACCTCATCCACCTCCGCAATATGGTGGTCCGGCCCCATCCATGGGCCATAACATTTTATCAATCCAAAAAAAACCAGCGGCAGCCACCTGAAACTGGATAGCTCGGTTGAGAAGGTGAAAAGTTTTTTTTTTTTTTTTTAATAGTAATCGAGTAAGGCAGAAAGAATTGAATTACGCTTTGAACTTGATCTTTAATTAAACCAATTGATTTGAATTTGAGAGTGATTAATGCTTTTTATTTCAAAATATCTCTAAAAAATCTGGCTAGTTCTCCAGTCTCTAACCACTCAAATCTGGAAACACAACCAATTAACGAGTAACTCCTAAATCCCTGGAGTTCCCTCAAGTTTATTTCCCTTTTCATTTGTACGTATATAGTATACTTATCAAAACCAAAAAATATACCTTTTTAGTTATTTATTATTTTGTTTTAGGCTAGGATAACGTGAATTCCATATCTAAAGGATCCTATATATTTCTTCATGTAGAAGCTCTAATGATAAGGTCCGGCGAGGTATATCCTATGCTATGTATATATATTGCTATTTTTGTACTTAGGGCAACGATTTTCAGTTGGAACCTGCAATGATTGGCTGACAAATTAAGGAAATCTCCCTCTTCATGCGCCATTTATATAAGCACCTTACTAAATATTCACACTTAACCCTTGGTTTTCAATTCGCTTTTTGATCATAAAGATTTGTGGTTTGTTTAAAGAATATCGAAGAACAGCACATGACTACACATGGGTAGTTGGCCTTGAACAACGTAAGGCCAATTCGATAGCTTAATGTTCCATGCTGTCATGATGAAAAAGCGCAAGGAAAGGAGGAGTTAAAATATGAATCTTGGGAATTGAACTTGCCTTGAAATTAAGCACATGAAGATCCCTCTGTGCTATATATTGAAGATAGTGGGTTTTATGCATTGCTATGCGTTGTACTTGTCTAGTTCCAACGGTCTTATAGGAAGTAACCGGCCTTCAGTTTTACATTTCCACTCTTTCCAAGGTCTAAAACCCAAACCATTAAACAGAAATCTCAAGTCATAATTGTAATATGATTGAAATGAACTAAAAGCCCTTTAATGCCATGGATGACTTTGTGAATATTATTCATATTACGATTTTAATGATATATATACTCTCTAACAATGTCTGAGTCAAAATAAAGAGGATAAAAGCATTCGATATTATCTATTAAATTAATTCGATGACATCAAGCAAGATTTTTCACTGAAAAAGAGGACGAGTCTAATATTATTGAGTCAGTTGGATGATGCTAATTTGCTGCATGAAGAATCCTGAAAGTCACACATGATGACACAATCCTGATGAAAGGAGAAAAGTGTGACAATTTATATCACCTGATTGGAAAGACATTAATAAACTGGACGAGTGGCTGGGAATGGAGTGTATAGGATGATCATAGCTACCTGAAACGAGTCTCTTTCATGGTTCGTATAGTAAAGAAAACGCTAGGAGTTATACTTTCTTGGGATTGAGATAAGTGTGAGGAAAATGTTCATGCTATGGGAGAGAATGAATTCAAGTATCCCTTTTGAAGTTAAGGGGTAAAGTTAACTCAAGACACTTGCATATGAGCACTGGTCGTATTTTTGAATCAGGTACAGTTTAAGATTTTTTTTTTGTTAATAGTCGAAATGAGGACTGTTTGTTGATTTAGGTAATGTGTAAATGATAAAATTCAAGATCAATGGTTATTTCTATTTCTATTTAATTTGTGGTATTTTCAAGAGCTCGCAGTTAATAAATCATCAAAGTTTTGCCAGACTAAATTTTGCGTGTTGAGTTTGGTACCAAATTTCCCATCAAATACTTTCCCAGTAAAGAGGCCGATGGCCGATGGGAGTGCATGCTCAGCAGATTCGGCTGTTTCTTTTCTCAGAGGGAGGACCCATGGCTAGAAGGGTTCACATGGCTTAGCTCAAGGTTGATGATTCTATATGAAATGCATTAAAAGAAACAGCCGTACACCACCAAGTCAAGGCAACATATTCAGAAAAGATTGGCTAATGGTAGGCCCCTTCATCAAATATTCACATGGCTTTTTTCTTTTGTTTTTAATCATTGAGAATATATTAAAAAAAAGTAATAAAATTAATATTCAAAGCAAAATAAATGATAAAAAAGGATAAATTTAGTAGGAAAAAAATTGATCGCTATAACAAAAAAAAAAGATTATTTAAGATTTTTTATTACATTATAATTTGATATCATTAAAAAATCTTAAGAGATTATTTTTAGTACAAATAAAGTTTAAATCCATATATAATAAATAAAAAAAATAATTAGATAAAAAATAATGAAGAAACAATCAAATATTTATAATACAATTCTCAAAAACAATATTATTTCTCAACAACTAAATACCTCAAATATTCATATGGCTTTCCTCAGGCTTGGAGATAAAATAATTGTTATTTATTTTATTTAAAATAATTTATGAATTTGTAATTATTTAAAAAAAAATTTCATCTATTTTTCAACTTTTTTATATGTCAAATTTAATCTTTATTATTTTGATAATTATTATGTATTTTATTTGAGATAATTGATGAAATTAGATTTTTTTTTAATTTTTTTTTAATTTTCATTCAACTTTTTAATTTATAAGATTTGTTTCTCATTCTTTTAATAAACTTGAAAAAAAATAAAAAAAAATTAATAAATTATTTTCTAACTTATATTTCATGACATAACTAAATATTAAAAAGTGTTTTTCAATTTATTTTTCATAATATTATCAAACATTAAAAAATAATTCACTTTTCTAAAATTTATTTAAAAAATAAAACTATTTTCCAGACAAGGACTTAAAGTGTTGCTTAAGTAAGAGCCGTCCCTGTAAATTTTAACAATAATTAAGATAAAAAAATAGAATTCACAAAAATGGAGAATTATCGAGCTAGGATCTTGATTTTCATTGATGAATCGCGAAGACATCCCTTAAATACTTCTATACATAAATCAATACAACTATTCTACTAGAAAAATAAATACATAAACAAAGACAAAATTGGAAAAGATTGCTCTCTTCTTCCTTTTGAATTCATGATGAGGCTTGCAATCTAGAGGCAAGCTTGATGAAGGCATCTTCTCTGCATGGAATCGTAAGACCTCCCATTGGAGGATTGAAGCCAAACTCTTCCTCAGCTCGTTTAAGCAAATCTTGAAATGAAGGATGGCTCAAGTATGATATTGGCACCACAAACCTCCTCTTTTGCATTTCTCCAACATATACAGCTACATGTCCTTTGGGTACATCAGGCTGATTTCTACCATGAAGAGACTTCCCTTTGATTACATGTTTGACACTGCTAATCATGGATGGTAAACGAATACCCATGTTTGATTTTAAGCTTGAGTGAGGAATCCGAGAGAATGATATGAAATGGATTTTTTTGGTGAAAGTTGTGCAGGTCTTGTGGAGTTGGAAGGCTGGTTTTGAGTCTGTATTTTATAGGTTTTTTGAGGAGTGAACTGCCATACTTTTCCAGTGGAGACTCAACTGGGTGCATGTTCAGCTCTTTGGCTGTTTTGCTATTTTGGGTATTATAGGAGGACCCATTGCAACAAAGGCTCACATGGCTTTGCTAAAGGCTATCAAATTGCTTATAAAACAGGGGGCCGTACACTGGTAAGCCAAGGGCAACATTTTCAAGTTGTCAAAAAAGATTGGCTAATGAATAGTGTTATGATAAGATCATACGAGATTCACAGGCTTTTCCTCAGGTCTTGTACAGGAATCTGTGGAGTAGTTTATATCCTGATAATTTAAATTCCTGATACGAGTGCTAGGAAACAAGAGAAAGAAATTGAGCTTTTTTATAGTAACTTGAAGTAACTAGGTTCTCAGTAACTTCATGTAAGTAATTAATATGATTATGTCATGTGTATATTAGAATAAAGAAACATACTTATTTATTGGTAGAGCCAACATCTCAAGATCTTTTATAGTATACTTGTTAATTGAATTCAATTGAAAATTTTAATGTTTGTAATCATTTTTAATGTAATTTAATCTCTAAAAATAATATAAAGGTAAATCAGATATTAACCTTCTGATTTACTATACTAAAAAAAAAACTAATTTTAAAATTAACTTTTCTAAAATACTTATCTACTCATATTTCTTTAGAGACCTTTAAAAAAATAAAATGAATATGATGAGGGTAATATAGAAAATAAATTAAATTAAATTATATCTCTTTTAAATATGTAAATTCAATTTATTTATTAATTAAATTTAGATCGAACATTATAATTAAATTCTATTATAGTAGATAATTGGTTTCAATCTTCATGTTAAAAATTATCTATATATCTATTAAATTTCATAAACATTTAATAAAATAAAACACAAAAAAATAATAAATATATACGTATTTCTAACTCAAATGATTTTCACTTAAAATATATATTAAAAAATATAAATTATATTTTGGATTTACATCTAATATCTTAAGTGTTTTGGCTGGTGACATATAATAAAATATATATAATATTAATTTTGAATAATTAAGGTATTTTCCATAATTTTTATGTTTTAAAACTAAATTCTTAATTAGGACTACATCAATAACTTATATTTGTGAAAAAATTATTCCTCGACTTAAATCCCACCTCAAAATAATAATGCAGGAAGCAACGTCAGTTTGGGCAACAACTTCGAGGTCTATACACTGAATTAGTCTGAGTTGAAGGCAGAACACTTGATATTCGGTAATGATATTTCCATTGAGATACGCCCTCGAAAAAGTTTGATTACCTATCAATGATGCAATGGCAGTTCTACACGTAGGTCACCAAAGAATTGTGATGAATCACTTGAGATAACTTCGGGAAAAAAGAAATTAAAATAAAGAAGTATATCTCTCTGGTGAGGTTGTTCAATCGATGCCGATACGAAGCGAATTGAAGTTGCACGTCTGTGCCGGTATTCTGAGGCAATCATTCATAAGCACATGGATCGAGAGACTCATCACTCTGACAATTCTGCATATTTAATTTATTAGCTATGTGGTTTTTTTTTTTTTTTTACAAGTTTGAGTGGCTCAAGTATAAAATTATTGGGTAAAGCTCAGATTACTAGTGAGACAAATTAATCTAATTTTTAAAAAAAAGTAAAATGACAAATATATTAAAAAATTAATTTTTTTATAGAATTTATCAGATTAGGGGTGACTTCAGGTTTTGATCGTATTATACCACATCAATTTTCAAATTATTTTTTAATATAATTTAGACTAGATTCTAGATTGATCCATCAATCTAAACCGAGTGCAATAATAGCGGTTGGGTTTATTTAAATTTTTTTTATTTAAAAATAATAGTATTTTGGATAAGCATATGTGCATCCCAGATGGTATGAAAAAGAATGGCCGCAGTAATGAACAACAATATGCACAGAAAGAGAATGAAGAAAACCATTAATTTGTTGATCATTTCTTGGATCGAGCAGCCAATCGGCTGAGCCACACTGACAACAAGAACATGCCCAAATTATATCAAAGGCCATGAAAAGATTTTTGTGTTAAAAAAACAGTGGGTTGTATACTCTATATATATATATATATATATATATATATATATATATATATATATATATATATATATATATATATATATATATTATCAATGGACCCTACATATCCAAGTTATCCTCGTGGTATTTTAAAATCATCCAAGTACTAGTTGCTACATTATTATTATTTTTTCTCTATTTAATTTAATTTAATTTTTTTGTTTTACATTTTTTAATGTCTCTCAAACCTATAAAGGTCACTAGAGAAGAATAAACAGCTCTAACATTGAAAAACTACACTGAGCTAATTTTGATTTTCACCCTACCAACATTTCCTGACTGCTGGATTAACAAGATCAGCATGGGCACCAGTCGATTGAAGGAGATGTTCCTTCACGTTAAAAATAAAATTCGAAGAACGTCTACACTGAATCATCATCAACTCTCACATAAGAGATCAACAAGGCTAGACGTGCCGAAAGGCCATTTTGCAATTTATGTCGGGGAGGAAGAGAAGGAAAGGAAGCGATTTGTGATCCCAGTTTCTTACTTGAAGCATCCATTGTTTCAAATCTTGTTAAGTCAAGCTGAAGAAGAGTTCGGTTTTGATCATCAAATGGGTGGTCTTACCATTCCATGCGCCGAAGATGAGTTCACTGTTCTCACTTCGCAATTGAATGGTTGATGATGAGCTAGCTAGCTAGCAGCTAGAGCCATGCATGTTTATATTTTGAATTATTTTTAGATATTAGTTATGTATAAACTAAGTGACTAAATCCCCCACCTATTTTGCTTGTTCATATATTTCTTTAGGAGCAAGAATCATCTATTTTAGGACTCCTTTTCTCATCATTTTTACCCTCCTCTGCATAGATAATTTATTTATTTCTTATTTTCTGATTGGATAACAATACCTTCTTACGCTAAGATCAGATCATCTTTTCAATACAGGCAAAGATAAATTATTAACAAGGAAGTGGAAGATTTAGCTTGACTAATTAGACTTTTGGATGAAATTTAAAGGCCGTCGATGAGCAAATAGAAGAGGCGTTGATGGAAATCAAGATCACATGAATGAGAAATGGTTGCCAATTATCCTTATTTCCATGTTGCATAGGTTTGGACCGTATTGTATCCGTATATAAAAATGAAAATATAATAAAGAAAAGTAAAGACTCCTTTTACTCCTATAACACAAACACGGAAACAACATCAACAAATTAAGCTTTGAAAAACAATATATATAGCATGGGATTCCCAGATGCTCAGATCATGAATGACCCACAAACAACATATAATAAATTCTTACTTAAATAGATTATTATTACAATATTATGAAAAATAACCTTTTAAACTAATTTACGATTACAAATGAGTGCTTATAAATCACAATAACGTCCAAAACTCTAGATATAATATTAGCAACGATTGAATTTTATAATAAATCTGGTTTATATATGATTTTAGGCGATGAACCAGGTCGGTTTAGTGATTTCTTCCAAGGCTACTATTTACAAAAAAATAATAATCTCAAGTTCTTATAAAAATAATTTACTATTTTAATCTTATTGTAATTTTACTAATTCAGATATACTCATTACTAAAATTGATTTTTTATGTTTTTGTATAATTATTTCTTTCATATTTATGCATATTACTGATTTAAATATACGCGGATTTACTAATTTTTCCTTATATGGTGGTTACATGTGATTTTATTTTTCCTCATTGATAATAACAAGGGCCATCTGGGCCATTCGCCCAACTAGTCCGTCCTTAGGCCCGAGCACCCCTGCACCAACCCAAGATGGTCGCGACTCCTTAATGCTAAATATCGATGCTAAAACTTTTGCGAGAAATATTTTAATGTGGCAATTCTTGCGAGAGAGGTGTTGTGTTATCTACTTTGTATTATAGGTTGACAGAAAGGAAAATAAAAAAACACTAATTTTATAAAATATTTTAATAAAATTTGGCAAAATCTTAGTATCCTGGAATATAATATTTATACTAATAGAAAAGTTTTTTTTACTTGATGAAAAATATATTCTTAAACCGGCATGTACATAGACAAACAAAAATTTCAGGCATTAATAGAAAAATGAGCATCCTTTTTCATCTTGCAAGAGGATAAGGGTATGTTTGGTATTGCAATAGTTGTTGTGGTTGTAGTTTGATAAAAATTATTTTATAAAAAATACTTTTAGTTGAGGCTGGGTTGGAAATATATATGTTTGGTTAAAATTATGGTTGAAATTGAGGTTGAACAAAAAGTAGTTTAATGTATTTAGTTAAGAATGCTTTTGAAATTGAGGTTATAAAATAATTTTAAAAAATATATATTAATATTTATGGTTTTTAATTTAAATATTGTAAATTTAACTATTGTTATTATATCATGAAATAAATTATACTTTATATAAAAAAAAATTTGTTTTATTAAACTATCTACAATTTCATTACGTACAAAATTCATCCGACAAGAACTACAAAAATAGGTAAAATATTATCAAGAATAAAATTGAGATTACAGTACGAGTAAATTTAATTCACCTTAAACTAATTGTTTAAAAAAAACAAAAAACAATTGTTGTTTACGTATGTGAATAGCGCGAGTGAAATCAATTAACTGCACTGATTTTTCAAGAAGAAAAAAAATTATTCACATAAACAGTGCGATAATGGAGCATGGTTCCACCATTCATTAGAAATCCCCACGAAATGCTGCAAAATTATTATTTTTTTCTTTATCAAACACTAATATATATGGCTACAGGTAAACCTCACTCAAAACTACATTACCAAATAGCTAAAAATAATCCATAACTGATTAAGGCAAATCGTAATTATATTAGACTTATTGGTGTCATAACAAAAGTTCAATTGTGTGAGCAGGCCACAACGGATTGATCATAATTTCATCTGGGAATCTGGGCCAGCATTTTTAAGTTTGAAAGAGCTGGACATGAGAATCTGGGAAGTAAAAGGTATCCCATGAAATGTCTAGCTAGGTAGATCTTATCCATATACAGGATGGCGCATGTACGTACATCATGTCCTGCAACAGTGTCTTCACCGATTACTGATCATCTAAAAGGCCAAATTCAAAGTAAACTAATTTCTTTTGCCAAGAAATTTAGATGCATGAATGATCATCGCAAGCTTGAAAAAGTCCAGTTTATATTTGTATGCGTGTTTATTTCTCTCTCTCTCTCTCTCTCTCTTTAATGATGGTTCTGTAAGTGATGTGACCGCATGCATGAAAGCTGGAATGGAGCAATTAACTATTGCGATTAACGAAGCTAAACCACTATAGTTGGAGCAAATTAAGAAAGTTTTATGACAAAGAGTGGATGTACAAATTACAGAATACCACTGTAGAACTGAAATGCAAAGCAGTAATTAGCAAAAACAAATTGATCAAGTGACAGGCTTGTCGTCTCAAATTGTTTATAAACTTATGCCGGGTAAGAACGATGAATGAACCAAGAAAAATCACGTGATTTGTGGGTTCAATATTTATGAAGTACCTCCGAGAAATGAAGTGAGGTTAATATTGAAGTACTCTTCACTGCAAGGTATTGTGAGACCATCCATTGATGATCGAATCCAAATTCTTCCTCGGCTTGTTTTAGCAAGTCTTGAACAAAGGATGGTTCAAGTATGATATTGGAATAACAAATCTCTTTTTAAAGGAATATTAAGCATAGTAATAAAATTTAAACTGGCATGATTGGTTAATCTAGAACTCGAAAATAATAGAGGGAATAACCCAGATTAACCCGGTTAAAAACCCGAGTGAATCCATTGTTTAGTTGACCCGGGATAAACCCGGTCAAAACGCAACTGGGTTGTCCTCAACCCCGCCTCTCCCTTCGTTGCTGACTCGATCCCTTTCCACTTCTGTTCAATCCCGTTGACACAAGAGAAACTAAACAGAACATGAAAACAGATTTGGAGTGATAAAAAACTATTGAAAATGTACCAAAGAAAGGTGAGCTAGAAAAAAACATAGCCTGCAAGAAGAAAATAATGATCTGAGAAACCCCTAGCCTTTTTACTGAAAAGTTTATATATGTCTCTGGAACAAAGATGTCGAAAAATTGATCCAGAATATATAGATTTGTGCTCTTGAAGCCCAAATAAATTATTACTAATATAAGAATCAAGAGGGGAAGAGCTGAGAGATGGAGATTGCAGAAATGGAAGCAATATATGATTAGTGATTTTTTTCAGCAATGGCGTGGGTGCGTGCAAATATATTATACAAAGGAGGGAGGCTGTAAGTATAACCAAACCCTAATATTACCTCTTCTTGCTAGTTAGTGGGTCTGGGCTAATCTTTATTTTTATATATATAGTTCTATATCAAGGTTAGGTTTTGCTCTACCCACTTATAAAAGCCCAAATATCCTTTTAGTCAACGATTTAGTCAAGTCGAGACCAAAGACCAAAGGCCCTTCAACTCAGGGAGTGCGTCGATCGCTATCCCCTCGGCAAGCTTTGAGATTCTTTTTCTAGATGCTGATCAAGTTTTAAAACCAAGATATTATATAGGAAGAGAAGGACTAGTTGAAGTTTCACATGGTTTGTTTTGTTTGTTTCTAGTGACACCATGCCCTACTAAAGACAAAAAATCTCGTTGGTAGGGGTGCTATTTTACTCGTTTATCTATGAATATCGTTCTTGTCACGATCAGGTGAGAATAAATGGGCGTCCTGAAAAACCGGGAGATAAAACAAAGCTAGCTGTGACATAGGAGGGTGGATGCATGGACATGGAGTGGTGGTTATTTCCTTGACTTTCACGTAGAGAGAAAATGACAAGAAGGCTCAATATACATGGTATCGCAGGTTCTTATCTCGTGACTTGTCCAAAATGTAGGAGTAGCCAGCCCTCCTGCCACGAATATTGTCGTGCAATGCTCCCAGGTAGCTAACCATATATGCATGAACTCAAATTGAATGATTTCCCATTTAGGATCAAATTTGTATTTCTAGCGGTCAGATTGGTGTGGAAGATCGAAGCGCACAAATATTTCCAGTGCTCTAAATATCTCCTGGTGTAATTACTGATTAATGGGCCACTTTGACTCGATGCTTTGTCAAGTAATGAAGTGCTTTCTGCAAAAGATAAATTGAGTGGATTGAATCCTCGGAATGAACTAGTTATTTAGGATAACATGGCATTTGGTGTGCCTTCAATTTTTTAATTTTTTTAGGAAGAAGACGTATTAAAAGTGCTCCAATCGAGGAATTCCTGCATACATACATGTAGGATCTGTCTGTGAAGTCATTTCGCTCGGAAACTTAATCCAATACTCATAGAAACATAAATATAAGGATAAGTTTAAGACCGAGAACGAGTAATTTAATTCAACATCGAATAGAAACAAAAAATATAAGGTTTTATAAAAGGGTCGAGAATTGTGGATAATGTTAAATATCCATTACGACGACAATGTACCTGACACTAAATGCATTTTCTGAAGTCTTAATTAATTCAAGCCACTTTCTCTAATTACTAGGTTTAAGGTTCGAGTCAACTGGGCCAGGAAATTATTATGTGGAGTAATGTATATTTATATGCTCGACCGGCTAGTTTGATATGCTCCCATTCAACCTATCACCCTTTCAAAAGGTTCATGTGATCACAACAAACTCTCCATTCATGTGTCTCCTCTGGTGTCTGGTAGGTCATTATTAACAAATATGATACTGGTTGAACTAATTTTGTGTGTTTGATATAATCGAAAACTTTTAAGAAACATGTAGTATGGTGATATGACCATTTGCTAAAAGAATATGAATGATTTGATAGAACGAAATCTTTAAGGAAGAATACCGTAATATCTACCATTCTGCTAAGGGAATAAGATCCATGATTCGATTGAAATAACTTTATCAAATGATCATGCAATAATATAGAGACATATCATTTGGTAAAAAGAAATCTTAACTATAGCCCTCAGCGGCTTGTCTTTCCTCCCAAGTGCTCTGCTTGCTATACATTGTGCGAGGAGCCCATAAACAGAACCTTAATAATTTCAGCTAGGCCACCATTGTTTCTTTTCTTTTCCAACGTGGTAGGCCATGACAACGTAACGTATGTTATATATATACATGAAATATCCATTGAAGATTCATCATTTCCGACGCGTAAACCGTGTTTTAACCACGGACATGTCCTTAAAGTACTGCTCCCACTGCAACAGTATGATCTTCACCAATTATTGATCTATTGAGTGACTGACTAGCTGGCTATATTGTGAGATTTTGCCCTATATATAAACCCCTAAGCCATACGTCGATAAGGCAATTCAGTGCAACTTAAAACATCTCTAATATACTTCCAGATTCTTTAGCTCCACATTCATCTCTTTCCATCAGAGATTTTTTATTACCTCTCTGACCATCATGGGTATCCGTTTGTTCAATGCTAAGCAGGCTGTGAGGCGTATTCTTTTGTCTGCAGAAGAAAGCAGTAATGTGCCAAAAGGCCATTTTGTTGTGTATGTTGGAGAAACTCAAAAGAGATGTATTGTTCCCATCTCCTACTTGAAGAACCCTTCGTTTCAGAAGTTGCTTAGACATGTTGAAGAAGAGTATGGCTTTAACCATCCCATGGGAGGTCTCACCATCCCATGCAGTGAGCAAGTCTTCCATGATCTGATTTGTTGTAGCTCGTAGATTGGTAGGAAAAATCGATGGTGTAAATTAACTTAAACCATTGACGAATTAATTAATTTGCATTTCAGTTCCTTTTCTGATAAGCTATAAATATGTACGCTTGATTGATGATTTGCTGTCGATCCCTCCTTCTGAACATGTTTCAGTACTGCAGACAATTCATTTTTTTTTATAACTGGAGAGAAATGTTATTGAATTAAAATATAAAATAGAATTCTCGAGATACATATTGCAATTGGAGAATTGACTTAATTTAAATTTCTTATTTGATGAATGAAGCTTGCAAATCTCATTAATTATCAAAGCCACTGTTTTACAAAAAGAGTGACATGTAATAATTCCCCTCTTAATATATATACATTGGTTCTAATTTTTGAGAAACTACATTTTCGTACAGTACAAGTTAATATACCTACTAGGATATTAATTTTTTTTTTCGCATTTAAGGTCGCGGCTTAGCGGGGAAAAGGACTTGCTTCCTTCCTGTACACCTAACTTTGATTTTCTCTATGTATGTTTGTCATTCTCGCGGTGCCTTACTTGTTTATTGGGTTTGCAGAGTGTTCAGATATATTTTTTTTAAAAAAAATATTTAATGTGATGATTAGTATTTTATGCTAATAAAAAAAAGTTAAAACCTTAATAATTTTTAATATAAATTATAATATTAATGTGAACACTCATTATTTCATTCTACGAGATGAACACCTTAATAATTTGATTTTTGAAGATGAACACCCGTAAATCGCATTCAGAATATAAAAACTAGCGGCCACTCAGCGAACACGCAACCACTGAGTGGTTGCGTGTGGAAATATCAGTTCATGACGCGTCGTTCACATGAACTGATATTTCTATACGATAGCTTCTTGGCTCAACCACTCAATCTGTTGTCAACTGATAATTCCCAATCGTTTCACACGTAAAAGCCCTTTGTACGATGGCTCTACAAGGAAAGTGGCGATGGAGTCTGAAGAGCAGGACATGGCTGGTCCAGAAAGTTGACGCATCGAATTAGAAAAACGTCGAAGATCTTATTTTTCTCTAGATATGACAATTCCAATAGATTTCTTTTAATTGCAGAATCGAAATGTCATACAAAGGATTTGTCATTGAGAACTAATTTTCTTGTTTGTTTTAGCTTTATATAGACCCCCCTTTTGCTATAAAGAAATTTTTTTTTGAAAGTGAATTACAATAAAGGTAAATTTAAAAAAAGTATTTTTTGATATTTGATAGTATAATAAAAAATAAATTAGAAAATATTTTTCAGTATTTAGTTATGTTATGAAAAATGAGCTGGAAAATAACTTATTAATGTTTTATTTTTTTCAAGTTCATTAAAATAATGAGTAACAAATCTTACAAATTAAAAAGTTCAATGAGAATGAAATTGAAAAAAAAATATAATTTCATAAATTATCTTAGATAAAATAAATAATAATCAAAATAATAGAGATCAATTAAAAGAATGAGGATCAAATTTAATAGATAAAAAATTTCAATAAAAAAATAATAAGAAAAAAGCAAATAGTAATTATAAAAATAAGGACCAAAGTTAATATAAAAATTAAATTTTAAAAGATGAAATTAAAAAATAAATATTCAAAACAAAATATATATAGCAATCAAAAGTTTGATAATCAAATTTGATATAATCAGCAAATAATGACATTTCTAAATTTTTCACAACTTTCGAAAAGTGTTTTCCATCCAAATTTTTCAGGAAAACACTTTCTTGAAAATCAAGCCAAATTTTTTTTTTATTGGAAAGTGTTTTCCATTGACCAACTTTTCTAATGGCAAATAAACACATGAAAGTTAGGAAAGTGGTTTTCTGAAAATCACTTTCCAGAAAACAAACACAACCAAAAGAAAAAACATGAAAACCGAGTTAAATTTTTTTTTAATTGAAAAGTATTTTTTATTACCGAAAATTATTTTTTTATTAATATTTTTTTCAATAATAAATAAACAAAAAAATTTAAAAATAATTTTCAAAAACTACTTTCCACGAACAAATAGTTGGTAATTTCTCAAAATAAATCTGATATGCAGATGCTTATGTCCTGCCGGGCATTTTAGGCTGACTAGTGCAGTCTGCAAGTAACAGGCATGAGCCAGGTCTGTGCCAATAGCAGTCCTGATGGGAAAGGACGGGCTTCTGAAAATGATTTTCATCTATCCTACTGGAGACTGTTCGGGATCCGTCCGTAAAGTAAAGGGCATCCCCGTACAAAGTGGCTGATGATGATGGGACTGGAACGACTGGTGGTAGGGCATGATCATGTTAGCGTGTTTTTGAAGTGTGTTACAGATTATATTTTTTAAAAAATATTTTTATTCAAAAATATATTAAAATAATATTTTTTATTTTTAACATAATATCATAATATAATTTTACTGCAAATTCAGACCGTGCCAGGAGTTCTTAGCTGGCTGGTGCAGCAAATATCGGTGATAGGAAAACTAGTGTCAAATATGACAAGAGTGTAACTCTGTGTAGGGTTCCAGTCACGAAACCCTCTTCTTCTTCGGTTTTTTCCGTTTCTCGGAGTGTAGGGTTCCTGGCTACTGCTTTCTGGTCTATACCACTAAATGCAGTGAGATCTGACACGCTTGGGTTGACTTTCAATTGAGGAAACAGATCAATTCCTTTGAATTTAATTTTAAATATAGTTATTTTCGTCCAAGAAAATATTTAAAGCCCAGAAACCCTTCAATTTGACTAAACAGAAGCCAGTATGAAAAGAAGAATTCATAGGATAGGCTATATTAATATTATAGACGGACTAGCTTGTTACCAGCGTTTCGCCGCAGGTAGGATTACAAGTTCAAATCTGTGATCGGTCAGACCTGTGTTCTTGATTATTGGATTGAAGACAGCCATGTGATGGCTAATGAGCTAATCTCTTGACTACACTTCAGTACCGAAGGGTCTAAACACCACTGGCTATTTGCATTGAAGACCTCTAGCAATACAATGCCCTCACATCTATAAATACATGTATATTTAGGCTGACAAGTAACGCAAGTCTTCACATCTTGATAACCATCTTGCTCAACAAATCTTTTGAGATTTTTTTGTTCTTTTTCAATCATACCAAATAATGGGTTTTCGCTTGTCTGCAATTGTGCCTGCTAAGCAAGTTCTTCAGCTTTCTGCATCAGCAGCAAGCCAAGCAGCTTCAAATGTTTCAAAGGGCTGCCTCGCAGTTTATGTTGGAGAAATCCAAAAGAAGCGATTTGTAACTCCGATATCATACTTGAACCAGCCTACATTTCAAGACTTGTTAGTTCAAGCTGAAGAAGAATTCGGATATGTTCATCCAATGGGTGGTCTCACGATCGATTCCTTGCAGAGAAGACATTTTCCTTGACGTCATTTCTTGCTTAAATCGGTCGTGAGAAAGCAGACAATGGCAAAGATCAATTTTAACACAGTTTTTTTTCCTCTGTGAGAACACATTGAAGAGGATATCAGTACCATGTACAGACTATTGTTGATGCTTTTTTTCTTCCCCGGGGAAATGAATATCGTTTCACAGTTTTGGAGAACTGTGTTATTAAAGTTTTGTCAACCTTTCAATTTGGAAATGACAAGCTTTAATCATGATTTAAAAAAAAAAAATTCATATCTTATTCTATTACAAAAACCAGCTCCAACTCCATTGTTCGTGATCTTAATTCTGTCAAGGTTATTATTTTTTTTTAGTTTAATATGGATATTCAGGTGAGCTTGCGCGTACATCAATTAATTTGATAAATTTTGAAGTTAACGGTATATAAGTCTTCAATGATCATCATATAAATAATCATAAAACTCGAATCTGAAACCACATAAAAAAATAAATCTTTTAATTTTAAATTTTTATTACTGGCAACTATCAAGGTTAGAATGATATTATCGAGGTTAGAATGATATTATTTATCTTTGTATGAATTCTGTTTCTCGACCACAAAATAATCAAGATATCTTCTTCTTAAACAATTCCACTCACCAAAATCCTAATATCCTGCGTACACAATAAGCCCATTGTCATGCATATCGTACATTGACAAATATTTTCATAAGTGTAAAGTGTTATTACCTGGAGTAATTCTTCCATTTAAAATAAGAAAGGATATTGTTGGTAGCCGGATCATTACAACAATACAATGAGATAACTGAGGAAAATAAGAATAAAAATACTAATCCAAACTATTCTTACTTTTTTCCCTCAAAATTATATTTGGATATGAGTTGTCATGTGTGGACATTTCAGCAGCTAAAATTTGCACCATAAAAGCCATGAGCTCTTAATAAAATGATTCAGGAATTATACACTAGATATTGCAGGTTATTAATTGGTGTTCACGAGGGAGTTAGATATAATTATTTTTTAAAACAGTTTTTATTTAAAAATATATTAAAATAATATTTTTTTATTTTTATTTTTAATATTATCATATCAAAACTATCTATAAACAAAAAACAAATTAATTTAAAAAAAAATGAATTAAATTTTAATGAAAAACAAGTGGTGCCGCGAACAGGAGTAGTAAGTACAGTCCTAGCATCTTTTTAGAGACAGCTCACCAGTGGCTTAAAGAGGTTGGTTGTCATGGGGACAAGTCGTGAGCTTCATTTGTATTTCAAGGTGCTTGTCTTGTATAAGTAGACTGGTCATGAAAAGCTGGAATCTCCTTGGTGCTGCTTCAACCATATTTTTGGTCAGCAGATGGGCTGCTATGATGGACTAATTCTAAAAATCAAAGGCTAGTTGTTGTGTGGTCTCCCCTATGATTAATAGTTTCAAATGGAATGTGAATGGTTCCTTTCTTGGAAAGCCGGTTCCTTTAGGTATAGGCGGAGTCTTGCGAAATCATAATGGGATTATTCTTGGTATTTTCTCCTTGTCAGTTGAGATCTTAGACTCCAATGTAGCCGAGCTGAAAGCGGTTATCAAAGCTATTAAATTATCAGCTTCTAATTACCGCCTGCACCATAAACACATTATTATTGAATCTGATTCAGCTAATGTCATTAACTGGATGAATAACCCCCACAATAGGCTTCGGTGGCATCACAATCTTTTCTCCTCTATTTAGATAGTAGCTTCATGTTTTGGTTCACTAACATTCACTTATTCTCTCCGTGAGAATAATCATATGGCAGATCACATGGCCAAACAGGGAGTCTTTAGAAACACCGAATTTGTCGCTGGGCTCTAATTTGCTTGATATGCGGGTCTTCTATTTCTTTAATTTATGGGTACGGCTTTTGGAGAAAGTGGATTGTTTTCCAGGCTGGTTCGGTCTCTTGTAGTTTTTGATGAAAAGTTGCAAGTTACTGCTCGGTGCGTGCCAATAATCTGGGTTCAAGTTGGAAGTCTACTTGGCAATTCTTCTTGGTGTATAGCACTAAATCTGCATTTTTTAGCTGCTATTTTGTTATTTTGGCATCACATTTGCTTCTCTTAACTGCTATTTGTTTTTTTGATTTCTTGGGTTGTTCATCATTTTATTTTATAGATCTGCTAAACTTGCTGGAAGCAGATTCTCTATGTTTTATAAGTCTTTTCCACTAGATCTTGGCGTATTCTGATGCAATATTATACTTCTAAAAAAAAAACCATATTTTTGGTGCATAACAGGTTGTAATGTTTGCTACAGTTTACTTATCTCATTATTTATTTGTTGATGATGCTTGTCATTCCTGATCATCAAAACATACAAATTTTGGTGAAAATTAGTAAATTATTAATTTATCATTGAAAGCATTAAAGTCTGGACCCTTTACCTTAGCGGAATTGCTGTAGTTAATTGCTTCAGCCAAATCATGAGTTGAATTTATGCAGAAGAAGAGAAGCCTTGATCTTTACGCAAATGGATTATTTTTTGTCAATTTTGGCACATGCTAGATGTAAAAGTTGACAGTATTGGAAAATATATCTCTTATTTTGTATTTCTGTGTGTTTCTTTACAATAATTATCTATTAATACACAAACATCTCTCAATTAGAAGCAAAAATAATGTTTGACCCTTACAATTAGGGGATTCCTAAGATCTCTCTATTGTTCTTATAATTTCTTCATGACAGCTTCATTCTATAATCACTCAATGACAGCTCACGCCAACAAAAGTGACCTCCAGGCTAAAGCTGGTCCAGTAACATCCGATACACGCGGGTCATTAGGGGAGGTTGAGCATCGAAAGCCCTTCGACAATGGTCCCTCATGAAAAATATCAATTTCCACTCAAATCCGCTGTCACAACTGATGATTTTAATGACTTCATTCCGTAAGTGCCCCCCCTGTACGGTAGTCCTTTGCTCCTTTATGGCAAGTGGCGATGGAGACCAAAAGCAGGACAAGCTGCATAGTAACGAAAGTTGGTGCACCGAATTAGCGGAAGGTGGAAAGTGTTTCTACAGATATGCCATTTGAATTAGATCTTTTTCATTGCAGAGTTGACATGTTGCATGTGTTTTACGAATTTTTCATATTTGTTTCCGCTTCATGTAATTTGTGGTACTCAATTACAAATAAATCTGATATGCTTAATTATGCTCTGCTAAGCATTTTAGCTCCTATACTTGTCAGCTTCACCCACCAATTTTTTGTTCATGAAAAGAGATTCTGAGGAGCTCTATCTTCCAACGTTTTACTGAACACAGGTTTTCCTGTGTACTATTGTAAGTTGACAGTAAGCACTGCTAGGAATGTACCTGCAGGTCTGTGTCGGTAACAGACAGCTTAATATTCTGTATAGTGTAGACCGTAGAAGGCTATATTTAGTACAAAGGGGAAAAGGGCCCGAAAGTGATTGCTTATACATCATACAGATAAAAGTTTTTGAAAAATAATACAAGAGAGAGAAAAGTATTTAAAATTAAAAAACACGGTTTTATTAACAATGGTAATAGCGATTATTTAATAAAATATCAGGGATTGGCGTAGACAGATGATGACATGCTAGGCGAGCCTCTGTTACTATTAACAAGGAATAAGCTTCCTCGACAGTGACCTGATCTGTTCGTGCATAAACATGGGATATGATGTCATAATTATGTGCTAGGCCAGCAAGAACATGGGATATGATGTCATCATAGTGGAGTGATTAACCAGCCACAACAAGCTAATCAGTTAATTTCTTGTTAGATAGAAAGTATTCAGTGGCAGATTGACTGCCTTTCTTAATTGTAGCAAGTTGGGTATGAATGTGCATGATACGAGCTTTAGATTGAGAAAAGAAATGAACGGCAAGAGCTTGCCAAACAACATGAGAGGTGGTATAAGAAATCACTTGAGTGAGAACACCTTCAGTTATAGAAGATGTAAGAGTGCTCAGAATAAGATTTTCATGTCGTACCCAATGAGAATAAGCAGGAATTTGAGTGAGTTCTCTAGTATCGGGATGTATAGTAGTAATAAATGGTAAGGGATTTGGAATGTTTCCGTCAGGATATCCATATAATTCTTGTCCACGAAAATAAGGAACTAATTGTGCCTTCTGAAGAGGGTAGTTATCAGCTGTCAGTTTGATAGAAGTAATATTTGGCATGGGAGAGATTGTGGTGAGAGATGGTGGGATATTATCAATGTTGGTTGCAGAGGAAGAAGAGGTAGCCATGTTAAGACGTTAGTCTTTTTTTATAGCTCTGATACCATATGGCAAACAATAATTGAGTTGAAGATGCTATATTTTATTATCTCTCAACGTCAGATACGAGGATAGTTTTTATATAGTTGTAGTATAACATAATAGCTAGATTATAGTACTTTAAAATTACTAGATAATGATTAACATATCAAGGTACACTATCTTCCATAATCTTCTCCCGCATATTTGCTTGTTGGCAGCTAAGGCTTTGTGTTGCTGACTGTGTTTCAAACTCAACCTTATCGTCTGCATAGCTTGACTCACCAATTGTTTCTACGTGGAGAGAGAAATGCTGCTGAACGTTATCTTCAAATCTATCTATAATAACTAATAGACACTCGTGCCATCACAGCTATTGAAGGTGTTGCAGAGAAATGTCTTTCTTGGCTGACTGCCTTCTGTACTGCGCATGTACCCGCAGGTCTGTAATGGTGACAATATTTTAATATCGTTAGGTAGGTCCGTATAAGGCTATATTAATACATTGGTAAAAAGAACCTCTTGAATATGATTTCCCATCTCTCATCTATCATACTAGATACTGTTCCTGGCACCTTCTTGAAGAAAAAGCATCTCCGTGTGATGATGTATTAATGTGGCTAGTGGTGAGAACTGGCAGTAGGGCATGATCATGTGAGCTTCATTCATGGTGGTCTTTCCGGAAAGTTCAATTATTGAACTTGTGAAAATCAGGATGTCATATATGCTGAGTTTAAGTCTCTGTGTTTCCAATTCCCCTACGAGCTATGATACCAGTACCTTTTCTCATTACCTGTGGATTGAGGTTCTTTGCTACCACTCTCAGGTTCTATACTACTTATTGCAGAGAGATCTGGCATGCAGGTATAGACTTTAAACTGAGGATGTCAGCTCAATTCCATTAAATTCACTCCAGTATTTATTTATTTTTCCCAAGAAAATGTTTCGAGGCATTGAATTGATTTGAATTTGATGAAAAAGATCCATATCTGAATCAAAAATTCATGTACAGGACATGCTTTTAACACACAGAATTTCATGCTTAAAGCTTGTCCTGATGCACAGAAAAAAATAGAAGATATCTGTTTATTTTGTGATTTGGATTGCTAGTTTTAATTTATCCTCTTTGAATAACCTCTTTGAATAACTTCAAATTGAAGCAGACCTAAGTAGTTCGTAGAAGCAGTGGGGTCATGATGTTTCACAGAAATTAATAGTGGCCAGTCAGACCTGTATTCTTGATGATTAGGTAGAAGGCAGAACCATGTGGTGGCTCAAGCGCTAATTTCTTGACTAGACCTCTTGCAAGGGCCTCTGCACCCCTGGCTACATGCATTAGGGGATCTCTAGCAATATACCCTTGCATCTTTACAAATATACACACATTTAGGTTCACAAGTCAAGAACTATTTCCTTCTCATTCATATCAATTACTGCAGCCAAAGGCACAGATTCAGCTGCAGACTTCTCTGGTAGTCTCAGCCACTCTTTAATTTTAATATGCAATAGCATAGAATAGAAGCCTTGATCCTTTCCTAATCTGATTAATCGGCACATGCTAGGTGTCAGAGCACTCGGCCAAACCCGGTCCAGTTAAGTAACAACTGATGTATAAGGGCCATTTAGCGAGAAGAGCATATGCAGCAACTGTTCAACAACGGTCCCCTGAAATTATTGCTGCCTCTAAACTTTGTTTTCACAAGTGATAATCTTTTATAATTTCTTTACTATGAGAGTTCCCAGCACGTTAGTCCTAACTCCCACGGGGCAAGTGGTGATGGAGACTTAACTAGGAGTTAGGACAAATATAGTCCGGAAAGTTGATGCATTCATTTATCAAAAAGGGAGAAAGTGAAATGAAACAAGTCTTTTCGTATTGCAGAATTGACATGTCATGATCATATATAATGGATGGATAAATTTCATAATTTGTTTATCTTCATCAACTTCGTTGTACTTGATTACAAATACATCTGATATGCTTATGTCTGCTAAGCATTTCAGCTCGTATGTTCATGAAAGAGAGATACTGCAGAAATTTAACTTCAAATCATTCGATGATCACAAATTGACACCCATACCATTAACCATATAACCACAAGGTTGGTCCTGGCTGACTGCAAATTCTAGGCAATCCTCCTATGGAACGTGTAAAGCCACGTTTGACACAAATGATGGAGTCCTCTTGAAAATTATCACTCATTTAGCAGACTAGATATTGTTGGTGATCCCTCCTCAAAGTAAAAACATCTCCGTACAATGATATAACGAGTTGGCTAATCATCAGTGATGGCAGGAGGGCAAGGCCATGTGAACTTCATTGTGTCCTCTCCAGCTGCGTTGGGTGACTGTAAGTTCTGGGCAATCCTCCTGTGAAACGTATAAGGCCATGTTTGGCACATTGCAAGGGGGACCTCTTTTAAAATGATCAATCATCTATCATACTAGATTTTGTTAGTGATCCCTCCTCGAAGTAAAAGCATCTCCGTACAATGATGTATCGAGTTGGCTAATCATCAGTGCTGGCAGCAGGGCAAGGCCATGTGAACTTCATTGTGCACTGTCATCTGTCAAGCCAAGTTTATTCATTTTTTGGAAGAAGAGCCAAGTTTTTTCGTTGATATGAAATTAGTGTCGGAAATGATACGAGTGTAACTCTCAGAGCTTCCAGTTGCTACTCAAGTTATGCTATTGATGGTTTTTCTCTTACCTATAGAAAAGGTTCTTAGGTACCACTTTCTTGTTCTATACTAATTGCAGGAAATTAGACATGCTTGTATGAAGTTTGGATTGAGGATGTCAGCTAAGTACTTTTCCATGCAGTTAGATTCTAGTTTTTTTTTTTTTAAGAAAATAATGTAAGTATTAAATTAATTGAGATCAAATAAAGAAAGGAGACTAGAATTCTTAATAATTTGTATATTATGAATGCTTAGTTTTAATCTAAATACAAATAAAGTATATATAGGTCAAACTGAAAGTATTATTCTACCCTTAATAAATAAAACTACATAAATATTATTTAACAACAAGTACTATAGCTTCAAATCTTTGAATTTGATAAACATAGAATAATCTGAATAGAAAAAATTCAATGGATATCTTGCCTTAAAATTACAAAATAAATGACAGGCAAAGTCTCAGATATGAAGAACAGAAAGAAAATATAAGCTTATATTGTCAATTGGACAATCAGTATATATCATCCTCCTCAAATAACTTGGAATGGAAGTAGACCTATATAGTTCATAGAAGCAGTGGGGTCATAACGTTTCCCAGAAATGAATTGCGGCCAGTCCTACCTGTATGCTTGATAATTCGGTTGGAGACAAAACCATGTGATGACTCATGAGTTGATCTCTTGACTACTCCACATTCAAGGGCCTCTTGGCGACCAGCTTCTTGCATTAAGCGCTTTGTATCGTGTAAACCTTACATCCATAATACACACTTAATTAGCCTGACGAGCAATTCAAGCCGTCACATCCTTTAGAATCAAAAGTTCCTTTGCTTAACAAGTTTTCTTAGATTTGAAATAATGGGTTTTCTTTCGACTGCCAGTGTACGTGCTAAACAAATTCGACCGCAGTCTTCATCTGCAAGAAGCTAAGCAGCTTCGAATGTGCCAAAGGGCTGCCCATCAGTTTATTTTGGAGAAATCCAAAAGAAGCGATTTGTATTTCCAATATCATATTTGAACCAGCCTATATTTCAAGACTTCCTGAATCAAACTGAAGAGGAATTTGGATATTATGATCATCCGATGGGAGATCTCACAATTCCTTGTAGAGAAGACATTTTCATTGAAGCCATTTCTTCCTCTTTTTTTTCTTTTTTGTTGAGAGGCTAACACAGTAATTTGGATATTATGATCATCCGATGGGAGATCTCACAATTCCTTGTAGAGAAGACATTTTCATTGAAGCCATTTCTTCCTCTTTTTTTCTTTTTTGTTGAGAGGCTAACACAGTTCAAGTAGATAGTTATACATGCTTTTGCTAATCCCATTTTTTCTTCCTCAGGAAAATGAAAATGTTTCACAGTAGGAAAACCAAATGTTACTGCAATTTTTCAAACTGTTTTAATCAGGAAACCGCGAGCATTAATTATCAAGGACTTGCTTCGGATCTCATCTTGATGATGAGTCGGAAAACAATACCATGTGATCCCTCATAAGTTCATGTCTTCCATCAGACCCCATCCAAATGTCTTTGCGCCACTGATCCACATAAAAAATGATTTTCCCTGCCTATTACCTCATCTATATATACACACAATTGCAGCCTTTACATTCTCATCAAGTATCAGAGCTCTCGTCTCTTTACTAAAACCTTTATAATCTTCAGATTGTTCTAACACACATCCAAACAAAATGATGGCTATTCGCTTGCCCCGTATTCTTCAAGTTAAGCAAAATATTCTTCGAGGATCATCTGCGGCTAAAGATGTCCGAAAAGGCTACATTGCAGTATATGTTGGAGAAGAAGAGAAGAAAAGATTTGTGATTCCAGTATCATACTTGAACCAACCTTCATTTCGGGACCTACTAAGTAAAGCTGAAGAAGAATTTGGATTCGAACATCCAATGGGTTGTAGGGAATTCCAACCGGTGATGTTTTGATATTTACTCATTGGAGGCTAAGCACACTGACACAATATTTAACGTGGTTCGGCAAACCTGCTACATCCACGGGAGAAGCCATTGCATTATATAGAGAGAGTACAAGATTTACAATAATAGAGGAGGAGAAATCATCCTCTCTTTGGCAACTCTCAACCTCACTATATCTCTCTCTTCTTGGTGCTGCAATGGCAGCTACTGCTGGCTGCCTTGGCAGCTCACTCTCTCCTACATTTCTCACATCTTTGGCTCTACTTTTCCTCTCTCACTTTCTCATTTTGCTCTTTAATATATGCCTCTATTTATAGGCATCCATGGCAGCTCCTCCAGCTCTTTTGTCAACAATGGTGGCTGCCAACCTTTGACATCTTGGATGAGTGCACATGGTTGGTGCAACTCCAGCTGCAGCTGCTGCAATTGTCAATGGTTGTTGCACATTAATGGCAACAACCCAACAATCACCCCCTTTGCCATTCATGTGGGGCAACTGTCCTCTTGCTTCTTCAGCACATGCTTTCATTCTGCAGCTCTTCCAAGCTTACCATTCCGAAAGCATTTGTGGCTAAGTTTACAGGTACTTGCTAAACCTTTCAATCACCAGAGTCACCCAAGCACCCATTTGCTCACTCTAAAGGATCACTTCAACCAGATGGTTTGTCACATCTCATCTGAAGAGTGTTAACGCTTGTCTCTGGAACAACATCCCCCTTCAAGCATATCAACCATGCTTGGCCCGGAATGATTTATCAAGCCTTACACCAAGGCTTACAACATCCCCTCAAACGGATATTCCCAAGTGCAACAGTCATTGAGTATTTTAATGTGATCACGAGCTCACCACTCTTCCAAGAGTCTACTCATCCCAGAGTTGCGTCTGCCCTCTATTCCACCCTATGAACCACGCCTTACTTCTCTGTGAGTCTCCCGCTCTTAGTCTGAAGAGTCCAGGTAGCTCTCCACCTTCACCTATGGGGGCAGCCCATTAAAGGTTGATCCATATATGTCTTGATTGAGTATTACAATGCCTTCAGTGAGCTCACCACCTTGATAAGAGTCAACTTGTTCCCGGAACCTGCACATACCCTCTGCTCCTTCATAACAGTCGCGTCTTAATGCTCCACAAGTCATCCACTTATTTTCCAAGGCAAATGTCTTCTAGCTCATTGATCTTTAGCATGGGGGCAATATCCATGAAAGTCAATCCTGCATTTGTCTCCATACTCATCATAACCTCTTCATTGGCTATACACTTGTCCATTTATATCCAGCCATCACATTGGCTCTGGGGCGTTCTGAAATTGAGCTCCTATCATGGTCCTCACACCTTCTCCCGAGGTGTCTCCGCCTGTCGTCATGAGACGGTCTGAATTTGGACTCATATCATGGTTCTCACACCTTTCATCCGAGGTGTCTCCACCTGTCGTCATGAGACGATCTGGACTTGGACTCATATCATGGTTCGCACACCTTCTGAGGTGTCTCTGCCTGTCGTCATGAGACGGTCTGAACTTGAACTCATATCATGGTCCGCACACCTTCTGTCTGAGGTGTCTCTGTCTGTCATCATGAGACGGTATGAACTTGGGCTAGTTTCATGACCCACACACCTTCTTGCCTGAGGTGTCTCCGCTCGTCGTCATGCGGAAGTTTGTACTTGGGCTCATATCATGGCCCACACACCTTTTCTTTGAGGTGTCTCCACTCATCGTCATGCAGCGGTTTCTACTTGGGCTAGTTTCATGGCCCACACACCTTCTGCCTGAGGTGTCTCCGCTCGTTGTCATGCGACGGTCTGTACTTGGGCTCGTTTTATGGCCCACACACCTTCTCTCTGAAGTGTCTCCGCTCGTTGTCATGCGGCGGTCTGTACTTGGGCTCGTTTTATGGCCCACACACCTTCTCTTTGAGGTGTCTCCGCTTGTCGTCATGCGATGATTTGTACTTGGGCTCGTTTCATGGCCCACACACCTTCTTGCCTGAGGTGTCTCCGTCCGTCATGAAGCAGTCACATCCTCCTTCATCGGGGATGTCTCCAGTGACTCTAAGATTCTCTACCACCATGTGGACTTGGAAGAGATCACTGCCACTAATCACATATAAAGAGAGAGTTGCGGTGCACTCTTCGCAATCTTCCATCTCATTTTCTATGTTTGGAACTTCTATGCCTTTTTGCTTGATAGCTCCACCCACACCAACTCCCTTTGGTGTCTTTGCCTTTCATCATAGACGGTCGCACCCCCTTAATTTGGTGCTTCTGTAACAGCTCATCTTTTCATCCTTGCATGCATTGGAAAGGTCCTCGCTTGTTGCCTTTATCAAGAGCACAAGAGACTTTCTGTTGTACAACTTTTTCATACAGTCTCTGCTCTGAGCTTCATCTGGGAACTCTTCTTCTCCTTACATCTATTGCCTCATTACAGTACCTCATTGGATCCTACGGGTACTCCTGCACAATCTCCGTGTGCCCTCGTGCAATTTTTGTTCTCCAGATTTCTCCTTATTCTTTACTTTTTATGTTTGACAGCAGCTCATCCTGTCACAACATTTATCCAAGTCAAAATAGGGTGCCAATCTTTATCCCCTTGTGTATTTCTCTTTCATTATCAGGGTCTTCATTATTTCTCCATTCGAGAAATTACAGTCACTGAATCTAACTTCTTTAGAAAAATCACCACTCCATCAGATCTTTGAACATACGGAACCTAACTGTTCCTTTATGTCGTCATCTTGCTAGTCTTCAACAGTTTCATTACAAACTGTTACATATACAAAAAATAGTACTGTGTGGATGATCCTTCAACTAAGCAAGTTCCCAGAAAAGATTTGGAGGGGTCACACTGGTCCCGCTTAAAACCCAATCTCCTAGACATAACTTCTTAGAACGTACCTATCCACCGTACTGCCTTTTTGTATATACAACCATTTGCTAGCTTTGTTGCGGCTTTCCTTTACAAGTGATCTGGGGTATCCTGGTTTTATACCTGATTTCTCAACATCTGGCGAGACTACCAGTGCTTAGATTCGGTAAGATTGGTCTTCATTAATTTTCACTCTCCACCTCAAATCATCCACATGACCTGGTGTCCAGAGTATCCCAATTTTATCTTCCCTCAAGGCAATTAAAACTCTCCCCACTTAGTAGTTCAGCACATGTAATTGGGCAAACATGTGTGATTTCTTCTTTTTCATCTCCACCGACCACCATGATGCCCTTCAGATGCCTCCTAATCGGGCAATCTCTTTTGTTAATTCACTATTGCTATTTTTGGTCTCAAATCTCAATGATCGAACCGTATCATTGCATCCAGAACGATCAAATTAGCTGGAAACAAGTCTGAAATCGTTCAAATCGCATTTCAGACGGCTAAGATTTGATCAAAACAATTCTAGCCTAATGAACGGCTCAGATTCAATCTCAGATCCAGTTGCACATTAGATTAGCTACGCTGGATCCTATCCCTCAGCTCACGGCTCGGCTCCAACTCGGCTCGGCTCAACTCAGCTCGGCTCGCGGCTGGTCCCACTGTGCTGACGTGGCTGCTGACTGGGCGCTGACATGGCTGCTGACTGGGCGCTGACATGGCATGCTACTGTATATGTTGATGTCACAATTACATTAGGATGATGTCATCCCTGGCATGTCTACTGTACATGCTAACGTCATCTTTATCCGGGTCAGTCATATAGGCCGGGTCAACTGGTATTCGGGTCGGGTCAACCCATCCGGGAGAAGAAGACCCGTGGTGCAAGTTTCCGACGTCCGATTTCGACGCTGTTTTCACCAGTGGCTTCGTCTCTTCCTCCTCTACATAATGGTATGGTCAAAACATAATTTTGACAACTTTTATTTTTGAGAAAAAATCAAACACCACTTCAAACCATAAGCTCTGATACCAATTGTAGGGAATTCCAACCGGTGATGTTCTGATATTTGCTCATTGGAGGCTAAGCACACTGACACAATATTTAACGTGGTTCGGCAAACCTGCTACATCCACGGGAGAAGCCATTGCATTATATAGGGAGAGTACAAGATTTACAACAATAGAGGAGGAGGAATCATCCTCTCTTTGGCAACTCTCAACCTCACTATATCTCTCTCTTCTTGGTGCTGCAATGGCAGCTACTGCTGGCTGCCTTGACAGCCCACTCTCTCCTACATTTCTCACATCTTTGGCTCTACTTTTCCTCTCTCACTTTCTCATTTTGCTCTCTAATGTATACCTCTATTTATAGGCATCCATGGCAACTCCTCCAGCTCTTTTGTCAACAATGGTGGCTGCCAACTCCAGCTCTTCTTCAACAAAGGTGGCTGCCAACTCCAGCTCTTCTTCAACAATGGTGGCTGTCAACCTTTGACATCTTGGATGAGTGCACATGGTTGGTGCAACTTCAGCTGCAGCTGCTGCAATTGTCAATGGTTGTTGCACATTAATGGCAACCAACCCAACATAGGTGGCCTTACGATCCCTTGTCGAGAAGACATCATTATCGATTTCACCTCTAGCTTGAAGGACTAACATAGATTAGAGAAAACAATTTTGTAGGATGTAGAATACATTCCAAATATCATGTACAGAATTTACTCTCTCTAGTCCTAGAGAAGGAGAAATATTTGTCCCCTCCACAAACCATGGATCCAACTTTGTTGTATAAACGAAAAGGAAAGCATTACTGAAACTTTTTTGTTCATGAGATTCAGAAATATTTTCCCTTTGATGTCTTGCCTTTCACTTATAACTTTGCTGACTTGGTTAATCAAAAAAGAAAGAATATATATTTTTTCTTGATCTTTGCCTTGGAAGGGTTTCCTACAGGCTACAGTTATGTTTTTTCTTCTCACTTCAAACGTTATGTTGTTCAAATGAGCAATACTCTTCGACGACATTGCATTTCCTTGAAGTGCATGAATTGTATGGATGTAAAAAGATATAGTTGATGAAGGAAAACGCTTGTAGGCACCATCCGTTTAGTTAACAACTTGATTTTCTGCAGTATCTCCTTATGATCCATTCAATTAGCACAAGGGAGAAAATGAGTTGAAATAGGACTTTTATCATTGCAGACTTGACATGTCACATATAATGGATGGAATAGTAAATTTCATATTTCCTTTATCTTCATTTACTTTGTTGTAAAAATGAATCTGACGTGCTCATGTTTCCTCCTCAGCATTTCAGCTCGGATACAATTTTTTGGAGAAATCCAAAAGAAGCGATTTGTAATTCCAGTACCATACTTGAACCAACCTATTTTTCAAGACTTGCTTAGCCAAGCTGAAGAACAACTAGGATATGATCATCCAATGGGCGGTCTCACAATTCCTTGCAGAGAAGAGATTTTCATGGATGTCATTTCTTGCTTAAGTTAGTCATGAAAGCAGATAGTGGCGTAGATCGACTCAAGCACATTTTTTGCAAATAAGACACTGAGGACTTAAGACTACCATGCACAGACCTTTTCTCGGATACCTTTTTTCTTCCTCAAGGGAAATGAACATGGTTCACAGTACTATTGCTGTCTTCTCAAATTTTATTTCAAATTTGAGAGTGAATGCATTAATCAATGAGTTCTTTAATTTTCTCATGGCTATATATTGTTGTCTTGCAAATTTCTGTCGTGTTGTCTTACGTTCGTTAAATGCGCTACTCCATGATCATTGCTCTAATTACTTTCCCCCATAACCAAAAAAAAAAAAAAAACCTCTTCATCTGAAACTGGATTTTGGCAGTCTTTTTATATGTTGCTGTAGTAACAACAAAGTAAACATGTTTATGGTGTCAGGCAATCACAGACAAAGGCCTAAATAAGTCAAGTTTACTTTGATTGCATCATGTCAAATAATAAGAACTTGTGTTCATACCTGTAAAGTAAGGAAAATTTAGAGTCAGACGTACAATATTTAGTGTAATCACTGATCTGTTCCTCTAGCTGTTACAATTTTTACAGCAATAGATGTTAAGGCTAATTACTTAAAAAACCATGTTCTGCTATGATGGTCACTGCCAAGGTACATGATGTGCTTCAAGATCTTTAGATATACCAAAAGGATTCTTAGCTGTTTGCATCGGTGAAATAGAGAAGAAGCGATCTGTAGTTCCATGCATTGTCCTATCTGAAGGAGCCTTCATTTCAAGATTTGCTTAATAAAGCTGAAGAGGAGTTCGGTTTTAGTCATCCAATGGGTGGTTTGAAAATTCCTTGCAGAGAAGATACATCCATTGATGTCTTTTCTAGCTTGAGTAGATCATAAAATAGAGGCAATCACACTAATCAGATAGAATAATCTTGTTTGGCATGAATTGCCAATTTGATGTAAATCCACACTTTGAAAACTATATTAGAATCAAACAATTTAAAAAATGAGAAACTTTCTTTGTTTTCCCTCATAATCAATTCAATATCATTGAATGTTATCCCCATAATGATTGAATTAACTGAGACAAGTGGCCAAAAATTATTTGATCAAGTTCTTGATTTGTTTTCTTATTAGGTTGTATATGGCCATCAATTGTTTAAGCACCCATACCCTTCTTTAATTTATGTTAGTTTAACGTTGGTTAATCTTCCTTTAATATTGTTTGAAAGCTCATAAATGAATGGATTAACCTTTGGTTTCTAATTTGTATATACAATATGTTTGGATTCGATCCTTTTACTTTGAATTTCTTGTATATACAATATGAATGGATATGCTGCTTTACCAGTACAACAATGAATACATAGCAAGGCTCATAACATATGTTGGAATCTTCTTGAGGCTAGCATTGTTGCTTTCTCTCAAGTCTCAACACACAGAAAAAAAATTAGGTGGCAACCACATTATATATTTGATGGATAAAAACAATTAAGTAGTCAATTATCAGAATTAATTTCATGAACTGCAGTACGAACAAGATTTCTGAAATGCCACCTGCTTCACATGCTCTTCACAAGGCCTTGTCGTCTGGCAAGAATTTCTTCTTCTTCTTCTTCTTCTTTTCCTTTACTTTTTGTGATCCATGTAAGAGTTTTTTGCTAAAGTTAACTTATGAATTATTGAGTCAATCCAAGTTAATAATATAATTAGAATAATAACTTTATTTTATTCAAATTAAAACTCAATTCTAGATTGCAAGTTTATAGGATCAACTTACCCTGGTTAGGCCAGGTTTATTAACTACAGGCATAATGTGCAGCAACAAGACCATAATCAAACAAGTATTTCTTGTATTTCCTAGTACGAAGAACATAAAAATATCTTACAAACACGAATTGGATCTTACTCTCTTTAACTTTCTACATCAGAAACTCAATCCTCAGCTTCTCCTCTCTCTTTAATTCACATACCATCCTTCTTTTTCTCATATTGAGAATGCTTATTCATGCAAAATCCAATGGGGTCGCTTAGTTTTGCATCCATACCAACATTCATATCCAACTGTCCTTTTCCAAATCTTTAGCTGGTCCTTTATTGGCTTTTCACTATAGTTATAGGGCAGCTTGTTGATTTTTCGACATTTGAAGATAAGAATTTTCTCATTCCCTTACATATATTGAATCGTAGAAAGACAGGACCATGTGATATATTTATGAGCTAAGTCGTAAACAGACCTGTGCTAAATGTTTCTTGGCCACATATCCCACAGTACTCTACAAGATTTTTAACGTACCATTCCACCTATATAAACATATCCATATCCATGGCTCATACCCACAGCCAAGCCTTCACATTCTCTACTGATCTACTACTCCCTTCAACCTGAGAATTTTTGTTCTACAATCAAGAAAGACATAATGGCCATTCGGTTGCCTGGTCCGGCTAAACAAAGTCTCCGTAGGTCTTTCTCGACAGCAAATAAAGCTTCATCAAAGTATTTGGATGTACCGAAAGGTTTCCTAGCTGTTTATGTGGGAGAAACCGAGAAGAAGAGATTTGTGGTTCCAGTTTCCTATTTGAACCAGCCTTCATTTCAAGACTTGCTAAGTAAGGCTGAGGAGGAATTCGGCTTTGATCATCCAATGGGTGGTTTAACCATTCCTTGTGCCGAAGAGACTTTCCTTCATGTCACCTCTAGCTTGAGTAGATTCTAACTTACAAGAGAGGCTGTTAATCTAATAATTAGAGAAAAACAATTTTTGTTGGCAGGATTTTCCAATTCTATGTAAATGTTTTTTTGGCTAAATGTTCTGCCTCCAATTAGATGCCACAGCATGTCCTTCCCTTCCTTGATTCCACCAACAATGGCCTAACGGGTCTCACCTTGCCAGGCTCCATTTCTGGGATAGCTGGGCTCTATGGGCTCCAAATGTAGATGGGTTCGGAAAACAAGGTTTGACGTCTGTACTAGTGCGCAGGTTAGCTACGTGCCCTCCTAGGGCCCATGGATCGGGTACTCTCACTGCCAAGGATACACCAATTCCAGCCCAATGTGTAACTTCCCGTTCATTTGAGTCTAATTATAATTTCATTTCCATTTATGTAATTTAGCAAAATCAGAATCCATGACTAAATATTGTTAATTACAGAAATTAAAATCTTCTTTTTATTGATATAAACTAGGTGCTTTAACTATTTGCAGAGAAAAAATCGGTTCAGCATTAAATACTCAGACAATAATTACTTATTTACTCCTCCCTAAATATTGGGCGGCCATGTGTAAAAAAAATCATGTTAAGGTGGTGAAAAATAAATAAAAGATTTATCAGGGGGGGAAATGGTATAAAAAAGATTCATTTAGTATAGAATTTTTCCAGGGTGAGTAAAAAAGTAAAAAAACCGATTAAACCGAGAAAATTAGAAAAAAATAACCAAAAAAACCGAATCGTGAAAAAAAAACTGATTAAACCGATTCAAATTTTGAAAAAACTGACCGGTTTGGTTCGGTTTCGGTTTTATAAGTTTGGAACTGAGAAAACCAAACTAAAACCGAAAAAAACCAAGCCAAACTGAAAAAAACCGAGCCAAACCGGTTTGAACCGGTTTTGTCCTAAAAAACCGAGCTGAACCGAAACCAGTCAGTTTGAACCGGTTTTGGTTTTAAAAAAAAAAATGGGTTTGATTATTTTTTTTTATAAAAACTGAACCAAACCGAAAATAATCAACCTTAAATTTTTCAATGTGAAAATTCTTTGAAGTGAAAAACAATTATGGATTTAATTTTCATAATAATTAAATGAACTTCATTTCCTTATTATACTCAAAATACATGCATGTAGGCCAACATGCATTCTCTCAAAGAAGAAAAATAAATAAATTTGCGTGCATGATATCTAACAAGATTTAATTTATTTCTACTAATTAATTAATTTTCAATTATGGGAACACCCGATACTAGATTTTGAACGAATTAACTGCTCTATTAATTAGAAATTATACGTAAAGATCAAGCAAAACCCTAATCCTATATATAAATATAAAACCTAACGAGTTCTCCATTGAAGTTATCATCACTTTGTCTTCAAAAGAAACTGCCTTCTTATCTTCCAAAACACCACAGTAATTTCCAATGGCTGTCCCTGTACGTAATTCCTCTCTCTAGCTCCTTGTATATCTATTTTGTATATATAGGTCACTTTTTCTTCTTCTTTTTTTCATGTAAAAAATAAATGGTCCATCCTTGCTTTAATTTATGAATTCATCCCTTTAACTTTAACAATTTGTTTATGAAATCTACTCTTTTGGTTGGCCCTTTTTTTTTCAGATTTTCACCGTGAAAGTGCATATCAGTTGCTGTTCAAGATGTACGCAGAGAGCCAAGGAAAAGTTGCAGAAAATCAAAGGTTTTTTTTTTATTATTTTTTTCTTACAGTTTCGTGGATTTTTCCGTGTGTCTTGTAATAATATTTTTGCAAGCGTTTCCTTCTTAAAAATTGTGTCTAATTGCTAGGGGTGAATTCCATCACCATCGACACAGCAAAAGATTTGGTGATCGTTTCCGGCAGTGTTGAGCCTGCGGTAATTCTAGAGAAGTTCGCTGAGTGGGGGAAAAAGGCAGAACTTTTTTCCTTTCAAAAAGAACCCATGGAGAGTGGCGGTGGCCACGACAAGGATAAAACTAATTTGAATAAAAATTATTATAGGAAGAGTGATTCGGTTCCCGGCGCAGTACCCGCCAACAGGTTTTTGCATGATAACCCTAACATGTACGTCGCGAGAGACAGCAAGAAGGGTAAATGGTGTTGGCTTGGTAAAATAATATTCGGAAACAAACCGAGGGCTAGATCTTTGGTTGCAAAAGCTCATGCTGACAATAAGTGGCAGGCTCCAAGGATACCTATGAATGAATTTGGATCATCAAAGCCAATATATGGAAACCAATTAGCTATGCATGGATTTGGATCCTCACAGCCATTTTATGGTAGCCAATTACCTATGGATCAATTTGGATCCTCGAGACCATTTAATGGAAGCCATTTCAATAGACCATCGATGGATGGAAGACCAAGACAACCGGTGCCTCCACAACCAATGTATATGCCAAGGCCACCATTCTTACCCCCATATGGGGGGATGCAGGGGGCGGCAGCTGCACCGTCGCACTCGGTCAATCCCATGATCCACTACACAAGTTATGACGATAATTATCGTCATTGGTGAGCTGCATAACATGCAAGGTGTACAAACACGGACTTGAAGTTCATATGTAGTCTAAAGGATTGCTATATCTTTAATGTTTGCTAATGCTGTTTAGCTTCTGTTATAGATAATGGCATTAGACAATTGCCAATTGTTCATTTTCAACCTTTAAATTTATGTTCTAGGGGAGATATGTTACAGTAACATCTAACATCTAATTTATCTATTCTGCCTCCATCTGATTACAAGCCTCGAATTAATTAGTTGTCGCAAGGATGTCTCTAATCGCAGAATCAAGTAGGTTGAGAGCATCTACTGATTGTCTCGGGCATGTACCTAGTCCAAGTTACCTTAGATTTACATCTATAATATCAGCATTATTGATATCTAACTGTCCCTCACAATCTTTAACTTCTCCTCCATAGGCTTGTCTGTGTGGTGGTAGGGCATATGATGTTTTCCAACATATAGACCCAATATGATGGACATGAATTTTCCGAATTCCCCTATATTTGTTGACCAGTTAGAAGACAGGACCATGTGATTATCTTATGAGCTATGTCTAAATTGCAGACCCCATCCAATTGTTTCTTGTCCATATATCAACTTCAGATTCATGAGGATTTTGAGCATACCCTTTCATGACCTATATATACCATCGAAATATTTGGCTCATAACCAAACTAGTCTTCACATTCTTTACTCGTATTCCTTCAACAAAAAATCTGCTGATTAGTTTCTGCTGAATTAGATACATCAACATTAAAGTGACAATGGCTATTCGTTTGCTTGGTTTTCTGGCTAAACAAAGCCTCCGGCGGCCTGTTTCATGCGCCAATAAAGCAGCTTCAAAGTCTTCAGATGTTCCAAAAGGTTTCCTAGCAGTTTACGTTGGGGAAACTGAGAAGAAGCGATTTGTGGTTCCAGTATCATATTTGAACCAGGCTTCATTTCAAGATTTGCTAAGTAAAGCTGAAGAGGAGTTTGGTTTTGATCATCCAATGGGTGGATTGACTATTCCCTGTGCGGAAGATACTTTCCTTGATGTAACTTCTAGCTTGAGTAGATTATAAGGGATAATTTAACTGATCACACGGAACAATTTTGCATGGCAGGAATTGCCGATTGGGTGTAAATAATTTTTTTTACTAAATCTTGCGAAATGAGAAATATATTTTATACCGAAGTGGTTGTTTTCCCTCTCTTATTCTGCAATTCTCTCTCAAATAATCGATGATCTATTTAGTCTTGTAAGGATCGATAATGAAACTTTTTCTAAATACTCTGCAGTATATATGTTTAGTATGTGTACTGATATTTTGGGACCTGAACTGATATGAAATCTGATATGTATGGAGTATGGTCTGAGATTGCAGGATATATGATTTTGAACAAGTTTCCAAGTAAAAGCTGGAAGTCTGTCAGATTATGAATTGACTTCTTTATGTAGAAGTCTCTAGTATCCAAGCTTTCTCTTTATATATATCAGTTATGTAACCTGCAAGTGGTAGAACAGAAATGAAAGACTAGGAAATTTCACTCAACTTTTCTCTTTAGTTTCTGTTTTTCTAGTTCAAAAAACCTACAAGCTTACTTTCCCAACTCTTTTGAAAAAACTTCTTCCTAATAGCTAATTGAATTGCAGGCTTACACTAACCCTGTTCCTAGTAGAATATTTTTACACCTGTTCAGTTAATTATCTTGTCTGAGGCTTTCGATTAACATGCATGTATCTGTTCAAAGAGGAAAAATTCAAAATGTTCTGGTTTAATTTCAAGCCGTATGAAAGATCAATCTGAAAATTAAAGACCCTTCATTCCTTCTTCAAAATCAAGTTCGGTTTGAATCGTATAAAAAGAGAAGTTAATTATGGGATTCCTTGCGATTCTTCTTTTGCACTGTATACAATCACGAGGAAATTCTTGCTTGTCCAGCCTCAAAAAGTCTATCCACTTTTACAAACAACAGCTTTCTCCTTGTGAAGTTCCTGAATCTCATCCGCATGTGTTGAACCCTGATTTTATTTTATTTTAAGACGTGTCAGACATCTCAAGAAGGTCTTGCATTTTAAAATAATGAATTATCCTGAAAGACAAAATCAACCAAAAGCTCTGGCATTCAATGGAGCAGGCTCTAACATATAGAATACTCTTCCTTCTAAAACTACACATTCTTTCATCGAAAACAACCTTGGCCATAAAGAAGATATATATATATATATATATATATATATATATATATATATATTGTTTTGAACCTACCTTTATCAATTGAAAACAAGTTCTCTCTGGATTACACGGCACATTATTTCAGCTGATCGACTAACCTTCTAGATTATTGTCTTTGCACAAACACAATCCATGGCTAGATCCTAGTCTACATCTAGATGTCTTGTTGATTCTGCCTCAGTACATGCCACATTAGATGTCGCAGCATGTTTCTGGTCACATAGCCATTTACGTTGAGAAAACTATTAACCCTGTCTTGACCATGTACGTACCTAATCCAAGCATTACTTCAGAAAAATTTATGTCAATGTTGATATCAAACCGTCCCTTCACAATCTTTAGCTTCTCCTCCATAGATTCGTCTGTGTGGTTGTAGGGCATATGTTGTTTTCCAACATAGAGACCCAATATGACGGATATGAATTTTCCAAGTCCCTTGTATTTGTTGATTAGTTGGAAGACAGGACCATGTGATACCTTCATGAGCAATGTCATAATGACCCCATCCCAACGTTTCTTGGCCGCTAACTCCATATATGGGAGGATTTTGAACAGGCCATTTTCACCTATATATACATGTCCACATACTTGGCTCACAACCAACCAATTTTTCACATTCTCCACTGATTACTTTTCCTTCGACCAACGAACCTGCTAAGTTTTACTTTAGAGATACATCAAAGAAGAAACAATGGCAATTCGTTTTCCTAGTGTTCTTGCCAAGAAAATCCCCCGTCAATCTTCATCCAAGTCTTTGGATGTACAGAAAGGTTTCATAGCGGTATATGTTGGGGAAGCTGACAAGAAGAGATTTCTGGTTCCAGTTTCCTATTTGAACCAGCCTTTGTTTCGGGATTTGCTATGTAAAGCTGAGGAGGAGTTCGGTTTTGATCATCCAATGGGTGGTTTAACGATTCCCTGCGACGAAGAGACTTTCCTTGATGTCACTTCTAGCTTGAGTAGATCATAAGAACAAATCACAGAAAAACAATTTTGTATGGCAGGAATTGTCAATTAAATGTAAATATTTTCAAGTACTATCAAATTTTCACTGAATGAGAAAGATTTTACCAGCAACTGTTGCTTTTCTTACCAAATTTTCAGTGCTATCATCATACTGAATGCCCTACAGTACATGCCTTTAGCTTCCTCCTGGTATTAAATTGAAATTTTATACTATCTCCGCAATTTATTCATTGGAATTGCTATAAATTATGGTATGCTTAATCTAAATGGAGCTCGTAAGTCAGTGTCTCTCATCATTTCTTATTAAATTCATGACTCAAACATTAATTTGGTTCTGAATGATTAACAGTAACAGGGGATTTTCTTCCTTCTTGATGTACTAGGGAGATGAAAGTAGATAATCTATGCTTATATTGGAGATAATTATAGATTTATGTTCTTAGTATTCTCAGCGTTCATCCTCCACTAAATCTGAAATGAATGCATTGTCAGTATTCAGAAATTTAGACATTGAACTCAATCAAATTAATGTGCTAGTTGTTAGAGAGAAGAGATGTTCAGCTTAACTTTTAAGTGGTATGAAATATAAGTCAGAGAAATTAATTTTGCAGCTTAATGAACAATCAAGTTAGTTTTCCATCTGACAAAGTACATATTTGTATCCTCAAGAGTTTCATCTCATCGTTCAGGCAAGGCGATTCAAGACTGAAATTCGATCCAAAAAATGCAAAGCTATAAGGCTGCATTTTCAAGTTTCTTGGTTCCTTTACAGTTTACAGTTGCCACGGTAAATAGATGTGCCATGATAGAAAATCACAATCAACTTTGAATCCATGTTAGGTCAAGAAAAATTCTTCGTTGTCGAGAAAATATTTTGGAAATAATAGTCTGCAATTTTGAACAGGCTAGATCCTTTCAGGTCCTTCAAGCCAGACTTTTGGAATATCAGGTACTATTTTTCTGCTTGAATCAACTTTGAATCCAAGTGTGAACTGCGGAATGAGAAAAGGCTAGCTAGGTGACTTTGTCAAAGCAGGCTGTGTCTCTTGCACATTTCTTTCTTCCTTCATTTTTCAAAATCATGCCCTTAGTAGTTGTCCCGAGCATGTCCCTGATCCCAGCATGACAAATTTCAGAAGGCACATGTAATTGTCTCAAACATGTACATAATCTCATCGGGTCATTTTGTTTTGTATTTATATCAGCATTTGTTGGGAAAACTCGGGATAACTAACCGGATCAATTCAGCGGAATACAATTCACAATTCACAAGTCTCAATCCTTTTTCCCTCTTTGTGCAGTAAAAAACAGATTCAAACAATGATCAAACATAATGCAAATAATCACACAAATTAACACCAAGATTTTTACGTGGAAAACCCGATGCGGGAAAAACCACGGGACCGGAGTCCACCTAAAAACTTCCACTATCACAAATAATGGGTTCACAACTGTTCTTCCTCAGATTCAACTAAGGGATACAACATATATATATCATCAAGAACTACTTATTCTCGGATTACAACAAGATTAAAGGAGAATTATTTGAGAAAAACTCACAAAACTGACAGCCCCGTTTTCTGTCAAAACGGCCAGCTTCCACACCACCAATCTTCGATCCAACCGTCCAGAATGAAGAGGAATGTGTCTAGAAGCTGCTGTCAAAATCTAAGCCCGATCAAACGGTGAACGAGCTGGAAATCGAAGAAAGAACACAGGCTGCTCTGCTGCCTCTTCTTCTCTTTTCTCTTGTTTTTCTCCCGTTTTTTTGCTACTGCCATCTACAGTGGCAGTGGCAGCTCCTATATTAATTCAAAGAGACAGCCTTGCCTTGCTGTCTCTTACTAATTAATATGATGGTCCTACCATCACATGGTGCGGGACCACACACAACAGCATTGACGTTCAACTGTTCATTTCCAATATTTAGGTGGTCCTCCAATGGCCTAACTCTGTAGTTGGGGGACACTGTGTTTTATACGAATTATCTCAATCCACCAAATTTGCCGAGTAGTTGGAAGACAGGACCATGCGATACTCATGATCTCTGTCTTGAGCAAACCCCAGTATGTGATTCTCGGCCACTAACTCTTGATTTCATAGAGAACATTTCATCTATATAAACATACTTTCTATCAGACCAGACCAACTCAACTCAGACCTTCACATTCTCTACTGAGATCTTTTCCTTGAACAACAAACCTCTCAGGTGCTTCCTCATTTTCTTCTACACACCAAAATCAACAAGTAGACCATGGCAATTCGTTTAACTGGAAGCCTTGCCAAGCAAATTTTCCGCCGATCTTCAAAATCTTTTGATGTGCCAAAAGGTTTCGTGGCAGTATACGTTGGGGAGACCGAAAAGAAGCGATTTGTGGTTCCAGTATCCTATCTGAACCAGCCTATATTTCAAGATTTGCTAAGTAAAGCTGAAGAAGAGTTTGGCTTTGATCATCCAATGGGTGGTTTGACAATTCCTTGTAGAGAAGATACTTTCATCCATGTCGCTTCAAGCTTGAGCAGATCATGAGAGAATTCTTGAAGTCATTCACTGAAGAGTGAACAGAGTTTTGCCTTGTAGGAAATGCAATTCAATGTAAATAATTTTCTCTCTTTTTTAGCTGAAAAGCTTTATGAGAAGGATTGAAAAAATATCCTCATGCATGTAAGATACATTACAGAAAAGAAACAGTTTCTTTCTTAACAGGCAAGATCAGGTTTTCCTTCATAGTCAATTGAATTGCATGCCCCCTCGAAACATGTCAACTGAAAGACCATAATCATCAACTGAAAGTAAAGCAATTCTTACACAGCTCAGGCCAAATTCGTTAACAATAGTCAATTGTTTTGTGAGCAGTTCTTCGATTAATTTCTATGCAAAAATGTTAACGGAGACATAAAAATATCCAAACTAAAACATGACTGAAACTTGCATAAAATGAAAGTGGTAAAATTTAAATTCATAACCGTTTAGATATCAATATCAAAAAATCATTTGAACCCAAAAACTTGAATTGTTGGATGAGGGCCTAGTTAACAATTTTGTATTAACTAACAAGCGGTCTGAAGGCATGTGCAGGAGGGGGAAGGAAGCAAGCGGAGACCTGCACAGATGACTCGTAAAGTTTATCATGAGGAGAAAGATGTGCTTTTGCGTAGTTCGTTGATTGAAATGCATGTTAAGTGTGGTTCTATAGAGAAGGCTTTGCAAGTTTTCAACATGGCAGGATTTAGACTGGGAGGCGGGAGAGAAACAGGGATGTGTAGTTGATTCGCTTTGTAGGGTCTGGAGAGTTGAACAAAGCATGGACGCTGGTGAAATGAGAGCTACAAATCCATTTGGTTTGCTAAGATCATACCACTTCTAAATGATACTCACATTTTGATCCCTTTTGAATTTGATTTTGTGGCCACCGAAACCCTAAATTCTCAATATTAATTAAAAATGTAAAATATTTTTTTATATAAATCTCTCTTCTTAGAGGAAATATCCTTGAACAGCCGAAGAGACCAGTGCTTATTCTTATTTTCCATTAAATTTATACATAATTGGAATAAATTATATTTTTAATTTATCAATTGTTATAACATAATGGTGAGTACATGAACTAGCTCAAAACTCGAGTTTAGAATTTAATTAATTAATTTAATGTAATGTAAAATAATATTATTTTAAGATTTTTAAAAAAATAAAAATAATTTTGTTTTAAAAAGAATAAATTTCATCTAGTTTAAAGCGTGTTTGTCAGTGTAGTAACAATTATTTTTTAAAATATTTTTCATTTTAAAATACGTTAAAATAATATTTTTTTTTATTTTTAAAAAATTATTTTTAATATTAGTATATTAAAACTATTTTAAAAAAAATTAATTTTTTTTTAAAGTTTAATACAAAATTCAACCAGTTCTGGTCGGGCGGGCCACCGACTTCACCTAAGAAAAAAGCCATATTAGTAACTGTGGCCCAATAATGACACCTCTCCCTCTGATTGGCTAAGTGTGATGTATTATTAGAATCAACAGTGGGCAATTTACTTCTTCAACCCGACGGTACTGTAATTTAGCAGAAAACAAACCCTATTTTTGTGGAATCAACAACTCCGATGTTTATCTCACAAGAAGGTGTTGTTAAAAGGGTATGACAAACAGCTCATCTTCATCAAAATAGAACGGATAAGATTATTATCCTGTTGATATAAGACGACCCGCACCCGAATCATAGAGAACCAAAATGAGCAAACCTGAAGAGAACACTGAAAAGAAGGTACTAACTTTTTTATGATTTTTTTTTCAATTTGACAACTACGCGTCTTTAAATCAGTAAGATAATGTAGCCTAGATGCTCAAAACTGTTTCTTGATGCGGTTTTTTAGTAACCCTATCGAAAGACTTTTTTATTGCTTAACTAGGGTTTATGGGGTTTTTGTAATGATTGAATGTGAATTCTTTTTTTTTAATTTTGATTTGGATATTATAATTACTGGATTTACTGAAATAATTATGCCCAGAAAGCTAAAACTTGTTATGAAAACTGTCTATTGAAACTCCTTTAAAAAGCTCTGCTTTTCTAATGATTGGTTCATTGGTGTTGTGGATAGGATTTGGTAGTTTAAAATTTTATTGCAGATGTGAACTGAATGTTTGCATCTCATTGAATTCATGAAGTGATGTTACACAGAAACCAAAGGTCGTTCTTTTCAATCTCAGCCGTAAACCTGTTGTTTTATGTCAACTGAGTGTTATATGTTCATGAACTTTGGGTAGTTTAAGTTAATAGTATTTGATTTCGATTCATACTAGAATTGTTGCCTAATACTTGTAATAAGAAACTAGGATTCATGAGGCATTGCTCGTTAGTTGCATTACTTTCTTTGTTTTATTTGCTTTTAGGAATCGGCACAGATTTTGAACAAGAAGCTCAAAGATGTCGAAATCAGCATTCCAATAGTTTATGGCAACATAGCATTCTGGCTTGGAAAAAAGTCTAACGAGTAAGTAAATTGTTAATTAATCTTCAAGTTACTGCCCATTCTTTTGTTCGTTGTGTGCTTGAATCAATGATATCAATATTTTTTCAATCAGGTATCAATCTCATAAGTGGACTATATATGTACGTGGGGCCACTAACGAGGATCTTGGTGTAGTGATAAAGCGAGCTGTTTTTCAGCTTCATTCTAGTTTCAATAATCCTACAAGAGTCATTGAGGCACCTCCTTTTGAGTTATCAGAAGCAGGCTGGGGTGAATTTGAGATTGCCATTACACTGTATTTTCACAGTGATGTGTGTGATAAGCCTTTGAACCTGTGAGTTCCTTTGTCTATTATGTCATTCACATTTCAGTATAAAATGTTTTTAGAACCTATGGATTTGGCCTATTAATTTTGTAGCAAGACATTCTGTGTGTTATTGGAGTACATGGCAAACATGAACTGCTGTAAAATTATTGAAAGGTAGGATAGAACCATATATAATGTGAAGCAAAATGCTACTCAGTTTCATACTCTTCTCCTCCCTTTGCATCATAGTAATATATATGCTCCGCTCCTTGGACATGGTCGATTCATCAGCAGCAAGGTATTAGTGGCATATAGCTTAAAACATATGGCCCTTTATCTAATCACTTGTTTGGGAATAATCAATTAGTTGACTGAACATCTAACGTGAGTTCATTTCCAGTTTAATGAGACTGTGATGACTGCAGATCTTTTCATTTGCTAATATTTGAAATATGCGGTGATTCAGTTGAATGAATTCCATTCAGTTAGGACCAACATCATATTGCATTCCCTTATATAATGAAAAGCTTAAAAGTGGTCGAACTTCAGAATTGGTTTGTTGAAGGCTTAAGTTATTCACAGATATCATCATTTGAAGTTGTACCCAGAAGATGAACCTGGCACCGTGTCAATTAAGAAGCCCGTTGTTGTAGAATCATATGATGAGATCGTATTCCCGGAGCCTTCAGAGGGTTTCTTAGCTCGTGTACAGAGTCATCCAGCTGTCAATCTACCCAGATTACCTGCTGGTTTTACTTTGCCTCCTCCTAGTATGTATCTTAGCTGTCTACTGCCATTAGTGCTCTTCGCCTTCCTTTGGATTGATAAATTAACTTCTTGTTTCCTTACAGTGCTGGTTGAAGATACAAGTAAAAGGAAGAGAGGAGACACTAAAGATAATCCTCTAGCCCAGTGGTTTATGAAATTCTCTGAAGCAGATAAGCTGCTGCAGCTTGCTGCAGCTCGTCAGCAGGTCAGAAAGAATTTCTTTCTTTTTCTCTCTATTTTTTCTCTTATAGAAGAAATTTTATCAGGAAGGAAGAATACGAGAATGCAAACAGGAGTACATGAACCAACTTTTAGGCCTGTTATTGATGACTCAAAATAATGTGTGTTGGTGGTAATATTTGTTAAATATCACCTTCTTAATGCTTGTTCAACATTGGCTTGGAGTAAGATATATGTCATCTTAATGGGTTAGCTAGTTAGAAGGATTTGAACTATTAATAAACTGGCCTCTGGGACAGCAGGGATGAAAGAAGACAATAGGAGGGCACTATTTCCTGCAAAATGGCTCTCTACTACACAATAAATACATTAAATTGGTAGATCAATACCTCATGGAGCTCTGTTTTACAGAAAGACTTCTAGATGGGCTGCGCAGAATTTGATTTTGGAGCAGGGTATTACTGGGCAAGAAAGCATGATTTGGATATCTGTTTATCTTAAAAGTTCACACAAATTCCTGATTTCTTAAGTAGTTAGTGAACAAAAGTTTTATGTATTGATAAATCTGTAGTTTCCCACTCAGAAAATTTTCACAGGGCTAGTGAATAACTTTTTTTTCTATGAACTAGAAACTAGTCCCTTGAAGCTAACATATAGTGAATATTTCTTCCCATATATTGCTTTATCACCCTAAAATTTCTTATTCAATTGTGCTGAACTATTCTCCTTTTTTTTTTTTTGTTTATCTTACATTGAATTCAACAATAAATTGGAATTGATTGTGGTTTGAATCCCAACTTTTTTGCATCGTTGATGGATGCGTTTTATGATGAAACATAAAAGAGTTGTTGAGTCTTTTTTTTTTTTTTTTGCATTAGCTGCATGCTTCCTAATTTCACTAAAACTTGATGAGTCACATGAGCAAACTGTTTGGTATAGGGAAGTGTTACGGGCTATTATTGAAAGTTTAGATTTGATTTGTTAGGTGCAGGCTCATATAGCAAAACTTCGACGGCAAATAAGCTTGATAAATGGGCAGGATCAACATTTGAAATCTCCCTCCAACCAGTGAATGCACTTATGAAGAGTTTTGAGATTTCTACTTCGTATTGGTTTAGGCTGAAGCAAATGATGACATAGGCATGTAGCAATGATATTTATTTTCTCAGAAGAGGGTAGTTTTATACCCCCTCTCTTTGTACTTTTTTTCCATTTCTACCTCTTTATGTTTATATATGAGAATGTAGCTCTGTATCAATAAACAACATGCTGTATCATTTGATTAAATTTCAATAAAAATTAAATTTACTCCAGATATATGTTGTCTAAGTTAGTGCACTGCGTTTGATATGTGGATGTTGACTCATTGACTAATGCTGATTTGTTCTGAGTAGCAAGCAGGAACTCCAAACAGGCATGAAAGTTCTCTGGTTTTTTAGATTTGTTAGCACAAGCAGGATTTTTTAGAGTTGCCTTCTCAATTCATGACTTGTGTAGTTATGATGACTGCAGAACCTGCAGAGGGTTAGAATTTATGATTTAACATGTAAGCCCATATCACCATATTGGAAAGTGACCTGCGAGCTGTAATAAGATATGCAATCATGTTTTTTTCATCATCCTTGAGTTATTATACAGAAAAGAATTAGGTATTTTGCTGGTGGAACAATTTTTAGATTATCTCCTACCAATGTCAATGTAAGACCCATATTCTTAGCTCAATCTAAGCTCAAGGTTTAGCCCAAACCCAACCCAATTAAATTAGGTATTTAAAGAAAATGTTGCAAGAGAATTTTCTTTTCCCCTCCTTTTTTATTTTCCTCTTTGCCGTGACATGCACCCACATACACCAAGAAATCAGTTTTGAACTTAAGGTTTTGGTTTCAAGAAGGGTTGAAAAACAAGTATCTCCCTTCTTATTGTTATTCTTGATTAGGGATTGATTGTGGAAAGTTTTAAGAAGAGTTAGGGTTTTTATTATGATTTGATGATTGAATGATCTAAGAGTTAATAATTAATGTTTAGGGTTTTAGTCCTACTCAAAATCAGTTTGATATTCTGTCTGGATCATGGTTTTTTTAAAGAACAGAATGTTTTTTATATGGGGATATGTAGATTTGAAGACTAGTAGATCGGAATTCTAGAAATCCCGATCAACCGGTCGACCGGTTGGGTTGAACTGATCGACCGGTTGATTGGTTGTTGCTGGTCGATTGATAGGTCTAAACCGGTCGACTGGCTGGCTTATGATGGAGGTTGACCGGTTGGATATTTTGGTCAACCGATTGACCCAGTAGTAGAGTTTTATCGGGTCTCTTAGGTTCGATCAAGTGAATCAATTCGGTTTTATAATTGCGTGTTGGTCTTTAAGTTTAGAGTTTTAATCTTTTATGTTATTTTACTTCAAGTCGTTTTTTAGTGTCTTCCATATTCGTTAGCGATCTTAAGTAGTCTTCATTTGTCTTTTGCTTTTATTTTTCAAGTGAGTGGAATAATCTTTAATATGCATGTGATATAAATAAATATATATGTTAATTATATTATGTGTACAACTAGTTAATTTCTTAAATATTTATTTATGTTGTTTTATTTTTTGAGTAGTCATCCATTCTTGAATTTACACTTGCATTATATTGAACTAAATTCTATTTAATATGATATGATATACATTGCTTTAATAATTATGCGAGTATCTATTATGTCCTGGTATCGGTATATTTGTCAGTAACTTCATGCTAATGAAAAGTAGTTAGTCTATGAGCACATGGTATGTATACCAAGCTGGTGAGAGAGGCACCAACCTGTAGCGAGATCCTCCTATAGTGATCATCTTCGGGTGTCATCTGATCTCTGACATGTATTTCATTGTCTTACGTTAATATGCTTAGTATGTAGATTTATATCAAGATATATCAACTTGCAAACTATTAGTATCTAAGATGTATGTTAAATGTTATTCCCTTACTGAGTTAGTTAAACTCGCCCCTTATTTTTAATCTTATTTTAGGTTTTCAGTTTCTGTTAGCAGGTAGACTTTGTTGAGTGTTCCTACTTTTTTAGTTTTGGTCGGTATGCCTTGTTCTGGGAGGCTTTCCTTTTAGTTGTTTTAATTCGATGTCTTAGACGCTTTACTATTACACTGTTTTATTTAACATTTGGATTTTATTTAATGTAATAAGTATTACCAACTCTTGTTTTGATTTATTCTTATGATGAAATATTTTGGAAGTTTACGAAATGTTGTGAATTTTTATATAATTTATTTTATGATATGTATGTTCTGAGACTTAGTATAGGTGAGGTGTCCTTACGACACCGCTCCTGCGTTGCTAGTCATGGACACAGGATTCAGGTTTTGACAAAATGAAATTCCTTTTTTTCTTATACTTTGCCAGATATTGAGTCATTGTTAGCAAGTGCATGCTGGTTAAGTTATTGCTGGTTTTGCTGCTACTTTGTTATGAAATTATCAGCTGGATGTACTTTTAAGCAGCACTCCATATGTTTGATTTGTGTTTGTAGTACACAGGTCTTTTGGATGTTTCATTTCTGAATACATCTACCTGTCAACAATAAGGTACTTAGCTGAATGTGGCTGTGAAACTTCAATGATTATCAAATTTTCTCAGAGTGAATGTTTTTGTGTTGGAACTCTTCTCAAATGAATTGTATGATATGTGTTAATAAAGCTCCGGACCCTTCTTAGGTACTTGTATCTGTCCTTTCGATGCTTTATTATGCATGATAAATGAAAATGGGCACCCGTTCTGGCTTTTGGATGGGTTCTACATATCTTTTCATGGAGATTTCAATTCCATCGTTAATTTCATCTTGGCTTAGCATACCAGGTACAACCCTATCCTTAATTCTTGCGATTGTTTTCAATTCTCTTGAAGCGGACCCAGCGAAATAATATTCTCCTCTCCTAAATTTCATATAAGTCCATTTCTATCTAGGCTTCGTGTAATCAAGGGCCTAATCTAAATATTAATGCTTGCTCAATTGTCTTTTTAGTTGGTTATGTCATATTTGAAGTCCTTAGCTTTCAACAATCAATATCTGAGTGATAATCTTTGTTGGTTTTGCCAGCCTGCGTTCTTGGGCCCTTTGTTTCTGACTACTTTCCTTACAACCCATGTGACTGCAATTAGTTTTGCTTGTTTACATTGCCATGGTATCACCATCAGTTTCCTGACTGTATAGAACATGGACAAAGACAACAACATAACATTTTTCGACTGCTGTTTTTATGAACCAGATTCATTATTTTAGATAAATTTATACTGCAGAACCATTGTTGAGCATGCACCTTGACATGATCATTGAAGTTTATAATTGCATTTTCTGGACATTTCATTTTAAGCATTTCCTTTCAATCCATCATATCAGGGTTGATTGTTTTCCCATTTTCACATCCTGATGGCATAAACTCTGTAATGTTATTTGATTCTTATTTTTCTTGCTATCAGATGCCAATAACATGTGGATGTGGAGATGAACAATCCCATCTCATATTGTTATTTCTTTTATTATCGTGATTGCAGGTCTTGCCAAATTTCTGGCAATAGCTATTAGAGAAAACTAATGTAACTAATAAATAAATTTATGAAATTTGGGTTTGTTCATAAAAGATCCCGAGTGGGCACAAGGTAGTTACAGTTGAGACATAGTCTGCTTGGTAAACTAGCCGTTTGCAGTAGTTGAAATGATGATAAAAGACCTTACCATGTTGTCTTTACAGGAGAGTTTGGGGGCCACGGTAACATGGCCTTCATGTCCTCCAAAAAAGGCAAGGTCATTATCAACCGTAAAGAAAATACCTCAGTCTCTTGGTTTAGCGGGGCACCGCATTTCAGTGAGAATGGTGGGCCTTTGCAGTCTCCTATTTTCATTGTCCGTTCTCTCAATCAATCTCATTCACAGAACATGGGAGAGCTTCTCTCAAAGAGGGCGACCTGAGGGTAATTTTTCCCCATCTCTTAAGTAGTTTTAGATGTAAAACAATTTTTCATCTCACAGTTGTATGTTATATTTGCACAGCATGTGTCACGTACATAGTATGCATGTACTGTGTACACCTATTATTTGTATGTGGGTATGTTTGCTCTGTATCAGTGGCCCATTTAAAAGAAATTTTTTCAATCTGGCTAGATCTTCACATCTCTCCTGGGCAGTGCTAAATATGCTATTAATCATTACATTTGACGTCATTTGAACTTTTGGAAGCTTGGATGGCCCTAGTATGGATTTGAACAAACTGATCAGTGGATAAAGTTTTGATAGGTGAACTGAGAGTTAAGACAATGTCATGGACATTTGGGAGGTTGAGAAAACAAAAGGAGAATGACGGGATGCTGGACATTGCTGTATCAGGCATTAAATTTAGTTTTTGCAGATCGCTTTCTGAGCCTTAGAACATGGAGATATAACTTTTCTGAAACGGGGCCAGGATAAGAAGAAACCATTGGTACACATTTGAAGTAGATTTATATCTCCTATTTTGGTGATTTTGGTTTGAGCTGGACCACATAGGAAGCCTTCTAGTGTTGAGAAATTAAACCTTTTTTGTTCACTAGAAGCATTACTCTTCTGGATAATCTGATAGATAGGTTTGCAAATTTAACGAAAAAAAGCACAATTACTTCCATTATTATTTGGTCATTTAGAGCCCGGCTTCTCCATCCCCTAGTGAAAATCGTGATTATTGTGGAAGACAGGCTTAAGTATGCATGTTGGCTGTTTAGAAACAAAAGCTTATGCCCTGCTACATTAGCATCTAACACAAATGATCAAACAACAGTTCAACTATTAGTTTCGCTGCTGTTTCATGCTTGTCAAAATCCGTTTATTGCAAGTACATAGAATTCAGAGAAGCCAGTTATCCTGACATTATCCATGAAAGGTTAGCTAATATAGCTTTCTCATATATGGATATTAGATTTAATGATTAGATTGAACACACCGGAATAATCAGGTTGATATATTTTATATATGTTCTGAGAATTTTATAAAACAGTTGCCTATCGTAACTATGGTCCCTTATTTTAGGATGAAATCTAATGATATCCCAAAATACAATATACTCCAAAATGAGATTATTTGATACTTGAATAGTACAGTGGTTAATCAAATATTTATATTAATACTTCCTTCTCCTTGGCCCATGAAGTTTGGCCTAAAAATTGTGAAATTGATGGTAAAAGATTTTTTAATGATAAAGCTAATAATTTTAAGTGGAAATGTGAAAATAGTAATGGATGAAATAAATTTTAAGAATAAGAGTATTTGTTTTTGTTTTTGTATAAGTAATACTCTAAGAACTAAGATGTGTAAGTTTAGAGAGTAGAAAAAAGTGAATCTTCTGTCAGGTAATTTAGAGGGTATTTATATTCCTTGAACTTTGTTGTTTTGATGAAGTGTAGGGGTTGGAGAGTTATTTTTTTCTAGATGACATTTATTAGAAATAAAAATCTCTTACACATCATAAATAAGATTGAAATATTTTAGACTTTTGAGAGACCTTTTATAGACTTACAGGAGTAGGGAGATAATTGTTTTTATTTTTATTTTTTATACACCTAAAGATGTAAGTAGATGATCGTTTCTAACATGAAAAGATCATGTCAATATATAATTTTAAGATAGAACCCTATGGTCCTAACATGGATCTCTAAAGCTAATTAAGTCTAACATGTAGCCAAACATAGAGGAAATGAGTTTAGTAGCTCATCAAACCTATGATGTCTTTGGGCTTGGTTCGTGGCTGAACCTATTTATATCAAGTTTGGCAACTCACCAAACTTATAGTGCCTTGAACTAAGTTTATGGTTGAACCAAAATATGTTGGATCTGGTATTTTATCAGGTCTATAGTGACTTGGAATTAGTTCATGGCTAAGTTGAATTATATTGAGTTAATTTAGTATTTTATTATATTATGATGATTCGGACTCAATTCATAACTGAATTTAAATATATTAAATTTAATATTTTTCAAATCTATATTTGGTTAGGTTAACACATTTTCATGGATGAGTCGAAAATACACTCATCAAAATCTAAGCTATGAAGACATGTATGACTATTCGAAAGCTTGAGGTATTGTTCTATAACAAAAAAAAAAATATCAGCTTTAGGTGTCGAAGACATGAGATTGTTCAAGTGCTTCACGTATTGATGTTTGTAGGTCATGAATAAATTAGATTATCCACGAACAAGGAGGACATTTTAGATTTTACGGCTTAAGCTCGGGATATTCTAAGTAGGTGGTACAATGTGAAGGTGAAGGTGTTGAGGTCAAACACCTACAAAGCTAGCAGTCGCACATGGGTTTGCGAATATTTGGACGTACGTACTGTGTAAGAACTGTTGTTTTATCTGTCACTCGGTCCACAGAATCACAAGCCCTACAGCCACAAGGAACCAAAGCATTCACAGGCTTGTACTCTCCAGTACACTTATTATGGGTCCGTGATTTCAGGTATATGAGGGGGGGATTAGTAAACAAAGTAGAAAAATGAAGTTCAAATAAACACAGAGATGTGTTATATGCAGTGAAGATTGAAGACTGTTGTGGGTAGAGATTGAAAAGTTGAGTGGCCCTGTTATCTTGTCTCAAGGGAACCGAAGACATAAGACCAAGGTATTGTGGACAAATTAGTTGAGAAGTTGGAGATCTTTCAAAGATAATATATTTGAGTTCTCACCAGAGATGGAAATGAAAACTACGAGGCAAAAATGATCTGGGTTTTTGTGAACTTGAAAGAGTGTAAAAGATGGCAATCCATTGCAAAGTGAAGGTGATGAGCTGAAAGGGGAGGGGGGGTAGCTAGCAGCGTGGCATGAAGGATGGAGCTTCACACTCGAACCATTGATAGAACACGCACCGAAAAACAACATGAAAAGGAGAGAACACAAGGAGCAAACAGGCATTAAACATCAGCTATGTAAATGCAAGGCATTTTTTTATTATTTTTTTGAAAAAAGCAAGTTGAAAATTAAAGCTGAGAGCGAGAGGGGGTCCATAGTGTCCTTAGGAGGGCCAACATTGAAGTGCAAACCCAATAGGCTTGGCTCCCACCATGTCCTTGCCTCGTCAGCACAGACCCCAAAATACCCGTGGTATGTCCTTTGCCCCTACACTCCACATGACCCCTCTCTCCCTATCTATCTCACACTACCTCTTCTTCTCTCTCCCCCTTACCTTCTTCATAAATACCACCATCACCCTCCAATCCTCCCATCACCACCATCACCTTTTACTTCCAACTCTTATCTCTCTTTACCATTCACCCTTTCTCACCACTCATCTCAAACTCCAAATGGCCATTAGAAAATCACAGAAACTACCTCAAACAGCCGTCCTTAAGCAGATTCTCAAGAGATGCTCAAGCTTGGGCAAGAAACACGGCTATGATGATGATGGCCTCCCACTTGACGTACCAAAAGGTCACTTTGCTGTGTATGTTGGTGAAAACAGGAGTAGATACATTGTTCCAATCTCATTCTTGAGCCACCCTGAGTTTCAATTCTTGCTTCAACGAGCAGAAGAGGAATTTGGTTTTGATCATGATATGGGCCTTACTATCCCTTGTGAAGAAGTGGTTTTTCGATCTCTAACATCAATGCTCAGGTGAAAAGATGATCAGTAGTGTGATGGTGGTGCATGTTTGCTTGGAGTAGATGGCTTAAGACGAAGCTGCCCTATAGTTTCTCTTTTTTTAACGTCTTCTCCATTGTGATTCGTGATATTGTTTTTTGTTTCCATGTATTTTCTCTTTTAAACCCAGCTGGGTTTTTGTGTCTCTAATTACTAACTTAGATCCCATGAAAAAATGCATGGGTTTGATCTGTATAAACTCTGGTTTTCCTCGCAGATGTAGTTGTTAACACCACTGTGAGAGAAGGTTTATGGATTAATGCAAAGGGTGATTTACCTTTTTAACTTACAAATCTCTCTCTTAATTTCTCCATCTCTGCTACTTCAGATCTCATGTGCATGGCTGGAAACACACAGGGGCAAAGCATGACACTCAGTCAAATCAAATCAAGTACATGTATGGCTTTAGAAAAGTGCATCCATTAGCACACTCCCAACACCATATATAATTTTGTCAGAGAATTGGGGGTACATCAGCATTTACGGACCATCAGTTTACTGTTATGGGGTTTGAGTTTGAAGGCACACTCCACTAAGCAGACTTGTCCTTGAAAATAATTTGCTATCATGGTTAATAAATCTTGTTTAGAATTCTAAAAAATACTTTGGAGACTATCCAGTTCCAACCATCTGACAAATTCCAGTCAGGAGTGCATCACTATTCCAGTTAGTTAATGTAATGATCAAGTTTTTTATTTTATTATATTATATACTAGTAACTTCAATTTTATTTATTTTTCAAGGTAAAAATCTAAACTTTTCAAGTGAAAATCTTCAAGTTTTACCTGTTTGGGTGTCTTCTTAGATAAAATTCAATAAAAACTAATTAAGTTGGAGCCCATGAAAAAATTACTCCAGTAGTAGGTGGAGCTTTTGCTTTGGCATGGTTGCAACCTTGAATCTTTAGTACTATCAGTTCTATCGTAAGCAATCATTGCATTTAATCACCACGGTTAATAGTGGTTTGTTCGATGCTTAATATAATTACCCGTGCATTAATTAGTGGAGGTACTTGATTTCTTTTCACTTTTCTTAGTCAAAAACGGCATGATTTCAGTTAATCATCATACATTATTAGGCCCATAAAGTCAAGTCTGACACATTACTGAATCACCCTAGTGAAAATGTCACCTATACAAATTGCTGAGTAGCTAATAATGTGTTTCATACGAAATACTACCCCATGGTTTCCTTGAATTGTGGGGGAAATGTAGCGACTTTTGTGAGAAAATGGAATGGCAAGGAAACGTTATTGACTGTTTAAGAAGTGTTTCGTTTTTTAAAGTTTTTTTTAAAAAAAAAATATTAAAAATTTTTATTATTTTTTTTTAAAATTATTTTTTATATTAATACATTACGGAGATCTAAAAACACCAGTAAAATATTAATTTGAAGTAAAAAAATATTATTTTTTTAATTTTTTTCAAAAGTGTTTTTAAAATAAAAAAATAAATATGACTTTTAGATATCTTTTTATCTAAAATTAATTGTTTTTTTATAGTTTTAGATAGTTCTAATATGACGTATCATAATACTAAATGTTAAATATTATAATCTAGTGATTTTTTACTTGAAAATATATTATATTAATGTTTTTTTATGTTCTTGAAAGATTTTAAAGTGACAATATCAAAAATAAATAAATAATTCAATATATTTTCAATTAAAAAACATTCCGAATAACAATACTAAAAAGACAAGAAATAGCTAGCTTTAAAACATAAAAGAAAAAAATAATTGAGATAAAGATGATGTATTTTTATTAACAACAAAAAAATTACTTTAAAATGATTCAAGCATTAAATTTATTTTATATTTTTGTTGTTGTCCATGTGAACAAATAGTTTATTATGCAACTTTAATCCTAAATAAACGAAACTATATATATGTTGCAACTAAGGTCACTTCCAGAACGAACTTGTCTCTTATGTTGGATCATTGGACTTCGATATGGCTTCTGTTTCAACAGATACTTCGTCATGTGGAGCTTCAGGTTGGTCAGGGTTTTCTGTTTTAGTTTCAACAAGTGGCAAAAGACTTCGAAGTCTTAATTTCTCAAAAAGAGAAGGTAGTAACAATCATTAGCTAAAAATGTCGATGTTGAGGTCAAATAACCCATGATAATCATCAACCAATTTTTTTTTAATATTGATAGGAGAATATAGCAGAGACGATGCTGCATGTGGAGTTCAATATTTTAAATAAATTCAGATATCCTCCCGTTAGTTTTTGTACTAAAATTATGTTTTTTGTCCGTGTCTAAATTGATGTATTTAGAAAAAGAATTCATTTATTTATATTTATGAATCTTGACTTATAAAGAGTAATTTCTTTTAAGTAGATTAATCCTTGTATTGTTTGAAAACAAATTATTAATTTGCTTGATCTTCATGATTCTTTTGTGTATGAACATATATGGTGCTCTATCCTCTTGGAATGATAATAGTATTTTAATATTGGAATGCAAATCCACGGATCAAGGGTAGGTTTCCATATTGTTTGGCATTAAAATATTGAACTTCAATATATACTCCATGAATGATCGCTTAAGACTCCAATATCATCACTCTTATCTTATCCTCCTAAGATGCATGTGGTCCATCACCCTCTTGCTCCGAGCCCTTGAGTTTTATTATTCGTCTAAACTACTATATATATATATTTAGCGGCTTCTTCAATAGAAAAGCCAAGTTCTTACGCTCAGTTGTCACCTTCAAGCCCTGTGCTTTATACAAAGGAAATTAAGCAACGAGGAAATAATTAGCAATTATAATTAATATGTAGATATTGATCTGCAGAATTGCTTGGGCGATCCATTGGAGATGATGGGGCCAATAATCCTACAATTGAAGGGAGGTTGCTAGGGAAAACGATAGGGCATGTACATGGATGGTCCGGTGTATAACCCCAGAAGACATATATCACGAAGGTCAGCTGAACTATAAGCCTTACATTTTTCCCACCTAAAAGAAACAGTTAAAGCTATCATACTTTTTGTGGGTCTTGGAAAAAAGGAAATTAATAATGATAATTATGACAATAATAATGAACCCATGACTTGCATGAAACTCTTTCTCCGTCTCTGTGTTCGGAAAAGGAAAAAACTAACCATTGCATGGATTGCAGCTTTCATACACAACTATAGGAGACAATTTTAGGGGCATGGCTAGCTAGCTAGGCTGCAAAATTATCAATCTATCATCAACCCACTTGAACCCGTCTCTGTGTTATCTTGAATATAAAGTGGTTATATGATCATAGTTGGACCACTAGAGAGGAGCAAGGGCTGCCTATGGTTAGCTGGTCCTCTCTCCTGTTCTTTTAATGCAGTGTTAATTCGCCTTCTTTTTTCTTTCAGCCACAAAAGAAGCCCTGACAAACACAATTGTACACACAACTGCTTTCTCCAATTCCTTTAAGGCCCCAAGAGAATATCTTCTGTTGCACAAAATCCACATCTAGAATTTCCTCCTCATAACAAAATATCTAGCCCCATTATTGCTTTGATGTTGTTTGATACCAATATGTTCTTACATCTCTCTCTTTCTTTTTCCTTAATGGGTCTTATTTGTCTGGACTTAAAAGTGCTTTAATATATATAATTCGGGAAAGTTTTTTTTGTCTCAAGCCCTAAAGTTTATGTTAACGCAATTACCCCATTTGGGAGAGAGATTGAAAAAATATTGAAGTTTCACAATTTTAGTGTGTACTTCTCACCTGAAAGTATGTATTTCCTGGTAATAAATCCATGCATCTGTCTCACGTACCTGCTGGCATCTACAGTTTACTAGTCTGTGAAGCTTTATTTAGATCTACAAAATCGAGCACCCATGCCCAAAATGAGCCCTACACAAAAACAGCAGCACCTCTGTGCCTCTTCATGCTTCATGCTCTACCTGGCTTTAGTTATTTAGGGCCCCTTGTCCCTTTGCGTTGTTAGTTAAAAAAAAAAACAAATGGACCAACCAAAATTAAAATCTCTCATCGTATTTGAAGTTTTTTTAAAAAAAACTTCGTATACCCATATATCCTAAGTGATTGTAACATAACCCATTATTTGTTATGATGGAGACAAAATTCACATGTACCCAGATACGGTTGAACAATAAAAATTGTCATGTCTTTCAAATCAATCCTCAGAAAAAATGAGTTGGAGATTTAAATCTATGGGCACAAGTTTACAGTTGGCTACTACATGTTTCTTCAGGATTTTGTCCCCAATGTCCCACCCCACGTTCCGAGTGAGTTCCTGGAAGGAGCCTTGTCTGTCCAATTTGGACTCTACATATTTTTCTCTTCCAACATCAAATAAATTTCTAGTTAGTTTCAGTACGGTATAGTAAATGCATGTACTATTGTTCGAGTTCTGACCATGAGAATGCAATTTCCCACGATCCCCGTCATCTGTAATGAACAACTACCTTGCCTTGGTCCATTTCTCACAGTAATGGACTTGTCTAAGATGAACTGGTGTCTCTGTGAGCATTTATAAGCCAAATTACTAAGCAGCAGGCCAGCAATGAAGTGCGATGGTACATTCATAGAAGTTGAGCAGTCAAGATATAATAGGATTAATGATTAAACATGTCCCTTAAACATATCAAATCAGGTCCTTTTTACTCTTTTTAATCATTCTCGAAACTGGGATCCACCGTTGAAGGAAAAGTACACACATAATATCTCGATTATTATCACAAAAAAAAAATTATAGCATACATGAATAATTGTAATGGTTTCGTATCTCTTATAGAAAGTATAACTTCGGATGAGACTAATATGTAACAGGTTCATGATTCATGAGAATACTCATGTAATTAATTTGTCCATTTTATCGAAAGATCGAGCTCTATTGAAACCGCTTCTCAAAAAATTCCAACCTTTTTCTAAACTTGTGGGATTTAGTACTGATCAACGCATGGCATCTTTCAAAGTGATTTCAATAAGAATATTTAGTAAGATCAATATTGTTCATACATTCACAAATTCTTAAAAAAACGTAACATTACTCGGCATTTATATAATGGATTATTGATATATTATAATTTGTACAAATCATTTTTTATCGATCCTTCATGTATGTTTTCCTTTATAAATAATGGACATCTGGTCAGAAATTATGGTAAAAAATATCGACCTTATTTTCTTCACACACGTTTGTGTGTGTTCTGAACATATATATATATAGCTGTATGACAACCATGGATTTTCGAAGAGAAGACATGTTCATCCTTGGCTTGAGCTTCCCCTTTTTTTTTAATAAGCATCTATGGCTTGACTTGATAGCGTTCAATAGTTTTGACTTTCCTATGTTTTCTTCTTCTTTTTTTATGTTTCCTATGGTTTTGAAATGACACTGATCCAAGCTAAATAATTAATTCATGACCCCCTTTATATTATATGGCTTGACAATTAATACAGTACAATAATGTAGACTTTTCCCTCTGGTTTTCAAACCATTTTTAATTGTTCAAGCTTCATTCGTGGTTATGAATATCAACAAAAAAATAATAATAATAGTATCCATGTTTGCCCAGAGCTTTATAATTCATTCCATGACCACGAATTAATTAAACAGCATTTGGAACATGCTAGCCTTGCGTGTCAGCATTGCTAAGGAAGATGAAGTTGATACATGCAATGTATTTTATGATGTATCGTGTCCATTAAACGACGGGACGGCATTGAATGTCATGATAAGACCTCTAATTTTGTCCCGGCAAGAAGGTCCCGAAATTGATCAACAGCCCTGTGAACCACTATATATTTGTCATGTTTTTTAAAAAATTATTATTATTATTATTATTATTATTAGTATACAGAGAATTGTGGAGAAGTGTACATTCATAGAATACAGAGAAATTCATTTGAAGCTGGCAACCCTCGGATCCTACTCATGTACAACAACGAAAACAAAAGCTCGGAACATGGAGGGATCAACTGCGCGCACCTTGTCCAATTCTTGACTTGTATGTATTTGATTCCGTCGTTGTTAATGTTGAGATCGGTATAATTATTTAAGAAGAACTGAATTCATGTCTTTTCCATGAATTCGGTGAAGAACAAGGAGAGCCACTTGTGTGGGTGAGGTGGGGTGCATGGTGGAGTGGGGATACCATGTTGGGCTCCAAAATATATTTGAAGAGATACTATGAGTTGGTTTTGTCGGACTAACTGTCTGCTACTCACTCTTCATCTCATTTTCAACTTCTTAGCCTCATTCCATCATCACTAGCACTCCACTCCCTCTCCTAATATTCCACGCACATATATTCCTCGCCATATATATATATATATATATATATATATATATATATAGCCTACATACGATCGAGAACTGAAATCTCCTGATATAAACTACCGATTTAATTCAGTTGTAATAAATTCTTATTTCTCAGATATATCGAGAAATATCTAAACTACATTTTCAGTTGAAAAAAAAATAGAAGCATTGATTAATCTTAGTATTTGGAAGTTCTTATCACCAAATCTAAGTGCTACTCATAGTAATTACAATAAGAAAATTGCTATTGAGAAAATAATAAATAATGGAAATATAAAAGAAAAGGAAAACAAATAAAGACGAAAAAGATGGCTTGGAGCGCATTTCTGGCTCGCGTGCTAGGGCTGGATGTGTGCAGCTTAGTAGCTTGATTATATATATAACTGGACGTGTTTGGTATTATATATTGACATTTATATCCCCTGAAAATTACCATTTTACCCCTGTTTTGATTATTCAATTTCACCGCTAAAGAAAAAAAGAACTTTTGTGAGAATGTACGATCTTATGTAGTCCTAGTTTTGAAAAAAACAAAATTCTTGCAGTAAAAATAAACTGTAATTATACATAGTAATTTTGAAGAAAATATTATGACCGAAATATTAATTTAAAACGAAAGAAAACCTTGGTCCCAGGAGCAAGTTGTCCTAGCAACATCGTTGTCAGAGAATTGAGATTTGAGAATATGGTGGTTCCACTTTTAACCAAGAAGATTCCATTCAGTTTGTAAGGGCTGTACAAAAAATAAGGACAATATTGTCTTGTTACCGAAAAGTACGAATCTGTACTGGTGGTGCCTGTCATTTCTGTACATTATTTTTTTTTTCTTTTTGTAAGGACACGATAATGCACCTGTTCACCTGCACTCTTGCGTATTATAATAACTGAAGGGGACGTCGAAAACGACACCCAAAAGTTTGATGTAAACACGTGGATGGTCAGATATTGGTTTGGGGTAGCCTGAGTATTACTGTTACGGGGATGAGCAGCATGTGATTGTTGCCCTGCAGATGGGCCTTTATAGAAACTAGTGGAACATGAGATTTGTGCCCACTTGGCATTGCAGGCCATTTGGATTTGAGGAGTGCACAGAATCCTGGGACGTTACGGAGTCAATTTCAAAGAGCAATACTTTGCCATGAATATATTTTTACCATATATATCAAACAATCTACCAAAGAAAATTAAGGTGTTCAGTATTATAGTCATTATTATTTTTTTAAAAAAAATTTATTTAGAAAAATATTGAAATAATTTTTTTATTTTTAAAAAAATTGATATCATCATACCAAAACTAACTAAAAACATAAAAAACAAATTAATTTTAAATAAAAAAATATAATAAAAAAAAAAGAATTTGTTTTTGATATTTTGAAAATGTTAAAATAAACAGGTTCTTAAACAGTTAGAAAAGGCCAAGAATAATTGGTAACCAAAATCAAACACTCATATTTGCATCGCAATGCTTTTAAAATTTCAATAACTATTTTAATCTAACTTATATATATATATATATATATATATATATATATATATATACTGTCTCATATATAATTGATTTTTAAAAATAGAAATTAAAAGCAAAAATAAAACCCACTGTCTGAGCTCATAAATCATAATGATGATAGTCGAGACAAATAATTATTTAATCGGTGGTCTAAGGTTTTTTTTTTTTACTGATCAAGTTATAAATAAAATAACAATCACATATATTCTTCAAGGAGTAGAGTGAATGCTTGAATTCTCCCATTTTAATCTGTTTTTTTTATTAAAAAAAAAAAAACAGTCTTGTTGTACAACAAATCCTCACAGTACATTTTTCTTGCCCAAACTATCATAACCTTATCCAGTGGCTACTGGTTCGTGATAAATCAAACATGTCCTGCTTAATATGATTGAAGCTTACATATTTATTTATTTTTACAAAGATGTCCGGGGCAGTTTACGCGCACCTCGACTAATCTCACGAACCTTAAAGTTAACGACCATGTAAACCTCCAGTGGCCATCATATGAACAACTACAGTGTTCGAACCTGTGACCACAGAGAAAGCAAACCTTTTAATCCCAAACTTTTACTACTGAGTCACCACCTAAATGGTTAACTTACATACTTAATTATACATGTTATAAGCATTTCAAAATGATTTTTTTCCTTTATATTGTACAACCAATTATCTCATTATTAAACCCGGGCCAATCCAGTTTAAGTCCTTTATTATGGATTAAACTAGTTGACTCGTTTATTTTTTTTAATAAAATAATAGTATTTTTTAAAAAATAAAAGATGTAATCAAATTTCAATAAAATTATAAATTAATCCATTAAATCAACTAGATTAATTTTAAATTAGTTTTTTTTCATAATTTATTTTAAATCAAAAAATAAATTAATTATATCTCAAATTAACCTACTAAACTTTGTGTCATTGAGATAATATGACAAAACTTTGCAGCCTTGATTTTTCTTTGCATGATTGTCTTAAAATTATAATAAAAATTTAATAGTGTAGTAATATTATTTAATTTTTATTATATTAAATATATACTGAAAATCACATACTAAACATGGTTTTTTTTTTTGTTTAGAACTAGAATAGGCAAAAATGATATATCAATATTTATTTTTTAAGAGTTTATAAAATTGAAAAAAAAACGAGATCAAGAAAATAAAAAACAACCCTAATTCAAAAAAAAAACCAAGGTAGTTATTAAGGAATAAGTGCCTAATTGATTTTTTTTATTTTCTACTTGAAGGGTCAATTATGATTTAATATTGTTTTGACTTTTGAGATGAATAAGTATATATGGGAGAATTAAGTGTGTGTTTGGTATTGCGGTAGCTGTTATGGTTGTGGTTTAAAAAAAATTGTTTTATAAAAAGCACTTTTAGTTGAGGTTAGTTTAAAAAAATAGGTGTTTGGTTAAAACTGTGGTTAGAATTGAGGTTGAACAAAAAATAGTTTAATGTGTTTGGTTAAGAATGCTTTTGAAATTGAGGTTATAATATAATTTAAAAAATTATATATTAACATTAATGGTTTTTAATTTAAATGTTATAGATTTAACTATTGTTATTACATCATAAAATAAATAATACTTTATATAAAATATTTTTTATTGTTCCATTATAATATCTACAATTCCATCACATATGAAACACATCCGACAAAGATTACAGTTTTTTTGATTTCTTAAGCACGCAACAACATCAGATAAAATATAATTAGAAACAAAATTGAAATTACGATCAAATTCTGCAAATGTTACGTCATCAATCGATCTTTGTTTAATTTATGTAGTTTTATTAAATAATATTAAACACTAGTTTTTTAAATAAAATACAATTAAAAAATAAAAAATAATTTTTATTTTTTATTTTACTAGTCAAACCTATTTAAATACATTTTAAATTTTAAACCGGAACCGGTTCAGCTAAAATAACACAGCATGCTGCACTCTTCCTGCTAATTAATTAGGAACAGTGCAGCATGCTGCTGCACTATTCATGCTAATTAATTAGCATGAACAGTGTAGACTGTTGTTCATGCTAATTAATTAGCAGGATGGATGCGCGCATGTCAGGAACGCGACGAGAAAAGCAGAAAATTTCTGCTTCAGTGAAATAATATTTTCGACGCAGTTAATGGTAGGGTTCATATACAAAAATCACAATTAATTTTCTAACCAAACACTATATTTTTACTGTTATACATAAAACGCAGTTATAAACGCGTAGACAAACGGAGCCTTAGATATTATACAATAACACGATTGAGAATATAAAGTGGCTATGGATGTAGTTGAAACGGCCTCTTCTAGAAGCTGGAGCGGTGACGTGTGCACGTCATGGGGCTATCAGATTTTTAATGCTATTTATCAGTTTGACGTTTCGGTCTTGTAGAAAATGAATATTCATTTTCATAACCAACTACTTAAATATTTTATCTATTTATTTTTATGTTTTATTTTTTAAAAAATTTATTTTACTTTAAATTAATATTTTTTAGGCAATATGATAAAATTTATTTTTCAAAGTATTTTTATTTAAAATAATATTTATTTATTTTTTAAAATTTATATATGATATAATAATATGATATAAAAAAATTAAAAAATTTCAAATAAATTTTCTAGATTAAAAAAAAAAGTCGAAAGTTGTTCACTATAATCAATCAATCATCGATGGACACTTGGGATAAAAAGGCTATTTTTTTCTTGAGAACGGATGGAAAAGACTTGTGGGCCCTTGTGTTGAAAAAGACTTGGAGGGCCTGTTGAGACAGAGTTGGAATCTTAAGACCTTTATTGATCGTGAATGGGATGGGCCCTATTTTGTTTGATCCGACCCAACAATCACTGAAAAAGTGACGTGGCGATTAGACTAGACAAGTTTAAGTTCCTTCAAGACCAACTCAGGCACGTGGCTAGCAGAGTTCAGGATACAAGGAAAGTCTGGATTCCTTGGGCTTATGGGCTCCATATAACTATCCCTAATCCCTTTGCCAAACTAATTCAGCCCCCAAAACATTTAATCTCGACCACTAAATATCCATGCACTATCCAACCCTATACTTCTTTTTTTTATTAAAATATGTGCTCCAAGTGGGCAGGGGGTGGTAGGGGTAGAGGTACTTCCTTTAATAAATTAGATTTCTAGTTTTAAAAATAAAATATTTTAATTTTTGCCGACCCTAATTTTTTTTATTACTAATTTAGCCTTTCCAATCTAAAACTTGTAGCTCCGCCATTGCTGGTGGGGACTCTTTGCATGTGCATCTCGGCCATGGAGATGAACAGAGCTTTATCGCTATGAACCTCTAAGAAAACATTTTTACAGGAAATTTAAAAGGTATAGTAGTTGTTATTTTATAAAATATTTTTATTAAAAAATATATAAAATTAATATTTTTTATATTATTATATTAAAATGACCTGAAAATATAAAAAAACATTAATTTTAAAAAATAAAAAAAATTAAAAAAAAATAATAAAAAATAAATAGATCTCAACTAGATTTATTGAGTTTTAAGACACCAACCATGTTTGTTTTTTTTTTTTGAAATCACAAACAGGTCATTGGGTATCACTAGATATCTTAATTTGTTATGGTGTTAAATTTCTGGAGTTGGAAATAAAAACTTTGTTTGTTTTGAACCTTTTTATTTAAAAAAAAAACGAGTTTTAAAACCATTCTACTTGTTGGACACCGTTTGGGAACGCGGTGCAAACGTGTTCCATCAAAATTTAATTTTTTTTTGTTAAAAATTATTTTTGTGTATGTTTTAGATTATTTTAATGTGTTGATCTCAAAAATATTTTAAAAAAATAAAAAATATTATTTTGATGCATTCCAACACGAAAAACACTTTAAAAACCAGCCGCAACTACACTTTCAATCACGACTTATGAAAATTTTTAACAGCTGATTATCATTTTTTATGTTTTTAAAACAGATATAAAAAATAAGAAACGATACCAAAAATCTCATCACTTTTTATATATATGTATATATATATATATATAAACCTCAAATCCAAATCCTCTTAGGTCAGAGGAGAGTATGAATAGTGATCGAACTAAGATTTACACATAGATGCTGGCTTTCCTAACATTGAAATGATACCCATCTCTCTAAAAATGGTCAAAAACATCAGTGGTATTGTGATCCGTGACAGGTTATTGATAAAATCACGCTTTGTGTAGATTTTTTTTTTTTTTAAAATGTGGTTGTGAGTTTTTTTAAAGTATTTTTTATTTGAAAATATATTAAAATAATTTTTTTAATCTTTTAAAATTTATTTTTAATAATAACACATCAAAATAATTTGAAAATATATAAAAAATATTTATTTCAAATAAAAAAATTTAACTTTTTTTTTTAAAAAAATGAAACACAAAAACAACACGCACGGATTGCCTCAGTGCATCAAATATTCTATCCATGGATGGACTTCTTCATAACATCTGTATTTGATCGTGATGTCGGAAGAAATTATCTACTTCGATATCCAGAGGCAGGAGATTCCATTGACAAGAGAGATGATATGAAATGAATGAAAAGAAGACTTGCCTAATCTTTTTCTAACAAGATGATTGGCTTATTGTTTGACAAATCAGACCGTGACGGGGAACCATTGACTGACTCGTCACTCAAAAATGATTATTGGTCCCTCAAGCAGCATTTACACGTCGGATATTATCAGAAAACCTCGAGACTGTTTTGGCTATATATTGATTGCGAGAGTAAGATTCTATTGCTCTACTCTGATATTTCTCATTGCTCGTCTGTTGGCTATCCTGGTATTGCTTGGGCTCCAAAAAAAAAACAGAGAGAGTGATTGGATGGCGTTCTTTCACTGTGTTGTTTTTTTTTTTTGGTTTTTTTATCCTGTACTGCTTGACTTGTTTATTGTAGTTACAAACATTATTTCAGAGTTTATTAAGCATTAATTTTGCAAAACCAGACTATAATTGTTAAATAAAAAGTAAAATAACTAAAAAAAATACGAATGGAAAGAAATATTTGGGATATTGGTCCGTTACTCATAATTAAAATATTTTTTTATGGTTTACAGGAGATTAATTTTGTAAAATTAAAGTACAGTTATAGAAAAAAAAATCAATAGAAAAATATGAATAAAAAAGTAAGATTGTCCACTTATAGTATTTCCACTCAGATATTTTAATGTTTTTGTTAAAAAAAATTTGGACATATTGGATAATTAGGATGCTGAATTAAAAACAAATTGATGAATTGACATGGAATAAAATGTTTTGATACAATAGCACGGTTTGAAGCGTGACATCATCAAACTGTGTTATTTATGACTTAATTGGTTTTAAAAATAATAATAAAAATGTCAAAATTGCCAAAACTAAGGCGCCTTGATGATATTTTTTATATCTAAAAATCTAATTGTCCGCATAACAATGTGGTGGCTATTATAGGGAAACGTCTTTTAGAAACTCTTGTAAAAATTTTAGTGGGGTCCAACGGTCAAATCATAAGTTATGGTCATTTTGAGTTATTAGTCTAGTTTAGTGCGACCAGATCTCCTTTTAGAATTAGACTTGTCCCACTAAGCCATAAGTATATCTTTTATGTCATTCACGTAATCCGATTGGAGTAAATCCTCATTTAGTCATGGCAGACTCACATCTAACTGCTTAGAATTACTTGTTACTGTAAAAACAGTAATTTTTTAAGATTTTAATTAAAGTCTATTTTTTAGTTTACGAGTTAGAAAAAAGATAACTTTTACTTATAAAATATATTTGAAAGAAAAACTTCATAAAATTATAGTTATGTGTAAAACAGTTAACTGATTAATACAACTAAAGCTACTTGGTCGATTAATTAAGCTAAAAAATAATATAATTTGACTATATCATGTTAACACGATATTTACCGGATATTATTATTATAAAATACAACAATTATCTTGTTGCTATTATAAAATATAAAATTTAGAAAATAGTGTGTTTATAAAGTATATCATTTCACCTAATCTATTACTATTTCACCAAATGACTAAATAAAATCTATTGGATTTGGGATGGTAAAATTGAGATGGAATTTAACGATGGATGGGACCAAGTACCATGACAAGTAGTAATTGCCAGCAGCGACATGACATGATGCAAAGTACCAGCACCTTACTTTACCTTTGTATTTTAAAGCCTTTTGTTTTCGCTTTTGAAAAGTATTTTTATTTATTTATTTTTAATTAATTTTTTTATACTTTCATATTATCTTGATATAATAACATTAAAAATAAATTTTTAAGAATAAAAAATATAATTTTAATATATTTCTAAACAAAAAAAAATATTTTAAAAAATAACCACTAATTAACCTAATACAAGTATACTTTTCTTCTTAATTGAATGGATAAATAACCACCTTATCTTGACAAAGAATACAATGCCAAGCCTTTCCGAACCGTGTTGAAAAAAAGTGATATTGTTTAAGCTAAAGTTGTCTTATATTATTCTTCAAAAGCCACCCTCCGTGCTTGATTAGATTGCCAAAAGTCACCCTGTCCGTGCAATCATTTCGTCTAAATCGTAGAAAATACTCTGAGGACAATAAATTATTAATATTGGAGACCCTGCAATTTGTAATTTATAATTCTGCACACGAGGAGTCAGGAAGACTTGAGAATCATACAAACTTACGTAGAGTTGTTAAACTCGTCCCTCTCCAAGGATCAAATTGAAAGTCTTGCGACATGAAATTTAACTCGGAACATCGTTTTAAATTAAATAAAAAAAAATATTATTGGTGAAATCTAATTGACTTAGTTGGCCTACCTGTTTTAACTTCAAGAAAATTGCTTTAAAAATAAAATAAAATAGAATCCAATGACATACAAATCTTGATAACACTGTACTTTTCCAGATCAAGCATATAAATTTTGAAGGTTTTTTTGACATTTTTTTTTAAAATTGTTAATCCTTTCTTGATCTAGTTTTTAGCAAATCATCCCGGTAATGCAAACCCACTTGCCATCGCAACAAAAATCAAGACTTTTAACTTTATAGTAGGTGGTTCAGAATGATTAAAGAGTTTGCTTTCTATTTAGTCTCAAGTTTGAGTTTTAGTTGTTAATATAATAATTATTGGAGGTTGAAATTAGTCAAGATACACTGATCCGAATCCACCCTAATTTTAAAAAAAAATCATGACTTTTATATGCATGCTGCAATCCCCTTTAATTTGGCTGATTAGAAGATCTAAAACCATCAGATTTCTCCAATTTTTACGTCACCAAGTGGTTTTCCGAGCCAAGTCATTAGCACCAACGGCATGCTGCATCATAATTACCACGTCGATGGTAAGTCACGGCAAATCATGGTTCACAGGATTCAAAACTGTCATTCCAAAGAAAAAGTGACAACTAAACAGGAAAAAAAAGAGTAATCACTTTGCTAGGAAAACACGAGGAAGATTTAACAGAATATTATCCGTTAATTATAGAATTGATCTAGTACGAATTTTTTACGCTTTCTCTTCTACAATTAGTACAAAGAGTCATGATTTACAATTAAATAAATATAAATACGATAGGAACTCTCCATCCCATTTTTCTTCAACTCGGGATGACTCGGTTAGTGAAAAAAACCAACCCCTACTTGCCATCTCCAATAAGGGGTGAAAGAACAAACTCTATATAACCCAGTTAAAAAAACCCACTGCCTCAAAATAATTCTAAGAAAAAAGTGTTACGACTCAGTAACTCGCTGAGTCAACCCAGAACGCCTAACCATGAAGCAACGGCGCTGATTCACCCAAAAGCTCAATATTCCCCCTCAATCCCACGTGGCAGCATCTCTTAATTTCATCAAGGTTTAAAAACCGACCCGATTGGATCGGGTCGGATATCGACACGACCCGGATGATCTCTTCGAAGACAGCCTCGTCACACGGGATAGTTAACGGCCCGGTGTTTTTGAAGCCGTACACTTCCTCGGCTTCCACGAGCAAGTTTTTGAAGATGGGATGGTTAAGGTACGTCGCTCGTACAACAAACCTTTTGCAACTGGCTCCTACACAGATTGCCACGTGGCCAACTGGGACATCAGATGGGGCAGCAGCAGTACGTGAACTTGTTGCTCCTGCTGTGACTCTTGCCTTCCTACGCCACCGTTTAAGCATTTGCTGGATTCTCACAATGTGCCGGATTTTGTTGCACTTGGACATTATTTTCCAGGAAAGTGAGAGAAAATGCGAGAAAGTGAGGGAGTGGAGAGTGAGGAAAAAATGTCAAGCTATGCTGGCTTAAACGTGAAGTGGGTGTTTAAAAGGATGCTATAGTAGACAAAAGGGCTTGGTTTTGGAGATAATTACGAGATTGTGCGTGCTGTCAATGGTAGTCAAGACTCAAGACCATGTGAAGGGCAGACCACTAACGTTGGATTAATTTAATTTTTTATTACTAGTTGGCTTTAGGTTTGTGTTTTTTAATGGATTAATATGAATATTCGGTTAATTTATGTGTATTTTGATTAATCTTATAAATTTTAAAATTAATAATTATATAAACTTTTAAGTATTTTATTTAAAACTTATAATTATTAAAAAATAAATGAAAAATCTAACTAGATAAACTCTTATTTAAAATTCATTGACTCTAGTTTCTTGATAAACATGCATGTTGATAGAATTTAGGAAAATAGGATTAAAATGATGATATAATTTGGGCCCATGATCGATAAGAACTTGAAGCAGAGGCATCAGCCACCTCCTTCTGTCTCTTTCTATAATTAATTGAAGTTCTCAACGAGGGCTAGCTAGCTTATTTGTTTTCCCTTTTCACCTTGTAAAGTTTCCTCACGGCCTATTCGGCAAATTTAAATTGCCCTCTGTTTTAGATCTCACGATCATTTGTGGTAGATGGAGAGGAAAAAAACAATCATTCAACAATCTCTTCTATATCAGTCCAAAATTCATGCTTCACTTGAGCTGCAACCAAGGCACAAGCTGCAAGTTCATTTTCACTACAGAAATTAAACTTTTGGTAGTTCTTTAACAGCTAGTAGTTCATGGAGTACGTGCTTTACTTTTTTCGGTGGAGGTGCTTTTTTTTATAAGTTTTTCTTCATGTAGAGAGTAATATAAAATAAACATATTATAGAAATTAACGTCATATTCAAACAATCAATATCTTTACGTATAATGACATACATCTCGTAATAATGTCACTGTGGCAGCTCAAATCCACACCAATCAGCTTTCTGATAAAAGTGCAGAGCTTGTGTAATTTGCAACCAGCGTTTCCAGCAAGCTAAGATAATTTTCTCACCTGTCTTACGTCTCAAGTATTTCTTGGTAACATGGAGAGACTTTTACAGGCTCCTCGTAGCTATTTAATGCTGACAGGATTCCTGATGTCAAAATGCTTAACTACCACGAGTCGATGAAGGTGAAAAGGACAAATCATATGTGTATATTATACAATACATCTGGGTACGTATGTCTATATAAATATATACATACACACATTGCATGACTGAAAGGAATATTAAAACATTTTGTTTTTGTTGCAGTTTCTTCTGCTCCCATGATCTCTTGTCTCCCAGTTTCTTCTAAACACAGTAATCCTGATTAAATTAGTAAATAGTCCAAGATTTGGGGAATATATGCTGGGGCCTGCTTATGAACTGATTAGATATGGTCAGCCTGGGTCTCAGGGCAATTTTCGGGACTAATTAAAGCTTAGTCCCTTTACAGAGAGGAACTCATGTTGCCTGTACCTGGGGCAGCACAGGACTTCGAATAAGAGAACAGTCCTAATCCTTTGCTACCTTACCTACCAAACTCGATGTCTTCTTCACATTAGTTGGGGCGCATAACAACGCATCACCAGAAAATAAGCACACAAACCTTTTGACAGGTCCATTAATTATGGGTTGCTTCGACAGCAATGGGATCCTTTTTTTAAGGGCGAGGATGTTCTTGGATCAATTTCGCTTGTACCAGTCGAGTCCCTTTCTGATCTGGCTGTAAGCATGTCATGCATTCTCGGGTCGTGTTAATTTTTTGAGCGCATGTCATGCATTCTCGGGTCGTGTTAATTTTTTGAGCGTGTTTTTAGTTAAAGAGCAATTTCCGGGGCTCCTGAGCCCTACTAGCTGATGTTTTTGGACTGTTTTATGAAAAAATGGAGGTCGCTGGGTGTTGAAAAGACGGGGCTTGTGTATTATAATGGGACTCTCCATCATTATCGTCCGCAAGTAATTGATGCTTAAGCAAATCATTAGGAGTGACAATGACCATTTAGGTCTTTGAAAATGTGCCTTCAAGTTACCTTGCCTCAATCAACGGTGGCTAACATGGAGGAACATGCACCTGTATTTTTGCCGTGTAAAGATGATTTTATGTTTGCATTGACTATTAATCTGCTCCAGTATCACATATATCCCACTAATAATCCACCCATGTTTTCTAAAGCAGTCGTCGACATAATTAATTTAATTACCATGCAAACCATCAAGCCTTGGACGCCAATTAAAACCCATGAACTCACACGCAATTATATTCTCTGACTGAATAATTCAAGGGCAGTTCAAAAACATCATATCGAAGCCCGGATCTTTATGCAGATTTATTTTTTTAAAAGTTGGTGTAGTTTTCTAACAAGAAGCTAAACACCAGTACTGTTATGCTTACTGCTAAACTAGATGCAGATACACTTGATATAAAGAAGAGTACCAGTACATTCACCTATCATCCGCTTAGGATGGTCTATTATTTTTCTAAATTAAAAAAAAAAGTTAAGATAATGAAGATTTTTTTTAGTAGTATTATTATATCCAATTATACGGTTTTATCTTGAAATTTATCAATCTGACTCCTTGCATAGCTCAAGTTTCAAATCAAACCTCGTGAAAACTGATTCAAAGTGAATCATTCAATTTAATAAGTCCAAAGACAACCTGTATGACTGACTGGTAAAATTATAATATGGATTTTTAAAAAAACTTTAAGAAGATAATTGTTTTTTAATGGTGAGATGATACCAGATTGGATCGACTTCGATCATCTTGAAACCTGGGTTATGAACTCCAATAAGTTTAATAACTTTATTGTTTTTGTAAATTATTTTTATTTAATTTTATGATAAAATTTGATGTTTGCAAAATTGAGTACCAATCCTAAAAAAGATGCTTATTTGAGATCCGTGATGACCCTGTAAAAAATATATATAAAAATAAACCATGAATTCCATTTCACAATCAATTCAATATTGAAGAAGAATGAAATAAAAAAAAATTAGAAAAATTAAAGGACAAAAAACTAAAAAACCCGCTAAACCCGTGAATCAAGTAATCCAGGTCAATATATCAAACTCGCAAATCAAGTAATGGACTCTATTGAGATTAATAACTTATGTTTTCTTTTTATAAACTTTTTTTTACTCAATTATATGATAACAAAAATAGATGATTGCAAAATTAAGTGTTAAACTAGTACTAAGATTTCTTTTTTAAGACCATGATAACTCATAAAAATAAAACGAAACAAATTATGAAATTTAATTTTCAATCAGTTGAATATTGAATAAAAAAATAAAATTTTGTTTTTTAAAAAAGTTAAACTTGTTAAACCCGTCAATATGCTGAAGAAGTTTAGTTTTTTTTTTTTAAAATGATAGAAATGTGATTTCAAATACAAAAACGAAGAACATCTAAATTAATTAATAGCTGATGTTTCTTGTTAGCCACTTTTAAGTAACTGCAAGTACAGACGATTAAAAAAGGAGGTGGTGGCAGAAATATAGCCCTATTAACATCTGTAGTGTTCTTCCACCCTCTAACATTGTTTGGTTGGAGCTTCTGCTCGGTGCATTTTGGTTTTACATTAAAAAAAAATATTAGCATAAGAAGCCATGCAGTTTCCCTGTCAGATTTTGGAGGTTTTCGTTTGGTAGCTGTTGTTTGCTTTAGTATTTTTTTTTAAGCCTTAAAGTTTTGTTTTATTTAATTTAATATGTTGATGTTAAAAATAAGTTTTAAAAAATATTATTTTAATATATTAAAAAATAGCATTTTAAAAAATAATCTTATCTTGCTATCAGACAAGCATGATTCAGATATCTTGAGCTAAATCTCGAATAACGGCAACCTTTGACAGATGGCATGTGAGAGTTGCTGGGACAAAATATCCGTTGCTTGCTTGGATATAATTGTCCCTCGCAGCAGAAATCCGAGGCAAGTTGGGCTTACCCATTGAGAATGGATGTTGGCGGTTTATGAGCCCGCTTTGGGCTTTGGTATTATGGATCCCTCTCCCGTCGATAACGATGAAAATCTACATATTTTAAGCCAATTCTGTGACTCTCTCTCTCTCGTGAGGATGCTCAAGATAAATATATATTGTTTTAAAGTATTATTATTAAAAATAAATTTAAAAAAAAAAAAAATATTATTTTAATATATTTCCAAATAAAAAGTACTTTGAAATATATATATATTTGTGGTTTATCAACAATAGTAATTAGTAAAACAATTCCACCAAAAAATCCACACTCAAGAAATCACCCCTAGACGAAAAAAAATCAGAAAAAGAAAATACAGTGACCTACTAGTTAATATCTCTGAAAGAAATAAAAATGTAATTTAATAGAGGATAAAGGGTGGGGAAACAGAATAGAAGAGAGCATGATAACATGATAGCCTTTTCTTTATTCTTCCATAAGCCGAAACATGAATGGAACACGGAACCTGAGAGGTGAAATGTGAGTTCCGCGGGATACGGAACTCTACGACGTGGTACAAAATCCTGTTAATGCCTAATGACTTTCAATGGTGCAAACAAAAGAATGCATTGCATTTTTCTTCCTCTCCATCATCATAAAAGGAGCAAACATACTTCTGAGCCTGAGAGAACTGCAGGCCCAGAATCAGAGTACTGAAGCCGCATCTGATGGAATACACTTTACAGGTCTGTTATGGTCACAGTTTGAACTTCGCATCATCCAAAACAAGTCCACCACTAGCAAGCATAAGTCTATCAATGTAGACCGCAGCCTTGCCTGGTGCGAGAACAACTCTCTAGACAACTATACGACACAGGGAAACAAGGTCTTTTTTCTCTTCCTAGCCAACTGGAAACAAACTAATGAAACGAGAAAGGAGGAGGCCTAACTGAGAAAATCAAGAAATCACATTATCACAAACAGTGAAAATCACAAGAGAACAGGGGATTCTTCAAAACCTCAAACTTCAACCACATAGATCGATATGACAGCTCATGGATGGATCAAACCATTTGTTAAAACGATGAAAAAGGAACTGAGAAAACTCAAAGACACAAAGACAATTATTTTAATCAATGGAAGTTTCAATCTTCCAACATTTACACATCATTACCAGGGCAAAACTAACATCTTTTATGATGAACAGGGCTGATCAAGAAAACAAATCTCCCAAACTAGGTCAGCAACTTGCGCCAAAAAAAAAACCCTTTAAAGAAACAGAAGCAGTGCATCATGGTGCATAAAAGCTTTACACCAGGATGAAAGACTGGTACAGTGCTGTTGATATGCATTATTTCTCGTCAACTAAACTCATCTTGATCCTAATATTCAACAAAACTATTTCTTTCAGTGATGAGCCTTTGCCTTTGCTTCAGCTTTCTTTTGTGACTTTGCCTTCGCCTGCATTTGAAAATAAAAGGCCACTACATAAGCATTTATAAATTAAATTAATCATGAGCCAAAATCAGTGTGGGGTAAACTGCTGATAGACAAGAAAATGGCAATGATTAATATGCCATTGTGAAAGAGTTACTTAATACACAGCAACAAATAATTATAAAATGAAGACACGCAGAAGCATTTCCTGATAGAATCAGATTCTAGCCTTTAAAATATTACTATAAGTTTTCCTTGGCAAAAGAATGAAAGAATGACAGCAAGTTGTAACGCAAGGATATCACCTCAACCAACAGAAACATTGCTACAACTATATGTGAAGAGAATTGCAACACTGAGAAAACACTTCTCAGGCAAAACAAATAAGGGGTTCAAACACATAAGAAGAAAAGGATCGGATTTGTTCTTTCATTCAAATTCCAACATAATGTTTCCTCGCTATCTTTTAGAATCTCTATTCTTACGAGTTCAGCAATCACCAATGAATTCCCTTATAGCTTATTTAACAACACTGCAAGTTGAGTAGGGTACGATCCGTAATCAGGACAGTTAAATTTGTGGGACCCGCTTAAAACCCCACCAAGCTCTCAAAACTAACTTGAACGCATAGCAATTAGAACCCTGAATCCAGTGGTGAAATGAGTTCATTTTTAGTAATACAAAGCTACCTCACCTATCTAATTAACACATTTCCCCTCAAATTCTGAAGCTAACTGTTACTCCCCATTGTTAAATTACTCCTAATTCAAGAAAAGCAATCATCTTGGTAAATAAAAGGGGCCCTTCTTGAGCATCAAAATGTAAACTTTCTTTATAAAAAACAGGGTAAATGTACCTGGAGATACTTAAGCTTCACACTCCCGTATACGAGACCCAAAGAGAAAGCAGAAACACGAGCCACCTAACAAACCCCAAAACATATAAATCAATTTTAAGATATTTTATTTCATTTTCTAGGGAAGCGAACAGATAGCGGTTGGTAGGTGAGAAAGTTTACCAGAGCGAGAGTGCTGGTGCCAGAGTAAGGTCCAGGAGGCGGCGCCATTGGAGATTCTTCCGGAAACAAGAGAGAGCCTGCCTGTAAATTAATCCAAATTACGAGCCCTAGATTTTGATATCTTTTGGGCTCACGTTAGACTGTTGATTGCTTTATAGATAAATGCCTTTAATCCTGTACCCTCGCCTGTACCGGAGCTTACTACCTTTATTAGCGCCAGTCGTTGGATGTACGCTTATTGGAGGGTGGGATTGCCGATAAATGGTTAAAGTATTTTGATTTTTTTTTAAAGTTGATCTTGTTATATTTTTCGCATTATATTTGGATCGGATGGGTCCATCATACTTTTTTGTTAATAATTTAATAAAAAAACTTAAATTTAAGATTTCAGGTAGAGTTTTTTTTTTAATAAAAATCTTTATTATGATTAGAAAAACCAATCTAAGAAAGAAGAAAATATTAAAAATAAATTATCATTCATCAATTTAGATATAAATAATTTTTCAAAATTCTAGGAATATATAATGCCCAATATTCTATCAGGAAAAAAAAATATTATAGCAAAAACTAGCTACAGTAGAAGAAAAGGAGAATAATGGGATGTGCTGTTTTTTTTTCAAAAAAACAATGTACGTCTCCCAGTCACTGACACCAACAAATTCTCATACGAGTATATACACCGAAGCACCACCACCCATATGCTATCCACGCCCACAGAGCGCCCAAAAGTCAGGTGATCACGAACACCACCATAAACTGGCAAAGCCACCTTCCACGACGCTGCTTGTCCCTTCTCCGATTGAAGTTCAGCCAAGCATGGCAGTGAACAAGGCATGTCTCTCTAAAAAGCTTCCTTTTGTTTTGAAGATAATATATAACCCACTGGGAGTCCACTACTTTCCTGTGGAATGACTTTCTGCTAACTGAGTAGCTTTTCCTCATAGCTAGATAGAAGATTGTAGATTTACAATATTTGCAGTGATGGGATTCATCCCTTTGGTTTCTTGACGGGTTTAATCTTGGGATCATAAAATGTGTGATTTTTACTCTATATTATCTAATACTCTGTTTGGATAGAAGAATCATGAGGCAATAATGTTTTGCTACACAGCTTCGATTTTTACAGCTAGTACACGAACCATATCATATTACTTGACTTTAGCACCTCATATCTCTTATAGAACTTCTTCTTATTGTGGATGTAATTTGTTGCTTTTTCTTTAATAGTTGGAATGAGATTTTGTCCCTTGTTGTGAATCAAGTTCTCTATGAATTGAATGAATATCAGTAGTCATTTTATTTGTTTCCTGCTTCTTTCCTTTTTTATCATCTACTGGTTTTAGCTAAAAGGCCTAAAGAATAGGTAAGGTCCTTCAATGGCTCCTTCAATGGCTAATAAAACATCAACGTTTTAGCTTGTTCAAAGAATGTGGTCATCTTGTTCAGCGTGGAACTCCTGTCTGTGAATGGTGACCGATGTCTCTTTATATTGGACTTTATTGGCATGTGGAATTTTGAATAGCTGGCAAGTTAATTAATTATCACAAGATATGCAATAGAAGTTACTATTTCCTTAGTGCCTGGAGTTATACTCTTCGGAACAATTAACTAATACTTGGCGGAAGCTTCACTCTGAAGTTACTGGTAAAATTGTTCTGAAGCAGATGAATGAAATCCTGCTTCTCCTATTAACCTCATAAGTCGTAGGAACAGTCTATTTATTTTTCGATTAAGATTTGTCAAGTGTCACTATCTTTTTCTCGCAGTGTACTCTGAACAACAAAAATTTAGCACCGACTGAAGATTATTCAAAGAATGTGATATAGTTTGGAATCTGGAAGGATTATAAAATGTCAATCATCACAGTGTTCTGAAATGTCACAATCCTGCTAACATGTACAAACCATCCATTTATTTCCTTTGATCTGTATTATTCAAGTCCAGTACTTTTTTCCTGATACACACTTCATGATGTGGCTTTTTCATGTTTTTCATTGGTCTCTTTGATTGTAGGCATATGCAGAAACCTTTTGAAGAAGCAACATGTGCTTTAAAGATTTGTGATTGGCGATACTATGAACAGGGTAGATGTCGTTGACTTTGGAAGCGTAGGTGCTACTGCCATTACACATCCAAAGAGGAGATGGCTACCGAGGGGGGTGATACCCCTGGGTTGGAACATTGATGATGTGCCCTTGGTGGGTTAGATACCAACTACAACTATACATCAGAAAGAGGAGACAGTTGAGAAGATTGACCCTGCTAGGCAGGTAGGGGTGAATGTTTGAGCGGAGGTCTGTTGTCCCACTGCTGGTAAAGGGATCTAGCATACCATCTTCTTCAAGGGGACCGCGCAGTCCTCTTATTGAGCACGTTGATATTGTGATCAATTCAGATCCTTCAACAGCAGATCCTTATTGAGGCAACTTCCCTCCCCAGGTGTCTTACACATCCACTTTGGATGGGACTGGGATTTCTGAGGTGCCTCCAGTTGGAGATGCGAGGGGCTATTTCCACTGTTTTCTTGTGCTGGAGTGTTATGATTGTTGCCTTCCCAGGGTTCATGTAAAGGATGGTGAGTTCTGGAGTGGTGTTCCTGTCCCTGAACCTCGTTAGGTTGTTTTTATTCCTGACATACCTGGAGAGGCTCGGGCTATTGGTTGTTTTTATGTATTATCCAGAGTGTAGGGATCTGGGTGTCGGAATTGATTCTCTAGCGAATGTGCTGGGGAGATTTAGGAAGGTGTTGGAGTCCTTTGATCTGGGCAGGAGGATTGATGAGCTCAAGGAGCAGAAGGCTATCATTATAGTGGGGGAATCCAACATTGAGAGAGAGTTGTGGTGGGATCTCAGTAGTATTGACAAGTTGATGTCTCGGAGCCTTGTTTCTTGGTAGGACCTTTGGTAAAACTACTTGTTGGACTATCTATCAGTTTGTGCGACTATTTTTTGCTTTATGGGGTCATATAATGCTCTGTAGTAGTTGTTGATATTTTCTCAATCCAAATCATTCAAGCTCCTGTATCTGTTTCTCAGTATATATACTTCCCTGATGTGGTTTTTTCAACTTCTCACCGGTCCCTTCCATGGGGTCATGGCCAGTCGCCAGGTGCACAAACCTTTTGCTGAAACCATGTGCTTAAAAGATAGTAGAGACCAGAGAACGTAATCAAGAGAACTGGTTGTTGTTTGGCTTAAGCTTGGAGTGTCATCCAATCACGAACGTTGAACCTTTGAGCCACTGTTTTGCCACAAAAGAGCGTGCACTTTTGACAGATCTTTCAGGTTTACTGCTTTTTTTGCCATTTCAAGGACTTGTATGCTGGGACCTTCTTTCAATTACAGGGCAAGATTTTTCGAAATTCATTTCGAGAATTTCTAATTATGAAGATAATGATCTTTTTTTTTATGAGAAAGAAAGTTGTGGCCATCGAATCTCTATCATGAAGATTTTTAAATGTAAATGTTTCATGGTTCAGGATGATCTTGAAAGTTACTCTTGTTTCTCGTCAAAGTAGCAATCAGTGGCCTCAGGTTCTCTCCAATCCAATTGCTGCCAAGAGACTCGAGTGACTCTGGGTTGGGTTTTGAAGAGTGATGGTGGTATATTCATTCTTGTCTTAAATGGTGAGAATCTCCTCTGCCATCCGTACATTCATCAGCCATTTCTCTTGGCATGCACAGAATGGGAACTCACTTTCAAAGACAACTGTTAAATGGTCCTCTAGAATATGACTTCCCTCTCCGGCCCCTCTCTCTCTTAACACACAAATAGCTTAGCAAAAACTACATTAGAGAGGGTTTTTGTTGGATGATGCAACCATGGATCTAAAGGAGGGCAAGCAGGGACATGGGTCTAAGTCCTACAAAGAATTAAAAAGGAATCCCTGGAACTCAAATAAAACTCAGTTTGATCCCTACAAGTTAGATTTTTATTTCGACTTTTGTTCTTAACAATTTTCTTATTTGATGATAAGAATGTCCTCATGTCAGCTTATACATTAATCAAGATTAACCATCTCTTTCAAAAAGAAAAGACCAGTAAGAGATTCAACGAATCTTCTACGAGTAGTATCGAAGAATACAAGGAAGCATCAAACAGTAATCGTGCCATTTTTTCTTTTAAAAAGGAGGGGGTTTGAGATAGAGTTGATGCAAATATTCAAGTTGCCAACTTGAGCAAAATCCAAGGGCGTGGGTTTGTTTTACTTATGAGGTGCGTGGCAGTTTAATGCCACTGCTGAATCAAGCGTCGACCCCTCCTGTGTTTCTTGGGCAAAAAAGGTGGCTGGACCTCCATCTAGGATCCTGGACCAACCATCAAATTACGAGTGTATTATGGTTCGTGTACCAGTTTGCTTGTGATAAGATTTTTTTTTTGTTTGGAAATATAATAGAATGATATATTTTTTTATTTTTTTAAAATTAGTATATTAAAAAAAATTAATTTAAAATAAAAAAATCAAAATTTTTCAAAAATACTACACTCATAAAACAACTTTGGGGTGTTTTTCATGTTTCTGTTTCTACTTGATTTTGATCTCCAAGATAATATTTTAAATAAAACAAGATATAATTTTGATAATACATTTGCGTGTAGCCTTTGCACTTCCTATCCTTTTTAAAAGAAATTATTCAAGTAGTAAGCAAGGATGAGAAAAAAACTGAAAAATCAATTAAACCGAGAAAACTAAAAAAAAATAATTGAAAAAATCGAATCGTGAAAAAACTCAATTAAACCGATTAAAATTTAAAAAAACCGATTGGTTCAGTTAGGTTTTATAAGTCTGAAACAGAAAAAACCGAACCCAAATCAAAAAAACCCAAGCCAAACCAAGTTAAAACCGAGTCAAACTGGAAAAACTGAGCCAGATAAAAAAACCGAGCCAAACTGGTTTGAACCGGTTTTTGTCCTAAAAACTGAATCAAAACCGATCGGTTTGAACCGGTTTCAGTTTTTTTTTAAAAAAATTATTTTAGTTATTTTTTTAATAAAAACTCAATCAAATAAAAAATGATCATCCTTACTTTAATAATAAAAGCTGATAATTATAAATTATAGCATTCTCTTATAATGACATATGTAGCCTTTTTTAAAAGAAATTGTTCGAAATGAATATTGAGTTTTTTAAGTTGTTGTCTCGAGAAAGAAGAATCGACAATAAAAAAAGAAAGAAAAAAAGACCACACAGAAATTTTAATGCATTGTTTTCTCATAAAGACAAAACACAGTCTCCTAAAAAAGACAGCATAATTAAGCCTAATTATAAACCTAATTTTCTTAAGAAGTAAATCCAAACCAAGTCTTCTGCTTCTTGACCTCTATGCTGCCAAGGATTACCCCCACTAACTAACTGTATAGTATTTTGGAAGAGATTATCAAAGCGCAATTACCACCTTTTCTTTTTTCTTTTTAAAGTAATAACATTCTCGGCGTGATGTCCCCAAAAAAAAAAAAAAAAAAAAAAAACACAAGTACTTTCGTGCCCTTCTACAAGTGAAAGTCTTCCAAAACCTATAGAATCTAACCAGAACTGCCTTCAAAACTTCCCTGCCTTCCTACGCTCTCTCCCTCACAGCCTCTCTCTCTCTCTCTCTCTCACACACACGCACACACACACACACGCATACACGAACACCCACCGTTCTTTTTCTCCAGCTCCATCTATGGCAGCCACCGCCGCCACCACCAGTAGTTTCTCTGCTCTTTCAAAGCATTCTCTTTCTTTAAACACTAGCCCTCAAGTTCCCCAGAAGGCCCCTCCTTTTCTCCTCCCCAAAACCCTTCAAAAACCCTACCTTTCTCACGCTACCCACAAAACCCACATCACTCTTTCCTCTAAAAATCCAATCTCTGACCTTGTTTCCACAGACAAAAAGAGCTCGGATGATTTTTCTTCTTATTTTGATGACGACGACGATAAGCCTCGTGAAGAGTGCGGTGTTGTGGGTATCTATGGTGACCCAGAAGCTTCACGTCTTTGCTACTTGGCCCTTCATGCTTTGCAACATAGAGGTCAAGAAGGAGCTGGTATTGTTACTGTTAATGACAATAAGGTTTTGCAATCTGTTACTGGTGTTGGTTTAGTCTCTGAAGTGTTTAATGAGTCAAAACTTGACCAATTACCCGGTGATTTAGCTATTGGTCATGTTAGATATTCAACTGCTGGGTCTTCAATGCTTAAAAACGTGCAACCTTTTGTTGCCGGTTATAGGTTTGGCTCTGTCGGGGTTGCCCATAATGGGAATTTAGTGAATTATAGGAAATTAAGGGCTATCCTTGAAGAAAATGGTTCGATTTTTAATACTAGTTCTGATACTGAAGTTGTTTTGCATTTGATTGCTACATCAAAAACTAGACCTTTCTTTTTGAGGATTGTTGATGCTTGCGAGAAGCTTGAAGGGGCTTATTCTATGGTCTTTCTTACCGAGGATAAGTTGGTTGCTGTGAGGGACCCTTTTGGTTTTAGGCCTCTGGTGATGGGAAGGAGGAGTAACGGTGCTGTTGTGTTTGCTTCTGAGACATGTGCTCTTGATTTGATTGAGGCCACATATGAGAGAGAGGTTTATCCTGGTGAAGTTTTAGTGGTGGACAAAGACGGGGTTCAATCTCTTTGCCTACTGCCCCACCCTGAACCGAAACAGTGCATATTTGAGCATATTTATTTTTCTTTGCCTAATTCAATAGTATTTGGCAGGTCTGTTTATGAGTCAAGGCATGTTTTCGGGGAAATACTTGCTACTGAGGCTCCTGTTGATTGCGATGTGGTGATTGCGGTCCCGGACTCTGGGGTGGTGGCTGCACTTGGTTATGCAGCGAAAGCAGGTGTCCCTTTTCAGCAAGGGTTGATAAGGTCGCATTATGTTGGAAGGACTTTCATTGAGCCATCACAGAAGATTAGGGACTTCGGTGTTAAGCTTAAGCTGTCTCCAGTGAGGAGAGTCTTGGAGGGGAAGAGAGTTGTGGTTGTGGATGATTCGATTGTGAGAGGAACTACCTCATCAAAAATTGTTAGGTTGCTTAAGGAGGCTGGGGCTAAGGAGATCCATATGAGGATTGCTAGTCCACCAATTATAGCTTCTTGCTACTATGGAGTAGATACACCAAGTTCTGAGGAGTTGATATCTAATAGAATGAGCGTGGAGGAGATTAGGGAGTTCATTGGATGTGATTCGCTTGCATTTCTACCATTGGATAGCTTGAAAAAATTGTTGGCTGAGGAGTCTCCGAATTTTTGTTATGCTTGCTTCTCTGGGAAGTACCCTGTCCCGCCAAAGGAAGTTATGGTGAAAAGGATCGGTGATTTTGTGGATGATGGATTGAATGGAAGTCCAGAGTCCATTGATGGGGGCTGGGTGCAAGCACCCCTGAATCAGGATGTGCAGAAAGTCATTGAAGCCGGGAAGTTGTCTTCTTTGACATGATACATGTTGTTTGCAACACCTCAAATTTGCCGAACTGATGGATTTTGGCTCAAGACAGCGAGATTAATGGTTATTTACTTTGTGATATGGCCAGGTGGTAGATGATTTCAATAATGATCTCGATACAATCTTTGTGTGCTGGCTTGGATTAATTAAGGTTCCAAATCTATAAGTTAACACAATTTTGTTTGGTCTTTTAAATTTTGCAAGATTTAAACCTAGAAGTGCGTGGTTTAATTTTTTACTTATTGCCGTATCGGCATTAACATGACATTTGTATACACAGGGATAGGTGTTCCATCAAAGTTTCAATAGTGAGATTTTTTGAATCTCTAGTGCCTTGTTTCCATTTCTTTTTATCTAGAAACTCTGTGCATCTCACAATGCATCAGCCCCTCAAAAGTGTTTCAAAACTCGACTGGTTACAACTGCTTAGGATGGATGGAAGTGAATCGAGTCTTTCATATAATTAATGATGCTGAATGGTATCCTGCTTCTGCATATGGCGTTAATTTCCAACGAAGAGCCTGAAATAACTTGTCCTTTTTCTTGCTTCTTCCAATAGTAAAAACATTGGCCTTCTTGTTAGAACAGTGGGGAAGGGAATTCTGCAGCTGCCCAATTTCTCTCGCTTTTTTTCAGCCTCGACTGAACTGTTATGTTCATGGAAACAAATGCTCATTGAGGGCTAGTTTTGATAGTGTTGACATGGTAACGCCATTAATGAACTGACCGGAACTGCTTTTTGGTCCGATGACACATGGATGGTATCAAAATCAGGTTACTCTTCAATGGTTTGACACGCCCACCAGATCAACTCTCGTGGAACTTTGCCTGTGTGTATGTTTCTCATATTAAGGTTGGTGATACCTCTTCATGGCTTTGCTTTTGGCGTGTACCAGTGTCTAATTCTAGCAGCTTCTTGTTATCTTGATAGCCAAAAATGTCAGACATGTTCTTCAGTTCTTCTGAACTGCTTACCAAGCCAGCCTCGCAGATCCATCCCAGTTGTACCAAGTCTTCTTCAAGAGACTACACTTAAAATCGAAACCTTGTCAAGAGGATTAACTTTGTAAGCTAGGCCATTAGTCTTTAAGGCAAATCAATCGGAAAAAGACAAGCTATAGGAGCTTTGTAACAACATTAAACTTCCTCATTTATTGTTTCAGGTGACCTAACAAAATTTTCAATTCATGTCTCAACCTTCCCTAAAATCACATGCCTTTTATTTATTTCTAAAATACAATGTTTCAAACATTTTAGAAAAACAAAATGGTACAAAATTCAGGTGAGGACAACCACCTTGTTCCTCTTAAAAACATTGGCAACGTTAAAAATTACAGCTCAAAAATACGTGCTTTCGTTGCTACAAGAGACAAGTACAAAAGAGCACAAGTACCAAAGAGCCCTTGCGAATGTAAAAGGCACCAGCATAAAATTCTAGAATCAAGGGAGTTACATATATGGAAAAAGGATTTTGCTGTCTAGTTTCCGGATGAAAAATAAGAATTGGCATGTATTAGCCATTCTCTGCTCGGTCATAGGCATTTGATTTATGCTTCGGTGCAAATGTAAAGGCATCTGGAACTTTGCCAAGCAACATTTCGGAGATACGTACCTGTATATAAATTGGAGCGAGTTAACACAACTGTAGTGTTTAGCAGCTTATGTAGCGGCACTAATCGTTAAGATATATTTAGAGAATTGCACATACCCAGTCAGCAGCAGAATCAGAAGCCATGAGCGTTTCAAGGTCATCACGACCATAGTATGAGGGCGGACGCCAGTTGAGCCGCTGTGGAATGACATCTAAGAGACCTACCGGTACATATCTGCATGTGTAGCTTAGCCACTCCAACAAGAAATGCCTAGTTGTCTCCACTCCTACAGATGTTGAAACAAGGAATTACTGTTAAATTGAAACCCTTTCCCAATCACCCATTCAGTATGAAATTACGTTTTTGACCAATACTGTATACCTTTTGTGTCAGATCCCCAATGTTCTAGGCCAGAACGCACATAATCCTTTAGAATGTTCAATCGCTCTCCGGAACTTATGTCCCAGTGCCTCTGTTCCTTGATTTCAGTAAATATCCAAGGCTGCAAAATACAGTGAATATTATTCTTAAGACTACAAAACTTTATTATGGTCTAGTAATAATTACATAAAAATGTAGAAACTAACAATTCACAGCTCCAGAGTCCCAACCTTAATTAGTGCACCTCTAGCTATCATGCATGAAGAAAGCTCAGGGCAGTCAGACTTGTGATTGTTCCAATCAACGAATGAAAAGACATCCCCATTTCCTAGAACTTGCAGAGAATCTGGGGCCTTTCTAGCACATTGGTATATGTAGTCCCAATCAGCAAGCTTGCTATAGCGTTGCTGACGTGATCGACCATGAATTGTTACAGCACTGGCACCCCATTTTCCAATATCCACAATTAATGAGTCAATACGGCTTTTTCCTTCAAAATAACCTGTCCTCACCTACATTGAGAAAATGCAGTATGAGCTATCAAAATTAAGTTTGGTCAGAGAAGCCCAAGAGTAACAAAGGCTGCAAGCTGGAAACACAAGCATAAAAGTGAAAGTTGGCATTTCCCTATGGAGAAAGTAAGCTGAACTATAAAATTGCAGAACAACATATCTGCTTCAGCATGGGGTTTGCACAGATATTTAATTATTACCTTGACAGTTATAGGCTTTTCCACTGTACCAGAAGTGGCTTCTATAATGCTTTTCATCCGCATTGGTTTTGTAAGAAGAGATGACCCAGCACCCTTGTTAACAACAATATCGATGGGGCAGCCCATATTTATATCAATGAAGTCCACTGTGCATTCCTGATCTATAAGCTCAACAGTACGTGTAACTGTATCTGGATAAGCCCCACATATTTGAACACCAAATAAATCCTCAGATGAATGACGTCTCAGCAGTGCCCATTCTGAAGCTTGACCCTATAATCAAAAGGAAATGAGGTTAAGCAATGTTCCAAGTGTTAAATCAAACTAATAGTGTATAGCATAGAGTAAAGAATCATTACTAGGCTATAGAGCATATATTTACTGACTATCATGGGAAGAAAACCACATATGATCCACAATATAACCATTTCTGACAGCGAGTAATGACAATGGAAATCTAAAACTGTACATACTTATGGAAAGTTAATGATCTTAGATCTTGCAAGCTACAAGCATTAGACATAATACAAATTGAAAAGAAAGAACCTTGTTAACAAGAAAACCAAACCAGCAAGTTGCGTAAAATGAGATAGTGATGAAGAAAACAGACCTGCAATAGATTTGTGCACATTGCCATTTCACCGCAAGTAACATCAGCTCCCAAAGCTTTACAGACTCTTCGAAAAGGAAGATTTCCAACAGTAGTCAAAGGAGCAAGGTACAATTTTCCTCTGAAGTCGATAAGCTTTTTTTCACGTGGGTGTAATTTTAAACTTCCATCAGTTTCTACACTATCAGCTATGACTTCTAGTTTATCAGATACAAGTTCTGGTTCTGTTTCGAGAGGGCAGTTATTCTCAATATCTTTCTCTGGGATACTCAATCCTGTTGCAAAACATATTCAATGTGAGATACATGTAGTTCCAAAAAATGCACCAATTTGGAACAAAAGTTTAAGACAACAACCATTGACTTCTTCGCCAGAGCAACCATTTACTTCAACAGCTGATTTTGCTTTCTTCTGGGGCCTAACTTCGTCAGTTAGTACTCCATCCACATCATCACCACCAAGCACTTCTGCAGCGCAATCTAATTTACCAGCTGAATCATTGCCCCCGTCACCACAGCCATTCTCATTAGTGTCATTAGTGCCACGAGAGTCATTATCATCAACAATTTTCTCAACTTCCTCCTCGTCCACTTTTTTCACTTTCGACTTACCCGGTCCCTTGGTAACAAATCAACAAAAATAAGCTACATTAAAAAAAAAATTCACAAATTCAACAGCATTGTCGGTGTTTTATTCATTACCGTAAGCCCAAGAGACTTGAGTACAGAATCCGCCTTCAGAAACTTCATTTTATTCTTCCACAAAAGCTTTTGAACATCCTTATTCAACCCATTAATCTCCGAAATTTGCTTTTTACCATTTCTAACACCATCATGACCCTTATGAGTTCCGTAAAATCTACAAGCTAATCCATAAGGACAGCACGACCCTTCCCCGTTTACGAACGGACACTCTCCCTCTAAATCCTCCGGTTTCTACACAACAGCATTTGCTCAATCAAAGTAGAACGGCAATAATTAAAAAAAATCGGCAAATCAGTGATTTGATTAATTAATTAATTACCTGAGCCTTGAATGCTTCCAAGTCATGATTGAACCGGCAGTTATTTTTATACGGACATGAATTAACATCTCCAGTTTTAGCTAATTCAGGGCAGAGATTCACTGAGGATTTCTTTTCCTGCCATAAGATTTATTTTAAAAAAAACAATAAATAAATAAATATCACAACCAAATAAAAATGTAAGAAATGGAAAATCAGAACCTGCTGGCGTTCACGTTTGAGTTGTCGTTTGGACTTCTTCTCCTTGGCCACTACACTGGTAGTGTTAGTGTTAATAGATTTTGAGATATCATTATTAGAATCGGAAACGGTGGATGACGTGGTATCTTTTTGGGAGGCGCGAGAAGGTGGAGGACGGAGGAATTGTGGTTTCACTGGAGCTATGGATTTGGCGATGAGTTGTTCTGGTGTTGCTGTTGGTTGTTGCTGGTCCTGAGTTGGATTCAAGTTTTGGGAGGTAAGTCCCGCCGGTGACTCGGCCATTGTGGACAGGTTGAATCAGCGTTGAGTTAACTAGGTGGCTACAGGCAGCCTTGGTTTTGTTTCTGTTCAGTTAGTGCATGGGTTTTTGATGATGGAGTGAATGGTGGAGCATGGAGGAGGGGTTCGTAGGGTTTTGATCAGGGGGCACCTAAAACGGCGGATACGCATGTCGTTTAACTTGCCAAAGCTTTTTTTTTTTCTCCCCTGAATATAACAGCTTAACTAAAAAAAACATTTATGTGATGGTACGTAAAAATTGGTTTCGTAATATGGTAAAGGCGTGTCTCCATTGTACTGTGAGAAGGATATGGCAACCCTAAGATTTTACGAATGTTTTATTTTATTCGTTGATTTTTAAAAAAAAAAAACTTGATCGCATAAACAGATTCCCAGTTAGGTTTGGATTTTATTAAGTAGTGAAAATGCTGGGTCCCTCTCGTTGAAGAGAGGTTTTAAGATCAAATCATAGTCTTAATCCTTCCATTAATGAGACTTGGTTCTTGCGGCTCAAAAGATTTCCGAGATATAAAGAAAAAATTCGAATTACATAAACCTAAAAAGAGGAAGCAAATGCTACTCGATAGATTCAATTTTTAAATTTTCCATCTATCTCTGAGGCTTAAGATTATACTATCATTGGTATTAATAAAATTATTGGTTGCAAGGAGGCGGCAGCAATTTTTTCTGCGTGCATTCAAGATTCAGCCGAAAGGTGAAGGGCGAAGAAGAAGAGGCTACAAACATAGGATATTCAAGCTACTGAGTATGCAAGCAGAGACATAGAAACGGCGAGAGAAGAAAAGGAAAGAATTAAAGAACACAAAAGTCAGATTAGCACCGAAGCAGGTTCGATGTTGATTTTTGTTGTGTCCAGGTAATGTTAAAAGATTTTGTTCTATTCTCAGTTAATCTCTTGGTTGTGTTAGTAAACTTTGATGGCGTAATACTTGATTGTTTATGAGGATCTTGAACCTCCCTTCTACAAAATTTACACCAGATGGCACTCTGTTCTCTGACAGAAGTCAGAACAAGAAACATGACATAGCAAATAGATAGAAAAGCACAAGTAACTACAACGAGAATCAACCATTCTTTACTGAAATAAACAAAGAAAGAGTTTTCTTCAAAACGTCTCAACAAACATATTATGCCTAAGAAATGTTTCCCTTGAGGAAATAAATACCTAACAGATACAAATAACATTCATAATCATAAGTAACACATATATTGAGGCTTGTATGTATATATCACTTCAAACGAAGTTCCGAGCTGGATATGCGATGCAGGTTGAATTTGTAACTGCCACACCTTAAAGACGTCTCTTGGAGATGGAAAACTAATGAATGAATGCATTGAAAGAAACAAATGTAAAGCACCAGAAGTTGGTAAGACGTTAATAACCCAAGCAGCCATCGTTTTCTCCCCAACCTATTGATTCGAATCTGACTTTAAGGTAGTACTGCCATTTTGTTGAGGCTGTGGCTGGGAGGACTGCTGCTGCTGCTGTTGCAACTGATGCATGTTGATTTGGGAGGCTGAAGGCTGCTGCTGCTGCAATTGCTGCCTGTTAAGTTGAGAAGGTCGTGGCTGCTGCATGAACATCTGAGGGTTGACAGAAAGCTGCTGCTGAACCAAGCCCTTGGATGGGTCAGAATCCCCACCCCGCTCTGCCGTAGCAATCTTCAACCGTCGTACTTCACCGTTTAATGCTTCGTTTAGAGCTGTTAAAATTGAACAAGATTACCAATAAATCTACCAAGTATGCTGAAGCTGAATGTCAAAGAACAAGTAAATAACGCATGTGGCACAGATGTGCTTCAAAGAACAAGGGAAAGGGCTTGCACGAGAAATCAACAAACTCTTAATATATAATATATAGTATTACTCCTAGCAATGCAATTCTTTCAACATGTTTCGCTCACTAATTAGGAAGTTAGTATCACACACCAACAGATAAACGTTCAAAGCAAGTGATTGTTCACCTAACTATATGGACATAAGTTAACAATAGAAATGTCCATGGCAGCATGGCCACACAAGCAGGAGAGCTAACCGCTATGGATAAAAGTTACATGCCATAAGGCCTAATTCTGGATATGCAAGTTCCACAGACAACAAAGAACAGGAAACCACCACCACCCCTAACTCTACCAGCACAAACCACGCATGGTGCATTCACACAACAGGTTCTGACCCTATTTTTGTTTTGTGCCAATGAAACCTATAAATGCAAGAGAGAGAAAAATGCAAAGAAACCCAGGTGGGAGAATCCATACCATCTCGGAGTTGTGCTTGTTGCTCCATGGCTTGAAGGCGAAATTTCAATTCATTATTCTGGCTTGTAAGACCAACAGAATCCCTCTGGAGAGAAGACAACAACGAAATTTTTAAAAAAAAGAGACTACTAGAATACATGGAAACAAATTTCAAAACTCTAAATCACTACCTGTAAAAGAGTAAGCTGAGCAGACAATGTGGTAGCTTCTGTCTGCAAAGTCTGAACCTTGTGTTCTAATTCTGAAATATATCTCATCTTCCTCTCCTTAGAACGAGCAGCTGATTGCCGATTCGCCAAAATCCTGATATTGACCAACAAATGAAGAAAATGAAACATTGGGGCCAGGCTTATAAAATATCGAGAAAAACCTGCGGCAATTATTGATGAATATTGAAATAGAAGAGAAACTAGAAAAAACACAAGATTTAACGTGGTTCGGGACTACATAGGCAAATTGCCTACATACACAGGAGCAAAGAGCTTTTATTTTCATAAGATGAATAGGGTTACACGGTGTAGATCTTAAACCACCTAATAGCCTAACCGCCCAAGAGTACAACCGCCTAAGAAATATTAGGAAATTTTAATAATACCATCGCTCAGTACGCTCCACTTTGGCATCTGCCTATGATGCCACAAACTACAACATAACATGAATTATTGATCAAATGGGATAAAAGGTTACCTCTTTGCACGTTTTGGGTCAGTTGAAGCAATCTCAGCAAGTTTCTCATTAGCCATAATTTTCTTCAGTTCAGCACCACTAAATTCACCATTCCCAAACTCCAAGCTAAAGGCATTGCCATCCATTGAATTGGTGGGTGAAAGTTGACCTGGACGAGTTCCTGGTGAAGGTGGCAATTTTGGAGACTCATCACCAAAGTTCAATTTGCCCATGAAACTATCCATTGACACACTTCTGTAGTGCCTGGAGGTAGGAGCGATATCACCTCCAGCACTCCTTTTGATCCCCTCCCTCTTCTCCGTTGAAGAACTAAATCCTCCTCTTGGCACGCTGCCACCACTTTCATTAACGCTGCTTTCTGCCTCATTATCACTGCTATCACCACCATTTGTCTTAGTTCCACTAGCTCTACTATCCAAATCCTCACGATTCTCATTACCATTCTTCTCATCAGTACCCGAAGAGTTCAACGCATCAATGTTATCTAGATTCATATAAGCAGAAAACAAATCATCCACATCCCCTTCAGATTTCCTCTCACCCGTCCCCTCCGCAATGCTTTCACCAGCTCTCTCCCATTCTTTTTTTACCAACTGAGCTGGCTTGGCCATCGCTGGATTCTCTCTACCGGACAACGACCGCTCCAAGCCACCTGAACCCCTCAACGGAATAAGGGGAGGTGAACATTGCAACACATTACCAAATGGAATATCACTGTTAGACCTTCTATGGGCTTTCCGTGGAGGTAAACTCTCACCAGCACGTGGAGCATTGCCCCTATTAAAAGGGGAGGGTGGCAACAACGAATGAGAGCTACCATCCTTATCCTCCATGGACACATCAGTTGAAATAGGGTCCGAAACCGTTGGCGAAGAGGAGTCACGAAAAGGGGCCGGACTCAACGGTGGCAAGGAATCAAGGCAGAAAAACGATGATGGCTGCGATAAAGATCGCGAATGGGTAGGTCCCATACTGAAATTCTGGGTACTCATTTGCTGGTTCGCTGGCCTAGACACCGGGATCTGGGAATACGGCGAAATGGGTGGGATCTGATTAGGATGTGAAGGCGGAATCCCTACTCTTTTGTTACTATCACCACTAAAATTCTGATAAAAATTCGCAAAATGCCTTGCCCGCATCTGGGTTTGGTTCAAATTCAATTGAGAAACATCTAATTGGTTTATCAAAGAAAAGGGTTGTTTAGACATTGTAGCAGATGACGATTGTGTTGTTCCAAAAGAAGATTGCAACCTGTGTATCATTTCACTATTAGCATCCTCCGTATCACCCATTTCACTTACCTCTAGACCAGCAAAAACCCAGTAATCAATATTTCACTAATGCCACTTCAAAACCCTTAATACTTTTGATCAGACTTAAACCCCAATTTCAAGATAAACCCACTTCACTTCTCACCAAAACTCGATCAAATAACAATGAAAACCAATCACACAAACAAACAAAGCCTTGAAAACCTGCGAAATGAACATACAAAAACAAGAATAAGAACCCACAACACAAAAAAAAACTGAAATAAAAAGAAGATTGAAAGTGAACACAGGATTCTCACTTAAATAAGTAAAGACTAGACTACCTTGTTAACTCAAAAGGTTCATTTCCACACACACAAAAAAAGACACCAGCCGGCGAGACTGCTGAAAACATATAAATAACAAGATAATTTTTTTCACAGATTTTTTTCACTTTGTTTTTCAAGGCGGAAATGGCGAAGAAAAAAAGTAAAACTAAGGGCTTGGTGTGTGTCTCTCTGGTATTTGTTCTCTCTCGGAGAAATGAAAAGGCCGTGCGTGATTTCAGTGAGGTTTTTTGTTTTTTGTTTTTTTATTTTTTATGATGACGAAGACTACGACACGGATTTTATGACGGTAGAGGGAGACGCGTGAAGTTAATGAAGAATTTGTGGTGAATTTGAATTGGGTGTGAATTTGAATTTCATTCCGACCTCGGTTTTTGACATCTTTGTTCCCTTTGTCACCGCAACTTATTGAGCAAGAATTTCGATCTTTTGGATTTATTTTGCCAGTTTTGGGATTTCTTCCTCCCACGCGCTTGCCATTACAGTCTAATGCACGTTAGGTTCAATCTTTATTTTTCTACTTTATTTGTCCATCCACGCGCTTGCCATTACAGTCTAATGCACGTTAGGTTCAATTTTTATTTTTCTACTTTATTTGTCCATGGTGGATTTTTTCGTATCATTCTCAAAGGAAATTGGTGTATTAAGAAAGAATTATCTTTTATAAAACAAAAAAGGATAATTTTTATCACGAATCTTTTCTTGAATTTAAATTTAAATAATAAGTTAACTAAAAAGTAAATATATTTGACATTTAATAGAAATTTTTATTTTTAAGATTACAAAAATAATAGTACATTTGATTATCAATCATTGTTATTTTTGCCACAATTTTTTTTATTATAATTTTATCATCATAATTTTTTATAAAATAAAATTCAAGTAAAAACATGCCTAAAAATCAACATGAGATAGGTAGATGATTATTGTAGTTAATATCAAGAATTAATTTAGTTTATTTTATTTATATAGTTTGATAATACAGGCTTGGAGTTATTCGTAAAATTAATATCTATAGAAATTTTTTTTAATTCCTGCTAATTTTTATATTTCTATTATTGCATGATAATTATCATGACTATAATGTAAATCTCCAACACAGGTAGTATTTTAAATGAAATGTTTGTTAAGTTTTTTCTTGAATATAATCACAGCAAGTTAACAAAAAAAAATCTAATTTAATTAGAAATCAGTGTTTGATTGGAGAAGTGAAAGAAAATTTTCATTTTCCCATATAATACGTTGCACAGACCCCTTAAGAGAGTGGGTCTTCCGAGTCAAAAGCTTTGGTAATCGTGGAATTTATTTCTTCCATACTTGTCTGCCTCTGCACCCATACTGGTCAATCATGGAATTTATTTTCTTTCTGTTTTATATTAACATTTATTATTATTATTTTGCTATATTTGGTGTGCATTTTTTTATCCCAGATATTTACCTTCCATAATCTTCTTTCCGATGGATTCGATTGTTAAACTATTTCTATTTAACATAGTTTGGAAAAAATAATTTTTTAAAAATAAAATAATATTATTTTAATACATCTTAACATGAAAAATATTTAAAAAAAAACTATAATTACACTCCCAAACTAATTTAAATGTAATTTCTAGTTTTCCTGAGATTTTTTTTTATCACGGATGACATGGCAATTTTTCTTTTTTTCTTTTTTAACCCTCGCTTGATTTTATTTAAATTTTGATTGCAATTGTTTTTACTTCTTATTATATCAGTTTCCACAACCCCTTCTATCCAACCCAAGGTCACGAACTACCTAAATGTAGAAATAATTTTATAATATTTTGTAGTTATATTCTTGAATCGATGATTTATTTATTGCCCGTTCAATGCTATGATAGTTTATGCCTTTTAAAGTATTTTTTATTTAAAAAAACTAAATTAACATTTTTAAATAGTTTTAATATTTTCATATCAAATATAAAAATTATTTTAATATAATTTTAATTTAAAAACATCCTTAAAAAACACACTACATACTTGGCACAGCAAGGCTGATTATGTACATACTAGCAGTCTACTATACACATATTTTTATGCATTAAAAAAAAATTAAAATTCTCGACTGAACGAGTAGTCATCTCGTTCTCTCGAGAGTAGCATGTATGGTTTCACGCCACTTGGAACGACAAGCACCCACGTCCAGTGTCCATCAAGATCGAGGATTGAGACGTCTTACAAGCTTTTGATTGAATGCAAAGACTTTCGTATTGAGATATATTGCTTCAATTTTGGGCATCCATTATTGATTCCAAATTGCACCCTACTAGGCCTGTAGCTTACCTTCATAGCTAGCCTTCTTATCTTGAATATTTATTTGTTTTCCAGGGAAGGCTTCTTATCTTTAAAAATTTGGAAGGTGTTCCGAGTCATTATCACCCTAGTCTCTCTCGTGACTTGCACCAATCGAGAATGGACATCTTGTGCAGGGGGTTACTTAATTTCAAGGACAAAATATATATAACTTCAAGAAGACGCCCTCGAGGGCTGCAGGAGCTGACGTTTGGAGAACTCATGCACGTCTAGCAAAGGGGATTGGCAGCATCAAATTGCTTTAAAAAAAATACATCATCTTCGGACATGAAATTTAAATTGAGGTTACTGGTCCTGGGCCGTGAGGGAATGGGTAGTGCTTTCCAATTGGAAAAGGAAAAATACATCAGATTTTAGTTCGATGTTTCTTTGTTGACTTATGTTGTGTAATGCCAACCACCCTACCAGAATAAGCTAGCTAAAAGATTTGGAAAGTTTCATATCTGTCTTCCATTTAGTTGCAGCTCTTATCCGTGACTTGTCCAAAAGGCAGGCAAGTGAATGGACCCCAAAAAACCCACCGCTCTCCATCTGTTCACCAGAGTTTCTCAAAAAAGAAAAACACCCCGTCAATTTTCTGCTCTTGCAAATCACCACAGTGATTTTTATATGAATTTATACCATCAAGAATTTTTCGATGAAAATATATCCAATTATTTTTTTTATTTTTAACATTGGGCGCATTAAAATTGTAAAAAAAATATTAATTTAATATTAAAAAAAAATAATCACAAAAACAAACACTTTTTATGTACATACTACCAGTCTACTAAGATTAAATCTATTTGAATGATTTTTAAAAAGGCGCCACTCCGCATCATAATTTTTCTAAATTTAGAAATGAGCATGGAATCATATATAAAATAAGGTTGATTAATTTAACTTCACAAACAATAAAGTGATTAATATTGACTCCGTGTAACCTCATGGGCCATCACTGCATTTTTTTTCCCTTTGAAAATGCATATTACTTTTTTCTTATTACTGTAACACCGCGTTCTACTTGAACTTACAACAGTAAAGAAATCTCTTACCACCAAAACAACTGCTCGCACAGTTGCGCTTGAACCTGTGAACAAGAGCTTACATGTAAACCATGAAGCAGGTTCATGGCTAGGCTACTGTTACATGGTGCCCCGAAGCTGGCACGTCATTGCTAGTGAAGCGAGCCACGAGAAAAGGGTCCTCGCTCCTGACGGTGTCGACTCCATGCCCCATGGCCCAGAAATACAGTGGCAGAAGGAGGTGTCTGAGAAATCTCAAAGCTGTATCTTGACTAGCAATGGTGCCGTGTCCAGAATGTTGATGTTCATTGTCACCAAAAGTGAGACCATTGCATTGACAATGAGCAACATCCTTGTCCACAACTTTAAAAATGGCCTACACACTGTAAAGAAGCAAGGTGGGTAGCAAGGCACTGCCTAATTGAAAGCCAAGGGTTGGATATGAAAATGCATGGCCCTGACAAGTTGGAATTACCAAACCCACAACAGAGCCACAAGAGATGTTCGGCTAGAGACTTGTCCTTGGTTTGGTATCAGGAGCATCAAGTGGTGGTGTTTGTTAGGAACATGTTTTCCAACAAAGGGATAAAAAAAAAAGTACAATGATTGCTTGCGTTGATAAAATTGTAGTCCGAATTTGGCATCACATTTAGGGTGCCCTGGAAATTATTATTTTCTGAGTAAATTTGAAGACAGAGTATATGTTAAACGAACATGGTTATAAATCCCGACCTTGTTTAAAGTATGGGTCACATGTTGTTAAGTAATTTATTTATTTGAATTGATTCGAGTTATTTTTTATTTTATTATTTAAAATAAAAATTATAATATTATTATTTTATTTTATATTTTATAAAAAATTAAATCAAATATCCCTAAAATTTTAACTAAATCAACTAAATTTATTTATGATATGCAATTCAACTCAAATAAGTTATGAGATGATAGATCAATCAATGATTTAATATCAATGATTTAACATACTGCATGGCAAGGAGTGGCAAGTAAAGATTCCGTTTAACATTATAATAATTATTATTTTTTAAAATATTTTTTATTATAAATATAATAAAATAATATTTTTTATTTATTAGTTTATCTTTTAAATACGGTGAAAATAAAAAAACAAACACCGCCGAAATTTCTGTGCATGCGGCCCCCTTGCTTGCACAAATTCAAAACTAGCACCGGACGAAGTGCATCCATATTTCCTACCTCTTCAGAAAATCAATGAGCATTAAGTTATTGAAGAAAAAGAACGCAAATTAACACGCGCGAGCGCATAAATATAGAGGTGGCGATAATGGTGGTTAATTCAAGTAGGTGAGCGTTTATTTTTAAAAAATAAAATTTAAAATTTAAGTTTTATAAATAAAATATATAAAATTTTATTTTTTAATAGGTTAACTCGACTGAATTAATTAAAATTCAATAAATTTTTAGATACTAGGATTTCAATAAAACAAATTATACTGGTAGAGTGAAAAAATAATTTATTAGTTAAGATTTGGAGATAAAATCTTTACTTGAAAAGTCATATACATGCATGCATGAATTCACAATCCAATGCTTAAAAATATTTTTTTTGCGGTTATTTTTTAAAATGAGTTTCGTGTTAAAATATATTAAAATAATATTTTTTTATTTTTTTAAAATTATTTTTGAGATCAGTATATTAAAACAATCTAAAAAATTTAAAATAAATTTAAATTATTTTAGAACTTCCCAAACAGTGCACGATAAAATCGGATCTTGAGAACTCAAATTCTACTTTAATTCAATTTAAGTCATGGGAGGAACCAACAAATCATCGTGGATATTCTGAGATTCAATTTCATGAAATCTTATTCGTGCTCGTTCATCATGCTTAACAGTTCATCATGGTTAACAAAATATATCAAAATCTTTGTTTCATTTTCTTGAAAAATCATCTCTCAATAAAGATCCAGCCTGCTTGGAAAAGTAATTATAATTGTTTTTTAAAATGTTTTTCATGTTGAAATGCATCAAAATAATATTTTTTTTATCTTTAAAAATTATTTTTAAAATCATCACATCAAAACGATCTAAATATATAAAAAAATTAAATTTTAATAAAAAAAATAAAAAAATAAAAAATTTCATCAGTTAAAACATGCATATACACATGTGTATCAATGTGCATGTTATCTCAATTAATTTTAATAATATTGATGCAAGTGACAACTAGGTTTGTTTCCCATGTTATTATTTTAGTTTTAATTATTTTATAATAAGCTCAATTTTTTATCTGGATGAAGGATTATTCTCTTTTATGAAGAGACTGAATCTTAATTTATTTTCACACATATAAGAATGAAATTAAAAAATATATATTATCTTAATTAAAGGAAAGTTATAATTAAAAAGGATATGAATAGCTGTGCACATTAAATAAAATTATTTTTTAGTTATTTTTTAAAATATTTTTTATTTAAAATATATTAAAATAATATATTTTTAAAAAATTATTTTTATATCTCACCTTGAAACAATAAAAAAAACAATAAAATACAAAAACAATCAGCTAAGATGTCCACGTGACTCTTGCAAGACCATCGAAGACGTTTTTATGTTCACCTGAACGAGTAGGACCTACGAGGACACGCGTTGAGAAGAACCGATAGTGGCATTAAGGAGCACGTGGCGCATTTTAGTGCTTCGAAGAAAAAGGGTATGCTTATCCACTCTAATCGAAGCACTTGTCAGTCAAAAAAGCAGACACGGCCCATTTAATTTTTCTTCTGACTGGACCCACTTAGAGATGGACATGACCTAACAAACGTGAAAGAGAGACATTTTTGTCATTTTATCAACTTCACCAACGATGTCGTATTGCCTTCCAGGGGAGACTTTGTTACTGCGCCATTAATCTCTTACCCTCCAGTTGACTGGATCAGAGATGAAGGATTGAATGTATCCCTGTTCTGCAATATCTTGTTCGGCGTTACGTTTCTAGTTTTTTTTAAAATTTAAATTATTTTTAATTTTATTTTTTTTGAATTAATTTTACATATTAATTTTAAAAATATATTTTAAAAAATTAAAAAAATATTATTTTAATATATTTTAAAATAAAAAATAAATTTGAAAATCAACACCCTGTCCCACATTGATCTTTTCAAAAGCAACATTGCGTATATGATGTTATTTTTTCCAAGTTGCACGTATAATAATAATAATAAAAAAAAGCTTTTTTTGTTTTACTTCAACAGATTCTTTACGCAGGTTTGTAATATTTTTTTTTTCTAGATTCTAATTTTGAAGCGACCATTCATAGATATTTATCAGATTTATTTAACTATATTATTTTAATATGGGATATACATTCTTAAAATCATCAGAAAAAATATATATATATATTTAGTGCTAATTAACAAGCCAGTTTGGCTTGATAGTACCTTGACATTAAAAAAAAAACTATTATTTTTTATTATACATGTCCCGTACTCCAAAATAAAAATATAAAAATAAGCACTTTTAAAACACGTCAAAAATTGAAACTACCGTACTCCAAAATTTACCTATAGCATGTTTGGAATTATAATAATTGATATTTTTTAAAGTGTTTTTTATTCAGAAATGTATTGAAATAATTTTTTTTATTTTAAAAAAATTATTTTTGACCTTGGTATATCAAAATAATTTAAAAATACAAAAAATATTAATTTGAAGTAAAAAAAATAAAAAAATTTACATATTTCAAATGTATTTTTAAAACACAAAAACAAATATGATATTATACACTAAATAACCAAGGGTTTTCACCCATGTAACACCCCACCTCACTAGCAAGATATTGTCCGTTTTGGCCCTCCCAGTCCACTCATATCCAAGGCTTCCACCAAGGTCCACCTCACAGATTTGTTCTTGGCAGCCACGCATGGCTCCAAAATGCATCTTGCTAGTCAAGGTGAAGATGCACTTATAAAACCATGGCTCTGGACACTCGCTTCCGATGTGAGATCTTACAATCCCCCCACCTGAAGACGAGTCATACTCGGCTCTGATACCAAATGTAACACCCCACCTCACTAATGTCTGCTTTAGCCCTCCCGATCCATCCATGTTCAGGGCTTCCACCAAGGTCCTCCTCACGGGTTTGTTCTTGACAGCCATGCATAACCCCAAAACGTGCCTTGCTAGTCAAGGTGAGCATGCACTTATAAGACCCTGGCTCTGGACGCTCGCTTTCGATGTAGGATCTTACAACCCACCCCTTCACTGCTCGTGTGAATAAATGAAGGATGTTATTTTTTTAATATATATCTTCTTCTTCTTTTTCTTTCAATGCACTTCTTTTCCACTATATGTATTTTAGTTTTAGTTTTTTTTTATCATATAATATTTCGTTGTTTTTTTATTATTCATTATAATATATTTTGATTTTTTTTCTCAAACAAACATTTAGTTTTTTTATTGGTATTCAATTTCGCAAGTATTTTTTGTATTGTATCACTAAATAAAAAATACTTTTAAAAAACAAAGTTTTTAAAAGGTCTATAGTCCGAGTTGCGGATTTGACGAGTTATGACGCGAAGCCTAAGTCGTTTCAGTATATTTTCGTCTTAATATTAAAAATAAATATCATCTTGAAAAAAAAAATACCGTATTTTTATTTGTCGTATTTGTTGCTTTAAAACCCACCAAGTAATTTAGGTCACATAAGGACAATTCTAGTACATGTTAATCTCAAAACCAGGCTAAGCAAATAATTGAATCACGGGTTTTAAGGTTAATATGTTGAGTCAGGTTTAATGATAATACCAAGTAATTTTTTTATTTTTTTAAATTCCATATTCCAGTTTTTTTTCTATTAAATCTTTTATGGGTTTTACTTTTCAATTTTATTCTTTAATATTTTATTGATTTTAGAATGATCTTCTTTATTTGTTTCGGTTTATTTTTATAACATTATCATAATCTCAAGCAAACATTTTAATATTTGGTTGATGCTTAATTTTAGGAGTATCTATTTTGGTTATTATATCATCAGGGAAAACATAGTTGTTGTTTTTAAGTTGTTAAATTTGGTAGAGTCCATGATCTGCATCGATGGTTTGATGAGTTAAGTCATGAAACCCGGATTGATCTAATATATTTTCGTGTCAATAATAATAATAAAAAGATATTATCCTAATTATTTCTTTTAAGTCAAACTATATTTTTTACTAGTTTTTTGTTGTTGTTTCTAAATCTATTAAGTTGACGAGATCATGTTAAAATGTTAAAATAATTTTTACATTAATTAATTTTAAAACCCATATAATATAAAAAGTTGGATGGGATAATTTAAAACTAACGTCAAGTTTAATAACAATATCATTTGCTGCAGCCTAAAATTTTTCCTTGATGCTTGAATTTTTTTTGTTTCAACTTGCAATGTAGCGTAGGCTAGGAAACTAAAACACTAACTTGCATCCAAAGGCATTTAGAGATTTTGATTTTTCTAAGCACATTTAAATTACTCATCTATCCCAGAAAGAGACAGGAATAGAGCTTCCTCCCCCCAAGACTGGGCATATGTCTCATCGGGCAATCGCACTATCGTGGTGAAAAAAAGGGCTTTGTCACGTTTTATTTTAGTTTTTTTTTTTTATATATATATATATAATTAAGTTGAGTTTAATCTTTCATGTATATAAAATATTAATTTAAAAAATGATTCGTCAAAGTATAAGAATGTCCTATCATTAATATTTTATATCCAATTCAGTCCTTATTTTTTAATTTTTATTTATTTTGTTTTTTTATCTCTTGTTTAATTTTTTTTTTAATTTCATCATTAATTTTTCATAAATAAGAGTTTTTATTTGATTTTCATATCAAATTTAGTTTTTTTTCCTTTTATATTTTTAAATCCTTCCACTAGCTATTTTAATATTTCTGTTATTTGATTTTAATATTTTTTTCATGTTGAATTTGTTTGTTGTTTTTTTATTGATGTTTTACTTTGTTTTGGATTTTTTTTCATTGGATTTTTTTATAGATTTCATCCATCGACATTTTGTTACCGAGTCACGGGTTTTGAAGGTTAACAAGTTGATTGTTTTAGGTCATTTTTTATTTATTTTATTTTATTTATTTATTTGAAATTGATCTTCATGCTTCTTTTTTTACTTTCATTTCTGTTAGATTATCAATATTCTAAGCTCATGTCACAAGGTTAACGAGTTAACCTTAGTTTGACTCATTTTCTTAAAAGAAATTATAGTTTCATGCTTCAACAATTTTTTATTGAGAATTTTGATTTGTTGTTTTTTAGATTTTCTTTTTTCATGGTCAGCGTCGGTCCTGTGATCATGATCACAAGTTTTAAAAGTTAACATTAATATTTTTATGTTTTTTTATAAATTTATAATCCAATATTTATTTTTTTAGAGTTGGTGTTTGTGGTTTTTTCATTATTTTTTTTTCACGGGGTTATCTCAGTCATGTTCTCATGATTGCAGAGAGTTAACGAGTCTCAAATTTATTTTTTTTTTTTTCTTAGAATATTTTCTTATAAAAGTTTCATACCTCAAAATTATTTTTATAGAGATTTTTTCTTTGTTGTTTTCGTTGGTTTATTATTTTATTCTTTTTTATCAATAAAAAATTATTAAATTTACAACAAAACGCGAGTCACTTAACTATCGCTCACCGAAACTCGAATTCCATGCACACTTGTTATTGAAGCTAATAACTCGTGGGGTGTTATCACACCTGAAAGCACGGCTGATCTCCACCGTCAATCAAGGCAAGCAAGCAAGCATACTTCTTGTAGTTAAATAACGCCGGTGTCAATGAGCCAATGTGTGAACAGCAGGACACTAGAACCAAAGCTTTTCGTGCTTGCCTTAATTTGAACGACACCTGACGGTTATGATATTTTTTATTGTTTTTATATTTTAAAAATGTTTTTTTAATATTTTTTTAAAAATATATTTTTATATTTTTAAATTATTTTGATGTGCTGATATAAAAAATAATTAAAAATAAATAAAAAAATTATTTTAATATATTTTTAAGTAAAAAATATTTTGAAAAATAATTCTTACCATACCTGTAAATACCCTTTAATATCTTTGTAACTTTTTCTTTTTTATCATGTTACACAGACAAAATTCTATAGTTAGTTAAATAGTTTTTGTTTTCCACCATCACGCATAATTGTTTATTTTTTTATTCATATAAACGTGCTTTTTATTTATTTTATAAATAAAATAAATGTCACTATAATTTTAACCAAAAATATATTTTTAAAATCACAACTATTTTTTTTAAACCTATTTTTCTTAAAATCATAATTATAAACAGAAACTGTATCTGTTATATATTAGCGACTTTGATCTCCCTCCGACCTTGAACAAGGTAGGCATTTTGAAGTTCTGACTACTCTTTCCATGTATTTCAAAGCTACATCAAACTCAACTAGTTGACTGTCCAAGCAAGGAATTAAAGGGAATTATCTATTTGTTAGTCTTCCGATGTAAAAATGCAAGATTTTCCTTAATTTATTGTATTGTTGTGATTTCCGGTTACTTGTTCGAGTGGACGGTTTCATTTTTTTTTAATATTATACTTAGTAATACGATAGTTGTTGCTTTTTAAATAACTTTTCGTAGCGAAATGTATATTAATGATATTTTTTTATTTTTTTAAAATTATTTTTGATATTAACATATCAAAATGAAATATACAAATCACATTAAATTTTAATAAAAAAATTAAATTTTTTAAAATATAATATAATATGCGTTTCCAAATAATTTTTTAATGGGGTTTGTAAGTATGAAGTAACATAATACTCTGTTCGAAGTCCATAGTGATTTCTTTTCCGGGAATATGCTCTGATGTAATTTCAACAAAACTGAGCACAAAGTAAGAATATGCTATGATGCCAAGTTCTCGCGATTGACGGAGCTTGGCTTCTAAGCTATGGAGGCTGAAACATGCCGTCAAAATGTTTTTGCCATCTTAGCTTGTTTGGCAGTGTAATTATATGTATTTTTTAAATAATTTTTTATATTAAAATATATGTTAATAATATTTTTTATTTTTTAAAATTTATTTTTGACATCAATATATTAAAAAAATATAAAACATATAAATTATATTAAATTTTAACAAAAAAAAAATCAAATTTTTTAAACACACAGGTTAAATCACGTTCTAAATCGTTAGAGTCTTCGAAGGGACACTGATTCTCTACTCTGAATACCATCTGGTGTCGAACTCAGCTGGGATTTTTTAGCCTTGTGTAGAAGTACAGTGAAGCAATTGTTAATGTTAATATTAAAAATAATTTTAAAAAATAAAAATTATTATTTTAATATATTTCTTTTTAAAAAATACTTTAAACCACAATCACTGCAACATTTTCAAACACACCCTAAATAATGATCGGTATTATTTGAAAACTAATTTAAATATAAAATATTTATTTTGTGATGAATTTTGTCACTTTCCTTTATATAATTCGAGCAATAAAGGTAATTGATACATTTATTTAGTCACAATTCAAGAATTAGCTCAACAAAGGTCATCAAATCAAAATATGGTAATGCAAACATTCTTGTATGTTCGTGGGAAATATAGAAGGTTTCCGATTACAACAAGATCGAGAGACCCAAAAAATAAACGTTGGCGGCTTCTAAGAGCGTTGTGATAAAGGCCATAATTTGAGCCAAGCCTAGAACGCGCACATGATAAATTTTATATTTTTTATATTTTTAAATATTTTTTTATATCATTTTAATATAAATATATTAATATCAAAAATTTAAAAATAACAAAATATTTTAGAAACATCTACCATAATCTCAAACATGCTTTAAAATTGCTTGCTTTTACCATTATTTTCCATCACATGTTGTTTACTAAAAATAAAAAATAAAAAGCTACAAAAACAAAAGTTTACATTGTAATTTGACTCAAGATCCTACCTGCAAAAGTTTTTTTTTTTTTTTAAAAAAAATTAATGTAATGCTACACGGTTAAAAACCGAAGTTAATATGATCAAAATATGATTATTTTATTTTTTTTTAAAAAAATCAGGTGTCGGCAACTAGTCTATTACTATTCTATATCAGTAGCAGCATACAACTTTGAAAGAAAATAATTCGATCTTTTCAGGAGAAAACAACAATGACCATGAATAAAAGGAAAAGGCAACCCTTCAAAAGAAAAGGCAACGCGGTCTTCGCATAATGCTGCAGGTAGGGCGGCTCTGAAGATTGCCCTTTGCTCAATAGCAATGCAAATGGCCATTAGCCATCTAGAATGCAGTCCTCTAAAAGGGCCAGCACTTTACAAATCCCCTTTAACGGGATGAATTTATTAAAAGAGATTACATCAGATTACTGTGAAATGAGGAAACAACCTTCCCATCAAGAAGGTACAGGTTTTGTTACAAGGCAGTCGAGATACAAGGAAGAACATAGAGATAAATTTAAGATCGAAGAAAGACTACAGAAGAAAGACATCTACTTAATGGTGATATAGCGATTTGTCCCATGTCTGGCCCAGTAATCCTTGAGGTCAAGAGGGATCGCAAGATCATGACCTTCTGCTGCCAGCCGACTAAGCAATCTAGTGAAGACATTACCACTCATCTTCCGGCCACCAATTCGGGCATGTCGTTTATTTGGCATCTGTGGTAGTGGATACGATGACATGGTGGTTGTGCAACAGGCTGACTGCCACCCACCACTTCCCCATTTATAGCATTGCCGGGGAACTCCAGTGCATGAACAAACAGGTGCTGGCATGGTGGTTTCATCAAAATTGATAAGGTTTAAGCCCACATCCTGACTATCCCACTCCACTTTAATCTTCTTCCCATCAGAAGCACCTTGCTTGTTCAGATCCTCGCCCACTCTACTCCCCTTCCTTGGTGACTTGGCCGCCTTCAACCCAACTGCCTTATTTTCTTTTGATCTCTTTGTCTGGCGTGCCTTCCCAGTTTCAGCAGTAACAGATGATATAGGCAAGGCATCAGTGATGTGCATCTCCCCTGTGTCAAGAGCTTCTGACATGCCATTTGAATGGTATACTGGATGGGGAATGCGCTTCGATCCCCGCTGACTTCCACCGCTCAAAGGATAGTTCATTGCATTTTCACGGTATTGAATTGCTGCTAGAGCATTGTCTCGCTCCATCAAGGCTTTATCCCGTTCAACTAGGGCCTTCTCTCGCTGCTGGATTGCTTCATCTCGTGCGGCCAAGGCTTCCTTCTTTTCAGCTAGTGCCAAATTCCGTTCTCGAATGGCATCATCCCTCTCAATGAGGATGGTCATTATCTTCTTATTCATTGCTAAGGCATTAGTTTGCTCCTTCACTTGATGTTGAGACATCATATTCCACTGCAAATTACATTATATCTTAAGCTTGTATCCATCTGGAATTTCATTATAAAACAAAGACAAAAATGTATAAGGATCCGAGGCAAATGTCTTCATACCGCTTGAGGGTGAGGGTGAGGGTGAGGGTGAGCTGCCTTGTAATAGTCCATCTTATACCTTCCATTTTGATGTTGCCCGCCATCATCCATCTTGTTCCCACTTTATTATCAGTTTAAGCAGGAATCAGTTTCAGCCAACTCATCAATGTTGAATGTTCAGTTTGGGCATCCACTGATTTTCTAGAAAGAGGACATATCTCCCTATTTTGAAAACAAGAAAACCAAAAGTGAGATTTCAAGTTTTTTACAATCAACAGTGAGAAGAAAGGACAACACCAAAAAGAGAAGAACAAAAAAATGCCAAAATGTTAAACCATACAAGGCTTCATCGAAAAGACAACAAAGCTAGCCTTTAACAGGGAAGGCATCCAGCTTTGAGAAGTAAAAATCCAACAGATCAAACATTAAGCATGCACATGGAAACAAATATATAATGAGGTATTACAATAAAGTGCCACCATACATCCAGTTCCACCTCGATCTCAAGAAATTCAGAAAATCAAAAAGCAACTAAGATACAACCCATCTCTAGCTCAATGCAGTACGGTAACAAAAGTTTCTCGAATGTCAAGTTCAACAAACAAGCAACTGCCATTTTTAATTCAAAGACCATGAACTCGTGAACAACAGTTAGACAGTAGCATCAGTGACTTAATAAGCATAAAGCATCCAAAACTTAAATAAAGTTTTCAAGACTCTATAGGGACATCAATCCTTAATACACATGGGCTGTCTTCGTGTGCATATACACAATAAAGACAGATCTCACAATAATTTTGTCAACTGTAACAGTTCCTTCATTAGAAACCGTAACCTTAACACTTGGGTTGTACTAACACATTTTTCTTTTAAGAAGCCCTTGAATAGGGAAAAAAAATCAAGCTTCAAACATACCCGGTTCAAATAAACAAACCTCAATATCTAAGCAACTGAAAAAAAAACTCAAAATCTAACAACAACCCATTATCAATCTAAATAAAAAAAACAAATTAATTCAAGTAAAGCAAGAAAATTTTCAAAAAACAAATTCAATCTCGAATAAAATTTACTAAAAAATAGGGTTTTTGAGCCAGAAAAGAAAGTCAAGATAAGGAACACATACCATAGGAAACCTCAAAAAATGCATGAGGATGTTAAAGTGAGACATAGATCAAGGAAATAATTTACGAACTTACTGTTTTACGTCATTGAAGAAGTGACATGGATTTGAAGAGAGAAAGCTTCGTTTTTTTTTTTTTTTTGTTGCCTGGGAGAGAGAGTGAGAAATGGCCGATTGGGTTAATACGTGGATTTTAGGGAAACGACACGTAGCTGGGGGTTTCTCCCAGACTCTCAATTTTAGAGCCGTATTCGTATTCGAGCTGGATTTTAAGTTAAGTCGAAAAGGATACTGACTAATAAAACTTTATTGATTTGGTTAGGTTTTTAATAATTTAATTAACTTTATTAAATTTGATCGGTTTAATATCAATAATTTTTTTTATAAAAATAATATTATTTTAATAAAAATAATTACTCTGAACTAATTTGAAGACTCTTGAGTTAACCTAATAATTCAACAACTCATATTATTTTTCGGACCGGTCCCCAAATCAGGTATGAAAACCATGCTTTAAAGTTGGGGCATGCTTGCTATGCTCAGTCAAGAATTTCTTATTTCATGCTCCTTTTCTTTCTATGCTTGTATATAAATCAAAGGATGATCCAGGCAGTAGCAGAAAAGGTATAAAGGCGTAGAACTAAGCCAAAAGCCTAGGAGAAAATGATGGAACAAAAATGAACAAGGAGAGAAGCAAAAAAAACCGATGCTTTATGGAGGATAAAACAAGACGAAGAAGCCGAACCGGTAACGAGCCTTGTGGGCTTCGGCCCAGTATATGGTGATGGGCTTGGAGTGGCTGAATGATGCCATTGGGATGACAAAAGGTGATAAAGAAATTGGATTCGACCATTATTGAGATTGCTCGCATATTACCCTAACAGCTGGTGGGTTTAGCCATAGTTATTGAAAATGATTCCATTATTGCGGGTTGATCTAAGAAATGTAAGGATATAGGTACAATTCGATCATAATTTTTTATTTATTTATTAATATGGATGTTTGTATCAGTTTGTGCGTACCTTGACTAATCTTATGGGTCATGAAGTTAACGATCATACAAATCTCCAGTAGTTATTATATTAACAACCAATAATTGGATCAGATTTTTATTTGAACGGGATAAGATATAAAATTTGTAAATTTGTAATAATTTATAAAACAAAAGAATTAAAAAACAAAAAAAAATGGAAAAAAAATTGTGAATTACTATTGTAATTCACAACGCAACGAGTGTTGGATGAATAGTAGTTTCTCCCACTTCTTTTAATTTTTACTACTTCATAAAGTTTAATAACATAATTTTTCTCTAAAACTATTTTTTTAACAACAAGAGAAAAAAATAAACTATAAAAAAATCAAGTCCAATTAAAAAAAAATACACTACATCCATAAATTAGGCAACATGAATTACCTCGACAAACTCGCAAACTATGCTAACCTAGTAGAAAGATAAAATAAAAAGAAAAAAATTACAAATTTAAATTCTCAACAATCTTAATATTAAAAAAATAAAACTGACAAAAACAATTTTGAAAAAAAACCTTAAAAAAAAGCATGTGTAAAAAAACAACAACGTGAGGAAATACCGTAGCAATTCATAGTATTTTACGATGAAAATTACAGTGCTTTTCTCTTATCATTAAAAAAAAAACAGCACATTCATAAATTGGGGTAACATGGATTATCTCTACAAACTTGTAAACCATGCTAATCCAGCATTTCAACATTAAAAAAAATATTAACAAAAATAATTTTAAAAAAAATCATAACAAAAAAATTATATATATAAAAAAATACAATATGAGAAAACACTTGTAATAATATAATATATATTTTTGAAAAATAAAAATTACTTGAAAAAGTTTAATTTTTTTATTTTATTTTAAATTAATTTTTTAGAAATTTTTAAGTGAAAAAAATACTTTAAGTAACCGCCACCAAGCACCCCGTTACTACCGTGTCAGCCCCGCATCAATTTATCTTGAACAAGGTGATTCCTTCCTTCAATACCCAATTTAACCACCGATGCTCTTATCTTGTATGAAATTATTTTTTCATAACTTGTAAAGTTCCGTATTTTTAGCTGGGTTTCTGTTAAAAAATGGAACTTGGGCTTGTGGAGTTGTTGAGAGCAGCTTGGATTGCAGGGACACTGCCTATACTTATAGCTTCACTGCCATGTTCTTGGCTGGGTTCTTTTCATGGACTTGTTTTGGGGTTTGCAAGGAGAGGAAAGATCATGCAATCATCATCTCATCGTGTGAGCTCTGAATTTTTTTCTATTTTCTCGAACTTCAGGACCTGTTTAAGCTCTGTGAGATTGATAGTTTTGTTGGGTTTAGTTTGGTCGGATCGTTTTCTTACGTTTCATTGGTAATTAGAAAGGGAAATACTATTCATATAGTATAGTTTGCATGTTTGCCCCTGCTAATGCACTGGGAAATACTACAGGATCCCAGTTTAAGATGAATGTAGTTTCAATTTAATGATAGCTTGTGGATTGTTGAGGTTTATAGCTATTGGCTTCGTGTATAAATTACCTCTCAATGTTCATTTTGTGGTTTTGATGATACTTTGTCATTGATTCATCAAATTTTCTGATTGATTCAATTTTGGATTGTAGAAATTCACTGTTCCCCAAAGATTCTTTTCTCATTTCTATGTGGTGGCTGTGGCGTGGACAACTCTCTTGCTTCTTGGAACATCGATATATGCTTATAGAATGACACCAATAGTTTCTGAGCCGTTTTTCTACTCTGATCTAGGCAGCTACTTGGCAGGACGATCAAACGTATTCTCATTTCATCGATCACGGTTGATGAGTTTAGAGAATAGCTACAGGGTTTGGCTTTCTGTGTTTCTGCTTTTGCTAATGGAAGTTCAAGTCTCGAGGCGTCTTTTCGAGACAGCATATGTATTTAATTATAGCGCCTCTGCTCGGATGCACATTTTTGGCTATCTTACTGGCTTATTGTGAGTATCTTGAAGCTCTCTGATCTAATTCTTTTTCTGCAGTCTTTCTCCCCATGCTAACATGCACACGCTGCATGTCAAATTGCTGTCGGAAGCATTTTTTTTCCTTGAATATTTTATGCTTGAATTCAACTGGCTATATAATTCATTAACATGTATAATTTGTGTCTTTTCGGAAGTTCTGATTCATGCTGGTTAATATGCTTCATAACATATTGCCAGGCGGCCTTGTTAACATTTAAATCCCAATGTAATCCATGTCTGTGATCAAAGCACTTGTAGTTGCAATCTTCGTCCTTTTTGTTTACCATGAATTTGTTGTACATGGGGACATTTTCTAGCATGTTGTGCTGATTGATATTTCCTTTTGAGCTTAGCTTCTACACAGCAGCGCCTCTGACACTCTGCTGTACCTGTGCATCCGAAGTACTCAAATTTGGCATAAATGAAGTGTCCGAGTTAATTCTTAAAGGCACAAGCTCAATGCAAAACGTTGAATTTCACTGGTGGGACTTTGTTAACCCTTTATTGAAGCTTGGATGGTGCCAGTGGATTGGCGCAGTTATATTTCTTTGGGGTTGGATTCATCAGCATCGCTGCCATGCAATTCTTGTGAGTATCACTATTTTATGATCACTTGTCAGATGGCAATATTGCTTCTCTTAAAAAGAAAAGAAAAGGAAAACGAATTAACCGTTTACTTCTCTGGTAGAATTTGCCAAAAATGTTATGCCTGCAGCTATATCATGACCAAGGTGTTGAAGATGCCACAATCATTGGCTAGCAATTGCGTGCTTGTGTGCCATTTAATGGTTTAACATTTTGTATGGCAATGTTTCCTACCCTGCATGGTTACAAGTTTGTCTTTATGTGACAAGCTTTTCAAGTCACCATCTGCACAATATCTGGATGTGGAAATTTGGTGCATGGTTTGGTAGAAGCAAACATTTAACGTTGTTAAATTTGGCCTCTCCACCAGCTATAAAAAGGAAGGTTCATGCTTTATTTTAGTGTGGTGATTGGCAGAGAAAATAAGTGATGTAGAGAGCTAGGGAGAGCTCCTATGGGTCACTAAATAAAAGATAGGATGTGAGAGTGTTCTTTAATCTCTTGTACTAGTGCTTGTATTCTGAGTGTTATATATATTTATAGTGGGTGTTATGTGAGCTAATGTATTTGAACTACTAGTTTGTAATAATTAATATGGTAAAATTGTGTTCTTATTTAAGTTCACCAAATTTTTCCACTCAATTTTTAACAAATGGCAACCAAACTACATCAAGCTTAACAAGTGATATCTGAACTGCGGTAAACTCAACAGAAGGTGAGGTTCTCAACTGGTAGTTAATAGCTTTAAGTTAATGAAAATGAATATAAATATAGTGGACACTGGACAGGATACTTTTCCTCGTGTTGGATGGGAAAGTTGAAATAGTTATAATTCAGCTATACAAGAGAAGATTACGTTGAAAACACTAAAAAGTATAACTACTTGTTAATATAAAAGAATAATTCTGATAGGTTGGTCATTGCAATGTGAAGCTACCAAAAGGAAGTTTGTGGAAATTAGATGATTTTCAGTGCAATGAAGTCATATTACTATATGTTTGCAGGAGGGAATTCACTTCTATTCTGATACTGGTATGTGATATGTGAGCCAGTTATTGGTGTTGTGTTGCTGTTATTGTGTCAATACCAAAGCTTGAACGCTGTTTTAATGGCTCGAGATGCAACTCCAAACCAATTGGCCATGGAGCTTTGGTTATTGGTATCGTACTAGTGAAAATGTTTAGCTGAATGATGAAACACATTTTCATCTTGAATGTTCTACAACTTATCTTGATTTGATGCATTATGTAACTGTTTAATATTTTCACTTGCTGCACTTTTTTTGATCGGTCTTGAGTCTATTTGGTTTTACAGCTAGCCATGAGAATAAGTTAGTAGAAAGCACTACGCGCACGTTCTGGTTCTGAACACTCCTCTTTGTTCCTATAATCTTATATATCAAATCAACTTGTTTCAAACATCATCATAAACTGGGTTCCTATCAGTCGACTAGGCACCCATAAGTGTCCACGTATCTTTGTTCATTTCATTTATGTGGAAAAAGGATGCCAGGTTACAAGACTAACTAGCATTCTTTCCTTCACTATCGTGTTGGTTGATTAGGGCTCACTAAGGGAACACGTGGGAAAGGCTGATGAATATGTAATTCCCCGAGGTGATTGGTTCGAGATTGTTTCATCTCCACACTATTTGGCAGAGATTGTAAGCTCCGGCCACTCTCTCTTGAGCTCATTTCTGATTTGCGCATAGTGAGATTGAAGCACAGAGGGTTCACTTGTTTTATGCAAATGATACAGGTTATATATGCTGGCATGGTTTTTGCTAGTGGAGGGGCAGACCTCACCATTTGGTTAGTTTTTGGATTTGTGGTATGTTTCTCTTAAGATTCACAAGATGTCTTTTCCCCCCTCCCTGATTGCGGTTTTCCTTCTCTCTTATTCCACGAGATCTGAAATCTTGTTCTGGATGCAGGTGTCAAATCTGGTGTTTGCAGCTGCAGAAACACACAGGTGGTATCTTCAGAAATTTGACAATTATCCAAGCAACCGTGTTGCAATTATTCCACTTTTATGTTAAAACTCCAAAGAACACGTTTTTTCACTGTTGCATGCAGTTGCCATCACGTGATTAAGATGATGGCTACAGCAAAGTCTTGACAAGAGGTAGGAAAAAATTTCTTAGAGAAGCAAATTAGTTTGGTGAATGTTTATGTGATGTCCAGATGTCCTTTCAGAGGCGATTGAATTCTATCTGATTGTGTATTTCCTGTAAGCTGCAGACATCTCATCCAATTGGATGGTGCAATTACTATAATGAATTGTGCATTCAAATTGTTGCTTGACTATAATTTGTAAGCAATTGCACAGTGGTTTTTTAAAATATTTTTTTTGTTTGGAAATGTATTGAAATAATATATATTTTTTAATTTATTTTTATATTAATATAATCTAAAAATAAAATAAAAATTCAATTTTTTTGAAAAGCAAACAGGTTATACAGGTAGAGGCCATTTTACCAAAGTAAAGCATATGATACTAATCAACCCTTGACCATGATGTCAATCAATTTCTCAGAGTTTCAGAAACCAAGCACAATAAGCAAAACATCCATACTGCTGCTATTATTCTTAAGAGGCAAGGGAACATTTTCAAATGATATAATGGACATGATCAAGCATACAAGTTTATTCCCCAAAACTTGGCAGGTTGGTTGGTCCTGTAGTTCCTGTCCAACTCTTTCAGCAGGTCCATGTCCTCTTTGCTTAACTCGAAGTCGAAAACTTCAAAATTTTCCTTCAGTCTCTCGACCTTTGATGACTTGGGGATGACAACAGTGTTTCGTTGGATGCCCCACCGGAGAGCAATCTGGGCCACGGTTTTCTTGTATTTTTCAGCCAGGCCCTGACCGAAAAAAGCAAATGAGATGATAAGACTGATGATAAAAAGCACCAACAGAGAACAGTTTTCTCTCAGGCATTGATAATCAGTTGACAGATAATCCACCTGAAAAAGAAATGACATACCTTCAGAACAGGATCATCCAATACTGATACAGTGCCAAACCATTCAGTATTGGCCACGGCACCTCCAAGAGGAGTATGAGCAGTCACGCAGATGCCATGCTTCTGACAGAATTTGACAAGAGAATCACGCTGGAAGTACGGGTGAGTTTCAATTTGATTCACAGCGGGCTTCACTTTCGAGTAGGCTAAACAATCTCTAGTTAGAAAGATGTCATAGTTGCTGCAGATAAACTTTCAATGAGACCAAAATTCCAAAATAGCCACATGAACAAATTCAACTTGCTTCTGCAAGTTCTTTACTATTTATCCACTCCATAATTAAGTTTTAATTAATGTGATTCAAACAGATGTGACAACAAGAATGGTTAAACTCAAAATAAGGTTCCAGGTTGCGGGTATCCATAGGATTTTCATTTGACTTCCAACTCACCTGATTCCAATGCTGCGAGCTAAACCCAAGGAAACCAGATCTTCCATGGCATGCCAGGTGGTTTCCAGGGATATAGTTGTGTCTATATCCAGCACCCCATCCTCATCCAATGCACTGCCAGTCGCACCCACTCCTATTTGCATGCAAACAAATCATAAAGTTTCAGAACACAATATTATTGTTTATGTCAGACTTCTAATCAACTAAACAGAAGATTTACTTCCTGGTGCAAATTTCACTGGTTGAAGTAGAAAATTATAAATCAGGCGTACAAGAAGAGAAGCTAAATGGGAAACACAAATACTTTTTTTTTCCATCTAACTTCCGTGTATCTAATCTCGCTAATTGATCCCACTTTATATGTCTTTTCTTCCATCTGTTTTGATTTTGGCCCCATATATTATGCAGTGGAGCCAACAAAACCATTTCTATGATAGCTAGAACTGCAAGTTTAAAAATCCTTGTTACGATTTTATCCATGTTTCCCAAGAAATTGATCACATCAAGTCTCCTTAAAAATTCATATTCAGAATGTGCACCATCCAAGCAATGAAATACATAAAGTTTAATCATAAATCTTCATCATCACTCCAAGCCATCTCCTATATTCATCATAAGAATCTTCAGCTAATCAGTTATCAAACTACACTGATAAAAGGAGTTGGACATCCAACCAAAAGGCATAGACTGATGATGCACATAAATATATATAGTAACAAGGCAAAACAAAAGTGAGTAGAAGCAAGCACCAGTATGCTTTGTGGCTACAGGAAAGTGCACAAGGTAAAGATCAAGATAATCAAGCTGAAGCTTCTTTAAACTATCCCTGCAGGCCTCAACAACATGTCCATGATCTGAATTCCATAGCTGCAAACCAGGTGAAAAGGAAGGAAAAACAATTACCATTGTACATAATAACTTAATAATAAATCATGTGAGTGTTGTTAAGATCTGTGATTAAACTAAACCTTGGTAGTGATAAAAAGATCCTCCCTCTTAACAAGCCCTGTTTTAAAAGCTTCAGCCAATGCCTCCCCTACTTCTGCTTCATTCTTGTAATCAGCTGCAACCACAAAAAAGGAACTCCTCAAACACAATTTACCAAATAACCGATTGTCTCAAATTTTCTAAACATGCTAATTATCTTAAGAAGAAGCAATAAAATCAAGAAAGATTCCTCATTTTCCACAAAGACAAGAGCTTTATTGATAACTAGCAAAACCCATGTGGATTTCATCAATCAAGAACCCAAAAATGCTAGAGCACTTTCAAAGCTATGATGATTTAACCACGAGCCCAGAAAAAAAAGCGACCAAAAACAAGAACGGGTAAGGGAAAGAGGTACCAGCACAATCAAAATGACGGTAGCCAAGCTTGATAGAATTAGTAATGAGGTCTCTGATTTCTTTTCCTTCCATCCGCCACACACCTAAACCAATAATTGGCATCTTGAATCCGTTGTTAAGTGTTATTGCCATTTTTCTCCACAACAAAACTCAGTCTATCCAATGCCCCAAGTAATAGTCGTAGGAGTAAGAGCACAGCAAGAACAAAGGCCTTTTGTTGGCTCTTTATTATTTGGCTTCTGTTGATTGTTTTTTTCCGGGTACGGCAAGATATTTTAATGCTTAACCTACTATAAGTCAGTCCTCCAACTATTACTAATGTTTTAATTTAATTCTCAAAAGTAAAATAATTTATATTTCACCACCTAGCTAGCATTGGTCTATCAGTAATAACCTTGCATGTTCTGTTAATTTCTGTGAGCCCTGCATGTGATCATGTTTTGACTGTTAGATTTACTTGATAGATCAATCATCATGGGTGATTATTTTTTTTTTTAATTTTGATGAAGATTTAAGAGATTTCCTAGAAAAAATTCAAGTTAGTGTATTAACTGATAGCTTGTCAAACTTCTTTCGCTTCTGGGCTCTAGATCGTAGTTTCGACCTATGTTGGCCCATACAATGGGCCCACTATACAACAAACAAGCCCAATTTAACACGTGCGACGTTTTATATCCATGGATGATTGTCTTCCACCCGTTTCTTCTCTAAACAGGGAGAGAGCAAAGGATTTCTAATTTCTCAAAAAGCTATCTGCAAACTTCAGATCTAAAACGACACTGTCTCAGATCCAGTTTATCAATCATGTCTACTTTCAGTGGCGATGAAACTGCACCGTTCTTCGGCTTCCTTGGGGCTGCTGCTGCCCTCGTCTTCTCATGTAAATAATTACATTTCTTTTACTTTTATTCGATCTTTTAATTGTTTTATTTATTTTCATGTTCTTGATTGGTTCCCTATAAGATGAAGGAAAATAGAATTGCTATATGTATGATTATCAGATCGATCTTGATGCAATTATACATGTCTAAAGTGATTTCATTTTAGTTTAATGTTTTATTCGTTGCAATTATTTCTTTGAAATTGATTATTGGCCGTGCTTATGCGTAATTAATAATGGGTTTGTGTTAATTACGTTGACTTGGATCTTCAATTAGCTTACTTGTCAACAAATGATATTAATTTTGACATTTATTAATGACCCGGGAAAAAGCATTTTGGTTTAAATTTTGATTTGATAATCTTTATGTTATAGAACCATTTTGCTTAATCAAGATTAGATTTTTAACAAATTCCTTAGATCTGCAGAAATTTTAGTTCTAGGAAGAATTATTGAAATGCTTCTGTGTGTTTTGTTTTTGGTGTAATATTGGAGTTTTGGTGTTTGTTTAGGTATGGGAGCAGCTTATGGAACCGCTAAGAGTGGAGTTGGTGTGGCATCGATGGGAGTGATGAGGCCCGAGTTGGTGATGAAGTCGATTGTTCCAGTTGTTATGGCTGGTGTGTTGGGTATTTATGGGTTGATTATTGCTGTTATTATTAGTACCGGAATTAACCCTAAGGCTAAGTCTTATTACCTTTTCGATGGGTATGCACATCTCTCATCCGGTCTCGCTTGTGGCCTTGCTGGGCTTTCTGCTGGAATGGCCATTGGCATTGTTGGTGATGCTGGTGTCAGGTATGCTTGCTGTCCTTTTTATGTAGAGTATATGTGATATGTGATTTTTGTTATTAACTAATACAGTATTGGTATGGTATGGTTAATGTGTCTCAACCTGTATTTTTTTTTTTAGTAGTGTCATACTTTGTTAGTTAGTTTTTTACTTTGAACTGTTTTCCCCTTGAAATGATGCAATGGTTTCTAAATTATATAGATTTGTTGTCTAGTTTTGCTGTGCGAACTTTGTAATGTCTGGTATTTTTCTGTAAAATTAAGACAAAATGAGAAATCTCTGACGGAGGCTGCATCCACAGGAGAATTTTCCTCTGTGTTGCAATATCTTTTGCACTAGCAAGAATGCAACTTAGGGAGAAGAATCTCTTGACTTGCGATTCATACTGAATACATTTTTTCTCTCTCGCAGAGCTAATGCTCAACAGCCTAAACTTTTTGTTGGAATGATTCTTATCCTCATCTTTGCTGAAGCGTTGGCTCTTTATGGCCTTATTGTTGGCATCATCTTGTCTTCCCGTGCCGGCCAGTCCAGGGCAGAATAAGAAGGGAGATTGCTACCTACTATTATTCTTTTATAGCTTGCCGGTGTCACTTCGGAGGAAAATTTATGTTTGTTTGCAGATTAGAGGGTTGGGCAGCCCTTGTAGCGTTCTCAAAATATCTTCTCACGGAAGTGTCTGCTCTGCCAAGCGTGCGTTTGGGGGGTTTCTTTGTACTGTTTGCGGGAGTAGGATTGAGTTATATTCGCAAAATAAAAGCTTTTCAAGCTGTCCTTGTTGGGCTCTGTCGATCGTTGTATTTTAAAGAACAAAAAAAAAAAAAAAAAAAACTGCTGTAGAAACTTCAAATCTTGACTGATGCACCTGTGATCGTATTATTTATTGAACTTGTATTTTTACAATTTCAAATTTTGGTTGCCTGCACGTCTGGGCTCCGTTGTTTTTTCCTGCTATATTCTAACAGAAACAATTATTCTAGTTTAAAATGTATATGTTATTATGGAAGTTTATGAAAGGTCTATATTTAGTATTATTATTTTCATATTCAATACGTGGAAATTTAAAAATAAATTATTAAAATTCAAATAAAAATCTACTTTGTTATGTAAGAACCATATAAAAATGAAACATAAATGAATCATCATGGTATTTTTTTCTTCAGTGCAGAACAAAAAAAAGAAGAGAAAAAGATATGAAAGGGTTAGCTTGGAGGTGCAATCTGACATGTTGATCCCTTATTTTAAAAAAATAAAATGCAGATTACGTGTCGTTTATGTGGCCAGTTTTCGAGAACTCAAGTGGTTAGAAATTGGGCATGATCACTTTTAGTTTTCGGGACAAAATAACTAATTTTTCAACCAATTTCTGACTTGCAAGCACATGAAAAGGTGAAAAACTCACCAACACACGCATGTGCCTTAAAGTTGTCCAAAATCAGTCATAAAATAAAGAATTAACTCGAGGCCCAAATCTTCCACCGGCTTCAAATTTGATCATTTTTATGGTCGGAATCATGATACACAGTCACTTTTTCTCTGCACCATTGTTTTTCAGCTGTTATCTATCATTCAGATTCAGGAACTAAAAAACAAATAAGATGAACTTGTAAATAAATAGAAAAATAGGACCAGGCCTAATGTTTTCCTTGCATTACAGCCTCGTCCCTTTTTTTATTCAGCACTTCTATTGCGATTTCAATACGAATTCCATCTAACCAGGCCATTAAATGATGTGATTGAAAAGAAAAAAAAATTAAAAAAAAAACCCCATGATACTTCATTGTTTACATAAACAGTACAATACTATAATTAAATCCAGTTCTTTTCAAATTGCAGGCAATTTTTTTGGTGGTAAATCATGGATTCTCCTTGTGTTCCAACTAAATATTTCTTCTGCATTTTCCATACCCAGCCCAATAAAAACAACACAAGGAACATGGCAAAAATGATTCAAGAAACGCTGTAAAAATACTAATAATAATCGTTTCATATCAGTTTTGAAGCAGCTCCAATATTTCCCATCATTTATTGATAATAATAAAATCATAATCACATGCAGGCAATTTTTTTCTCATGAACGCAAGCAGGCATATTTGGAATAGGATTATAAGGACTGGCCACGCTGGAGGGTTCATAATGGCCAATCCCGTTAGACTGACAGAATCAATCTTCATTAAATTTATTAATGAACAGGATTTTGTTTTTCAAGAAAAATATCTGCAAAATTAGCACTGCTCAGTTAAAAAAAGAAGTAGACAAACACTTACTAATTCTGGTTCTAGGCCCAATCAGGGTGGCCTTTTAGGCCCAGTAACAGCCCAAACACATGAGCATACATGTGGCAGACAGCGACGTGGCGTGAGCAATACGCTCAGAAGCGCATCTTAGTCTTTTTTTCACCTTCAAAATCATCATTCACTCCCTTGTTACGCAATCCTTAAGAATTCCACCCCTACTCTCCAAATCCAATTCTCAAAAGAAATTCCTATCCCTCGTCAACCAGGTAATTCCATTCCTTCTCTTATCTCTCTCTCTCTCTTCCTTTTTTTCTCTATAGTTTTTATTTAATTAGCCTAAGATCCAACGTCTTTCCAGTTATCTTGTCCTCTAATCCAACCACAGCCGAATTTAAGGTTGTCATGTTTAATTATGTTTTTTCTTTTTAAATGTTGGCTTCGAAATTCCTTAATTCGAGCTAGATTTTAAATTTTAATCTTGTTGCTTTTAAAAATATACATTGGAACAAAAATTGTACTGTTTTAGCGGTGAAGAGAGGTTTTTTTTTTTTAAGAAAAAAATATCGTGATTGAATTTTCCATCTCGAGCTCCTTATTTTGAAATAAATTCAACCCACTTTGTATTACTATTTTTGCTGTTATGGGTTTTAATAAATTTTGTCAAAGCTGTGAACTTGATTTTAATTGACGTGCATATTCGACTCACACTTTTTTGTTGTCGTCTTGTTTGAATAGGGAGCGTGAAGTTTGATTGATTGTTTTGTCGGTCTATTTATTCCACTCAAAGTACAAGATGGTATGTTTTACTTCATGATGATTACGCCTTATTCGATTTTTTTTAATTGAAAATTGGTGCTTAAGAATGACGCCCTTTTTTTTGTGTGTGGAGTAGCAGTTTTTCGATGGATATGGATACCACGGGACATCGTTTGAGCAGACATATCGATGTTACCCTGCTTCATTTATTGAAAAGGTTGGATTTTTTTCTCCCTTCCTTTTGCTGCTATTTCAGTTCACTGATATGATTTTGAGTTAGTCAGTAAAAGAATGGCTGTCTCTGTCTGTTTACTAATTGACATTTTCCTGATCTGTGGATTGTGAGGCTTTAAATTTTATGGCAATTATCTACTTATTGGGGAAAGGGATTTTTTTTTGTTCTGCAAATGATCAAGTAGATATAATAAGCAGTAGCTGAATTAAGTCTTTGCCCCCCCCAAGTAGGATTTAGGATATTCCATATGCTTGTTTCTTCCATTCTGCTTCATTTTGAGCCAAGTATTATATGAGCTATTTTCAAAATAACACTCTGGTGACACTGATTTGATTTTCCTTACTGCCCTGCAGCCACAAATTGAGAGTGGTGATAAAAGTAAGTCTTCAAAATCATACTCAGCCATGCATATTTCCTTAATTTATATCATATCAACCCCTTTATGTTGATTTTATTTCTGTTGTTACAGTTATAATGCCTCCCTCAGCTCTTGACCGTCTTGGTTAGTTGTTTTAATAGTACTTCAGATTTTTACTTTTGTATTGTGATTGAGATCTATAATGCCAATCCTGGACAAAAACTTGCAGCATCCCTGCATATCGATTATCCAATGTTGTTTGAGCTTCAGAATGATGCTGCTGAGCGGGTTTCTCACTGTGGAGTTCTGGAGTTTATTGCAGAGGAAGGCATGATTTATATGCCATACTGGGTACGGATTGGAATTTTTTTTGGCTTATTCTTAACATATTTATTTTGATTTTATTTTATCCCACTCAAAGAACAAAGACATCAAAATCGTTAATAGCTGATCTTTTTTTTCTCTCCAGATGATGGAGAACCTGCTTCTACAAGAGGGAGATACAGTGCGAGTGAAAAATGTTACTCTTCCAAAGGGGAAATATGTTAAATTGCAGCCTCACACAAAGGACTTTTTGGATATATCCAACCCAAAAGCTATGTGAGTTCGTATCTTAGTGTTTGATTATTAACAAATGTGCACTCTTGTCATTGGAGCAGCTCTGGTACTTTAGTGTCTGTAATCCAAATGGTGTTGCTATACTAGAACCTTTAACATGCATTTTTAGCCTAAAAATGATCCAACCAACCCAGTTGCAGGAATTTTCCATTGAGATGTAATAAATATAAATGAAACCATTGATATGCAATTGTAATATTCAAATAGAAAGCATTTTGCCATTCTGAGGTTTCAGCCAAAAAAAATAAATTTCTTACATAAGCTCCAGTATTATCTTCATATTTTTTGTTAACTTCATGATATGAACTCTGGTTCTCTCTTGTTGGATTGTTTTTTTGGTTGGAAACTCTAGGATTAGTGGATGGGTTTGCAGCATTAGATAACCATTTTCTTTTTCATTGTCTCACTGTTTCTCATTTTCTTGTTCTTAAACATTACCTGTATGCCAATCTCTGTTATGTATTTGCATATCTAAGGTGGATATCCTATAATGTGATTGGACATCCTTTTTCATGCAGCTTAGAGACAACATTAAGGAATTATTCCTGCTTAACCACCGGGGATAGTATTATGGTGGCCTATAACAACAAGAAATACTACATAGATATCATAGAAACAAAACCTTCAAATGCAATAAGTATCATTGAGACAGACTGTGAAGTGGACTTTGCACCTCCCCTAGATTACAAGGAGCCTGAAAAGCCTGTTGCATCTGTTCCTCCAAGCAAGGCAACCTCCCAAGGTGCATTTATATCCACTCCATGAATTTGTTTTGTAGTATTGAATTGGTTAATTTGAACAGTACAGTAGTCTTATGAAGTTAGTCCAACTCTTCATGCTTTTACTGACCTATTGTCTTTGTATGTTTCTTCACTCATCTGAGTAAAATCTGTGTGTCTTCTTCTCCAATAGCTGGAGCAGAAGCATGGAATGATTATACATTTCTTGTGTTTGATAAAAATTATGCTATGCCTACTTCAGCAATATTCATTTCGCAAACATAAAAGGCAATTAGAAGTTTTTTTTTGGATGAAAAATGCTCATATGAAATGATTGAATAATATGAAATTTGATGGGCAAGTTGTAAAGATGGTTACATTTTCATTTTAACAAAACCAACCATATTTGATTCTTGCAGCTGAAGAGGTTCCAGCTGAGACTGAACCAAAATTTAATCCCTTTACAGGAGCAGGAAGACGCTTGGATGGGAAACCTTTGAGCTATCAGCCCCCACCAGCATCGTCTTCATCAGTGTCTAAAGACAAGCAACCTGCTGTTGCCGATGGCAGTAGGCAGCCATCTCTGGGGTCTAGCTCACAAAATACTGCACGCAAGTCTCAGGGAAAGCTTGTGTTCGGATCCAATACAGGTCGCACTCCTAAGGAAACACAGAGGGAGGTACCTTTTCTTCCATTCATCATTTTGAATTTAACTGTCAACCACACGGAGCCAGTGTGAAAAGGACGATACCAAAAAACTGTTAATTAATTGATTCTTTGATTTTGCAGGAATCTGGAAAAGAGACCAAGCAAGAGCAGCCTGAAAAGAAAGAAGAGCCAAAATTCCAGGCATTCACTGGGAAGAAGTACTCATTGAAAGGTTGACTGTATTGTCCAACAATCGATGCCTCATCCTGGTCATAAATTGCCTGTCCTTTCTGGATCAGGTAAAAACAATAGGACTATATGTTGATCGGAGATGTTGTATCATCAAATGATGGTTAGTAGGTTCTCATCAGGAAAAAGGAGTATTGTTGCGTGCTTGACATGATTGTTAAGCTTCCAATTGTACTTGCAATTGTGCCTTTCCCACTGTATCTTCATTCTAAGTAGAAACATTTCTGTGCCACCCTATCTTCATGATCTGTTCCAGTCACTAGACTAAAAAAAAAACTCCATTGGTTGTGCTTTGGGGAAGAAAATGATAACTTTAGGCATGATCTAGCCATGTTGGATACTAGTAGTTTGCTTCAAGTGGAATAATTGCGGGCTACAATTACAAGGTTCATCCCTTAATGGGCAGAAAACATTTGAAGGTGGGCCCGGTTACTGTATCCTGAATCAAATCTATGGTATCCTTTGGTATACGAAACAAGTCTTGGCATCGTCTTTTTCTTTGAGAAATCTTTAGATGGCGACGTAGGTGATATTAATTTGGTAGAAGGAAGTTGTTTCTCAGTTATCGCATAAATCTGTTGATCTTTCGATGGTGGAGAAGCTGCAAGTTCACTGTTAATCCTGTAAACTTATCTTGAAATTTTTTCTTTTACAATTTCTTTTTGGTGGGTCTCTAAACTCCCACAGCAGTCGCCCTTATCTAGTGGAAGTGGGTCCCTGTTGGTTCGAAAGGAGGTTGGTTGCTTTTGCAATTCCTCTGGAATTTTTTCACTGCAGAGGCCTTTGGTATTTTAGGATTTGGCAAGCTATTCATTATGCTAGTGATATAGAATATAGTTTAGCTACCATCCTATCAGTGTTCCGTCGTTCGTTGAACAGTTGACCTGCATTTCAACTGAAGAAATTTCATAATCTCGAGGCACGGAACCATGGATGATTGTTATCTCGTCTTCCTCAAGCTAGGCTACCAACCTTGAAACAAAACACCAAGGGGGGCTTTGACTGTCAACCTGTCGATAACTCATCTTGCATGAATCATATTTGGAATGCAATAAGAATAATTTCTCGATTTGGATATGTTACTTGGTGGGGGAGAGGTTTTCAGAGAGACGGTAATCGATGTGGAACCAAACCCGCAACGTACAGCAAGTTACTGCCAAGAATGATTTAACGTATTATTATTAGAAAAAAATTTGCTTTCCGAAGGAGCAAAACGCCATGTTTTCTTCGCAAATAACATCATTCATCGAAACTCTTAGATCTCAAGTCCCAAGTACGTGTCTCTAATGTTGGTAGAAGCTAGATCCTCGTATCAAATAAAGCCACAAACGAGTTGTCTCGCTCTCATGAAAGAATGGTTTTAAGAGCATCTTTCACTTGGGGATATTTAAACTGGAAACCTAACTCCTTGGCTCTAGTAGGAAGCACCCTTTGACCATCCAACACCTGCAAAGAACTCAATGTGCCTGTTTCAGCATGGTGACGTGGAGGAAAAAGAGAGAACAGAAAGTGTGCAAGTCCTTACCACTGAAGCACCTTCTCCAAGGACTGCTTTGAGGGCAAAGTCAGGTACAGGAAGCCACGACGGCCGGCCCATAACATTTCCCAATTGTTCACACATCTCAGCCAATCGAACAGGATTTGGAGCAGTTCCATTAATGACTCCTGAGGTTAGGTCAATAGAATTGAGTTCAATTATTGCGAGGTTCTACATTGAAGTGAGCATAGGGTCATGTCCAAACAAAAGACACCATCACCATGTAAAGAAGCTCATATGAGAAGGAAGTGCAATTGCAGTGGGACATGTACAAAGAGATCCATAGGCAAAGAAGTTTAACTCCAATAAATTACTGCTTTCACTCAAGGAATACAGATCTCAAACGACTGATTCATAGAAATAAAGGACCCAGTTCGAGTTCCAAGTTTCTACAGTACATGAATCCCAAATGCCAGATTATCTTGAATGGAATGTGCAAGAGTGCAATATCAACGTATCTTACAATCTAATATAGAAGGTTGAATGGAAGAAATCATTAATGTATTTATTTTGCTGCCCCTATAAATGTGCCCGTCAGAAACATAAGTAAAAATATCAAACTTTCTCAGCAACAATATATTACCCTTATTTGCCATGTGAAATCAAGACAAGAAATTTGTTCTTTAAAAAACGAGAAGATTACCTTTATAAGATGGATTTGTTAAAGCTTCGTAAATTAGGTTCACAATATCATCCAAGTGAATCCAGGAAAACCTGCACAGATACAAGAACGTCACAGGGGGAGCTCATCACGGGTCACGGTACTGATTGCTTATGATTGAAATGAACTGATTGGCTTAAAAAGAATTTAGCAAAAATATCTTCTAAGTTTTGTAGGAGAAATAATAGGAAAAAAATCTTCATCAGGGACTTATATCTCTAAGGTTCTGCAATTATGCTGAGGGACATTTTGATCCAGAAATCATGCCTATGTTACCCTATGAAAAGGCTGATGACTTTTCAAGAAAATCTTTCCTCCAAAATGCTAATCAGATGGAGCTTTGGTAGCAGAAAGTTTTGTTTACTCTTCTATTGAACAAATAGTAATTTACCATTGTTGTCCAGAGCCCAGAGGTCCACCAGCAAACATCATGAAGAGAGGGATCATTTTAGCTGCAAGGAAACAAGCCATTACATGAAAGAGGCAGAATATCATTTCAAAGAACCATTAGGTGAACGCTTTTATATCTTAAACAATTTCACAGTAGGAACAATCCGTCCTATGCAGTTGGGAAATAAAGGCTTTCTTTACCTGATCAAATGACTTCAAACAATGTATGAATTCCGCACTGATTGTATCTGTTATATGATAGAACAACACTGACCTATAGATTAAGTTTTAGCAGTTCTCTACAATTCTATATGTAGGATGATCCAACAATACTTGAACTCAGGTTATATATCAAGAAGCTGGCAATGCACCTGAAAGTCAGCATGAAATGCAAGTAAAAGCATTTGGAAGATTGAGTACCTAAAGCACCACCATCTTTCCCAAGGACAACACCAATGCGGATAAGAGCTAATCTTACATCTTTTTTTGCTTTGAGGGCTGTTGCTTCCCATTCTCTACATACCTGAAAAGATATGTGGGGGTTTTAAGTATAGATTTACATATAGCAGAATAAACCAAATGGAAAGCAACTATTCAGTAGAAAATACAGGCATTGAATCATGCCTATGTTACCTCAGCCAAGTAGTCATTTCCCGATGGACTGCGCTCGTCAAAAACTTGTGTTTCACTGCTGCCTGAGCATTTTTGAGGGAGGAAAAGAAAAATATATTATGATCCATTCAATTTCTTGTGAGTGAATATTAAAAAACATTATGGTTCATGATCTTTCCAGTTCCACTTTTAAGTTTCGCCCATAAAACTAATGACAGTTTTCTTTTTGCTGGTTAATGTCCTTTTGAAATTATAAACATCTGCATGTTAAAAAAAAAAAAAAAAAAGATTGCTAGCAAACCATTGTATTCCAGGTTAATTGCATAAAAGCACTAAAATTGAATGGAAAGACAATAGGAATATATCAACACAATTCACAAGCAAGCAAATTTTGAGATGACTATTTAGAGGAAAAGTAATTGAGATGTCATGTGATCAATAGAAACCAACCATAGTAACCAACAGCCGTTGCGCTAACCAGGACAGTAGGCCGAACTCCTTCTGGTGAACCATTTATTAAATCTACAACCTTCAAAATCAGTTATAATGTGGATGAAAAAACAGTAGAGGGAACATATCCTGTGTTAAGAATAATTAACAAACTCTCCAGAAGAAAGAAAAAAATATGATTGTCTAAGATATTTACCTTTGAGGTCACCTTGATCCTGCTTTCCTTGATCTCTTTCTTGACCTGCAAGACAACAAGAGCTGATATAAGACCTTTTAAGGTAAATTGCAATTTTTTTTAATCCACAAGAAAAATATGTACCACGTCATAATTGAAGTAAAAGATAAATTGATACTTATAGTGGAGCTGCTTCGGACATGAAATCTTGACAAATATATTTTTACGGAATGCTATTAATCATGCTTATTGTGAACATTGTTCACTTTATTTAATAAAACAGCGCCTTAAGCCGTGTTCTTCCAGTACATGATTATACTAATGTCTGTTTCATGATGTAAGAAATAATTAAAATCGGAACTTGAAATGCACAAGAGCCAGATCTAGTGAGAGGCTGAGCAAGCAACTAATGTTTTGACAGCCTGAGAGAAGAAAGCGACTTATCCATGTAAAATGTAGAAAACATCTTGATGCATTATGCAACTTCTCAAACCAATCGGGCATTTATGGAAAAAAGGGATACACTAAGAGATGCAGTGAGTATTACAAACCTCAGGTGACCATCTTGTACTAATGGGCAGTCCAGCCAAATTTACAACAGCATTTGAACCTTGAATGCAGGCTTTCCAGTCTTGCTCCTCCGCAATCAGAATCCCAGGAAATTCCTTGACTACAGATTTCAAGCAGTAGAAATATTCTTAGAATTAAAACATAAGAAAATAAAAAAATCAAAGCAGTACCGGACAACTGTGATAGCTTATCTGAAAATTATGCTTATTTCGGGGGTGAAATGTGAACTTTTTATCAAAAAATCGCAAATTGTTAAAAAATGCAGTACACTAGAAGTATTTATTACCTTCTTACCAGGAAATATTAACCGAGCTCTCGATCTTGAACGCGTCAATACACGAACAGAATGTTTATCTGCGCACAAATTACGTTGCTGTTAAGCAAAATCTAGCTGAGCTCATTTGATCCCCACAAACATCATTCTGACTTAACAATTAAATCTCAACTAATCAGAAGCTAAAATCTAAGAAAAAAAAAATCAACTCCAAAATAAAATTTCAACAATGAAAACAGTGGTTTTCACTTTTCACCAGTCAGCTATCTCAAGAAGGTTAAGAATTAAATGCTAATTAATTGTCAAGATGGTGAATTGAATGACAATTAATCTTGAAAAATTACAAGAAGAAGAGAAATGAACCTGCATGCAGTCTTTGCACCAATCTTTTACCAATAAATCCAGTAGCTCCAGTTACTGATACAGTCATCTAATTTCCCAACATCAAAGTCTCCAAGTAATCAAACCTCTCATCTTACATTATATTCGAAGCACAAAATTAATGCATTCAACACTTTATTTATCTAAAAGAACATATCTACCTTCTGGGTTTGGTCAGAGGCACAACACACCCTCAATCTCTTAGTACAACGAATCTGCAACAAAAGATAGCATACACCTTGCATAAGCAAACAAGAAATGTCAATACTTCAAAAACAAAGATGAAAACACAAAGTAGAGTGATTATAGAACTAACTGAAAAGACTTGAGGAATTTGGAGTGAAGAAGTAGAGATAGAGTTGCTCCATGTTAAAGTAGTAGTTACTCTATTTGACACCGACTCCATTTTCACTACAGAAGGCGAACACTTTGCTGTCTCTGTGTCTGCTGCTACAATGATGGGTTTTGGTCCATGAATGAACAAAACTAAAGCATTGTCAGTTCATTTATCCTCGTGTTTCATTTGGAGCCACAGCAAGTATCACGTCATATCCATCACCCGTTACTGTTTGGGCATCCTTTGCCCATAAAATTCCAACAATCTACCCCAAAATTGGCCTATAGCAAAATGAGAGCCAGCAATCTCCATTCTCCAAGCTACCACGCTCCGAAACACCGGGTCTAAACCGGCTGATGATATATTAAAGAAAGAAATGGCCCATCAAATTAATCCAGCCAGGGTTGCTGGCGAAAATAAACTGGCCTATCTTGATGTACAATAGATACCAGCTTTTTTATATAAAATAAGATAAGCTAAAGATCTGATAGGCCCATTAGGAATCAGAACTCAGGACTTTTAATGGGCCGTTAAAGCCCATTATTATTACAGAAGACCCTGAGATATGCCCACAAATAAAGCCCAAAACAACTTGAAAAACTGGACTTTGAATCGGTCATTAAAGCCAATTCGTATTGCAAAAAGAGCTTGAGACATGCCCACAGAGGAGGCCCAAGATAATTAGAAAAATTGAACTTTGAATGGACCAGTAAAGCCCATCGGTATTGCAAAAGGACCCACGGAGGCCCATGAACTGAAAATCCACTATTGAAAATTAAAGCCAGCACCCTTCTTCACTTCACAGGAGGATTCAGTGAGAAATGGCGACGGTGATGCAGTGGTGCGGCGCAGTAGCGAGGAGGGCGATGGCGGGTCAGAGATCAGCGGTATTTTCAACATCATCAGTATCAAGTGGTGCAGAGATGGCGCCGATCCTTTGTGGAAGAGGGGACAAGAAAACAAAGAGAGGGAAGAGATTTAAAGGAACTTATGGAAACGCGAGGCCAAAGAAGGAAAAGAAGATTGAAAGAATTAAAGATAAAGTTGAGGTGCCCAGGTCCACTCCTTGGCCTCTCCCTTTCAAGCTCATTTAATGAAAATTATAAATTGTTTATTGTTACTGTGCTCTCTTTTTTAATGACTGAAATGCTCGATGTTATTTGTAGCAGCTTCCCTTTTTTCCTTCTTAGAGTTTCGCGTAGTTAAGAATATGTACATTTGATGTGGGTTCTTAATGAATTTGTGTTTTGTGATGAATTTTGAATAAAACTTCTGTTTCTTTTGGGTTTGGTATGTTTTAAAGGGGCATGGATTCCTGTTAATTGGAGATGAATCCTCGTAGTAAACTTGAACGTTGTAATTAAAATTTGTGGTTCTTTATTAATGATGATGTATGATTGGTTGCTGATGTTTCGTGTCGAGATTATGGAAGTTCCTGATCAAGGCCAGTTATTTTGTTATTTGTTTCAGAGATAGTTTAAAGTTGCAAAGAGTTTTGTCGAGCTCAATCAATTTAGCCTAGAAAGAAAAGAAATGTGGGATATGTAGGGAACTGTAAAAACTACTGGCCCCAACAAGAAAGTTATCGGGCAACTTAGTTTCTCCTTAAAATGAGTGTAGTGTCTCAAAGATGAAATGGGATAATCTTGGTGATGGTAAATATCAGTTTTTGATACTTCGTAATGCTGATTCCTGTTGGTGTGAAAACTTACGTAACTTGGGTTTAAACTTTTTTGTGATTGGGAGAAAAATTTGACTACAAGAGGGCTATATTGATGTGAGTGGATCTAGAATTCTAGATGTAGTCTGTAGTTGCTATACGAAACAGAACCTTGGCACCACTGCTTTAGCCTTGATGAATGCAAATTCCCCTTCTTCTTTTCTTTTTTGCTGCAATTGGCATAGCAAATCCAGTCCTGGCCCTTTGAGTAGAGCAACTCCAATGACGAACTAAACAAGTGTCCATTTCAATTGTAATGGTTAATAAATAGTGTTTGCTATCTTCTTTAGGTTCCATCTGTTTAAATTGACCACCATGATGCTATAATTCAGTAGATCGACTTCGTCTGTCTCCCTCACCTTTTCAAAGTGGGTTTGAATGAACAATAGAACATAGAAAGAGGAGAAAAGGATGGTGACTGGAGAGAATACACATGAAGGAAAGAATGGTGATGATGGAACAAGCTGACAAGACATGCGAAGTCTTGACATAACCTTTCCTGATCCCGTTGTTTTTATGCTTGATAATATAACGAAGACAGGTCTAGGTCTCTGTATTCCGTGTCTATCTCGCAACCATTTCTGTTGGCATCTGTAATAGGATAGAATTGAGACAGTGTAATGATGCAACTATCTGAATTAGATTGGCCCTATTCATCTCTCAATAATTATTGATTGATTTTACTTAAAACCCCTCCCACAACTTTGTGTGTTGCCAGATGAAGACCCCCGATAAGTATTACAGGCAATATTAGTTCTCAAGATTTGTAGTTTATCGTCTTATTCTAGGACTAGGACCAACTATCACCGAATTAGAACAAGATACATTGAGAGGGATTTTCTGAGAGCCTAAATAAACAAGATTCTGAATGCAATCTGCTTTGCTACCTTTATGAATTCCAGCTTCCTCCTGCGATTGATCTGACAGATTTAGAAATAAGGCCGCTACTATTGCTATCCCCGGTTATCAGAAGCTAGAAGCCGAAGAGCAGAGTCAGGTTTACAATACAAAATGCCCAATCAGAATAAGCAACGTATCTGCTTGAATGTTTTGCGAGTTTAAATCCACTACAGACTGCAATTAGAGCATTAAAATGGCAACAATCGACAGAGTTATTCGCAATTTTGTTGCATGTACGGTAGCAGTACCCTTACGCTTCATCTTTCACATTTCCCTCGCTGCCTTGTCATTTATAGGACAGGGCAAGAGAAATAACTGAACCCAGAGGGGCTGATGTAAAGAATGCTTGATACAGGGGCTGGCTCACATTTCTGCCTAAATAAAATGCACATGCATTTAAAAAGCAAATGCGTATTTCTATCTGACCCAACGGATAAGCAGATCATGTGTTCTCTACATTTGTTGCTGTGCTGGAAATCGCTTGCCTCCAGTGTGACCCAACAAATTTGAAAGCCATGTTCTCATTTTATCTTTCGTCTGACTTTCGTGAGGTTTACACTCATTTGGTTCTTGTTTGATTGCTAATTTTTTTGCCACATCATGGAGTAATTCTTAAATAAGACTCGTTTCCTGCCATTGCTGGTACAGTTTATATATGATTTCTTGGCAGTAGAGGAAAAAACATGACGCTTTCTTCTCATGGAGAGACTCAATAAGCAAGCTTCAAAATAATTCGCTCACTTCGATTCTAATGACTGCGTTATTGAGCTTTCATTCCATAACCAGATGCCAGTAACAGAGAGAGGACCAAAGTCCCCTCCATAATCGCACCTGCATTAAATTTATAAACGAAAAAAAAATGCCTGATCAAAAGCCTTTCCTAGCTCCCCTCCTCCAACGCCTGTTAGACCATGCCAAATCTACTATACCTATGGCCAGTTTCAAACCCTCGGTTAATGATAACATTAACAATAATTACTGGCTTTTCAGGAAGAAAGAATCGGCTGTAGACCTATCAGGGTCAGCAGCGCTGATGATTTTCTCCAGATTCAGAGATGAAGTGCTCAGCGGTATTGGAAGGTCATGCGGAGCACTCTCCATCCTAAAAAGGCTCATGAGTTCCCACCCAAGAGACGTGGGTGAGAACCACGCGCAGGTGTCCACCTCCTGCCCTATGCTTGTCTGTGACAAAATATGGAAAAGACGCATATTAAAAAAAGTTATTATTCACTTGAAGGATTCGTTTTCAATCCAGTTATGCACCATCTCATGAATACTTGGGTACTTGCAGGACACAAATATATGTTCAGAGAAAAAACAAAATACATAACAGTGAAAAATGAGAACCACAACAATGTCCACTATCTGCCTTGACTTGAATTACACAAAGCGGATGCTGGATTTGATTTCTGGAGCAATCATAGATCACCTCAATCTGCACAGGAAACAAAGTTGCAGCTATTGTAAGAACATTATGGCTCCAACTTCACTGTTAGAGGAATGAACTTGATGAGTTCCTGAAGAAGCAACATGCCGGGTAAAAAAACCACTTTCAGGAACACGATAACAGGAGATACTATAGCATCTCCCAATTCATAAGCACAACACAACTAAATGACTGAATAAAATCAAATGCAGGTTGCCCAGCAAGCAAGCCTCATTGATCTCCTTTCAATCCTATAATCACTATGATGCGGAAAATTACAGGAACAATTGCACCAAAATACCAATTTGGGTAACAAAAATGAAGAGGTTACAGCCATCCCAGATTCATTTCATTACCATCAAACCAGATTGGGGAGTAGCAGCTGGGAGTGGGTCAGCAGAGATACAATCTGACATAAGTTTATTGAAAAAGAAATGCAGCCAATAACACAATATGTCAAGCAAATGATGATAGTGCTAACCTTTATTTTTGCATGTGAAAAAAAGAGGTGTTTAGTCATTATCTTCTCGGCCATAGTTATATACTATCTCAATCTGCAACAACACCAAATAATCAGAATGATACTGAAAATAAAAGCACAAAACATAACTGCCTTGACAAAGTTGGCACCAAATATTCATCAGTAATCAGTGTTATTATCAATTGAATCATAGCAACTATTCACTAAGATGCACGACAAATCTAAAAACATAACAGAGGATTCCTTATGAAAGAAGCACAGATGCCCCCAAGAATTACGCATTTTAAGAATATAGGTCAACCTAATAAGATGATACTTGACAATAAGAAGCTCTGATCTTCTTTTACATATACACCCATCCTCCAATATTTTAACACAGCATCCTCCAATATTTTAACACAGCACATGTTCAGAAGGCTTAACATCTACCAGGGCCAATCACATATAAATCCACCATGTTAAGTTTGCATATAGAGATTATTGATGCATCTCATATATGACACAGTGAAGGACAATGTTCTTTCTTTTGAAAGCTAAACCACAATGAATGAAGGAAAATATTTAAACTATCTAATTTAGCTCTTAAACAAGAAAAAGAAATCATTGATCGGGTATCCAAATTCTAACATCCACATATATGGTGCAAATGCATATAACACAAGAAGCCAACAAAAAGGAATTGATTAAAAAGTTCAATGCCATCCCCGAACAAGACAGCGAGTATGGGCGGGTGAAAAGAAAAGGTAGAACACACAGAATAACGAATTAAATAATTAATCATGTTCGTTACCCCTTCAGGTGGTGTTGGGTTCCGAGTGAACTTGCTGCCGCCAGGAGCCCAAGGAACTGTACACAAACAAGATCAGAGCCTGAGAATGCTACCTATAACCTTAAAAATCATTTCTTCGACAAGAAAACTTCATAAATTCTCAAAACCACATGAATCAATTATGTTTATAAAGACATAACAAGAAAAAGAAAAAGGTATCCTATTCAACACCTCCCTCCCTCTTGTATACTCCTATACTTCACAATTCCACTGCATCACAAAACATGTCAATGAAATGCTGCCAACTAGAAATGATGTTACTCTTTTTTTCTTCCATTCATAATTTGTTTGAAATTAACAATCTGTTAAGACCCAAAGTTTGACAAACTGAATTAAGCCGCGGTCAGTCCTTATCACTCTCCTCCCTTACATAATTTAACACTACTCTTAATTCAACCCAACCTTCCCAAAAAACCACAACCCAAACACGGAGTAAAAAAGGATAAGAAAATGCAGTAAAATGTGAAATAGAAAATAAAAATTAATTTACCAATATAAGGATCAGGATGGCGCCACTTATTATATTGCGCCTCGCCATCTGCTATCATTCTATCGATTGTATCCGGATCTTCCTATTCCAATTCCAGGAAATAAAATACATAGTAAAAAAATCCTGAATAAATTACCCAATTAAAGAATTATCACCCTAAATCACAGAGCTATACCGCTAAATTAAAATGTCAAAAACATTTTTTTTTCCAATTAGTTAAGAGAACGAACCACGTGTTTGTTATTCTCGAACCTCGCGCGGAGAAGATCGGCCTGGTTACAGCAGGGAAAAAAAAGGAGATTTAATTGGTAAGAAAATAGAGCAGTGAGATCTGATTGGGGGATGAGAAACTAGTTACATCTTCGTAAAAGAGGTGGCGATGGACGGCCCAGTTAAGAGTGTCTTTGAGAGCACGGCGGTAGAGGATCCTCACTCTCTCCTTCTGTGCTGCTCTTCGAGCCAGGTAGCCCGCTGCTGCTACGCTCATTTCTTTTATTTCTCTTGTTTGGATCTCCCTCTCTCTACAGCGTTCTTCTTACTTTCTCACTGCTGAAGCTAGGAGAAAATGCAATGTCATCTAAAAGAAAAGGCAAACGGCATCGTTTCCACTCCATAACCATTTTCGATAAAATTTACTAATATTTGTAACCTAGGAGTCGCCTCCTCGCCATCTATTGTTTCGTGGGTCCTGGGCCTAAACCCTTAGAGATTTTTCTAAGCGACCTGGCCCTTCCCGGCACATGAACATATACATTCAAAATATTTTTTTTAATTCTTTAAATTTTTATGATCGATCGGTTGCAAAAAAAAAATGTATAAAAGAGATAATTCGATTCGAGTATCCTAAAATATTTATCTCGAATTATTACTAGTGAATTTCTTCTGACATCAACCATAAAGTAATTGATAATATTTTAAGAACTCGATTGAGATTAAAAAAAAAATGGTGGTTTGATATTTTTGAAACAGTGCTCCTCCATCCCATTCATGCGGGACAAAATGAAATAGGGTGAGAGCAGAAAATTACACCGAGGGTAGTCAATAATTTCTCTTAATATATTTACATTTTCAATTGAGTCATAACATAATAACTATCTAAAAATGCGTTACGAAACAAATTTAGAAAATATAATAGTAGATTTCAAATGCACAAACATGAACAAAATGGGCAAAGCAAAACCCAGTTCAACTTCTGACATGATTCAAGCTTCCTGCAATTTTTACAACTCTACAATGGCAGAGGATTTCATCCATGAAAACAATGATACATGGGCCTGATTCAAGAAATCACATCTCCAGTTGTGTTATATGTATGTGGCACAAAAGGAAGCCTACAAAAGGGATGACTTGCTGTATTTCCATCCCAAGGACCTTCGCTTTGTGCTTGAGGTCGGGGGAGTAAAACTAAGCCCGAACATCTCCTTGAGAGCTTGTCCCTGTTCCACAAATCTGACCAGCTTTGCGACGACGGCGGCACTTTCCGTGACATGGTTAATGTCCTTTGTGTTGCTCCATACGCGGTTTGCCAACTGCAACCTTCTACGCTTTGAGTTCAGCGCAATACCCCACTTCTTGTAAAGTCTGATTCTCTCTTCTTCTGAAAACCTCTTGTTCATCAGCTTGCTTAGCATCCCTCTCTCACGATGAAGAGCCTTGATGCTGTTTCCCCAGATAAACGTATATTAGTGTTGCAAAAACTTAAAGCATATCTATGTGCCAGGAAAAAAAATTCACTGGGCACCCTGTAATTTTCAAGAGGGGAACCGGATGGATTCCAATAACATTGAAGTGCAGCCATTCCATACCATGCATTATCATACCCAACACCATTCTCTCTTATTAAGTAATCAAATGTCTTACCTAACAACAAAGGCTCAAAAGGTACTCCTTTTCTGGTATTGAAAAGGAAAAAATAATAATTTGCATCGCAGAGCCACAAACTAGTAAGAAAACTACTATAAAACACCTATAGTGTCACGAGCTCCGAAAAGGCTACAGAATATTTTTGTTTTTTATTCTCCTTGTTTCTGGTTAGGTTCTCTTGCTTTATTGGCAGATCATGTGAGACACATGCTGGATGCATTATTGGGAAACAAGTTTCAAAGTTCCCAATACATGTGAAAACACATATCGAATATGCATGGATGAGAGAGAGAGGTTACCTTGAAGCTAGTGTGAGAGCCCGACCACCTCCCACACCCTGATTTCCCTGAGAAAATGTTTCCTTGAGGAAGGAAAGTCTCCTATGCTCCACTTCCATGTATATGGAATCTGTTGGATCGCCTTGAAAGAGCAAGAAAAAGTAAGTTCTGTGGACCAATGACACATTGCAAGTTTGCCAGAGTTCCAGCATTGCTCTCTGCTGTCTCTCAAATTCAAGAGGCCAATTGAGAGAAGTTTTCAAAGATTCATGCATAGGATCCAATCCTATGTCTCTTGAACTCTTTTCATATTTATCAGCCATTGTCGATGCCTCTGTCTCCTGAACCTGTTGTTCAATCAAACCAAGCTAAAAGTGAATCTTGAGAGAAACTCGGTCACAAAGAATGCAATTTCAAGCAAAAACATTGAAGAGAGAGAGTATTCTCACCTGACCATCAACAAGTTGCTTCTCATACTCCTCCTGGGCCATCTCCTTCATTCCTGCAACAAAAGTGTGGATGCTAGGAATCTCCTCATCTGCACAATTTCCAATGCTCCGTGCTCTGAAGTCATCTGTGCAAGCACTTCCAAGAGATGACTGAGAGTCATTTCTTGACAATATTGTAGCATTGGCACCAAAATCAAGTGGAGGAATTTTCCTTCGGGGTCCTGGTGGTCTTCCGGTTAATTTTTTCCCGGATCTATTAGGTGGTGTGCTATCAATTTGTTCTGCCTTCTCAAATCCAGGAGAAGGGTCATTCATGAAATTCTCTCTACAACTCCTGCTCCTTGTTAAGTTCAGGTTTCTAGAAGTAGACATATCAGCTGCTGAGGACTGTGGAGATGATTCATCAGGGTAAGGACTGACCAGAGCATCAATGGTCCTTTGCACATGATGCAATCTCTGCTCCAACACACTATATCCATTTTGCACGTGACTCCCTTCTCTATCTCTATTAACTGGAGTGGATATTCCGGTACCTGTTGTGACTCCGTCCCTGAATGCTGTCAAAGCCAAAGTTCCTTCATTCTCACCATTTGATACTGAATGGTGTCTGAAATTGCTCCCGTTCCTTGTCTCTTCCATTTCAATACACTGAACTTCCTTGCAGTAGTCATCAGCATCTTCTGCAGCATCCTCTAGACTCTGAGATGAATTGTATCTGACAATCTTCTTTCCTATTGACATTGGAGGAGAAGTACCATCAGATAAACCATGCCTGTCGGTGTTGTCAAGAAGACAGTAGGGTTCCTCATCATTGCTCCCACTATCTCCACCATAACAAGCAGGGCCAAACTTTCCAGCACCTCCATTCAGATAATGAGGATCACCCATGCCTGATGATTTGGATACTGAACATTCATCTTCCCAAGTATCCCCTGCTTGCATATTATGACAATGACTGCTCCCATTCTGAATTAAGAGCATGAAGAAATATTTAACAATTACAATTTGAGTGATATCATCAAACATGTAGTGACACTTCCAGGTTAGTTAGTAAAAATACCTCCTTTCTTGAATTTTGATCATTTCCAATCACTCGCAGCAAATCCTCTACTCGAGATTGAGCAAGATCCCTTTGCTTAGTCAACTCTCTAATCTCCTTCTCCATCTGCATGAAAGGAACCACTTGATAGGGTGTAAGTCGATATATAATGTGGCAATCACGTAGAATCTTCTACGCTATATGTCATAGTATATCTTTAAGTTTTGTTCATCCATAAAGCTCAATCATACAGCAGGGTCTAGGGAAAGCAGATTAAGACCATCTATGCATTGAGGAAATTAAATAATCCTTTGGGCCAACCAATGGCGATCGGTTGGGGTGGGTATTTGTGTACCCACAGCTGACCCAGAATAACCACAACCATCAGAATATCAGATTTGCTCAATAAAGAAGCTATCGACAAATTCTTGATTGAGAGATAATTGTAATACTTCCACTGGTAAAATTTATTGGCCGAGTTCAAAAATGGAATTATTGATTCTGAATTGAAAAATCAACAGTGCCTAGTGTCCGAAGACCTTGGTTGCTATTAATTTTTTGTTCATCTTTCGCATGGGTAAAGCATTTTGCAGAAAAAAGTTCAGAAAACAAATAATTACCTTTTGAATTTGAAGATCTTTCTGTCTCAGTAGAGATGTGTAATCACAAGTTGAGGAAGCAAGGTCAGGACTTCTCAACTCACTCTCCAACCTAGCCACCTCCTTTTGCAAATGCTTAACCAATGCCTTATCAGACATGACTACATTGACCTGTGCTTTTGTAGTAACTTCTTTTGCACAACAAGCAAACAAAAGAGTATTTCTAGTTTGCTCAACATGGCTTCGTGCAGGGCTCAATGTGCAGATGATGGCAGTTCTAGCATTGCCACCCAATGCAGGCTGCAGTAACCGTGTCAGCTTAGAATCTCTGTAATTGATGTGTCCCGGCCTCCTATTACTGCACAAATCATTGCATCAGCCAGATATGAGATGTGATTGCGTGAATCTATAAATTGATAAGATTTCAACTTTCAATTTACACCAATTGCAGAGAAAAAAAAGGCGGCAAAGAAAATCAGTAGGAAGGGGGGCAAGATAAAGTACAAGCAGCTCTGTCATGATTCGTGTGTAGTAACCCTAAACAGACACCATTAACAAAATGCTCTGAACACTGTTCCATATCAATCAGTACAGTTCTAAAACAGCTCGTATGAAAGGTGTGTGCCTCTGTGCTCCAGGGACATTTGCTTGTATTTTTACTTTCACGTGATGCCAACATGGTTAATATCCTTCGAAGCATGCATGAGACTAGCCAATCTTCCTATATTCATTTTTAACAATCTACATGACACTTCACCATTTAGTACTTACAGAAATAACAAGCAAGATAGTTGATGGCAATATTTCAACCACAAATTTGACATCTAGACTTATCAATTTTTTATTGAAAAATATCCCAAAGTTTAAGCATTTTCAAAAAAAAAAAAAAATAGGACCATGAATGATCATGACAGAAAATCTTGTCCTAAACAAATGCTGAAAGAAACTAGATTTAATCCCTGTGGCAGTTACAGATTAGTTAGTGAATATCAGCTAAGTTAGAAAATCTAGATGCAGATGAAAAACGTCAAATTATCACCACACTGCAATAACCACATGCTTTAGCTACAATTAATTATGTCACAGACACAAGCGAACACTGAAAAGAAATTAAAAAATAGCCACCTTAGCTTGCGAATAACGGTTCCCAAAGTCAATAAACTTCGGTTAATGTGGGAACCTTCTTTTAATCTTGCTCCAGTGGATAGTGCCTGAGATGCGCGCTCACTTCCTGCCAAATCAACAAAATTCTGCACCAAAACCAGAACTCAATTCTGTTATTAATATTTTATTCCTACTTAATTAATTTCATGGGTGATAATAAGTTGAAATGATCCGTACCACAGTGGCAGAAAGAGTGGTCGAATTTTCCTTGCCGAAGAATTCACAAGCAGAACTTTCAATTGTCTGCGAGAATTAAAAAAAAAAAGGAATAACTTCAATAACTCCAATTCAAATTCCACACATTTTCATTACAACTAGATGCTTGTACAGTTGTGTACTATGGAAGAGGTGAAAGGAAAGGGGCATACTAGTCTAAGAATTTGATGGGATCTGGAGCTTTTCTCATTCAAGGAGGTCTCCCCTATCCGTCTTTGAGCTGTTATAATACCACAGGATAAGTAGACACACAACACCACCCAATAACAACAGCAGGACTTTGTACAATGCTTTACCTTCACAAACAGAAAGAAGCTCCTTTAGATGGTCCCAGTCCTTTAGTGTTTCCTCGGTGGCTTTCTCAACTACAGTCCCTTTCTGACCAAAACAGGAAAAAGAGTCAGACCAGTTCGTCAACATATTTGTGGAATCTAGAAAGGATAACAGCATTCACCTCTGGATCATCCAGCAGTCGAAGTGGAGTGCTGTCCGTGCTAAGCAGATCTCGGATAGCTTCATTGTATATCTCAACTGCTGAGAACTTCAAAACAAATGCTCTTTCTTCATGCTGCGATGTTAAAAATAGTTATACATAGGTTGGAATTAAGAAAACAGAAAGGAAACAGAAACAGTTCTAATTAGAAACTTTGATTACCCTATGTATATAGTCAAATATATCTGCTACTGTATACTCAGTTATTCCCATCATGGTGTATGTTTTTCCACTGCTCGTTTGCCCATAAGCAAAGATACTTGCTGGAAATAGCAAAAGTAGGTGAAATTTCTTCGCTTATTGGCAAATAAAGTGACAAAAAGAACTTGAGCATCATACTTACAGTTAATACCGCTGACAACTGAAAGGGCAGCTTCCTTAACTCCTTCCTCGTACACTTCCCTTGTAGCATTGTCACCTCGAAATACTCTGTCTATCCCCAGAACATGAGCGAATGAAATGAGATGAAACACTTAAACAGAGAATTATGTTACTAAAAGCTGGCTGTTAATTCAAATTAACTAACTTCTATAAAGTTTGATGCAACGAGATGTACACTAAATTTAAAAATTGAGCCAATGGAAGAAGCTATGACCAAATATATACATGGCATTAGTGCTTTTGGCACACCACTGTTCACAGTGCTCTAACTATCTGACAGTGAACTGTGCTTAGCAAACAGTTCACCGCTTCTGAGGTCAGGTCAGGAGGGTTAACCTAAAACAAATGATTTGGAAGGCATCATGATAAATGATATGTAAGGTAGAAAATCCACCATGGGTTTCCCTTTTGTTCATTGACCAAGTTGATAGCCTATAAGCAAAATGAATTAGTCCAGTCTTAAAAACATCCTTGCTTTTGTTATGCAAGCATTACCAAAGTACGGGGAACTGAAAAGCTCTCCAGGCATATTGTATCAAGAGTATATGTACAGAATTAGCTATATGTTTGACATGATGATCCTGGAGATATTAAATTGCCACCTATAATTTCAATCTGATCGAGCAAATATTTGCCAGAAAATAGAGTTGCTCTTGGTGTATGATGCCAGATAACTCACAGGATTAGACCCAAAACATGAGGGCCTAGCCTCATTAAGAGGGACATATCATTCTCATTTTCATTTTTGACACCAAAAAAAGGAATCACAGAGCATCTCCTTACCAAAAGTATAAGCTGATGGAAACGTGGAGCCTTCACGGAGGGTATTCCGGTACAAGATGGTGGTGTCATTGATGCATTCCCAATCTGCTACTTCATTTTCCACAATCTCCTTGTCGCTCAAAGGCCTTAGCCTCACCAAAACAAGAATCTTCTCCTCGCAGGCACTCGCCATTTGCATCTTCTCCATCTTCAGCAGTTCTTCCTTGCCAATTGATCCCATTCTCCAACCCCACGCTTGTTCTTCTTCTCAACCCGACGAGCAAAATTAAAATGAAATAAGACCCATAATTTTCAAATATTCTGGTAAAAAGGAAAAATCTAAGTCGATGAGTCAAAAAACTCACAGGTACTCTTGCTTTTCTGAAATGCAAGGAGACAGTTTAGATGTCTAAAAAAATTGTTGCATTTGCCTAAATGACAGCGGGCCCATCATTTTACTTTGACAGTCTCTGACTCTCTGCAATAAGAAAGCTAATCATAGTAAGAATCTAACAAACCCAAAACATAAGTAAGTAACCATAAAACAGGCAATTTACATTCCATATCAACAACAACGTCAAGAATTACATCTAATCATCATTTTCAACCAAACACCCAAACAACCTTTTAAAATCACAAAAAATATCTAAATAAATAATAAAGCCCATAAAAGATAAAGACTTGAAACTACAACAAGATGCTGATCTTGGATTTCTATCTAAATCACCCTCGCAATAGATAACAACCAAAAAGCAAGCATCTGCATTATTTAAAAATTGTAAAAACAAACAAAACAAGAAACAAACCTTTAGAAACCCATATTTAAATTTCTAGTCTCTCCCTTAAAAAGTGGTTCCTGGTTCCTAGCCAGCTACAATGCTTGAAAACTAAGAAACAGAATTCCATAGTTTTTTTCTTGAAAAAAAAAACTTTCAATTCACAACCAAAAAAAAGAGCAGCACATATCAGCGACTAAACTAGTACATGGTCCCCGTCGACATAACACATTCATAAATACAAGCTCGTGCCTATAAATGTGTATATTAAATACATTCATATACGTATGCAGCATACTTACAAAGCATGGGTAACTGTCATGAAACGGTGAGTGAACAGAGTTGAAGCAAGCAATGCAGCTCAGATACGATACTCTACATTTCCTCTTGCAAAACGCCACCGTTTCTGCTTCTCTCTCGCTCTCTGGTCTAAAGTGAGAGAGTATTTACCTTCTCCAAATCTCAAGCTCTGCAAGCCCGCAACTGCAACAAGGAAGCCAAAAGGAAATCAGTACCAAAACGCAACTTTTAAGAATACTACTAATCAGTTGAAAAAAATATTTAAATCCCCCGAACTTCACGCATTTAACCGTTACCAAATGCAGCGGTAAAAGCAAAATTACAATTAAAAAAACTGTTTTCTACCTTGAAGGAGTCAAGATTAGTAAGCGTACATGAGTTGATGTATCAATTTGTTTTGTGTATTTAGTAAGCGCAGATGAAATAAAATGATTTGATTTGGCTGCGCTTGAACATGAACTGGAACTTGGCTTTGAAGAGAAATTAAAAGAAAAAAAAATGTGAAACTATTGCTTTACGCGTTGCAAAAAAGAAAAATGTCAGTCAAAAAGGAAGGGTAAATTTGGTATTGAAAGACCAAACCGAATGGAACAGTACAAATCGGCGAGATTTTTCACTCTCCTCCTCGCACGATCTCTCAAACAGAGAGAGAGTGGGGGAGAGAGGGAGAGTCAGTTTTGTTCAGTTTAATTTGGCTTGGTTGAGTTCTATCTGTCAACGGGCAGAAAAAAAAAGCTGTATCTGTACCTCTCTCTCTCTCCAGATTCTGTGTCAGTGCAGGGCAACTCTGATGGAGCGTTCTGCTATCTAAGGTTTATTTGTCAAGGGCAAAATTCTTTTTTGCCCCTTTTGATTAGTAATATTACACTTTGGTCTCTGTAGTTTAAGACTTCTTGGTTTCAGTCGTGTAGTTCCTCATGGTTTCAGTATGGTCCTTGAATTCATCAATAGCAAATAGTAAGCTCACCTTTAGAATCATTATTTTATAGTTTCAGATTTTAAGAGTTTTATTGTTTCACGTGAATAGGATTTGGGAATAAGAAAATTTAAAATATTTAGAAATTGACACTCGATTAAATTCCATTAACCAATGTTCAATGGTAGGTGAAACTTTTTTATTTTTTTCCTTGTTTTTTGAGAAACTCCCAGAAATGGGGGTCAATAAATAAACTCAAAAAAATTGGATTGTGCTAACTATTGAACGTTGAAAAGGGTAGTCCTGGAAGTATTTGAAACATTCAGGGCTATTATTGAAGACATTTAACATATAAGTGTAAAAGGGAAATAATGGTGAATATATAAGGGTTAAATTGAAGTTTACCCTTTTGCGAGGCTGGAAGGAAGTCACGTAGGGATAGGAATACGAGGGTTGGGTTTTTTCTTGTTTGGCGCCACGTGTATTTGTTGTTTTGGAGGGGCGCCAATCTATCGTCGATGACTGCCGGCGTTGGACCCCTTGTTGATGCTTAGTGAACGGTTGAGATATGGAGGGAATGGATACTTGGTGTGAACAGCGAGTGATGAGTCGGCTACTTAATTACATTAATTATCATGACATAATTAGACTGCAATTAATTAAGTAATGAAGTAAATATCCCCATGTGATGATGATAATGGGGTGTATACAGGTTCAATTTCTACTATCGTGTTTCTCGTGTATAGATTTTAAATAATAGGTAAATATCTCCATATTTCCATACGGTAAATGTTGAGTTTCGAATATGATATTTATTATTTTAGTATTATTTATTATTTGATATAAAATAAAATAGCAGTATATACGTGCATAATAAAATTACAAATATCATGCATTTATACGTGTTATATCAATATAGAGACATATGTATATTACATCATATTATATTAAGAAATTAAAAATATTTCACATGTGTTTATAATACAAATGTACATATGTATATATGCAGGGGTGGTTGATTCGTGAATGAGTGTAACCAATAGCAGAACGAGAAGAATTATCGATCCTTCTTTTGATTTGGTCGAGATTCTTGTTTTTTCTTGTTTGTTTTCAACCATACGGACAGTATTATTTTTCTGGTTTTCCTCTCAGTACAATGTTTTCGAGGCAACGAGAAAGAAGATTCTTTATATTGTCGTTGTATCCCATTACTGGTCAACTACGGTAACCACTAGCCATGATGAAGCATGCTGACCAAAGGAGCATCCGAGACCCCAAAATCCAAATCAGCAATACAATAATAAAACTCTGTGCGGGGAGTCAAGGAGATAACACGTTTGTCCGGCAATTAATTATTATCAGGTTGCACGCTGCCTCTATATATATATATATATATATATATATATATATATATTAGTTATCTAACCAGCGATTATAAATATAAAAAAAAACCCTATATATAAGTTATTTTAATATATATTTTTGCATAAAAAAATTTTAAAGTGTAGATAAAAAAATTTAGACAAATATATAATTAAATAAATCAATAATCATCTATATAAATAAAAAAAATATTAACAATAATTAAAAAAAATCAAAAAAATACAGTTGCGTGGTGTAATATTTTGCATATTTCGGTTGCTGGGTTAATTGATCAGAATGGGTCCGTTTCTTTTTATCTCTTTGTTAATCATAGCCATCTAATCTAGAAAGTTCAGTGGTGGTCGTTGATGATGGTTCAACAAACTTACATAAGCTCAGATAAAAAATGGGATTTTCATGTAAAATTATACAACAGATCTAATTTTGTTGTTCAAAAAAACTAGAACATTCCAACTTTTTAAAAGGGGAAAATAGAAAAGAAGAAAAAACATAAGTAATAGCACCCTTATCCTATCAGATTGATTCGGGGTACTTGAAAAAAAGATTATAGTAAATTGTCAGGACAGCTCAAATTAATCATATTTCATATATAAAAAATTATGGTATTTTATTTATTTAAAAATATATATTTATTGTTCATTTGATTAGATTTGATTAGGTCAATCAAGTAATAAATTAACTTGTTAAATCAATCAAATTATAAATCAACTGTGTTTAATTATATTTTTTTTCTATTCAAATTAAAATTCAATTTTAATGAAGTTTCCTGGTAAACCAACCATGAAGGGATAAGTTTAATAATCATGCTTTGATTGAAAAACCTGTAAAAGTGTGAGAATCTTTAAAAGAAGCAAGCAGCAGCGGAGAACCTGTAAGGTGGGCCCTCCAAGTCTTGTAGACGAGGCCAGCTCAAAAGTTCATGCGAATAAAGTTAATTACATGTACCGTGTCCAAGTTACTATACCAGGAACTCGGTCTTAACCACGTGCCATTGTTATGGTAATTGATCACTACTTATGAGGACCACTAACTCACCCAAACTGTCAATGCAAGCTCAAACATCCAGATTGTTTTTTTAAAATTATTATTATTATTATTATATATAATTTTTATATTTTAATGCCAAAAATAAATTTTAATATATATATATATATATTAAATATATTTTTAAGTAAAAAATACTATAAAAAACAAAATCTACCATGTTTCGAAACAACCATTTAAAAAAATTTAGATATGTGGAATCATGGTGTGAGAGAATATGAACTTGATGAACCTCATTTATTCAACACGTGGCATATTAGCGAGGGAGAGATTTGATGGTAGGATGTGTTTGACGTCTTGATAACTAAGTTATTTGAATTTTTGGGCAATTTAATTATATGCTCTTTCGATCAAGTTTACAGTGTGGTGTTTTACACAGTAAACTTTTATATACGATTTTAGAAAAGTATATAAATGAGTTCAGTTTATATATTAATGTATTTTAACATTTTTTAAATCAAGATTGAAAAATATCCAGGTGTAAAAAACAATATTATTAATAATGTGTACTAGTTGCTGGTGAAACTACCACTGTACATTGCAGTCAATTCAGAAGCTTCTTTCTCTTTCTCCTGATCCATCCAATATCCCATCACCAACAATAATTACTCCAAGACAATGAATTAATGCTCATTACAGTGATTAGAACGATGCTTTGAATTTCTCTCCCTCGACAAGGTTGTCCAGATTAACCTTCCGTACAATCCTACCTGCACTGCTCGTGCCAGAGCACCAAGACATCCAAATTCCAAATAGAGCATGGCATCGGCTTCTCAAGAGCACCACAGATCTCCAGTGATGGAGTTTGCGCAGGAAGGGTGAGGGTTGAAAGATGGCTCACATGGTAGCCTTTCATCTTACAGCGACACTGCTGACGTGACGTCAGGCCATTAATTATGATCACCGTCGAGAAAGGAGGAAGTAGCTTGCACATTTCTTTCATGAACAAATTGTCATAATTATTGTGAAATGTGATTTTAAAACAGCTTCAGCTACAGTTATGCCGCTGCATATTGGATCTTGTGTGTTTGGTTATCCGATAGTTATTATGGCTGTGATTTAAAAAAAAAATTATAAAAAATATTTTTAATTATTGTTGAGCTGAAAAAATATATGTTTAGTTAAAATTATGGTTAAAATTAAGATTGAACAAAAGGTAGTTTAATGTATTTGATTAAGAATACTTTTGAAATTGAAATTAAAAAATAATTTTAAAAAATATATATTAATATTTATGGTTTTTTATTTAAATACTGTAGATTTAATTATTTCTATTACATCATGAAATAAATCATACTTTATATAAAAAAAATTTATTGTTCCATTAAACTATCTACAATTTCATTACATACAAAATTCATCCGACAAGAACTACAGTTTCCATGATTTTTTAAGCGCGCAATAAAATTAGGTAAAATATTATTAGAAATAAAATTGAGATTACATTACGAGTAAATTCAATTCACCTTAAACTAATTTTTTAAAAAAACAAACAAAACAAATGTTGTTCAAGTTCACATGAATAGTGCGAGTAAAATCAATTAACTACACTGATTTTTCAAAAAAAAATATTTATGTGAACAGTGTCATGGTGGAGCCATGCTCCACTGTACAGGGGTTCTCCCCAGCGAGAAACAGTAAAATGATGCTTCTACAAAACCTACGGCACAACTACAAAATTAATAGGTCATGCCAGAATAAATTATTTTTTGTTTCTTAACCCAGCATTAATATGTACGGTTATGGGTGAGGTTCATTGTAACCACACTATTAAACAAACACGATAAAAGTCCCGATCATGTTCTAAAAGAAGTGATTGAGTGGATAGTTATTTCTTTTTTTTTATTATTATTATCGTGGGTGTCCGGGCCAGCTTGCGCGCACCTCGACTAATCCCACGGGCCCTGAAGTTAACGACCATGTAAGCCTCCAGTGGCCATCATATGAGCAGCCATAGGGTTTGAACCTGAGACCTAAGAGGGAGCAAACCCCTTAGTCCCAAACTCTTACCACTATGCCACCACCTAGATGGTTAAGTGGATAGTTATTTCTTAATTTGAGAATTTGTCTCTCTGTCAAAAAAAAATGTCTGGAATTTTTTTCAATACTATACAATGAAATCAGTACTGTGATTAATGAACCTTGTGTGATTATTTTTATCACCAGAAAAAAATTAACTGGTGTTACATTGGATAAAATTAAAAGGTGTGCCAGTAGCATTTTTATTCCCTCTTTCTCTCTCTTTTTTTTTTGTTGCATTGATTGATCAAACTAATATATATTTATATATAGTAACCTGGACCTTTGAGCCTTCGTCTATTGAAATGAAAATGCCGAGGAACTGTTCTCACAGGTAATGACCTAATGCTTGCCCTTTGCATGGGCAGAGCCTTTAATGGGTGAACAAGCTAGTTCGGCCGAACCAAATTTAGCCTGGCCCAGTACCTAATCAATTTAAAAGAAAGCCATGTCTGACCAAGAGGACAAAGTTTAGACCGGCCCAGAGAAGCATGATATGTTACCTTGTTCATATGGAAAAGCCCGGCCGGTGGAAATCTCTCTCTCTTTTAAGATAACCTTGTTCATACATAAGTTAACACGGCAGGAGTTATGGGTTAAAGATTGTTCTCGAGGCAGGGAAAAAACTTATATTTACTGAAAAGATTGTTTGACAGTGATGAAACTCGGATAACTTCAAGAGATAATATTACTCTTCACATAGCAGAATGAAGATTGACGGAAGATAACTCACGAATCTTTAAAACAAGTCTTCTTGGTTGGATGGAGGATCCTTAGAAAGAAGGAGATGTATATGATGAAGTATCAAAAATCTAACTAGTCTGAGAATGGTTCTTCTGGATTATTAATTAATTGATCTTAACAATTTTCTCCATTCTTTTTAGTGGTAATTGATAGTTTATACTTGATCCTTGATAAATTAAAGTTATTCATGGCTAATACATGTAAAAGGTCTTATTTGATGAAGGTAAAGACTCTTCAATACTTAAATAAGTATATTTTTAAAGAGAGAAAAACAAGAATACTCAAAAGAATGATGCTCTAAAATTATACATGCAGTGGAAAATAAAAATTATGAATTTTTATTTTGAATGTCTCGTGGTATATTTATAGCTCATGAGTCTTATTTTTTTTGTATAAATAAGGGACTACAATGTAATTATTCTGATAACATTTAATAAATAATAAATATCATTTATATTTATATTAATGTTAAACGAAAATATGGTGGGTCCTCAAATAACTTTTATACACCTAAAAAGTATAGAGAGATTAGAGTTTAAAACGTCAAATGTAGCTAAATCTATAGAGGTTGAGTTCTTTATCGATATTAGATCCTGAAAAAGTTGGTTATTCCCCTAGATATGTCAATGGAAGATGGTCATTACTTTGGACTTGGCTAACAATCAAGTCAAAGTGTCTTGGATCTAGCATGTTTGTCAGATTCACTTCACTTTGTTGATTGTCAAACCCAAGTGTTTTGAATCTAGCATGTGTGCAATACTCATGTTACTCCAGACTTAACTGATTATCAAGTCTAAGTATTTTAAGCTTGACATGTTTATCATATTTATATTACCTTTAACTTAGCCCACGCTAAATCTACGTTATTTTAAATTTAATAATGTATCAAGTTAAAATATATTGAGTTTGATATATGTGTTAAACCCATTATCCTAGCATCGGACTTGGGACGCTACCATATCTAGAAAGCATCTTGGTACCTTGGATGATGCTGCTGTGGGAAAGACTTTCTTTCGAAGACGGTGATGGTAAAAATATATTTTGTTCTTTTAACCCACCTTGAAATTAACAGACGTCATTCCACGGTCACTGCCAACCGTTTTTGATCCAAGATTTTCAGGGCTGTTTTTTACAAAAATAAAAACAAATGTTGATTACAGTTTTTTATATTATTTGCGAATGAGTTCTCTTGGAATAATTGGTCAGGCCATGTACCTTTGCGTTATTTCTGTAGCCAAATGACTTGACAAGTGGCCTCCTCTGTCTTTAACTGTTTCAGAAACTGATCACAGAACAAGTATCCCAGGTGTGAATAGGTCACCGTTGTCTTGATATGATGATATCACGATGGTTATGAGTCGAAATGGATTCTCGAAGATATGCGTATAATAAATATACTGTTTGTCATTTTGATGGGTGGATGGGAGGTCTGGGCAAGAGACCATACTTACGTCGAGACAGGAACGTCCCTGTCTAGGTGATGTGGTCACCCGCCTGTCCAGACAAATCTTTAACAATCTGGCTTTGCCCGTGTGACCTGCCCGAATAAAACCTATTATGTCTTCCACACAACAGACTACTACTGGAGATTGCATATCCCTGTAGGTTTATATATGTACTACGAGCTTGTTTCGGAATGAGGATGGCCCGTGTTACTAGATTTTTTGAATTTTTTTAATATAAATTATTTTTTTTTTTAGAATTTTAGTACCAAAAATATTTTTAAAATATATATTTTGAAAAATAACTATTATGATAAAATTAAACATGTTATGTATAATTGATAAGCATTGTACCGCGGGTCGGAAGAATCTTTCTCGAGTAATTTTTTTTTAAGCATTGTTAATGTATTTTTTTAATAAAAAATAATTATAAATTCAAAATATAAACCATGTTGAACAATATTTTTTAAAACAGTGACATTGAGACATATTGAAGAATGTTTTTTAAAAAATATTAAGATAAAGATGTGTTAAATTGACTTGCATTAACCTGTTAAATTTATAATCTGGATCATGAAATTGTGATAACATTATAAAAATATATATCAAAATAAATCATGAAGCTCGTTTACTAATCAACTCAGTATCGAGGAACAAAATTTAAAAAAAAATCAAATTAAAAAATGGCAAAAAAACTATTCAGGTTAGTCACTTGGGTTAACCCGTCAAACCCGTGATTTACATCATTAGGTTTTGATAACCTCATTTAAAATAAATAAAAAGAAATTACAAAACTTAAATTTCAACTAACATATTATTGAATGATGAAATAAAAAAATCAATTAAAAAAAACAAGTCAACCCGAGCCAATATGTTAAACCCACCATTTGGATCATGAAACCGATATAATTTCATAAAAAACAAATAAAAAAATTATGAAACTCTATTTTTTGCAGATTCAATGTTAAAGGTTGAAATCGATAACAAAATAAATTTATAAGATCAGGGTAACTCCATGAAAAGTAAGTTAAAAAAAAATGCGAAGCCAAATTCTTAAATGAATAATTCCATGAAAAATAAATTGAAGAAAATTATGAAACCTAGTTTTTAAAAAACCAAATATTAAAAGATGAAATTGAATAAAAAACTAAAAGAGAGAGGGGGATTAGGTTGTTGGAGGATGAAATTTAAAAAAATAAAAAAATAAAAAAAAATCTGAGTCAACCCATCAAATCCATGACTCAATAATAAAATCATGATAATTTTATAAAAAGTAAACCGAAAAAAAAAATCCAACTAAAAAATATTCAAGTTAAAATGGAAACAAAAAATTGAATATGATTGATCTGAATTACGAGAATGAGATAGTTTTATAAAAAATAAATTGAAAAAAAAATACCAAACATAGTATCAAAAAAAATCAATTAGAAATAAGCAACAAAAAATGACATGAATCAACCCGAGTTAATCAACCAAACTCGTGAACTAAATCATAATCCATTATAAATTAATAAAAAAATATAAAATATATATATAAAATCCCACCCCAACAAATCTAATATTTACAAAATCATTACATGACCTAACAAAAAAAAAAGTATGAAATATGATTTTCAAAGCGACATGATACTAAGTTTAAGATTTAAATACACCAGACAAACATTACTGTTTTTCGAATAACTCGTGTCGTTGTGTAACTCTTGTCATAATGAACATACAAAATGCTTTATTCGTACATACGCATGAAAATTGTTCAAAATATTTTGTTGTCCAGAACATTTTACCTCGCACACACAATTCAAAGAAAATAAATAAAAATTGAATTGAGTTTCAATTACAGCCTTCCACCCTGCTATCATAAAAACAATTCATGGTGGTTCTATAAAAGTTTTTAATTGTCTTGTTCCCTAGTAATAACAATTTTCAATTATCTATAACTAAAAAATACCAATTTTTTATTGTGCGAATATGTAATAAAAGGCTGGCTGGCAAGGTTAGTTTTAGGAGTACATTGATTTTTTCCACATGGCTTATTAGTAATTATGTTAAAGAAGGGTATTAATTAGTAATTTCATGTTTTTTCTACAATGTAATTACCAAATAACAATTAAAAAAAAATATTTGCTTCATGGGCTTTTCGGGTTTTTTTTCATTTTTTATGCATGCCAAATAGTTAAATGTCTCAAAAAAAAACTCTCCCTGGATGCAAGGTCATTTTAGAGTTTGTTTGCCGTTCTTATACGGGTTTAGGGGTGATTTTATATTTTAATATATATAAATTATTTTTAGATTGAAAAAACATAGGCTTGCAAGTGAGCGCGGCCCGCGCGCTTTGGGTAATTCGTTTTCTTTTCATTTTTTTGTGTTGTTTTTTTAGAATTATTTTTGTCGATTTATTTTTTTAATGTTGAGCTGGTTGAGAATTTAGCTTTGTAGTTTTTTTATTTAAAACACTTTGATTGCTACAGTGTTTTTCCACATTGTTTTTTTTATTTTTTTTCTAGAATTTTCTTTGTTGATTTTATTTTTTTCATATTAAGCTGATTGATAATTTAATTTCGTAGTTTTTTTCTAACAAAAAACACTATGCATTACTATAGTGTTTCCCCGCATGATTTTTTTTAAAATTATCTTTATTGATTTTATTTTTTTAATATTGAGCTGGTTAAGAATTTAGTTTTGTAGTTTTTTTTTAAAACACTGTGAATTACTATATTGTTCCCCCACCTTTTTTTTGTTATGATTTTTTTTTAAAATTATCTTTATCGATTTTATTATTTTTAATATTGAGCTAATTGAGAATTATAACTTTTGATTTTCTCATGAAACGCTATAGATTGCTACAATGTTTTCCTGCTTGGTTTTTTTTCTTTTTGTTTTTTTATGATTTTTTCTAAAATTATCTTTATTGATTTTATTTTTTAAATATTAAGCTGATTAATAAATTATCTTTGTAATTTTTTTAAAAAAAATATTATGAATTACAATAATTTTTTTCTATATAATTTTTTTAATTATTTTTTCCATAAATCTATAACAATATACAAACATGTCACAAGCCCCGCAGCATCACACTGCCATGACATCCAGGGTTAACGAAAACGAAACGTGTTTTAAAAAAAAACATACAAGTGGTGATTAGTTTACCACGTACAGGGCCCTTTATTTTTTCACACACAAAGTCCTGGAGTGTTGCGCTGTCTGCACACAACAATGACACAGCTGTAAAATATGTTTTTTAAAGGTATTTTATTTTATTTTATTTTTCTATCAACACATCACATCATTACAAGATCATTTAAAATATATTAATTTAATATTTTTTAAATTAAATATACTTTTTAAAAACTCCCCCAGTAATTTTATTTCAAAATATTTGAGAATGTTATAACAATTATTTTATAAAATGTTTTTTAAATCTAATATGTATTAAAATAATATTATTTTATTAAAAAAAAAATGTTTTTAAAGCATCATATCAAAATTATTTAAAAAACTTATTTTTTTAAAAAAATCAGATTTAAAAAAAGAAACAAAATTTCCACCGCTTTCCTGCACCACAAGTACAAACACACTTTAAAAACTCCTGGCCTGTTAAGATGAGAGCGTGGAAAGGGAGTAGGAAAAAAGAAGAAGAAACAATGGCCTCAAAAAACAAAACTGTAACAGGGGCACGTGGGTCAAGGGGAAGAGATGAGAGTGGTGGCTCAGAATCAATCAAGAAGAGCTTTCACCACACACCATCTTTGAAGGCTGTGGCCACGAATAAATCGGTGTACCAAAATAAGCCTGCTGTACCAAACTTTTTGACTTTTGTGTGGGCTTTTGGCTTTACAAGGGGGCCCACGATAACATTCGCGTGAGTTTATTAATAGTTTCTAGTCTACTGAGTACCGAGGTCATGATAGCTAAAATCAATAATCAATGGGGGTTGCTATCCATCATAACCGGACATGCAGACTTGTCACCTTACATGCACGAATCACAATTTACTAGAATCTGGTGAACACCTGTAAGATCCGAATATATGATTTTCTTTTGTAGTTGTTTTGCTAGGTGAAATAATAGCCATGGTTTTAAAATTCAGTCCAGTCCAGTCCAGCCCAGTCTAACCAGAAAGAAGAATAAGCAAATGTAAAAATCCCTTAAAAAACTATGGTTAACAGGATGACCTGATAAAAACTTTAATTGTAATTTGTTGATTTTTTTTCAAATAAAAATAATATTACTTTAATTTATAAAAAAATTATCCCAGTTAAAATCAATGACCCGAGTTTAGAAACCTGTCCGGATCTAAACATTTTTATTTTGTAAATTATGAATAAGTTTTAAATACAGTGGAGACTCAATCCATTGATACACGTCACCATCATCCCTGCTCGTAAATTTATAGCCCCCGGTTTCACCACCAGAGTCCGGAATGTGCAATGTTGGCTTTAAGAATGCACCCTCTCTAGAATTCCTTTCTCCATGCCCACCGGGTTTCCTACCTTCTTGTTGCAAAAATTACTTCCTCTAATTTTAGAATTTGGACAGCCCATTTGAGCTCTTGAAAATTGGAAATCAACAATGTTACGCGAGGATACGAAATTAGATGTAATTGAACTAGACTGCATAGTTGATAAAAATGTTACACATATGATCTTTTATCCCATCCTATTTCATTTTATGAACTAAATAAATTGTATATGATTTAACTAGTTAGATTTTGAATTTACTTTCAAGAAATTACTAGTTCGAGTGTTATAAATCTTAAAATTATTAAAAATTTACATGATTATTAATTTCATGGTCTCAAAAAATTAATTAAAGTTCACATAAATTAACCTAGATATACACAGTTAAAAAAATATATATATATCTTGCTCTAGGTTGGAGAAAGTTAAATATCAATCCTTTACAAACACAATTTGAACGTACCTGTTGATTTGAAACTTGATCCGAACAAAGTATTTGTTAGAATTATTTAAAAAAATAATCTAATCAAATTTAAATAATTCAGTAGATCAATTGTTCAAATACATGACCTAGTCAAATTTAAATAATCCTTTACAAACACAATTTGGACGTCCCTTGATGCCGGTCAAATCCGCACTGGGTCTCTGCCGACGACGAAGGAATTGTACTCGAGTCCCCGTGATTATGCTAAAAACGAAGAAATAAAAACCAAAAAGAAGTTCAAAGTGATTGCTCAAAGCGGATTATAATCTTGGCCGGTTCTATCTGTGTATATGTTTTACTAATTTTTTTTTAAATATATTAAAACAATTTTTTATTTTTCATATAAACCATTAAAATAATAAAAAATATATTTTTTAAAACAAATATATTTTATGAAAAATACACAAATTACTACACTCCGTTCTACTTGTCCAATAAAAAAATCACTACTAGAACCATCTAGATGGTGATCTAGTAATAAAAGCTTGGAACCAAGAGGTTTGCTCTCTCTGTGGTCTCAGGTTTGAGCTCTGTAGTTGTTCATATGATGACCATTGAAAGTTTACATGGTCGTTAATTTCAGGGCCCATGAGATTAGTTGAGGTACGCGCAAGCTGACCCGAACACCCACGTTAAACAAAAACAAAATTACCACTAGAGTGAGAGTGATCATGTATGATCGTGGAACCCACGTGCCTGGAACCCACGAAGCCGTGGAGTCCATACCCCACGTGTCACACACGGCACTAAATAGCGCGTGGCAATCCTCCATTCACCACCATCACCAACGGAACAAATCACAACATGAACAGCTCATCCTTTTGGACTCCTCTACCACACGCTGCAAAAACACTCCACTCGGGGCAGCATTATCCCTCTGAGGGAATACAGCTGATTTTTTTTTTAACTCTCCAAGAGATAAAATTATTTACTGCTTCAGTTTTCTTCTCTTCTCTCTTTTTTATACCATCTTCGTGTCTCTTGATCAAACAGCAGCGAGAACAGATGGGTATATTTAGAATTAAATTAATTTAAAAAATAACAGATAATAATGCAACTAAATTCATAAAAACAGACAACAATATAATTATTTAAATCAATTATCTCTCTAGAAATTGGCGTTGAAATGTCAATTCCTGGAAAAATAAAATTATAATATGGTATCTAATTGTTTTCCATGACTTGAATGGAAAGGAAACATTTTTCCTTTAAAACACAAAAAGTAAGACGTGAGAGCTAGAGTAATGTGATGTTTGTTGTTGTGATGTAACTGTATTTTTTTTAAAAAATTTAATTATTATTTTACATTATTTTAATGTATAAATATTAAAATAATTTTTTTAAAATAAAAAATATTATTTTAATAAAAAATACTTTAAAAATGCACTAAAAGAATAGCAAAATTAACATAAATTACAAACTTGTAGATTTTGTTTGGAAACGTTATTGAAATTGAGTTTTTTTTAAAATTATTTATTTTATATTTTTAAATTTTTATATGTTAATATGCAAAATATTTTTTTAAAATTTTTTAAAATATTATTTTAATAAAAAACAATTAAAAAAAAAAAGCCACCACAGTTACTAAAATATTAATAGCAAAACAGAAGTAGCCTAGACTGGCTTCCTTCTTTTCCTCTTCCTCGCTCCAATTTCAGAGACTCAAGACAGCTCCAATTGTCTCTCCTCTCCACTCTACTCCTCTACTATACCCTCTTCTCTTCACCATTTAAATCCTTATCTTTCTCTCTCTTCCGCTGAATTATTATGTCACCAACTGCTTAATTCAAAAGTGATCAACTTCAACAATTTTATCCTTCCAGGATATCAACAAATGGCTTTCAGATGGAGAAAGGAGAATTAGCAAAAAGCAGAGATTGAAGGGGGAATAAAAATAAAGAAAGAACCTTAATTAATTCTAAAAAACCAGAAATGCGAACGATTTGTGACGTCTGTGAGAGCGCAGCCGCGATTCTTTTTTGTGCAGCTGATGAAGCCGCTCTTTGCCGTTCCTGTGACGAGAAGGTGATTATCGACCTTTATTTTTACAATATTTTTTTTGTCTCTTTATAGTTTTTCCCTGGTTTATTTGATTTGATTAACGGGAATTGATTAAGTGAGTTAAGGTAATAATCCTGCTCAAGTTGAAATGGGCTTGATTGGATTTGCAAAATGAATTCTTTTTTGGTACTGGAAGAGTAAAAATTGCCAGTTCCTTTGCTGAGTCTATCAAGTGATTATCTTTTATTGTAAAGTATCAAGCTCTGGATTTGATAATTTTTTGATGGCGGAGTGCAAGTTTTGGTCTTTTTAAGTAAGCATCATCGAAGTTGTCATATTTATGCAAATGGGTCTCTGTTTGTGTGCTGGAACAGGTTCATTTGTGCAACAAGCTAGCTAGTCGGCACGTGCGAGTAGGACTTGCAGATCCTAGCGCTGTTCCGCAGTGTGACATATGTGAAAATGCACCAGGTATGCCGGCCTGCCTTTGCTGATATTTTTGGCCTTTTTCATGGGATGCGAGTTTTTGAAGTTTTTTCAAGGAGTTTTGTTTTTCCTTGTCATGAAATGTGCATGCAGCTTTCTTTTACTGTGAGATAGATGGTAGTTCGCTCTGCTTGCAATGCGATATGATAGTACATGTTGGTGGTAAAAGAACCCATGGTAGATATCTCCTGTTGAGGCAGAGGGTTGAGGTTTGTCACTCGGAATCGAAGTGTTTTGAGTTTTGTGTCAAACATGCAAGAAGCTATCCGAATTAACATTTTTTGTTTGATTGCCTTATTTAGTTTCCAGGGGATAAACCTGGCCGGATGGAGGAGCAAGGACAACAACCTCTTGATCATAATGAAACAAGGAGGGACCAAAACCAGCCACTTAAACTCACAGCTAGAGAAAATAAACAAAACCACAGAGCCTCTCCAGTTCCAATGGTAGAGAATAACACAGATAGCGACGGGAAAATGGACAACAATTTGATTGATCTTAATGCCAGGCCTCAGCGGATACATGGACAAAATTCAACTAACCAGGTATCGATGCTCTCAACATCAGTCATACGTTATAGATTTATTTTTCTTTAAACCACATCTGCATGCATGTTAAAATTCCAATGTTTGATGCTGTAATCTTCATCTTAACAAGTTTATGCACTCGCCTTTTATTTAGGAAAATCACGAATCTTCTAGTGCGGTTCCTGTTGGATCCTACAAAAGAGAGCCTCAAAAGTAAGCAAGGTATAATCCACATTTATTAGGTTTTAACTCTTTAGGTTTTCTTTTCTCCATTTATTATAAAAAATTTGACATGATGGATAATAGAGTGGAAAAGCTTCAAGTTTCCATTGAAGTCAGTCCTCTTAAACCAACAATTGTATGACTTCTATATGAAAAAACGCTTTGGACTCTAAATTCAGCTGCTTGTAAGATGGTGAATGTAACCCTCTTTTGCTCAAATTGAGGTTAAAATATGCCTCTCCATGCATCAGAATTGATGATAAACAAATATTGTTTTGGCCTTTTATTATGATCTATGTTTTCAAGGTCATAATAAGTATACCTGATGTGGGCTCTCAAAAGAACAAAAAAGGTACATCTGTTATCGAGCTGGAGCCTAGCTGAAATTTTCCGAGGTTTTTTGGTTTTTGAATTTTCACCTTAGCTGCAAATTACTGGATACCATTTGAAGGCATTTTGATCCTGATGTGTGTAAAGTTGGTATATATGTAATCCAAAGATTATTTGAGGGGACAGTCTCTGTGTTGCATGATCAACTGTTTGAATTAGCAGGTGAAAGCAGCAGAATGAAGAGGTTAAGGTATTACACATCTATGACATATGCCTGGCTCCATCTTTTTTTTTTGACCTATTGCAATCAGCAACCATAACATAGAAGCTTTGAATCTTTAAAAGAAGAATAACTTTTGCCGATAATGAATGCTTCTTGTACTGGGCAGATAAGTTAGCTGCTTTGCTGAGAACCAGATATTATTACGTTAGATTTCAGAAGGATGCTTGTAATTGAAAAGGAAAACTCTAGCGTGCATATTTGTGATGTTTTCATGGCTGAATGTGTGGTCAAGATTTATCGCACTTTGTGCTGCTTGATTAAAGGATTAATAGCATTTTATTGGCTTTTCCTGGACGTGCCAGCATTTCACATTTTCAGTGAGTGGATATATCTGTAGTTTTAGTGTTCTCATTGATAGGTACTGACATATTGAGTATGGTTGTCTAGTTTTATCTTTATTTGACTTCAGGATTGGTGCTCATTTGCTGATTACAGTCAGGGTTTCACATTGTGGGCAGAATTTGAAAATCTGAGAATTTTCATGTTTCTTGACCCATGTGCATTTGTTCCTCAGTGAGGGTAGATATGGAGCCTGGCTGTGTGCTGTTAGCAGGTTCACAAAAAGTGACATCCAAGTTTTGGCTTTTATTTAGGTTGTTATTACTTTAGTGGCTGTCACTCACTTGTCACAGTTTGTGGATATCTACAACTTCTTGAACAAACCAACTTCTAGAACAAAGCTTGTTCTACTTTTCCTATAAACATTTGCATAAAGGCATTGCGTTTTTTTGCCAGAGTAAGATGCACTGCAAATGCTAGCTTAAGTTGAAATTAGGCAGTCTGTCTTTAATTTTATGAAAGTTGGAAGCATGACTTAAATCAAACCAGTGGATTAGAGAAAGGGCAAAGCAAGCAACTGTGATCTGAAGCACTAGTAAACAAATGAACAAACTGACTGATTTTGTTCTGTTGCTACTAATATTGTTTACCAGGCAGAGTTGCAAGATACTTGTAAGTCTTTGGAGACTGGAGTGGCATGTGTTTATATTGCTTGCCAGATTTTGTAAATTATAGCTGAGAGCAGTTGCAGTTAATGCCCAAGAGGAACCTGATAGATTCAAACCTTTCGCTTCAAGTCAAATATTGTTAAATTTTGTGGATCTCAGAATACTGCCTGAGATAAGAGCCAAGGCGGATAGTTTATTGCATTAAATGAAGGCCTTTATTTTTCCATTTGATATTCAAGATGATTTGATCCAACTGGATATAAATCAAATCCTTCGAAGTGATTACAAGAAGGAATTTTGGAGTTACTACCTTGGAAGGGAACTTAAGTGTGCTGTCAGTCTAGAGATGCTAAGAAATGGAGGATAAGGATGTTTAGCCATAATTAGATGTTTTGCATAAAATACATGTGATGACAGATTGCCTTGCAGATCAAGTGTTTGATTTTGGAAGCATGCTGTATTTCTCTACCACTTTATTGGAGTTGTAAGAAGCTATTTGCCTGGGATTATGAGGTTTAGCTATTATTGAATCTTGAACCGTAAATTCTGAAATGAGCTGCCATCTTCTACTAGCCTGCCTGGGTTCGAGAATGTCCATGTCTGTTTTAGGTGTGTTAAATTAATGAGGGTCTGAGTGGCATTGTGATGGTTGTACACGATGCAAACCGATATTTGTGGGCGTCAAGATGGGGCTGAAAACAGCGACCTCTATTAGGTTTATGCTATTTTTCCCTTTCACCTTCGTTCAACTAATGAGATTTCTGTTAACTTCTTTCTATTAGTAGTTGTGTGTTAGTGCAAATTCATATTGGCATCCATGCTCGTTTGTCCTTTTGATACCTATTCTATCTAAATTTTACAGCCTGCAGATTAATTTCTTGCTCATTATTCGGATTTCATTTGGGGAGCCATCACTGTAAACTTTTATAATTTGAAAGCAACTGAAATTGTTGTGCCTATTTATCTTTTTGATCATTGAAATTCTTCTTGTACTTTGCTGAAGATTTTTCGCTATCTGTGTGTGATGTGGCTGTCCCCATTATTATCTGTGGCTGCAGGTGATTTCGGATGCATGTTGAGATATTCAGTACTGCAACCAGCCTTGTATGCTCTTGCACTTGCAGCATTTCTTGTGGTTAGGCTTTCCTTCCTAGCGCGAAGTTGGTGAGGTGATTTTTAGTCTTTTGTATCAAATATCAATAGAGATATAGTTTGTGTGAAAGAAATAACAAAACTCTTTGTTGGTTAGCATTTGGCTCATGTGCTGGCTGAGTTCACCATCACCTTCAGGTCCTGAGATTTAAAATTTAATAAAGCACGATTCATTCGAAAGATGATGATGTGAAGCGACCTTCCGACCGGAGAAAAGTGGCTTCTGTCGTCGTTATTAATCTGTTTTTTCTTTGGTCAGAAATATAAATAAATCCACTTTTAAAAAATAAATGATCGATGAAGTTTATGATATTTTTTAAAACTAACAAGTTAATTTTTTCAAGCTTTTCTTCCAAATAAGTGCATATTTTTGTTATATTTTCTACAACATCCAAACAATATATTTTAAAGTTTGATTCTGATGTTATTTAAAACTAAGATTATCATCAATGTTTTTTTTTTTTTGTTTTTAAGATTAAGTTTTACAAATACATCCAACCAGAGTTCTGTTTTTCATCTTAATTTCTTTTTTAGTAAAAAATTCTCTGCTGTTCGTTCATTTGTACTTGTACTTGCTGTCCATGACGTAGTGCATGGAATACATTGGTAAACAAGTGAATTCTCCAAAGTGAAGAAGGGAAATTCCTCGCACACGCTTGAAAGATGTTTATTTAGAGATGATGGCAAGTTAGGTAAATGATGTATTTTTACCAATTCAAGTCGAATAAAGTCCACAACTTTTCGACTTAAATATTTGAAATTAATTGTAGTATAGAATTGCATTTCAAAAATAGACGATCATAAAAATAAATCACCAGCAATTCATGAAATGCAATATTTCAGCTACACGTTATAAGCAAAGAAGCTCTGCGCGAAAGGAAAAACCCACATCTTTATCTTTATCTTTGAGTGAGGCGAAGCTGGGATTGTGATCAATGGGAGCTGTAGTTGATTGAATGCTATGACCGTCCCAGGATTATATAAATATACATATGGTTGACAAAGGAACAAAACATCCCCATTTCCAAAGATCTTCATCACTGTAAGTAACCTCCGATGATCTGCAAAATTTGATGTGTCTTCAAGGGCATCTATCCTGGTCCAAGATCCAGAGATACTATGTTCGTTCATCAGCCATACCTCCATAACATCCTGTTGAAATATATCAGCAAGATAGCAGAGATATAGGGAAACCCCTAAAACCCAGATATTCTTCAAAACGAAGGAGTAATCATGATCAACAGAGGAGAAGGCAACGATATCGATTTGAATTGCTCGCTTTGAAAATGAAATGCACATATTTTCGCACTCCTTCGTGAACAGCAATACGATGAAGAGATCCATTAACAAATAGTTAAGGTTATAATGATGGAAATGGAAATGGACAAGCTGCTAATTAATTAGTTTGATCCAAGACTAAGAGATACCACATGCACATATGTTGCCGTGTTCTTGTATTTGATCAATTGAATTTAATTTCGAGACTAGAGATTGTTCTCCTAATTAATTAGTTTTCAGTTGTCAAAAGAGTACATTTTCTCAATAAGATATTTCTAAGAAAAAAAATATTTTTAATGTGATTCTTTTTTGTTTCCGAATTAATCTTTACACAGCAAACTAAAGTTATGTTTAATATGAGTTTTACAAATTGATTTAATTTATTTTTTTAATTTCTATCTCAAAAAAGAGTCTTCAGTTGCATGTTCGCTGTTAAAATTGATGCTTACTTGCCAACACTTCTCCATGTTTTTACCTGTAAACCCTCTCCGAGACACATCCATTCTGTCGAGAACTTCAGCTGCATGTTCGCTTCTGAAAATCAGATAACTCTCATTTCGATCATTTACAGATAATTCTTATTTAGCCTCTACTTGTATGATAGAGGCAGCTCGTAGCTAGGAATTTTAAACACTGATGATACAGACCAAAGATAAAGATGAGTCGAACTGCAGGGGGGAAAAAATTCTTGAATTTTAATTCGTGTATTCTCAGGAAAATCACATCTGTGCAAGTTTTGCCAGTATAACCATATCTAATATCTTAACATCAAGAGTGTCCTCCAACTTTACAATTCCATCAGTGCCATCAACGCCAATTAACTTGCCAGTAGCACCACGATGTGCACCACCCAGGATCTTGATCTTGTCTGATTTCCTTGGCACCACCATCTCAATTTCACTAGGAAGAGCAGTTATCGTTTCTCCGTTGCCATGAGCCCCAAGGACTATTTTACAAGAGCCATCCTGGTCCAAGAACACCAGCATTAGTATAGAGCTGAATTCATTACAGAAATTCTACTTTGTATTCCTTCCATATAAATCAGCGTGGCTTCATAAAAACAATTCGAGGAACTTCACATGAGTTAGATTATGTTTGATATGACTTTTGTGGATTGATTCAAGTTATTTTTTAACTTTTAACTCGTAAAAAGTCATAAACCATATTTGATTGGAAATAACTTTTAACTTAAATCAAAGGTTCATTATAAAATTGAGTCAAAATTTTGCGTTAATCAAAAGTAGGAAATTTTAACTTCTTAACTTGTGGATTTTAACTTGCATTAAATTCCTTCTTAAAAATAAGAAAAAAATGCTTTTTCATTTTTACCAAACAGTCTTCTAACTTGAAGCCATTTTAACTTATTTTTCTCACAAGTCAATAAAGAAAATCAACTTTTGTATTATGATTAGCTCAAACAGAATCTTAATAATCAACAGAGAAGAAAATGAACTTTTTTCCCAACTGGCTTTTGAAAGACATACCTGAAGCACCTCTCTGATGACACCAACAGCAGATTCATCTGCAGTCCGGTGAACGGTAACCAATATGTCTGGTATGAACCATGGTCCTTCACCATCTCCACCTGTAATGCAATGAATTGCAACTTACATAATTGCTAAAAGGATGTTCGTGAGTTTTTAAAATCAAACTATATCTATATCTATGTCTGCCAGTAGACCAAAACAAAATTTTGTAGAAAGCTGATCAAATTCAATACATATGCTATGTCTATTCAGAGCCCCTTCACCATGTGTATTAAGTTCTAACTTCCAAACCAAAGCCACCAAAAGAAAAGAAATGAAAATTCACGAAGCACCAACTCATTTTCTGGAATTGAAAACAGAATTAATTTTCTTCTTTTCATATATGGCAGTGCCGTTCATGGCCTCACCTCTGGAATACTTGATCCAACCTGAAAAAATGGCTTAACAAGACACACAGACTAAACCAAAAACTGAACAATGAAAAAGGACATTCCTAGATATATTCATATAAACTAATAAATATCAATAGATCGAACACAATAACTAGGACAAATGGCAAAAATAAGAAAGTGCAAAACAAACCTATAACAGGAGACATCATATCAAGACCATTAGTTCCGGGTGTCATTAGCTGCCCTCCAGGAGTGCCGGGGAGATAGGATGCCGAACTGGGTGTCATAGGCTGGCCACCAGGAGTTGATGGCAGGTATGGGCTTGGAGCATTGGCTGTAAGAGGTGCATGAAGTTAGCTACAATAAAAAAATCACCGCTTAAAGTATCAGAGGAAACTGAAAAATAAACTACCATATGCAGAACTGCTATCTCTTGGTGTTCCAGCTTCACTATAATTACCACCAGGAGTGCTAGCCCAGCCTGAACCAGGAGTTGGAGCTTCATATGTTCCAGAGGGAGGGCTTCCTGGCTGGAAAAAGAACATTTTCATTACTTCACACACATATAATAACAGCACAGAATAACTTGAATTATTTATAGGGTCAAGGTATGCCAAGTTCTTTACCTGATACTGCGGACTGGTTCCCCAAGAGCCAGGGTTCCCATCTTCCCAATTATCCCTGCATTTTTGCAGAAACAATTCCAATGACCATGCTTCAGTTACAATGCATAAAAGTGACAAGGCCAAAAGTTCATTAATTTTGAAAGAGGATACTTTTTTGAAGGAACTGATGTCACGGTGTCCAAATACATGAAACGCAGGACACTATTTTGCATCAGATACAACAGACAACAGAAGCATGCAATGCATATTAAGCATGTTCTATTTGCAACAATGGTTAAGAAATTTAAAAAAGAAGTTTGTGGGACAGGAAAAAAAAATGGAGATTTAAGCTAATCAAAAAGCAAGATAAATATTTATCCTTTGGTGTGCATCTAATTCTAAGCTCTGCCTAAATTCATCATTTGAAAATTATCCATGGTGACAGACAATTTCCCATATTGTAGATAGATGTAATAGGTCTCCAACTGTTTTAAATTAAGCAAAAGAAAATAACTTGTAAATCCACTAAAGCAAGAATGTTAATTTAAAGACAAAACATAAGGAAAAGAATGTCTAGTTCTAAAATGCAAAATGGGACAAAATGACGGTCATTGAAACTATTTTAAGGGACGTGGTTATGATTTATGATCAATCTGGTGAACCAATATGCCACGCAGGCATGGGAGTTAACTATCAAAGATGGAGTGAAATTATTGTGACAGGGTAAGTAACTTGTAGAAATATAAGGTTAAATTATGGTTTGTTCTTCATTTATTTTTTATTATTTAGGTGAAACAACAACACAATTGAGACCAATTCATTAAGGAACTAAGATAACTTGGGGATATTGATACAACTAGTATACATTCCCCTAGATGTGTACGTTTTAAATCAATAATTGTGAAAAGGAGGAAAAACTGCCCAATCATTCAAATCTAACTTATTCACACTGTTTCTGATGCAACTGTCATTTTACCAGTTACTCTTTCTCCATTTTATTGCATATGAAGCTGTGTCCACTAAATGATTTTAGACAGATTGCAATTAAGCAAATTAGTACCATCAGCAGTTCTAAAAAAACCCAAATATGCCCCTGAAAAATTAATTACTCATGACAGGGAATGACTAAAACTAAATGTTCTTCAGGTGACTATCAATCAAATATTCAATAAAAGGATTCAGGTCCAATTTCCAAATTCTCATCATGAAAAGATAACTAAAATAGGAGAACAATTGGTATTAGCAAAATTCATGCTCAAACCTTGGAGGACTCATTGGTGCATAAGGATTCCAGGCTCGATCACGCATAGGTGTCCTCATGCCATCATGAATAGGTGTCGCTGCAAACATGAGATAAACACATAAGTGCTTATACTAATCCCACCTATACCAAAATGGTGATTGATTAAAGTATCCAAAATCTGAATAGACTTCATATACCAGAATGGTGATTGATTAAAGTATCCAAAATCTAAGTAGACTTGTATAAAAAGAACAAACCTCCTGAATCTCTCATTGGTGTCATGTATGGACGCAATGGAGTCCGAGAAGGATGCATTGGGGTTTCACTTCCCATACCATATCGAGGTGCATCACTGATAAAACATGTGAAAAACATATAGTCAGAAAGATAGAATCATCAAACTACAAACAATTTTCAGTGCATGTTAGATTTACCGGTATGGAGTTGAAACAACCACATTATCTGAGATGTGGCTCCGATCAACTGCACATAAAACAGCATTCATTGTCCATGAAACAAACAGGAATACAAAGGTCTGGCTTTTTACCGGACATAGATGAAGACTTGCCTGTAACAACCTTCATTTGTGATTCTAGTTCAACTCTAACAAATTGACCTTTGATATCTACAACACGACCACGGTAGCCCTTGAAAGGGCCCTGTCGTACCTTTATTGTGGTACCAACCAAAGCATCGTGCCCTCCCCTTCCACCTCTATTTCTTCCCCCAGCTGCAGAATTCAATAAACAGTTGATATTAGACTTGATTCGAGAAAAATATGACACCATTGCAACGAAAATGTCCTTTCCTTTCTCAGGTAAATAAAAAATTAAGAAGTCCAATTATGATAGAATTTGTTTAAAGAAGAGAGCTGGACCATAAAAAAACTTACAGTCGAATGGAGGGCCTCCTCTAGGAAATCTCCTTGGTGAAGGGGGTACCCGGGGAGTTTTAAAACTGCCCAACCTTGAGTAGGAATCACCCTGAAATTTTAATAATGAGTGAGATAAAGAACAGTTTGGTTTAAATTATATCTGTTGATTGATATAGTCAATTTTCGCTTTGAAAATCATGTCCTCGCAGCATGAATAAATTACTAATGAATAATGATTGTAAAAGAAGTTTTAACCAAAAAATAATTTAAACAATAACTGAACATAAATTTTTTAAACCAAAAAATAATTTAAGAACAGAATACATCTAGCAATAGGTTCTCTATGCAATTAATTACTGATAGATGAAAGCAAATTTAGTGACAATGACCATCAACCATCTTTTTAAGCTCATATTCAGTTAGCATTTATCAGCAACATTGATAATTATGAACACTAATCCACTTCATACCAAATAAACCAGAAAGAAGGCCAGATCATTAAAATTAAAAGCTACATGCAAAAAAAATTCAGCTAAAAAAGAATTTTATTGCTAAAATAATATAAGAAATACTTACATTTCTATCTCCATTAGAACGTGATCCTCCGATGACAATACACGAGTGGGATTTAGCACAAATATATCCAGCATGCTCAAGGTGATGCCGATCATAGATGAACAAGACTCCTCTATATATGTGCTCTACAGGACCTTGTTTCCCCTAACAAGACAAAAAGGAGGCTGTAAGCTATATGCATGTGTGATAGCAAGATAAATCAAACAGTGGAAAAGAATCTTACTTTGCAAGGACCATCAATGATCCTAACAACATCTTTCACCGATACTGTGTTCTTGTACCGATCTTGCACGTTCGTTTTCTTCTCAATTTTGCATTTGATCTCTCTTAGTCTAACAAGTGCAACCTCAGCCCTCTCTGTAACTCCCTTGAGAACCTGCAGCAAAAGGATGACCCTTGTGCTGACAACGGTGACAGATAAACATGGAAATGTGGACAGTCCAGTGATGACTAACCTGAAAGGCTTCACTTTCTACACGGATGATTAAACCAAAGCTCATATTGCTACAACAAACCAAAATAACAGATGAGACCTCAAATGACAAGAACCAAACAATTACCATTCTTAAGCAAACAGACTTACTCCAATAGTACAAGATCATGAAGCTCATAGTCCCCAATTTTGGTAACACCTGTCGTTACCTCAGAACTTTCCACAACATCATCAGCAAATACACGGATCTGAAGATAACAGATATCAACATTGTTTCCACACATTAGTTTTCTTGTCAAAAAGCAATTCCTAAGCAGAGAAAACTAATTCATGCAACAAATACATCACTCACATGTTCCTTTGTTGTATCAGATAGAATAATGAGCACATGCTGCTCAACCTTAACAACCATGCCGGTGACACCTTCATGTGTGCCTGATACAACCTTCACGTGATTGCCAGGTTCAAAATACTTGCATAGTTCCTTTTCATTCACTGCAAGTGTTTTCTGCCAATAAATACTTTTGAGTATTAATAAATGAAAGGCTGAGCAGATCAGCAAATTCAAGTGATCCTTAACAACATATGAAGACCAAGGATTATTTTAAATTTACCAACAGATTCTTACCGGAAGACCCTTCATTTCAGGTCTAATATGAACATTTTCTTCATCAACTTTCTCAACCCATCCCTTTAGACTTTTCAGATCTCCCTTGACAACAATAACTGCATCACCCTTCATAAAATGACCCTTCTTTCTGTTTGCAAACAAGGTTGACAAACTGGCAACATCACCATCTCCATTCTCTCCAGGTGATCGAAACTTCTCAAGTTCATCAAATGATGGCTTAATGTTCTGAGCACTAATTGACTTCATTGATACAGTTTTATACAAGAAACCATCTTTAAAAAGCATCCCGCCAATATTTTCAAAATAATCACCAGTCATCGGATCTCTTCTTCGCTCGACACGAATATGTAATTCCCTGAAATTTTACAAGGCCAGCAAATAATTGGATAATAAACAAAAAAGATTCGGTAGTATAGATATTTCAATGAAAAAGAAGCAACCAGTATCTACCTAGCTTCATCAACATTCATAAAACGTGGAGGAGGTACAAATGCCTTCTTCTTTGGTGCTTCTCTGCCTTCCTGAGGAAAAAGGGTAACAAAACTTCCTATTATGAAAGTGCACTAACTTAGTTCAAGACAGTTTTTCATCATTGTAACGAGACATAACTTCTAGCCAGGTATATCACAGTATGTACCAATCAGAGAAATAACTTTGTACAATACAGTTTCATTGCATTCATGCATTGGCAAAGTAATGATGATGATAGAAAGGAAATGCCCAGTGAATCTATATTAAGTCGCCATTGTTATGAGACATAACTTTGGACAAGACAATTTTCCAAGTCCAAAAAGTCTACTATCAATCACAAAGAGCAATAATCTAAGCGAAAACATACCAGTTTGTTTGCCAGAGCCTGTAAGTCAATCCTTGGAATTAACTTTACTGTAACTCTCTGCCGCACATTGTCTACATCTACAACCTTCAAAATAAGAGCTTGAAAAATCAGCCAAGAAAATCTGCGAATAAGAAAGTGAAAAGGAATAGAAGTTATAAAACATACTTTGGCAAGGTCTCCTTTGTAAGTCCCAATCTTCATCCTGACCCATGTGTCCCTGGAAAGATCAATTACTTTGCTTTCAACTGAAAGAACATCAGTCATTTCTCTGATTGGGACAAGCATGATTTTCTGCCCAAAAATATTGCGCAAGCCTTTACAAGCCTGAAGCAGAAGCAAATCAATACATCACATATTCCATTCATCACAATTGCATGTATGAAAACATCAAAAGTTGCATAATTCAGTAATCACTGAAAAGCCTCGTAGAAGAAGTATACCTCTCGCACATGGGCTTCTTTGTCTGCTTCAATATATATATAGTTTTTAAGATGATCAAGAGCAACAACAGACCGAATTTGCAACTCAGATCCTTTATCAATGTATTTTTGCATCAAACAAACAGCCGTTTCCCGTTCCCGGCCAATCTGATGAACATTAAAGATCAATTTAATAAGCACATGAATACATATAGTACACATAAATATGAAAGCCACGTCCAAGGACCAATGATAAACATACTGCACACTTGACCATCCATAATTTTGGATCCCGAACGGATGGCAAAAGAGCTTGTTGCTCCACTTCCGTAGTCTCTTCATCATATTCCGAGTGCATTGACTTTGCATATCTAGCTTGGATACTTCTCTCAAGCGCTTCAACATCTTCTTGATCATCCTCACGTGACAGCAATGGCCGATGCATCCTTCTACCACTAGCCTCATCAGGTAAATCAGCTCCATGATCATCAACTATAAAATCTGCATATACAAAAGTACAATTAAGGGCATTGAATTTACCACCATAACTGAACAATAAAAAAGACTTAAAATTTAAACATACCATCCTCGGCATCTTCTTCTTCTTCGTCGTCATCACTGGCAACTTGCGCAATATCATCAAAAAACTCAGAACCACGCCGCTTCTTCCCCTTCTGCTTCCTACCACCTCCACCTCCACCACCACCTCCACCACCATAATCCTCATCATCGTCATCATCTTCTTCTTCCTCATCCTCCTCCTCCGCGATATCATCAATGAAATCTGATCTCCGTCTCTTCTTAATCGCCGCTCCTCTATCCTCTTCTTCTTCCTCTTCATACTCCTCTTCTTCATCCATCAGTTGCTCTTCCTGCTCCTCGTACTCTTCATCTTCAAGGTCGTCGTCTTCGTCTCTTCGACGGGCCATGGTTGATTAAATTGACGGCTTTGGTTGTAATCTGATACAATCAATCCAGCAAGTAAGCAACCATTCTTGCTCATGTCAGAAAAAAGAACAAAAAAACAACAGAATTGAATCGCGTACCTGTGAAAATGAGCGAATGAGGGTTTTGGAGATTTGCAGAGCACAATTGCGATCGGAGAACGAGATTGAGAGAGTATGGGCGGGCGCTAACCCTAACAGGTGCAAAGAACGACGAGAAGACGTCAAGAGAGCTTGAGTCAAATTTTTATCTGTAAGGAAAAACGAAATGTCGTTGGTGGTCGGACCCCACCGCCAATTGGAGCCTTCTCATCCATCAATATATGGGCTTAGAGTTGGGCTAAAACAAGTTTAAACTGACATCTTACAGATTTAGCCCATGGTATTTTTCCTGAGTAAGGGGGGGAAATAATATCTATTCTTGAGAAAAAAACCTGAGAGTTTTTTACCCTATCTCTCTTTGCACATTTTATATCATTTATATATATAAGTAACTTATATTTATTAAAAACAAATAGTATGAAAAAGATATAATAGTATTCCATCTAATTAAAAAATCTACTTGATTATATAGCACACAGTATATACTATACAATTTTACTTCTTCTAGGTTGAAAGATTTGTAACTGAAATTATTATGGAGCTTATTTGCTTGTTGTGGTCTCCTCATTTGAATTTTTCTATTGTAATAATAATATTAGTTATGGTCAAGATCTTGCTAAACAAAATAGTTTTTAATTCTCTTCTTTTCAAGAAATAATTTAATAACCGCACAAATAGTAAAATACTTTCATTTGAACACGGCATGCATCAGTGAAAAACATGATATCACATGGAAACGTGATCATGCTTTCATTTAAAATTATAAAACAGAGAGAATAAATGAATAACTTGAAAAACATGACAAAAAACAATAGAAAGAAAAATAAGGATTGAACATGGACTCAACGAAAAACTATCTATATTCCTTCATAAAAAAAAAAAGTTAAAAAAAAACTACCCATATTCCCTGATATCATGGTATACAACGCCATCCAAGTCCGATCAATTTCAAAACAGTTTGGGTGGGGTTGTAAAATACTGGCCGACTTGACCTGTTGTTTTTTTTATCTAAACTCTGGTATCTAAGTACATTGAACCCCTACTAATCTGATCGAGTTGGGTCGGTCCACTAAAATATAAAGCTCTCCCACTAATAATATATTTCATTTCATTCACATAACTCGGACTCAAAATCTTATTTAAAATGAACAAACACCAAACCACTTGAACCAACCATCATTGTTACCCGACCTGTTGCTGTCCTACCCGTAATGTACCCCTGGAAATTGCGTGTATAAATATATAAAATAATGTTCCCTTGGACGTGGGCTGGTATAGACGAGGGCAGCAGCCTTGTAGCTGAAGATACTAGGAATGGAAGATTAACGGTGCCCCTCTCAGGAACGGCTCGAATAATTCTCACAGCCCTCTGTCTTGTATTGGTGATCGATCTGTTACCTCCGTGTCATTTTTGTCACAGCCTTATATGTGGCCCTTGTTAAAGCTTGCTGGGGCTTCTTGTTTTTTTTAGTTTATTTAGTTTAATATAAATATCTGCATCAATTTACACGTATCTCAATTAATCTCATAGCAGGCTAAGGTTGTTGCTCTCCATGCCAGCAATTCCTGTAGCTTACAAATTGCAGGTCCCAGGAACGTTAGCTGACATAACGTTTCAGATTTTGGATTTGCCAAACATTTTGATTTCTTTTATGGTGGTTACTGAGATCTTATTTAATTTACCCTGCCTGAGTGGTAGATTCTCCTCCTAGTCTGGAATTTTGAATACTTGTAAATGCATCAACTAAAGATGGATATTTGAACCAGGGAACATTTTAGGAGTTGAAGCTGCAAATTAAAGCATTTTAGTAGTCAATGCATCATACAAGTACACACTAATCTCACTGGCAAGAGGTTTATTATGTTACTAAAAGTACATGTAACAAAGAACAAAAATAGTCTCCATGGCTATAAATCATTTAACACGTTGAGAGAAATTAGTGTTGCAGTTGCTCCCTCGAATCTCCATCTTCTTCATCTATAGATTTCAATCACAACAGCTTAGTAGGAGTAGTTCTTGACGTACATTCCTTTCTTGGCATCATCTGACTCTCCTTCACCGGTGTACTTGCCAAGCTGAGCAAGAGAGTTGGCCTTGGCACGGATGAGAAGTGTTTCCTGAGCTGCCTGAACGTTCTCTGGCCTGCCTCCCCATGTTTTCAAACAAGTGTTCTGGAGAGCTCTGGCATATGAGAATGACACGTGCCATGGGTTTGGAGATTGGTTCATTGCGTTGAGGTTCAGGGTTGCTTCGACCTCAGATTGCCCACCAGACAAAAACTGCTCAAAACAATAATCCACAATCAGTACATGTTTCAGCATTGCTAAGCAGCTCTCCTGCTTAAGCACCTTTAATTTTGACTAGGAGAGTGAATTTAACACTTCGCGAAAAAAATATGGTAAAACTGTAAAAGTTGAAAGGGAACTTGCCATGATTCCAGGGACGGCTGGGGGGATTCTCCTGTGGAGGAGCTTGAGGGTGTATTCAGCAACTTGGTCAGGGGTGGCCCTGTCCTTGCATTCAGCGCCAGGAGTGACCATACTAGGCTTGAGGAGGATACCCTCAAACATGACATTGTTCTCTGCCATGTAGTAGAAAACCTCAGCCCACACCTTCTGGGCTACTTCAAAAGTCCTCTCAATACCATGCTCGCCATCAAGTAAGATTTCTGGCTCCACAATAGGGACCAATCCGTTGTCCTACAAAATTCAAGTAGCAAATTTTTTTCAAACAGAAACTAGAGATTAGAAACCACAGGTAGCAATACAGAAATTTATTTGAGAAACTATACTTGAGAAATGGCAGCATAGCGGGCAAGACCCCAGGCAGCCTCCTTCACTGCCAAGGCAGATGGGCCGTTGGGAATGCTCACAACAGTACGCCTGATCAATGAAGATAAGCATCTAGTTAACTAGTTACGTTGCAAAGTAATGGTTACATAAAGTTGGCATTTTGCGAAACATAGAGAACAGATTTATTAGTACCATTTGGCGAAACGAGCACCCTGCTGGTAGTAAGCAGCTGTGCGGGAGGCAAGTCCATCAAGACCTTGGCACCACGACTCGTCATTGGAACCAGCTAGAGGCACCAAACCCTGTTGTTTTCATTGTTCAAACTGTATGTTACTACAATTTTGTTAAATAAACAATAAGGTGTATAGATTTTGCCTATACTATCAATTTTAGGTAACTCAATGACAAGAATAAAGCACCACTTCAAGTTCGATAAAATATTATGAATTCCCGAAAAATCGAAGTTGGAAGACGTGTTTGGTGGGTTACCTTGTCGACTTTGATACCAGGAACAATCTTCTGCTCAACAAGAACATCAACCATCTTCTTGCCATCAGTTGTGGATTGGTAGAGAGTCTCCTCAAAAAGGATGGCACCAGAGACGTAATTGCCAAGACCAGGGACTGTCACAAGAAGGGTTCGGTATGCCTGGCGGTTAGCCTCAGTGTTCTCTAGCCCAATTGAGGCTAGACGTTTCCCACAGGTAGCATTGGACTCATCCATGGCCAAAATACCACGACCAGGAGATGCAATGGTTTTCTACAGCCAGAAACAAGAGCAGGCAAGTGCTGTTTCATCATCCATATAGCCAAAAAAATTGAATGGAGCATCTTATATCATGAAACTTCCAAGTTGGCAAAACAAAAGAACCATCAATTTCTTCTTAAAGCCTATGCCTTAAACTGTCGTGTAATAGAAAGTTATTGCATGTCATGTTTTCTGCGAGTATCTACTCTAACTTCAGTTGAAATAAGTGAAAGATGTAACATGACATACCGCGGTCTTGACAAGCTCATCAGCATAAGAACCAGCACGAACGGTAAGGGAAGAAGGGGCGGTGGAGCGGCACCGGACAATGGAGGCAGAGGGCAAGCGGAGGGTCTGACCCTTAACAAACTCAGACTTGTCAAGGACTGGTGATGACTTGAGAAGTGATGCTGAGGCCATTTTTCTTTTTTTCTGTTTTCCTGAGAGGAGACTAAACTGCTAGTGCAAGATAGAGCCTATAATAACAATTTGTGTCTGCTATCTTATCTGCTCTCTACCTTGTGCCTCTTCACCGCACATCCATGAACTTCCATGAATTTATATTTGCCTCCCATGTTATCATAAGATGTCACATTTGAGGCTGTCGTTCGTCGACAAATAACAATTCGCCATTTGGATGATAGAATGGTACACTTGGAATTTTGTATGCGTGGTTGAAATAGATGATTTTATCCCCGCCTCGTAAATAAATGAAATTATGGGGTCATAAAGCTGGGATTTTTTTCTCTCGTCTACGTCAAGAAGATCAGACAAATGCATCCCATTCCCTACGTTACAGAGTCCAGTGTTCTGGAGAGTAAATATGAGGTTCTTATCTCTCTTGTTTTGTTTTTTAGCTTCATTTGATTAACGGCCATTGTTTAATTGCCAGACTTGTTGGTCTATGAAACCCATCTCAACGGTAGACAGCTTGCCATATCAACTTTTTATGTGATGCGCTCGAGAGTTTCTATGCCCAGTAGACGTCAATGGGTCTACATACCATTGGATCGTTTCATTTGAAGGACCCACTTAGAATAAGCAAAGATTCATGGCAGATGCACCAAATTGCCAATGATCTGTGGTTAATAGAACCCCACTGTAGCTTTACACAAATTAGAACCTTAATTCTCAATTCCTTGCCTCAACCGAGTCATTGGTGAAACCGATGGTTCTGAATATCAGTTGCAGAAGCCCGAAGAATGAGAATTGAGAATCACGTGGGTAGGGCTGTGGTTCCTCACAATTCGTACAGAATTCAATTGCACGTGAAATCTCAGTCATTGAATGCTCCTGTCAAATTCTTTGGAAGGGATTGCATCTGGGCCTAACCGTGTAGTTTCTCTTTGGGTTTGTGTTGTTTCTGTATTTTCAGTTAGAGAGGGGGGTGGGGGGGGGGGGGGGGCGTAAAATAATAGGAGGATATTAGATTAGAGAAGGTAAATTGGTCTTTAGCTTTTGCAGGAATGGAAGAACAATCAGGCCTTCTTCCATCGTTTTACATGCCACCTATTCTGTATATCCCTTTTTACTGTCTCTCTCTTTTCTAACATTTGATTCAGACAAATTTTAGTAATTAGCTTTGATTCAAATTGGATAACACGAGCAAATTAACTGAATTTAAAACACATGGGAAAAATTGACTGTTGAACACAAGCACAAGTGCAAACTGTAGGGTTAAGCCATTGCATCCAAGTAAGAACAAGAAAAATGCTGCCTTGTGCATCATGATCATCAGAACTAAATATAACACCTTTAATGTACAAGTCAGTATTTTGGAGACATCACCTCGAATTAAGGTTGCCATGTCCATGATTCTTACGGTTGAATGTGCTCTGTAGAACATAATTGCCTAATGGACAATAAATACTCCTTCCATCACAATTAAAAGCAGTTGTCAGAAACCGGAAACGTACACCAAAATCAAAGCTATAATATGTACAAAGTTTGAAAGTGGAATCAAGAGTGTTGATCCAAAGATAGTTCTGCAATGCCATTAATCAAAGAATCAAGTGACTCCTCTTTCAAATCTTTCAACACGCCTGAATCATCAGATGGTGGTGTGGAGTGAACGGGATTTTCAGAGAGGGCCTTGTTCAGCTGTTTAACAAGTTCATCTTCCTCATCTGGAATGCCCAAATCCCAAACCTTAAAGATATCCTCAGTTGATGGCTCCGTATCATATGCTGAAAAGGCCATGTCAAATCCTGAACCATCTGGCTGGCTCATTTTTGAGTCATCATCTTCCTTGTAATTAGGTGAAAAGGCATGTTTGAGAGAAGTTTCTGAGAAATCTCCCTGAAAAAGCTGTGATGATGAAACATCAGTCTCCTCATTGATTGGAAAACCTCTGCTTTTCATTTCTAGTTCTTTATTAATTGTAGCAACCTCATTGTCAATTACTACAGATGACTGTAAATTTACTGCTTCATCGGAAGGAAGCATCAGAACATCAGCTGCTCTAGGCAAATCATCAGTTCCAGGTTCAGAAGAATCGTGTGATTCTGGCTGCAGACTAAGAATTTCTAACAAGACATCTTTCAGAGAACTCCAGTCACCATCTGAAATTTCATCATCTTTAACAAGGCAAGAATCAGCCCAAGCTACATCTTCAGGTGAAAGTGCATCTCCATTCTTATTAGACTCCAACGAATCAACAAGAAGAGAAGAAATGGAGCCTTCTACCATCTCATTATCACCAGCATTCATGGCTAAAGATATGTAGAAAACAACGTCAATAGACAAGATAAAAGTCAGGTTAATGCGGAACCACAAAATCCGAAGAGAAGGCATTGAATTGATGGTCTAACGAAGACATGCAAATTACATATTGTTCTAAGGAGGCCCGCAGGGTGGTATTGCCCTGACACAATTATCTAATTAAAGAATGATTCCATAACAGTTCAAATTCGACATCCAGTCCATGAGAGGCAGAAAAACTTGTATCCTTTTCTAGTAATGATACGCATATCCTTCAAATGAAATCGACTTTTTCCAAAAATATAGACAAGCTAAAAGTTGAGAGAAACAGATGTCATAAAAAAGCTACAAAATGAGGGAACTTTCTACTTTCGTTGTCCTACTGCAATCCATGGCACCCACGCCGATGCCCAACTCCCAACAGCTGTTTAATAACGAAACAACTCACGGAAATCAACAGATGCAGCAATATAACGGTGTTGCAGCTTTACCATACGTATGCTAATCCTAACATTCCCTCAAGAAATCCATGAAAAATCATCGGACAATCACAAGCATTATCATTCAAACCATCTGGTTAATAGAAAACACAACAGTATGCATTTAAACAAAAGAAGACACAATTAAAACGGTTGGTTGATGCTCTAGTATGATCTTGAGACAGTTTGTGCTCAGTCCAAGGTAATAGCGCTCTGAATTTTCAAAATAATAGACTATAAATGCATCATAAAGAAATAGTTACAATTAGGGTTAAATAATTCAAAGAACACATGAAAATTAGTTGAATTTCTAACAAGCTAGAATGAACTTCTAACACGGTTACTAACTAATCTTAACAATGAAATTCGGTGGCTCTCAGCATATGAAGTAGAAATCCACAAGAAGTTTCCGACGCAACAATTTTGAAGTAAAAACCGAACAGTGATGGATGTCTTACACATGAAAGAAACACAAGAAGAGAGAAAGAGTATGTGAAACGTACTGTTTCGAAGACAAGAACCCTGGTTGTTAGCTGATAAAACTTGCAATTGTGATTGGAGTTTTTGAAGGGAGAAGAAGGAGGAGGAGAGTGAGGGGTGTTGCAACGGCTATGCCGTGTCGTTTGGTTTCCTGGTTTGGTTACAGCTTACAAGCTCGTTCAAAAAGTATTTCTGGACCGAGTGTATTTCAGCCCACTAAAAAAACCGTCTGTTTAATTTGGCCGACGCCCTAAAACTCTTGACCTACTTACGAGCGCCACGCGCCGACGTGTGACCTCCCCCGCGTGGGCCATTTCCTAATGCAAAGCGTCGTAATGACTCCCGAAAAAAATCTCAAGTTACTCGGACGTCACACTTGTACCCCGAACTCATGAGGTGCCTCATCAGGATGTTTTCGAGTCTTTGCGATCATAATCATCAAGGCTCGGCGGCAATTTAGGGGAAGATATATCTTGTGATTTGAAGCAGTGTTTAGAATTAGTGTATGGTTATTATTTTGAAATATAAAAAATACACAGTAAAAATAAACAAAATAATATAAAAAAGAAATTGAGACATGATTGTGTTGGATAATGATTTAAAAAATAAAGTGATTATTTTAATATTATATTTAGTTACAATACAAGAAATAATAAAATATAAGAAAATATATTTTATTTGTTAAACTTGTGTATTTTAAAATAATAATTAGATTTTATTTTTTTATTTTAATTTATATTGAGTGTTGAAATTAATAGAATCATAATAACTCAAATTATAAAACTTGAACTGGCCCAATAAGTTAACTTGGCCAACCCGAGGCTTAGACTGGTTCAAGTTAAGAAAAAAATAGAGGGAAGGCAAAAAAACACAGGCCGGTCGGAGATCAAGATAAAGCATGGATCAAATCCCATTGAATTTTATTGAAATATTTTTTTGGATTAAAATAAAGTTGTTTTTAACAGTAACATATTAGAAAAGCTAACTTATATTAACACATGAATAAAGGTTGTCATTATTATAATTTTAAAATCTAACACATGAGCAAACCCGCGACAAGTTATGGGTCACAAGTCATAAGAGTTAGCCTTAGTTAACCTATTTTTTGGGTCAAAATAAGGTTGTTTTAATTTTTTTTTTATTATTAAATGGTTAACTCATGTTAACTCTTTTGACCCATGACCTAAGTCTTGTTTCAAGTTGATTTATGAGTCAAGTTTTTCAATTTATGATAATAATAATAATTTTTTTATATGTTGATCCGGGTTGATTTTCTCGGCCAATAACCTAGATATTGTCCTAAATTAACTATCGAGTCGGATTTTAAAATTATAACAATTTTTATTTATATTTATATTAACCTAGATGAATAGTCTTATTTTATATAAAATCTCATATTAAATTTAAAAATTATAATAATAATGATTTATTATTTTTAAATAAATATAACATATTTTGTTAAAACAACTTAGCCATCAATAAAAATTACTTCTGTTGCTAGGGCTTGAGTCCGGGTCTCTGGGATGAGAATTGAGTATCCTAACATAGTAGACTACAACGGAATGTAACAATATCAGTCGTAAACAATTTCTACAATTTTTTCAACTTAATACGGCCACTTAAAACTAGTGTAATTATTTTTTTAAATATTTTTTTATTTAAAAATATATTAAAATAATATTTTAAATTATTTTTTTAAATTATTTTTTATATCAATATATTAAAATGATTAGAAAATATCAAAATAATATTAATTTAAAATAAAAGGAATAAAAAATTTTGAATTTTTTTTAAAATATTTTTCAAATATAAAAACAATCCAGGCTTTAATGATTCTGTTCATTAAATACTTGATGAATACGGGGCACTTGAATTTCAATCGGACACTTGGGTGTTCGTTGAGGTTGAGCAAATTGGACTTGTCCTTCTTTTTTTTTTAATCCATTAAATCTTGTATTAAGCCCAATGATTTGAGCGATTAAAAAAAAACCATAAAACTGTTATAAAACCTGATTAGTTAAATAAATTAACCCGCATCTAGAATCTGTTTTAAATAAGTAAAATTTAATTTTATATATAACCTATTAGGTTAACTCCAAACTCAGTTTACCCGATTAAAAATTAAAAAGAGATCTCAACCGTTTTTTAACTAAATTATTATTACAAGAACCCATAAAAACTTTGTGTTTCTTTTTTTAGAATTTGATTTACATATAGAATTAGCATGAATCGCTCTATATCACTAATAAAGTGGACAATCTTTCACCATTTTTCACGTAGAAAAAAAAAGGAAAAGGCTTTTGCCTTGGCAAATCAAAAAGGAAGAAGAAGCAGCAGCTCCAGTGAAAGATAAAATGGGACTTGCAAAGATTGGATTGGCAGAGAATTGAAGATGAGAGAGAGGGGGGGGGGGGGATGAACTTGGAAATAAGGAAACTTAACGCGTAAAATAAGACACAGAGGTGGAGGCGCACGATAGATTTTTTTGGTAAGACGAGAAAACTGTCTTTCACGACGGTGCCCCCAACCTGTGAAACCAGTAAATACGGTAGACGGGGAACAAAATGGCAGGTGCTCGGCCAATAAATGAGCTTTAATATTGTTCGGTGATCCATAAAATTAATGTATAACCGTTCATAAAAGAAGAACTTATTGGCTCACTAGACTCCTCAGTCCTCATGTAATAAGCCTGTCTTATAAGTAGCTGTCAGTGTCTTACCCTTTCTTCATATGATCTTAATCAATGGGCATCAGGCCATCAGGCCTGTTTTGCCTACTCTGGGAAACATGTCTCGCCCCCTCACAGTCACGCCACGCGTTTTAATCTACAAAATCACAAAAAAACCTGAAATGATTGAAAGAAACTTCTTGATAGGTGCATTTTTTCCAAATGTTGTTATCGTGGATTTACATTTAAGAAGTTAGAAAAAAAAAAAAGTTGGCTACAAGCAGGAAAATGGTAATCGATTTTAACGATGTATTTTTTATAATGGCTTGTTATATTAATAAAAATTCAATATTTTTTTTATTTCTGGCCTCCAAGTTTGAATCCAGGGAGACAACAAATTAACTTTTTTAACAATCAATCAAATCTTTAAAGATTAATTGATCAAAAGCTTGACCGTGGAATTTATATATGTTCATGTAGATAATTCAAAATGAAATGAGAAAAACAAGTGCAAGATGAGGCAACTAATAAGAAGTTGAAAATTTGATTTCCTCTTTTCAGACCAATTGTATCCACAATGGGATTTTGCGTCTCGAGATCATCTTCCCAATATCCTTACTCTCTAGAAATTCTCAATGAGCTTTTTGTGATCCATTGTCTTAAATTCGGCAACTAACAAGCCTCTACACTCTTGCTGCTTCCGCCAAGATGAGAGACATTCTTCCTACTTAATTTCAAGCGCCAATAAGCATTGGCTTATGTACCGAGTTGAGCCTTGCTTGTCTCAACTAAAATTGGGATTTGCAGCAAAATAAGCGAGCACGCCAACAAATGGCGCATTAATATAAGTCGTTGGCTCGGACTTTCTAAAATCATCTCGGTTATCATCATACGAATCATCTTGACTTGGTCCACCCACAATGGCCCCAACATGAACATTAGGGTTAGGATTTGATGAATTAAAGTAGACTGAACCTTCTTTGCAGGCTATAAATTCAGGGTGATCCTTAACCGACGGCAACGACGAGCCACGGTGATGAATCCGTTGAGGATAATGATCACTATATCCGACCATATAAGATAACCCCATAGGGTTATCCCCTAAAATGTAATCAACTTGCCTCTTCGCTTGTTGACGAAGCGAATATGGACCGACATTTACATTTCCACAGTTGACCGCTTGAGATGTTCGTTCGAGGTAATTTGCATAAGCAACTAGCAAGAACGAAATTGTTGTTGCATGCTGCAGGTTGCTCCCTCCTGGCTTGTAGATGAGGCCACCAGGACTGTATTCTATGTGCGAGGATGATGATTCAGGTATAAGGGTGCACATGAAGCTATCGGCCGATGCTTTGTACGATTGGAGAGAGTACATGTTTCCTTCTAGAACTTCCTACAGCACAATAAGTAAAACAATATCAAGTCTCAATGACAAACTGATGAGCATCAGGGAGCTTGGTCAAATCCCCCGCTAACCTTGGAGACAAGAACATTAAGACCAGCATGTTTGTTGTCCCAGCCAAACTCATTAATGTTGTCATCAGCACCAAGGGTCTTGCCATTATTTTGCAAGTAACTAAGGTAAGTGTCATCAGAAGATGCCCTTCTAAGCCAGGCTGCTCCCCATAGCAACTCATCCTGATGAAATTAACCAGACAAAATAGAATATGATCAGGCTGGATTTATTAATTTAATAAATCCTTTATACAAAGTCCAAACTACTTAAAATAGATCCTAGGAGACAAAAACATGCGAACAAAGCTTAGTCTGCATCCTTATAATGGAAGGGAAAAAAAGAGAGCTTGTAGATAGCATACTGCTAATTAATCAAAGTGGTGTCTGCTTACTTGATAACCATCAAAATCACAATAGAACGGGCATGCACCATCTCTTATATTGGAGTTGTCACTGTAAGCTCCTCTATAACTGTCAGCAAATTGGAAGGCCTTAATGGCATTTCTTAACAATGTTTCTGCATAACCTGGGTCCGACGATCGAAATGCCATAGACGAGGCCGCCAGAGCTGCCGCAGTCTCGCCGGCAACATCAGATGCCGGGTTTGGTGCATCCACGGCATAGACAGTCCTAGGAGTATCCATGTCTTCCGGTCTTTCCCAACAATTATGGTCTGCATGTGGATCTCCCACCTATAGAATAAAAATATAGTAGTAATTGAACAGCCAAATCAAATTATTATGATCAAAATAAAAAAATCAAACAATATATAATTATGTTTTAGATTATAATTAATTAGTACTGTGGGCTTAATTGGTCCTTAAAACTAATGGTAGATCAAACGTCCTGTCAAGGAAAGTGAAGTCACATACAGTTTCAGAGGAGGCTAGATTCTCATCTCCAAACAACATCCATCCATGAACATAAGCATGATGGGCCCAATTTCTCGAACCATACAAGTCACGGACCTTTTACGGACAAAAGTAGTTCTGTCATGCATCGTTGCAGTGCCGATGAGGGCACTGAAAATGAAAAGGATCTGGTCCACTCCCTATACACTCAAAATTATCACAAATCAAGAGTGTTGTAATTTAATTGGTTAAATTCTTCAACTGAAACTATCCTAGTGATATAAATTTTGGAATTATTAAAAATTTATATGATTATTAATTTTAAAATTTAAAAAATTAATTGAAATATATATAAATTTACTCAAATATCAATGTTAATAAAAATAAAAAAATAATAAAAATTATCATAAATCCATTAATGTGTTTCCGTACAGTAGTCTCAATTTTTCGTAGGGTCTTTGTTGAAAAGGGAAATTAGACAGGGTTGGCTACTGAAAACATCAGCTGACATTTCTCTTGATAAATGATAGGGCGGCAAAGTCTATTTCGCCATAAATGGGTGGTGTAGATTTCTTTATTTTGTATAGGTGAACATGTTTGGGAATACGATGTAAATCGTGTTTTACAAAAATTTAAATTTTTTTTATTAAAATTTAATATGGTTTATATATTTTGGATCGTTTTGATGTGCTGGTGTTAAAAATAATTTTAAAAAAATAAAAAAAATTATTAGCATGTATTTTAGCACAAAAAGTTATTTGAAAAGTAACCACTACTACACTGTAAAGCATTCTTGTGGTGTGGCTAAAGAGTGAAAATAATATGTTATCATTTTCATTAACAATGGGTAACAACATAAGAAATTCAAGACGAAGGCAACCTTTTATATACTATATCAAAAATAAATTTTAAAAATTAAAAAACAACCCCCCAATGTAATATCAAAAACTCTGTTAGCTTCTTAACCATGTACTTACTTGAATTTATCAATTAGCCCGACCCAAATCAGAAAGTGTCAAAGCACACACTCCAAAGGCAATACAGGCAGTTGAAATTTTAGAGAGGGTTTATGAATATAGTTATAATTATATTTTAAAGAGATTTTTATTTAAAAATCTATTAAAATAATATTTTTTATTTTAAAAAAATTATTTTTTATTTAACCATGTTATAAAAAATTATTCTCAATACTAAACAAAAATAAAGTCAAGCCTTGTACTTCAGCAGGTGATGGGCTTGTGGGGGCAATACAGAACAACCCGTGGACTACGCTTTAATGCTTTACACAATTTGGCTAAATTACCCTCATTTCTTTACTTACTTCCTGATTACTTCAACCACACCCCAACTAACTCACACGCCCCTCTTCCCCAAACCACCCCCACCCCAATCCAAAAAATACGAAACCACCCCTCTAGCATTACCAAAAAAAACTAAAGGAGAGAGAGAGCTATAGTGTTATGCCACTAGAAACTTACCTGAACAAAAATCCGGTTAGGCTGAGAAACTGTCTTGAGCAGATAATCAGTGGCCCAGCGAATGGCGACTAAGCTATTTCTCAATTCATTTGGAGGCATTAAATCTCCAAATTCAATCACACTCCAAGACAACATTGTAGTTGTGAATGCCATGGGGAAGCCAAACTTGACATTATCCCCGGCATCATAGTAGCCACCGGTCAGTTCTGTGTTGTATGTCCATCCATCACTTAGCCCTGAGTTAGCACGCCAAGTTACACGCTGGTCTTGTGGCAAGTAGCCTGACCTTTGACCCTCGAAGAAAAGAATGGATTTTGATAATGCTTCTTGGTACTCATGGTAGCTTGACTGAAACAAGGGTAGTTGAGTGAGTAGTGTGGTGAGAAGAAGAAAGTAATGGATGCGGGGGAGGTTGTTCATGGTGGTAGAGGTGGGTTTTGGTGCTGGTTGCCTGTAAAAGTATATATAGGTGTTTTGGGCTGTTGCCTTTGTGGTGCTCAGGTTTAAGGTTCTAGTTTGCTTTTATAGATTTAATGGTGCATTTGGTCCTTTTTGTTATCAATTTATCTTATTTTGGTCCTTTTTTAATTTGTTACGATGCCATCCCCTACCTCTAGAGATGTGAAGGGGGTCTTCTCATTCAAATTCGGTCTCTGTTTGACTGTTTGATTTGTATTCTATGATGTTTTTAAGATAGTTTATATATTAAAATGTTGTTTTAAATTTTTTATTATTATTAACGACAGCATATTAAAATTATCAAGAAAAAAATCATTTTAATAATTTTTACATTCAATATACTTTTAAAAATATTAAAAAATAATTTTAAATAGACAGTCAAAACCTTAGATAATGAACTAGGATGGTGTCATGTTGGGGTCATATGCTAGCCAATTTTCATTATTTTTGTAATGTAGATGTGTTTTTTTCAAATAAATAATATATAAATACAAATAACTCAACTAGTGCAAATGTTATTAGTTAATAATGTATATATATACACGTATCATTAATTATTCATCTTTTATTTACAAAGATATATAACTTCATAAAATACGAGTTCAATTATAATAAAATAACTAAATCCCAGCTGATTTAGATTTTTCTCACAGAATTATTAAGACAAGAAAAAATATTTTCCATGAGAATTATGTTATACACCCAAACAAAGCCATATTGTGTCTATCCATATTATTTCTAGTGCAACTAATTATAAATGTCATCTATTGATATGTATTACATGATATCAATAGACACGTCACTCATTTTACATCTCTATCTTATTTTCTATTTTATAATAAAATTGGTATTTTTAATTAATAATTGTGTTAAATCTCACAATTATACTCATTTTTTCTCAAGAACTTGACTGCATCTAACAGCCCAATTTAACATCGTCGTCGACGGAAGGATCGATTGATAACAAAATAAAGAGTAAGAGAATGTCATTGGGATAAATATAAGCAGAGGGACCAAGCTCAGAAAATATTAAGAATAAAGGGACCAAACACACCAAAAACCCACTAGATTAAAGGGAGGTGCTGTCACGGGAGAAGGGGATGGGGAGTGTAAAAGCGCCGACACTGACGAGGACGACTGTGTCTGTTTGCTTCACATGTACACACCAGTGTGAGGGCGTAGTGCATGGACAAAAATAATTCCGGTGGCTTCTTCTTCTTGTTTTTTTAATGTCATGGCCTCTATAATAATTAATAAAGTGACTACGAAAATGAAGGAAGTACATGGATTGATCTATACTTTCAGCGAATGGGAAGTTGAGGGCACTCTCAATTGCAGCGGTCAAGAAAGTGAAGAAAGGCTTTCGAAGCTCGAAAAAATTAGTTTGTTAAGGGGTGTTTGGTATTGTATTCAAAATAGTATGTAAAATTCAAATTTTTTTTAGTTATTTTTTTATGTTTTTTCATCGTTTTGATATATTAATATTAAAAATAATTTTAAACAAATAAAAAATATTATATTAATATATTTTTAAATAAAAACATATTTTATAAAATAACTGTTATCATATACCGTATAATATATACCTCTTTGCACTCTTGCATCTCCCATGTCCTTAAGCCATCCACACTGGTATGTTTAACAATTGAAATTGTTCTTGAATGTTGACTCGGATAGGGTGTGATAAAACTAGTCTACAATTTTCTTTTTTTGTTCAAACTTGGATTATAAATAATAGGGAAGTCTATAGATGATGGCAATTTATCCAATTCTTTCCTCACTTTACTAGTTATGGTCTTAGTTGGTGTGTGTGTATCCCTCCTGCCTTATCTACAATTGAATACGGTGGCTCGTCCTTGATATGAAACCATTTTAGTTAGGCACTTAATATGAAAAGTGAGCAGCAACTTAATCCTGTTTGGAAGTGTGGTTACGATTAATTTTTAAAATATTTTTTACTTGAAAATACATTAAAATAATATATTTTTATTTTTAAAAAATTATTTTTGATATCAGCGTATCAAAATAATCTAAAAACACTAAAAAAATATTAATTTAAAGTAAAAAAAATAATTTTTTTAAATATTTATAAAATGCAAAAATAAATAGAAATACTTGTTGCCAAATGAACGAAAACCAAATTTCATCATGCAATGCCAGGGAAGCATCGAGTTCGCAAAAAAAAAAACTCCAAACTTTAAGCAGTGTGATAGGAATGTAGTTTGAGGTTAATAAATAACTCTCCTCGTAGCTGATTAATCAGTGGCATGTCCCCTCTGAATTGGAAATTTTGACTTCGACATGGAGAAACCAAATATAGACACCATCATTTGTTATTATGGTAACTTTTTCTCTTTATCAAACCACGTAGAAAAATTCGTTTTGTTAACTAGATAGGTTTTGTTTTTAGGACTAAACTTCACACATGGCTACTTTATATTTTTGTTTTTTTATTTATGGATACGTGTTTTTTTATTTATTTTACGTGCAAAAACCATATATTTTTTTCAATAAATTTTTTTAGTATTGTGATAGTTTTTGTTTTTATTCTATCACATAAAAACTATTTGGTTAATTATCTGATTTTTATTTTTTGTATTGAGCCCCACACATGATTGTTTTTTAAATTTTAATTTTATAAAAGCTAAAATAACAAGATTTTTATTCATAAATACTGTTTTTTATTTATTTTACATGTAAAAAATTATTTCACAATACCCTTAACCAAACATGTGATTTAAAAAAATATATAACTAAAAATATTTTTTAAAAACTATAATCTTAAAAGTTAGCATCACACCAAACACGTACTAAACCTATACTTTAAACGATTTTTAAAAAAAAAAGCGCACACACGCAAGCCGAGAGGGATTGGAGAAGTGTTGATTGGAAGTAAAGTGTTGATTCGAGAAGGTTAAAGTAATCCGGCAGGCCAAAGATTCGGAGCATGTTGAAAAGCAGAGGATCAAAGGGGTAGGAGGGCTTGTTTGTATTACCCAGATTCTTATCCCCTCGTCACGGGCTACTTGGAGACGGTGCTTGTGTCGAGTGGTATTTGGCGTCTCTTTTCGTTTCTCTCGAATTAAAAACAAGTGCATTTTTTATTGGAAAATTAAATTATACCAAATTCAAAGCAGAGAAGACAAGATGATGGCTTGGCTTATAACCCGAGTATGATTGGTTTTACTGATGTGGTGCTGACAAGATAAGGATTGAAAAAAAAAAGAAATGAAAAGAAGTTGAAATAAGCAAGTTTTTGCAACAGTGTTGGGTTGCTAAGCCTGACTATTTAGTAATTATTTTGAGATAATGTATTTTTTTGTTTGAAGATAAATTTAAATATATTTTTTTAAAACATATATTTTTAGCATGGTTACATCAAAATTAAAAAATTTTAAAAATATTTTTTAAGCATAAAATCATTAATTCAACACTTAAAACGTGCTAATGATAGTCACGAGAAGTCATCAAATCATCAATGTTTTTTAATCTCCGAGGAATTGCTGGGGTCTAAGCGAAACTTTGAATGCTTTGAAATTGTGTCTTCTTTGTTTTTATATTTCAAAATCGTTTTTAAAAATATTTAAATTTATTTATTTTATTTTAATTTAATATTTTTTATGTTTTTAATTTATTTTGATGTGTTAATGTCAAAAATAATTTTTAAAAATAAAAAAAATATTATTTTAATATATTTTTAAATAAAAAATATTTTAAAAAACAATCTTGATAACACTTAAAAAAAAAAAACTGCCTTTGCCTTGTCTCGTCAGCCATTGCATTGATATTGCTTTCTTTTTCTAACTGTATTGGCTAACAGTTAGGCGGATGCTTTATGTCAGTATAACCTTTTTGGTTGGAGGTAGGAGATAATCTAGTGGAAACTTCGTGATTAATTTACCAAAATTCTTTCGGGACAAGCGACTACATTGCCAGCGGTACAAAAATCAACCAATCATTCATGAAAGAAAATAACTTTGTAATTAATCTTAATGAGTCTCACTCGAATTTAATTAGATTCACTAAATTGCAAGTCAATACAGTAAAATAAATCAAAATAAAACCCAGCTTAATTACCAAGTCAAGTCAACTGCCAGCCCAACCACCACTCATCCTAGTAATTTCTTTTTTTTTTACTTTCCATGTTATATCAGGTTTGAGTGTTGTGATTGTTAATATAATGGTCATTGAAGGCTTATGTAATCATTAATTTCAGGATTCGTGAGATTAATCAGAATACGTGTAAACTGACTTAGACACCTACTTTAATAAAAAAATTATTTTTCTTTTGTTTTTTTGTTTTTTATTGTATGATTACAAATTCAGCAAGAAGCACTGTAGAATGCATAAAAGCCAACTAAACCTCTTATTGGAATTGTGGTATAAATAAAGAGCACTCAAAATTCAATTTTTCTTTTTTAAAATTACATTTTTGTAATTAAATTTTTTTAATATGTTGATATTAATATTCTTTTTGATAAAAATTATTTTTAAAATTAACTATTCCTGCAATTTACATGCCACGACAGTCCATAATCAATGACCGGGTCAGGGATACCAAAATCCCTGAGAGTTTCAAGGGCTACAAATATGTAACTTGCAACTGAAACAACTGCCTTCATGAATAAGCAATGCTTTCTTTCTTTCACTGTACGGTCTGTACCCGTACAGGTAAAAGGGTTACTTTATAATATTTTAGTAATTTTACCTCAGCTTTTTCCGTGCATTGGGTGACTTTTGTCACAGTTAAATTGTTTTTTTAGGACATAACTTTGCCCGTCACAAGAAAGAAATCACTTGCTTAAGCTTTCAAGTAGCTGGCTCGTTTTGCCTTTTTCGCTTTACATGTCGGTTCTCTCGCTCTCTAGGTGTTATTTCTGTCTGTTAACATCTATTTAGAATTGTAGCGGGACTGGATTTAAAATATTTTTTATTTAAAAATATATTAAAATAATTTTTTATTTTTAAAAAATTATTTTTATATACCATATCAAAAAAATCTAGAATATATATATATAAAAAATTTAATAAAAAAATCAAAATAAAAAAAATATATAAATTACACTGTGTTTCCAAACAGAACCTTAAACTGCAGCTATCCGGTTCTCATTGTGAAATGCAAAATCCCAGCCCATGATTTACAAACCAAAACACACTTCCGAACTGACCCGACATAATTTGGGATGGGCTAATCAAATATTGAAGCCCGATATTACAGTTTCCAGAAAAAACAATTATATATATATATATATCCTAAAAAATATTAAGTTGAATAATTACTGTCGTAACAAAAAAGAAAAACAAGGACCCGTGTTGCCAGGCAGACATGTGAAACAAAAGTATAAAACTATTTTTAATTTAAAAACGGGAATTTGAAAAATACACAAGTAATTGAATAATCCACCACTAAACATATGTATTGAAATAATAACATGAGAAGTAAACCCAAGAGTAAGCTGTAACTAATAAATACTTGTTGCGTAAGAGATATAAATATAAAGAAGAGAGATAAACATAAGAGATACAATTTAAAAAATAATTTTTTTAATAGGAGAGACGATTTTTATCATTTCTTCTTGGGATCAGATATAAAAAATAAATTGTGTGTGTGTGTTTATTTTGTTATAAACCATAAATATCCGGTAATTATAATTTAAATATCATAATTTTTTTTCTTAAACTCGCAACGGCCGATCTAACATATCTAGGGTTTACTCACTTGAACTCAACTGTCATTATAACTAAAGTGATCATTAATTTGTTGGGCTGGATCTAAGTACATGGCTGGGCTCTATTAGGCCATGATCAGTGGGCCTCGAAACCTGTTCGCAACCTTTTCTAAATCAAGAGACATTAAAGCAAAACTGTTTTAGCCTTTTATTTGAAAAAAATACCTAAAGGTAAAGCAGAAATATATATATATATATATATATATTAGAATAGGGTAATTATAAAATTGCTAATGTTTTATAATTATTATTATTTGTACCCCTTTAAAATAAAGATTTGCTTTGTTATTTTTTATATTTTGTTTGTTATGAGATCAACATCATGTTCATGATCAAATTTACCAGTTTTAAAAGTTAACATGGATTTATTTTTATTTTTTTGATTTGTTTTTATAAATTGATTTATTTTAAATTCATCATTTAACATTTAATTTATTTAAAATTTATCTTTTTATCTTCTTTTTTTAATTATATTATCCCGATCTTGTGCCAATAATCATGGGGTTTGCAGATTAAATCAATTTAACTGAGTTTTTTTTTATTGCTATAAGGTCAATTTTGGGTTTGGAATCAAAGTCATTGATTTCAAAGGTTAACGCGGAATGATTTTTTTTATCTTTTTAAAAATTAAATTATTCAAATTTATCTTTTAACATTTGATCTATTGAAAATGATCTTCATACTTGTTTTTCATTTTCTTTCCATTAGAATATCCTAAATATTTTTTTTACAATTTTTTTTTTCATGAGTTTTTTTTCTATTAAATTTGATCTTTATTTTTTTAATTCCTATTTTTTTTTCACCCGGCAAGTTTTTAAATTGATATTCTCTTCACGATTTTGTCATTCAAAACTAAATTGGTTGGGAACTAAACTTCTTAATTAAACGTAGTTCAAGGATTTTATAATTTCCATGGTCACGGGGTTTGTATCCTAACCTAAGTTGTCTCATTTTTGTTTTTGCTTTTTAAATTAATTTTTTATTTTTGTCCTTTAAATTTCAATTTCTGAGCCTAGTGATTTGATTCAATTTGCTTTTAAACGCATTCACCCTGATATCACCACAAAGTCAGAGATTTTGCATCTTGATCCAGGTGAGCTCGGATTGAGTTTTTTTGACCATTTAAAACGATATGTTTTTGTTAATTTTCATCCTTCCACGTTTTATTTTTTCTAGAGACTGAGCTTCACCTTTTTCCTTTTTATTTTTCTTTTCGTGGAGTTGTCATGTTCTCATTTGATTTTTTTTTATCAAGAATAGGTGTTTGAACTCCTTTTCCTGTATTTTTTTTATGAGATTTTCTCAATCTCATGTTCATGATCGTAAAGTTTTTTAGTTAACCCGGTTTAAGTGGATTTTTTTAAAAAAATTTTGCTCTTAATCATCGAGTTGTTTTATAATTCGGGCTGACTCAGATTAGCTTCTTTTAACCTTTTTATGTCATTTTTTAAATTTATCTACTTATTATTGTTGTATTTTTTAATCATATTATTTAAATTATTAATCCAAAAAATGACTCGGATTTCAAATTGTTTTTCTATTCTTTTTTTATGATGAATTTTATTTTGTCATTCCCATGACATGGCGGGGCTATAAATCTAGTCTTTCTGCCAATACTGGATGATAGCCCGGGATTATATAAAAAACAACAACATGGTTTCAAAATTTCTTACATTATTTCAATTTTTTTTAAAATATCTTAAAACCATATCATTTTGAATTAATCTAAATTAACATCACTTCAGTTAGAACTATTTATTAGTAATGTGAATCTCCTGACATAATATTCAAAAACTGTTCAAGATAGGCTTGGGTGTAGACTATCTGGACACGTCTTGGTTAAAACCTGAGAAATGGAAGAGATGAGAGATTATGGCCTTGAATGGTAGAATTTTGTAAAACCTGTTATTAATTTAAGTTCTGTTTGATGTAGCTGTTGTAAATTGATTTATATTTATTTTTTATATCTTGACTGATAAAAAATCATAAATATATTTTATCAAGAATAATTTTTTTAAAAAATTAAACATTTGTTACAAAATGAAGTTTTTTTTTAATATTTCCCTTTAAAATTATTTTTTTATCGAACATAATGATAATTTAATTTATTTTCATTACAAGTCGTGCCCCCCAAATTATTAGTATTTACAAATTGAGTGGTCGAATATTCGTTATCAGAAAACAAGTAACCAAATTTTTTAAATTTTTTTTTTTTGGGTGGAGAAAGCTTTGAGTCTTTATAACGGCGGGCATTGTTGGTGGGGGTAGTGACAACTCAATTTGTTTATTTTATAATAAATAAAAAATGCCTTAGGGTTTTCTCCTCTTCTTCCTATCTTATTGGAAAATCTTAAAAAGAGTGGAGAAAAAAAATAAAGTTAATTTAGGTAAATTTGCTTAACTAGATTTATTTTTTAAAACTTACAATTCATAAAATTCTTGAATTGAGTTAATTAAAAAACTTAATTATCAATTAATTTAATTTTTAAAGATGAAATTAAAAAAATGATATTATTTTAAAAACTTGCAAAAAAAAATATAATGAGGATTAAATTTAATAAAAAAATATATGAGGATTAAACTGTAAAAATAAATCTAAAAAATAATTAAAAAAATAAATTATAATTAAAAGAATAAAAATGAAATAAAAAAAAAATTGATTGGAAACAGAATTGTATTTCTAAGAAAAGAGAAGCTCAAATAAATGGAAAATTGGAGAAATTTAATTAAAATTAGTTAAGTGTATAAATTAATACTGTGTCTGGAGGAAGAAAGGCATCGCGTCGACTTTCGACAACAACTGTTCTCTTGCTTATTATGGATGGGCTTAATCCTACAATCACCTACAAGACAAGGCCCATTTGTCTCGAGGGATAAATCTGGCATTTCAAGGTTTGCATATCTAGTCAAATATCCAAATCCAAGTACAGTTTCTCTTCCCTGCGAATTCTTCTCTCAACCTGGTAGGTTACTCTGTGTAAACATTTTAGGAAAAAACCGCCACTAATTTTTACCTGAAAACTCAAAACCCTAAAAACATTTTTTTTCCAAGGTTTCTCAATTTTTTTCAATCTCTCTCTAATGGAAACCGAAGAAAAAGGGAATTCAATAAATCTATCCAGTAGTTCTATTAAACTCGAAAACGAATCTAATTTAACAACCACAATAACAACTGCCACAACAGACACCGACTCTGTTCCTGAGTTGCACGAGTCGCAACTCAATGGCGCTGATACCGAATTACAACAACAACCACAACCACCGCAATCTCAAACAGAAACAACGGTTCTCGATAAGAGCGATGCTCAGGATTTTGTTTTAGGCGAATCTCAATCAGTTTCTCTTCATCCGCTCATGGTCGAGGGAGGCGAAGGCGAGGAGGTTGCGGAGGCTACAGAGGAGAGTGAGGAGATTGCGGCACCGCAAGAGGATGTTGAGAAAGAAGTGGAAAATAGAGGTTTGGTTGCTAAAGAGGAGAGAAATGAGGATGTGAATGGAAACGCGAATGCTGGAAACAATGAAATGGAGACTGTGACCGAGACGGAGGGTGTTGCTGACGTGGCAGAAAAATTAGAGACATTAAGCCAGGAAGTAGAGACAGTGGAGGCGGAGGTAACTGAAATGAAAGAGAAATTGGAAGTGGCTGAGAATATGGAGAATATGGAGAAGAAGGATGCAGTGGAGGAGAAAAAGGAGGATGCTGACGTGGTGGACAAGGTGGAGATGGATAATGTGGTGGAGGAAGCTGAAACAGTGAAGGTGAAGGAAGAAGAAGAGGGGGCGGAGAAGACGGGGATATCTGGCATGGGGGGTGAAGTGGAGGCGATGGAGCAGAAGGAAGTGACTGACTTCCTGGAGGAAGGGAAAGCGGAGAAAACAGAAGTTGCTGACGTGGCAGGGGAAATGGAGGCCGTGGAGCTGATTGAAATGACTGAGATTGTGGAGGAAGAGAACGTAGAGAAGATGGAAGCTAACGAGGAGGAGGAAAAGCAGCCAGCCCAACAGGTTGAAATGACTGACATTGCAGAGGAAACCAGGGAGGATGAGAAAAATGAAATGACAGACATAGAGGAAATGAAGGTGGCAGAGAAAATAGAAACGACTGATGTGGCAGGAGGGATGGAGGAGGCTATTAATGAGGAAGGGGAAATGAAGGAGACAGAAAAGATTGACGTGGCAGAGGAAGGCGATGAGGAAGAGGATACAAAAGTGGAGATGGCGGAGAAGGAGAATGAAGCAGAGGATATGTTAGATGAAATGGAAGGGGAAATGAAGGAGACAGAAATGATTGACGTGGCAGAGGAAGGCGATAAGGAAGAGGATGCGAAAGTGGAAATGGCGGAGAAGGAGAATGAAGCAGAGGATATGTTAGATGAAATGGAAGGGGCCGAAGAGGAAGTCGAGAAAGTGGGTACAAGTGGTGGTGGTGGGAAGAGGAAGCGGCAAAAGAATGCCAAAGCCCCCTCTAGAGCAACATCAAAGAAGAAGACGGAGGAGGATGTCTGTTTCATTTGCTTTGATGGAGGTGAACTTGTGCTATGCGATCGCAGGTGAAAAAATAAACAAACTGTTGATGCATTGCTTTATGTTTTTGTAATTTTAGTTCTACGTGCATTGTTATGTTAAGAGTTTTTGTTATCATGGTTTTAATATATAATTGCTCGTGTAGGGGTTGTCCTAAGGCTTATCATCCTTCCTGTGTTAATCGAGATGAGGCTTTCTTTCGCGCTAAAGGTCGATGGAATTGTGGTAAGTTGTCTTTTATTTTTATTTTTTATATTTCCCTTGCTGTTACCAATAATTTTGGTAGTGTTTATTTGATGGAGCTTATTTGAATTTGATTATCCATTATTGTTACTGTGTGGTGTTTAATATGTTTGTTTCTGCTGTTCAGGAATATTATGACGTTGCCTTTGACTCTTTTCACTTGTAATTTGCTTTCATATTTTTAGATGACTGCAAGGGCTGAGAGTAAACTTTGTAATGGTGATAGTAAGAAAGTGTATCTGTGTATGTACTTAGTGCGGGTGGTGTTTCTTTTTGCAAAGGATAGTCCTAATTTCCTTCCTTGCAGCACTTAGAAAGAAGAAAGCCACTTATAGGGACTAGTTTAGAGTACTTCAAACTATTCACAAACCATAGCTGCTCCAATCCTTGCAATTTTTCATCATTCTTTTAATTGAAATTGCTTTCAAGTATTTAAGTTGTTATTTTTCTTTTCTTTGCAAAAGGTTTGATGCACACAACAACAAAGCTTGTTGAAGCAGACTTGTGTGAAGGGACAGAAGTTTTTGCCCGTCAAACTGTTAAAGTTTTGCAAGCCCATTGAGTTGGTTTAATGTGCATCATTTGACATGTTACATTTTCTCTAATGGTTAGGACTTGTGAATTGTTGAAAAACTCAACCAATTGCTAGTATTTGCAGTATTCAGGTTTGATTGGAATGGAAAAGTGTGGTGATTACTATAGTGGAAAGTGAAAACAAAAATTAATGTTTCAATCACAAGGTCAAAATATCTGAGGTCTCCAGGGCAGTTATTAACATGAAGGCAGTTGTGATGTTTCCATTGCTTTGTAAACATATTTCTGTGAGGGGCTATGTTATACATGTACTTCAACTCTATCCTTTTGGCCTCTTTATACAATTTTGGGTCAGTTTTCAAGTAACAATTGATGCTAAGAGCAACATATTCTGTTTTTACAAGAGAGTATATTCTTTTTAAACTGGTTGAGAGGGAATAAATTCTATCTTCTTTGCAAAATGGTTTGCATTACTTCAAACCGTTTCATTTACAGAAAACTGTAAGCAACAAGAAGTTTAGTTGACTGGTCATTCATGGCAATCAACATATATAAGGGCTTGGATATGATTTTAATTTATTTTATCTGAAGCTATTATTTTTCATGATAGCCTGTTTGTAGCAGAATAAAGGAAAAGTAATAGAATTTTACTAGCATGAAAATAAATTGTATAAGATCTTCTCATCCACGTAAAGGACATTTAAAAGAAGGGGAGTTAGAGGTGAGAATTTAAACCAATTTATTATAGGGTACAGCAGCTGGAATATATTTTATCATTTTGAGCTGCAAGATTCCTGAGTACATTTTATCAAGAACCTTCTTTCCTGCAAGTACCTAGATGCCCTTTGTCTGACTTCTGATGTATGCGTCTTGAATCTTGACAAGTGCTAATTGTTGTATGCTAGCAGAACAGCTATGTAAAATACAGTGATTTACCTCTTTGTAGCTTCTCATTCAGTGAGGCAACCACTTTCTAGAGATATTGGATGTGATAAGCTTAGTGTTTTGGGCAAAACACCTGAATTAGATATATAGAGAACATACTTTTAGAGACTCTTAGTTTGTCCGAAAAGTACATTTCATGGGAAAGAGGAAATTTGAGTTCTTGTTTTAGTAATTCATAATTGCATCTAGGTCTTTAATTTAACAGCAATTCCCTGTCTGTTAAATAGAATGACAGATCACGTGCTATTTTAGCATCAGTGACAATGATGGTTGCCTGTTGTATGCTGCTGTCACTGCGAATGCAGATGTGGCAAGCACATTGAAATGTCTTTAGTGTTTCTTGTATAAAATTTGTCGGTGGCTCTTTCACATATGGTAGTACTGGTAATTATTGTCATTTGATGTGCAGATGTGAATACTCTAGGGAAGCTATGATTTTTCTTTCTAGATCTGTTACCATCTATACACTTTTTTTCATTGAATTTCTGCATATGAATTTATGTTAACCTGGGTCATTTGTTCTATCTAATATAAGTTTTGTTACTTTGTTGAACTAGGTTGGCATCTATGTAGCAACTGTGAGAAGAATGCCTATTATATGTGCTATACATGTACCTTTTCATTGTGCAAGGGGTGCATTAAAGATGCTGTCATCTTATGTGTACGAGGTAACAAAGGTTTCTGTGAGACGTGTATGAAAACTGTCATGTTAATTGAAAGGAATGAGCAGGGAAACAAGGAAACGGTATGCTCAAACTTTTTTTTCCTTTTCCTTTTTAAATCTGCTCTGTTTTCTTTCTTCCTTGGTAGTTTGGTATAATTGTTGAAGACTGTAAAGAATTAATATTTTCTCAATGTTTTATGTACAAAAAAAGTATACGGTTTTTGAGAAAGAAATTTAGTTATAAGTATCAAGTTTGTTTGATGTCTTTTTAACAGCCAGCTGATAGTTGGAACATGATGACTCTTTAGAATGTTTCATATAATACTCTGCTAGGTGTTATTGTGCAGTTGATATCCTTGTTTAAATTTCAAATATACCAATTTTTAAATTTGAAGGATGGTGATTTTCTAACAAGTGATTATCTTTAAAATGTTGCATTTGTGACTCTACTAGGTGTGCTCGGGCTCCTTGGTATCCTTGTTTATTTTTAATTATACCAATTTGTGATTTTGATGGATGGCAAGTCGCGAACAATTTATTAGCTCTAGATTTTTGGTGTTATTTTATGTTCATCTTCCACTGTGTCCTGATACTCTAAATATCAACACATGCTTGGGTGTGTAGATAAGCAAATATAATGGCTATAGAAAAGTATGTGCTGAATATGAAACCTTATTAATTGGTAGTTGTACCCATAATGGCTAATGCAAATCCAAAAAATCAAGATTTCAAAGTATTACCATTTTGTTTCCTGCATTATGTTTGTTCTAACTTCTTAAGTGCTCTTCTCTCATTTTCTTTTGGAGAGATTTAGGAAAGAAGAGGTGAAATCTCTCTCTCAATAAGAGAAGATATTTAGGAAAGAGGTGAAGAAAAAAGCTCATTAAAGAATTGCTTCTCCCCTAAGTTTTTTCTGAGAAAGAATAAACGCACTCGTTATGTTTTGGAGGCAGTGTTTCTATTTTACATGTGATACATGTTACTATCTAATCAGGCATTTGCTTTATAGTGTACTGTTCTCCACTTTTTAGTGGAGCATCTTGCATAGATGTTGTCTGTAATTTTCTTTGGCCAAGTGACCATCTAATGCATCCTTTCCAGCCCCAAATAACCATATACAAACTTCATTCCATCCCTAACTTGATGCTTCACTAATGTTTTTACCTTGCCCCTTATTTTAATGGGAGGGGAAAGATTACTACCGCACCACCTTCGTTTAGGGGAATTTTTTTCTCATAAAAGGTACAGACAAAATCTTTTACTATCTGAGGGTAAAGGGGATTTTGAATTCAATCCCTTCCCTCCTTAAAACTCCAATTTGGCGTTTTGGAAATTTTTAATTGGTGGAGGCAATCGGGTGTTTTTCTTTCCTTCTCCCTTAAACTCTCCCACCCAAACTTAGTGTTAGTTTCCATCAATTTTTTATTTTTTTTACTTCTTGTTTGTTAACTTCTTTGTTGAAGTGTTTTCTTATTTTTATTTTATATATTCATTCTCAGCTCTGCCCTGTGCTGCACCTTTGTACTTTTGCAGGGTCAAGTAGATTTTGATGACAAAAGTAGCTGGGAGTTTCTCTTCAAGGATTATTGGACTGATTTAAAAGAGAGGCTATCTCTAACGCCAGAAGAGCTTGCTCAGGCTAAAAATCCATGGAAAGGTTCTGATTCACATGCTGGGAAGCAGGAATTGGCTGATGAGCTTTATGATGTGCACAATGGAGGATCAGGATCAGGACCAGACAGCTCTGAAAATGCAGAAGTCACTACCTCTAAAAGAAGGAAGCCCAAAAAACGGCTGAGGTCTCGAGCAAAGGAGAGGGATTCACCAGGCTCGTCATCATGGGCTGGAGGGGAATCTGCAGATGAAAGTGTTGAGTGGGCATCAAAGGAGCTTTTGGAGTTTGTTATGCACGTGAAGAATGGTGATCAATCTGCTTGTTCTCAATTTGATGTGCAGGCTCTCCTGCTTGAATACATAAAAAGAAACAAACTCCGTGATCCTCGTCGCAAAAGTCAAATAATATGTGATTCTAGGCTTGAGAATTTGTTTGGGAAACCTCGTGTGGGGCATTTTGAAATGTTAAAGCTTCTTGAATCTCATTATCTTTTGAAAGATGATTCGCAGGCAGATGATCTTCAAGGGAGTGTTGTTGATACTGAAGCTAATCAGTTGGAAGCTGATGGGAACTCTGATGCTCTTATGAAGGCAAGTAAGGATAAGCGACGAAGATCACGTAAAAAGGGTGAGGGGAGAGGACTGCAATCTAATATTGATGACTACGCAGCCATCGATATGCACAATATTAATTTAATTTACTTGCGACGTAGTTTGCTTGAAGATCTAATTGAAGATACTGAAGCATTTTATAATAAAGTTGTTGGATCTTTTGTGAGAATAAGAATATCTGGCAGCGCTCAAAAGCAAGATTTATATCGACTGGTCCAAATTATAGGTGAATATATAGATAACTATCTGCCTTCTGCATGAATTTTGACCTGGGCCTGGAAGAAATAATCATTTAAGAATTAAAATTTTTTATATGATGCCATGTGCAGGTACAAGCAAAGCTGCTGAGCCTTATAGAGTAGGCAAAAAGATGACTAACTTTATGCTGGAAATATTAAATTTAAACAAGACAGAGCTTGTATCGATCGATATAATCTCAAATCAAGAATTCACAGAGGTGATTAGTGTTAAAACTTTTATTTCATGTTAATTTTGCCCGTTTGTGTTTATATGGCTTCACTGCAAGTGAAAATTTTCAGCAGCCTCTGTTTGTAGTGAAGAATTGACGTGTGAATATTTGGGGATTTTCTTCTTTGTACACCTGCCTATAATAATTTAAGTCATAAAAATGTTTCTCTAAAATCATATAATTGCCAAAGTCATTTTTTTATGCTTTATGTTTGCTTTTCTTTTTTGATCTGCAAAGTTGGTTTTGAGTGGCTCCTTTTTACTAATTTTTTGTCCTGTTTATATATCAGCAGTAATGCATTTTTCTCTATGATTATCTCTCCATTAAACTGGATTTTCTTATATTTTTTAGGATGAGTGCAAGCGTCTGCGTCAGAGCATAAAATGTGGACTTATCCACCGGTTGACTGTTGTAAGTACATTTCTTTTTATTTGTCTTTTAAGTTTCTGCACTCTCTTTGTCCTGAAAGGCTATTTGTTGCTTGTAGGGTGACATTCAGGAAAAGGCCATGGCAATCCAGGCGGTCAGAGTTCAGGATGTAAGTTTTTTGATGTGATCTATTGTTGTAATACTTCACCTTTTCACTTGTGATCTTCCTTGCCAGTTTTGGAATATGTTCAATTTTCATCATAAGTAATGTTGAACCAAAGTATAATGTTGACAGTAAGAAAAAATGATTGACTACCAATTGAATAGTGGATGGTGCTGGGCTTCAAAGGAATGCATGATCAAATTGCCAGCATTTTTGTTTTCTCATTGCCTGTGTATTCTTCCTTTTTCACATAAATTCCCTTATGGTTGAAAGAAAACTATAAGGTCCCAACTTGACAATAATGTTAAATAATATCTGGTTAGCAAAAATCAATGGAACATTTCCTTCTTCTTTTGAAAAAAAATAAAGAACTGTAAGATATGTACATTTTTTGGCATCATGAAGCATCCTCTGCAAGGTTTGGAGGAGTCAACAGTTTCAATAAATCAACTGGTATAGCTTGTAATTCTCACCTCCTTTGGCTTGTTGCATCCCAACTTAGAGTCAACTGACTTGGAGCAACAGAAGTTTTCATAGTTCTTTGTGGAAGGGGCGTCTCTCATTACAATCTATGGTTATGTTGACTAACGAATAAATGTGTCAGCCACATTAGTGACCGACTCTCCCTATTGAATGCTACCTTAAATAAAGTACTAGAATACTTGGTATTAAATATGTCTTCTAATCACTGAGTCTTTTTTTCAATCCAACCAATTAGTATCTGTTCCCTTCTAACACATGGAATCTCCCTAGGTACTATATGATTTAAAACTTTCTGGGATTCATTTTGTTCCAGATAGAAATGGCATAGAAGATTATATAACTGAACTCAATTAGATGGATATTTTGTGTTTAATGTGCAATATTTTTGCTCATTGACGATATCTATTACCTTTTCTTGTAATATCCTGTGTTCCCGAACTCCAGCTGAACACCATGGTTTGTCAAAGCAACTTTATTTTTCGAGGAGCGTATGCTTCACTCTTCAAGTAAATGTTATTTGGATCGTTTTCTGTTACTTCTGATGTGGACTCGATTATTTAGCTATGCTTCTCGAATATGTTTCTTGTACCCAATCATATCTGTGTTTTTGTTTATTTAATGCTCATTTCATTTTTTATGCTGTGGTTATGTGATAATTACATTACAAGTTTTTTTTTTCCTGACAGTTAATGCTCTTTATTCTGATGCAGTTGTTGGAAGCAGAGATAACACGTTTCAGTCATCTCTGTGATCGAGCTAGTGATATGGGACACAGAAAGGAATATCCTTTGCTCTTGAAATCTTATCAGCAATTATTTCTTTTTTATTCTGTTCTGTTGTTTGCTTGTCATTACCATTTTATGTCCTTTTTTACAATCTGGACATATGATGGAAGGTGTGGGTGTTCTCTGACTTCTGGAGCCTCATGCTGGATGCTTCAATAGCTGTTGAGTTCTTGGGTATTCTAAATCTATTTGTGATTTAGCATAACAATTCCTTAAGTCTTGCGAACTGATTGAGATAAAGGTGCTGCGTGTTATACGCTCTTAAACTTAAGCTGAAAAGTTGAAAGTTTACATGATCTCTATTTTCAGAGACATACTTCACCTGTGAGCTGCTACCAGTTATATTATTCTCTTTGGTTGGGTTGCAGGATTTGAATATTTTTCTTGGTTAAAATAAAGAATATGTATACTGACATCATGCTCAACCCTTTTCACCTTGCTCCTTCCCTTTTTCTTTCAAGGGAGAAGGTAGCCATTATTATGTAATCAACAATCCCCATCTGCTGGATTTGGCCTCTTTCTCTTCTCAGTTACATTAGGATGACCTTTTTCACGAGCCTTAGTTGAACATCTCAACAATAGAATATTTCTTGAAAAAGAAAAAAAACAAAGATTTTGTGAACTCGTTACAAATGATAGTGACTAGTAGGTTTGTTTGAAACTTTTATACATGATTGTTATGTAGACAAACTTGTAATTATTGTAAAGGTTGCTATATATGTGTAATGCATTATCACCCCCTCATCCATGTGCACAATATCAGTTTATTTACATGAAACAAGCATGTAAGTTGTAATTGCATACAAGTGGTTATTGATGATCTGTTAAGAAGTTTAAATATTGTTTCTTGGCAGCTTATCAAGTTAAATAGCTCCTCTTATAAGCAGAAAGTAAAATGTGTTATTTTGATCTGGGATTGGATATAAGCATGCTCGTCCATAGAAAAGAAGGGAAATTTGATCAAGTAGAAGACTAGAACACCTTTCTATATTCTATTATGTCAGAGTCATTATATTTTTTGAAATGGTTGCATTCCTTCGGACAGTTAAGTAGTCCTTGACATTTGTTCACGCTTAGAGAATGTGTAGAGAAGTTGCAGCTTCTAAAGACACCCGAGGAGCGCCAGCGTAGATTGGAAGAAATTCCAGAAATACATGCTGACCCAAATATGGATCCAAGTCATGAGTCTGATGAAGATGAAAGCGAAACAGAAGATAAGAGACAAGGTCGCTTACCTTTTTTTTTGTGCATTTCAAATCTATCCTTCTAGCTTATACCGATTATATGTTTCATCTTTTATTTATGAAATACATTTTGGTGTTGCAGAAAACTCTCTCAGACGTAGAGGTAGTGGCTTTAGCAGGAGAGGGAGGGAGCAAATTTCCCCTCGAAAAGGAGCTTTTGCTTCAAATGATACCTGGGGTGGATCAAGGAGTTACTCAAGCATGAATCGGGAGCCAAGCAGAAACATGACTGATAAAGGTTTCTCAAACGAAGGGGATGATTTTGGAGCTGGTGAGGCTGCGAATGAAAATTTGTGGGGTCAAGGAAGAGAAAAACCAACACAGCAGTCCCAGAGTTGGGAAATGCCAAAAACTGCTTCAAATGCATCCCAGGCTAGGAATTCTACGGTAACATCAGAATCTGTTCCTAGGGTTGCACCAGAAATTTCACCTGCAACTCCCTCTACAGTTGTCGCACAATCTACTGCTAAAGTGAATGAAGCGGAAAAAATATGGCACTATAAAGATCCATCTGGAAAAAATCAAGGGCCATTTTCCATGGTGCAGCTGCGGAAATGGAATAATACTGGATATTTCCCTGCTGATTTGAGGATATGGAGAAATACTGAGACAAAAGATAACTCCATACTTTTGACTGATGCACTGTCTGGAAATTTCCAGAGTGACCCTCCAGCAGTGGACAATAGTTTCCCGAAGACTCAATTGGTTCAGAGTCCACATCTACCATCCTCATATACTGGGAATATTGCTCAAGCTGCACCAGTTCCAGTTGAGGTCCCCAAGTACTCTACGGATAGGTGGGGTTCTGGGACAAACCTCCCTTCTCCTACTCCAGGACAAACTGCCACAAGTTTGATGAAGGGGCAAGTTTTTGAAAGTCAAGTGACTCCAACTCAATCTCAACCTGTGGGTTCTGTCCTAGGAGCCAACCAATCCTCAGGAGACAATGTAGAACAGCAACATGCTACTGTTATCTCCGGGACTCCAAAAGTGTCTCATGGAGTGAGCCCAGTGCCTAAGCTAGAAACAGGCATGCTTCCAAGCTCTTCAAATGCTCCTCAAATGCATTCTCAATCAATGTTGACAGGTGAATCACCCAAGGTACTGGTTAATTCCCATCTGCATTCAGCACTTGATACCACCGGAGCTTCTGTTAATGCAGCTGTTGATATAAGAAGTCTCCAAAACCTGGTTCAGCCGGTGACTAGTGGTAACTCTCATGTTGGCATACATGGATGGGCTGGTTCAATTTCAAGGCCAGAAATGAATGCCTCACATGCTGCAGTAACTGGGACTGGATCTCAAGCATGGGGAAGTACCCAATCCCACAAGGCAGAGGCAAATAATCTGGTTTCTATGCCTTCACAGCCCAGTACCTATAGTAACTGGAGCAATGCACCAACCTCTGTCCAGAACCCCACTTCATCCTTGACTACAGGAAATCCAAGTGGGTTTTCCCCTGTGACAGGCACTGTCACCAATCCTTGGAGAGCTCCTGTTCCAGGACCATCAAACATTCAACCTTCTGCTCTATCCAGCAGACCATGGGGAATGGGTATTACAGAGAATCAAAGCACTACTCCAAGGCAAGGGTCAGAAAACCAAAATACTGGCTGGGGGGCAATTCCAGGAAATCAAAACATGGGGTGGGGAGTATCCTTACCTGCAAATTCAAATCAGTGTTGGATTGCTCCTGGTCAGGTCCCAGCAACTGGAAATGTGAAGCCTGTTTGGGTTGCTCCTGTCCAGGGACAAGCACCTGGAAATGCAAATCCAGGTTGGGGTGCTCCTGTTCAGGGACAAGCACCTGGAAATGCATTTTCAGGTTGGGGACCATCTGGTCAAGGGTCTGCACCAACAAATGCAAACACCGCTTGGGTTCCACTCAGTCAAGGACCACCACCTCCTGGGAATGCAAATACAAATTGGGCTGTGCCTACCGGGAATGCAGGCACATGGGGAAGTGACATGAATCAAATTGGAGATAGATTTTCAAGCCCAAAGGAAAGAGGTTCTCACGGTGGAGATTCTGGTCATGGTGGAGGCAAACCATGGAATAGGCAGTCATCATTTGGCAGAAGTGGAGACTCTCCCAGACCTTCATTTAAAGGGCAGAGAGTGTGCAAATACCATGAACATGGGCATTGCAAAAAAGGATCTTCATGTGATTATTTGCATACTTGAGAGCTTTATGAATTTTGGGCAGCATAGATTAGTTAATCTCTGTACAGTAATCTTATTTGATAGAAGTTTGTTGTGATGATAATCATCATTTGATGCTTTATATTGGTACAAACCTCTTGCAATAGCTCGATCATTTCCCATCCATGGATTTTCTGTGTAGGCTCATGGCTGTATGTCCTCGCATTCTGTTAACAGTTTATCTGAATGCTCGAGGTAGATGCCTGGGATAATTTGTTCCGCTTCCATGAAAAGCTACACTCTTTTGATTTGATTGCTAGTTAGGTTGTTGGTTGATTGACACTTTTTATTCCCTTTTTTGCATCAAATCGATTATAATTTATGCCCATGGGCTATTACTTACGGGTGACATGCCCTGAGATTATTACCTGTTTCCCAAGTTCTTATTTCTTTATCTAAATAAATGATTGTATCAATTTATCCCTCGGATTTGCACTGCTAAATCACGCGATAGTTTACTTATAATATCATCAATGTGTTGAATCATATGGCACGGGAATCAATTCTTTAGGGTGATTCAATATTGACTTTCAAAAAAAAATTAACACAGTAATAAAAAAATCTAGCTGAATAACAACATTTGAAAAAGTTTGTCGGGCTTGTCTTCTTTATTAATGTCTAAAGCTTTCTTTTCATCCATATAAGGGTTGCTTCTTCCCTTTTGAATTCATAAAGCTGGAAGAACTTTGGTAGTCTGCAAATCCCACATTCTGCTCCGTATCTCCTCCCATTCTTGATCATTTGTGTTAGAACACAATAGAGCACCGAGTGTTCTTGTAGCTAAAGGTAGGCCACAGCACTTACTGACAATTTCTCTACCGATTTTCTCCAACAGTTGAAACGGCTAGATTGGTTGATGTGGTTTGCATGACTGAAGCTACACTTTCATGGCGTGTTGTCACAGTAATCTCTCCCCTCCCCAAAACCTTCAAAGGAGCCAGTAAAAATCAGAATCCTCAGGCGAAGAAGTTTTTGGTACAGATACAAGAGGTGATTTCCTTGGATGATCTCTAGACCATGGTCATCCTTGCTTTAGCAAACGTTAAAGTGACTCGCACATCTCTTCTAACTGTGATTACCATCTCCCTCGTTCCCTTGTTAACTAATTCACCTCTCCTGCTAGAGAAAAGTATGGATTAAATTGATATCGCAATTCAAAACCGCGATATCATTTTATTTTATTGAATTATTTTACTTTATTATTGTGTTATTTCACCTATTTTCTTTTATTTGGTATGCTAAATACACAGTTAGCTATATAATTTTTAGCTTGATGTAAATGTTTGAGTCAGGTTGTGCGTATCTCAATTAATCCCACGAGCCTTGAAATTAACAATCATGTAAATCTCTAGTAACCATCAAATGAGTAACTACAAGGTTCGAACTTGAAATCATAAAAAAAACAAATCTTTTAATACTAAATTTACCACCATACCTAGATAGTTATTAGCCTATAATTCTACTTTGAAGCACTTGTGTGCCAGTGTAACACTATAAATTTTGTGCAGATTGTGTGTTATATAGTTTCCTAGAAGTTGGACAGCTGTCTTTATGGGCTAGTTGACATTCATGGAAGAAAACAGGAATCGATTTCGTTTTTACCCTGACTTTTCTCGGAGTCTAATTTATTTTTATTATTAGAATATTAAAATGATTCAAGAATATAAAAAAAAAGTTAATTTAGAGCTAAAAAATAAAAATAAAAATTAAGATTCCAAAATTAATTTATATTCTTAATATAAATATTGTTTTCTATAAAAAAGAAAAAGAAAGAAGGAAAACTAAACGTAAGGGCAACTGGGGAAGGGAAGCGATAAAAAACAAAGGGAAGGAGGAAACAAAAAACACATCACGCAAGCACAGAAAGCGTTCTCAGCAAGCCAGCAACCAACACTCGAACATAAATACACAAAACAAGTTCCTCCCCTTTTCATTTCTTTTTACCCAAGCAATAACTACATCAAATCCCCGCCTCCCTCTCCCTAAATTTTTCATTTCCCTAAATCACTCTCCTTTAATACAAAAAATAAAAAAAATGCACCAACTTTAATCCCTTTTTGTACGGATTAGTTTAGCCCTCTTTTTTTTCTCAACAGAATTTTTTATGGCTCTTTGCAGTCGAGTGGTTAGATCAGGCGTTAATTCTGCGATTTTCTTTGCAAAATCTCGAGCGATCAACCCATCATCTTCTAGTTCATTTGGTAACAGATTTGATTACCGGCATATTTCGCAGCTTGTTAGACCTAACAACAATAAACGCGCATTTCTCGTTGATACTTTAGCACTGGTAAGGTTACTTGAATTTCTGTTTCTATTTCGAAGTTTCTGTCCAATTAATTGGAAAATAACTGGGTTTTTTTTTCTCTTGAAGGTGAGAGGATTGGAATCGCAAGGCGTGCCGTCGAAGCAAGCGGAGGCGATTACGGCTGCGATTACTGAAGTGTTGAATGATAGTTTGGAGAATGTCGCTTATTCTTTTGTTTCTAAGGCAGAAATGCAGAAGGTAGTCATTTTTTTCCGACTTTGATTTGTCCTTCCTGCGCTTAAAAAAAAGTGTTCATGTTTGTACTGTTTTTGAAAAACAAAATTGATGTTTGCTTTATTTTTGGAAATTTTGTAGAGTGAAATGATTCAAGACTCAAATCTGTCCAAGTTTAAGTCTGAAGTACAGAGTTCTCAGGTACTGTGAATTTGATTGATTTCTATCATGTATAATTGTCTGTTTTTTAGGATCTTGTATTAATGTAGTTTTAGGGTTTAGGATGTTATTGGAGTGTTAATTCTCTTATCCTTTTACCTGTGCAATACAGTTGTCTTTAATGGGTTCGTGGACTTAATTATTTGATCTTGAAAATACCTGGATGTTTTTTAGGGCTAACATTTCTGTACATCCCTTTACTATTTTGTATTTAAAAGACATATTGACTCTTTTTTTTTAATATTACCCAGATAATTTATACTTTCATAATTTTTACATCATTAACTAACACCATAAGAAATAGACACTTATCACCATGGATTTTTTTGCTAATGTACATTTTGATTTTTAAGTTTTTTAAAAATATTATTTTGGTCCATATATTCTTTTTTACATATAAGTTCTCAATTGAAAGTTATTTTGGTCATTGTATTTTACTATCATATACAATTAAGTCTTCAAATGATTTTTCAAAATCAAGTTTAAACTTGGAAAAAAATAGTTAAATAATTTAAATGGTTTGATGGGTAGAATTTGGAGGTTGTCAAAGGTAGAATTGACTGTTTATAACTTAGAGAGGTTACAATGGAGAACTTTTTTAGCCTTTCAGAAGCCTGTGGATTGGTCACTGAATGAGGGAGGAGTGAGGTGTGGCTCGTTATAAATTAAGCACATGTTCATGTTCTATCCATATGTGGTATCAAAGGTTTCACTAAGAGCGTTGATGGTGTTTCCTTTAAGCTATGCATTGACATTACAAATTTGGCTAGATAGGTGGGATTTTTATACCCTCTTAAAAGCATTTCTACATGTTAGCTTTCTAGAATTCTATTTTTATTACTAGAGTTTTTTGAGTTTGGAATGTCTTTTGTAGAGAATGTAAATGACAGGTCTGCTATGCTTGAACTCTTGCTTCAGTTTTATATAAATATATTTGCGTGCTTCTCTAAGCAATTAGAAGGATAAAATACAATTATTACTGATCTGTGTTTAGTATTTCCTTGGAATAGGAGAACTAGATGATTTTAGTGTAATTAACCCTAGTGTTTGTTGTGTTGATTCTTTCTGAAGAACTATCCATAATGCAGGAGCATCATTTTTCTTTGTTGCAACGTGAGACTGAAAAACTACGAGGTGACATAGATAAAATGCGCAGTGAACTGAGGTCTGTGCTAGAAGTTGTTTTCTGCCAGATACACGAGTTTTTTTATGTCAATGCTCATGCTTAAGAATTTTCTCTCTACAGGTATGAAATTGATAAAGTAACTGCTGGACAGCGTTTGGATTTGAATCTTGAAAGAGGGTAAGAAAAATCAACTTTGTTACTAATCTACCCAACCAGCAATGGAGCCTAAATGTGCAGTCTGTGGGTTAATAATGAGAGTCCCCAAAGTAAAATTTGCACTCTACTTGTTTAAATCTTAGTTCATAACTCAATTTTCAACTGCAAGAACCCAAATATGGAGTTTATGTTGTTAGGCTATTTGAACAGGGTCCTTTCTACAATTCTACTTTGATTGGTAAGAGTCTAGTTAGATCCATACAACAGGAGAGTGAGAGACAGAAAACAGATGATTGAATTTCAATGTCTTTTTTTTTTCATCATTCAAAATGAAAGTTGAAGACCTGTTATAAAACATAATTTATATTATGCTGATCCAAGGTGTCACCATGTGTAAGGAAAATATTTCACTCTGCCATCCGTGTTCGTTCTCATTCCTACTTGTTATCCCTGGAGATGTCATTTTGATACTTTAGCATTTCAATTGCTTCATAATATATGCTTTGACTAAGTGCAGACGCATTCGTGACGAGCTGGCGAATCAGAATGCAGAAACCACCAATCTCACAAACAAGCTTGATCGGGTGAGTATAGTGATTTTAAGTGAAAATAATGTTTGCTTTCCAGCTGCTTTTTGAGTAATGACATACAAAGTTGATTCAATTCAAAATATTTGATTTTGTCTTCAGGAAATTCATGCATTGAGAGCCCACCTGGAAGCAGCAAAATACGATGTGATTAAATACTGCATAGGTACCCTCGTCTCCATATGTGCAGTTGGCATTGCAACGGTCCGTATCTTGTTGTAGTGCACTGCCAATTCATTGCAAAACTTCTACAAGAATTATAAATTTACATTTTTTATCATGGCAAATGTCATCATAACTAAACCGAATTCTACAGTAGAATTGTTTGGTAGCCATTTTTTGTATTAAAAACAGGGATACCTAATTGGTTAGAACAGTTATTGATTTTCCCACGGGGATTCTAGCTAGGCTTTGTTTCACGCAATCCTTAGCATTAATGCCATATAAAAAACCAAAAAAAGATGGCAACGATTGAATTTACTTCAGGAAGTTACCTCTATTTTTCAACATATAGATGGGGTGCGATTTCCAAAGTTTGTACAAGGTGTTGTTTTGCCTGAAGCACTTGGGTGCCAGTGTAATAACACTAAATTTGTGAAGATTGTGTTTTATATAGTTTCAAGAAGTCGGATAGCTGCCTTTATGGATTAGTTGACATGCATGAAACGATTTCTTTTTCTCCTGAACTTTTCTCGTAGTTTAATGGCAACCAATTGGAAATTCCCAGTTTTTCAATTAGGTGCTAGGTGGTTCTGTTGTTTCAGGATAAGACTATTTCTATGTACAAAATACCTTATGCCTGAAACTATATGTCCACGCGGGGGATCCATTTTCTGGACCCTTTAGCAGTTTGGTGGCAAATGGCTTGAGGCCGAGATTGTTTTTAGCTGCGCTTTGGTATTTGGATTGATTGAAAACCGTTTTCTGGTATATTTATAAGCTGTATGTATCTCTAATACCATCTTGTTGATATCATTCTCCAAACCCAGCAAGGCATTACATGTAATCTTCATCGATCTATTATTACTACATACTCTCAATAATAAACCTAGCCTTGTCCCTGACAACACATCTTTCAATTTATAATGAAATTAAACGATTTCAAAATGCATATTTGATTATTTTTAGCCTCTTTGCTAAATATCGTTTGAGACTGATCTCAAGTTCTTATATGCGGATGATTGTTATTCTACTCCTTTTGTCGTCCCAGAACACTGATGGGCATGTCATTTGTGGGGATTTTTTTAACTGGGTTTGGGTTTTCATGGTGCATCTATCTGAACCTTTCAATGAAGAATTGAGAGTTTGACCGGTGGGCTTGCGAATTACCAATGTGATGTTGGTGGATTAGTTGAGAACCGAGAACCAAAAAAAAAAACACAGAAAACGAAAATCAGATATATATATATATATAAAAGCTTGAGCAGAAGCTTTAATTATCCTTATTTATTTTTGTGTTATAAAAATGTTATTTATTTTTAATTATTTTTGTGTTTTTATATTATTTTGATATGCTGAAATTAAAAATAATATTTTAAAAAATAATAAAAATATTATTTTGATATATTTCCAAGTAAAAATTACTTTTAAAAACAACTATTATTCTAAAACATCTCTAAAACAATAACTAACACTCTCAAACACCTTTAAAAAAAAAAGCACAAACAGAAGTAAGAAACAAACACAAAATAAAAAAAAAAATTATGACTGTTTTGGAATCAATTCTTTATATATAAAAAAAACAGATAATATGATATATATATATATATATATAAAAAAAAAACAGAGAGTCCTGGTTTATTCTGTCTTTTCGATGGAAAGAGCACGTTGGAGATCTAGCATTTAATAATATGATAAATATTGTGACTATATAAGAAACAATAAACAACAATTCGTTTTATTAATCAAGATGAAACAATAAACAACATGGTTTTATTAATCAGGTAGAGAAACATTAAAGAAATAAGTAACCATTATCCACTTCCTAGACAAATAAAGAAAGCACTTGTCTCCCCCCCGCCGCCGTCTTCTTGAAACAACGGCATAAAATTAACCACCACCATCTTCCCCTTCCTTCCCTTTCAAAGGGGACAATTCAACCTGTAAGTTGGCACAGCAACAAGTCGAACAGCCCTTGGTGCAGTGAGTCCAAACACATCGTTCATATCAAGCTCAGTAGGCTTCATTCCATGGGGCAACTCCCAATTAAAACAATGAAGCAAATGTGCCACGGCTAACTCTAATGCATACAGACCGAGTTGCATGCCAGGGCAAGACCTCCGACCCGACCCAAATGGAAGAAACTCAAAATCCATCCCTCTAAAATCCGGCGCCTTCCCATCTAAGAACCTACTAGGGTTAAACTTATCCGGGTCTTCCCAAGCATTCGGGTCACGCCCGATAGCCCATGCATTGATCATGACACGTGATCTTGCCGGGATTCTATACCCGTTAAGGATAGTATCCTTAGCTGTTTCGTGGAGGAGGAGAGGAATCGGAGGGTGGAGACGTAGGGTTTCTTTCATTGCACATTTGAGAAAGATAAGTTTTTCAAGGTCTGATTCATGGACTGTCCGGTTCAAGCCAACCACGTCCATGAGTTCTTGGTGGACTTTCTTGAGGTTTTCTGGACTCTTCATTAACTCTGCGATTGCCCATTCTATTGCCGACGCCACAGTTTCAGTTCCACCAAACATGACATCCTGCATGTAAAGGCACAAGTTAATGTTTATCTATAAAAATTTTACTGATTTCTGATAGATTGTTTTAAAATGAATAATTAGAATTTTAATTGAATTAAATTTGTCATAATTCAAATTTGAATAATTTTATATGAAGCTTGACTAAAACAAAAAACAAGAACATAAATCAAATTGTCATTTGATATATAATAGTCGAAAATCAGAAGAAATCACAAGAGTTTATGAATCTTTTTGTTCAAATGAGTCTAACGTAACCGAAGATCCCTTATAAATGAATAAAAAGAAAAACAGTTTAATTATTTGGAAAGCTTGATGTGATTCTATTATTTTAAAATTTATAATATTTTTTTATTTGCTTATTTTAAAACATTTTTAGAATTGGTAGTCAAAATAAAGTATCAATCATGCTTGATATTTTTTTAATTAGGAGGTGAGGTAGAATATTTACATATTAGCATTTAAATACATTATAATATAAGTATCTTGCCAGGGTGAAATAGTTTATCGAAGGTTTTTAAAGAGTTGATGTTTTTATATGTGGACTTCTTAGCATAAAGTTTTTTTTATTGTATAATCTTATAATAAAAATTAAATCTTGACCATAAATGCATATGACCTTTTATATATAATTCCTATAATTATGTCTACAATATTTTTCACTTAAATACCTACTTCTTTTGTAAGGATTGAGTTTCTATAACACAAAATCTGTCAATATCTCAAATCCATTGAACTAGGTTTTGGTGGAAAGAATAAGAACGTAAACATTAAAGGGATTTTATATATATTTTCACAAGCATACTCTTAATTATCCCGAAAATTATTTCGATTTTAATTTTAAAAAAATGAGAGTACGTATAATGAGAGAATCAGAATTCAACTACCATTAAAAACTAGCCATTTGTTCATGAAAACGCATGTAATTTTTCAAGAATCTTTAACGGACAAGATCGAAGGTTAAAAATGATGTCATGAATATACAGGAGTGTGCTTCTTGTAATAAATAAGAATCTAGCTTGCTTTGATTTTAAATTTATGTCTTTGATGACGAAAATAAATAATAAATAAGAGAATATCATAGAGTAAAATGATATTTCATTACCATAATGAGAGCTTTGATGTGATCTTTGTTGAACTTGACAGTGGACTTTGATTCATCAAAATCATTTTTTGAAGCATCTTCACTGTAAAAAGCTAGCAATTCATCAACCATGTCTGAGTCTACCTCTTCATTTTCATCTTTGGCATTGAGACTTTTTCTATTGTTTTTCTTGGCTATATGTTCATCGATGATTGTATCTATGAACCCATCTAGAGAATTTCTAGCCTTGGCTAGCCTCTTATTGAAATCTTGTGCATTAACCCAGCCCAGCCAAGGGAAGAAATCAGCAACATTAAAAGCTCCGAAAAGCTTTGAAAATTCTTGCAAAATTTCCATGAACTCTTCTTGCCCTTCATTCGAAGATGACCCGAAAGCAGCCTTGTACGTTATGCTTCTTGTTAATGCAAACACTAGCTCACCGATATTAACCGGTTCACCGGTTTTCTCCGATACCTGTCTAACAGTAAATTCCACTTCATCTCTCACAGAGGCCCATGATTCAGCTCTTTTTCGGCTAAAGAGCTTCATGACGCAGATTTTTCTAGTTTGACGCCAAAACGGACCGTAATTAGCAAATGCCATATCTGCTCTATCATAAGTCAAGTAGACAATTGCAACATTTGCAGGCCTATTCGCAAAGACAACATCTTGGACTTGAAGGACTTCTCGGGCTATTTCTGGTGTTGACACAGCCACGACATGAAGCCCTCCCATTTGGAGGTGACAGAGCCCGCCATATCGTTTAGAGAGGTTGGCTAAGCCACGGTGGGTCAGTTGATCAACCATACTCCAATTGCCAATAATCGGATACCCTTTTGGTCCAGGAGGATACGGGAGCTTTTTACGAATTGAAAACCATAAGATTATGGAGACAAATAGGGAGGCTAAGATGAAGAGCATGGATAGAGATTGAAGAGACTGGAGTAGGGGAGAATCCATGTGTGTGTGTAGGTGTTTGGCACAAATGTGACTTTGGGGTAACCTGCATTGCCTAGTGAGTGGGTGCATTTATAGTACTGATAGGTTGATTACTGGTACCTATATAAAAGGTATCTCTTTAGGAAAATTGCTTGTATGAGAAGGCAACAGCTTCAAGGTACGTGGTAGAATTCCATGGCCACATTTGGAGACTCACTTGACTTTCCATACTTGCAGCAGTGCTGGAGGAGTGTGAGTTATTAATTTTTAAAATATTTTTTTGTTTGGAAATATATTAAAATAATATTTTTTTAATTTTTAAAAAAATTATTTTTGATATAACACATTAAAATAATCTGAAAAAAAATAAAAAAATAATAATATAAAAAAAATTCAATTATTTTAAAAATATTTTTAAAACCCAAAAAATAAAATGTCAATTTGCTACTGACACCAGTAAATGGGCACCACTTGGCTCCATTTCTGTCTTGTGTTTTTTAGCACAAGTGCACAGTCCTCGTCACCTATCAAACAAAACTGGATGGGATACACTCTTCCCATTAGAGGAAGTGGAACAGAAATCAGATTACAGAATGGAATAAAAACTTCTCCTGCTTGGCATCGAATCTCATGCACATACCATTTACCAAACACAACTCCTCCAATATAGTATTAAAAATGAAAAGGTCAAATACTGGGATTGTTTCCGAATTCTATATTCCCAGTTCCCATTTCAATGAGATCATCATTTTATTTTTCCTCTTCTTCCCATTAGTTGCTTGTTTAATTGATCTTGCATCCGATGAAGTTCTATGGCATTTTTGGCCCCCGAGGATTCGACACCGAATCAGCATAATCTGTTGAGCAAACCAAAGAAAAGTGATAGACCTGCCGAACGTTCTATGCTCGATTTCATGTGTGTGTGAGTTTGGTTTCAGAATAATGATTGACCCAAGCAATGCTCCTCTCTTAGATTTCTTGCCTTGAACGGGGAGGCAGTGATACCTGTGAGATAAATGTCAAGAGGCGACAGTTGTGGAAAGAAGGGAAGAAAACTCGCATCCTATCTGTTTCATCTACTTTTCTTTTCAATTCTTTTTTCCCTTCTGTTTTTATCTTTCCTTGTAAGAAGTAGTCAGGAACCATGGTAATTATATTTAAAGGTTTTTGTCGAAATCACTTCTTACAAAAAAACTCAACCGTCAGATTTATGGGATTTAACATCAGACTGTAGCGTTGAATGTAAGAGATGATTTGGCGCATAATTTTGAGAAAAAATATTGAACAAAATTAGTTTTTTACTCGAATTCATAGCTCTGGTAATGCTAAGCAGTGGCTGCTGGGGGCTCTGACACTGAATCCGCTTACTAAATATATGATATCCTAACTTTACGTATCAGATTCACTTGCTCAATGCATGAGATCCTCATTTAATGTACAGATTTTTCTTTGAAAAAAGTTAATTAAATTAATATTACTATTGAATTTATGGAATTTCTCAGCAGGATCCACTTTTCAATATATCATGTATATCAGAAAATATATTTATTTCCTCACAAAAACATGGGAGCGCAATTTATAAAATCCTAATAATTTATCTTCCCTGGGGTTTTTCAAAAAGAGAGTTCCACAGGAATATTCCTTGAGACTAACATTACTGTGCAATTGTGCGGAAATCATCTTCCTTTGGTAAGAAGATCCCACGGAGTTGGATCCATATTAGCCAGGCCCATTTTGTAGATGGGAGGAGTGCTCTGAAGTGGGCTTTTGGGGTGTCTATAAATTGGTAGCCTGCCCAGCCACTCGGCCCAACCTAGAGGTGAACAGGCAAGATTAAATTCTTTTAAGCCTTGCAGTTGATTAAAGGTAAATTCCGACAGGAAAAATGAAAAATTACATGCATAAAAAAAAGAAATAAAGATTGTTATAGCCCCGAAAACTTTCGAGTCTAATTAAATTGATGGTCATGTGATTAAAGTCTCTAGTCTATCCCTGCTTTTTTTCTTTTAATCATCCCTAGAACATAGAAGTATTATTTTAAAATCTGAGCAACCCAGCAAGTTAATCTAAAATCTAAGTAAATGTTGGGTTTTATAAAAAAAATATATAGAAAAATTGATTCATATGAGATGGTTAACATTGAAAAAAAATATTATTTTAATCCTTTTTTTATAAAAATAAAATAAAAAAATGGTTGGCCTAGGTTAATATATGCAACCTATAACTGCTACTCCAACCTCACTTTAAATGGGGTTTAATTACTATACATAAATGTAATAAAATATGTTGAAAAGCTAGATGGTCGTAGCAATAAATAAATAAATAAAAATCTGTCCATCCATTTATGCACCAGATTTATCTTATTGATAAAATCCCATTAGTTGGATTCAATGATTACCCCGTCTCCTTTGCAGCTCGAGAGTAGCTCTGCTCTGAAGTAGCCTGCCCCTCCATTTAGTTAGCCCAACTAGAAAATGCCCATGACCATGATTAAACCTTCAAGGGCACTCCAAACGTTTTAACTGCGAAAGGTAGACGATGAACTGTTCGTATAATTTCCAGAATGACTCTTAAATAAGAAAAAGATTTACGAGAAACAAGATACGATATTCGAGAGAAATATTTACAATCTTATAGCCCTACAAAAATCTCCATGTCCAATCAAATTGATGGCCCCCGGTTACTATCTAGTCACGGAATCTCCTCCTGTGCATGAAAGCAAGGTGACGGGATCATGATCATCCCCGGAATTCATTCTTAAGCTTACGGCTACAAGGAAATGGAATTTCTTCCTGGAGTCTTATCATTTTTATGCTGGCAATTTACTTGCCCTAAATCATCATCATCCCTGTGAGAGTCTATTATCTTTTAGACAGATGGGAGTGGTATCGTTCAAGAGAAACCAGTTTTTCTAAATATTGATTTTAAGGATTTAAATTAAAGAAATTAAACTGGGAAAGAATTCTTTTTTAACCACTTAGATTAAACATCATGCTCTCGTGGAAGACATGGATGAAAATGGTGTCCCACATCGCAATAATGATAGCTCCCGTCCCAGGAGATACGGCCACCACCGTCAGCCTCAGAAGGAGGGCCAGTCTCCACATGTAGTTGCACCAATTGCTTACCTAGCACGAGCAAGTCAAGGTTGTCTTCGGAAATAAATATATTATTGAAAGCGGTGATGACCCTTGACTTGTTCGTCCTTGGTCTTGTCACTGGGAGCATGGGTCTGAGTCAGCATGCCACTAAACAATTCATAGTTCACCCACTTGGCTAAGCAGCAAACGTCAAAATTTGAAAAGTTTAGGTGGTCTGAAATCTAACACCACCATGTTTTCCTGCCTAAATTGTCTACATCAATCCAATTTTTGGTAATTGCTGAGTTGTTTTGAATATTCAAAGCCGATGAAAAAAATGGGCATTTTACAGGCAAATACTAGACAGTAAATAAACAGAAAATTCTGGGAATATTAAATCAAGAATAGGCAAAGACTAAATATTACCCCTTCAACTGGCTATTCTAAAACCCTCTCTATTCATCAGCCCTAAACAAAAAGTAAAAAACAAAAACAAAAACAAAACTAAAAGAAACACTAAAAAAAGTACCAGAGATAAGACTAGAGATAGGAGAACATCCCTAGAAACCAGGGTGGAACTGTCCTTCCGGTGGCAAATTACAAGTCTGCAGCCCGCAAGCAGAAACGGACTTGCTGAAGCCGGGTTTTCAGGTTAAAAAACCGGACTCCATCTAAACTGGGTTTGACTCTGGTTCAGAATAAGCCTACATGGCTACATCCTATCATTAACCTTCAAAAACTAGGAACCATCTGGTTCAACCTGGGCTCGGCTCCAGCAACTTCCTTCTTCCTTCTCATCTCTAACACTTTTCGATGGCTATTTGAGTGAACTTCACTCGAAAAGGTAGGGCTGCATGCCGGTCTGTATTCCGGAAAGAGCCGACCGGATTTATAACGAACCCCGCAAGCATTGCATAGAGTTTTGGCACCAAGTGGACCGGTTCGCCACTGTGGGGTCTTTTGGACCTGGCAATGACTGCACCGACGCTGAAATTGGGTTGAATCCATTAACCCAGTGGTATGAACCGCCGGTCTTTTCTTTGAAATTTTCATCGGTTGTTCACTCAACCACGATGACGAGTCAGCTGTCTGAACCGTGTTGGTTGCAACAAGACAAGGCATTGACGAGGTCGATGATGTTGACGATGACGGTGTCTCTGATTGGTTCGACCCAGCCGACCAGGTCCGACCATTGGGTCTGGACCTTTTGGTTCTCGCCTTGGAGGGAACCCGTGAAGGAAAAAGACAAGAAGTTTTTGCGAAAGTAGGTTTGGTTTCTGGTTCAAACCGGTTCTTTGCATGGCGTTTGGATGATCCTTTACAGGCAGGAACCAAAAGAGAGACATCAGACACGGAATCATCCACGAAGTGTGATACCCATTCAAGCTCTGCAATATCATCAGTCTGTCAAAAACACAAAACATGGGTTTCATTAAAAACACAGAAAGTCATTAAAAAAGGGGGGAAATGGACAAAATTCAATCCTTTTAACTTACTGGTACAGCAAGTTCACTTGCGAGAAAAGAATCAGAAAAACTGCTGGAATTGGAGTTAAAATCATCAACACGGTCTTGAGAGGAAACAGAAATAGAGTCTTTCTCTTCTTCTTGTTCTTGTACATAACCATCTTTGAATTCACCATTAGAGAAGTCCAGGAAACAATCAACTGAGAAATCTTGATCACATGAAACAACACCAGGTGTGTTCAGAGCCAAGAAATCTTCATAGAAAGCTTGTTCGCTGGTTGTTTTTGTTTCTAGTTCTCTAAGTAGGCTTGACTTCAAGGCTCTTTCTTCCACGCGGAATTCCATTTTCTCTATGTTCAAAATTCAAGAACCAGAAAACTTTAAGCAAGATTCCCTGAATATACAGGCCTTTTGTTTATAAGAAAAAACAATTTCTTGTTTATGTGTTACAAATGGTCAAAGTACCTGATAAAGATGAAGGGAAGGAAGAAACTGAGGATAGATGGGGTTCCCTGGGCACTGAAATGAAGGCTTGTTACTGGGCGAAACTGGTGCGGAGTTGATGGCTTATCTTTAATCTGCCTCTTTCTCTCCTATATATCTCCCCCTCTCTCTCTTATTATTAGGAGCTCCTTTTTCGAAAATTTAAATTTGTGCGTATAAAAGTTAATAATGGTGGATTGTATTTGTGAGTGATATTTGGTCAATTTAGGCGAGGACTATTCTTGGGTCTTTAATGGTTGGCTTGTTTTTGGACCGAATCCCCAGTTTCCATGTAGATTTTTTAACCTTTACCCATCATGGTCTGGTCATACGAATCCGCCGAGGGCAGACGAAAAAACAAAAGAAAAGAAAAATCTTGAAAGCGCTTTCGGGGTTAGTTAGACCCGGATACTTTGATTTTCTTTCTATCTCGCTTCTCAGCTGGCCTTGATTCACGGTGAGAAAGATCCCGGAAAGTCAATGTTTAAAATGGATTGATTTTAGTTAGTGACATTTATTAATAAAATCATTGTTTTGAATTTTCAACATAATCTACCCCGTCCTAAGTACACCCAGACTAGTACTTAATTGCTGAGAAAAAGAGAGGTTCTATTTATCTTGTGACAGCTCCATTGAAGAGTTCACCGGGAAATGAACTCCATAGAAGGTTGCGAAGAAAGACCCTGTGGGAGGATGAGAACACGAGAAATCACCTCATCTGAGGTGCTGTTACGAGAGACCACCTCAACAATTGTGATTATTTTTTTGAAAATTTTTATTATGGAGAAAGTATTTTATTAGTTTTTTTTTTAAAAAATAATATTATTAAATTCATAATCCATCAAAAATAATAACAATATCCCTCCTCATATATTTTTTTCATGGATATATCTTTTTATTTGTTTAAAGTGACTCCAAAAAAATAACCAATATAATACCACTAATTAGGGAGTACATCTTTAATAAATTTGGTTTAAATTGAAATATTTTCAAATTTAAATAGGAGAGATAATATAAAATTTATAATTCAAAAAAAATAATAAAAATATCTCATATAAGATTTTTTTTCATAGTTTTATCTTTTTTGGTTTGAAATGACTAAAAAAAAATTAATATTTATGGAGTTCATTTGAATATTTATGGATATCACTAATTACTTATTGAATACCATGAAATTACCTTCTCATATAAAAACAAGATATAAGGTAGTTATTATAGCGTGTTTTACTTTTATACGAGTATACCTAGAGTATTTAATAACTCGTCTTTAGCAAATTTGGTTTGAATTTGAATATTTTTATATTTAAAATAGAAATATAAAAAGTTTTTAATAATTCTATTAATTTTCAAAATAAATGTAAATATCAAATATATCATCAAATTGTTAAGATACTATTAATTTTACATCCAAACTATTTTTTATATTTATTTTAATATAAATTATGTTAATTTATCAAATAAATTTTATATAGAATAATAAAAAATATAACCGCATCGTTTTTATATAAAAAATACAACTCACATGAAAATACAAATAAAATATTAAAAATGAATTCTTAAATAATATTACTAAAAAGATTAAAATGAAATTAATATAAAAAACTCTTAATAGTCACATTGAAACTACCTGAGGTTTGCCCTCTAAGAAATTACACAAGCTATGATCGAAATTAGCATACGGCGCCAAATATCATTCAAAAAACAAAGAAAAAACAGGAACGACTATCTACAAGAAACCACCATCACTTTGACTTTCTTGTGTGCGCAAGCTACCTTTCCAAATTTTAATTATTTATAAAATTAGTTTTCGTTAATTTTAAAAATATTTTTTACTTAAAAATATATCAAAATAATATATATTTTTAATATCAATACATATAAATAATTTAAAATTAAAAAAATAATTTTTTAAACACAAAAATCATTATCGGCGTTAACCAAGCCACGGCCACCATCACTGGTTTGATTTTTCATTTCCTCTTTTCTCTTAAAAAATCAACTCTCAACTTGCTATTGAGAGAGCGGGTGGAACGAGAGTTCTTTTGTGAAACATTAAAGGGCTCCACGTGAGTCAAGCCACTTGTAAGCGCGTTGCATCGTGGACTTAAAATAAATAAAAAATATTTTAAAAAATAACATATACTACCCTTATAGAAAGTCACTGAATCTATTCAACTGAATTCAAAATATATACAAGTGCGTATGTATATTTATACTATATTTTTACACGGTAGGTGGATTTGGTTTTTATATTATTTTTATGGATTTAAATTAAAAAAAAAATAACAGTGAGATAAGTCGAGATATGGATAATTGAAGAGAAATTTGATTTCATACAAAAGGTCTTTAAAGTAAAAATAAATAAATAAACAAACATGATCTTTCTTTCTTCCTCCAATAATTGGGCCTGTTCCACGATTGTTGACTTTACTGTTAATAAATACATTTCCTGATCCTATTCCCAATGATTTTCTGAAAGATAAAAAGTATACTGGTGCTAAATTAATAGTAACAGAAATGAATATATTTCAAATAATTCATATGAATTGATGTGATTTATAAATTTAATTAACATAATTTATACTTAATTGATCTAAATGATCATCAAAATCCTAGTTCTTCTAAACATAACAAATGGTGTAGATTTTTACTGTTTATCAAGACATAAGCCATTAGTGATTGGAGTAATGTAATGATGTGATTGTTCTTGTTAGATAAACTTGCTAGGTATGTATTTGGGGTGAAGTTGTCTTTTCTATGAGATACATTTAGCATTGAAATAATAATTGAGAACAAAATGGTCCGTTCAGGTTTTTTAGGGTTTGACGCTGAGAAAAGACATGGTTGCCAGACACCTGGCACTAGGGTCACGCATGTCTACCAGACCCTAGGAGACTTGTGCGCTGAGTCTGCAGACTCGCTCGTCTAAGTTTATCAGACATGATATAATAATCATGTTTTTTTTCTTATAAATCTATAATTAAAAAAATAATTTATAAACTATCACAATCAATAAAAGCAAGGAAATAACACAACTTGATGTTGCAACCAAGTTGTGTTGCAACATCAAGTTGTGTTACTCTGATTGAAGCCTTTTAAAATTTTTAAAAGGTTGTGAGAACATCACATCCCTTAATATTTTATTATTATTAATAAATTTTTAAAAAAATATTATTACTATTAAAAAAAATATAGATTTGATTTAAATAGTAAAACTATTATTATTATTATTATTAAATTTGAAAAACCATATTATTACTATTGAAGTAAAACCATAAATTTAATTTGAATGAACTAAAAACTATAAAAACTTGGATTAGGTAAGTTTGATATTATTATTAATATTATTATTATTATTATTAGAGGAGCCAGACCTCGTAAACTTGGGTACAGTAGGGGTGTTAGGCCCAAGTAACTTGGATCTAGCAGGGAAGATAAACCCAAGTCATTCAACTGTCTTGGGTCTGATGGTCAAACCAGACCTAAGAGACTTGCAGGCCACCAAACCCAAGTCTCTTTTAAAAAAACATATATAAAATATTTTTATATATTTTAAAAGAATTGTTATTGATCCGCTGTAGAGCGCAAGTCAATACACTAGTTTATACCCAATCCATGTAATTTATAAGCCTAGTTGACATGATTTATACCTCATTGATTTAAATTCAACTAAACCCTAACATAACAAAACAAACATTAACCCTAATAGAGTCATCAAATCACAACAAAATTCATGAAATTAAGAGTGAGAGGTAAAATGATAACATAAATTTTTTGAATGGGAGATTATGGAAGTGGCAATAGTAGTTGGTGAAGAAGAAGGGCAGTTTAATGGTGGTATGGTATGTACTTTAAAACAATGCCCATCTTTTGGATTAAGTTTATTTGAATCTATTAATTATTTAATAAGTATCTTCATATTATTTTGATTATTATTTGTTTATTTGACATGATTTATACAATTAAATTTATTTTTTCAATCTCACCCTCTATTTTTTTATTTGTTGGGCTTGGTCTCTAATCTTTTGATTATTGTCTGTTTTATTTGAGTGAATTTTAAAATTAATTTTTTTTATGATTTCATCATCCTTCATTTTTTTTCACACCATATTTGACCCTTGTTCTTTTGAATATTATTTTTTTACAATGATTTTTTTTATAATTTTTTTTGTTTCATCCTTCAAATATTAAACTAGTTGGGAATTGAGTTTTTTAATTGAGCCCGGTCTAGGATTTCATGTACTCGAGTTCGGGAGATTCACTCGGGTTTTTTTTAAAAAAAGCTTATGTTTTTTCAGTTTCATCATCTAATATTTATTTAATTGGAGATTGAGCTCTGCCATTTTTTTAATTTGCTTTTTGCAGGGGTTGTCACTGGTTTTGAAAATGACTCGGGTCATCTTGGGTCTTTTTATTTATCGTTCTTTGTTTAATTTTGATTTTTTCTATAAAAACATAAATTTTGTTCTTCGAAATATAAGCATAAGTTCCCGCCTCGTGGTATTTTGTTTACTTTGTTTTTTGAGTTGTTACTCTGATGACATGTGCGGTCTCTTTCAGTTTCGTCGTGTATCCTTTCACAGTGTATTAAAATCATCTCAATGAGTTATTTTTAGTGGTGGGGTGATGTCCATAACAGAGCAACAACGAGTCTCCGATGGGCTTTTCTTTATTCTCCTTATGGGTATGATATTGATAACTCATTTTATATGGTTAATTCTTGCCAATTTTTATATCAATTTATTTATTATCAATGCTTTTTTTTAATCATATTATTAAATTAATCAGGCCCGTTAAACCCGGTCAAGTCAATGATCTGAGTTTTAAATTTCTCTTATCTTTTTGAAAACACTAACATCGTCTAAACATATTTTATTATATATAAAAAATTTAACCCAACTTATAGTGTAACGTGAACCAACTGTCTTGTTAAGTATAAATCTAAAAGGCATGGGGATTCACCATGAAAAATGTATCATGGATCCCTTCACATGACACGTGGATGGACTATTTACAGTGCCTTAATTTTTTGTCCTTTTTTTTATTTATCCCTTACTAGTCCAAGTTTTAAGCTAATTTTTTAGGGAAGGGTGAGATTGAAAGGCAGAGGATCAAAATCTAAAAGTTGTAGAAAATTGGGTGGCTTTGAAAAGTCCGGGCAAAATATTTATTGTAGTCCCAATACTTTACAAATTATAGATATCAAGTCACTTTAGTTTTCAAGATTAAAGGGAAAAATTAATTTTGGTCCAAAACTTTATTTTCTAGCTTTTGGTATAAGAGGAGTAAGAGAAAGTTGCTAGAATCTAACACTATAGAGAAAAAATTGGTGTTAAATTGCTCGTTTCAATGAGGGTTACTCATATTAGGGTTTTTTTCCCTTTAAGTTCCTAATAAAAACGTATATGATCTTTGTAAGATTTTTTGTTTCGGGCTGATTTTCAGGTTTTATGATGGTTTTTTAGTTTTTTAGACCATGAATGAGTTTATCAAGTTTTTTTAAAAAAATATTTACTGGGTGTTACGAGTAAACAAAATGTTTTAAAATTTAGTTTTTAGAACTAAAAACGATTAGTCTTGTTTTTTCTAGGCATCACAATAGCCAGAAATTAGACAAAACAGATGACTCATAGTCTGATTTTTCTTTTCAAAAACATTTAGGGCATATATCAATACAAAGCGAAAAGGGAGGTCATCCACGCGGGCCCTAATAAAATGGGTTAGGTGGGCTGACCTGACTCTCCGAACCCAACAATATCTGACTTTTTTTTAGAAAAATATAAAAATAATTTAAAACTTAGAATTTAACTGAGTTTTAATTCCCTTATCGGAGTTGTATGTATACGAAACATGTAATTCATACTTGGAATTTCTTGAGTTTTCTAGCAGGTACTTTAAAACAATGTCCGTCTCTTGGATTAAGTTTATTTTAATCCATCAATCACTTAACAAGCCTCGTCTAGATTAGTTGATTGTTACCATAACTTCGAGTTATGGGTGCCCTCACTTCTTTGTTCTAGAAAAGCAGAGCCCTTTTGCTACGTAAATATGTTAAAGCCAGTCGTCTAGTGGTCAAATGGAAGTGTAGTGAATGCATGCTTTCCTCTCAAAAAAGAAAGAGAAATATGTTTGCCATTTAAAATAGAGTTAAAATTATTAACTTTAGCTACTAAACAATTCAAGACAATTACTTTCGGGTTAAAATTATCCATCATGGTAATTCTCTTGATGGATAATGGTCGAAACACTTGTTGCCAAGGCATCTAATAACTAAGTGGAAGCTTTTCTGAAGTAAACATTTACAGTGAATAGTAAATAAAGTACAAGCCTACCTATTTTACCTTAAACTTACCCCAAACTCCTGCAAAATAGTTTTTTTATCCTGAAATTTTATTTAATAATTTTATTTTTATTTTTATTTTTTCAAGTTAGAATAGTTCTTTCAAATAATACTAAAGCCTTGTTGATTATCTATTTTTATTTTATTTTATTTAGACAACCTTTTTTAAAAGATAATTATTTTTTTTGTTATGTATTTAAAACTTTATTTTTTTAATATTTTGATTTGTATCTATCATTCAATTTTTTGAATTTTATTTTTAGTTATTGTTTATAGTTTTTTTTTATTAATACATAAAATTCTTGATTTATTCGATTATATATATTCATAAACTTTTTTATTTTCACTTACAAAAATATATATAAACAAATTTATATATATAATTTTTTTATTTTAAAAAAAAATCTAACCCACAGTACACGAGTTTCTAATTATACCGGTGGTATGGTTTGGGCTTTCCGTGTACGAGGATTAAAGGGCAATAACCCTACAGGGGAGGCGGAGCAACCAGGAGGAAGCATGCCTTTTTTAATTTTCAATTTTATTTTTTTATTATCGCACATGCATGCTTCTCCGAGTGCGCTTCGTCCATCTTCCAGCTGTCGCCTGAGGCAAAGGTGATCCAAGAGAAGTCAAATAACATCGTTGTTTGTCCCCCCCTAGTTTTGTAGTTTCGTGCTCCCACAAGCAAAATCCAGCCGACCATTGACACAATAAAGACTATCAAACAGTGGGAATCCGCTTACAACTATAGTCTATAATATATATCTATCAAACAGTGGGAATCCGCTTACAACTATAGTCTATAATATATATATATATATATATATATATATATATAACAAAACGACAGTTCCCGTTTAGCTGCATTAACGGTGCAATCATATGCATAGTACATGCGTTTTTATTCTCAATTTCCAGCCTTTTCTCCGAGCATTGAATTCTATCGCCATTTACATCTTAGCCTGTCACTATACTTTGGATCATTAAACTTGCAACAATGAGGCTGGAGCTGTTTTTTAAAGTGATTCTTGACTTAAATAAATATAAAATTGATATACTTTTTACATTGTTTTCACACCCTCGATTTCGAAACTATAAAATGGCATAAGAAAATTAAATTTAATGTTTTCCAACTGAAAAAACGTGTAGAAAATTAGTTCTAATCAATCACGGGCAACTGGGCAAGTGGGCTTGGCTGTACTTGAAATTAAAAAAAAATCCCAATTCGCAACAGGGAGAACTCTCTCAGCCCTAGTCAACTCTTTGTCTATCTATATTAGGATTAAAAATTCGGATTCATTAACTATATAGCATATGTCTAGCATTAAAAATTTAGAATTAAAAAATTTGTTTTTTCTGTAATTTTAAGTTTGAACTATATAGTTACTAATATGATAGCCACTAGAAGCTTAAATAGTCGTTAATTTTAGGATCCGTAAGATTAATTGAGACACGTAAGCTAGTTCAAACACCCATATTAATTATAAAAACCAGATTCATTTGGTAACAAATTACGATATTATTCAATTTAATCATATAGGTTCCAATAAATTTTGTCTGCAAATGCTTTCGCAACACGGGAAATTAATAGTGAGTTGGGTCATTCCGAAAACTCTTTACAACTTTATTGGCGAAAGAAAATTGATTGAAAACAAAATAAATCTAGTAAGATTTGATAGCATTCTTCACACGATGATTCGATAAATAGTAGTGTGGAAAAGGTCAAACAATTTCACGAGAGCTAACCACTTCGATTGGATACCAGTCAAATAATCCAAAAAGAAAAGGAAAAATCTTGCTTCAATTCGTGTGGTGCCATTCACTTCAAAACAGAGAGCACAGAATGTTTTGTAGACTTGGCAGCAGGTTTTTGTCCTTAAAACAGGCCCCTTCCAAGAGAATATCTAAAACTTTGGCCACAGTGTCTCTTCTGGTGACGAGTCATCATCAAACTCACATGACAGTTTTGTTATTGAAAATAATTTAGCATGAGCACAATAAATTCGAAGGACTTGAGGGTCATTTTCCATGAGGCCTCCGCTCGTGATTGCATACACGAATGCTACCCTGAACATGCCCTCGCTTTTATTTTTCCAAATATCCGCAGTTAAGGTTACATTGACAGAACTAACTAGTGAACAAATACACACGCCAGCTTGATTAGACAGGGTTGCTCACCTACTTAATTACAATCATGTCCTTTCCAATTTTTCTCCCATTCAGTGTTCAAAGTGAACTCACTTGCCTGGAAATTTTTATTTTTATTATTATACTCTAGACTAAAAGACTTGGCATTTTTCTAGGGTGAATCTCACATACTCGACTGCAATGTAGGGGAACACCGTATAAAAATACATTTTGTTATCTATAGTTTTTTTTTTTTTATGTTTCAGTTATTAAATTTGATTTTCATCAAATTTTAGTTTTTAGGCTCTGAGAAATTAAAAAGAAAGTTATCAGAAATTAAAAGATTTGTGATCAGGGCAGACTTGATTGCAGCAGGACTCCATGTTGGATGTGTAGCTTTAAGTAGAGCAACAATACCGGATAAATGGGGGCAAGACATGGATGTTCCTGATTCGATTTTGAAGTCCAAGGGCAATTTTTCATTGTCAATTATGGCAGGTGAAGCTGCAGGGGACCATGAGGCCAATATGTTAACCCCAGGAGCAGCAATGTCAGGCTACAAAAGACGGTGGAATATGTTAATCACAAGAACCTCAAAAACGATTACTTTCTCGAGAAAAGGTCGATTACCTTCAATACAGTTGGGGAGAAGGAACTGGGCCCTCTAGAGGAGAAAAATGCGATCTCTGGGGATATCTGTTGTCCAATAACTGTTTTTGTGAAGCTAAACTTTACTACAGGATTTCTGTTCAATAAAACGACTTCATTAAGTAGTGACAACTCTGACAATCTCAGAGCAAGTGGTGCAACTTCTTCTTGTATTTAGGGAGAAGCTTAGCAGCTACGGTTTTTACAAGTACTTCAAAGACGCATCAGTACACCATTCCATTGCTCACAGACACGCACACACAGGGACATACAGCTCATGCAAATGATGCAACAGGCCAGGAACTCACTGAATGCAGTGAGTAGAGTTTACCTGCTTGCCTCCATGTATGTCAGTGGATATGTTTCTATTGCGAGGTCCACTTGGATAGAGGGAATGTCCAAGGACAGAGTAACATCCTTGGCGGGAAACTGTGCAAATACAAGGCCAACACCCTGACATCTAATACAGTTCTTCTAGCAATGATGCTTGACCTCTGTGACTGGGACTCGAAACACAGAATTACTTTTCCTCTTGCTAAAGTAGCATTCAGGCTTCCTGAATCACAACTTCTGTTAAATGTAAAAACCTATTAGAATGCTGCAACCTATTAGAAGCTTCCTTTTCTCAGCATATTTGGGATTTTTATGTGCCAATAATTAAAGGAAATTATACCTTGCACTATCTTCATATGAATTATCAGCTACGCTGTCTTCTCCATAAACAATAGGGTGAAAAGTGTCAACATTCTTCCCTGTAAACAAAGACGTACCCTGTTTTGGGAAAATAAAACCTCCAAGACAATGTTATGCATATCATTCAACAGTTCCTAATCCGTATTCACCTTGCCTTTGAGGCTGGAATCAATTACCGAATCATTCATTTAGTTCGAATAATCATTTTCACTTGATAAAAATATCAATTCTAATTAATCAAAAAAATCTTTAAAAAGGCAGCTAAATATTACGAATTTTTGCGTCTGTTTTCACTATTTGATATACTGTATACTTGCAACTACATTTTGTGCTTTTATTGAACGAGATTATGCCAATTGCCTCAGCACAAGTTCTCTGCGTTGCAAAGAAATTCAGGAAGTACCACTATGGTTTGATTGTTCCCCAGGGTAATTATAGTAGGAAACGCTCGATCGATGGTGCTTGCTGCAACTGTAACAACCCATGGAGCTGTATTTATAACTGTTTGGGGATATGGACCGGAATTCCCAGCAGAGCATATTACAGAAATTCCTTTAGCTACAGCATGAAAGGAACCAATAGCTACTGCATCCTCAACGTAGCTGGCAAGTGGAGGTGGTGACCCAAGAGATATTGATAGCAAATCCACACCATCAAAGATTGCATCATCAAATGCAGCAAGAAGATCTGCCTCAGCGCAGCCACCAGTATCCCAGCAAACTTTGTAGACAGCCAGCCAGCCAAGCTGACGGGGCACCCCCTCTTGCCAATCCTTGAGCTAGTCCCATAAACTTGCATTTTCCACCAGGCCACCAGTTGCAGTAGATGATGTGTGGGTGCCATGGCCCCCAGCATCTCGGGGAGATAAGAATTCAACCCCATCAATTAGATTTAGCTTTCCAAATTCAGCTTCATAACCTTTAATATACCAGCGAGCACCAATGATCTTCCGGCACAAAGTATTCAAGCAGTGAGCATCAACTTAATTTCTGCTGCAACGTCGTTAAAGTACAGTTCATAAACAGAAGCAAAGGAACTTGAAAACTCATTTCTTAAGTAGTGATCTGCATTGCAGCAATTTTGAAAAATTTTGAACTTTTTATAGCTTCAAATTAAGTTTTTTTTTTTTGGATTGTTTTAATGTATTAATTTTAAAAAATAAAAAATATTATTTTAATGTATTTTCAAATAAAAAACACTTTAAAAAAACATTTACTGTACACTAAAACAGCACTTAAACAGTCACTTAAAGTCTCATCCTCTTCGGTTTGAGTCAACCATCTACTCGAAGCAGAGCCATGTAATTCTTATGACCAGAATTTAAGATCACTCAAGAATAGCTACTTACTATTCACATGTCTAAAAATCTCAAATCTGTTTAAAAGTACAGTGAATCCTGTATAGAACGAAAATATGAGCTCTAACCTATTGCAATGCATGCGATTGAATCCCTCTCCTTCCTGGCATATCCCTCTCCAACGAGATGGCACCTCTGACATCTCTGAAGCTTTCTGACTCTGGCCATATACCTATGCAACAAGAAAGTATGACAAAAAATTATGTAAATGGTCTAAACCAACAATGATGCCTGCGTCTTGCCACTGACCTGTGTCCACGACACCAATGATGGAACCAACACCAGAGTGTCCCTTTGAAAGAGTTCCACCCACAACTTGAGGCTTGATGTGTAGAAAATCCCAGCTCCTAGTTGTGTGAGAACTAAGAATTCTGTTTCGAACAACACCAACAACTCCAGGGAAATCTGTGTTGGTGCATCAACAAAGAGAGAATTAATTGCAGGGACTTGTTAGAAGTAAAAAAATAGACTAGGAAAATGGATTTCAAAGTTCACCAACATTGTAACACCTGCAATAAGCTTGGCTTGGGACTTGGTTAACACTGCAGCAAATCCTGAAAATCCATGCTCGTAGCTTTATAGAATTGATTCCTTTGCAGCTTCGTTGCTGTCAAAATCCATACCACAAGGTAGTAATTTCTCTTTACTGCCAATTCAAATCTCACAAATAATGCATTCAAAGCTAAAAACGGTGAAACACATTTTGTGCATCTGAATTCTGAAATTTCATAAAGCAAAATCATTCGATACTCCTATGACCATACCAAGAAAGATAAAAATTGAACATATTTAAGGTAACATTAATAGATTAAAAATGGAAATAAAGATTATAAATTCTCAGAAATAAAACCTTCCAACAATATCAGCAAGAAGCTCATGGTGTGACTCTTGAACCAGCTCAGGCTCGTCATGGATCTTGTCTCCCATATACACAATGTAAACCTGTTAAGACCAAAAAGATCAGACGCAAACAAATCCATGAAACAAACAAGAGCTGAACTCAAGTAGAGAAACTCACATTGCTTTTAGCAAGAATCACGAGGGGCGCAAAGTCTTCAGCAGAAAAGCAAGAAGAAGAACAAGCAAAATGCCAGGACTCCATAAAGAAGCCATTGGACAACTAAAACATAAAACCCCAAGAGGTAAAACAGTGCAATTTATATGTAAAGATCATGGGATTATGCCATTTGATTGAGTGTGCGCGGGACCCCACAGTAAATGTTACACACCTCTGCTTCACTGCAAGACTATTAGCATTATTGGCTGTGTGCGCGTTTTCTGTTCGGTGTTAACTGTGCTATAATGTTGAAGTCTGGTGAGATGGGGATTTACTGTCTGAATGTCTTCTCGTGGAGCAAGCATATGGGGAGACTGGGAGGTGGGTTTGACTCTTTTCTAAGAGTAGCAAAGGGACACTGCAAGCCGAAGAGTACACTTCTCGCGGCATATACTCGTTTTTTGGTGGTTTTGGTGATGCTTTTCGTATGGAGAGTGTAGGAGCATACAAGGGATAGAAATTTGGAGTTTTTTCTTTCTTTCGTGTAGGATCGAATGGTTCAGCTTGGAGAAAAAAAGTCAACCGAATAATGTTTTTTGTTTTTAAACTGAATCTAGTAACTAAACCAAACCTTAAACTAAACAATTTGGTTTGGTTTTATATCTTTTAAAATAGAATAAGGAGGCTTTTTAGTTGGGCTAATTTGAACATGTTTTGATTTAACGAGTATTTAATTTATAGTAAAGGAGACGTGGCCAATGGGATTTCTACAAGTTACTTTCGAGAAGTTACTATATAGTTTGGTTTGGTTCTTTATGATGAGTAACATGAACCTCGATGATTTATGTTGGGCAACCGAACATAGTCATGTCCCGAAATACCTCTGCTCGAGCTTCTTCCTTCTTCTTCTTGGTTAGGAAATGTAATAGAATTTATTTTGCAAAGCGTTTTTTTTAAATATATTAAAATAATATATTTTTTAATTTTTTAAAATTTAGTTTTAATATCAATATATTTTAAAAACACTAAATTAATTAATTACAATAAAAACAAATCAATTTTTTTTAAAAAAACACGGTTTAACCGCGGTGTACAATCTGATCAAGTTGTGCAGAACGCAATTCATTAAGAAAGAAGAAAAAAGGGGGAGATTTTCATTTATATTTATACGTGTCGCAGGCAACAGACAAATATAAAAAGGTGGGCATTGCTATTAGCATGGACTTGCAATTTCAAGAAACTGTCCTTTCGGCTGGCTAACAATTACAGCCCAAAACAATCGTCCCTTGTGGTAGTAAAATAATATTTTTTTAATTTTTTAATAATTATTTTTAACATAGTATAATATGAAAACATCTAAAAAAATAAAATAAAATAAAATATTAATTTTTTTAAAAATATTTTAAAAATATAAAAACAAACAAATATATTACTCCTCGGAACAGAGAGAGATACCGAGGGTAAATAATTAATTATATTAAAAGAGTATCACTGGCCTCCTCGAAGCTCCCTGAAGCTATTCTGAAGTTGAAGGATAATTTCGTCCACCAACAAATAATGGCTGTGCGACTAGACATCAGAGTGTGGGAATAGCACTTTTCAATTTGGTTTCGCCGCCAGATATTATGGCTGAGATTGTATTGTGTATGTATATATAATCGAACCTCCTACTATCACTTGTAGCATATGTTCAGTCCGGAAATACATAATTTTTTATGCACCAAATTTAATTACCTTAACGTTGCTCCTCCCATGAAATGCACTTATCTACACACGCGCGCGCGTGTGATAGAGTAAGATTGCTTTTTATTTTGAAATATTCGTTTGTTTTGATTTGTTTTTTTTAGAAATATTTACCTATTGAGTCTACTTAATGGTTAATATTATTCAAAAAAAATTAATCTGGGACATCTAGTACATCCTTATACCATCATTAACAACAAGTTATTCTATCAAAACTCATACCCACGTTAAACTAAAAAATATAAAATATAATTTCATTAGATAAGTTATAATTAGCCAGTTTAAAACAAAACATCATTAAGATAATGTTATAAAATCTAGACCAGCCAGATGAATTAATTCAACTTTTATACTAGTTCGAGTTGAAAACAAGATAAGAAAAGAATTTGAGTAATTATGTAAAAAACTCAAGTTAATCCGATGAAACTTGATCAAACATAACCAATTAGCTCATTGACCTTTTATTTTATTTTATTACAAGAAAATACTGTTTTTGATCCATTTGTTTTTTAAAAGTCAAGAATTAACCCAATTCAATCCAGGATAAACTTACCTTGCTCCAATTCCACTCGAATTGGGTTTTATAACCTTGCATTAGGCAAGAACAAAGCAATAATGGACCAAATCTCACCTAGAGGAAAAATATAGGAGGACTTAGATAAGGGGAAATTAGGTCCACTCGTCCTTGGTTTTCTTCTCGTGCACAAGTGAGAGAGAGGGAAAAATCAAGAATTGCTTTGAATAGCAGGTTGGAAAAGACAAGCAAGAAAGGATGTCGCGGTCTCCAGAAACTATGTAAGCATGGAAGTATGCTGTAAGCGAACCTTGAACTTTATTATAATGAAAAATCATGACAATTCTTGCTCTATAAAAAAGATCTGCAAAAACCAACTATCAGCCACATCTCCATCACCACAAATGATGTCTCCATTGAGAAGTGCACTTAGATTATAAGGATTCTCAGATTCTCTGCCCGTTTCCTCAGTTTCCATTTGTTATTCTATTTTGCCCACTCCTACTCACCAAAAGAAGAAATTAAAAAAAAAAAACAAGGGGTTTTACTGTATTAAAATAATATTTTTTAAAATTAATTTATAAATCTAAAAACATCAAAAAAAATTAAATTAAATTTTTTAAAAAATAAAAAAAACCGACACTGAAAATAAGAACATTGTTGAGTACTACACATGCCAGGTTGCCGACATTTAATTGATTCCATGCAAACAAACTTCCTTCGGACGATTAAGAAAAGGTGTGTTTTAAGCTTTGTCGACAATCCATCGCATCAAATCCATGATATATTGACAATATTCTTTCATGCGGAGTTCATAATAAATACCATAAATTTATATATATATCTATCTCGGCTGAGGGGTTTTTCTAAAATATGCCAAGAAAGAATGGAAACTTTAAAATTCTCTCGTAACAGTGTTTATTTATCCATGATGAATTACCGATCCTCGTTTAGATAATCAACTAAGCTCATAGAGAAAGTGGACACCTCAACGATAGGAAGTAGGAATATTTTTTTTTTATTTGAGCGTGTTTGGTAGTGTGGTTACGAGTGCTTTTTAAATAACTTTTCATGTCAAAATACATGCCAACGATGTTTTTTTATTTTTTAAAAATCATTTTTAACATCAGCATATCAAAACGATCTAAAACGTACAAACCATATTAAATTTTAGCAAAAAAAAAAATTTCAAATTTTTTAGGAACGCAACCGCAGCCGCGTTCCCAAACAGGACCTTAGTTGCATATCAATCTAATAAACTCGAGTAATTGAGATTTGAAATTGCTTCGCTAAAAAAATTATTAGATATATAATTGTCGCATTTATATCAATTCATTAAAATTCTACTTATCACCATAACTTTACAGAGGGTTTAAAGTTTAATATTTTTTATTTGTTTAAGTAAAATATGTATTTGGTATTGTGAATCATAATATTTTTTTAAAAAATATATTAAAACAATTTTTTATTTTTAATATGAATATGAATATATTATAATTAAAAAAATACTAAAAAAATAATTTAATATTTTTTTCAGACAAAGATATTAACATGCATCTCAATAAAAGGGGGCTCAGGAATGGTAAAATGAGAACGGGCGCAGGCATAGCATCATAATTTTGGGTGTTTTGAAATGACACAAATGTCTGCCGTTGGAAGCTCCAAAGGAGGCTGGCTACCAAAGTGGCCAATAACAACAACGACGACAACCCCCACCCTTCTTTCTTTTCAAAAACCTCTCTCCCCCTTTTACCACCCCGTTTGGTTTCACCTCTTCAAAACCGATTAAAATTCTTAAATCCCTCTTCATTGAATGGAAGCGATACGAAAACAAGCCACGAAACTTAGGGAACAGGTCGCTAAGCAACAACAGGTATCCCTCTAAATCAAACCTTGAAATTCTAGATCCAAGTTTAAAATTCCATTTTTTTTCAGCTCAATATCAATTTATTTATTTATTCTAGACTTCGATTTATTATTTCTGATTGTTTTTTGGTAAACATGTTTTCTATGGGATTAGGAACGAGAAAGATCGTGTCAAATCTTTTGCGAATTTGATTGATTTGGTTAAATCCGTTTAGTGTTATCATGCACCGGAGCTGGAAATTGCAGTCTTGGATTATTATCTGAAGTCTTTTCGTGGGTTTTTGAGAATGTTCAATGTAATGTAGGTGTTAGTAAAAATGAAAGCTTCTAGGGAAGATTGTTTGCGTTAATTGATTTCTTGCTTCATGAGGATTTTGCTTAGGTTTAGGATTTTAATTTTATAAGTTTAAAGGAGTTTGATTTGGTGGAGTGAAAATGAAGAGAGAATAAAGTGATTGTTTTTATGCATGGAAGGTGAAATTACTTCAAATTTACAGTGTACGATTCAGTAAGGAAATGTTTTACGCCACTTTCAATGGTGCTTGTAATCTAGTTCTTTCGATCGAAATGCTTGTTTTACTGTGTAACACTGTAATTCGATACTAACCCATCAAGTTGAAGCTCCATTTCATTTACCCTTTTGATTTTGATTTGAGATTTTTTTCTTTGTGGGTCTTTCAATAAGATTCATGCATGTAACAGACTTTTTTGATTGCGATGCAAGTTTCAATTTCTACGTGCTTTTGTAGTGGAACATCAATCTGAAGCTCCACTGGGTTTTATACATTTGATGGTGTTTCCTCAGCTTGACATAATTAGGGTGCATGTCTGGCTTCACGGAGCACTGCATTTTATTTTCTCCACATTGTAGTAGTTTGCTCCTCAAAACCAGTGTTCTGATTGTGCTGGGTGTTAAATCAGGCTGTTCTCAAGCAGTTTGGGGCTGGTGGATATGGAGGTTCAGACACACTTGTTACTGATGAAGCAGAACTCAATCAGCACCAGAAACTTGAGAGGCTTTACATATCAACACGTGCTGGCAAGGTTATCCAGTCCTCCTATGGCATATTGTTCTCCCTTTCTTTTAGTCGTTGACTAATTAATGTCAAATGTTTTTTTTCAGCATTTTCAAAGGGATATTGTTCGTGGTGTAGAAGGATATATTGTCACAGGATCCAAACTAGTTGAAATAGGTGGGATGGTGGGAATCTTGATGTTATTCCTGTATTATCATATATATTGAATTCCAAGTAGGTAATGTGGTCTTTTATATAAATTCATTGTGTTCTACAGGAACAAAGTTTTCAGAAGATAGCAGGAAATATGGTGCCGAAAATACATGTACTAGTGGTAATACATTGTCAAAGGCCGCAATGAATTATGGTCGTGCCCGTGCTCAGATGGAGAAGGAACGTGGGAATCTGCTGAAAGCTCTTGGTACACAGGTTTGACTATAACACAAATTTCCATATTCCTGCATCTTTCATCACTACAAATGTGCTGATTTAAATATTATTAATGAGCTTATGTATGTCTCATTTTCCTGTGCTGATTCCACTGTGCTCCATTGTCTTGCAAAGCTGCAAGTGGTTTTTATTAGTTTGCATACTGGACTTTTAGTAAATCATACGAACAAGTGTCAAGAAAGCATTAAATGGGTAAACATTATGCCTGAGATCCAGAACACAAGGATTATGAAACATTAAAACTGGTCTCAAATACTTATAATTTAGTGGAAGAACTGAGGTGTCTCAAGACTGTTTTTTTACTCCATGTTTAATATTTTCTTCATCATCATCCTTGTTATTCATAGAGCATTTTGTCATGCTCTTGGTATGGCATTGACTGTTTTTTATTATTAGGTAGCCGAGCCATTAAGAGCTATGGTAATGGGAGCTCCATTGGAAGATGCGCGGCATCTTGCTCAACGTTATGACAGGATGCGACAAGAAGCAGAAGCTCAGGTATATACTGAAATATCGCTCTCTTTACCAAGTTTTTGAAATGTATGATTCAATGGGCATCTGTTTTTTAATTGCTCCTGGGATTTACTTGCTAGATTTGGTGTTCCTTTTACTTGCATGATACTTAATTCAACTTCCTTTGACTTTTGTGTTCCCTAGAGAATTATCAATTGTTCTTATTTTTCTGATCTAAATATCAATGATCATGAATCAATTGAAGTGCAGTTCACAGCATAATTATCATGGTGTGTGGGCTATTCTTTCTCCAAAGTTGTTTAGTTACCCTTCATTTGAACCTAGACAGGCTATTGAAGTTTCCAAGCGGCAGGCAAAAGTGAGAGAAATGCCAGGCAGTCCTGAGCTTGCAATGAAGTTAGAATCTGCAGAAACAAAGCTGCAAGATCTGAAGTCAAACATGTCCATATTGGGGAAGGAAGCAGCTGCAGCAATGGCTGCTGTTGAAGCCCAACAACAGAGGTTAACTCTTCAGAGACTTATTGCTATGGTAATATGAATGATCCCTTATTTCTGCTATGGATTCAACCAAGTCATGAATTATGTGTTGGGAAGAGATCAGATTTAAAGATTGTCCTTCTCTGATTCATGTTCTAATTTGAAGGTTGAAGCTGAACGTGCTTATCACCAGAGAGTCCTTCAGATACTAGATCAGCTTGAAGGAGAGGTATTTGAAGTCCTTTTACCAGGCCTGAATTGGAATGGAATGGTCCTAATTTTTTGTATTTGCCTTTATTTGGATCATAATCCACATTTGTTGCTATTAATAGATGACATCAGAACGACAACGAATTGAAGCGCCTCCCACCCCAAGTGCAGAGAACAGCATGCCTCCACCTCCATCATATGAAGAAGTGAACAGCATGTATGCTTCCCAAGCACATAACGGAACAACGGACAGCATCAGTTACTTTTTAGGGGAGGTTAGTAATTGAATTTATCATGCTGTTAAAGTTACCTTAAATTCTTACAAAATAGGACCTTGATGTTGCTTGCATGTTTTTATTTATTGTCTGCCATTTATTTGCTTTTTATTGCAGGTCATGCATTCATATCAAGGACAATCTGATGTGGAGCTGACTTTGTCAATTGGTGACTATGTTGTTGTTCGAAAGGTTTAGAGCTTTCTGAAACTATTTTTTTAAAAAAAAATTATGTGCTCTTCAGATATTTTATTTTATGTCAACTAAAATCCATGCAAGGTTTAATATTCTGCCATGCATTCTCGACAGGTGACAAACAATGGCTGGGCCGAAGGGGAATGCAAAGGTAAAGCAGGCTGGTTCCCATATGGGTACATTGAAAGAAGGGATCGTGTCCTTGCCAGCAAAATAGCTGAAGTGTTTTAGAGTTTTCTTCTGGGCTGATGATTTTGTATTGAGTGTATGTTTTACACTCTGCATGTTCTCAAATGCGGAGAATGATTGTTGTGGATCGATGATCAAGGGGGGGAAAATTGTTGCAAATCGGAGGCCGTGGCTTTCCTTGTGATATACATACTGATTTTACCTCGTGATCATATTGATATATAAATGCCTTGTTTATTATTTTTTATTATTCTGTGCATCGAATAGCATTAAGATTTTGACCCGAGTTATTGATATTCTGTATGGCCGCGAAGACCTCTTTTTCTCCAGTTGTAGGTCACTTATAAGTAGCTTTTAAACTACGTGCCTGTTTAGGAATCAACATTCTAGTTATGACCATGGCTTTTCAAGTGTTTGATAATACTTTAAAAACTAATATCATAAATTCATAACTATTTTCATGAGTTTTTTTAAAAGGCTATAATTTGTAGCTTTCAAAAGCCATAGCTACAGTTAAAAGCCATTGCTTCTCCAAACTGACCGGGATGACCCTGTAGAAGATTTAGCGGCTACTATCCTGTTTTCTTGGAGAAGCACGTTTAAAAAAAATAGTTTGCTAGAAGAGTGAACTTGATTCCTCCCATGTATAAATAGTCATCTAGTTTGGTGGATCCTCTGTCTCCAAGAACAAGTTGGTTACCAAGAATGATTCATGTGATCAAGCGAGCTTGTTCATCATTCCTAACAACGACAGTGAAAGTAGCATATGAAGATAGACATATATAGAAAACGTATTGAAGTTTCCATCTCTACTTTTTTTAATTTATTCTGAAAAATAATTAAAAACCTAATTGTCGAATACATTTTTTTTGGAATGGGCATAAATAATTAATTGACAGCAACAATGCCCTTGTTTTATATGTTGAATTTGAAAATTTAAATTTTCTACTGAAACATGCTTTTCGAGAAGTTTTTTTTTTTATATATATATATATATATATAGTTTATATTTTTTTCTTAAAAATGTTTTCTAGTTTTTTTTATTAGAAACGAGGCCTAAGCCCAAAAGAAAAGAGAAAGAAGAGTAGTTATGATCTTGGAGATAACAACCGCGGAGTTCTTAAAGACGAATCTTTCATCCAATGGACAATCCTATCTGAGATTTTCATGTTGCCCTTGCTGCCTGTGTCACAAGACTCCAGGCCATATTGCCTCAAATAAGGGCAGATCAGAAATCAGTCCCTCGTCACTGGAAGACGAGTAACAGGAAGAGAGAAGGTCCCCTAGGGGTGGACATTGTTGCTCACCAGAGGGTCAACAGCTGCTGTTTAACTCGGAAAAACTTCAAGTTGGTATTATTGCTCCATCCACAAAAGAACTACGATAACAACCAAAGAGGACCTTATTTCTACGCTCGAGAGTCCTGAATGGCTGATAAAGACTACAGGTGCATTATAAATTACAACTATAAGAGATTGGAAGCTATGGGAACTGTAATAACATTTTAATACTGCATACACTCTGAGTTTAAACTGTAGCCATTATAAGGTTACACAATTATAAGAAAAGCAGCTTCCATGGAATAGAGCAGGCACTTGTGTAGCCAGCCATCATCCATACGCACACTGGGGAATTCAAGAAATCGACCATCCTGTGCATCAACAAACGAAGTTTTTTAGAAAATCATTATCATTATATCAAATCCAATCAATAATTTCTTTTTCTGGCACAACTTACCCTAGTAACTTGATCGGTTGGCAGAGAGATAAGCAAAAATAATAGACAATATAATGAAGAGGAGGACGATCTGCATTAGACAGTAAAAGAAATCAGATGATATTCGCATTTGATATTCTTGGATCAACCCACAAAGCATACGAGATGCATACAGTCATTCAACTGTAGATTAATCAGTAGGATTGGAAAGGACAGGAAAAAAAATTGAAATAAATAAATTGTTTTGAACAACAAAGTTTCAACCCGGCTACACAAGAGGAAATCCGGTTGACAATTCAGCAGAACTCACCAGAACAGAATTATATTTTAGCTCATTCCTAAGTATGTAAGATTTCCTGGTAGAGGCATGAAAGAATGTCAGCCCAATAAAATAACAAAAAAACAATTCAAGGCTCAGAGGATAGCTTGGCAAACCTTTTGTTTAGAGCCCCGGATTCCCTGCAAGTTTTTTGTATTGCTTCCAGAATGCTCAATGTTTTTGTTGCATTAGGATCGTTCTTGTCAACCTGCAGTATCCAATTACACATTTCTCAATATAGGCACCTAGAAAATTAGCAAACAAACTTGAGGATCAAAATCGACTCCATAAATATTCAGTGGCATCCTAGTGAAAAAGCTCCCACCTTTATACATAAACTTCCATTTTCCGAATCTGACAAAACCACCACAGTTGTTGATTGTCGTTATTAAGATGCCATATAGTTAGTTAATACACTATCTCAAAGGCTACTACCACACAGCAAACAATGTGGCAACCTACTATCATTTGCTCAACCCTCATTCATCAACCCTGAGGGGATTGATACAAGCAAATATATTCATTATTATTAGGGAAGATTCCACCAAGTCCCTTCCATGAAATTATTTTCTAGAAAGTCTAACTGGCGTAGATCTACTTAGGTTCAATGAGATGAACGAGCACAAAACAAGCTGGCGAGAAAAACTGAAGCATTATAGGGTTCGGTGTTTTTTACAAGCGGGAGAAATATAACTTTCATACTTGAACCTGCCAGGAAAAGCAATGTCTTGGTTAGAATTAAGGAAAGCATCATACCTTGGACTTCAGCATACAAGAGAAGTCAAAGAAAGCTCCATAGACATCGGCCATTGTTTTCGTTCGATGAATAACTTGAGCGGTAAGACCTAGAAATAGGCTTAGCATTAAATTAAACATCATTGAATAAGGAATCAAGAAAACCCAGGCCTTATTATTTTGATGCGGGTACTTAATTAACAAACCAGAATCCTTTGTACAATAAAGAGCAGCAGGGGACAGGGGTGATATGGTAGATGGGGTGTGGAATTTTTTAAAATAATCCGAGATATGCAAGCTGGGGCATGATTTACTTGGTCTTAGAATTATGCAGTTCCCCAACAAACAAATGGTATTTGTGGAATGGTCCATCTGGTAATAACCTTATTGTATTCTAAAGAGAGATGATATCTTATATTGCATTTGCATTCTAGATGCAATTCTACATTTATGATAACATAACAACGATCAAAACCTTCCAGTCTTCATGGGATATTTACATGCGCCAAAACAATTTCTGTTACTGCTATAACATTCCACCAGTTTCAGATGCCAAGAAAATAATGCAGTCTATAAAGTAATCTTACCTCGTCTCATCTTCACTACACCTCTGAAGACATTGATGTTGTTGTAGCACATTGCTAGGGTTCCGATAGCCATGACCTAGGAGGAGAGGGGTCAAATTAGAAGAAAGCTTCCACCAGAACTTCCAATATAGCTAACACTAAACATAAAACTACACAATTAGACGAAAAACATAGTGAGTTTTCTTCACCGTGTAATAAAATATATGACATGATGAGAAAAAAATTTTAAAAATTGCAGAACAAGTGAAAAGGCATAAGAATGTGTCAAGTGGTCAATTACAAGACATTAAACAATGATATCTTCAAAGGTCAGTTTAAGCATATTTCTTACCTGAGGGATAGCACAAAACCGAAATATAGCAGGTTCCGGCAATGCAGACATGTATTTCAAGCAATTATCCACATGTATCAAGGAATTGGTAACCATATCATTCAAGCACTGTACTGCCTCGACCGAGTTCTCTTCATATTTCAAGTCCTGAGGCACAAAACACAAAACAGGGAGAATGTTAATCAGACGGGTGAAGCCAAAAATAACACTATCACATTTCAAGTATTGTACTTTTATTTACATCATTCACGAACATAATGACTACAAAGGGATGTTTATGGTACTAAAGTTGAGACGATAAATGGAAAAGAAGCAAACCTCAAGTTCGTCGACATATTTACTCCAAATCTCTCGAGGCCAAAACATGCGTGCCTTAGGTATCTCATTTATGTCCTCCAGATAATCACGAATAATGTTTGTTTTCTAAGTTTTATCAAATCCAGGATATACATGTTAGAATTACATTTCAAAACAAAGTTAACCCGCAGATAAAGCACATCAATGGCTCTTGCATCATAGTGATACCTGAAGAAACAATCCCGTTGAATTGGAGAGGCTATCTGAATCCAAATCTTCTAATTCAGAGTCATGGAAAAGCTTGGACAAGCCCAGTCCAACAAGTCCTGCTACATGGTGGCAATATTCATCATAGTCATCAATGGTTTCCACCTGCAGACGAGAAAGTCTAATGGCATCACATAAACATAACATTTTCCATTCTGCATTAAGAAAAACTGAAGAAATCGAAGCTTGTGCAATTTGATGATTAAAATGAATAATGAGGAAACTGTTAAAGCCCTGTAGGATAGAATAGTTCTGTCAGCATATTTTATTGAGTTCAAAGAATTTCTTTAGCTGACATCCAAAGGGATCACACAGCCATCCCTAGTGTCCTTTGCTATCTCTAGGAGGATGACTAAATACTCTAGATTTCACTATTCATTCTTCATTCTCTTGATAATCTATTCATCTTCTATACACGACCCAAATAAAAATTGCATGGGCTACTTGATAACCAAGCAACTGATTCCTGTGATGCATATAGCTTGAGCTCACTACAGTCCACAGTATACATGTGCATATTTATTATACTTTTGATATCATGATGGATGCAATCACACAGACACCCACATTTGTATCGTGTATCACGCAATTCAGCAGTGGAACCTAGAGAAATCCTTTTTTCCTTAAGTAAGTTATCCATGCACCATTCGATGCCGCATTACAACACCCCACATAACTAACCTCCTTGCAGATAAACTTTACCATCCCTGCACCCATTCTTTTGGTAATATCCTCAATTGCCTCCTGGTAACTGCAGAATAAATTGAGTTCCATAAGTCTTCTATTGAAGAAAAAACAGGCGCACAGACACTATTGTGATTGGATGCAATGAATTGTTAGAAGTGTAGAACACATTGTATAGACCCTGAATCAATCAGATCCTCAATCAGCATGCAATCAAACAGGAGGCAAAATGAGGTAGAACTAACCCTTTTCCAAGCTCTAGAAAAGCTGTTGAAACATCATGGAACTGGTCCATAAGAACCTTGTAGTCCTTGGTACCACCTTATGCAAAAGAAGAATCAAATTAGAGTGAGCAAAAATATTCAATTGAAATTACATTTTACAGATACAGGTGCCATGGAACTGTTGCCTCTCACGAGTAAACTTGTCTGGCTACCTTAAAAAGGAGAGACTTTCTCAGACATAAATCAACTGTTTGTAAGAGATAAATGTAAAACAAATTTTATAAAAATGTTCATGCTCTTGGACTAGACGCTTGAGTCATCAAACTAAAAATGGTAATATCAGAACATGTAATTTTATAGCAGATCATAAATGCAAACGATTTTCAGGCATTACAAAGCACCCCTATGTCAATTAAATATAGTTGTTATAAACAAATACGAGATGACATGCCCGCGCGCTGTCACGAGTTACGAAACAAATATGTTTAATAGTGTTATAATTATGAACTAGTATTAGATAAGTAATAGAAATTAAAGGTGCGATGAAGCTAATATTCTATGACAGAAAAAAAGTTGTGTTGGTTATCAATAACTTAGAGACTCGATAGAATGATTTGTAGCAATCCACAATGTTTTGTGAGGAAAGATACAATGCTTTCTCCACATGATTTAACCATTTGCTACATGATTTAGCTTTTTTGTTAATAAAAGAAAAAAAATTACAAAGCTAAATTCTATACCAGCTCAATATTTTTTTTAAAAATCAAAATAGATAATTTTCGGAAAACACCCTTGAGGGAAAACACTATAGCAATCCACAGTGTTTTGTGAGGAAAGCTACAGTGCTTCCCCACTTGATTTAGCTTTATTATAATTGTAATTCTCAACCAACTCAATATTACAAAAATAAAATCGACGAAGACAATTTTAGAAAAAATCATAACAAAAAAAAAACCATGTGAGGAAACACTAAAGTAATCCACCGTGTTTTAAAGAAAAAAATTACAAAGCTAAATTCTAACCAGCTCACTATTAAAAAAAAGATAAATTGACAGATAATTTTGGGAAAACATTATACAAAAAAGAAAACACAAAAAAAGAAAAAAAAAACCATGTGTGGAAACACTGTAACAATCCACAATGTTTTAAAGAAAAAAATAACAAAGTTAAATTCTTAATTAGCTCAATATTAAATTATTTTTTGACAAATACAATTTTAGAAAAAATCATAAAAAAAAAACCATGTGGGGAAACACTATAGCAATCCACAGTGTTTTATGAGAAAGCTACCGCTGTAATTCTTAACCAGCTCAATATTAAAAAAATAAAATTAGCATATAATTCTGATAAAAATCATAAGAAAAAAAACTATATGGGAAAACACTGTAGCAATTCATAGTGTTTTAAAGAAAAAAATTACAAAGCTAAATTTTTAATTTGCATAATATTACAAAAATAAAATCGACAGATTTTTTTGGAAAAAAAAACAAAAAGGAAAGAAAGAAAAAGAAAGCACTGTAGCAATCCACAATAAAATATGAGGAAAGCTATAGTGTTTTCCCAACATGTTTTAAAAATAAAAACAATAAAAAACTATATGAGGAAATACTGTAGCAATTCACAGTGTTTTAAAAAAAATTACAAAACTAAATTTTTAACCAGTTTAAAATTAAAAATATAATATCAAAAAAGAATTTAAAAAAAGCAAAAAACAAAAATAAAAAAAGGAAAGCACTGTAGTAGGGGTGAGCAAAAAAACCGAAAAACTGATTAAACCGAGAAAACTGGAAAAAAATAACTGAAAAAACCAAACGTGAAAAAACCCGATTAAACTTATTAGAATTTTGAAAAAACCGACTGGTGCGGTTTGGTTTTATAAGCTTGAAACCAAAAAAACCGAACCGAATCGAACCAAAACCAAAAAAACTGAGCAAAACAAAAAAAAACGGAGCCAAACCGAGTCAAACCGGTTTGAATTGGTTTTTTTTCTAAATAACCGAACTAAACCAAAATCTGTTGGTTTGAACCGGTTTTTTTTTTCAAAAACAAAATGGTTTTGGTTACTTTTTTGATAAAAACCGAACCGAACCGAAAATAATCATCTCTACACTGTAGCCATCCACACTAAAATGTGAGGAAAGCTACACTTCCCACACCCTTTTAGTTATATTGTAATGTAATTGTTAAAATCTGTGTTGTGATTGAACAAAAGAACAGGAGCTAATCTAACTTAAATTGGTATAGTCTAGATGCCCTATTTAGTCGGTACAAGAAATTTCTTGCACAGAGAAGAAATGTTAAGTCTGGACGGATGAAATTATCAAGCTAAATCTCAGCAACAAATTTATTCAAGTCAACTGTTCTCCAAATAGTAGAGTCAAGGATATCAAAACTAAAATTTCAAGACTCACATGAGAAATGCCAGTTGCGATCATAAATGTGGCGGTGAAAAGCTATCAGAATAGGTGCTTTGACGTCTGCAGGTATGCTTGTATCATCCTCTGTAAAGGAATCATCGAAAACATTTAACAAAAAACAATGTATCAACTAACAAAATAGCATCAATAAGCACAACGGTTAAGTGGAAATCAAGTGTTCTTCAAACAGAGTGCTTCAAGGAAACTTCTCCTCACAGCAGGCCTTAACTGAGCAAAACCAACAGCTCTCTCCTCTCAAATTTCTTTTTTCTTCAAAAAAATGACCTCAGGACTTCGGTTACAAAACTATCATCTAAACTAAAATCTCCACTAGCCATTTGTTAGAATATCAAAAACTCTAGAGCTAGCAACTTCAAACTCAATATGACACTCGCGGAATCTAAAATCAATAAAAAAATAATTGAAGAACTGGCAAATCAAACAATTGCCTAGCATAAAACACTACATCATTAATCTTAAAACTCAACAAAACCCATTTAGGACAAAGCACAAGGTTAACAAGAACAAACCAACAGTGTCAAGGGCTCGAAGAACCAAGTAAAAAATGCACACCTGCAAACCAAAAAAAAATGATTATTAAATACTTACTACACAAAACCCAGATCAAAACAACGCAAGTAAAACAATAAAAAGTGCAATGTAAAATATAATTACAGCGTTACGGAGTTCTGTGCCAAGCTGTTGAATAACGAGAGCAAAACTACGAGCGACCCGATGAAGCAAGGAATAACAGGAAGCCCAGTGAGGTCCAGACGGGATCTGTTTTTCAGCATGTTTAGCAGCCATTTTCAGCTTCAATAGTGGGTATAAATCATCTGGGTGTTTTAATATCGCTCCCAAACTCACCATTTTCGTTTTTTTTTTTATTAAAAAAAATCCAAATCAGAGATCAACAAGTTTGAGGACTTTAAATCTAACCCAGAGTTTACAAAGTTCTCTTTGAAAATTCCCAGAAAAAGAAGAAGAAAAGGATCATGTCAGGGAGGAAAATTCAAAGTCAATTTGATTTGTGAATTATGCTTATTGTGATGATTAAACTCCCTGATCATGATCGTTGAGCAAAACAGAGTACTGTGTTGTGTTCTGCGAACCTTCCACATGCAGTTATTAGCAGGTCAGGGAGGAAAATTCAAAGTCAATTTGATTTGTGAATTATGCTTATTGTGATGATTAAACTCCCTGATCATGATCGTTGAGCAAAACAGAGTACTGTGTTGTGTTCTGCGAACCTTCCACATGCAGTTATTAGCAGGTCAGGGAGGAAAATTCAAAGTCAATTTGATTTGTGAATTATGCTTATTGTGATGATTAAACTCCCTGATCATGATCGTTGAGCAAAACAGAGTACTGTGTTGTGTTCTGCGAACCTTCCACATGCAGTTATTAGCAGGTCAGGGAGGAAAATTCAAAGTCAATTTGATTTGTGAATTATGCTTATTGTGATGACTCCCTGATCATGATCGTTGAGCAAAACAGAGTACCGTGTTGTGTTCTGCGAACCTTCCACAAATACATCCTCAATCTGGTTTCAAAACCAAGAAATAATTAATATTTTAAATTTTTATTTTTAAATTTCAAACTCAAACCCTAAAATAAATGAAAGATAATTATTAATAGAAAAAAGTAATAAAAGGATCGACGAGTCTCTAATATTCTTTACATTTGGAGGTATATTCTACCCTCGTGTAGACAATTTTACTACTATGTTTTATATACACGACATAATATAGTATTAGTATATAGAATAACAAAATTCTGGAGTAAAGTTGTTGGATTTGCTTTCTAATAGTTATGGGTATGAGTTATTTTAGGACCATTAAATATTTATATTATTATTAATTTTAAAAACTATAAAATTAATTAAGATAAACATTTAAAAACTTATTTTAATAATAATAAAAATATACCATATAACAAATGATAATGAAATAGTAAGTGGGTGTTGCATTTATCCTACAGCAAGGGATATCATTTTCAAACAACTAGAATTGAGGACAAGAAACGCATTTAATACTTGCAGATTGCTCGATTGTGCACTAGCTAGCTAGGCTCATCTCCCCAGCTTTGAACATGATAGATGATTTTAGAGCTTACCTCAACCCAGTTCAAGAACTATTTAGTTAGTGTTTCAGAGTTTAATGTTTTTTTTTTTTTGTTCTTGGATGCTTTTGTTTTTAACGTGTGTTTGTTTTATTTAATATTTAATTATTTTTTAATATTTTTTTATGGTTTTATGTATTGATATCATTTTTTAACAAAAAAAAAAAACAAAATCATCACAATACCAAACATATACTTACATTAATGCAAGATAAAATAATACAATCTTAGATCATGTTATAATAAGAATGCAGCACAATTGTAATAAAAAAGAAGTGCAGCATCGAATATCCATTTTTCTCTTTAATTACGAGATTGGCATGTGGCATCTCAGTGCTTTTGTTTACAGAGTTTCTTGGTTCGTGGGCTCTAACTGGTAATGCTGCTCTTCAAGTGATAAATTCTAAAAATGTACTTTTATTTTATTTTCTTCAAATTAAAAAGGGTTTAGTAGATGATAATGTTCGTTTTTTAAAATATATATATTTTTAAATACATTAAAATAATATATATTTTTAAAAAATTATTTTTTTATACTAGTACATTGATAAAAAATATTAAAAAATACCTTTTTTAATTTTTAAAAAATACAGTTTTTGTAAATAGAATCTTAATATTTTTTTTATGACTTTAAATTATTTTGATGTGTTAATGTCAGAATATATATATATATATATATATATATATATATATATATATATATATTACCTGAAGCTTAAGCCTGTTCAACTACTGCTATTTAGCTATTGAACACTTCTCCCTTCTTAATCTCACATTTGATTGAATTAAAAATTTCTTTGCTGTTAGATTTGAGGCTTAGCATGGCCGCAGTTCTTTATGGATTTGTTTCTCAAAGCGCAAGATGCAAATACAATATATCTTTACCAATGGGCTTCTCAAAGTTCAACATGGAGACTTTTTAGAATGAAAAGTTTTGATGATTTTCTTCTGATCCTCAGTCTTGGCACGAAAGATTCCTGGGGACCTCCGAAGGCTTTAGTGGCTGCCAGTGCCGTAAATGGCATCTGTCATTTAGTCCTGTGTAGTTTGTTAGGCTACGTACGGTATTGCAGGTGCAGCTAGCATGGTCGGCAATCCCATCGCAAGTATGCTCAATTGGTGGATATGAACCTGGCTGTATCGTGTAGCTGAATTGACTAAATCTAATTAGTTTAAATTTATATTCAAGTGATAATACATTTTTTTAAAATTCTATTTGGATTTTCTATGTTGGAGGTTTGCATTAAAGCAAGCTGGTTCAGATTTTACTGTAATAAGTTAAGTTTATCATAGTTCTCTTTGAAGTTTTTTTATTAAACTTCTTTATCTCTTGATGGATTCCAGGGTAAAGCTTAACATGTTATCCCGCAATTTAGATAGGGGTGGCTTATCTTTAAGAGTTTTCAATATTTTGAGTGACTATCTTTCTTCTTCTCAACTCAATCGATTAACCATTCTTTTATGCAATTAAATTGGTACTGCAGTACTCGCATTTGATTATGATAAGAAGGAATCTGAGGTGTTTTCATGTCTCAGGTGGCCTTTTACATTCTCATGACATATTTCACGACAGCTACTGGAACAATTACAGTGGCTGATCATCAGGTTAGTTTTGCTCATGTTAGTAGTTAGAATTCACAGCATCCCTTTCCACTCTGCAAAAAAAACTGATAGATATATCCATGGACAATGTAACTTTCACTTTAGGTCATGATCCAAATGTATGGAGCATTTATTCCTTGGCTATACTTGGAGTGTTAGTGGCATCCATTGGAGCATTTATTCCTTGGCTGTTCCCCTTTATTTTCACATCTGATCTTGATGTAGCACAAGAGGTTAGGTCGTTTCCTAGTTTTTACTAGTTACCATAAGTTTCCATTTTCTAACTACTAACCACCAAGTAAAGCTGCGTGAGTTTTCTACAAGCAACATTCATAGTTTACAAGACAGAATCAGGAGTTAAGGAACACTTTCCACTAACATGAAAATATTACAGATGTGGAACTTAATTTTAGCATCTTGCATCAAAATGGTTCAGTGTAAATTTATGCAGCTGATGATTCTGGTGGGTATTTTCTATATTGTGTCCCTACAGATCCCACAAACTGTTGATTTTGTTCTTTATTCAGTTATCTGTAGCACACTGCATTCACTGCCTTGAGGGAACTTTGCTGGTAGTTTTTTTTTTAAAAAAAAACTCTAACCTGCTGTTTCATTCCTCACATCTATAAATGTTCTTTACCCACCAAGTGTATATAGAATCATGTTTAATTAACGCCTCCAGTGAAAATTTTATCTTCATTGCTCATAACATTTACTCTTCATACCAAACCTCCAGAGCCAGGTAATATTTTATTGACAGTAACAATGCCCTTGTTTTATATGTTGAAATTGAAAACTTCAATTTTCTACTGAAACATGCTTTTTCGAGAAGTTTATATATATATATATATATATATATATATATATATATATATATATATATATATATAGTTTTTTTTTCTTAAAAATGTTTTTTTTGTTTTTTTGTTTAATTAGAAACGGGGCCTAAGCCCAAAAAAAAAGAGAAAGAAGAGTAGCTATGACCATGGAGATAGCCACTGCAGAGTTCTTAAAGACGAATCTTTCATCCTACAGACAAACCTATCTGGGATTTTCATGTTGCCCTTGCTGTATCCCTGGCATATCGTTGCTGTGTCACAAGACTCAAGGCCATATTGCCTCAAACAAGGGCAGATCAGAAATCAGTCCCTAGACACTGGAAGACGACTAACAGGAAGAGAGAAGGTCCCCCTCGGGGTGGACATTGTTGCTCACCAGAGGGTCAACAGCTGCTGTTGAACTCGGAAAAACTTCAAGTTGATATTATTGCTCCATCCACAAAAGAACTACGATAACAACCAAAGAGGACCTTATTTCTACGCTCGAGAGTCCTGAATGGCTGATAAAGACTACAGGTGCATTATAAATTACAACTATAAGAGATTGGAAGCTATGGGAACTGTAATAACATTTTAATACTGCATACACTCGAGTTTAAACTGTAGACATTATAAGGTTACACAATTATAAGAAAAGCAGCTTCCATGGAATAGAACAGGCACTTGTGTCGCCAGCCATCATCCATACGCACACTGGGGAATTCAAGAAATCAACCATCCTGTGCATCAACAAACGAAGTTTTTTAGAAAATCATTATCATGATAGCAAATCCAATCAACAATTTTTTTTCTGGCACAACTTACCCTAGTAACTTGATCGGTTGGCAGAGAGATAAGCAAAAATAATAGACAATATAATGAAGAGGAGGACGATCTGCATTAGGAGATAAAAGAATCAGATGATATTCGCATTTGATATTCTTGGATCAACACACAAAGCATACGAGATGCATACAGTCATTCAACAGTAGATTAATGAGTAGGATTGAAAAGGACAGGAAAAAAAATGGAAATAAATAAATTGTTTTGAACAACAAAGTTTCAACCAGGCTACACGAGGAAATCCGGTTGACAATTCAGCAGAACTCACCAGAACAGAATTATATTTCAGCTCATTCCTAAGTATGTAAGATTTCCTGGTAGAAGCATGAAAGAATGTCAGCCCAATAAAATAACAAAAAAAAAACAATTCAAGGCTCAGAGGATAGCTTGACAAACCTTATGTTTAGAGCCCCGGATTCCCTGCAAGTTTTTTGTACAGCTTCCAGACTGCTCAATGTTTTTGTTGCATTAGGATCGTTCCTGTCAACCTGCAGTATCCAATTGCACATTTCTCAATATAGGCACCTAGAAAATTTAACAAACAAACTTGAGGATCATAATCGACTCCATAAATATTCAGTGGCATCCTAGTGTAAAAGCTCCCACCTTTATACATAAACTTCCATTTTCCGAATCTGACAAAACCACCACAGTTGTTGATTGTTGTTATTAAGATGCCACATAGTTACTTAATACACTATCTCAAAGGCTACTACCACACAGCAAACAATGTGGCAACCTACTATCATTCGCTCATCCCCTCATCCATCAACCCTGAGGGGATTGATACAAGCAAATATATTCATTATTATTAGTGAAGATTCCACCAAGTCCCTTCTATGAAATTATTTTCTAGAAAGTCTAACTGGCGTCGATCTACTTAGGTTCAATGAGATGAACGAGCACAAAACAAGCTGGCAAGAAAAACTGAAGCATTATAGGGTTCCGTGTTTTTTACAAGCGGGAGAAATATAACTTTCATACTTGAACTTGCCAGGAAAAGCAAAGTCTTGGTTAGAATTAAGGAAAGCATCATACCTTGGACTTCAGAATACAAGAGAAGTCAAAGAAAGCTCCATAGACATCGGCCATTGTTTTTGTTCGATGAAAAACTTGAGCGGTAAGACCTAGAAATAGGCTTAGCATTAAATTAAACATCATTGAATAAGGAATCATGAAAACCCAGGCCTTATTATTTTGATGCAGGTACTTAATTAACAAACCAGAATCCTTTGTACAATAAAGAGCAGCAGGGGACAGGGGTGATATTTTAGATGGGGTGTGAAATTTTTAAAAATAATCCAAGATATGCAAGCTGGGGCATGATTTACTTAGTCTTAGAATTATGCAGTTCCCCAACAAATAAATGGTATTTGTGGAATGGTCCATCTGGTAATAACCTTATTGTATTCTAAATAGAGATGATATCTTATATTGCATTTGCATTCTAGATGCAATTCTACATTTATGATAACATAACAACGATCAAAACCTTCCAGTCTTCATGGGATATTTACATGCGCCAAAACAATTTCTGTTACTGCTATAACATTCCACCAGTTTCAGATGCCAAGAAAATAATGCAGTCTATAAAGTAATCTTACCTCGTCTCATCTTCACGACACCTCTGAAGACATTGATGTTGTTGTAGCACATTGCTAGGGTTCCGATAGCCATGACCTAGGAGGAGAGGGGTCAAATTAGAAGAAAGCTTCCACCAGAACATCCATTATAGCTAACACTAAACATAAAACTACACAATTAGACTAAAAATTAGACTAAAAATATTATGAGTTTTCTTCACCATGTAATAAAATATATGACATGATAAAAAAAAATTGCAGAATAAGTGGAAAGGCATAAGAACAAGTCAAGTGGTCAAATTACAAGACATGAAACAATGATATCTTCAAAGGTCAGTTTAAGCATATTTCTTACCTGAGGGATAGCACAAAACCGAAATATAGCAGGTTCCCGCAATGCAGACATGTATTTCAAGCAATCATCCACATGTATCAAGGAATTGGTAACCATATCATTCAAGCACTGTACTGCCTTGACCGAGTTCTCTTCATATTTCAAGTCCTGAGGAACAAAACAGGGAGAATGTTAATCAGATGGGTGAAGCCAAAAATAACACTATCACATTTCAAGTATTGTACTTATATTTACATCATTCGCGAACATAATGACTACAAAGGGATGTTTATGGTACTAAAGTTGAGATGATAAATGGAAAAGAAGCAAACCTCAAGTTTGTTGACGTATTTACTCCAAATCTCGCGAGGCCAAAACATGCGTGACTTAGGTATCTCATTTATGTCCTCCAGATAATCACGAATAATGTTTGTTTTCTAAGTTTTATCAAATCCAGGATATACATGTTAGAATTACATTTCAAAACAAAGTTAACCCGCAGATAAAGCACATCAATGGCTCTTGCATCATAGTGATACCTGAAGAAACAATCCCATTGAATTGGAGATGCTATCAGAAGCCAAATCTTCTAATTCAGAGGCATGGAAAAGCTTGGACAAGCCCAGTCCAACAAGTCCTGCTACATAGTGGCAATATTCATCATAGTCATCAATGGTTTCCACCTGCAGACGAGAAAGTCTAATGGCATCACATAAACATAGCACTTTCCATTCTGTATTAAGAAAAACTGAAGAAATCGAAGCTTGTGCAATTTGATGATTAACATGAATAATGAGGAAACTGTTAAAGCCCTGTAGGATAGAATAGTTCTGTCAGCATATTTTATTGAGTTCAAAGAATTTCTTTAGCTGACATCCAGAGGGATCACACAGCCATCCCTAGTGTCCTTTGATATCTCTAGGAGGATGACTAAATACTCTAGATTTCACTATTCATTCTTCATTCTCTTGATAATCTATTCATCTTCTATCCACGGCCCAAATAAAAATTGCAAAGGGCTACTTGATAACTAAGCACCTGATTCAAGTGATGCATATAGCTTGAGCTCACTACAGTCCACAGTATACACGTGCATATTTATTATACTTTTGATATCATGATGGATGCAATCACAGAGCACCCACATTTGTATCATGTATCACGCAATTCAGCAGTGGAACCTAGAGAAATCCTTTTTTCCTTAAGTTAGTTATCCATGCACCATTCGATGCCGCATTACAACACCCCACATAACTAACCTCCTTGCAGATAAACTTTGCCATCCCTGCACCCATTCTTTTGGTAATATCCTCAATTGCCTCCTGGTAACTGCAGAATAAGTTGAGTTTCATAAGTCTTCTATTGAAGAAAAAACAGGCGCACAGACACTATTGTGATTGGATGCAATGAATTGTTAGAAGTGTAGAGCACATTATATAGACCCTGAATCAATCAGATCCTCAATCAGCATGCAATCAAACAGGAGGCAAAATGAGGTAGAACTAACCCTTTTTCAAGCTCTAGAAAAGCAGTTGAAACATCATGGAACTGGTCCATAAGAACCTTGTAGTCCTTGGTACCACCTTATGCAAAAGAAGAATCAAATTAGAGTGAGCAAAAATATTCAATTGACATTACATTTTACAGATACAGGTGCCATGGAACTGTTGCCTCTCACGAGTAAACTTCTCTGGCTACCTTCTTAAAGAGGAGAGACTTTCTCAGACATTAATCAACTGTTTGTAAGAGATAAATGTAAAACAAATTTTATAAAAATGTTCAAGCTCTTGGACTAGACACTTGAGTCATCAAACTAAAAATGGTAATATCAGAACATGTAATTTTATAGCAGACCATAAATGCAAACGATTTTCAGGCATTACAAAGCACCCTTATGTCAACTGAATATAGTTGTTATAAATAAATATTGTTAAAATCTGTATTGTGATTGAACAAAAGAACAGGAGCTAATCCTAACTTAAATTGGTATAGTCTAGATGCCCTATTTAGTCGGTACAAGAAATTTCTTGCACAGAGAAGAAATGTTAAGTTCGGACGGATGAAATTATCAAGCTAAATCTCAGCAACAAATTTATTCAAGTCAACTGTTCTCCAAATTGTAGAGTCAAGGATATCAAAACTAAAATTTCAAGACTCACATGAGAAATGCCAGTTGCGATCATAAATGTGGCGGTGAAAAGCTATCAGAATAGGTACTTTGACGTCTGTAGGTATGCTTGTATCATCCTCTGTAAAGGAATCATCGAAAACATTTAACAAAAAACAAAGTATCAAAAAGTACAGCGGTTAAGTGGAAATCAAGTGTTCTTCAAACAGAGTGCTTCAAGGAAACTTCTCCTCACAGCAGGCCTTAACTAAGCAAAACCAACAGCTCTCTCCTCTCAAATTTCTTTTTTCTTCAAAAAAATGGCCTCAGGACTTCGGTTACAAAGCTATCAACTAAACTAAAATCTCCACTAGCCATTTATTAGAATATCAAAAACTCTAGAGCTAGCATCTTCAAACTCAATATGACACTCGCCGATTCTAAAATCCATCAAAACATAATTGAAGAACTAGCAAATTAAACAATTGCCTAGCATAAAACACTACATCATTAATCTTAAAACTCAACAAAACCCATTTAGGACAAAGCACAAGGTTAACAAGAACAAACCAACAGTGTCAAGGGCTCGAAGAACCAAGTAAAAAATGCACACCTGCAAACAAAAAAAAATGATTATTAAATACTTACAGCACAAAACCCAGATCAAAACAACGCAAGTAAAACAATACAAAGTGTAACGTAAAATATAATTACAGCGTTCCGGAGTTCTGTGCCAAGCTGTTGAATAACGAAAGCAAAACTACGAGAGACCCGATGAAGCATGGAATAACAGAAAGCCCAGTGAGGTTCAGACGGGATCTGTTTTTCAGCATGTTTAGCAGCCATTTTCAGCTTCAATAGTGGGTATAAATCATCTGGGTGTTTTAATATCGCTCCCAAACTCCCCATTTTCGATTTTTTCAAAAACAAAATCCAAATCAGAGATCACCAAATTTGAGGACTTTAAATCTCACCCAGAGTTTACAAATCCTTTTTTTTTTTTGGTGGCTCTTTTCTGTGCGTGCCAAAAGGAGATGGGAAAGAGAGGAAAGTGTCAGTTTTTTTCGGTGATGCTGAGGGCGAGGAGGGAAAGGTTTTTTTAATTATTTTTATAGGGGGGTGGGGGGCTTGGTCTCACGTTAGTATTGAATTTTTTTATTAAATACTTACGAGATTTTTGTCCTCTCTCGGACTCGTACTGGTTCGTTTTTATCGTTTAGTAGTGCAAGCAATCGTGGCGTGTAATTTGATGTGGTGGTTGAAGTTGTTTTTAAAATATATTAAAATAATGTTTTTTTTTGTTTTTTTAAATTTTAATATCAATCTATTAAAATATATATAAAAAATTAAAGTAAGAAAATAAAATAAATGTTTTTAAAACATAAAAATAAAAGTTGACTATAGGTAGGTCCACAAATTACAAGATCCTGTTATCTTGGTGCCTGCCTCTTAAAATTTAATGATTTTTTTTGTGAAAAATGATCAATGCCATCTGTCATGTGGTGCCGCTATAACAACCAATAACATGTTAGTGCCACATGGCGTGTTCATGTGTTGTCAGGTCAGTATATCGGTTAATATTAAAGTAAAAAAAAAATATTATTTGACATGTCGAACATTATATCATCTCCTATGTTTATGTTGAAGGGTTAAAATATTATTATGGTATTTTGAATAGTATATATATTTATTTTTTATTGTATACTCTAATGAAAATTTTGCTTTTTAAAAAAAAAAAGAGGAGTTCAAATTGAAAGTGTTTATTAGATTATTAGGTTTTAGATTTTAGATAATGGGTTGCTATTAATCCAAAAAATACAGTTAATCCTAAGAAACTCAAGTAAGGTCGCATTTGAGGGCCTAGTTGTTGTGGTCAATCGTGTGACTTGTTCCGTCCTCGTCCCGGGTTCGACCCTCTATTTGCATGCCTGTCACTCCCGCGGTGCCTAACCTGTCCCTGGGCTTGCAGGATATCCAGTGGGCCGTGGGGAATAGTCGTAGTACGCGCAAGCTGGTCCGAACACCCATGTAAATAATAAAAAAAAAGTAAAGTCATGGCACGGAACATTTTACCGGGGATTGGATTTCTTTAAAATATAAAACTGAGTCAGATAAGAATTTAATCGGAGGATTTCAAGGTTAACTGTGAGATTAAATTTAATAATAATATTAAATAATTTTTATTTGTAAGTATTCATATTCTTACACCTATTTCATACATATCTGTAAGATTCTTTTTTGGTTTTTAGCGGTGATTCAAAATTGGAATGGAAAATTGTTGTTTTATCAACAACACGAGAACCAGCATCCAAAATTCCCCCCGACTTTGACAAATATAATGGCTTTTTTATTTTTTTATTTTAATAAAAAAATTTAATTTTTTTCTATTTCAAATTAATGTTTTAAATATTTTAATATGTTAATATTAAAAATAATTTTTAAAAATAAAAAATATTATTTTAATATATTTCTAAATAAAAAATACTTTAAAAAATAATTATTATTATATTTACAGACACCATAAAAAGTAATGAGTATTCACAATGTCAACTTTGATAGAATCTATTGCGTTCCGACCTGAGAAATATATACGTGCACTTGAAGAGATTTTGACTTGGGAGAAATTAAATAGAAGATATTGTGCTGGATTGCGAATCTAAATTTTGACTGTGAATTGTAATAACTTAAACTAGATTGGTAACAAAAATTGAATTTATTTATTAAAATTTATTTAGAATGTAAATTGAAATATAAATATATAAAAATTTATTCGATAAAAAAAAAGAAAACGAATATTATACAATATTACACCTATTAAAAATATTATAAAAAATAAAATATTTTTAAATTTTAAAACTAAATTTAATCTATATAAAATTACATATAATTCCAGTCACTATAATAATGACTGAAAAAACAGAATTCATACTTTTTCTTTCAAATAATTATTTTCATTATATATTAAAAAATACATAAAAAAACACCATATAATCTTTGTTAAATCAATTCATGACTAAAAAAACACCTCAAATATACTCATTTGACTGGCAAATGAACTTTCACGCCCTGCTTGATCACGGCATGTAGCATTTTTAACTGTCCAGGATTATATTGTGTGTGTGTGTGTGTGTGTGTGTGTGTGTGTGAGAGAGAGAGAGAGAGAGAGAGAGAGAGAGATTATCGTTGCTATTTTAACCTCACAATGAAAATATATGCAGTAGCACTCGAGGACAATCACAGCACACCGTAGTAACCCAGAAGAGATCCCGGGTGATTCAATTGCCAAATTCATGCATCTAACCCATCAGTGTTTATTAAATTCTTCTTAATATTCCAGGCCGATATAAACAGTGTGTTTTTAGGACTATATGGAAAAAGTAACATCACAAGCAGATCAAGTATACGTAGGTGTGTTGTGATGAAAGGGTTTGCTTCCATATAATTTCAAGTTCGAGCCATATGATTACTAATATAATAATTACTGAAAATTTATATAGTCGTTAACTTCAGAGTTCGAGATATTAGTCAAGATATACGCAAGCTATCCGAACACCTATATTAATAAATAAATAAAAGTATCTTCCAAAGATTTTTAATTCGATTTTTAATTCGAGATCATCATAAATAGTACGTAATAACTTATTCTGTAATAAGAGAACAGCAAGCATTCTTACCAATAAATAAACCGGCAGTCGCTATTGAATCTAGTTGTCAATAAGGTGCCCTGAGAAGACCGTTGTTAACTCCTGTTAATATTCGCGGCGATTCAATTGTTATCCTTTGCTTCCCTGTCTCTTTTCCCAGTATGGAAGATGTCAATATAATGGCAAAATTGACTGGCAGATCGTGATCTGTGTATTTATTAATAATTGATGGCTAATGGAGATAAGGTGGTTTGATTCAGACAAGGTGATACACAACATGACAACAGTACAAAGGATTTGCTGGGATCTTGCTTGTGGTTAGGGTTTATTTGGGGCCATGCTTAATTAATTGACTTTTCATTAAGTTTTGATTTTTTTATTTAAATTAAATTTGTTTCTATATGTTTAGATTGTTTTGTTGTGTTGATTTTAAAAATAATATTTTAAAAATAAAAAATATTATTTTAATATATTTTTAAACAAAAAATATTTTTAAAAATAATTTCAAGAACATTTTCAAATATGTGACTTACATGTACTTACTAGAGACATAAATAGCAAGCCATGGAGTGGCATTTCTGATTAAGTTTTAGTGAGAAATAAAAGAAATTATAGTATCATTGTTAAATAAATAGTTAAAACTAATAAAAGGGTGTTTAGAATTATAGTAGTGATTGTTTTTTAAAGTGTTTTTTCTAGAAAATATATCAAAATAATTTTTTTATTTTAAAAAATAATTTTGATAACAACATATCAAAAAAATTCAAAAGTATAAAAAAACTAATTCTAAAAAAAATTAAATTTTAAAAAAAATATAGTATCAACCATGTTTCCAAACACAATCCAAATGTTTCCAAACACAATCCAAATACGATGTCTCTTTGATTCTTTAATTTTTTTTCCTTTTCATTTAGAAGTTTTCTTGTTTTTCAATTACGCCAGTATGTTTTAATGGCTAAATAATTAATTGTATCTACAGATGTTAATATCGTTACCTGCCATGTATTGGGTTGGCTAAATAATTATGAGAAATCTTAATTTATTCTAAAAAAAAGAAGAAGTTAATTAAGGACGTGAAATAGCAGGATATCCAGAACAGCCAGGGAATTCTCACTCAAAAATCAACAGTGTTAAAAGGGAGGATATTCGAGGACGAATTATATAAAATGATGGTTGTACGTAGATTTTCACTTTCAATATTCTGGTTTCAGAGCCAAGAAATACTTAATACTTAAAATTCTTATTTTTAACTTTCAAACTCAAACCCTAAAATAAATGAAAGATAATTATTAATAGAAAAAGGTAATAAAAGGATCGACGAGTCTCCGTTATTCTTTACATTTGGAGGTATATATACTCTACCCTCGTATACAGATACGGTTTCGTAGACAATTTTACTAAGGTGTTTTATATATACACGACATATATAATATAGTATAAGCATACCGAATAACAAGTGGGTCGTCTTGCATTTATCCTACAGCAAGGGATATCATTTTCAAACAACTGGACGTGAGGACAAGAAACACAATTTAATACTTGTACATCTAGAAGTTGCTCGATTGTGCACTAGCTAGCTAGGCTCATCTCCCCAGCTTTGAACATGATAGATGATATTAGAGCTTACCTCAACCTAGTTCAAGAACCATTTAGTTAGTGTTTCAGAGTTTAATGTTTTTTGTTCTTGGATGCTTTTTAATTTTTTTTTTAATGTGTGTTTGTATTTTTTAAAATATTTAATTATTTTTTAATATATTTTTTTTTATCATTTTGATACATTGATATTAATCTTTTTTAAAAATAAAAATATCACAATACCAAACACATACTAATAATAATAATAATAATAATAATAACAAAGATGATCAAGTTCGGCATTTACAATAAGAGGTCTTTCATTGTTTTAACTCTGCTCTGCTATAACATTTCTGCCGGCACAGATCACGCTTCAAGCAGAAGCTTTACAACCAAAATTATGATTCAATTTTCACTAACAATACAAAAATAGCATATGTCATGCATGCTTCAAAATAGGAGCGCTTGGCGGCCAATCTTTCGAGGCAGCCCAAAATTTTGATAGTTCCTGATTTCGCCTCCTAATTAATGTAGCTGTCACAATCACCAAGCCCCATGCTGTTGCTTGGACAGTTTGGTTCCCATGGCTACCTCCATCGAGCCATGACCAAGAGGAAGACCAAGAGGGAGATGGAGTAGGAGCAGCAGAAATAGAAGGTGAATCACCGTATCTTATTGAAGATGAGCTTGAAGCAAATAACTCTCCAAGTCCAGGTGTGTGTGTGTGTGTGTGTGTGTGAGGAAAGCAGCTCATAGTAGCTGGATAAATTTCAAGTAAAATAATATTTTCAAAACATGACTTTTAGTTACCAAACACTACTGATATTATCGGTGCTATTTTAACCTCACAATGCATAAAAAAATATATGCAGTAGCTCTCGAGGATAATCGCAGCACACCGTAGTAACCCAGAAGAGATCCCGAGTGATTCAATTGCCATATTCATGCATCTAACCCATCAGTGTTTATTAAATTCTTCTTAATATTCCAAGCCGATATATTTTTAGGATTATATGGAAAAAATAATATCACAAGCTTGATCAAGTATCTTCCAATGATTTTTAATTTCGGATCATCATAAACAGTAATAACTTATTCTGTAATAAAAGAACATCGAGCATTTTTACCAATAAATAAACCGGCAGCCGCAGTTGAATCTAATTTGTTAATAAGGTGCCCTGAGAAGACCGTTCTTAGTTCATCCTGTTTACTTATAATTGACCGTTGTTATTGGATGCTTTTTTTTTAATGTGTGTTTGTTTTTTTTTAATATTTTTTTTATAATTTTAATATATTAATGCTAAAAATAAAAAATATATTTTAATATATTTCTAAACTAAAAATACTTTTAAAAAATAAAAACATCACAACTAACACACATATGGTAATAAAATAATACGTGGAGGAAGGAATCACCTTTTAGGCTTGATCTTAGACCATGTTATAATAAAAATGAAGTGCAGCAAACGAATATCCATTTTGCTCTTTAATTATTTGATTGGCACGTGGCATCTCAATGCTTTTGTTTACGGAGTTTCTTGGTTCATGGGCTCTGACTGGTAACGCTGCTCTTCAAATGGCTGATAACTTCTCTAAAATTACTATTTTCAGCTTTGGCGGGGCCGAAGAATGTGCATGTTGTACTGGCAGCTAGCAGCAATGTTCAGCATGTGCTTTCTTTTTTTAAAAAAAATAATAATAATAAAAGCTGTCAAAAGATAAATGTCATGTTTTTCCGCTTAAAGTTTCTTTTTAAATTATTATTTTTTTAAATTAAAGGGTGTTTAGAAAGTAATAGTGGTTGATTTTCAAAATAATTTTTATTCGAAAATATATCAAAATAATATTTTTTTAATTTTTTAAAAATTATTTTTATACCAATACATCAAAACGATACAAAACATAAAAAAAAGTAATTTTTTTTAAAAAAATTTAATTTGTTTAGGAATCATAGTTTCAAACGCGTTTTCAAACTGAACCTTCATTTTTTTTATGATTTTAAATTGATTTGATATACTGACATCAAAAATATATTAAAAAACATATTTTTATATAAAAAAAGTTTGAAAACAACATCTATCACATTACCTAATACTACCTTAATCTTAGGTTGTTCAACTACTGGTATTTAATTATTGAACACTTCTCCCTTCTTAATCTCACATTTGATTGAATTAAATATTTCTTTGCTGTTAGATTTGGAAATCTCACATTTGATTGAATTAAATATTAAATATTTCTTTGCTGTTAGATTTGGAAATCTCACATTTGATTGAATTAAATATTTCTTTGCTGTTAGATTTGGAAGGTGTTTGGTATTGTGGTTGGAACTATCTTTTATTCCAACCATAATTTTTAATCGTTTGATAAGTATTTGAAACATAGATTTTAAAGATGGATCCCATTGAAAATTAAGTTTGTACCACTGGTTATGTGAAGCAGAAAATTACTGCTTTTCAATTTACTTTTGCCCGTCTACTGCCAAGAGAAAGAAAATCTCAAGCGCCCACCCAATTTCTTGTTTGCTTCCTTTCTTCTCAGCTCAAGTAGGAGTATTTCATTGGCAACCATTATCATCCGCACACTCTGCCACATGGATAAATTAATTCTTAAGTTACTGTTTTGTTAATGTGATTTTTTTTTAATGAAAAACTAGTATAGTGAATTGATTTTACTTGCACAATTCACGTCACATGTCACGTGAACATGAATAATAATTTTTTTTATTTTTTTTAAATTAGTTTAAGATAAATTAAATTTACTCATACTGTAATCTTAATTTTATTTCTAATAATATTTTACCTAATTTTATTGCATGCTCAAAAAATTATGAAAACTGTAGTTCTTATCGGATTAATTTCATACGTAATGGAATTGTAGATAGTTTAATGGAATAATAAATTTTTTTTTATATAAAGTATGATTTATTTCATGATGTAATAGCAATAGTTAAATTTATAATATTTAAATTAAAAACCATAAATATTAATATATATTTTTTAAAATTATTTTATAACCTCAATTTTAAAAGCATTTTTAATCAAACACACTAAACTACTTTTTATTCAACTTCAATTTCAATCATAGTTTTAACTAAATATATATTTTTTTAAACCAACCTCAATTAAAAGTACTTTTTATAAAATAATTTTTTTCAAATTACAATCATAACAGCTATGTAATACCAACCACACCTTTAAGGCTTAGTATTGCCGCAGTTCTTTATGGATTTGTTTCTCAAAGCGCAAGGTGCAAATACAATGTATCTTTTACCGATGGGCTTCTCAAAGTTCAACATGGAGACTTACTTTTTAGAATGAAAAGTTTTGATGATTTTCTTCTGATCCTCAGTCTTGGCACGAAAGATTCCTGGGGACCTTTGAAGGCTTTAGTGGCTGCCAGCCTGCCAGTGCCGTAAATGGGCATCTGTCATGTAGTCCTGTGTAGTATGTTAGGCTACGTACGGTATTGCAGGTGCAGCTAGCATGGTCGACAATCCCATCGCAAGCATGCTCAATTGACATTACACTAGCTAGTTAAGATTTGCATTGTTTTATTAGAGATTTCTACCTAAATTAATGATAGTGGTGAGTCCAAAAAGCTTTGGATATTCAACCTCCAATGGAATAATTTTCAGCCCTAGTGCCACCACTAGGTTTGTATCTTGTAGCTGAATTGACTAAATCTAATTAGTTTAAATTATATTCAAGTGATATTACTTTTTTTTTTTAATTCTATTTGGATTTTCTATGTTGGAGGTTTGCATTAAAGCTAGCTGGTTCAGATTTTACTTTAATAAGTTAAGTTTATCATAGTTCTCTTTGAAGTTTTTTTTTATTAAACTTTCTTCATCTCTTAGATGGATTCCAGGGTAAAGCTAACATATTATCCCGCAATTTAGATAGGGGTGGCTTATCTTTAAGAGTTTTCAATATTTTGAGTGACTATCTTTCTTCTTCTCAACTCAATCGATTAACCATTCTTTTATGCAATTAAATTGGTACTGCAGTACTCGCATTTGATTATAATAAGAAGGAATCTGAGGTGTTTTCATGTCTCAGGTGGCCTTTTACATTCTCATGACATATTTCACGACAGCTACTGGAACAATTACAGTGGCTGATCATCAGGTTAGTTTTGCTCATGTTAGTAGTTACAATTCACGGCATCCCTTTCCACTCTGCAAAAAAAACTGATAGATATATCCATTGTCAATGTTACTTTCACTTTAGGTCATGATCCAAATGTATGGCATGTGTGTCGTATGGGGTGAGCCTTTCTCTCAAACTGCACAATCATTCATGCCCGAGTTACTGTATGGAACTAAGAGAAGTTCAGAAAAGGTCGGAATGTTCATATGCTGTGGATATTTCTCCTGTTATATTTTTCACACTGTCAAGAAAAGGAAACGGGATTGTGATTTTGTTCTTTATATATGGTTTAAGACATGAAACAGGCTCGAATGCTGCTAAAATCCCTGGTGATTATTGGAGCTATACTTGGAGTGTTAGTGGCTTCCATCGGAGCATTTATTCCTTGGCTGTTCCCCTTTATTTTCACATCTGATCTTAATGTAGCACAAGAGGTTAGGTCGTTTCCTAGTTTTTACTAGTTACCATAAGTTTCCATTTTGTAACTAGTAACCACTAAGTAAAGCTACATGAGTTTTCTATAAGCAACATTCATATTTTACAAGACAGAATCAGAGTTAAAGAATACTTTCTACTAACATGAAAATATTACAGATGTGAAAATATTAGAGAGTTAAATAAGCAACATTCATAGTTTAGCATCTTGCATCAAAATGGTTCAGTGTAAATTTATGCAGTTGATGATTGATCTGGTCGGTATTTTCTATATTGTGTCCCTACAGATCCCACAAAGTGTTGATTTTGTTCTTTGTTCAATTATCTGTAACACACTGCATTCACTGCCTTGAGGGAACTTTGCTGGTAGTTTTTTTTTTTAAAAAAAAAAAACTCTAACCTGCTGTTTCATTCCTCACATCTATAAATGTTCTTTACCCACCAAGTGTATATAGAATCATGTTTAATTAACGCCTCCAGTGAAAGTTTTATCTTCATTGCTCATAACATTTACTCTTCATACCAAACCTCCAGAGCCAGGTAATATTTGATTTCTCACTCTCCTTGGAACATTAATGCTGTCGCCACTTGCAAGTCTTGCGGGCTACTCAATCTGGGTGAATTGAACTCTGCCTGCAACATTCATAAAAAGGCTCAAATGTAACCCTAGCTCTAACTTGCTTCGACCAGTCAAAGTTTTTTTGGTTATTATACTCTAAATATGGACGCGCTTGAATAAATCAGCAACCACAGGCACTTGTAATCTAGCATTAGGCTGTTTTTTCGTTGTGAAAGCTGGACGCGATCTTAAGTTCATCAGCTTATCAATGACTGGATGCTTTTCCTTGGTTGCTCTTTTGTTACTGGCCAGTCTTGTTTCTTTAGTCCTCTACCGTCAATTTCGATTGTACCTGTTTCTTATCTCTATGCATTAATATATATTGCCATCCAACTGTTCTTGTTGTCAGCTAGTGAGCAGAAGAGGGTATGGTTTACCAGGCCGCTGATGTGCACTAGTAGCTTTCCAATGGGTAAGTCTGAAATCCTCTAGATAAAGCATTTATGATCACTCATTTTCATGTTTATTTGTTTATATGGTTTAACTGAGAGCATAAGATTTCCCCGGCTAGATTTTTCTTCGCTCTTCGACGCCTTCTATCTCCCAAGGGCATACTTAACTAGGAACCTACAGTCCAACACAAACTGGGGGAAGTAAAAGCTTCTAGTTTCTTTATCCAATGATTAGTAGTGGCGTTACAAAATGGTTTTATTTCATTTTTCTTGCTCATTGCTGCTCCCAGTCATTGAAAACTAACATATTCTTTTGTTCTAGTTGTCAAAGATCAAGTTGTCCTTGTTCTACGACGTCCTGACAAGGCCAATAGCACATTCAAGGCATTCCAGATTGTAGTATTCTCTTCATGATTCGTTGTCGGAATCGTATACGGTTCTGTGTTTCTTCACAAGATTGTTTTGTGATGTGTAAAATTGATTCAAAGCAAATTTGCTTCAAACGTAATCTTTGTTGAAAAAGCTCCAAGATAGAGATCGAGGCTTCTGTCTTGAGAATCAAAGGCTGTAAAAGGCCCAACTAAGTGTGCTCATAAACTTTTGCATTTTTGTAGGTACTTCATTTATGTTTCCTGTCCAAACGAATTAGTGTGATCAGGAGTAAAAGACACCAGGAAATTGTCTGGTTTTGCCAATTGGGAGTTAGATGGTCTTGTAATGCCAAAAAATGTGGGGGAGGCATGAAATGACCTGTGTTTTTTTAACTTCATTCATCTCTCGAAGTTTCAAACTGGTAGCTAAGTATGGTCCATCGATCAGGAAAGAATACTGTAACTAGAAAGAGGGAAATGCGTATTAACTCCCTACCGTAGCAGAATCATGGCCCTGTCAAGAGATCATTCGCAAAATAAGTTCCCTGCCCCTCATTTCAAAAGAGTGTGTGTGGTATTGCGGTAACTGTTGTGGTTATGATTTGAAAAAAAGTTGTTTTATAAAAAATACTTTTAGTTGAGGTTGATTTGAAAAAAAAGATGTTTTGTTAAAACTGTGATTGAAATTAAGGTTGAAGAAAAAGTATTTTTAATATGTTTGGTTAAGAATGCTTTTGAAATTGAGGTTATAAAATAATTTTAAAATATATATATTAATATTGATGATTTTTAATTTAAATATTGTGGATTTAATATTGCTATTATAGCATGAAATAAATCACACTTTACATAAAAAAAAATTACTTTAACAAAAAACTATCTACAATTACATTACGTACAAAATTCATCCGACAAGAACTACAAAATTAGATAAAATATTATCAAAAATAAAATTAAGATTACAGTACGAGTAAATTTAATTCACCTTAAACTAATTTTAAAAAAAATTGTTGTTCACGTTCACGTGAACAGTGCGAGTAAAATCAATTAACTACACTAATTAATAATAATAAAAAAAACCTATTCAGCGAACAGTGGAGGCATGTTGCCTCCACTGTTCTCAAAAAAAAAAAAATCACTGAACAGTAGCATGAATTAGCCGCGCAGGAAGCAGCTCATAGCTGCTTCCTCTTTTCATGCGTTTCAAACGCAGCAACATGTGGGACCCAGCAAGCAGTAACACATGTTTATTATTAACCAAACAGTTTGTTGCATGAAATTGCACGAAACGTGGACGCAACAACATTGCCAAACAATCTCAAAACCCTATTCGAGAATGTCTGGGTTAGCTGTAATAAAGCATAAAAATAATGTTTTTGATTCTCGTGTCTTGTATTGTGGAGGGTTGTATAACAAGACAAACACAAACACAAACAAGTCTTGCAAGAAAAGAAGGTAGTGAAACTATCTAGCTATGAAGATATGAATAGTTCTCTAAATTTCTAGTCCTGATAAGAAATAAATTTTGAAAATTCTCCCGATAAGAAACAAAATTTGAATTTCTAGTCCTTATAAGGATTAATTTCTTAATCAGAATTAATTAATTCATACTCAACTAGTCAACTTTTAAATTTATTTTTAAAAGTTATTAGTTTGAGTGCTACAAATCTTAGAGCTACTGGAGATTTACATAGTCATTAACTTTAGGATCCCAAAAAATTAATCAAAATACATATAAGTTATCTCGGACATTTACAGTTACTAAAAAATAAATAAATTAAGGATTAATTGTGATAGTTCTAAAAAAAATCCAAGGTATTCCAAACATAAAGCACAATAAATCATACCTTAATTTTTAAGAAATATATAAACAATCCCTCTAGTTTCAATTTTTTTATGATTAACTTATAGTTTGTTACCTTTTTTGTTGATTAACTTATTAATTGTTACCCCAAATGACAGGTCAACACACCACCAATTGGTAACGAAAAGAAGGATTAATTTATAAACAAATATGAAAATAAAGTGATCAAATAAGGAGTGTCTTAAACAAGAGGGACCAAATTGTTATTCGTTTAAGAAAAAAGGACGAAGTTTGCCTTTTTTTTTTACCGTTACTCTACAAGTCATGTTAGCGTCAAGTACCAACTCCCAAATAACAAAAACAAAAACAAAAAAAGGAGCCAACCTCCATCGGCCTCTCTCTCCCATTTGCCTCCAATATCAAAAAAACTCAATTCAAAATCCACATTAAACACAAACCCTAATTTCTCTATCTCTCTCAAAGTTTTAAGAATTCAACAGAAAATGCAAATCAAAACCCTAATTCATTCTTCAACAATTCCATTTCAAAACTCTAATTTTAAAAAACATCCACAACCATCAATTCTAATCAAAAACCCACCTGTCCATCTCCTTCAAAGTCCCAAAGTTCCTGCAAAATTAAACATTTTGACACCAAGAAATCATCTTTATGGTTTGAAAGCCAATCTTAGTAGCCAAAGTCGAGAACTTTTCGATACTAACAATGAAATTGAGGGAGAAAATGACGGTAAAACTGGCTCAATTTTGGAAGAAGAGGAGATAAAAGTGGATATGAATAGAGAGGGATTGGAGAATCAGAGTTTATGGAGTCAAATAAAGGAGATTGTTTTGTTTACAGGACCTGCTACAGGGCTTTGGTTATGTGGGCCATTAATGAGTCTAATTGATACTGTGGTTATTGGTCAAGGGAGTTACATTGAACTTGCCGCTTTAGGTACTTAATTTTTTTGTTTTATCGAGGAATCTTTTGAACTGGGTTCTTTTTATTTGTCTGTTTAGTTGCTAATGCAACCGCTTTTGAGGGTGTTCTTCGTGTTTGTGTATGTTATTGGGATTTAAATTAATGAAATGGGGCTTGTTAATGTGTTTTCTTTTTGGATGGGCAGGACCTGCGACGGTTTTATGTGATTATATGAGTTATGTGTTCATGTTCCTTTCAATTGCCACTTCGAATATGGTTGCAACTTACCTTGCCAGACGGGTCAGTAATTTGTTTCTTTAACCAATGGAATTTGATTGATTTATTATATGCATAGTTGTAATTGTTTTGTTTCTGCTTTCAATAAAAAATGCGCTCAAGCAGCTTGATGGTGAGACTCGAGGTTTACTTACTTAAAGTTGTGAAGTTAATTCTTGAGGTTATTGGAAATTTGTGGTTTGTTGGCAGTCCGGTTTTTGGTGCTATGGTGAAGGCCTGCGTACATGATAAAAAATGATGAGGATACGAGATGGTGTTGTTACAAAATCCCAAACCCTGATTAGATTGATACCCCCCCCCCCCCCTCTTGATTTCTCTCGCAAACGCTAGCAGACAAGAACAGAGCCTTGTATAATCTGGGATCCCGAAACTAAAGCTGACCCAACAGACTTAAGTAGGATATCTTCTAAGTTTTTTAATGCAATGTTTGATCTGTGCAGGATAAAAATCAAGTGCAGCATCAAATATCTATCCTTCTCTTTGTCGGGATGACTTGTGGCCTGCTTATGCTCTTGTTTACAAGATTATTTGGTTCATGGGCACTAACTGGTAATAAAAATTAGTGAAGCTTTTTTATTAATCATGTATCATGAATGGATGTAGTTTTCTTTCTTTCTTTCTCTTGGTGATTGGCTATATTGTGCTGTTCACTATACATAGTTAGACACTGAATGCTTGACGGGCTTGCTTTTCTTCTATTTTTCAGCTTTCTCAGGACCAAAAAATGCACAAATTCTACCTGCAGCAAATACATACGTTCAGGTTTGTGTCCTTTTTCATATCTTTTACCTGTCCTTTCTTATTAAACCCTGAAACTAATTTTCAGAAAGGAAAGTTTAATAATAACTGAAGTCTTTTCAATTGTATCATGGATTTATTTGATTGATGTATTTGTTAAGTAGGAAGTGGGTTTTGTTGTACATTATCATCTTGTGGAAATTAACATCTATTGCATTTGATTCATGAGGTTTCTGATTGAATATTTTTATTATAATTGATGGAATTTGACAAGTGTAGTCAGCTGTTTCTATATGACCATCAATGATGAGAACACATGGAGAAATTTCTGCTGTATTTCTACTGAGTACAGGTTTATGCTGTGGCCAGAGAGATGATACTAAATTATTGACTACTCCTGTCTGGTCCAGAAGTTCTGATCATTTATCTTCAAATACTTGATGATTTGACATCTCTTTACTTGGTGTCCTCTATTATACTCATTGAATGGGATCATTAACCTGGTCAATTACTGTACATTACATCCAACTTGTTTGTTTTTGTAACTTTTACTTGAACTTAATAATTTGTTGTCAGATTCGAGGCTTAGCATGGCCTGCAGTTCTTGTAGGATGGGTTGCTCAAAGTGCAAGGTGAAACTATATTATTATCCTCATCATTGCTTATCCCATGCTTTATCTACTTGATGAGCTAACAGTGTCTTAAGCTACTTAGTTTATACTGGGCTCTCTTAGCTCCCCAGCCTCCCTATGCATATGTAAAGGCTTCTAGGGACTATTCATTATCTCCACAATTTTTCTACACCCCCCCCCCCTCCTTGGGCTCCCTATGCATTTAGTTTAGTCTATATCTTTAAAATATGTAAAGTCTTCTAGGAACTATTCATTATCTCCACAAATTGGGGGCATGCCAGAAAACCTTTCTGTGGAGTGCTCTAATGACTTTGAGAAAAGCATCCAATTTTGTGTTGAAAGATCTTACAAACTGAAAGCCTTGCCTTTGAGTAAGACAATGTGTACTTTTTATAGATATCTTAAACATTCATGATTTTTTAACCTCTGAAAGTCTTTTCACCTTTTCTTTTCATACCTGCATCTTTGTCTTAACTTGATTTATTGCCCTTGAGACTCTGGCGCTGAGTTCCTAGTTCGATATTTCATGAAACTCTTAACAGTTTTGGCTTGGCTAGTTTTGTGCTTGTAAATGTTCCCTTTTCTGTTTCCAGTCTCGGCATGAAAGATTCGTGGGGGCCTCTGAAGGCTTTGGCGATTTCTAGTGTTGTAAATGGTGTTGGTGATGTAGTCCTCTGCAGCTTTTTAGGCTATGGAATTGCTGGTGCTGCATGGGCCACAATGGTGTCACAGGTATGCAGACTATTCCTTGTGTAAAATTAAATTTCATCATCTTATATTTGCACTGAGCCATTTGAAATGTATAAAAAAAAAAGTGCAATTCCTTTCTCTTTTGTTTTCTTCTTACCCCAATATGCTCTAGGTTATTGCAGCTTATATGATGATAGAAGCTTTGAACAAAAAAGGATACAATGCATTTTCCATCTCTGTTCCAACACCTGACGAAATCCTGACAGTAATTGGGCTTGCTGCTCCAGTGTTTGTGACAATGATATCAAAGGTTGCCCATTATTCAATTTTATATATGTGGTCCTATCTTATAACTTGAAAGTATCTGATACTTTTGATCGTTCAGGTGGCTTTCTATTCTCTCATGATATATTTTGCGACATCTATGGGCACACATTCCGTTGCTGCTCATCAGGTAGACATAGTCATAGTTGCAGTTTCAGTTACTTTCCTCTTTGCTTTAGCTTTATATCAATTTAAAACTGATGAACCTGAGAATTTACAATTTACTCCAGGTCATGCTTCAAATAATGGGTATATGCACAGTAATGGGCGAGCCTCTCTCACAAACTGCACAAGCATTTATGCCTGAGTTGATATATGGTGTAAATCGAAGTTTGGAAAAGGTGTGTTCTTCAGCCATTGTATTTTCAGCACTTGCAACCGCTTTCTCTAAAATCCAGTTAGTTTTCTTACATTGTGATGACCATGGAACTTCCCTTCCCCCTCTCTTATCATTATGGAATGACCACGTGTCGTAAATTTTGTAGTTGCAGTATCTCTACAGTTTTTCTTTTTGTCCAAGGTCTTCTGAACGGTCTATCATATGAAACAGGCTCGAAGGCTGCTAAAATCACTTGTCACAATTGGGGCTACAATGGGATTGCTTCTAGGGACCATTGGTACATTTGCTCCTTGGTTGTTCCCAAATATCTTTACACGTGATCAGAAGGTCATACAGGAGGTTGGTTCTTACTTTTTTACTTCTATTTCCTTTTTCCATTATTTTTATCAGGAATTATTTGTGTTGCCTAGATATCAGAAGCAATGGAGGAATCTTGAGCGGTTTCCTTCTCTATTGCTGATATTAACCTTTATACCATTGCATGGAACCACATGTAACCGAACCCAAGTGGGATTCTGTCTACTGATTATACTGAAACTGTACTTTAACTCTGTTAGATCTTTCTCTTTGTTTATTTGTTTATTTTTACTCTTTTAAGTTTTGAGCTTTGTGTTACATGAGCCAATCCATAAATTCAGAAACCATTTAAAATGTTTCAGTCTTGCATCCATGCAGATGTACAAAGTGCTGTTACCGTTCTTTATGGCAATTGCTGTGACACCTAGCATTCATTGCCTCGAGGGGACACTGTTGGTATGTTCAGTTTTGCTTTAATTTGAATGCTCTCCTTAACTCTCTTGTGAGTCCATGCTTGTTTTTTTTTTATTGAAATGTTAGTGAAATTTTTATGGAGTTTGCTCACTCACAATGGAAGTTGAGTCTCAGACATGCGGATTAACATTTTACCTTTGATAGATGCAGCATAGTTTCAGAAATACAATCTCCATATACCACATCTAATCAAGTGATTAACCAGTTAAATGACTATAGAAACTGTTGCTGTGATTGCAAGTTTTTTCCACTTCTCTAGGTGCCAGATTCTACTCCAGAAGTCTCAACCAAGTGCCTCTTGGCCCCTTCACTGACATGTCAGGAATTTTTGTGTGGCCAGAAAGTCAAGGGACTGCGTCTAATTTGTTTGTAAAACTGCTTCTTGCAGTATATAATATTTTATGAATGGGGGAAAAGTGATTGATATATGCAAATATAACAACAAAATTGCCAATAATTTAACAAATACTCTAAAACTTGGTCCAAGTTGCTTTATCAAGTGTGTTTTTGCAGGCTGGACGGGATCTTAGATTCCTTAGCTTTTCAATGACTGGATGCTTTTCTTTGGGTGCTATTGTACTGATGGTAGAATTCTACGACTTGGTCTCCTGGTGTTTTCTCTCTGTTTCCCACGAACTACTAGTTTTCACTTATTTTTCTTATTTCCAGCTTTTTAGCATGAGAGGATATGGTTTGCCTGGCTGTTGGTATGCACTTGTAGGATTTCAATGGGTAAGACCAACAATCTTAGCAGGACAGCACTTGTATAATTTGACAACTCATGTCTTGAAAACTTTTCAACACATAAATTTTGTTTTTTCAGGCCCGATTTTTCCTTTCTCTTCGGCGACTTCTTTCTCCTGATGGCATACTTTTCTCCGAGGACTTGAGCCGCTATAAAATGGAGAAGCTGAAAGTTACTTAGCATAGTGCATGAGAGAAACAGGTCACTAGATATCAATATGGTCTCTAGAGAGTTGTTGAAATTACAATTCTTTCAAATGTAAATTTACGAATAGATGATGTTTAAAATCGGATTGTAAAATTGAATGGTAAAATCGTAAGGTTTTACTTAGGTTATAACACATTATCAAGATGTAATTTACGTGAGAAACCAACTTGTATCGTTTCTTCCATGAGATTTTTTAAACTATTTTGATGAAAAGAGTATCTAAATATCAAATCGATTTGGAAAAGAAAAGCAGCTAAACAATATTGCTGAGGTGCTCAATAATTAGAATGTAACTTAGTGGCAAGTAAAACTTAGTTCGTTTTGGTTTTGAAAAAATAATAGTAGTGTCAAATTTTATAACTCAAGCCTGGTATTCATGTCTTTGCCGGAGTCGAGAAGAAATCGTTTAAAACCCGGTGGCTTATGGGTCAAGTTGACCCAAGATGAGTTATCTACAAGCAGGATCTGATAGATGACCTAAGGCAAGGCTTGTGCTACGGGAGAGGATTGATTTTTATTTATTTATTTTAGATGATCAAATGATGATATTTTGATTAAAAAAAAGAGTCAACAGGTTGAAGTCCAGGTCTTAAACTGGTTAATGGGTTAACTTAAGTGTTTTATTGGATCAACAGAGTTTTTTTCATTTATTTTTTTTTTCAATCTAGGTTTTTCATCAGCTCAATCAGGTTTTTTTTTATTTTGAACGCATTACATGTGTACAGTAAGGGTCAACCTCTACTCCAAAAGGCACAATTCTGAACTGATAGACGGAATCAGTAGAGATTTGTCAAAGGATAGCCTGTGCAACTGTCATGTTACATTTTGGTTAATTACATTCTATGACATTTCTATGACCTCAGAGATGTTGCATGTTTTGATGGTTAAGAAACTTTTGGGTGACTACGAGGTTGATAATTTCACCTCAAAATATGCTGCTTTGTTTTGTTTATTCTAGGTGTTCTGAAAGGTCTATCATATTAAACAGAAATGGATGCTGTTAAGTTCACCTGTGATAGCCACACTTGGCTTGGTACTAGGCATAGTTAGAACATCTATGCCTTGGTTGCTTCCCATTATCTTCACACCCGACCAGACGATCGTGTACCAGGTTAGTTAAACTTTGTTTCTTTCCTGCAATGTCGTCAATTTGTGAGCCCTGCAACCACATATGCATTGTTTACTGTCAATAGTTTTACCAATTAGCTAATCACAGATTTGCACAAGTGGGATCGTGACTACTGACCACTGCCTGTTGCTCTGAAACATCGAATTTCTGTCAATAACATTAAGTTTTCTGCTCCATGTCAAGTGATGCAATCAACAATTCAATGAAACTTACATGTTTCAGTCTGGTATTTCTAACTTGTAGGTGATATTGAGAACTGATAGATAGCTAAAACATTTTAAATTAAACTAGCTTTAATTTATCCTCAACCAAGCATCTTGATAGAAGTTCATATTATTAGTCATTGGAAAGCTCTTTCTTTTATTTTGTTTGCAGTGAGGATCAAGCATCTTCTACAAACCAATCATGAAATGGATATCAGGAATTGCAAAAAACTTGTGGATGGAAAAACCATTTTCAATCATGCTATGTTTGTGGATATCTTATTTTGTGTCTTTGCAGATGCACAAGGTTCTGATACCTTACTTTATAGCGTTATCTGTGACACCCAGCACTCGTAGCCTTGAAGGGCATTGCTGGTATGCTTGGTTTGACTTCAATTTCAATATGGATCTTCCCCCTTGGGTTTCTTGATGAACGTGCATCTCATGGTTGTTTTTCGGACCAAGAATTAGTGAAGCTGGTTTTACTGGTTGATTCTTGCTCGACACAAAAATTTGGACAAAGCCATATCCAACATTGCATCATGGTCTCGAGATTATGTTTATTTGCAGGCTGGACGAGATCTTAAATTTATTAGCTTGTCAACATGCGGATGCTTTGCCTTGGTGTTGATTTTATTAATGGTAGAGTTCTATTCCTTGGTCCACTAGCACCTATCCAAGAAAATTCTTTGGATTTTCCATGAATCACCGATCAATGTTATCTTCTCTTTTCTTGTAAACTCGCAAGAAATGGAGGGTATAGTTTCCCGGGCTGCTGGTATGCACTCGCAGGATTTCAATGGGTAAGAAGACTACAATCTCCCACTGACCTACAATTGTGCATTCAAACAATTTCTATTTCAACTCATCTGAACGCACAAATCTAATATTCCAGGCTCCGTTTTTCCTTAATCTGCAGCGTCTTTTGTCTCCTCATGGCATACTTAATTCTGAAGACTTGAGCAAGTACAACTTGGAGAAGTTGAAAGAAGCTTAGTTTCAGAAGAACAACAGAATCTTAGGTGGTTCCATCTATGACATGAACTGTAAAGGTTCCCCATCGCTTGTGAAGGATCATGTCGCTGCCGTTCTTCTTTGAAGAAGTCACAGTTAGGCTACAAATACACGGCTGATGCACTGATCTGAGCTGTAATATATTTCTGACAGCTGATGGCGAATGCCCATTGATTAATAATTAATTGCAACTGTGTATTCAACAATAAAGTTCCTTCTGTGGGCTAATTACGCAGTATTTGAAGTCAAGAGCATTCTTATGAATCATGTTAGACATAATGAATGATATTTTAAGTAGTGATCGGTGACTGGAGAAGAAAATAGTGGAACATGTTTGCTGGAGAAACATAAAAATAAATTTTTCCTAAAAGCTATTTTAATTAAAAAAAAAATTAAAGATAACCACACCTAAATTCAAAGTAAAAAGAGAAGGAACGTGCGTGTTTTTGATCCGCAATGAGGCACTGGCAACAAATGAAAACTGGACCATATTCAGACGTTACTCTCTCCTCAGTCTAAAATAAAATACCCTTTTTGTTGGAGATCAACGAGAAAACGAAAAGGATTGCCATTTGTTTGTTCATGGTTGGTGGCCACTATTGGGCCATGAAAATTCCAAGCCGCCAAGTCCAGAAGTCCTTCTTGTGGCCTTGAAAGCTCTTCCAACACCGCCTGAAATTATCTCCAAACCAGTCTTGTTCTCCTCAACGGCTGTTTCTTCTCCTAATTCCTAAAGTCTAACCTCTAACTACTTCTCCCTCTTCCTGTTTCTCTTTGGCCATTGTTCTTCTTTCTTTTCTTTTTTTCACTCAACTTTCTTGCTGAAAAAATGCAAGCCCGTTCTCTGCTTCACTGTTCTCATACTCTTCAAAACCATAACCATCCTAGATTTCTTTCTCGGTCTTTAATCCCTTTCAAGAAACGACCTCTATCTTTAGTTTCACCTAACTCACACAGCTCTCTTTTGCATCCAATTCCACTCGTTATTAAACCAAGAAGTAGACTTCTTGCACCATGCAATAGCCCTGCCCATGAATCCGCCAACAGTTCTGTGACTGAAAATGAAAGTAGTACTGATTCAATTTCAGAATTTATAGAAGAAACAGGAATAGAGGTGAATAGAGAGGGACTGGAGAATCAGAGTATGTGGGAGCAAATGAAGGAGATTGTGATGTTCACAGGACCTGCTACTGGGCTTTGGATATGTGGGCCATTGATGAGTCTCATTGACACTGCAGTTATTGGTCAAGGAAGCTCTATTGAGCTAGCTGCTTTAGGTACTTCCTTGAAACTTTATTAATGGAGGATTTTGAATCCAGGTTAGTTAGGTTTTGACTGTGAATTTTGGGATGAGCAGGTCCTGGGACAGTTCTGTGTGATGGTATGAGTTATATATTCATGTTCCTATCAATTGCTACTTCGAATATGGTTGCCACTTCCCTTGCTAAACAGGTTAGTTTCTTTTTACTGTTCAAATGCATTATGTTGTATGTGAAATTAAGTAAAGCAATGTTCTAATCTCACTAATAGGGCTGTTCTTTTGTGGCAAATTAGTCCCCAAATGTTTATAAACATACACAAAAACTTACAAAATTTATCCTACATGAAATAGTAATAAGAACCAATGGGGTTGATAATGGCCGATATATGGTTTCTTAGCTCAATTATTCCGTGGAATGCGAGTAGCTCCTTATACTTCTAGTTTACATATTGGCCATTCATACTTCTTAGTGTTTTTCAATAACTTCAAACATTGGCGCAGGACAAAAATGAAGTGCAGCATCAACTATCTATGTTGCTCTTTATTGGGTTGACTTGTGGTTCTCTGATGTTTTTGTTCACAAAGTTCTTTGGCCCATCAGCACTAAAAGGTAACTGAGACCGCTGCAATTTTGTGGTTTTTTTCATATATTGGCAGATGCAGTGCCTTATTATATTAGGTTGGCCTGTCATAGTATCAACCAATAATTGGTCATATGAATCTACAGAGGTCAACCTGCGACTGACAAACTAGCTATTATCTTCTTTTTAGCATTCGCAGGGTCAAATAATTTAGATATAATACCTGCAGCTAACACATACGTTCAGGTGCATTCTCTTTTCCCATAAATTAATATGTTACTTGATCTAAATAGTCGCTAGTTTTCCTATACTTTGTGTGTGTGTGATGGATTTGTATTTTCTTTGTGTTATTGGTGAAGCACAAAACCAAGAGAGAGCATTTATTGTGGGAGGCTTTTCAAGCTCCATTGATTATGGCTACTTTGTTATTCATCATCGGGAAGTATAATTAATATGTTTACCGAACCTTCCTCAAATCTTTAAGGCAGCTCCAGACTGCACTTTCCCATAAATTCTGTGCTGTTCAAGTATATTATATGAAAAGCTTGATTTGTACTTTAATGAAACCTGAAAGGTCGATATTTTATGATAAACTATTGGCAGTTGGATAAAATTGGACATGTCAGAAAATCATTTCCTACGGTTGAATTTCTATCATGATTTTTGTTTAAATGACATGTTGATAACTGATATTTTTGTTTTCTGTTTGTAGATTCGAGGTTTAGCATGGCCTGCAATTCTTATTGGATGGGTTGCTCAAAGTGCAAGGTGGAAATACACTACATTTCTTCCATCCATTATCTACTGAATGTGTTAGCAGCAGCTGCTTAATTTGGTCATTATATGACAGTTCTTCTCCAGTCCCAAAGCAATATATAAGGATCATTATAGTGTTGTTGAATTTGTGGTGTTTGTATGGATTTGCTATTCATTTATTCATTAATTATTCTGGCTCGGTTATAATTTCCTTTAAGAATAGTTCTTCTGTTTCTCAGCCTTGGAATGAAAGATTCATGGGGACCATTAAAAGCATTGGCAGTTGCTAGTGCTGTAAATGGCATTGGTGATATAGTCCTGTGCAGATTTCTTGGATATGGTATCGCCGGCGCAGCATGGGCTACAATGGCATCACAAGTATGCTGATAAACGTTCTGCTATTAATCTATATTCATTGATTACCATATTTAAGCAGTTCGTTGCTTGTTGCATTTCCACTGACGTGTTCACATTTCAGATTGTTGCAGCTTTTATGATGATTGATTCACTGAACAAGAAAGGATACAATGCATATGCAATATCTGTTCCATCAACTGATGACCTCATGATTGTATTTAGGCTTGCTGCTCCAGCGTTTATTATGATGATTTCAAAGGTTTATGATGTGCTTACTCGATTCTATAGCATTAGCTGTGTGCTTGTGATTATTGTTATGCATTTGACTGTTCTATTTTTTAGGTGGCTTTCTTTTCCCTCATCGTATATTTTGTTACATCTATGGACACCCTCACCTTGGCCGCTCATCAGGTTTCTTATGCTAACTCTCATATTTGTTTTGGAGCTTACAGTAGGTATCTTGAAAATTGATGTTCATGATTTGCTGTAGGTCATGATTCAAGCATTCTTCATGTGCACAGTTTGGGGCGAGCCTCTTTCTCAAGCTGCACAATCATTTATGCCTGAGTTGATGTACGGGGTCAATCGAAGTTTGGAAAAGGTAGTTATACTAGCTATTCATTGATGCTAAACCGACTACTTACATGTGTTGATTCTATCACTTGCTGGTCTAATTTCGAGGCATGCAAAGAGTTTCTTGTTGTTTTTGCATATACAAAATATGCAGAAACACAACCTTGCTCCCCCAGTTTAGACAGATGGGATGGGTTATGCAGATAACTTGTGTCAAAGAATCTATATAGGTTTTTGGTTTCTTAGAATGTGTTCAAGGTTTATGACATCTGACAGGCTCGAACTATGCTGAAATCACTGGCTATCATTGGAACAATCCTTGGATTGGCATTAGGGATTATTGGAACATCTGTTCCCTGGTTTTTCCCCAGCATCTTCACACATGATCAGAAGATCATACAGGAGGTTAGTTCTTGTTTGCAGTAATTTCACATGCAATTTATCCACGAGTTATATGTATCATGATTCATGGGCAAGGAAGGAATTCCATGAGTCCTTTCAGTTATTATCTAAGTTTTGCAAGCTTTGCACCTAATCATATGCACTTCACTGGGATTGTGAAACTGCTTCTACGCTGAAATATCAGTACTTTTATCCCTTGAGCTCCATTTAAGTATTCACCCTGCTCATTCCATCCATGGGATTAGATACCATTTGGATTTTGAAATGGTCCTTGGTTTCGGATCTATATTAACATAAACATAGTTCAACTGTAGCAATATATCTTGGATTGATTATTGCATCTGTCAGTGGCTCACATTGTTGGTTTTTGTTATCGCCTGCAAACCATGAGCTAAAGGAAAAGGAAAGCGATATATTAAATTGCTAATACACCATGAACATGAAGCTCCTTCGTAATGGTTGTTTAGGTTTCAGCTTCTGACGCTTCTTTGTATGCCAATCATATGTCCATGCAGATGCACAAAGTGCTCATACCATACTTTCTTGCGTTAGCTGTGACTCCCTGTATTCTTAGCCTTGAGGGAACATTGCTGGTATGTTTGCTTATACTTCAATTTGAATAATTTTGACTTCCTAAACACTTTAATAAATGCTTGTCCAGCATGTTTTATGTCTGTCCTTTTGGATCATGGATTGATAAAACAAGATCCAAGTCTGTTTCTATGATGGTGGTCAAGTCTGTCCATGTCATTGTGGCATTACGCTTAATACCGTGGAGTTTGTTTGAATATGAAGCTGGCATGCATGAGGTGTTCTTTAGCTTGTATTCTGGCATCATAATATCAGTACCTTTATGCAGGCTGGACGGGATCTTAAATTTATTAGCTTGGCAATGAGTGGATGCTTTTTTACGGGTGCACTATTGCTTTTGGTAGAGATCCGTTTAGTCATCTCCTAATTGTCGAAAGTCCTTTTTCTATGCATTAATCTCGGTTTCTTGTTTTCACCAGCTTGTGAGCAGCAGAGGATACGGTCTGCCAGGCTACTGGTTTGCACTTGTAGGATTTCAATGGGTAAAGACTGGCATCTCTAGCAATTATGCTGGAAAGATTCATCCTTGACTGATTTGAAGAGATCTTTTTTCTTTTTCCTTGTTTTTCAGGGTCGATTTTTTATCGCCCTCCAACGCCTTCTTTCCCCTGACGGCATACTTTTCTCGGAAGATTTGAGCCAGCATGAGCTGAAGGAGCTGAAAGCAGCTTAGTTTCAGAATCCACAAACTTTCCACGTAGAGCGAAGTTCATGATATCGTCGGGACCAAAATCCCATGCTTCTCATCTAGCTAAGTAAACAAATTACCACAACATTGCAAGATGTTTTTTGTCCATGCCACCGGCTGTCAAGTATCATTATCGTTTAAAGCCTCAATTTAGGCTAAGATCTAAGCTATTCCGGCTCCAGCTGTAAAAATGTTCTTCAATATAAGGGGCGTTAGCTACATCCATTCAAGTTTTATCCTATATTTGACAAGATCACACGAGTGCGTAGAGGAAAACAGCAGTTAATGTGGTTTTGATGCAAAAATTGTTTTGAAGGATTACTAGAGTCTAAAACATACGCCAATATTGCCATGTGAACTTGGGTCCGCAAGCGCGTATACTATACGCGATTTCAAAATCAATTCTGTACGGTGTTCAAAACCAGAGATTCTGGGTCTGATCTGATCCCCAAGGGTGCCCATGCCTCCACCTGTAACTTTTTCACAACTTACCAGAAAAAATAAAATAAAATAAGGTAGGGGGGTGGTGGTCAAGAGGACTCAACGACATGCAATTTGCCAATTAATATTTTATCCTTCAAAGAAGCCACGATGCAAACCATCTCGGTGCAAACACTCAAGCTATCTCACTGTCCTTAAAGCCATTTCTACATCTATCAAACAAATTCGTGATTTATGGAAACGAAAAAACTCCTTGCATGTTGGTCCAATTTCAGAGCCTCTCTGTTGTGTCTGGACATGAATTCCTCAAGGCCATTTTACGCTAATATTAACTTTCCATCAAGCAAGTAGCAGAAAATGTAGTTCATACCCTGCTGCTTCCTCGACGACCATGCCCAGAAAATCGCCTTGGCTCTCCTCTCGACTGCGATTTCATTAAGGTTATATCAGTGAGATTCTACAACAAACAACGATCATTTTCTGCAAATGGCTGTGAATTGTGAAAGAGGAACTCAAGAAAGGGAGTTTTCCTTACCAATGGCACAGACATCAATTTTGGTGCTTTTCTCACATAAACTCTACGAGCCTGTTGCCTTTTCTCCTCCGCCTTCATTTTAGTGAGACTAGGCCGATATATAATGACAGTCCGACCAATTTGACCAACTACCACTGAACCAGTTGCTTCCTCCAATCGTCGCACCACATCCTCTAGCTCCCCTGGACAAGTCCTGTGTATTTTAACCTGTTTGCAGAATTTAAGCATTTAATTAGCACACCAAAAATTCTGCAATCATTGTTAAAAGAAAATATTGCATTTGGATGCTTGTCCAAATCCTAAAGCTGAAACAATGATTAGCAACTTCCACAAATAGCTAATAAAAGTACATGATTGATCACTGCTACTGCACTACACCCACAATTTCCAGTATCTAATCTAAGTCAGCTCAATTTTGCATAACAATGTGTGGCAGAAAAAAAACAGGGACTTACCTGGGTACATCTACATGCTAAAGGTTATCAAGCTACAGGAGCAGCTCACATATTATATGACAAGTTGAGGAAAACTCTAGCCACCCCAACATTTATCTAAACAACAGTAGAAGCTATGCAAACAGAGATCAGTAAAACATGTCGCTCAAAACTGCGGAAGCAAATCTTGATGTAATAAACATGATCATCCACAAGTCAACTACTTCTGCCCCCACAAGAAAGAAAGAAAACTAGCTAGTACCCAGACCAAAGAGCAACAAGGGAGTGTTGTTAATTGCAACTTTCTGTTTAAACAGTTCTAACCAAATAGTAAAAATCTAAAGGGCTGGCAGCAATTTGACTCTTACCCTCAATTCAAACTCCACGAACAGGCAACAACATTGACAAGCTCAAAACTTCATCAACCTGAGAAATCAAATCCTAGTCCAAAAGCTTTCCCTAACATTTCCAAGCACCTAAACAAAGTTTAGAGAGACCCAGATTGAGGAAAAATAAAGAACACTAGGCATCCCACGTTATCCTAATTCCGAACTGTGCATAACCTCTAAACCCTTGACCAATCAACTATTCATTCAAACTCAAAGAACCTAATAATAAACAGCCAATCCGGAGAAATTAACTACCAAAAACCAACATTGAAAAAAATCGTGGTTTTACCTTTAAAAGCTCATTGGCTTCAAGGGTCTCAATAAAAGAGGTTGCAACATTATCAGTAAAACCAGACTTGCCAATCAACTGAGACTTTAGCTTCTTTCCCAATCCATGAGCATAAGATGCTAATTCCTTCTTTTCCTTCACTGTCAAAGTCGGTACCTTTACCCCATTTCTCTTCAAACCCTCTTTAGTGGAACCCTCACCAGAAACATCAACAACACTACCTTCCGACTCCAAATTATCACCTTCACCCTCAATATCGTCCTCTTTATCACCATTTTCAATTTCATCATCGATAAAGCCTTCACCTTTTTCTTCTTCTCTTTGGTCTTCTTCTTCTAGTTCCTGTAAGGTGAGAGAGTGGTTGTGAGCTTTTTGAAAGCAAGGGAAAGAGCGAAGGGATAAGAGGAGAGGAGAATTGGGGAGAGGAGAGAGTGAAGAGAAGAGGATAGTGTTAGTTTTTTTACTAGGGGTTTTGTCGGATTTTGAGAGAATGGTTTTCGTTGTTGTGGTGGTGGTGCAAATTGGTCTTAAGAAGTATGAGAGCAGTGGTGGTTGAGATGGTGGTGGACGGAGAAGATGGTGGAGGACATGGGGGGTTGTCGATGAGGATGTTATAGCCACCGCCATAATTACTGTGAATTCTTCGTCGTCGCTTCTGCTAGATTTGTAGTGAGGTAAATGATATTTACCAGCTCACCATGTAAATACACTACCCAAACTGACCCCACCAAACATAAACCTTTTATCTTGACACGTAAACACTACCTCCTCTATCTTTAAAGACCCATTATCTGCCCAGTGGTCAGTAGCGTAGCAAAAACATTTTAAATAAAAGGATAAATTACTAATAAATATTTAGTATTATATATTATATCGACATGTATTATATATAAAGAAATCAATTTAAAATGTATATAATAATTCATGTGAAGTAAAATTAATTTAAAATAAAAATAAAAATAAAAAAATTTATATTATAATTATTTTTTTTGGGTTTTTATATTTTAAAATTGCTTCATAATAACTTCATTTTTAATTTCATTAAAGATATTCTTTCTCAATATATACAATTATACTTTCATTCATCTATTTCTAAATCTTTCAGGAACTAGTGAAATTATTAGCAACAATTCTTTGTTGATTTGTTGTTTTATACAAGTAGGTTAAATATAAATATTAATATATTTTTTTAATTTTTTTTATACAATTAAACTTTCATTCATCTATTTCTAAATCTTCCATGAACTAGTTAAATTATTGGCAACAATTCTTTATTGACTTATTATTTTATACAAGTGGGTTAAATATATATATATATATATATATATATATATATATATATTATTGTGTTCCTAATTTTTTGAATTGTTCAGTACTTCATTTTTAATTACTAACAAGTTAATCACTATTATTTTTCATATAAAATTCATAACAAAATACATATTAATTCATCAAAACTCATTTCAATTTATATTCATATGCATATAATATTATCCATACACATATTAATTTAACAAATCCATAAATTATCATAAACTCTAACATTTGTAATAACTAATTATCAAGGAATAAAACTAAAATTAGATAATGGAATAAATAGAAAAAAAGAAGGAAACTCACCTAAAACATAAAGCATAAATGGTTACCTACTTAACTAATTAATTAATAGTTTAAGACTTGAAAAGAAATTTTATAGAAGGAATAGAAGCAGGAACAATAATTCAAAAAAAAAACTTGAATCAATTAGTAGTTAATAAAGAAAATTAAACTTTTTAAGTTATTATATTAAAATTCTAATATAAAAAATATATTGAAAAAAAAAATTAAAGGGGCAATTGCCCCCCTTAATCCCCATTGTGACTCCACCACTGCTAGTAGTAAGAGGTTGAAAACTTTGTTTTTATATGGTTTTAGTTTGAGTCGTGTGGATAGTTATTGAAAGTTTATTTTGTTGTTAATTTTAGAACATGTAAAAATTACTTGATATATATGCAAGCTAATATGAAAACAATGTAAATTAAAAAAAAAACCATCATCTTAAATTCGTCCTCTCTAAACTGCTATCAAGCATAAAAATCATAGTAAAAAAAACCTTCTTGAAACCTAAGTTAAAAGACCCTTCAAAAATAAAAAACTACTCTATAGATGTAGAAATTAGTCATCATGTCCTTGCCTTTAACGGGGAAGTAAGAAAGGGAGAGGACCACCTTATAGAAAGACAACAAGAGAAAAAGGAAGGATTTATCCTTAGTTAAAGAGATTTTTTTCTCTCCTCGTTCATTTCGTTTGAAGATAATAGTGTTTTAGGATCGTGGTAGAAAGCCTTTTTTTTATATATATAGTAATCTAGATGGTAGAAAGTCTTTCACAATGATTAATTTCCCCTCATCCTCCTTTCCATTCTCAAAGTATGGATTTCGTAGTCTATAATTTTTTTTCCACTCTGAATTCTTTTTTTTTTAAGTTTAACATGGGTATCCGGGCCAGCTTGCACATACCTCGATTAATTCCATGAATCCTAAAGTTAATGATCATGTAAATCTCCAGCAGCTATCATATGAGTAACCACAGGACTCGAATTTGAGATCACAGTCAGTTTGCGCGTACCTCGACTAATTCCACGGGTCCTGAAATTAACGGTCATGTAAGCCTCCAGTGGCCATCATATAAGTAATTACAGGACTCGAATCTGAAACTACAGAGAAAACAAACATCTTGATCCCAAGCTCTTACCACTATGACGCAGGTTTCACTCAAATTATTTCTTCACCGTGTCCGTGTCCATCATTGGTGTAAAAGATGGAACATTAGCTATTTTTTAATTTAGTGTCAGCAATTTTCATGTCCGCTTTCGAAGATCGGTCAAGGTTTTTCCTTGTCTCGTATTATATAAGGGATTTTTCTCATTTAATCCAAAATGTTAATCAAGGAAATAAACCTATTTACCAGTGTAAGAAAGTGTTTTTGAAAAAAAAATAGTTGAAGTTAATATTATTTTTTTATATTTTTAAATTATTTTTATATGTTAATATTAAAAATAATTTTAAAAAAATAAAAAAAATATTATTTTAATATATTTTAAATAAAAAATACTTTAAAAAATAATTATTCTGAATTGATCTTGTCAGACATCTGGCCACCAAATCTAATAGGCCGTATAGCTAGGTAATTTGGTTCCCAATACGACTACCTACTGTCCTTTGCTTTACCATTGCCTTTGAATCATCCCAGCCTGGGCTGAAGCTTACTGGTAAATACTCATCAGAGTCACGTTCAAAAATTGATTTCTCAAAATGCCTCTCTAGCTGCCCCTTGCCCTGAGATCACATTTTTAAATCAAACCCCAGAAATTTATATAAGATTCAAGAAAATACTAATGACTAAGGATCACCATACCTGGAGCCTAGCACAGGCCTTGTCTTGTTGGACTGGGAAACATTCCCTGCATGATAGCTTGTGGAAAGGGAAAACTTCCAAGCAGCTCTTGCCTGTGTGAAGTTAACAAATGCATAGCCTTTGTTTTATTTTGTGTAGAACTCACAATTTTGGCTTTTGTGAATAAACATGGATATGAGTGATTTTCAGGACAAAAGTAACTAAAAATGCAATATCAAATTCATATATGAAACGTACTCAAAGTCAAAAGGCAGATACAGGAAATCAAAAGCTGATTCGATTATCTCCTTGTTGGAGTCAGAATTTTGAAGCTCTGCCTTTTCATTCTCCAACAGGCAATGACTGTCGAGAAATTCCATTAGCATTTCACAGCAGCAATAAAGCAAGTGCAACAAGTGAAAGTATTAGAAGCAATGTCGGAGAGATGATGAGAAACTAGAAAAACCATTCCAGAAAAAATAAAAAGAGACAACTTCTGGACTAATTTTGATCGGGATTAGTACCGATACAATACTGCTTGACCAAACTATCAGTTTGTAGCTAATGAAGAACCCACTACACAGACACAAGGAGAGAGAGAGAGAGAGAGAGAAGAATATGAAGAAACAGTTACTTGTATCTATTCCTGATCATAACTGTGGTAACTTGGCCATCAGGTAGCACAGGGAACACAGGATGCTTCTGCCTAGAATTAGCACCCTCACTAGACCTCACATTTCTTCTGGTGTGAGGATACTACCTCTCACAATTTCTATCACTTCCAGAGCAAACGGCTAGCGGAAGTTTGTAGCTATATATCCTTTGTTTTTATGAGATTTTTTCTTTACCATGTTTGCTCATCTTGCATGCCATCTTTCATTAACAATATGATCTCTTTGTTACTCACCATTGTTTTTAAGAGGTTTTTTTCTGTGGTTCATATACTTTCTTTCTTTCTTTTTCCTTTAGGACGATTTTTTTTTTTTTATCTTGCATGTGCTTGTATGGAATTTCTTTAACATCCTTGCACATTTAAAAAAAATTGGTCGACTCAAACACAAACGTTTTGAGAGAAGGCCATGGTCAGTATAGATGCCAGTTGAATTACAAATTTATGGACGCATTTTCTTACTTTCGTCGGTCATCATGTACCGGCTAGCACACGGGTTATTAGGCCTCCCTGCTCCAACAAAACTTAATGGGTATACATGTTTTTTTTTTCATGGTAAAAGCGCATGGGAAACGTCCTTCATCTACTTATTTTCTTTTCTGAGTCTTCTCTGCTGAAATTTCGTCCCTTCGCACATATTTTGCGACGATTTCTCGATCCACCATGTGGTTTTAGTTTAGAAAAAATTTAAGGGGCAGATATGCCCTTGATCTTTTTTACAGGTAATAAAATGGAAACTCATTAGATGACACGTATTTATACCGGTCCGGATTCATGTTGCTGAACAACTTTCTTAGATTTTTTCTTACAAAAAGTGGCTTTGGATCTTCTCTGTCATCTTCCAAGCCACTAAGCAACCATCCACTTGCCAGTTGAACGTTTTCTTGCTGGTTTCTACGTCTCTCAGCAACTATCGTGTTGAGCACCCTTCAATGCCAATAATGCAGCTCCATAGGCAGCCTCTGTTTGCTTTGCCCGACTCACGGGCAAGCCAAGTACTCGCTCTCGTATCTTGGTCCATTTTTCGTTTTTTGCACCACCTCCAGCTGTAAAAACTTCCTCAACTTGGGTTGCTCCTAGATCCTTTAACAAGTTATATGCCGTCGCCTGAAAATCATACAAGGTCTCCGTGTCAACTTACCATTTCTGTTGTCTATACTCTATGGTGTATGAGAGTTTGAACATGGGTGGACCGACTGAGAATCCTTACCTCTATATGTGCAATAGATTCCAAAATACCATGCAAGTACTCAACATCACTTTCCGGTCGTGGATGTAACCTGTGCAGGAAGAAAAATAATTGGTCGAACTATGGAACCATGGGAGACATCCTAACTTGCCAAAAATACTGTTTCCTTTGCTGTGCTGGACATTAATGTACCTAACTTGTGACTCTAAAAGGTGCTCAAACTAGAATTCGGAACACAGACAAGAAGTGAGATGTCTATTCCAAGTTTTTATATTCATTTCTTCAACCTGATCTTACTTCCAGTTTTGAATTGAAGCACTTCATGTCTGATAAAGTGCAAGACATCAGACTGCCTAAGAAAATCTCCATTTTCTAGATGGCAGGTGATTGGGCTCCACGTTTATTTTTCTTATGATATATTTTCAAGCACTTCCTAAGTGTAACTGATTCTGAGTATACACTATCACAATTCATGCCACAATCACCAGCTTCTAGGCAGTCATGAAATTCATCTATAAGTACCTTATTCTTTGGGAATTTTGGTTGATTTTTTTTTTTTTTTTTTTGGGGGGGGGGGGGTAACAACACATTGTTCAGTGCCTTGATAAGCAAAATAGTAAGATGCTCTGCAAATGTGCAGCAGGGGAATATGGCTTTTGATTGAATAAAGTTTACAAGGGTTAGGCACTTCTGGGTTCCAACAACAAATGCAACAAGAATTGAATACCTGGGAACCAGATTTGGATCTGCCACAGGAAATCTCTCACCAACTGCTTTTAAAGGGTAGTAGTCTAGAGGAGAAGCTTCCATTGGATTTATCTGTTCACTCAATTTCTGCAGTTGCTCATCAGTGAAAAACTGCTTAAGAACAGCTCCACCAGTGTTTGAAGCGCCTCCAACCAGCCATTTATCATCAAGGCGATGACTATAAACTCCAAATCGTGCATCATCAATCCTCGTAGTGCTCAGTAACTTAATAGCAAGAGTTGAGCCCAAAGAAGTGACCTGATTTCAAGTGTAAAGGTCAGAATACAATTGGTTCACTAGATTAAAGGGTTGAGTTCTAAATTTTCTTACAGCTTTTCCAGGTTGTGTTGCACGTGCTGCAAGGAAAGCGGCTATACTATCTGTTGTTCCTGCACATACAATACAATCCTCTTGAAAACCTGCAAAGATGCATTTTATAAGTCCGAAATGCAGTTCTGAAAATTTTCCAAATTGAAGAAGCTTTAAGGTGTAGAGGCAGGACAAGAGAAATTGCTGAAGAAAAAACTTACAATCAACAAACATAAAGCTCAAATAGACTATGACTCTGTTTTAACCAATTTAAGGTAATAAAACAATTTGTTCAATAAAGTAATCTTCCATTTATTTGGTCATTGTAATCGTCACTTGATCCAAAATCAATAGTTTATGAGCAATAGGGATGTCATTCGCGTATGATCTGTAAATCTAAAATTCTAATTAACTATATGTTTTAATGGTTATTTAAACATGAAATTTTATTTCAGTTCAAATATAAGTATAGCACCTTTTCATCAATCCTCTGTTAAAAAAAATGAAGGAAAAGACTCCGAATATTGTTGGTCTGTTTTACGCCCGGCAGTCTCAAGGAGCACACCAACACAGATTTAAGTTCCAAAGGATTAGTGGAAGGCCAAATTAATAAGGATTCAACATGCACTCCATGGAATTCGAGGCTTAAAGCATGACTTGAGAAATATGCTGGATGTTCAAAGTAAGGAGGAACAGAGAAAATAACTAAACTGCTCAAGTATTGGCAACTTTTCATGTAGCATTACGATAAAAATTATAGAAAGAACCGCTTGAGTATTTCAAATTAATGTCACACAACAGAAAGTGTCTACCAAATTTGTCAATTCCTAGAGTATAACTTCATAACTTGGCTAAAGTGTTCATTGACAGTAACTGATCTAAGCAGTGTGATAGAAAATAACAGGACTTCACTCTGTTTATCCTTTAATTATTAAGCTATCTAACAATGGAACATACCAAATTGTGTTCTAATATCCTCTTTTAAATTCCCAATTGAAGTTCCCGGAGCTATAACAGAAGGTAGAAGTTGAGAGTATGGCTGAGAATGCAGCCATGGTGGATAAGAATCCGATGCAGGATCATAACCAACCTGCAAGACATGAATCACTCGTTATATGATTCCTCCAACACAGACAATTATGGAAACATGAAAAGAAAATCCTAGAGGAAAGAGTTAATGACCAATACCTTCAGGGCATTATTGTAATCAGACACTCCGAGTTTTCCATGAAGCAGCCACAACAGCCAATCTGCTTGGTGCAATAACAATGCTGATTTTTTATTTGACTCCTCTATGTTCCACCATGAAACAAGCTTGCACAATGTAGATGATCCAGAGCAAACAGTATGGTTTGCAGGAGCAACAGATTTTACCGTTGGCAAAGCATCAGGGCAACTCTCATTGTAAAGGAATGGTCTCCATAATGGTTCTCCTGTATTTCTGCAGGAAAAAAAAAATCAAGAAGCTTGATCTGGAAGTAAAACAATGGTAGGATAGCCACAAAATTGCTGAGACATCCACCTGTCTACAATGAGTGTGGTCGCAGAAGTTCCATCTATTGAAATAGAAGCAACAAGTGGGCGGAGATGAGCTGGAACATCCTCTAGCAGTGAGAAAAGTGCTGCCCTCCATGACCGCACCCAGTCCATTTTTTCTTCACTCTTCCTAGACAAAAGTAATAAGATTCTCAGTTAATTTGGGCAATTAAATTTCACAGGAATTACACCAGTAAGCATTATAAGTTTTTCTTCCAAATTCAGTAGTATCTCTCGAGAAACTGAGAAAGCATCACGAACAAAAAGAGTAGCAACATTGATTTTAAGACAAAGAAAAAACTCTAGTGGACAAGGAGTTGTGCCAGTTTTCGTAAGTTAGAATTGAGCACAATTTCCAGAAGAATATCCCAAGTAAGCGCATCATCACCAAAATCCTAGAACCAGTATATATCCATAGTAGGTTGAATTCAACTCGAACTAATACCAGGTTGAATTAACAATTATACACTGAAATGTTCCACTGTCATTTAAAATTTAAAGGCAAAAAATGACGTGAAACGTCTAATAGCAGATATGATTATGATCAATTCGACAGTTCTAAGCCCAAGCAGAAGTTTGGATGAGTTAAACTGAAAAAAACAGGCATAACTTTTGATATGATCATCGTCAGAGAAATTTAACTATCACTTTCGACAGGCCCTGTTCCCAATGGGGTTGATCGGATAGAGCCAGTCCAGGTTGGGATCATTCTCGAATTAGTCCCGAAAGTTGTTGTTTCGGAATTTTCTTCATTTTCCTAGTTATTTTCATATTCCTTTCTTGATTGGATATCAAAATTTTATTTGATTTGGGTTTTATTAATTAAATCGGTTTAGCTACTATTCATTTTTCAAAACAGTTAAGAATCATTGATATTTTGGAGTTTATCAGATCAGATTTCTCTATAATTAGATATAAGTTTAGGATTTGTGAACGTGGTGCTTCCTTTTTCCTTTTTGCTATATGTTGCGTCAAGAACTGCCTAAAAAATTGAATGCATCAATTTTTCCATAATTGTTGCAGGTGTGTGTATAATTTTCAAAGATGCCCAATTTGACAGTAGTAATAAATGAATAATCTTACCATAAAAACTGGATATTCTCTCTTTCCTTCGGAGTGAATTATCCCTTGCTTGTCGATAAGAGCATATCTAGCTCCAGAAGTTCCAAAATCCATACCTAGATAAAGCCTTTCTCCAACTAGAATGCCACTTTCTTTATTGCTTGCAAGAGCCATTATCGGTCTTGGTTTGCCTACAGTTGTATACAGCTGATCTTTTCTCGGTACCAATAACTTTCTTGAACTACAATGCCCTGAAATTTAATGATGATGATAAAAAAAAAAATCATCAGTCAAGTTCATTGGGTAAGCATGAGTCATGGTAAAAGAAAGACATGTAAAGATTACAAAATGTAAGAGCATGAAACTGGTTCAGTTTAGGAGAGAGACAGGGAGAGAGGAGTACCATGTTGTTGAGACTGTGAGAAGGGGGAGAGGAAGGAGAGTGTTGGGTGGTGAACCAAGGCAGTCATGGTGGTGCCTTCGTGTTGGATAAGGTGAAGAATCTTGTGTTAAAAGACCACGCTAGCTTCTGCCTTTTAAAACGTTTCGTTTACGTTAAAGACGACATGTCGTGTGTTAACTATTAACAGAAACAACGAGCAGTGACGGAGATCAAGATACATATTATCAAAATATATATATATATATATATATATATATATATATATATATATATATATATATATATATATATATATTAAAAGAGAAAGAGAGCATCCACCATCAAACTATTGGCCTTTTTTCACACCACTAGATTATTGGCCATTGCTGTGTCGGGGTTTAAATCAAATATATATATAAGTGTTATTATTATGTTTTTTTAGTAAGAAAAATAATTCTAAACTAAAAATACAATGTATATTAAATAATATCTTTTAAAAATATTAATACAGTAATATATTAGAGAAATTTTTTTCAAATATTAAGATAATAGTATATTGAATTGATCTAGTTTAACTTGTCAAATCTACAGTCAGAGTTATAAAAGTATTATAACTTTGTAGAAAGTAAATCAAAATAAATTATGAATATTAATTTATAATAAACTCAATGTTGAATGATGAAATTGAAATTGAAAATCAAATATTAAATTTTTTTTAAAATTACTTTAGTCAACTCGGGTTAACTTGTCAAACTCCGAATCCAAGTCATGAGATTAAGAAAACCCTGTAGAAAGCTAATAAAAAAAATACAAAACTTAATTCTAATCATCTCAATGTTAAATAATAAAATAATTGAAAAAATAACCACAAGAAAGCCCAAGTCACATCGGGCTAACTTATTAATCCCGCAAATCGAGTCATAAAATCGAGGTAACTTTATAAAAAATAATTAAATTAAATTACAAAGCTCCATTTACAGCATATCCAATGTTAAAATGTTGGGATTGAGAAAAAAATAAATCTAACAGAAAAGGATAGCTTCATGAAAATTTAATTACAAAACTCAATTCACAAACAACATAATATTTAAATATAAAATTGAAAATAAAAAATAAAAATAAGATTAAGTTGTTGGAGGATGAAATTAAAAAAAAAAATTGAAAAAAATAAAGAAAATAAATCAAGTCAACATATATCAACTTGCTAAATTCACAACCCGTTCATGAGATTATAATAGTCTAACAGAAAGCAAATTAAAAAAGATACGAAGCCCAATTAAAAGGAATAACAAAAAAAGAACAAAGCCAACCAGTCAAACCTGCAATTGGAGCATAAAATTAGGATAATTTCATGAAAAGTAAATAAATAAAAATATGAATCCCAATTTTCAACCAACCCAACATTAATGGTTTGTTTAGGATTGTGGTAGCAATTGTGGTTTAAAGTGTTTTTCGCTTAGAAATGCATCAAAATGATGTTTTTTTATTTTTAAAAAATCATTTTCGAGATCAACACATCAAAACGATTAGAAAAAATAAAAAAATAATTTAAAAATAAAATAAAATTAAAATTTAAGGGAAATGGCGTTCCTAAATAGACTCTAAACTATGAAATAAAAAAAAATCAACTAACTACTTGAAAAAAACAACATGAGTTAACTGGATTAACTTATTAAACTTGAAATACAGGATATAAGATCAAGATAAATTCATAAAAAAATCTAAAGAACTATAAAGTTCACTTGTAACGGATCTAATGTTGAAATAAAAAAAAAATTTATAAAACTAATATATAATTTAATAAAAATATATTAAGCGTGATTTCTAAAATAATCTAACACTAAATAATAAAATAAAATATTATTTCAATAATATATCTGAATGTAATTTAATCACATCCCATTAATGTTTTGTTAATATTAATGTTAACGTTAACGTTAATAACGGGGCCTTAATCTATTGAAATGCTTGGTTTTTGAATAAGCAAACGACACTCATTTCATTTGCTTATAAAGTTCGCAAAAAGCTTTCGAACCATCTCTGCATGCAAAAGATGAGTGGGCTCTCGAGGTTGCGAGTCCATTGAGATAAGGCTCGTAACATTATAATTCAGTCTCGTTGGACGTTGGGAACGGAGGATAACTTCGACCTTTGAGGCCTGACTTAGATTTGAACCTTGCGGCTAAGTGAAATTGTTTTTTAAATTATGATGATGTTAAAGATATTTAAAAATATTTTTTTATGTATTTTTAATTATTTTTAAAAAAAAACATGCACTGTAGTAACAAACACATACTAAAATCTAATGTCTCCTGAGCTTTGTAACGGAATAATTGCTCTTCCAACCCGTAGTCAAGTCCCAATTGTATATGTTTTTCCAGAGTTCATATTTGACAATTCCAAATAAACCCCGAATCCTATTGCGCTATCCTCCCGAGTTTTGACCCTCGAGAACCTCTTTTTTCGCAATTGTTTTAAATTGATATCGAAACTCTTTTAAAACAGGCAAGGGTTGAACGACCGATTCCGACGAAAAATCCCAGGGCCGTAAAACCCACAATTTTGTGGGCCGTCATTTACGAGGAACCAAAATCTCAATAAACCATTTAGCTTGTGGATCTCGCTAAGCAAGATTACGTCAAAAAAATGTGGTCCGAGTTAGTAAGATTGCTTTCCACTCAAATAAACTTTTCTTTCTTTTCTCGTGGAAATCCCCACCAAATCTCGATTCCAGACCACCTAATCAGGAGGAACGTGGAGCTGGACAGCTCGACCAAGCTCAAGCTACATCGCGATTTCCATAAATAAATCGGTGAAGCTAAAAGACACGAGAAGTATAATTGCCACCTCCACTTTCGGTTGAATGGTCAGGTGGGTTTTGCACGGTTGTAAAGCAGAAAAGGAAAGTGAGATCAGACAAACCATAAACAGACACCCGAGTTCATTAAACCTCGCCAAATTCTAGATGGGCTTCGGCAACGTTCAATTGGGAATACATGGGTTAAGAGTTAGAGCTGGAATTTTTGCCTCTTGCCCCACATGTCAAATTATAGGTACCCTGGGAGCACGTGAGCCACTTGTGTGGCACAAACAAAGTGGAGACGATAGACAGCTCAGTAGCTCCATCTCACAGTCACAACTCGGACACCACACGATAAAAAGAATTCCCCAATCATGCACTCTTTCACGAGCTAGCTACTAGCTTAGGACCACATTAAAGTTTGCATGTGCTAATCAAGCCTCGGAAAAATATGCCAATTGCTAACGCGGGGCATCTGTCTTTACTAGTACTCTTTTCCGAAAATAATATCTCTGCACAGCAGTAGAAGGGTGCGTAAAGGAAAAGGTTAATTCAACAAATGAGTGATAGATCATAGAGACAAACATTTCTTTGGTCTTCTTGGCATATTCGGTGCCACCAATTAAAGTGATAGTGTGTAGGTTTTCTGCTAGTGGTTGTTGGCTAGCTTAAACAACCCCATCTGTAGAAAACGATATATGTTCCTATCAGACCATTCAATCACATCCTACCTCTTTTCTTCCTGATTTTAGGCTCTTCACAATCTTCTTCGTTGGGTGGCTTCGGATATCATTCTTGCATATAAAAGGCCTAGATAAAAGGAGCCATGTCCCTTTTCTCTTGATTACCCCCTGCCCATCGAGCTTTCCTTTGAAAACACATCTACCTCTTCGATTTTTAAAAAAAGTTTTTAACATATAAACTTTCCGAGGTGCCAGATGCTACAAAGTAGCAAATCTCTCAAAAGTTGTATTTAAGTGATCATTTGTTGCCTTGCAGAGGTATATTTATATGTATAACATAAAAGTATAGCTTCATCTTTAATCTTGCTTGTCTGCCTGGCAATATGGATTGAGTAAATGGTTAAAATAACTATTAAGCTCTGGGGATAGATTGGACGGCTATGTGACAAATGTATTGACAGCCCGTTGGACACACCCACGCATGTCCACAGTCCAGACAAAATAACACGATAATTGATTGCACAATTTGCTTTTCATGGACATAATTATTCTTGATTTTGAAGTTGCATGCAATGCAGAAAAAGCACAGGAATTGCCAATGGATCGATGCTCCCTGATCGTAAAACATATCTAAAAGATAAGTCAAATCACATAGAAGTGTCGTTAAACAGTGAAATATAATATAGAAATTTACTGTTATTGTGCATTCGTGTTAGGGAAGTATTTATGCTATGTTTGTTTTTGCGTTATATATATATATATATATATATATATATATATATATATATATATATATATATATATATATATATTGTTAAGTAATATTTATCTAGTTTTATTTATTAAGGGTAGAATAGTATTTTCAGTTTAACCTATATATAATTTCTCTGTATTTAGGTTAACTTAAGCACTCATAATAAACATCTTATTGAGAATTCTAGCCTCCTTTTATGTTTGATCTGAATTACTTTAACATGGTATCAGAGCCTAGTTGATCGAATCCTTAGCTTATTAATTTTATGGAACTCGCTGCCCTTGTAGAAATCATGTTCACCAATGTCAGAGTCACTGCTCGTATCAAAATTGTTATCATCATCCACTTCATTCCCTGTAAGATGTTCCAGCATGCTCAATGCATTCCTTTGAAGCTTAACTTCAGATTCATTTTTCAAAACATCAGACATGAGTTGTTTGACCTATTAAAAGATGGAGGATGAAGATCAAGTTTTGTGCTTGCAACTGAAGAACTAATATCTGAAACTTTATTTTAGATTTTTCAGCTTCTGCAATTTGGTATTTCTGTTCTGCCTCTGCAATTGTTTTGGTATTTCGTCTTCTCATCAGTCTCTGCAATTTGGTATCAGTTTTTGCAATTTGGTATTTCTGTTCTGTCTCTGCAATTGTTTTGGTATTTCGTCTTCTCTTCAGTTTCTGCAATTTGGAATCAGCTTCTGCAATTTGGTATTTCTATCTGTCTCTGCAATTGTTTTGGTATTTCATCTTCTTTTCAGTTTCTGCAATTTGGTATCAGCTTCTGCAATTTGGTATTTCTGTTCTGCAATTTGGTATCAACCTCTGCAATTTGGTATTTCTGTTCTGTCTCTGCAATTGTTTTGGTATTTCGTCTTCTCTTCAGCTTCTGCAATTTGGTATTTCTGTTCTGCAATTTGATATCAGCTTCTGCAATTTGGTATTTCTGTTCTGTCTTTGCAATTGTTTTGGTATTTCGTCTTCTCTTCAGTTTCTGCAATTTGGTATTTGAGTTAAGTTTCTGCAAGAAAAATAAAAAATTTGGAGTGATATTTTATCTTCCGCTTCTGCAAAATCTGGTATTTCGACTTTCCTTCAGCTTCTGTCATGGCATCTACTACCAAAGAGATTGTTTGGTTACGTTGGTTACTTGCTGATATGAGAGTTTTCTTTTCTCATCCTACTCCTATGAATTGTGACAACCAAAGTTCTATTCAGATTGCTCACAACTCGGTTTTTATGGGCGAACTAAGCACATTGAGATCGATTGTCATCTTACTCGTCATCATCTCAAGCATGGCACCATTACTTTGCCTTTTGTTCATTCTTCCTTACAGATTGCAGATTTCTTTACCAAGACGCATTCCATATCTCGTTTTTGTTTTCTAGTTGGCAAACTCTCGATGCTTGTAGATGCCGCATCGTGAGTTTGAGGGGAGATGTTAAGTAATATTTATCTAGTTTTATTTATTAAGGGTAGAATAGTATTTTCAGTTTAACCTATATATAATTTCTTTGTATTTAGGTTAACTTAAGCACTTATAATAAACATCTTATTGAGAATTCTAGCCTCCTTTTATGTTTGATCTGAATTACTTTAACATACATATATATATTTATATATATATATATATATATATATTTTAATTTCGAGTTGTACGATCGGAAATTAACTTTTTTGTAGTGAAAAAAACTACAAATGATTAATTTGTGCTTTAATGACAGTTTTTTTTTTCTTTCACCAAGAGGCATCCCTCTTGAGATTAAAGATGAATAGATAATTGCTGGACTTCGAGATTTAATACATAAAATCTCTATCTTGTGAGAGCACTATTATATATATAAAATTAATGCGGGTGTACATGTTAGTTTGTGTGTGACTCGACTAATTTTACAAACTCTAAAGTTAGCGACTATATAAACCTCAAATGATCTTGAAATGATTCAAATTTATAATAAAAAATAAATTTAAAATCTAACTAGTTAAATTACCCGTAAGATGCATTATTAAATATACTTTACCCTTGTATCCTTGTATCTTGGTAGGTGAATTTCAACTTGATTATCCACGACAGAGCAATAATTAATGTTATTGCAAAACGTTATCGTTTTCAATCAGCAAGACCAAAAAAAAGGAATCCCCAGAGACATCATCGAAGTTTCACAGACAAGTGGATCCGCAGCATATTGTTAATTTAAAATCAAGAAGAAAACCAGTGTCGTAAAAAATGAACTAACAATCCACGATCAATCGTTGATTTTCGTAAAAGAGTCCCATGGTCGATGAAATCTTTTGAGATGTTGTCTAGAATTTGAACCCGCCCCACTTAACTAACGCGAATCAGATTGCTGCAGGTTGCTCCGAGACCTCGTGAATTGATTATTGAATTCTCTTATATATTCGTCACTTAAAAAATGAATTAACAATCCACGATTTTAATCGTTGATTTATAATTTCCTCGGTAGATTATGTTTTTTATCTCGATTACAGTAAAATCTGGGTGCATTACTGTTACACGTCCAATATCTAAAAATTGCTGTTCATGTCCCTCCACATGCTTCTATGTTTACATATGGTAACATATGCTGGCATACAAAGAACATATGAACCGAAGGTCCATAAATCTTGACAGGTTACAGAATATTTGGTAGAATATTTGGTAGTGTAGTTATGGTTGCTTTTCAAATAATTTTTCGTGTTGAAATGCATGTTAATAATATTTTTTATTTTTAAAAAATTATTTTTAACATCAACACATCAAAATAATTCAAAATATATCAAACATATTAAATTTTAATAAATAAATTTTAAATTTTTTAAAATACAAATTGTACCGCGTTTATCTAAATTCTCGATATCAGAGATCACGAAGTATTCTGTATTCTCCAGTATCGTGTTCTAACTCGAAAAATTGGATGCTCACTTTTCCCCTTTCCAGTCCACAACCTGATCCAAATTGAAAACTAAGGCCCCATTTATTTGCTGGAAAGTAGTTTTCTTTTGGAAAGTGAATTCCGAGAAAAGTGAATTTCAGGAAAGGGAATTCCGGAAAAGTATTTTCCGATGTTTGGTAGTATAATGAAAAATAAGTTGGAAAACATTTTACAGTGTTTGGTTATGTCATGGAAAATGAGCTGGAAAATAACTTATTAATGTTTTATTTTTCTCAAATTTATTAAAATAATGAGGAATCTTACAAATTAAAAAGTTGAATGAGAATGAAATTGAAAAAAAATATAATTTCATAAATTATCTAAAATAAAATAAATAATAATCAAAATAATAGAGATCAAATCTAAAAAAATTTTAAAAAATAAAAGGTGAAGAAATTAAAATAATAATAATTAACATTTCATAAATTATTTCAAATAAAATAAGTAACAATCAAAAGAATGAGGACCAAATTTGATAGATAAAATATTTCAATAAAAAAATGATAAAGAAAAAGCAAATAGCAATTATAAAAATAAGGACCAAAATTAATATAAAAATTAAATTTTAAGAGATGAAATTGAAAAATAAATATTGAAAACAAATTATATATAGCAATCAAAAGTTTGAGGATCAAATTTGATATAATCAGCAAATAATGACATTTCTAAATTTTTCACAACTTCCAGAAAGTGTTTTCCGCCCAAATTTTACAGGAAAACACTTTCCTGAAAACCAAGCCAAATTTTTCTTTGACTAGAAAGTGTTTTTCGTTGACCAACTTTTCTGATGGCAAACAAACACAGGAAAGTTTGGAAAGTGGTTTCCCGAAAACCACTTTCCGGAAAACAAACACAGCCAAAAAGAAAAACACTTTCCTGAAAACCAAACCAAATTTTTCTTTGACTGGAAAGTGTTTTCCGTTAACCGAAAAATATTTTCTGTTAACCAACTTTTTTAATAACAAAAAAATACAAAAAAATTTAAAAATTAATTTTTTAAAAAGTAAATTCCGATAAACAAACATGTTCTAATATATATATTTTTCTTTACATACGACTTCACAGGTAATTTATCGTCTCGTTCTATAAAATTCTGACCGAATCTACCTTCTCTGACACGTCGAATTTGACCAGCATCCACTGAAGGATTGCTGAATGTGGGCCACTTGTAACAAAAGGTTGGATGATTTGACCAGCATCTGATCAAATTTGACAACGTTGTAGTTAAATGTTTTTGTTCCTGAGCGAAAAACATTCTAGAAAAACCACGATTCATGGAAAGATAGTTCAATAAATCGTCGCACGTAAGTGTGTTTTTATACACCGAGCCAGGAATAATTTGTTGCAGTAGGTGAACAGAGTTCGAATAGTTTATCGAGAGAAGACCATACACAAAAAGAAAATGTTAAATTCATCAACAAAGACTGGCATCGACCAACTTTTGTATATGCAGCTAAACAAGCTTTTTAATTTTTAAAAATATCACACTAATTTTTTAAAATAATTTTGTTGGGTTGACATTAAAAATTAAAAATATTATTTAAATATCTTTTTAATTAAAAATATTTATATAAAAACATCATTACTATGAAAATATTTAAACTCCAATAGATAATGGCATTCACAATAACATGCTGTTAAAAAAATTGTTTACAGGCAATTTACATGGTTATTCAGTACATTACAATTATAATGCCTGGGGCATAGATTATTAAATATTTTTATTTATTATATGGCAATTGTCTGTATTGTCGCTAAACAAACTTGATTAGTATGTTGTCATCCTGTAATTAAGTTAATTATCAATGTTATTATAAAATAACAACTCAAAAAAAGTATGTTGCTGATTTAAAAAAAAATCATGAATGATTAATTATAGTTTTTTTTTTAAAATCCTCGGCTGTTTGGGAGAAGAAAAAATATCACTAAAGGAAATTTTTTTAAGTAATTACAAGCTAGCAAATATTTACATTTATTGTACTGTACACACTATTTTATTAATTTATAAAATTAAAAACACTATAGTTACTGTGCTCTGGAATGACCATAACAAACCTCGATAAAAAACATGTTTGTCTTTTCTGAGAAGTGACTTAATTGGTCAGGTCTTGAGTTTGTTTTCTAATGGTCACTAGTTCGAGTTTTCTCAGGGCTACTGAAAGCTCATATAGTCGTTAACTTCATGACTCATGAGATTAGTCGAGGAATACGCAAGGTAGTTCGAACACTTATATTAATAAAAAAAATATATTTTTGTCATTTGACCACTTGCCACTGCTATAACGAACATGTTTTTTTTAAAAAAATATATAATTTGAAAAAAAAAAAAAGAAAGAAAGAAAGAAAACAATATCACTCACTTTTCCACAATCACTAATTACGTTATATATGCCATGTTTTATGATGCTATCATGCTCCAAAAAAGAAACGTACGGTGACAGCACTCTGCATTTGACATTGTTTTTTATATATATATATATATAAAAAAAAAACAATGCACGAAAGAGAGAGGACGAGAGAGAGGTTATAAACTGGTGGGTATTATTTTGAGACAGAAAATACGAGATAACAAAAACATACAGGATACAAATCTTTATATTTTTTAATTTTAAAGACAGGTAAATTTATTTTAAAATTATATAAAAAATAAATTTATTTTATATTTTTATATCTATACTAATAAAATTAACGATAGCATATATATTTGAAAATGCAAGGCACAAGCCCCTAACTCTTCCTTCACCTCATCTTCCACGTCTAATTTCTCAATCGCCTTTATTTTTTTATAGTCTCCTTTCACAGTCAAATCTTCCTCTCGCATTTCATCACAACAACCCATGTTGACAACTCGCCACGCTATATATTATATAATCCCTCCAGCTAACTGATATCGTGATAAAATTATTTGATGGTTGACTAATTATATATCTATTTTTTAAAAAATATTTTTTATTTTAAAATATATTAAAATAATTTATTTTTTAATTTTCAATACCAACATATTAAAATCATCAAAAAATATTAAAAAAAACATCAATTCAATATTTTCTCATGTCTATACACTTTTAAAACACATATAAAAATTAAATATCAAACAACCTCCATCTAATATGTTTGTAAGACACCGTTTGGAAATGTGGTGCAAACCGCGTTCTACAAAAAAATAATTATTTTTATATGTTTTGAATTCTTTTGATGTGCTGATTTCAAAAATAATTTTTAAAAAATAAAAAATATTATTTTAATATATTTCGGTACGAAAAATATTTTAAAAAGCAACCATAACCACACTCCCAAATAAAAATACCAAAAAAAAGCTACTGTAAGATTACAAGGAACCTGTACAACACAAGTCAGAAAAACGAAAAGATGTGAACTCCATGAAGCTAGCAGGAAAAAATAAAAACAAATAAAAATACAGATTAAAAAAATAGAGTTGATTTTTCTTTGAATCCGAAAAAAAATTAGAGTTGATTAGGCCTTCTCGAGAGTATTTATAGACAACTATCTAGTCACTATAATCCTTCTAAAAAATGTCTATAGTTAATTATTTTGTTTCTTTCATTGATTAATCTTTGATCAGCGATTGGCTGTCCTTTCTTCCTCCTCTTATTTGTCCTAATCATCACCTCACTATTATTCCCGCTCATTTTATTTCCTTAATTTCAAACTCTCCTACTTGGCGGGTCCATCTCTCTAGTTTAAACTTCCACGCTCCTTCCTTCCCACGTCATCCTCCACAGTAAATATTTTTCACCCCTTCGAAAACACGGCCCGGTCGCACCATTTCACACCTGTTATATACTACTCCTGTCATGTTTAACCTCGCACCACAAAAGTATGCAATTGAGTCCTCGGCCTTCAATTTTCCCACCCACATTTCCCCTTCCACTCTAATTTTGTCACCCATCCAATTATGCTGAGAGTTTTAAAAATAAAACCGTCCGGTATAAAAATTAAAATTTATTAATAAAATTATAGTTAAATAAGAGATAATATCTTAAACTTAATTTCTATTTAAATTAACTTGTCATTTGAAAATTATTTTTCACGTTACATCATTTATTTAATTTAGTGATTTGTTGTCAATTATAATTTTAAGATCACACGTTAAATTTAAAATTGATATTTTTAGTCTTACTCTCTATAAGTTAAATGATGTATTCTTATTATTTATTTAATTTTTTTAGTAATTAAAACAATTAAAAAAAGTAACATACCAAATAAGAACCACCTTACAATATTATTAAGCTACGAGAAAAATAAATATATCATATGTTCAAACACGCACATTATTTAAAGTAAATAATCAATTTTTAAAATCAATGAATGTTTAAATAATAGAAAAACTAAACATGAACAAGTATACTATATAAATTTAAAGTTTATAATCAAAATGCTAGCTGACGTGATAAGTAGGTTAGCATCTTACCCTGCAATTCTCATGTTTGAATTTGAATAGAAATTTAAAAATTCTCATCAATGCTTTAGTTCGGGTGTGGGGATTTCTCATTTTATATCCTGATAAAGAAAAAAGATAAGGATTCGATTGCATAATTCTTAAATACAGGTCTAATATGAAAAAAATAACATACTAGAAAGACGAAAAAATTCTCCAAACCCTAAAAACCCAGACACACGCACGGAAAAAATATTTTTTTTAAAATTGAAAATACAAAAGCCTAGTTCTCAATCTCTCTCTTGTGTCTATTATAGAAATCAAATCCAGCTCCTCTCTCTCTCTCTTCTGCAACTCTTTGTCTTCAAGTAGAAGAAACAATCCCCCCCCTGTTTCTTCTGTACCTTTACCCCTCTCTCTCGACCTTCTTCACTTACTTAAAGTGTCAAATACATTAAAAAAAACCCCACACACAATGTCACCCACTTTTCTTGTAGCAGAAACCATGTGACTTCCCCGAATCAATCTCTGTATTTCCTCTCTCCTCACCCTTCCTCCACCCAGTTAGCCCCCCCTCACCGGCTCACTGAGTCAACTCGACTCAAACCAACTCCACTGAGCATCTGGTTTCCCCCCCTGTATGGCGTCATCTTCCAGAGCGAGAAGCAGGTCTCCATTCTCGCACCGGAAACCGTCAAGTTCATACTCTTCAGCTTCTTCAACAACCACTTCTTATAATAACAGGCTGATTCCTCGCTCTTGCTCGACTTCCGCTTCTTCATTTTTCGGTTCGAGATCCGTGACGCCAAATCGAGCTCGGTCTGATTCAATGCAATACGGCGGTCTACGTGGTGGTGGTCAAACCCCTGTCGGGTTCGGGCCGGAGGAGTTAATTGCTGAACCGTTTGATCAACCGAGGAGTGGTGGTGATAGCATTTCGGTTACTATTCGGTTTAGGCCGTTGAGGTAATGGCAGATCTGAGGGTACTAGATCAGATCTTGATTTGGTTTTGTAATTTGAATTTTCCAGGGTTAATTTTTTTGTTTGGGATGTGTTTGGATACAGTGAAAGGGAGTTCCAGAGAGGGGATGAGATAGCATGGTATGCGGATGGGGATAAGATTGTCAGGAACGAGTACAATCCAGCGACTGCTTATGCATTCGGTAATTATTTATTGAATTTGAATTTCATTTTTGTTATTTAACTGAGTTAATGGAAATTTAAAATGTAAATGCGGATTGATTTGTATTGGCAGATAAGGTGTTTGGACCACACACTGCATCTCAAGAGGTGTATGAGGTTGCTGCAAAGCCTGTAGTCAAGGCTGCAATGGAAGGTGTTAATGGTATGGTATTATTGATAATTAATTAGCATTGATTGATTTAGTAGTTGTGGTTGGTAAGCTGATTAATTAATGTTGATTAATTGGGGTTTTTTCTTTGACAATGCAGGAACTGTTTTTGCGTATGGTGTTACTAGTAGTGGAAAGACGCATACTATGCATGTAAGACTAGTCCCTATCTATAAATTGCATCTTTTGTGCAGTTTTTGTTAGGAGATGCCAAAAAATGTCCAATTATTGTAAAAACTGATCATAATTTCTTGTTGCAAATCAATGGTGATTCCTTTTTTTGATAACTACTCTTTTGCACCCGCACCCTGCAATTCCTCTAGATCTTTTCATGTTCGTTATTTGCATAGGCTATAACCATATAAAACGCTCAAAGTAATACAATGTGATGATCTGTTGAGGAGTTCTACAGAGGAAACCGAAGGTCTTGGTCATTTTGAAGTCCCCCTTTTTGCCTGAAATACAATTACTTTGAGCCATATCTATAAATGCATGGTTTCCCTTTTTCTTTTGCACCCTTATCTATAAATGCATTTGATGCTCAATCGTGTTTCTCTGTCTTGTTACAGTTTGGACTTAGGATAGCATAACTGAAGTATCCAGTGACATGGCAGTTTGATCCTGCTATGTAACTTATCACTAGATTTGATTCTTATGTTATGTTTATTTGGCACATGTATAAACACGTCTATTTATATGTTTTTCTTTTTTATTTCTGCTAACCTTTCTTGTTTCAGTTCCTTATAGTTAACAAATTTACAGCTCTGTTGTTTTTGACTTGTTTCTCATGACAATATGTGCAGGGAGACCAAAATTCCCCCGGTATCATACCACTGGCCATAAAGGATGTTTTCAGTATTATCCAAGAGGTAAGTGTTCAGAAAATATTTCCCTCAGTATATTCTCTATAATCTGGTTCATTGCGTATCCCTTGGCTTTTATCACCCAAGTATGTATTTGTGTGTGCTTGATGTGTATGGCTGATATCATTACACTTGTATAGTCTGGTGTTAAGGTAACCTAATTCATTTGTTTTTTTTTTTGTCTATATTCTATCCTTTTAATTATCAACTTGTTGATCAAGTATGGGTGACATATGCTTTCTCACTTCAGACTCCAGGAAGAGAGTTCCTGCTACGGGTGTCCTATCTTGAAATTTACAATGAGGTCAGTATACTATCAATTTGAATGACAGCACTTAAATGTACAGATTACAAGTTGAACTACTTACTGTCATCGTAGTAAAATTTGTCTGATTTATACTTTCACGCATGCTTCTGATATCAGGTGATAAATGACTTGCTTGATCCAACAGGTCAAAATTTGCGTGTTAGAGAAGATGCACAGGTGTTATGCTTTTATGAATGTTCTTTAATACTACTTATTGTGATCCTTCTTTCCATGAGAAAATGTATGATTTACTGGATCTCATATATGTTGGTTTATAAATGCTTGTACTATGTTTTCCAGGGCACCTATGTTGAGGGTATAAAGGAAGAAGTCGTTTTGTCTCCTGGGCATGCACTTTCTTTCATTGCTGCCGGAGAAGGTAAATTGTATATATAAACCCAATTTCATCTTTTCCTGTATGTTTCATGCAATTTTACCCCTAAGCTTTTCATTGGTGTTTGATTTTGCCAGAGCATCGCCATGTTGGTTCAAATAATTTTAATCTGTTCAGCAGCCGAAGTCACACCATATTTACTCTGGTAAATGGTCTATGCAGATGATATTTGTCATTATAAAACAATAGTTAACATTCCATTCATACATTTTTGTGGAGTAGATATAATAAAGTATTGTTCAGAAGTAGCTAAATCTTACTCATCTCCATCTCAATTATTGCATCATCTATGTCAAGTTCTTGCCATTCTCTGTTGTTTTTTGTTTGATAAAGTCTAACCATATTTACTGTAAATGCTGTACCCTCTTTCACTTATGAATTGTTTCCTTTCTTATTATTCACTGATATGCCTATGCATTTGCAGATGATTGAAAGTAGTGATCATGGTGACGAATATGATGGAGTGATTTTCTCTCAACTTGTATGTTGCATTGAATTGTCATTGTCAGAAAAGAAAAGAAAATATTTATTTTTCTTAGCTGCATGGCTCATGCTATTCTCTTGTATTTCTCTTTTGGTAGAATCTGATTGATCTAGCTGGATCTGAGAGTTCAAAAACTGAAACAACTGGACTAAGGAGAAAGGAAGGATCTTACATAAACAAAAGCCTTCTAACTCTTGGAACTGTATGTACCTGTAACTTTATATGCAATCATCTACCATTTTTTCATTTTATTCATATTTCTATTGATCACAAACTGCTCCTGCAAATTATTCAAAGCCTTCAGATACATGTAATAACTGAATAACCGGTGGGTGATTATCTGATGATTTATAAGACCAAATTGAGGATAGTGAAAAGTGGTTTTAGACTTAGTGAAGTTTTATCTCAAACAGTCAATGAATAAACTCATTGAGCTCCTTGGTGCGTGTGCCGAGCCTGAGTGCATGTTGAAGTACATATGCCTATTTCATTTTGATGCCTGTGATTGACTATGTGGTTCCAACGTAAAGGTTATTGGAAAACTGAGTGAAGGAAGAGCATCTCATGTTCCGTATCGAGATTCCAAACTCACTCGCCTTTTGCAGTCCTCGTTGAGCGGGCATGGGCACGTTTCGGTGAGTTTAAGATATAAAATTTTCGTGCTATTTTATGGGCAACATGTTACTGAAATTTTAATTTGTTGTTGAAGATTATGTAATTCACCTGCACATACAAGTTTACTAAATGATCAATTGTGCTGCTGCATATTGAATTGTCTTGGCCCTTGTTAGTTATTATCTTCCAGAAATGTTTACTTTTCACGTTCTCATTCCCTTTCTGACTTTTTAACTGGGAAGTAAAAACCTTACAAGAGACTGACTGTACATATTCAATCACTCTTCCTGAGCCAAATTTCAATGCCAGCTAACGTGTTCTTTCTTGGCTAAACTGCTCCTCAGCTTATTTGTACCGTCACTCCTGCATCAAGTAACATGGAAGAAACTCATAATACATTGAAGTTTGCTAGCAGGGCAAAGCGGGTTGAAATCTATGCCTCACGCAATAAGGTGCAGCATGCACTTAGCTTATGATATGGTTTTTCAACAACATAGATTAATTAAATCTAAAAGCTGACTTTAACCCGATTTTGGAAATAACTCAACTTTCAGATAATTGATGAGAAATCTTTGATCAAGAAGTATCAAAAAGAAATCTCAATCCTCAAAGAGGAACTTGATCAGTTAAGACAGGGGATGCTTGTTGCTGTCAGTCATGAAGAGATTCTGAGCTTAAGGCAAAAGGTTTTAAAATTATCTTGTTTTCTTCTTTTGAATATTGTTGTGTCGTTTTCATTGTATGTTTTTTTTTTTTTAACCTATGACAAATCTTTCTTTTGTATTTCTTTGTACAGTTGGAGGAAGGTCAAGTGAAGATGCAGTCAAGATTGGAGGAGGAAGAAGAAGCCAAGGCTGCTCTCATGAGTAGGATCCAGAGGCTAACCAAACTCATACTTGTCTCTACAAAGAATACGATTCCTGGATTGCCTGATGTTCCAGGTCATCAGAGGAGTCATTCGGATGATGTGAGCCCCCCCCCCACGTGTTTTGTAAATTTTGCTATTGCCTAATTTCTAACTGGTGCTGAAATTTGAAGATTTAAATATGAATGATGTCTTTTCCAGGAAATGAGTTAAATTGCAATTGCTGTGGTTCGAGCTAAAAACATTCTATTGGTTTTGGGGCATCTATGGTTCTGTTAGTGCAAACTGCAACAGTTATATTGTGAATCGTGACAAGCTTAGAGTAACATTTGACCCAAAAATTTGTAAAATGGTCCTTGCTTTCTTAATACCTTTCACTGTCATTCCCCTGTTATTCTGTAAATGCTCAACTTCTCAAAGAAGCTGCAAATTATTTTTCTATTCTTCACAACTGATTGCAAGTTAGTTTTGTTACTCTTGCAATAGTTTCTGCCCATAACATCCACCCTTTGTTTACTTGCATGATTTTCCTTTCTCGCTGCCTTCTTTTCTTAGATCTTAGTTTTCCATTTGGAAGACTGAAGTGTGATATTTAAGTTGCATTTCCTTTTTCTGTCAGAAATTGGATGTTTTGCGAGAAGGTGCTTCACTTGCAGAAAATGAGAATCAGAAGGACTCTCCATCTTCTTCTTCTTTGATTGCATCAGATCTAACTAGTGAATTTAAACATAGAAGATCTTCCAGCAAGTGGAATGAAGAACTCTCACCAGCTAGCAGTGCGGTTACGGAAACGACTCAAGCAGGCAACCTTATGAATGCTTCAAAACTGGCACCAGTAAGTTTTGCTGATTTTTTTTGTTGCTCACTCGTATATAATTCCAAGTAAATTTCCCCTTCCAGAGAATCCAAAGTTCACTTCTCTCTCTTCTTCTCATATTGAGCACTGTGGTTGTGGTTTCATCAGATTCCTTTTCATTTGCTTCCACGACCTACCATTATTGAATCAGGAAAAACCAAATCCTGTTTCCACTGAAGTCTAGCACACTCATACCACAATTGCCATGTCATTTTGATATATTTGTGTCTCATATGTTCTAGCAGTAATTTTTCCTTTGGGTGACCAGCCCAAAACTTTTCATTTATTTTTGGTCACTAAACTGACTTTTTTTGGGGTATTTTTAGGGCGGGATGACCCAAGACCAGATGGACCTTCTTGTGGAGCAGGTTAAAATGCTTGCTGGAGAGATTGCATTCAGCACCAGTACCCTAAAGCGCCTGGTAGAGCAGTCTGTAAATGATCCTGATAGCTCGAAAATTCAGGTATACTTCTCTTTTCTTGCCAAGTTATATGTCTGCTTGTGTTTAAAATTTAAGTTCAAAATGAGATGCAAAGCTTTGATCATGCTTGAGCCAACATTTTGAATAGATTACTGGTCTCTCAGTTGTGCTTGAGCCAATTTGAGTTCATGTGGTTGATATGATTTTTAGATTTTATTGAACTCTTGAGTATGCATTTGATGCTTATCACATGCTCCATTGGTTCATGTTTCTTTTGCATATTATAGAATTTAGTAGCTAGCGAAGACACTCTTTTCCTATGCTTCCTTTTTTCACTAAGAGTACTCAGCTGTTAATATTATTTAACAGATTAGGAAACAGAAGTTTTCCATTTTTCAATGCCATATTTTTAATTATCCAACATATAAAATGTGGCAGTAATATACAACTGAGTATCCATAATTTTCTCTAAAGCTCTGATGAAGACAAGTGTATAATTTTGCCAACCACAGATCCAGAACTTGGAACGAGAGATCATGGAGAAGAAGAGGCAAATGGGAGTCTTGGAACAACGTATTATCGAGAGTGGTGAGGCTTCAATTGCCAATGCCTCATTGGTTGATATGCAGCAGGTAGTTTCACTTTCTTCCACGTTTCGATTTTTCTTCCTCTCATATCCTTTCATTTCTTTATTCTTTTTCCAGATAATAGTAGCTTAATTATTTCAATTTCATTTTGGCTACAGACAGTAATGAGATTGATGACCCAATGTAATGAGAAGGCTTTTGAGCTGGAGGTGAGCACTGCATATCATGATATTACTGAAATTCTTATCGGGGCTTGTCTGTTCACTTATTGTTCTAGTGTCACATTAAAACACAATGGAGGCAGGCACTTGTATATCAATGGTGAACTATAATTGGTTCCTTGGCAAGCATCCCATTAAGATCACTAATTATAACTGCCGAGGAGATAAATCCAGCTCCATAATCTCTTTCTTAGAATCTCGCAGCTTCAGAATCTGCATCATAATGGTTTTTTCTCTTTCCTTTTCTTTTTTCTGCGAGAGAGGTAAATCCTTTCATAATAAAACACCTATATGATTTTAGTCTTAAGACTATTAAATATCCCAGGAAACCAGGTCATGAAGTCCGCCACCTGTCATCTTGGTTTCAGTGGTCTCTAGTAGTTGGAATGGTGAATGAACTTGCATAGATTATAAATTTCCTGCCCACTACAAATGAGATGATTTTGACTTTTTTACAGATAAAATCAGCTGACAACCGCATCCTCCAAGAACAGCTTCAGAATAAGGTTTAACCGCCATTCTCCATCCTATTTGTCCTCTTAATTGATTGTTTTTCTTCCTTTCCTTCTCTTTCCTTCTGCCATTTTTTTTGATGCTCAGCACTTCCTTGGTCCTATTCATCAGCCTGGAATGCTATTGTTTCTTTCTTGTTCCCTGCTTTGCTTATGTTTCAAGCCGTTGTTTCTACATATGGTTATTATTGGCAGTGCTCCGAAAACAAAGAATTGCAAGAAAAGGTAACTCTCCTGGAGCAGCGGTTCGCTTCACTCTCTGGTGACAAAGCACCACTAAACTCCGAACACAATGCATCTGAAGAATATGTGGATGAATTGAAAAAGAAAGTTCAGTCCCAGGTGATCACTACTATGCTAAAATTTACTAAGTTTTGATGCACTTATTAAAAATATCTCCATTTTGGGATGTAGTCATTGTTTTTATTTCTAATTGAACTAAGGGTATTAGTTTAAACTTCTCGTATGAAACAATAGGCATTATTACTGTTGTACATTGTCAAATATAAGCAAAATGTTGATCCCGGTGAGTAGTTCTAACATATAACAAAGGAATTCCGAGTTTTTTCTTATAGCTATCAACATGTTTTTGTTTTTATCTAACAGGAGATTGGGAATGAAAAGCTAAAGATCGAACAGGTCCAGCTTTCCGAGGAGAATAGTGGATTACGGGTCCAAAATCAGAAATTGTCTGAAGAAGCTTCTTATGCGAAGGAACTGGCCTCTGCTGCTGCAGTTGAGCTGAAGAATTTAGCTGGTGAAGTGACCAAGCTCTCATTACAGAATGCAAAATTGGAACAAGAATTGCTGGCTGCCCGAGAATCCATGCATTCTAGAGGTGCTGGCATGCAAACAATTAATGGAGTTAACCGCAAGTACTATGATGCCACAAGACCAGGGAGGAAGGGGCGGTTCTCTGGCAGAGGAAATGAGATTTCAGGAATGCATTCTGATGACTTCGAGTTGTGGAATCTGGATCCAGATGATTTAAAAATGGAACTTCAGGCAAGAAAACAACGCGAAGCAGCACTTGAGGCATCCTTGGCTGAAAAGGAATTCATAGAAGATGAATACAGGAAAAGGTGTGAAGAGGCCAAGAAAAGGGAGGAGGCTCTGGAAAATGACTTAGCAAATATGTGGGTGCTTGTTGCTAAGTTAAAGAAAGATGGGAGTGCTATCCCTGGGATGAATGCTGATGAAAGGCATGGTGATGGTATAGATCATGCCAGGGATCCCAAAATGAATGGGGTCGAAGTTGATCAAAATAATGCTGTAAAAGAGAGACAAGATTTGGATGCATCACAACAAGTTGATGGAACTCCCAAGGAAGAGCCCCTAGTTGTTCGGTTGAAGGTAAACCTTAATTATTTGAACCTTTTTTTTTTCGTTTCTTACTTTGCTTTGTTGTACCCATCTGCTGCAATCATTCTTCATTTCTGCTTGCAGGCGCGGATGCAAGAGATGAAGGAAAAAGAGCTCAAATACCTGGGAAATGGAGATGCCAATTCCCATGTGTGCAAAGTATGTTTTGAATCACCAACAGCAGCAATTCTTCTCCCCTGTCGACATTTTTGTTGTAAGTCAGTTAGTTGCTTTCATTTGAACTGTGCCTATCCTTTCTGCACATCATGTCTAATCATGACTACTGCTGGTTTATGCTTTGCAGTGTGTAAATCTTGTTCGCTTGCTTGTTCTGAGTGCCCGATTTGTCGCACAAAGATTGCAGATAGGCTCTTTGCATTCACTTGACATTGTGCTTTTACCCTCAAATAAAGGTCATCTATACTAACTCTGCTCATTTTTTCTGATTTGCTGATAGGTCAACCTTTTGGACAAATTTAGGTTCCTCAATGCCTTGTCATATTACTAGACAAGTAGATAAGAACCGTTAACATGTACATGGTTTAGAAGGAAAATTGAATTATCAAAATAAACTACAGGTTAGCCTGCAGACACAAAGGCTATCGCTCTCACATGGAATGGATCTTCTGATCCCGTGTCCATTGAGTCATGGACTCACGAGTCCGGCACATGCAATAAAAATCTCTTCAGCAATCTGGAAAGAAAGAGGAACTATTTCCCAAACTGCTGTGTCATTTATGTGAAAATTAGAGTGTCTTCCATCAGAAGATAAACTGACATGCTCTGTTTTTTTTTCCCCTTCTTCCCCGCCACTTCAATAATTGCAGGGCTTTGCTGATGTTTTCCTGTTCGCTACATTCACTGGAACAGTGGTGCGATTCTTTTATTAGTTTACTGTATGTAATTGTCAAAAAGGTATATCAATATATTGTTTCTGCACTCTCCCTTAGGGGCTGTAAAATAAGATTAATCAAAGGTAAACAAAGAATCAGTACATTCCAAAGTATCAAATTTAGGATGTTGCCTTGTTTTTGAACTTGCAGCAGAATGTTGTGATTTATATCACCATGTATAGAAACAACGTATGCTTCCATGAGAAGTGTTTTCCCCCAGGTATCTGAGCCACGCTGGTTCATCAGCTCCTTGTGTATCTTTATTCTCCTTTTCATTTCCGAGAATCTTGATATTATATGCTAATTAAAGTGCTGAGCAATCCAAACAGCATGCACTCATTTTGCTTGCTTCTTTGGACTCGTTAAATCCATTAGGCAAAACCAGGCTGGGGACCCAGAAGTCTATAACTTCTGGTGAAAAAAGAACTCCCGTAGCTTTTAAGATCTTGATCCAGGAATGGCAAAAAATGGCGACAAGTTTACATCAAATTGGGCAATGTCAGAGAAAAGAGTGTAGATGAGTCTTAAAAAATTTAACACCCTCAAAACTACTAGAGGCCACTCTTTATAAATAGGGTGCATTCCAGCCCTTGCTGAAACTATTATTGCTAGTGAATGAAGGGTCAAGAAAATCATCCACGCGCCACCCTGGTACTACCGTCTCTAAATACTCAGATATGCTACTTATTGAAATTGAAACATCGCCACTAACATGATTATCGTCATAACTATATGCTGTTGGTGGCGATGCTGTGGCTACTGAAGGAGAGCTGCAGATTTCATTGGAAGCTGAAATCGGTTTCTTCAGGTAGTGCTGATGGTTTCTATTGCTAGTAGTGTTAATGTTTGCATCACAGTTACTAGCGGAGGATGATGTTGCGTACAGAGAAGGACCACAGAGCTTTACACCTGTGAGAAGAAACCTATTGTGTTTCTGGGTATGTTCATTAACTTGGTGAATTGGAAGGTCACATTCTCTGCATAGAATTGCTCTATCCTCTTGACAAAACAGAACGGCTCTCTTCTCCTGAAGAAAAACAACAACAAATAACATAAACATTTTGACCACCATAACCACAGTAGAGAAAAGTAAGAGAAGTATCTAGCTGCTAGTACCTGGCAGATATCACAAAGAGGGGATTCTTTGAAGGAAGGATGGACTAAAGAGAACCTTGAGTGTTTGCTTGCTAGCTTGTTTGCATGGTGAACTCTGTGATCACATCCATCACAGAGAGCAGCTTCATCTGCACAACAAAAAACTGTGGCCTCTACCTTGTCACACACATCACACCGGATCTTCATTGTCATCTTATTACGCTCGCTCTAATATTCTTGGTTAGGGTTTGATATAAAGATAAGAGATTGTGATATTGGAAAATTGGAAATTGACCTGTGAAGGTGAATAAAAGGACACTGACAAAGCTGTTGTGGGAGTGTGGGCAATGGGGGGGTGTAAATGGATAAACAGCTAACCAAGCTCAGGGATCTTGAATGTTTGTCTGACTTTTTTAGAGAAAGCTCTGGATAGATGCCATGCAGGTTTCCTTAATATCTCTCTTTCTTGAGCAAAGAAGAGGAGAGCAAGTTGGATTTTGGCTATCAAGTTATTGCAAAGCAACCTGAAGCTCCACTCTCTTTCTCAGTACTGTCTGAAGTTGAAGGAATAGCAACCGATTTGCAGTTATCTTCCTATTTATCGACCCAGGCTTCTCTTCATATTAATTTAGTAGGGTAGTATATATTAATTTACAGCAACAGGGAGGGAGGGAGGGGGGTGGTGGAGCAGAGTCAGCTCATGAGAGACCAGAGCTGGCTGCTTAACTTGCGTTTTCAATATTTTATTTGATTTGATTTCGACACTTTTTTTGAATGAAAAAATAACTTTGTTCTGTTTAATTTGACATTTAACTTCACAGTCTGCTTCCCATTGAATTCCTTGTATTTTTATTTTTATTTGATGAACTGTACAAGAAATAGAAATGTTATTTTTCACTTCCAAGCTCTCTCAATGCTACCGTGCCATTAACGACATAAGATCCTGTTTGTCTTTGACTGTACTTTTTTTTTTAAATTAATTTTTTTATATATTATTATATTATTACTAGTATTAAAAATATTTTTTTATAAAAAATTTATTATTTCAATACAATTAAGAAATACTTTATACATTATAACTTCAGAAGTGTCATCTTCAATACCCACACCACCAGCTAGGCTGCATAAACCAAGGAAATTTCATCACTGCCTGATAAAATGAAAGGCAAAGAATTAAAGAGAGAAAAAACAAATAATGGTTTTATTGATTGACTTTTTAATCTTCTGTTTTTGCTGTGTTTCTCACTCCTACTACGTACATTCATCTCCTATTGGCAATTTGTTTCACCTTGGATCCAGCTAAGTTGCATTGAAATTATTGTTAACCAGACAAAATGTCAATGATGATGGAAAGAAAGTGGAAGAGGCAAAATATAGGGCAAAACCATAGCAAAATGAAAGATATCCAAATGGTTGAATCTATCAAGATTGGTTTCAAATCCTTGCAAACGCAGAAACACCTTAACCAATCTGTCTTTAACAGAGAAGGAATCAATACATTGCTGGTAAAAAAACTGGGAACCTCAAGAGAGGCAATTTTCACCATCCTCTTCTTGATCTTCTCGAGAGTCAAGCCAACCCAATCCTCGATTCAAATCTAGCACATCTACACACACCCATAAAGGCAAAAGTTGCACTAGAGTGACTCTGAACAACGTTATTTGTAAGAAAAAGAATCACGTTACGACTTCCAAAACAATTGGTGCCACTCATTGGCCTCCATTGATGACAAAAAGTCATGCTTACCGTGTAAGATAATTAACAAATTCATCTATACTATGAATTATCAATGTTAAGTTTTGCTTATCAGAGAAAAGGGTGTCCCTCTTTTCTTCTTTTCATACGTACGGTTCACTTAAGCCCTTAGATTATTTGTGCAATCCATGATTAACTCGCACGGATTACCTACAAGCTCCGTTCTTTAATGGGAGTATGCGGTCATTGCTTGCATCATGACTGTTTTTATCTTGATAGTAACCTAAGTCTTCGCTTCAAATGTAAGTTATCCACAGCATGATTAGAAGATTTGCAGTAGTAAAAAAGAAACTCAATCCTTTTAATCATGACGTATACCCTCATTCCTCTTTCTAACAGGATCATTCATTGACCAGATGCACGTTCTAATGAAGTGGGAAACCAAAGAACATATCGAACAGTACACTTTTAATTATTGTATGCCTAGGGGTTCCACTACTTCTCACATGGAGATGACTTTGGCAGTCCTATAAACAAACGGTCACGGCTCCTTACGAAAAGATCTACAAGAATCATGTTGAACACCTATTCCTTTGAACCCAACAATGGCGTTGAAATGTAGGAGGATCAAGTGTTTAAAACGCTTTAATTTTTGGACGTGGGTGGGTGATTGCAGGGATTAAATGATAATCGTGATTTAGCTCGATGATTCCCATGTCGAGTTATACGTGTGAAGACTTGATACTTCTCCAGTCAAGTTAATTTTACGCAAATAATTATCTACATTTGACCGCGTGGTTAAGAGAAATCTCCTCCCCTCTCATGTAACAAACATAGATGTGAAAGGATGATTGATTACCTATTTGTGGAGTCCTAGGACTTTTAGTGAATCACGAGGCAAGTCTTGAAGTTTCCATGCAACAGTCGCTCCTTTGACATTTAACCAGAAGTGTTTAAGACAGGTACGTGTTTCTAGTCCCCATTCAGTTATAATTTGCCACTTCTTTCATTCTGGATGTTATATCAGGTTGATTGATCGGTCACTTTGCCTTGCCATGAAGTGCCAACGAGTGTTGTTTTGTACATCCATGTGTTTACAAGAGTGTGAATTCGTCCCTGCTTTACTCTCTAAATTATGATTCGAAAATATAAAAAATATAATTTTAAATAAATAAATTTGTACATCCATGATAAATTAAGGCTTTTTATTGCGCTTTAAATAAATAAATAAATTTTAATGAAACACAGCCTAAAACATAATTTTATTATAACACCTTGTACCAAGACCAAGGTCCGAGTCCATGCCTCCTCTCGTGGATAAATTTACAATATTTATTATTTCTAATTAAGAATGAATACAATTATTTTGATTTGAGCGAGCTTGGACTCTCTCCTCCTTTTCTTTAAGCTAGTCAAAGTCCGTCGTGTTCCACGGGCCATTGGAGAAATCAAATATGTTATAAATAATGAAATAAATCAAATCTTAATTAATTTGTCTATTTAATAACTAAATTTTAAACTCCTGTGCGGAGCTATTTATTTAAATCGAATTTATTTTATGTTGTGCCTATCTAAATTAACACATCTTTATTAAATCCAGGTAAAGATTAATTCACGATGTTATTTATCTACCGAGACAAACATTTAAAAAATTGTACCGTTAAAGATAAAGAAACAATTAATAAGAAAACCTAACAATATGTATACATATAATCTATTTTACATTTTAATACATATAACTACTTGAAAACAATAAAGATGTAAATTACATATAATCAACTAATTAATACGTTATTAGAAAAATTTAAACAATTATAGGGACCTCAAGAAAAATTGATCTCATATATATATATATATATAATTTTACATGTAAATAAAAATATATTCGATATATATCTTAAATTAAAAATTATAATATGATATTTCAATTGGTCTAGATAAAAACAGCAATTAACAATTATATTGGAAAAAGTTTTTGATTCCAAGTTTTATTAATTTAAAACTCTCTTTTCATTTCATTAAGATATTTTCTTCATTTACATGTATAAAATCCTTTTCTTCACTTGCCAGCTTATTAATTAATTAGGATTTACACTTGCAGGGTAAGAAATAATTTCTCCGCTTGAGAACTGTTTTGAATCAATATATATTTTAAAGACATTAATTAAAAGATAACCCATCAGTTTTAAAAATTTAATTGAATATTATGAAAATATACACAAAAGCTAGAATTAAAACCTTTAATTTCATGGATAAGAAAAAAAAATGAATTTAAACTACAAATAAGCCCTTGAAAATAACCTACTAATTTCAAAATTAAAAATATTATAAAAATATCTATAAATAAAATCTCCCATTTTATTAATAAGAGACGATTTTTTAAATTAAAATCATAAACTATCTTGACTTAAAATTAATTGTATAGTTCTTCAGAAACAACCGGCCAATTTTAAGAGTTTAATTGGATATTATAAAAATATACACACCAACTATACAGAGATATTAAAGTACACACATACACGAATTGTGATAATATATCAATTATGTATATAGAATGTACGGATGCCAGCTCTAAAAGGACACACTTCCGTTTTAGTATTGATGTTTAAATATTCTTACAAAATTAAAGTTTCTTCCTGTCTGGTCGCGGACTTGTATCTTGATAACGGAACGGATACAGTACCTGTGATCGAAGTTTGGCCCATTACACACGAAACCCAATGTTAATAACCAAGAAAAAAAGAAAAGGATCGATCGAACTCAGTTAAACAGAGTCCAAAGTGTCGGGTTTCTCACAAGCACGGCCCACTCCAAACATCCTTCCGTTTGCGTCTTGTCTGCCCTGCCATATCATGTTCATAGCTCACTCATCACCAAAAGGGCCACTCAATAATCAAAGATTTGTTTACCAGACTGAACGGTCGTTAGTTGTTACTGGCTTCTCCCGCTACTGTCTGTACTGTAAACCAACATGGCCACACTGTTTGCTCATGCATCCAAAACCTCTTCTTTTCAACTCTCCCTTTTCCCCTTCAAGTCATAACCACCAAGAAAATAAACTCACTTTCACTTTCATATGCACAACTTGGTGAATGGAGTTCATGTTCATGTTTTCTCTCTATATTTATGCCTCTCACTGTGTAGAAGTTCAACTCGGTTTTATCAAAATCGATCCTGAACACAGTCAAAGAGGAATCATTGAAAAAGACATATAAGAGGATAGGCTGAAAGACATGCTGAGGGATGCAAATCCTAGACAAGCAATAAACTCCTTTGTAGTTTGCCTTTCATTAAATTCCATTTATTGGATTTATTTTCTGAGCCTAGCTGCATTTTCTTTTATGTGAACAGCTGCAGAAGCTTGTTGTTGAACACGTCCTTGCTTTCAATGAGGGTTTTTGGATACGACTTGCAGCTCGAACTGATTCCTTCAAATCAGAGGATGATAAAGCATGGTTTTCGACCTGCTTAATTCTATTTTTTTATGATGTTTATGAAGATGACTTGATTCCTATCCTTACTTTTTCTAAGAATTTCTTTGGCTTTATTTGTATTTTTGCAGAAGATTATGAGGACTTGGCAATATCCGTGATGAGTATGGTGGATCTTCTGGTCCATAAGACCAGTGTAAACTGTAAACAACAACCCAACCCAACCTCCTCTCATAAGCAGTTTTCTTTGTTTTCCTTTATTGTTTAACATGTAACAGTTTTATTGTTGACTTCTCTTCTTCCTCCTTATTTTTTATTCTGTAGGAAAGGATCGAGTCAGCTACTGATATTCTCAAGGCAATTTTGAAACCCATAGTTGATGGAGAGGAAGAGATTCACTGGCTTCCTAGAGATCCAGAGGCTCTCAAACTAACGGAGAGAGTAAGTTTTTGCTTCGATTTGATTTCAGATTTTCCCTTTTCTCTTCATTGTCAATGCCTTCATTCTCTCAATTGAACTTATGCAACTTTTTATACTTTCCTTCATCAGGATATGATTCAAAGGGAGCGAGAAGGGCAACTAGACGAAGGGCTCCTTTCAGAAGTTAGTGCACAACTACCACAAGTGAGTGCTTTCTGTTTCTATAGTACATATCTGAAATAGTTTTTTTTTGCTCAGTAGACTGTTCTCTGGAAGATCACAAGCAAGATGTTTTAAATTTCTCTTGAATAGATTCAAAGTCTGCATATGGTCATGGCAGGAAGACATTAATTTATACCCGTGTGTTATTTTTTGCTCATGATCTGTGTTGATCATCAAAAGCATCTTGCAAGCATTATAAGTCGAAGTGAATTCGGGTGTTTGTCAGAAGAGATGAGGGCAGAAGTGGGATAGTCTTTTATTATTTTATTAGACAAACTAATACGAGTCTTTTCTTTGAATATGGGTGAGAACTCATCCTATACTCATTGGTAGGCAAAAGAAGACGGGGACAAGCCAGGGCTTGAGGCCATGTTGCTAAAGGTCCTGCAACTCTATGCTTCCAGTATTCTCTCCAAACGTAGTTATGCAAACAAAGGTAATTAATATTGTGTAACTTTTACATCATTACTTCAAAATTATGTCTTAAAAAATGATAGTCATTGCAAAATTGAAAAATGCAGCTGGTCACCGTGCCAAGATTTATAAAATATATATCTGGAAATAATGCCCATAATTAGGGATATTTTCAAGCAAAAAATATTTTAAAAAAGCAACATGTAATTAAATTGTTAGACCTAGTTTTGTAGCTTGGGTGATGCTGTTGTTTATCTTTCAGAGTGTTAGGTTTTCTGAACTTCATTTATCTTTTACAGGGAGGCGAATCTTTGTGATCATACAGTTTTTTTTTTGGTATTTTAGAATCGTCTGCAAAATTTTATTCCAGAGTTTGGTTACATCTGTATCTATCAGGAATTTAAAATTTCTATGCCATAAATCTTCATTTACTATCTCTATTCTCCATTTCCCTCCTGTCTTTGGATTAATCCTCACTTCCATATTCTTTGCTGTTCGCTTGAACTTATAAGTTGGATGCCTTGAACAGCCAGTATTGTCTATGTTTGTGGTGCAGGAGAGGAAGTTTTGAAGGCTGGGCAGTTTCTGGAGACTATAATCAAAGGTGCCATCTTCCTTAACTATTGTGCTTCCAGAATAAAAATGAGCCGTAAATATAGATTGTTGCGGCAACACAAATATGGTTTAGGCATATGAAATTTGATCTTGGAAAGCTTAGACTTGCAAAAATCTAACTGTTGGATTGATCCTTGCCAAGTGGCATATAAGTTAAACCTGTCTCGGCATCGAATCAAGTTTTTCTAGACCATCAAAGATTTATGTAGGAATCTTAGGATCATTTGATAGGCATCCAGTCTCACTTCTGACATTTGTTTGCTGCAGCTCCTGAAGAAAAATGGAACAAGATTTTGCTCAATGGAATGACTGTTGGCAAAGGGGGAATTTCTCCTGAGGAACACTACGCAGTCATTAAAGAAAGGAATTGAGAGGACATTGATCCGAACAGTAATAAAACCTTCTACCTTGAATTTTAGTCACTCGTATTTTTGTCATCATTTATTTCTCACAGCCTCACACCACACCACACCACACCCCACCTATGACACACAAATCACGCACAGAGACATACCCCTTTTTATGCACTTCCCGTTTTCCCATACCTTCTCTCACTTGTAGGAAGGAGGTTCATACCAGCAATGCATTCTGATCGAGTATCTCAAGGGCATTCAATCAAGAGCAGAAGAGATTGTCCTAGTGCTTCAGGGCAAGCCATGGTAGCACAAATAGAGTTCTGAATATAGATTCCGTAACGGTGAACGATTGATAACGCAGAAACTGGAAAGAATCTTTTCCTTCAATCTGAAACAAAGAAAGGCAACCACAGAGCAACTGAAAAAGGAGATGCATAGTACGTGCTGTTCTGATTGCGTGCAGAAGAGCTAGCTAGCTGATTATCTTCTACAGCCCCCGGATATATTTTTCCTGTCAACCAGATTTATATAGCATCAATGATTCTTTCCTTGAGTACAGCTCACCTGTCATGTTCTACATTTATATATTACTACCTATTATCAGTTAGATTCTCGTAAAAAGCTATTAAAGACTTATATAATTATTAATTTTAGAATTCATAAAATTAATCAAAATATATGTAACTTGTCGGAACACCTAAGTTAATAATATATATATATATATATAGACACAGGCACACACATTTTATGTTGATGGATGCCATTGTACTGCCAGATCGCCGAGTCTATACAATCTCCTGTTGACAGCTAAAGTGCGCGCTTAAAACTGCTTCGGATAGATAGCAAGGAATGGCGAGGATTTAATACCAGAAGCATTGCCAGAGGGTTTCTGGCTCAGTTTTAATCAATCCCCAGTCATTTGTTTATTATGGCTTGATCAGTTTTTATTGCCAGCCCGTATTCGCATTTTAATGGATTCGAAGATGCGTCGAATTTATCATTCAATTTCTTCCTTTTTTTTTTAAAAAAAAAAAAGTCGTGTTGGCTGCATTAAAAACCATGCTTGCATGTAAAGCAAGTTTCAACCAAAGCATTTATATATAAAAAAATGTGATAACAGTATTTCAGGTGTCAATTTTTTAAAATAAATAATCCACGCCATAAGAAATTACAAAATCAAATAATTTTAATAAAAAATGATCTTAAGAGGATGAAAATTAATTAAATTAGTATAGAATTGTGACAAAGTTAAAGGAAAATAATAATAATAAAAATGTATTTAAATAATATTTTTTTTATTTTTTATTTTGAAATCAGCATAAATAAAATGATATAAATTTCTCAAAACACACGCCAGCCATGTTTCTAAATATAAAATGAGAAGATTAATTTTGAAATAAAGAATTGGAAATAATGAGTCTTTAAGGTCACAAAGAATAAAGACTCCGGTTTTCTGTTCCGGGCCTTCAGGCAGAAGTAGTAATGGCAACTCGCAGTCTTTTACTCTCAACCCTCCGTCGTTCTCGTCCTATCTCCACGCTCTCTCGTCTCCTCACGAACTCTAGCCCTAGCCCTAACCCCAACCCTCTCACTTCACAACCTTCAAATGCGATATCGTCTCGCAACTCACTTGCTTCTTTTAATTTCCCTTCCTGTCGATCCTTGTCGACTCGCACCGCGTCCGAATCTATCAATTTCGAAGAATTTGCTGATCCTGTCTCCACCGAGACCGAGGATGGAGTTGTTAACGGTATTCTTCCGGTAGACTCAATGATTTGGTTGCTTGATTCATATCATGATCTCACTGGTCTCCCATGGTCAGGCAATTTACTTCACTCTCTCTGCTCAATTTTGGTTTAGTTGTTTTATTTTAAGAAAGAAATTAAATCATGCAGGTGGATAATCATTGCTTCATCAACACTGGCAATGAGATTAACGCTCTTTCCTTTACATGTTCTGCAAATGCACAAGATTAAGAAAATTTCCCAGTCTTTTTCTAAATGTAAGTATTTGTTTTATTTTATTTTTATTTTCATCCCAAGTATTTTTTTTTTTAGAATTACAATTTTAAGCTACAATAATTTTTATTTTTTGCATTTATTTCTCATAGTGCCTCCTCTATTCCCACCACCTCTATCAGGAAGAAGCCATATCGAGCAGATATCTCTTTTTAGAAACGAAAGAAGAGCAATTGGCTGCCCTTCGTATTTATGGTTTCTTGCTTTCCTCTCTGTACAGGTGGACCAAATCTATCTATCCCTTTTCTCCTGTTACAAAAATTGGAGATTTAATCTAGTTATTAATCTCGCCTTTTTCTCTCAATTTATTTGCAGATACCGTGCTTTCTCTTGTGGATGACCAGTATTCGACGAATGTGTCTGGATAATCATCCTGGGTTTGATTGTGTAAGGAAATGATGGGATTATTATTATTATTATTATTATTATTATTATTATTATTATAGCTAAGTTACCAGACTTTTGTTGGACTTGTATTTTCTTTACATTTTCAGGCGCTGACTGTAGTTTGTTAGTTCAACTATGAGGTTAATGTTGGAGTATTGGTCTTATACAGCATAATAACTTATGTTTTTAATCTTCGTTTTCAGTTACTTTGATACAGTTGAGAAATTGTAATCATGCATTACATTGCATTTGAATTACTTGGCCTATTACTAATTGTGAAACTTTTCTGTATTAATTACAGGGTGGCGCTCTATGGTTTCAGAACTTGACTGAACTTCCTCATGGTGTTTTAGGCCCGATCTTTCCATTTCTTATTGCTGGTTTGCACGGTGTTAATGTTCACGTATTGGGCCCTATACTGTCTCTCACTCTCTCTCTGTTTTTTTTTTCCTTCTGGTGAATGAGATATGCAATTGTGTTAATAGAGGAATTGAAGGACAAGGTACAAAAGATATCTGTTTCAAAAATGTTGGATTTACACTTGGTTACTCCCATACCTTTGACAATGTGCTGCATTAGTAGTTTGATGAATAATAGCTCTTAACATATCATTGCCTCGTGACAATCTTTTATTTTTTTTACTGGAAATGGTTTCAGTTTCTAAAGATGTTAGGTTTGGTAGCAAATGTTTGATTAGCTATACATGGCAATGGTTTGGATAGTTCACTGACTTGTCTGATATATTTTTTTCAGTTCTCTTTTGACAGATCTTCTGTTCGGAACACAAGTGGCCTATTGGGCTTATTATCAGAAGTGAGCACTACAAGTTCATTGGTTGCTTAATTCTTGAATAATGATTGAATTCTCCTTCTCATATGTGCAGTATCGTTTTGGTTCATGCAAGTGATTGAAAATGTCGGTTATTGCAGTACTACAGGAAATATCTGAATTTTATGATGCTGCCTTTGTTTTTCATTGGTTACTGCATTCCACAGGTAACATAGCATGACTTCATGTTTCTAGGAATTTAGCCTGTTATATGATATTGATTTATTCTTAGCTTACCACCTTGGAAATTTAAACTAGTGATTTCTGACGTGTGCATTATTCAAACCATTGAAATTAAGTAGTTTTTTAAAATATAATTATATTAAATATATTAAATTAAGTTTTATGAATAATAGTTATAAAAAATTATTTTATGAACAACATAGAAAGATGTAATGTGAAAACTCCATATGATTTGGAAAACGCAATCCTTTGAAATGGATTTTTTATGTACCAATTGACAAACCAATAATAATTTTCTTTTCCTTTATTCACTTTAAAAGATAGTTATTTTTTATAAATGATTGTTAGTGTTTCATGTAGGTTTTCTATATTGCAATGTCTCTTCTAATCGTAAATATATATATATATTTTTGCTCCTTGCTAAAACAATACAGACCTTCTGTTTTGATAAAATTTATGTTTTCATGAATTTTCAATACCATTTTTTCCTTCTCAATATTGTACAATTTTGGTAAGTGGGGTAAAATCAACTACACCAATAAAAAAGATATTTTATGGCATGGTGGTAACTTTTGAATTATTGAGTCGAAGTCTGAGGAATGGTTTCATTTTGTTCTCTCCTACACTCCACATTTCAAGCCACAAGGCCTTCATGCATTCAATGACTTTACACTCCCTTTGATCCATTCCACGTCACTGCATTGGTGATATCACAATTATTCATCCTCATACAACGCAGGAAGGACACTAAGCAAAGTCCAATGACAATGCACTTATGAAGTCATTGCATTATTATTTTTGCTGCTTGTTTAGTAAGCGATTATAAAGATACGATAAAAGGATTCCACTCACAGTACCTTTGATCTGGAAAGATAACCCCTTTATTTTGATATTGAGCTTCTCTGTACACCCTTCCTGGTGCAGATTCACATTTGCTTTGTCTGTTTTGTTTTTCAGGGAAGTCTAGTTTACTGGGTTACCAACAGTTCATTAACTGCAATACAGGTTAGTCATCACACTTTACGGTTTCAGGATATATCTGTTACCTTTCCATACCTTGCAGATTTTATCTTGGTTATACTTGTGATATTATTTTCTAGTATCTTTTTATCTGTCCAAGGAAAGAATTACAGTTGCTTCATTTGAAAAGGTGAATTTCCTTGGGGAGTTTATCATTGAACAACCATAATACATTTGGTGACATAGTTCCTCTTTAATTACTTAACAAAAGGTAAGGAAGGTACAGAAGCTTTCAATGTGGTCAGATAAATGGAAAAAGGATTTTCACTATTAAACATTGTACAGAATCATCTAGTTGTGGTTGGCTGCTTTCTTGCTTTCTAACTCTATAATTGCATTTTCTGGTATATGGAGAACTAAATGAACTGGCAGACAAAAGAAATAGCTCTATTTGTGAAACGTGTTGTTTGAAGTCCTTTGACATGGTTTATTAGCTTACTTGGGGGATGCCAATTTTTTGTGACATGGTCATAGGAAAGCATTGGCATGCCTAGCTTCACATCTGACATAGCAAACATCATTTGTTAATCACTCATGTGCAAAGCACTTTACAGTCGCCCCTGCTTTTTGATACTTTTGGATTTGTTGCTTCTTGCAAAGCTTTGTGGATTCTGAGAAGTGAGAATAATAAGTCTGACTGTCTGATGCTCTAATTGGGTAGAGATAGTTTGGTGGGAGTTTTTTCTTCAGATTGTCATTTCCATTCTTAAACCTTTCAACTGTCCTTGACAGTGTACAATGGGCAGTGCCATCTTTTGGCACCTTGAGTAGTGTACTATTGCAGATAAAATTAATCCCAGCCTATTTGCCCTAGCTTTCCCTTTGTGTTCTTAGGATCCACTTTACAAATTCATCTTTTATTCTGAAGTTCATTGTTTTAACTCCTAAGCAGGAATGATAAGAGTGGGTTTCATTGTCTGACACGATATAATCAATCTTGCAGCAAGTATCTCTCAAACTTCCTGTTGTTCGTGCAAAATTAGGGTTACTGGACAAGGATTTTCCAAAAGCACCTGCACTTTCTGCAGAAATGGTTACACATGAACTGCGCAAAGTTTCTCCAGAAAATTTGTCACCTCATGAACTACTAGTAGTGAGTGGTGCTGTACAAGTAAAATAAAGTATTTGCATTGTGGAGATGTTACAAGTTTTCTCACCTTTTCATATTGTCAATGTTGACAGCTGTCTGTTAAACTCTTATCCAGTGGGCATAGAGCCAGAGCTATTCCTTTGTTGCAGTAAATTGCTGTTGCCTTCTTCTTCTTCTGTCCAGATGACCGACTTATTCCTTTCTTTCTTTTTCTTTTTCTTTTTTTACATTTATAATCCAGTAACGAACTTATTCCATGTTGCGTTGCATAATTTTCTTTTGGTTACAGAATGGCACTTGAGAAGGACCCTGGCCACGTAAAGGTTTTAATTGTTATGGGGCAGGCTCGACTGCAAGAAGGACTCCATGCAGAGGCAACTGATCATTTAGAGCGTGCTATTTCCAATGTAACCTACACCGCTTTTATTGGCTTCTTTTCAACCACTATTTTACTCTAGGGCTTTCTTTTTGAATGATCTCTAATTATCACAAAATTTTGAAGAGGGCTACTGTTGTCTCCAGTCACTTGCTATAGAAAGTTAGAAACCTCTTTTTATATGCTGCAATTTTCTGGATGACATTCTTTCATTTATGAACGAGGCACCATCATTTGCAATCTTTTGATACTGGTATCTGTTAACTTCTCTGACACTAAATATATCTTCTTTCTGAGTTTTGTAAATAATTTTTTTTGTCTAAATTGCATGCTTTACTCCACATAAATCTGAAACTATTATTTCTAACTTCCCTTCAGCTCATTCTTACTGGCCATCCAACAGCGGAGGATGTTGATCATCTAATTCTTGCATCACAATGGGCAGGTGTTGCCTGTATTCGTCAGGTGAAAACCATGAACACTTTTGTTATTGTTGTAGAGTAAAATGCAGCCTTACATTACAGATTTTGTTAATAAGGGATGTTCTGTCACTATTCTTCATTCATGTGTTTCTGGAGGGAACTATCTTTCTCCTTATTTATCCTCTGTGCACTCTTATTCACTACACTCCGTAGTGATTAGTCATCTGAGATTAATCTAAAATTACTTTGTAATACCAACCCTTGTCCCCACTTGAATGTGATAGAAGGAGCCGCATTATGCTGGGCATAGTAATTAGTGAGTGACTCCAACTATTTGAGTTGACTTGACAGCCTTTTAAATTTGATTGATGTATCTCAATAGAAAATATATATATAAATGGTGCGTCTCATGTTTTCATTATTTTTTTATTTTTGGTGTAGGGGAAGAATGCAGAAGGAATTATGCACCTAGAAAGAATCACAAGTCTGGAAGAACCAGAGGACCCAAAGAGCAAAGCACACTATTTTGATGGTTTATTATTACTTGCGAGGTATGATTACAAGCAAATAATAATATGTTTTTCAATATATACATATTTATAGTCAAGTTCTTGTGCTAGAAAAAGAAATAATAGGAAAGGTATTTTACAGGTTTTTCAAAATGCCTATGATGCTTTGAGAGACAATTTTAAAAAAATAAGTATCTACAGTTACCATCATTTGTGAAGTCCATATAATTAACTGTGATAATCCTGATAAGTTAAAGTGATACCATTAAAGAAAAAGAAAAGAACAATACCTGTGTTTTTCTCTTTTTTTTGTCAATACATTGTTACCGTAGAGAAGACAATGCCTACTTACTTTTTCTTAAAGAAGATACAACTTCGATGGCTATGATTGTGAATAATTGGGTGGATTGATTCTCTTATATTTGAGAGGGTGTTTTAAGAACTGCAATGGAAGGTTTCTGTTTGAAAAAAAAAAATCAAAATATGAACTTATCAACAAACAAAAAATGTGGAACTTATGGATCCTTTGCTTGTTAAAACTGAACTTGTTGGTATGTTTGCCTTTCCATCACTTTTCTTTCACTTTATATTTGCTAGGCATAACTAGTATTTTATTCGTCACTAAAATTGATGTTTCAGTGCTTTAAGCAAGGAAGATCGCAATGCTGAGGCTGTCAAATATCTGCGCTTAGTTGTTGCTTATGATCCTTCCCGCAAGGAATTCTTGGACCAATGCTTATGATCCTCCCCGCAAGGAATTCTTGGACCAATGCTTATGATCCTCCCCGCAAGGAATTCTTGGACCAATGCTTATGATCGTTCTCGCAAGGAATTTTGTCAGCTATCTTGTTAGCAGCAGGAGAGGAGATCACAGACCTAATTCAATTACACGTGATAACTATTTGTATAATTATTATTTGTTAATTAGGTCAATAAATTATAACTTGGAATAAATTTAAGTTCGAGAAAAAAATTTCTGCCATGCCACATAAGTTCGGGCTGGTGTGGAATTAGGACGGTACATAGGCAGTAGGGATATGCATAATTGATAATTTTTTTGTTTTTTCATTCAAAATTTATGTTCTTATGATAACTTAATCCATAATTAAGTTGGTGTGTTGTACTTTGCCGTTTGAGAAAAATAGATTTAAGAAAAGTATTTTTAGTTCTAGTTTTAGAGAAAATAGGTAGAAGTTATTTAGTCAAACGAACAGTTTTTCAAGCTTTCAAGCTCCCTTTTATTCATAGATAGTGCTGGTAAACAGAATCCGGGAGGGGGTAACTTCGGGACAGCAGTGGGAAGTGGATTCATGGTCTCATGGCCGACCTAGGGAACTGCTCTCCCTTAAGGCGGGGATGTGGGCTGCTATTCTAAAGACTGTTACCTCCCTCGATGTTCTTTCCGAAAAAGACAGCAAAAAACTTGGACACTAACTGAAAAATACCGAAAGCACTAGAGATGCACGTTGGGGAGGAGGTCTTCCATGACATCGACACTTGGCCATGATATTAGTATTTTGGCATTAACATTTCAACATAATTAACTTTATTATCGTGTCGGACACGGCGAATATGCCCTGTTACTTTTCCTGTACTTGATTAGCTTTTCTAATTGAATGCCCCTAGCCTAACTCCGTCCAGTTAATTGTTGAATCCGTGTAATTGGGCAGCTTCCAAGACTAAGGGGGATTTAATTTAATTTAATTAGAAAATTTATATGTTGTGGACCCAATTAAGACTGGGATAATTATTGGACTCATCCCACGTCTGCATTCGGTAGTATTGGAGACGAAGGTTTAGAAACGTGTGCAGCAAGAGAGAGCTTATTGCTCTTAATCAATATACTGAAAAAAAATCAAGAAACAAAAGCAGAAGCATCAAGCCCGTTATTTCACTGTATAACAAGAGAGAGTTCGCTGTGAATTCGTACAGTGCTCTCTCCGTCCCCGGCCTTGCCTCCCCTGCTTGCATTTGATCTCACTCTACAATAAGAGAGTTGTTGTGGATTTGAACAGGGCTCAAGAAATTATATTTTTTATTTTTAAAATTTATTCTTAATATTAATATATCAAAACAATAAAATAATTTTAAATAAAAAATAGAATATTTTCAAACCATAAAAACAACAGTTATTATGGTTGCTTGCTTGCATTTGATTTTCACATGTTCTCTCTGATGAAGGGTTGCTAAGGGGACTGTGGGAATCTTAAAAATCATTTAAGTTCTTGCTAATATCGATCCCATTGTTATTTTTTTTAATTTAAATTAAAGTAAAAAATATCTTTTTTTATAAATCCATCCAACCACCCCAAAATAAAAATAAAATCTCTTTAAATCCTGTTAAGAAAAAAAAAAGATAATCTTGGAGCTTACAAAAATTCAAAAAAAAAAAAACTTTAATTTACTGTTAACGAGTCGTGGTCATAGACACTTCGAAAGCAACCTTTTCTTTCAATCAAAAAGAGAAAAGGAAAAAAAAAGGAAAAAGGAGAAAAAATGAAATCCTTACTTGAATCTGAAGTAGTAGTTGTGCAATCAAACTAACGCAGGCAGGAGTTCAGTTCCAGTTTATTCGAAGGAGCAGGAGCTAACCCTGAAGGAGAGGATACCTCATCTCGAATATGCTTCACGTGGCAACTAAAAAGAAAATTATTCTTTTTTTTTAAAAGGACAACTATGTATTCCCTCCACGTGTCACGCTCCTATTTGTGATTCATACGTGCTCTTCACACCACAACTGTTGCACATGATCCACTACTACGTGTAAATAGCTTAAAGGATCCAAACTTAAATCCTTAAGGAGAACGCAACACGAAACACAAACAATCGGAGGAAAAGAAAGAAAAAAAAATCGGAGATAAATGGCAAAGAGATCAATCACCATGAAACCACTCTTTCAAGAACAAGATCTTGTTATCTACGAAGAAGGTAATGATTTCTCTAATTGGGAATTCATTAATGAATCTGATGCTGAAGATTCTGACTCTGATTCTCTGCATAGTCTTGAAAATGGCTTTGTCTCTTGGTCTTCATCAAGATCACCGAAAACAAGACAGGAAATTGTAGCCCAAGACACCCAACAAGACCAAGATGTTGTCTTTCATGTCAATTCTCATCTTCATGAAGATTACGACGACGAAAACCGTTGTGTTTATCGTATGGGGCCTATACTGTTTCCTGCTGCGAGGGTTCGGTACGGGGAAGAGATTGAAGATGTTGATGATGAAGAGGAGGAGGACGAAGACGACGAAGATGACGGGTATGGGTTAAATGACGAGCTAGTGCCATGGAATGTGAGTGGGAAGTTAGGGAGGCAGAGGATGAGGAAATTAGGCAAAAGGATATTTCCTAAGATGAGTAGTTCAAAGAGGAGTCCTTTTCTTCATGTGAAGCCAGGGTGTGTTCATGGAAAGCATGGATTGGGATTGAAGGCTTAGCAGAGGAAGAGATTGAAGGTAAATAAGTTGCGGGGGTGGAAAAAGCTGGGATCTTTGAATTTGGTGTTGTGTAAAGAATTCAACTTTGGGGTGGTTGGTTAGGTGTAATTATTGTACTTTGGACTAGGGTTATTGGCTTTTCATTTTTAACCCAGGTTATGCTGATTGGAAATGACTTGTGTGGATGTTATTATCAATTTATTCTCGATTGATGTTCTCTTTCAGCCTTGATGAATTTTATGGCTTATTTCTCTCTGTATGTGTGGGTTGATTTGTTTGAGTGCAGGTGGGTAATTGAGGGGAATGGGTCTGGGATTGTAAAGTGCAGAGTTTAAATGGAACGTGACTAATCGTTTTTTATCAAGTTCTCTGTGTGAATCGTAGGTGACTCGGTGGGCAACTTTTGTTTGATATTGAATTACTATTAGTGGAGGTTTAATTGGAGAAATTGCATGAAAAGGTTGTATCTTGTAATGGGTTCAGTTCGAAGTTTATTTCAGTAGTTGAATTGTGGATGCTGGCGATTTGTTTTTCAGGTTGATCCTATTTGAACTAGCATTATTAGTAGCTGTTGCCCCCCTTTTTTCTTTTAATTGCTTATAGCTGTCTATTGCGTGGTCACTAATTGTGGTGGTGGTATAGTTTTGGATGTCGACTGAATGCTTTTGGGTAAATTTTTAGCATGGTGAGACGTTGACGAGGTTCAGGCACAGATGAATTGTGATCAGTCGTCCTAAGGTGTGATTTATGAAGTCAGTTGAATTTCTTGTATTCTGCTGACTGGAAATAACATGTGGTTGCTATTAGCATCTTAATGTTGCTTGATGTTTTTCTTTTAGTGTGATGATTTATGTGGTTTGTCTGTGTGTGTGTGTGTGTGTGTGTGTGTGTATTTGGTTGGAATTCGGGAATTTGGGGAGATAAGGGTGTGATTGTTATTGCAAAGTGGAGCACTTGAGAGATGCCCTCTTAATCGTTTTGTGTGTGTGTGTGTGTGTGGATCCTGGGCGTCCTGATGGCAACCTCTGGAGGGTTTAATTCTACAGGTTTTCGAAGGGATTGCATGCGAGGATCTGATACCTTAGTGTCAAACTAGGGAGGCCTTATCATTTATTTTTAGGTTAATCTATTTGGTTAGCTTTTTTATTTTAATACATATTTTGATTCTCAGGGTGATATGTGTTGGTATTTCACATGGTTAATTGTATAGGTGGATGGTATTTGTCACTTTTGGGGAAAATTATGGTGAAATGATGGTGAGATATTTTGAAGTTGAGGTTTAAACGAAAGGTAATTTGGGATGTTTTTAAAATGTGTTTTTTAATTGAAATAGTTTTTTGTTTTTTTTTTTATATATATTAGAACATCCAAATCGTTGTTAAAAAGACATCAAGTAGGCAAAAAAGAAACACTGCTCACGGATCTGTATCATGGATTTAGCAGTTTGAATTTCTCGCTGTTGAGTTGCTGCATTAGCCTGTAGTCCTTAGAAGGGCAGGTCATCCTGATGAAACTAATGTTTTCCCATAATATAGTTCTGCTTTTACAAATCCATTAAGAAGGCTGGATGCTTATCCAATACAACTGAAAGGAAATAAAGAGGCTTCGATTGCATGAAAGTTCAGCTATGCAACGAGTGATTAGAGATCCATGTCGAGCCTTGCGGAATACATGGTGAAAGAGTTGAAAGATAGTTCAGTTGTTTTATTGGCTGATTTCTGCCATGGTTTGATTTAATCTCTCCCAGAAGCACTTCTGCACTCTACTCTTTTAAAATGCAGTGTATGAAGCACCGGGATGTATTTCTAGTCTGTATAAGCTATTGATAAAGCCCTTGCTTGTGCAGGATTTGGTTTATTTATACCGTCTCCTCTTTTGAAGTTCTAGGCTCTAACAATTACCCATTTTCTTTCCTCTCTCGCAGCTTGTCCGACTTGATACGTACAGTCCACTTTTCTGCAATGTTGACGCATTGTTTCCACTGGCCCCTCATCCTCGATCAACCAGGACCATCTTTGTCATTATCCTAATCAAAAGCACCGTCTCTCTTCTTCACCACGCACCACTACCGTTTCTATCATAATCGAAACAAAATGTACCATCTCTATCATAATCGAAACAAAATATATCATCTGGCATTGAGTGCCGCGTATTTCTATTTCTATTTCAGCCCCCATTCCACCAATGTCGCATTTTGTCCCTTTGGCTGTCTACCTCGTTGAGAGAGAGCACTGCTTTTTGAAATGCCGAGCTTAACAATGAGTAGGGGCCAATCCAAAGTGGGATACCTTGATCCTTGTTTGATAGAATGTAGCTTTCCCTTTCTTTTTGTCAGCTGAATCACTCCTAAATATCGGCATCCTTGCCTTCCAGCAATGGAGAAAGAGAAGAAAAACTTATTTTGCGATTTTTTTTGAAGCTTTATCAGATTCTTTGTTTTTATCTCTGCTTTGTTGTCAATAAGATTGGAGTCCATACCTAGCTGCCTAGAAGGGCATCCACCATGAGACGTGTAAGTGATGCACTTTTTACTGTATCTTTCTTGTCTGCTCAATGCATGTGATAGAAAGCTTTAGTTTTCTAATTCAAGGCTTTTGCCCGTGATTGAACTTTTATTTTAGCGCTTTTTAGCTTATCGTTCACCCAAATTTTCGGAAAGATCAAGTCATGTGAATTTTCTAATTACAGAAATGATCTGTTTCCAAGTTATCATTTAGGTCTAAAAGAAAGAAAGAAAAATCGGGAAAAAGAAATTTTCTTGTGAATGCATTGTCGTTTAGCTAAATTACAGGAGTCAATGACTTGATCTTGGTAGGTGAAAGCTATTCCAGGAATACGAGCTTTAAAACCAAAAGAAGAAGAAGAAGGAATATATGATACAGTCTTTTTTTAACCCTCCGTCCTCTGTTTACCCGGTTCAGGGTTCACTGCTTGTGACTGCTGCACTTTGTCCTAGAGTTATAGAACCATGGTCAGAGGGTCAAAAGCTCCACGAACAGTATTGTATTCATATCTGTACTGCTGTTCAAGTGACATTCTTGATTCTGTAGTTCAGTTCACTCGAGCATGGCTGCGAAAGCTTTAGTGCCCGGTTCCGAGTTACTAGGATATTAGGAACGCGGCCTTTGGGTTCTCCTCTTTTTACTGTGAATGTTTCTGTCAAGTACAGCTAAATCAAAGTGCCCTCCTCCAACTAGTTTCGTCGAGTGACCGGAAACTTTTCAATCTTGTTTGGAAGCAATGACCTGAGAAGAATCCTCTTGGAGCTCTTAGAGCCCACTTGTCGCCCAGCGAGTTGAATAGGCTCAGTTCAAGTTGTGACTAGGCTGCCAACCTAGAAAAGCTCAAGAGGTTTATTTTGGCATGCAGGTTTCTTTGCATTTTGATTCTTGAATTAAAGGGCCGAAAGAAAAAACCCTTCACCCTGCTGGAGAGCCGAGAGAATATTGGTTCCACGTCTTCATGCGAAGACGACGGTGATGGTAATTGAACGCTTGCTCTCTCTGCTTCATAGCCGTGAGGCTAGATATAGGAACTGCCGGAAAAAAAACCCAATATTATTTGGTCGAATTATATCGATTGTTATTATTAAAACAAATATTGTTAATTTAGCCCCTTTAAAAAAATACTCGAGATTTATATGGATGGGTTTAGAATGGATTTGACCGTGTTAATTACTCTGATTTAAATTCCAACAAGCACGACTCTTTCTTTCCTCAAACATCTCTGAACTTTTTTTTTCTTTTTTCTTTTTTCATATTTCTAATTGTGTCTTCCTCCCATCATTATAGTTTGTTTTTATATTTTAAAAGTATTTTAAAAAAAATTTAAAATTATTTTATATTATTTTTTCTCTACTTTAAATTAATATTTTTAAATTATTTTTATGCGTTAATATCAAAAATAATTTTTTAAAAATAAAAAAATTATTATTTTGATGTATTTCTAAGTAAAAAGCATTTTGAAAAATAACCACAATTGTATTTCCAAACAGGCATCGTGTAGTGAACACTCCTCTGATTTTAGAAATTCATCAATTTAAACCCTCATCTTCTGATTTTAGAAATGTGTCATTTTTATCATTTAGTTTCACTTCCATCTAGGAGTTGGAATTAGAATTTTTCAAAACTTGTAGGACAGTATTTTGATCCAAGAGAGCGTGTTCGGGACAAGTATTTTTGGTTGATTTTTAGATGGTGAGTTTTAGTTAGTGGAACAATGGAAAATTTGATGTTTATCATTGAATAATTGGTAGCATCTTACTATTCACTTCTTGAGCCTTACTTTGAATAAAAAGATTGTACGGATAGGAGAGAGGATATAAAATTCATAATTATTAAAAGTGAGAAGAATATCTTAGTATTAATATTTTTCTGGTTGTATCTCTTTATATATTTTCTTAAAGTAGATGCATGAATGTGATTAATAGGATGTAATTAATTACTTGTTAAACACCATAAAATTACTAGAAAAACGTATGATGAAAACCCATTGTCCATGTTTAATTTTATTTTTCTTTTAGATATTAAACCCAATGCAAAGAAGATTTTTGAAAATTAATTTGAGTCCTTGTATTTTATTTTTTATTCATGATTTGGTCCTTGTTTGCAAATTTTTTATATACTTATACCCTATTGAAAGTAAACTTATTCCCTGTAATATTTTTAAAAATTACCTGAACCACAAAGCTATTAATCTAGTTATATATGACAAATTTTCCATGATATATATTTTGTTTTTGAAAAAATAGTTGAAATATGAGTTTTTGACACCTTCAAATTGAACCTCAATTTTCCAGTAATTAGAGCCACGTTCGGTGATAAAAAAAAATATGATAAATAAACGGTGTGTTGTCTATTAAGGTACGTGACGTGTCATTTATAATAAATAAATAAATAAAATTTTTTTAAAAAAACATCTTGTGAGCCTAGGTTTACATATGGGTCAAACATCCAACCCAAAAAAAAATTTTTATCTCGTTTTTTGTCTTCTCTAGCATTTTATATAATTGATTTTTTTAAAAAAAAATTAAATCATTAATTATCAAGTTATGTCATTATTTTTAAGTAATATCAGCTTTTTTCATGATAACAATTATTTTTTCAATAATTATATATGAACTTAATATAATTGATGTTCTAGATGAGGGAAAGAGGTTTTGACTTAAGATTTATATCAAATCATTCGAATTATTTCGGATACTGCTTTCAATAACTTATAGTTTTTATCAAATTAACAACATATCTAAAGAAATATATATTTTTAGCTAAAAAATAATAAATTAAAAAAATTATGTTAACAACATTACTTTTTTTTCACATAATTTTAATTATTATATCCATGAAATAAATTTATTTTTATTTCTATATAATTAAATAAAATAAAAATTTAAATAACACCTCATTCCACTATATCAAATATCTTTAGGTACAATTTATTTATCAATTTATAGTGCTAATATTTAATTAATATTAGTAATTATTTTTATAATTTATTAATTTTTATAATTTTCATTTTATTTAATTAAACACAGTAATTTTCCATTATCCATTAATTTTTTTCAATATACAAGAAAAATACGTTCACAATACTACATTCTTTTCTAGCTTTCGGAATTAATTTAAAATGGCTAGTACTCAATGTCTAATCAACGAGGTGCTATATATGATTAAGAATTTGAACATTTATAGAAGCCTGGGTAAATACTATAAAAGGAATAACGTCTTAGGCATCAATTGAGTGGCAATAGACATATTCCGTAGAGAAAGTACAATAAGACGTGGAGAGACGCTCGATTTAAGTGCTTGTTTGACGCAGCAGTGAGTCGTTTTTTTAATTTATTTCTTGATTGTTTTTTGTTTTAATATATTGATATTAAAAATAAAATTTTAATATATATATATATATATACATATATATAAATATAAACTTCGACTACCCTAAAAAGTAACCCTACAAGACTCAACCTCTAAACAGGAAGAGAGGAGGGTCACAGTTCTTTTTAAGTGCAAGGACAAATAAGTGATAGTGCTGTCAACTGTCTGGAGTCAGCTCTTTAATTTGAACACTATACATGTTGTTTTTGGAGATACTCAAACGTGGAATCATCAGATCCCTAGCTACTGTTTTCATAATGAGATCTATGTCTATGTCTATAGCCATTCCAAAGAAGAAGTGCCAAATCCATTACATTTACCATCCCGATCACGGCCATAAAGAAAGTTCCATTACATTTTCACATTCAAACAAGCGCACCCCACAATTTGGAAGTATTATTTTGTTCATAGATAGCCAGCCCCCAGTACCACTGCAATCAATTCAGGTATATTTAACCCCAGGAGCTAAAAAAATGAGGTCAAGTTCTTTGTTTCTTTTGTTTATTATTTGCCTACATGTTTATTTATTCAGTTAGTTGCCGTAATATATCTATTCTTTATTTGCTTTTTAGTGCTAGCTAGCTCACTGGGCGCCGGTAAAATGAAGCATTGATTTCGAATACTTGAAGTGCCGGTGATCGATGGTTTTATGGCGGGTACGTAGCATTCTCTAGTGGTAACTCTTTCATGGACGAGTACTTAATTTACAAAAACAAGAACAATTCTTATGGAGTACTAGTTTAAGTAGTTTATATATATCTGCAAAAGCTGAAGAACCCTACCATTCTCATGAATCATGATCACTGAACTGAATAAGAAGCCAAACGATCTGACCCCACCAACCCAAAACTAAAAACAACGCGTCCATTATACCACCATCAAAAACCACCTTTCTTAAGAAAACCCTTTGTTGAAGTAGAGTGCCACTATTGAAAGGTTGAACAAGAACAAGAACAAGAGGGAACCTAAAAGAAGGGAAATTAACAGTGAGGAACAGTGGCCTTCTTTTTTTGTGATGAGAAATGATGATGATGAGACCAGCTGGAAGTTTGGGGGGCTCAAGGTGTCAAGACTGTGGAAACCAAGCTAAGAAAGACTGTTTTTACATGAGATGCAGAACTTGTTGTAAGAGTAAAGGTTTTCATTGTCAAACACACGTCAAGAGCACTTGGGTTCCCGCTTATAGACGGCGACAGAGGGCTCAAGATCTTTCTCCTGTTCAACAACACCAGCTTCAAGGACACAACCCTAAAAGGCTCAGAGAAAATCCCTCCTCAGGTACTGTTCCTTTACTTGTAGATCTATCACTATTTGAGATTGTGAAGTAATTAAAAACTCAAGAAAACCATATCTATTGCTTGATACGAATGAGAAAACCTCAGTAACCCTAGCATCTAAGTAGCACTCTTTATACTGTCAAGGGTGTAATTGTGATGAGCATATCCATATAGATCACTCTCCTTATTTTTCATGATCACGAAGTTTATCTTTGTTTTCATGATTTGCTTATTTTGAAGATTTTTAATGGCATATATTTTATCTCTTTTAGGTTTAGAAATCGAGAATTTTCCTGCTGAAGTGAACTCTACAGCCACATTTCGTTGCTTTCGAGTGAGCTCCATTGATGAAGCGGTTGATCAAGTTGCATATCAAACAAGGGTGAATATAGGAGGCCATGTTTTTAAGGGTATTCTCTACGATCAAGGCCCTGAAAATCGTTATGACTTTGGTGAAAGCTCTTGCAGACAACTTCAAGGGCCTGATCTCACAAATGCAGGTGCCCTAACTCCTGCTACTACCACTTTAGCTTCAACTTCAGGTGCTGCAGAATGTCTTGCTCGTCCTTCATTTCCATTTCCCCTTAATGCTTTTATGTCCAATAAGCAACTTTTCCTACACCCAAAATCTTAGGGCTCATCAGTTTAATTTGCGTAGCTATCAAAAAGAAGAAGGAAAAGAGTGAAAATGTTAAAAGAGCCCAGCTTTTTGTCAATCATCAATTGAATCTTCCTCTTCTGTTACCATAAATCGCTAGATATTCACGGTGAAGGTTGTTCTTGTGAGTATCCATTGAAATAGAAATGAATAACTGGAGATCTTTGTTCTTTTTTCTAATCTTAATATATATATATATATATATATAATTTAACGTTCAATTAAATGGTCTTGTCTTAAATATTTTAAATGTGGCATGCTACTGCAGATTGGTTTTTCAGTTTGTCTCCTTGTTCATTTCTTTATTATTTTATTATCTTCTGAGTCCAGGTTTAATGTCTTCGATCTCCTTCAGTTGTTTACGAACTTCGAAGCTACTTTTTCCAGTTTATCCGTTTCTTTGCCGGCCTCAAGCTGGACTATATCTGCTTCTTTGTATGTTTAGAGAGGCTACAAAGATTTAATTAATTAAGATAAGTTCTACAGGCTTATATATATATATATATATATATATATATATATATATATATAGTTGTGTCACCAATGCATGGGCATCAGACCCAAAATATTCAGGAAAACACACCTATCCACTTGAAACATAAACTAAGCAAAATAAAAACACAATAGTGCTTGTCATCTGCTTTTAGTTGTTTTCTTGAATAACAATTACAGACAGCAGAAAGAAGGAAAAATGCTTATTTCATTGGCATAGTTATATATTATGTATATTAATTGCAATGTTTTTTTTTCTTTCTATTTTTTTGGAGGAGGAGGAGGGAATCAGAATCACACTATCACTAAAGCGTAAGCTAAACCCTAAGGCTTGATACTTATTAAACCATAAAACGATTAGGTAGGCATCTTTGGGAGATTTTGGAGATGATGCCTTTTATATGAAAGCACTACATAAGCTCATGTTTAGCTACCTATAGGTTTTCTATATAATGCTGAGGAAACAATCATATACTTAACTATACGAAAAGATTGATACTCTCAGTGACACAACCACTCGAATATATCCTTTGTACTTGGAAAAGGAACCATGGTACAAAAGTCATGAATGGCTAGCTCTAATATTTATAGTGTAGATGCTGTGCCTGGAATAAACCTTTCTAAGAAATTCATAAGTGGATTCTCGCCCAGAAAGGGCCTGTAAATGGTTTTCCCGATATAGTCATGGGAAAGGAAGTTTTTTAAAATCTTCTGCGTGTAAAGAAATGACTTCTCATGGAAGATTTCCAGCAATTTGTATGGGACAAAAGACATTTGATCAGGTGGTTCGATCCAATGCTGTTTTTATCGCATTAGATTATGGTAACAACCTTTATCACGACCTGCGTGCCCTGAGAAATATCATATATATATAACCATCCGGCCCCAAGGAGAATATGTTGTTCTTTAGCCCTTTTTCTTTTTCTCGAACAAGAGATCTTATTCGCGATGATCAGCTAAAAAAATTATGCACCAGCCTTTTATTTTATTAATTGAGAAGTAGAAGATGGGACATCTTTTCCATTACTAATATTGTGGTGCAAAGATATATATGAAGAACCTCCTTTTCGCTAGGCATCATCTGGGATGGGAATGCATGTACTGTCCTGCGGTGCATTTTTTCTTGTTGGGGCTGTAGCTAGGTTGTTTCCTATTGTCTCAGAATGCTTTGTATTATTATTATTATTATTATTGAAGCAAAATCATATTTCATTAAGAAATCAGACCTTGTACGTACGGAGGAAATTACATCTAGAATAATATCATCCCGGATTCTTTGCTTCGAATCAATGCTTTGCTCAATTTATAGTTCATGTATCAGGTAATGCCGTACTTGTAGAGATTTTTTTAAAAGTAATTTTTAATTAAAAATATATTAATAATATATATTTTTAATTTTTTTATATTTTTGATATCAACACATATATTAAAACCATAAAAAATTAATTTAATATTTTTTCAAGAAAAATCATTTTGATAGCTATAAACTCTCAAAACAGGTTCATAGTTTAATTAAGAATATGACGAGATATGATCAGACCAGGATCATTGTAATTTTATTTCCTCATTAGTAAAAATTCCATCACTACATATTCAAAAAAAAAAAATGCAAGAAACTACGTACAATCCTTGTATTTAAATGCTGTAATTCCATCACTATATATATATTCACCAGTCTTTAAGGTTAATGTTTTCTTTTTCATATATCAAAATTTATTATAAGTCAGCTTGCTTTGTTCATATCATACTCTTTCTATGATTTGTAATTAAGTCGTCAAAAAAAGTTATGTTTATAATAGAAAGTAAGTATTCATGAGAAAAGAAAAAGGGTGTGCTTTGATGCTTTGGCTTAATTAAATGCTACGCGATATCTTTGTAAAACACAATGCATGTACATGTGATCGTTGATAAAACAAAAAAAAAATCATTTACATATATATACGCATGAAATACCAAGATCATGATTGCAGACAGCTACACAAACAGCCTATAAACTAGTAAAATTGATTAAATTAAATTTAAATGTTGTTTTATTGTATTTTTAAGCATCGTAAGAAACCCCCTCGTCTAATTTTTATACCCATCATGAATCCAATACGTAATATCCTCATTCTGTGCTGTTCCATGCCTGTGTTCTCAAGGTGCATAAATTAATGGATGCTATTCTATGCCTATGTTTATCAAATTCAACAGCTATTCTTTTAGAACTCAAAATTCTTTCAAAAATTGTAAGTTTTTTTAAATAACATATTCAACAATTTTTAGTATACTATACCTGAAGATCAGTATGCAATCACACGAAATATCCCCACATGAAAGGATTATATTTTTCTATCATTTCAACCTAACAGTGTACGTAGCAGTCATAGCAATAGATAAGAGGTAAGTGGTAGATTTTTATCTTTCTTTGCAGATGAAGTTGCAGGAGTAATTAACCTGGACGCTTGCAAACATGACAGAAGCAGACTTACAAAAGAAAAAAGAAGAAGATCAAAACAGATTAAACTGTACTTGCAATTTTTTCTTGAAGTGTTTTTCTTTTCTCTTGGTATTTCGAAGACCATGCAGGTTTTACCAGTGCACATTTCATGGTAAAATTGGCTTACTGGTATCTGGATGTAATTTTGAACGTAATAGTGTGCATTTAATTTCATGGCAGGCAATCTTCGATTCTGTATCAACCATCATATATTTTAGTATAGAGATTAATCTGCGGTAACAACATCATGCATCCAGCCATCTATTTCTTGTTTTTGTTGTCCGCTTTCTTCAGAGCAAAGAATGGGGAAGCAGATTCTAGTTGTCTCTTAATCCAGTTATGTGACAGGGCCATTTTCTGAATAAATAGTTGGTTTATCTATCTGATGAGCTGCTAGCCAACTTTTATGGTCTTGTTCAATTTATATATTCATTGAACCGGCAACTTTTGTTTTCTATATATATAGACGAAAAAAAAGAAAGAAAAGGAAATTAAGAAAAAGAAAAATGATGGCATTAGTTAGCATCTCTGCTGCTGTTTATAGATGCAGATGAACAGCGATATTTGGCAGCCTGCCATCATTATCTTGAGTTAAAGCACGTTTAAGTGGCAAGAACAAGCTAATGGTCAACCTTCTTTTATACATTTCAGTGTCGATGCCTTTCAAATCAACATGACTGTATTTAGTTTGCCTGTCTTTTTTTCTATACATAGTGCTCGATGTATATTGGTCTGAACGTCCATAAGAAATCTTTACCGGATCCTGAAGTTTTGTAGAACTCTAAAGAATGTTATTTGTTTTTTATGTTTAAAACTGTATCTAGTTATATTCAACAAGAAAAAATATTAAATTAATTTTTTAAAATATTTTTAATAATTTTAATATATTGATATCAAAAATTAAAAAAATAAAATTATTTTGATATATTTTTAAATAAAAAATAATTTTAAAAAACATTATGCTGAAACTAAAATTTAAGACAGGTTTTATGGCTAAGTGAACTTTCATGCCAAGTTTATCCTTTTGTTTAGTGAAAAACAGGCTATTCAAGTTTATCCTTTCAAGTCAATGGATGTTGATTGCTAACAGTCAAGTATTAATGCTGCAAATTCTTACCTAATTAAGCACCAACATGGCTATCGATGAACTTAATTTAATTGCTAGCTAGGTTGCTGATCAACCCTTTTTAGGTATTAATTGTGCAGATGAATAAATTAATTAATGGTTTTAATAATGTGATTTATACTGAAATCCACCTAAATAAAAAATATTTTTTATGCATCGCAAAGTAATTGTTGAATATGGCCTCTTAATCTTGTTATTTATGATCACTTGTTATTCCCTTCAGAAAAATTACTGGAAAGATTTTTCTTAATTAAACGTTTTCTCTACCAGTCTGCTTTTAATTATACCTTAATCATCTTGTTGCAACTCATATTACATGTACACACAAATAAAATTAGGAAGTTAGCTATGCTCAATGATTAAAGTAAAAATGTATATAAAGAAAAATAGGTGGTAATTTCGTAAAATCGACTGGAATTCTCATACTGGGCCTATTATTTCAAATCTAGGCCCAATACACAGAAACAAACCCCCACAAAAACTGACCATCGTTCATAATTGGGCCTCCCAGTTTTAACCTTAATAAAACCCATCAAGCCCACGATAAATCTGGCGCGAAAACAAGACCCGTCTCCCGCCAAATCAACCCCCCCCCTCCCACACAAAAAGAAACCACCAAATCTTTCCCTCCAAACCCATTTCCTCCACAGAAAAAAATCCTCTCTCTGCATCTATGGCTTCCGACTCCTCTCCAGGCCGCAACAACAACGGCCCCTCATCACCCGATGAATTTGCATCGAGTCCAATCGGCAACACATATTCTTCTCCGGCCACAAGAACCCGGCGCAGACGCCGGTCCACCACACCTCTACCTTACAACACCCCGCCAACCAACCAATCACGCTTCGCCACTTCAGAATCAACCCCAACCACAACCCCCCACCGCACGCGCCATCACGTTTCAACCCCATCATCTGATGGCGGCCCCCCACTCTCATCCGATGCCGGAGATGACATCGATGAGGCCACACCGACGTTTGTTTGGGGGACGAATATCAGTGTGCAGGATGTGAAGGCTGCAATTCAGATGTTCTTGAAGCATTTTAGGGACGGGCAGAGTCAAGGGAGTGAGATTTATGAGGAAGGAAAGTATATGAAAGGGATACATGGGGTGTTGGAGATGGAAGGAGAGTGGCTTGATGTGGACGCACATGACGTGTTTGATTATGATGTTGAACTGTATGGGAAAATGGTCCGGTATCCCCTCGAGGTTTTGGCTATTTTCGATATTGTTTTGATGGACATTGTTAGTTTGATTCAGCCATTGTTTGAAAAACATGTGCAAGTCAGGATTTTTAATCTCAAGAGTTCCACAACTATGCGAAATCTCAACCCTTCTGGTAATTCATCTCTTTTTTCTTTTGTGCTTTTATTGAATATTAGTGGTTTTGTTTGATTTTGATTGCGGGGTTTTTTTTTGAAGATTTTGATTTAGTTTTGGTGGAATTTTTTGGTTAGATATTGAGAAGATGGTGTCGTTGAAGGGAATGATTATTCGATGCAGTTCAATCATACCTGAGATTAGGGAAGCAGTATTTAAATGCATTGTGTGTGGGTACTTATCTGACCCAGTTGTTGTGGACAGAGGTAATCGTAGTGAGCTGTTGCTAGTTGGGTCACTTGTGTAATATGTTCGTTGTTTTCAATGAGTTTTTGATTGTTTGTTGAATGTTTCCGAATGTTATCAGGACGTATAAGTGAACCTACAGCATGCTTAAAGCAAGAATGTCTAGCTAAGAATTCCATGTCACTAGTTCACAACCGGTGCAGGTAATTTCATTTTAGTTGTTTTGCTTATCTGAGAGTTTGAAACTTGCTTTACTTTTAAGGATTAAAGCGCATTATCACTAGTTATTAGATTAAGCCATGGCATTTGAAATATTTTTCCCAATAAGGAGTGAGAACTATTGTCTCACAAACGTATTTTAATTAACTGTTCTTGCTCCAAACACCAGGTTTGCCGATAAGCAGATTGTGAGACTCCAGGAGACACCGGATGAAATCCCCGATGGAGGAACACCTCACACAGTGAGCTTGTTGATGCATGACAAGTTGGTGGATGCTGGAAAGCCAGGTGATAGAATTGAGGTGAGACCAGACCGCATGATATTGTCTGACTAGAAGGAAAGAAATTCCTGAAAGTTCTATGTTTCTCACGCTTTTCTTTCTTTGAATAGGTTACTGGGATTTATAGGGCCATGAGTGTGAGAGTTGGGCCAACACAGCGAACTGTTAAATCATTATTCAAGGTATGCGCTTTCTTTTTCCTTTTTTTCCGTTAAATGGGTTGAGGCCTCTTCAAGCTCTCTAGGGATGGTGAGATCCTAATGCCATAAACTATTTCTTTTCATTGCAGACTTATGTAGACTGTCTTCATATAAAGAAAACTGACAAGTCAAGAATGTTGGCTGAGGATCCCATGGATGTTGATAATGGTAATGCTTCACGTAGGATTGAGGAAGATTTCCATTTTGATGAAGCGAAGGTGTGTTAATATTGCATTTTTCTTTACTGGAAAAGTCTTTTATGTGTTTTTCAGCCAAGATCACATTCTTGTATTGCAATTGCAGATAGAGCAATTGAAAAAGCTGTCGAGACAGCCTGATATATATGACAGACTGATCAGGTCCTTGGCACCAAATATATGGGAGCTTGATGATGTTAAAAGAGGTCTTCTTTGCCAGGTACTTGTATAAGTTTGACTTGATGCACTTCTTCATCCCTACTGGTATGGATGCTGTACAATTTTGCACTTCTTAAATCCACTTCAATAACAATTGTTAATGTATTGCTCAAAATGCAGCTCTTTGGAGGGAATGCCTTGAAGTTGCCATCTGGTGCTAGCTTCCGTGGTGATATAAATATCCTGCTTGTTGGTGATCCTGGAACAAGCAAGTCTCAGCTGCTTCAATACATACACAAGTTATCTCCCCGTGGCATCTACACCAGTGGAAGGGGAAGCTCTGCTGTTGGTTTGACTGCCTATGTCAGCAAAGATCCTGAAACAGGGGAAACAGTACGAAACTCTTTTTATACAATCCTTCTATTTTTTAATAAACCAGCTAGATCTAGAATATATGTGCCTTTATGTGAGATGTTGATATTGATGATGTAATCTTGTAGGTTCTGGAGAGTGGAGCACTTGTTTTAAGTGACAGAGGCATCTGCTGTATTGATGAATTTGACAAGATGTCTGAAAATGCAAGAAGCATGTTACATGAGGTTGGTCGTGTTTTCCTTTCTCCAGATTTTTCAGTCATATAAAAGAAGTTTTCTGTTAAATAACAAACACAGACCTCTGCAAAAATGTTGGCAACAGGGAACAATAACAAGTACATTTTTATTCTTGTCTCGTATGTTTTTTTTAGGTTTTTTATGTGTCAGTTTTCAGAGTTTAAATGCTTATGACTGAGAGAGGGATTTCCTTTCTCCATAAAATATCCAGGTAAATATGGATATTTTTTGGCAGAAGAATAGAATAGAAAATCATCACTTAAACATACTCTTTGCATTTGACTTTCTAGCATATTATCTCAATTAAATATGTCCTGCAATTTTTTGTGATGAAAGTTTCTAATTATTGCAGGTGATGGAACAGCAAACTGTTTCCATCGCAAAGGCTGGAATTATTGCTTCCCTCAATGCCAGAACTTCAGTATTGGCTTGTGCAAATCCTATTGGTTCACGCTATAATCCTCGACTGTCTGTGATTGACAACATACACCTTCCTCCCACATTGTTGTCCAGGTAAGGAAAACTATCCGTATGTCATGCAACTAAGGCAGTGGATACTTCGCAGTTTTGAGATGTATGTGACTATGGACTTGCTTTTGCGCAATGGAATTTGATATAATATTATCATACATTTTTAATGTTTTTTTTCCAAATGTCTTAGTTTTAGCTGTTATATGTCAGTATTGCCCGTGTTAAAGTACTAATTGCTGAAAGATATTTGATGCTATTAAGTTCTTTCTGTTGCTAGAATGACTGATTGTGGATGCTTTCTAGGTTTGATTTGATATACTTAATTCTTGACAAGGCTGATGAACATACAGACAGGCACCTTGCCAAGCATATAGTTTCTTTGCACTTTGAGAATCCTGAGGTATGGTGAATTCTAGCAATCCTTGTTACTTGAAGCTGTCTTCAATTCTCTGAAAATTTGTTCTGCTTGCAGAGTGCAGTGCATGATGTGTTAGACGTTGCTACATTAACTGCATATGTGAGCTATGCTCGAAAGTATATTCAACCACAGTTATCTGATGAAGCGGCTGAAGAGTTGACTCGAGGATATGTTGAGATGAGGAGGAGAGGAAATTTCCCTGGCAGTAGCAAAAAGGTCTGCTCTTAACTCTATCCTCTAATCCTTCAATAATCTGTGTAACTGAATTGATCATTAACGCTACCTTATGCCTAGTATGATCTTACCTGGTCATTTCTCCAAGTGCTCTTATTTCTTACAAGTAGGTCGCTACACATTATTAATTGACTCACATAGCATTAAAATCTTTCCTGGAGAACAGAGTTCAGTAGATTCCCAACTAAGCCAGATTTCTCGATCCTTTTATTACTGCATTTATATGTTCTTTTTTAATTTGGTCAAATTTTCTTCCTCTTTAACTGCTTCTCATACAGTTGTTTTGATAATTTTTTTCAAGAAAAAATGTTTTTCTTTTTTAAATTATGCCCTTGTCTCTAACTTATCCATATTTCTTAAATTGTTTCTGTATGTTCCTTGATTTTAAATGTTAACAGGTCATAACAGCAACACCTAGGCAGATGGAAAGTCTGATACGCCTTAGTGAGGCTCTGGCTCGGATACGTTTCTCAGAATTGGTTAGTATTTCCTTCATGGATATCAATGGAAAAGTGGTTTCATCTTGAATGGAATTTATGAACTTGTCGTCTGGTGTTGGTACTTGCAGGTTGAGAAGCATGATGTGATAGAGGCCTTTCGGCTCCTGGAAGTTGCAATGCAACAATCAGCAACAGATCACTCCACTGGTAATTCTCTATTAGCTTCACCCCTTGATTCTTAACTTCATTTTCCTAGCCAGAAACATTCAAATGATGTCTTCTCTTTTCTACAGGAACTATTGACATGGATCTCATTACTACTGGAGTTTCAGCTAGCGAAAGGATGAGAAGAGAGAATCTTGCATCAGCTGCTCGCAGCATAATTACGGATAAGATGCAGCTCGAAGGGCCCTCAATGCGCTTGTTAGAGGTATGCTGTATGCAGGTTCTTTAAATTGTTATTTAATTTTAACCATAGCTAACACTTGCATGCCCATAATCAATAATTCAGTTGCTGGATGAGCTAAAGAAGCAGAGCTCTTTTGCTGAAGTTCACCTTCATGATGTAAGAATCTCTCTCTCTCTCTTCCCCCCTCCCCCAGCCCTGCAAAAATGAAAATCGTTGACCCTCCCATGTTTCCCCCCCTTGTATTTCAGCTGAGAAGTGCAGTTGCAACACTGGCAAGTGAGGGATTTGTGGTTCTCCATGGTGACAGTGTGAAGAGGCTATAGTAAGAGTGGAGGAACCAGACTTCGTCTGATTGATACAACTAAATGATACAGCTAAAACACTGAGAAGAGAAATAAGTTTTGCAGTTTCATTATTGATGGGATTATCCCACATATTTGGCCTGTCGTGGTGTATATTTGGAAGTTGTCAGCATCACTAGGAAAGTAGTAGAATGCAGTATGCTTGTAGTCTTGTAGATGCTTTTGATAATTTTGACTATTGACTTATTGAGTGGTTAACGTAGTTTATGACACCATATCTTAATGATATATTGATTCTTCAAATCTGTTAATTCGATGGACGCGATTGCTCTGTGTTCTAATCTTCATGATGTTTTTGAAGGGTTTCTTATCGTGTGACCTGTTTCTCCCTGTCTCAATTTAATAGCTGGCATAATCCTCATCTTGTTGATATAGATGTAGAATTACGAAATGGACCTGATGCATGCGCCAGGCTGCTTGATCTTGATCCAATTTTACAATTTAATAATTAAAAAGAAAAAACTAATAAATAACAAATTTAACGGAGTTATTGTCCACTTGATCCATGACTGGAGCTAATCGCTCTGTCCTTTCTCGAATTAAATAACATGATGACACAGCTTTCCTTTCTTTTCTTTTTTTTACAAAAAAAAAAAAAAAAAAGAGAAATGCAATGGTCGTTAAACAAAAATAGAGAAAAGAAAAAGGAAAAAACAGAGAGTCAAGCAGAAAAGATGCCGATGAAAGTTTATAGTGTAGCTCTGTGGCAATCCATTCCCTCTTCTCCTACAATTACGGGTTTGAGCAGCCTGTGTCTTGTATTGTCCTGTCCTGGACAAAATAAAAAAAATATTGTAATAAAAATGCAAAAAATAAAAATAAAAATAATGATATACATAGTAAAAACTTGAGCTGTATTTTCCCAGATAACATTTTCATGGCTGGACTCATGTGATCCACCACTTCAATGCTGGTGGTTTGCAACTTACATGGCCATGTTAAGGATTGTTTTGGTACTGTGATACTTACGAGTGAAATTATAATTTTTTATAACTATAGTTTTAAAAATATTTAATTAATTAATACATATTAAATTTATATTTATCTCACTAAAACTTTTTCTTCATGAAAATTAAATTTGTATACATCTCATTATAACTTTTTCTAAAAAAAAAGCTATAATTTATAGTTTTTTCTTTAATATATTTTTTTAAATTGTAACTATAAAAACTATTAAAATATTAGGAGTATTTGAAAGTGCATAGCGGTGTTTTTTAAAATATTTTTAAAAATATATCAAAACAATATATTTTATTTAGAACATCAAAACTATAAAAATAATAATAATTTTTTAATAAAACACCAACTGAATTTCTCACACCTTTGAACGCACACTAAAAGCTGGTTTGTCTTTGAAGTTACACGTGTATTAACAATGTATATAATTAACGATTCTGTTTCACATGAATAGCTAGCATTCTTTAGAAAATAATTTCGAAATCCACACGTGCTGGACAAGTAGATGAAACATGTGTGTTCTTCAGGACGAAACTGCGAGGAAATTTCCTAAAGTAGGATTTTCTTACTGGAAAACAAAAGACAGGTGAAATACAATGAAAAGTGGTTTTCTTACAACTCTTTCAAAAAAAATTTATATTTTTTTTATTATAAAAATTAATTGATAAAAAATATTTTTCCCAAAAATTTAGCTTAATTTAAAAAAATATATTTTTTTATTTTGAATAAAATATACTTTTCAAAAGTTCTAAAAAAATAAAAAAATATAATATTATTTGTTAACTATATCAAATTTTATTAATATTTTTTTAATTATTATATATTTTATTTTAAATTATTGTTTTTTTAAAATTTTGATCTTTATTTTTTTACTGTTTATTTTTTTTTGTTTTGTCATTTTTTAATAATTTTTCTTATATTTTAAATTTGGTTCTTATTTTTTATTATTATTTATTTTATTTGAAATAACTTATATAATTATATATATATTTTTTAAAAATTTATTTATCATATTTGATTTTTATTCTTTTAATTACTATTTATTTTATTTAAAATAATTTATAAATATTTTTTTTAATTTTATTATTCTTTAATCTGTTCATATATCATATTTAATTTCTACTCCATTAATAAAATTGAAAAATTAAGTTAAAATATTAATATATTATTTTTCAATTTATTTTTTATAACATGGTAAAATATTAGAAATTATATTTCCATTTATGTTTCAGGATATTATTAAATATATAAAAAATTAATTAAAAAAAAACTACGCAACAGGTATAAAAAACCCAAGGACAGAATCGTAAACAAACCAAATCATGTAAGGAAGGACGTGGCAGCTAGTTTAGAAGCAAATAGAAGAGGGAAAAACGACATCACTCACCTCCCTCTGTATTCTGTCCTCTCACGTCTTAAAAAAAATCATTTCACCTGATTGAATCACCAAGCCGGTAAATTAAAAAAAAAATAAATTCAATCAATCTCTGTGAGTTGCGAGATACAGAGAGAGAAATCGAATCAAGGAGAGGAGAGGAAATGGCGGAGGCAAGAGCAGGAGGAGGATGCTGTCCGCCGATGGATCTGTTCAGGTCAGAAGCGATGCAATTGGTGCAGCTTATTATCCCTATCGAATCTGCTCATCACACCGTCTCTTATCTCGGCGACCTCGGTCTCCTCCAATTCAAAGACGTCCGTACACATTCTTCTGTCCTCGCCCTCTAATTTTGTCTATCTCTCCGTCTTCTTCCATCCGATGTTGATTTTTTTTTTGTTAATTTATTGAATTCGATTTCTTATTATTCTCTGTTGTTTTCAGTGCAGATGGTAATGTTTTTTTATTTGTAATTTAATCGTAACTAAATCGAAATTCGAAATGTGATTTTGTGAACTCTTATTGCTTATATGGAGAATAAATTGGAGTTCAATAGAGACTACAACTCCTATATTTTGTTTTTGTTAGGGTTTTTGGTTTTTTAGTTAAAAGATTGTTTATTTTGGGATTGCTAGTGAAAGAATGTGATGTGATTGATTTGATAATTGATATTCAGCTTTAATTCTGATCTTATTTTCTGTTTGCAGCTCAATGCAGATAAGAGTCCATTTCAGAGAACTTATGCTGCTCAGGTGTGCTTATGTTTCGTGTTCATTCTGTGCTCTTGAGTATTTTGATTTTACGAAGAATTTTAAATGCATATGGTCCTGTTAATCACTACCATGAGTATCTAATTGCATTTGCCAGTGTAGAAATTTTTTTTTTCAGTACCTTAGATATTAGTTACATGAATCCATTTTATGCCTGGTAATGAAGTGAGATTCAGCTGTGGAAATTTTGATTTTTTTCTTCTTGTAAGATCAAAAAATTTGGAGAGATGGCACGGAAGCTACGGTTTTTCAAGGAGCAAATGGTGAAGGCAGGTATTACACCTTTGACTAAGCCTGGTGCACAAACTGAAATTGATGTGGATGACCTAGAGGTATGCTACAAAGTCGAATATACTGCTAGAAATGCTTTAGATGGGTCAGGGCTCATACTGTTTTGCATGGTTTTGGGTGCCATAGGTAAAACTTGGGGAACTCGAGGCAGAGCTGGTTGAAATGAATGCAAATAATGAAAAATTACAGCGCTCTTATAATGAGCTTGTGGAATATAAGCTTGTCCTCAACAAGGTATGGCTCTCTTTCCTGTTGTGGCCCAGTGATAATCATTCTTGTATTAGCATGGTTTGATATACCATGGAGAAGCTGGAACTTATGATAAGTTTTAGACATGTCATGATTGGTTTTGCAGGAGTTTCATAGTTCCTGTTATTTCCTTGTGTAGATCCTGTGATGCGTGTAACTCAGGTGTTATAGAATTTTAAGTCAAAATGCTATTAATACACTTTTCATTTATTAAGTCATGCAATGTTATGTAACAGGCATCCATTTTGTTTAATTTTACGTCTGCTCTCAATACATTTTTCATTTATCAAGTCATACAATGTTATGTAACAGGCATCCATTTTTTAGGTTTTATGTCTTAAGGACTTCATATTCTGCCGTTACGTAATTTGAAGTTGTTTCATAATCATGCACGGTCCTACTTTGAACCTTTTCTCATCAGAACTTCAATTATGTATGGGTAATAATCAAGACAATGATTTTTTTTCTTGTAGGCTGGTGAGTTTTTCTCTTCTGCCCTTAGGAATGCAACTGCTCTGCAAAAGGAATTGGAATCCCAACAAACTGGCGAAGAATCGCTAGATACTCCTTTATTAGAGGACAAAGTAGGAGTTCCAACTACTTGTTAGCATATCAATGTCACTTTATCCTCTTTTTAGTACACCAGTGTTACTTATCCTCATTTTTGTATTTGTAACTATAATAGTTGACTGGCTATTCTGTAGGAAATATTGAACGAGTCATCAAAACAAGTAAAGTTGGGGTTTATCACTGGCCTTGTTCCCAAAGAAAAGTCCATGCCATTTGAAAGAATTATATTTCGTGCTACTAGGGGCAATGTGTACATCAGGCAGGCTGCTGTTGAGGAACCTGTTGTTGATCCTGTTTCTGGAGAGAAGGTCAGTTTGGTCGCATTTCTGCTGAACATTTTATTCTTCATGTAACTTTTGTTTAGCAATAAGCATGATAATAAGCTGCTTACACGGATACACTCACGTATCCATGACACAGAAACAAAAGGTAATAAGGTAACTGCAGTTACACATCTTGTAATCATTTCATCTCTGTTACTCTAGCTCAATTGTAATTATCAATTTTAATCTCTTAATGTAATGTTACCGAACTTCTTCACCCATTTGTACAAGTCCTGTGCACTGCTCACACCCATGCTATCTTAAAATAGGCAGCCATGTATGATATATATCAGAAGTTTGTATGGTGTTCTCTTTAACGATGTATAGACACTTATACAGTCCTGATTGTTAGAAGGCAGCTATCGAAGAGGCTCACTAAATGCTTTGGCTCTATGATGACGTGATATTTCTTCGTGTAAATTGTTTAAAGTATCAAAATCAAATCAAATCAATTACTAATTTTACCTTGCTAATTGCCTGATTTTTAGTAAATGAATCACTTGTTCGTTTGAATCCAGCAGTGAATATTTTGTTAGATTTCTACTTAAAATGCAAGGGCTATGTTAAAATGCAAGGACTATGTTGAGTTATCTTAAATTCATTAATACTATGCTTTATTAATTGTTTAGTGCATGTATTGTAGACTTCTTGGAGAAAATGAATTCAATTGTCACCTAATTTTGTCTACCACATTAATATGTTTGTTTCTGACTTGTGAATGTCTACAGGTTGAGAAGAATGTATATGTTGTCTTTTATTCGGGAGAGAAGGCAAAGACCAAAATACTAAAAATATGTGAAGCTTTTGGTGCAAATCGCTACCCTTTCACTGAGGATTTTGGAAAACAAATTCAAATGATCTCCGAAGTATGTGTTGTGCTTTTGTCAGGTGTTTCATTCTCGTTTTAATGACAAGTTGCAAGTTTTGTTATTTTCAAGTCTTGCCACACTGCTGCTTGCTTGTTTCTTTTCTATCTTTTGTTTATCCAGGAAGCTGCTGCATGCTTCTTTCCAAGTCTTGATATTTTCATTTCCCTCCGAACATCTTAAACTTTCATTTTGTCCATATATCGAGATTGTTATGATCAGACATTTTTCAATTGCTTTATGCGTTTTCCATTAAAAGTTGTGCCTTTTTTTCTGATCGAGTATGATATGTTTAACCATTTCAAATTTCAGGTTTCAGGAAGAATCTCTGAGATGAAGGCTGCTATAGATGCAGGATTGTTTCACAGGAGTCATTTGTTGCAGACTATTGGTGATCAATTTTTGCAGTGGAATACTTTGGTCTGTTCAAAGTTATAATAACTCATTTTGATTGTACATATATGATAATTTCACTCTTTATATCGTGTTCTGTCATTAACAATCTTTTCAAACTGGTGAAGGTGAGGAAGGAGAAATCCATCTATCACACTTTGAACATGCTCAGCCTTGATGTGACCAAGAAGTGTCTTGTTGCTGAGGGGTGGAGTCCTGTTTTTGGTACAAAGCAGGTAAATCCTGACGCTAAATTTTAATGGGGAATGTTTTGGGTGATCTTGAATCCTATTTCTGAACTAATACATGCTATGAAACTCTTGCATTGGATTGCATATAAAACAAGTTTCAACTTGATGTCTGCAGATCCAGGATGCATTGCAGCGAGCTGCATTTGATTCCAACTCACAAGTTGGAACAATTTTCCAGGTTTTGCATACAACAGAGTTGCCACCTACATATTTTCGCACAAACAAGTTTACTTCTGCTTTTCAAGATATTGTTGATGCATATGGGTGAGTTTCACTCTAAGACCATTCTTGAAGTAGCCTAATTAGTTTTGATTTTTTTCCATTTATCGTCTTTAACTTATTTTCAAATCATGAAATTTAGCTGTATGTTACTGGGAGAGAATTTTATATATATATATGAGCCTAGATGGATATTCATGTCACCTTCTTTCATCTTCATGTTTGTCTCTCTCCTCAAAGTACTCTCATGAAGTAACTATTGGTAGTTACTCCTTGAATAATATAAAATTTCTAATTCGTTCCTAACTATAAAGAATGCATCGGAAATAACTGATTAAAAGTAATCAAATGACATGAAATTTAGGGTTTATAAACCCTGAACTAGGTCAGATCAACTGGGCTTAGGTCTAAATCCCAGTCCATTAACAACTTAGGTAGGAGTAATGCACATCTTACCACTGTTTACTTAATGTAAATTGATAATGGCATCACATGTGTTTGTCCCATGTCATGTAAAATGATCTAAACTAGCTGCATATGCACAATCCTGATGTATAGAATAGGTTCAGTTTTACATATAATTAGATTTGGTTAGATGATGAGGTAAGATGCCTCCCTATTTTCTGTACAGTCCCAATGTATAGTTTGCTGTTAAATATAGCATTTGCTTGCATGTATGGACTCAAAGATGCTTGTGTGCTTGTGCACCCAAACATTCATTTGCTGTTTGCCGGTTTTCATCCTTCAAATGAAATCAATAAATACAAAAAAGATGCTTTGGTTTTACATGATGGCAGGGTGGCAAAGTATCAAGAAGCAAATCCTGGTGTGTACACTATAGTTACATTCCCTTTTCTTTTTGCCGTCATGTTTGGTGATTGGGGACATGGAATTTGCATGTTGCTCGCAACATTAGTCTTCATAATCAGGGAAAAGAAACTTTCTGGCCAGGTAATCTCTGGGTATCTTTGATGGTTGACAGACATTTTGAACTTTTATGTCTAGCTTGGTTATTGCATTATTCTGTAAAGTCATTGAATGTTGACTTCTCTTACTATCAGGATTTGACTTTTTGTTAAAGATTGCCATTTTTTGTGTGCTTGTTTTTCTAGATTATGTGCTTCCCTGCAGTTAGCATCTAATATAATTATATTTCTTTTGTGCATCAGAAACTTGGAGATATCACTGAAATGACCTTTGGTGGTCGTTATGTTATTTTGATGATGGCACTCTTCTCGATTTACACTGGTCTTATCTATAATGAATTCTTCTCAGTCCCCTTCGAACTATTTGCTCCATCAGCATATGCATGCCGTGATCTCTCTTGCAGGTGTATGCCTTAAACCTTTTATAAACCTGCTACAAAAATCTTCATTTAGTGTGCTCTTTCAATTTTTATATGACAGTCTCAGACTCTCAGTCCCCTTCGAACTATTTGTTTTTCAGGGATGCTACCACAGAGGGTTTGATAAAAGTGCGCTCCACTTACCCATTTGGTGTAGATCCTGTATGGCATGGCAGCCGCAGTGAGCTGCCTTTTCTCAACTCTCTGAAGATGAAAATGTCAATCCTTCTTGGGGTTGCTCAAATGAACCTTGGAATCATATTGAGTTATTTCAATGCAACATACTTTAAAAACAGCTTGAATATCTGGTAAGTTTTGGAAAAACTAGAATGCTGGCTGCTTCAGCATCTTTAAATTTATTTCAATTTTTTCGCTGGAGTTTGAAAGATGGCATGGTATCTCTAGGGGTGACATTTGTCGTGCATTTTTCAGGTTCCAATTTATCCCCCAAATGATATTTTTAAACAGTTTGTTTGGCTATTTATCACTCCTTATCATTGTGAAGTGGTCCACTGGTTCACAAGCTGACTTGTACCATGTAATGATATACATGTTCCTGAGTCCAACAGACGAGTTGGGAGAAAATCAGCTTTTTCCTAGGCAAAAGACTGTGCAGGTTGAGTCGTATTTTTTGCCGGCTTTTACTTTACCTTTCATGTATATGAGATGTAGCCATTCTACTAATTCGTTTTGTATATTCGGTTTTCAGCTTGTGCTATTACTATTGGCCCTTGTGTCGGTACCATGGATGCTGCTCCCAAAGCCTTTCCTTTTGAAGAAGCAACACGAAGCTGTATGATACTGTTCTCAACTCCCAAGTTTCTCAATATGATTAAAGTTTATATATATATGCATGCATGCAAATAATAAACAAGAGCATTATACCCCGTTCTCTTGTATGCGTGTATGTATGCACACTTGCAAATAATAAACAAGAGCATTGCACTTCTTTCTCTCTTTCCATGGGTTCTGATTGTAAAGTTTCTCCCAGAGGCACCAAGGTGAATCGTACACACCACTTCAGAGCACTGAGGAGTCACTTCAGTTGGAGACAAACCATGATTCACATGGTCACGAGGAATTTGAATTCAGTGAAGTTTTCGTACATCAGATGATACATACCATTGAGTTTGTACTTGGAGCAGTCTCAAACACAGCTTCCTATCTTCGTTTATGGGCCCTCAGGTATGCCATTAGGAAATGAAGCTATGCAACAAATTTAGAATTCAATCTTGCATGTAACTGGTACATTTCAAAATTTGTGTAATTCTGTATGCATGATTGTTCTTGATGAGCACTGTATATATTCTCTTGATAAAAGCTGCGCAAACGGAAGTTTCCTTTCTTATCCTTTCAATGATGTCGAATCCCACCCCTCGATATGGTCCCACACAGTTCACTGTAGTCATTTCTCTATATATTTCCTAAAAGGTCATCGTCTTTTTATTTGATAGTTAGCGAGCTAATTGTATGCTTTATGTTGCATCTTTTTTTGCAGTCTTGCGCACTCGGAGTTGTCTAGTGTATTCTATGAGAAGGTCCTTCTCCTTGCTTGGGGGTATGTTAACACTTGTGATGATGCTGCTCGAATTATAAACGCCACACACCAATGACCTATACTCAAATTGGATGCTAGCTAACATTGTGCCTTGCATGTGCCACAGGTACCACAATATTTTTATCCTTGTTATTGGAGCCATCGTCTTTATTTTCGCGACCGTCGGTGTGTTGCTGGTGATGGAAACTCTTAGTGCTTTCTTACATGCCTTGCGTCTGCACTGGGTGGAATTCCAAAACAAATTCTACGAGGGAGATGGTTACAAGTTTTATCCCTTTTCATTTGCTTCGGTAAATGATGAGGATGAATGATGGCTCTGATATAAAATCATAGTTGCTGCCAAAGACGGGAATCCACTGTGTATGAGCATGGATTTGTTTGGGTTTTTTCATTTGAACATGATGAGAGGTCATTGGTATGTTGCGGGGAGTTTGAGGAAAGCTTCTATTCTTGGAGCATTGCTTCGCTTGTCCAATCCTTATTTGTTATTGAAAGGACCAGGCAGCTTCCTTCTAGGAAGTTGCTTTATGTATGTGATGCCAGCTATTGCCAGGTGTAATAATAAGGTTATTTGATTTATTTAAAACTCCCACTATTATTAGTATGTGGACAGATAGAAACAATAAAGCTGTATGCGGAAAACCAGACTTATCTGCTTGTACTATGCGGAGTTCTTAAAATAAATAAAAATTGAATTTTTTATGTTTTTTTAGTGTGTTGGTATTAAAAATAATTTTATTTTTAAATAAAAAATATCTTTAAAAGCAAGTCTGACTTCAACTTTATAGGTTTAGACATTTATTTATTATCATCTTACTGTGGACTTGACAACAATCCCGTCGCTGCTGGTTATTTTAATAATAGAACCGAACCAGACCTTAGGATGAGGTGCTGCTTGTTTGTGTGGCCCTGTACTTTTTTTTAAAAAAATTAATATTTTATTTTAAATTATTTTTTATTGTTTTAAAATTATATATATATATATATATATATATATATATATTTAACATATTTTTTTAATAAAAACATTTTAAAAAGCAGGTGAGGCTTGTAATTTGGGATCCTGGATAAATTTTAAAAATTTTATTGTTAGATTAAAATTTGGTATTTTAATATTTTTTAAAAAATTATTATTTTAATAAATTTCTAAATTAAAAATATTTTTAAAAAACATCCACATTTCCAATCACATCATTCCTCGTCAAACAACAAGAAGTTAAGTTGCGATTTTCTATCGTGTCACTGGTCGTTAATATGCTTGCTTCAACCAGAGGCATTTGGAGGGTTTATGGCATCTGTTCAAATCAAGTTTCCCTCCCGACGTGCCCATCACATGATTATAAGTGTCCTTGGGAACATCAAACATTCGAATCTGATGATTTAACTGTTTAGTCGCAGTTGGCAATTTTTTTGCTCATTATCAAGCAACGAATGAGTTTTCAAATTTGGGCCGTGTCCGTGAGAATACATGAACCACCGAGTAACGTGAGGATGCTGTCGCGTTGTAGAGCTCGTTCGCGAGCGCTTTGGTGACATGACAGCAAAATAAATGAAATAAGAGAAACATTGCAAATCTTAAAAAGGTGGGGTTTCGCCAGAAGACACAAATAATATTAGGGTAGCTGTTCTAGCAAACCGAAGACATGGGAAATTTCAAAGAAACTCCATTCCCATGCTTTGGATGTTGAGTATGACAGGCAGATAGTTCAAGCGGGGGCAAATATAACTTGTAGTGTTAAATCCTTATTTACAAAGCCACAAGGTAGCATAGTAAGGATATCCCTACAGGGAGTTGGACTGCACGGCAGCAACAGTTGAGACCATGGAGTCTACTCCGCAAATATTGCGACCCCTGCAGATTTTGTAGAATCCATTCTCGCCCCAGCTTTCTCCCCATGAGTTCTTGATAATCCAGTATGGCTTCTCCTTCATCCTGACAGGAGCATAGCCAGCTGAACCATATCCCACCAGCAACACTCCATGATCCAACCTCCTTGAGCAAATATACGGGCATGAAACTCCTCCAATGTATGTTTGCATGAACACAGCATTGATGGCCACTGAATTAGAACACAGCAAGGGTTAGCCACAACTAAATACTAGAATTGCGGACGTCAAAAGAAAATTGATCGCTCAATCACTGAAAACCAAGTCAATTTACCTGCGAGGGGACCGTTTTTCACAAGATTTGCAGCAATTTGATCTTCATCAAGGGACACCACGCTAAAGTTGGCCACTCCAGCAGCAACCTTGTTCTTGTCAAATTTGCAAGCACCACGATCCATACCGGTGTAAGGATAGTCTTCCTCACGCATAAGACCACCAGCTTTGAGAGTATACTCAAAGGCACTATTCATCAGCCCACCATTGCACCCAGAGTCACATGAACCTGGTTCCTCTGGATCACACTGCACACAGGCGCGGGCTTAATTTAGAGAACAAGTAACCAACAAATATCTAAGCGCAGCAACTTGTGTGCCACATCATGCTATCCAAACAATCATTCCATTTCTTTATTTCTCATCAAAAGAAAATCCTTTCCAGGCATCATGTCAACAAATTAACCAGTCTCTGCATACAATGAACCATTAGCAGGGAACTGCAGGATTTAGAAAATATTGAATCCGCGCATGCCTAGTTATTGAATGAACTTATCAACATGAAAAGAATGCAGCCAACTCATAAATTTCTTTCCAGAATTATAACTTTTATATTATAACTTTTGACTTAAAGTCATAATCCAAAAATTGCTTTTTATAAATAACTTGTGAGAAAAATAAGTTAAAATGATTTTAAGTTAGAATTATAGCTGATAAATAATGACTCAAAACAATTTTTCTCAAGAAAGAAGTTGATGTAAGTTAAAATTCATAGGTTAAATTAGCTCTAACATATCCTTATATTTTAGTTTTAGTCTCGCATTTGACCCTATTAAGTTATTTCAACTTATCTTTATATCATAGTTCATCATCCAACCTAATTCTAGAAGATATTTTATGCAAATTGACACCGCGTGATGTTAAAATTCATTATTTTTTTTAATAAATTATGTTAGAATTGTGCTAAAATATCTATTGGAGAACGAAATAAAAATATAAAGACAAATTGGAAGCAATTAAATTTGTAGAGATAGATTAGATCTAACATATAATGAAATATTGAGCTAATTCCCCTAATTTTTTTACTCGATTTTCTAAAAAAATAATTTAAGATGTTATTTCTAACCAAACATATTTATGATTTTTAAAAAACAACTTAAATTAATTTGCGAAAAAAAAAACTTGGGATAAAATACCTCATGATCGCAATCCACAAGCTGCTGCTCGCTAAGGCTAACAAGCTCTCCAGTAGCAAGGAAATGTGCGCCTTCCAAAGCTCCTGTAGTGCTAAAACTCCAGCATGACCCACATGAACCCTGACCCCAACAAATCAAAAAATCAACATCATCATCAATAACCTTAACCCCCCAAAAAAAATCATCAATAAACATAAATCACGGCTGAAGTTTTAAAAAATTAATGAAAGCCAACACGTAACTTCCCCGCCTAAAATCTGAAAAAATATACACAAAAATAATGGAATATTCTGAGAGAAATTTCCACACTAGCCCATGGATGGCGTAACAAAGGTCTGACCGACCAAGAAAAGACAAGAAAGCCACTTCCCACAAACAAACAATCATAAGACAAAAAAAAAATCAAATCATAAAAAACCTGATTTTTAACAGGGCCAACAGCTCCTTTCTCTCTCCAATCAAAATCCTCAGGCAAATCATTCGTAGGCAAAATCGGAGCTGTATTCGCATCCTTAGGCAACCTCAACTTCCTTAAGCCTAAAACCTGCTTTCTAAACTCAGCCGAAGTCAAATCGGAGAACTGAGTCACACCATGACTCGCTGTTGGGTCCAATTTCTGATGACGCGCCGCGCGTCTCAGATTAGACTTGAATACGGAAAACCGGTAATCATGCTCTTCTTGTGAAAGGTATGATTTCTTGAATTTTCTCTTGAATAGCGAGAAGTGATGCTGCTCTGCGGTCAACAGGTTTGATGATGATTCATCCTGACCTTCAACTACTTGTCTGATCAGGGAATCATCACCGTTGAATGTCTCCGCAGAAATAGCGGAGATAAAGAAGAGAGAGAGGATGAGAAAGAGAGAGAGGTTGAGAGACATTGTTGGATTGAAAATCAGGTAATGGCGATGCCTTGGCAAAGGAGAGGTTTTTATAGAAAAATATACATGTTTGTTGGTTATTGTTAGACGTATAATATACGAATCCGATACGGATTGGGATACAGATTACGTGGATTCATTATATCATCCCTCGTGTATCAATACCCGTGTCTCTAGTTTAGATTAGATCAAATTCGACCCTCTACTTTTAATTTTATAATGGGTGGGCCCTACGGCGGATAATATGGTATAAATACGATTGTACTAATATACGTAGAGAGGGAGATGGGCGGTGCTTTAAAGCTAACAGACGGTAACGTGGGTTTTGCCTTTTGAGCTTGCTTAAGGAGAAAGGGCAGCGGATGGGCAATAGCAGAAGGACACGTGGTAGCAGTTGAGTGCTGGATTGAATGGTAGGTTCGGCTTTTTGGTTGGAAGCTAATCTATGTTTCTTCAGTCACGTCCTGGATATATTTGGGTATAAAAAGTGTGTTTGTCGTGGAGTTTGGGAATGGGCTTTTGGTCCAGGAAAGTCGCTGGGCTGGTCTGGGCTGGGTTTTGTTTACATGTGTTTTATATAATTTTGTTTTTTACAATAAAGGTATTCGTGGATGTATTTTAATTTCAATCAAGGTTAATATTCTTAATTTTTCATAAATGCTGGCCTCCAAGTTTAAATTGATTGAATTATGAAATAGGATGCTCCTTACTAATTATCTATTAACCTTTAAGATTTGTTTAGTTGATGTATTATGACATCAACCTTGGTCTCCTCTAATTATGTTTAATTATTAATCAAGAACTAAGTAAAATACCCACACCTGTATTTACAATAAAAAAATAAAAATGCAACTTTCTCTAGACTCAAGCTTGAAACAATAGGAGGAGCTATTGCATTTACTGCGTGAGACATCATCAACAGAGTATGGTGCTGGAATTTAGTAATGCTTTACTCAAATCACATGTTACTTAAATAGTTAAATTGTTCACTGGGTTTAGAACCTTGGGGACTTACTCTAGATCACAGTGACAGGGCCAAAGTTTTTTATCGACATCCGAAATGCAGCCTGAACTTCGAAGAGCTCGGTATGGCTGTTGGGCCTTTGGTTTAGATTACAATAAAAGGGCTCGGATATAAGAACAGCAGAAATGTAGCCTAATGAGCTAAAAATGGTTGCTGAGCTCTGATAAATTAAAGTGGTGAGGCGAAGGAAGCAGACCAAGATGGGTGTACCGGGCTCCTCTTCTTCTTCTTCTTCTTCATTGTTTCTTCTAGTTTGGGTTTTGGAAATGACATTGCTGTGTAGCGGAAGCAAAACAAGCAGTTTCATTAGGGCAGTGGAAAAGGGCATGGATATGGCTCTCCATAGTCATGTTTTCCAAGTTCCTCCAGGTTGCCATGCTCCCCGTGCACAGTACTCTATTTATTCATTCCTCCAGGTTACTGGTATGACATAATAATGTATGGTCAAAGTTATTTTTGTTTACTTTTGCTCCCGCAACTCGAAGCTCGCTGTTGTTTCTCAGTACTGCACAAAAGTAGAAGAAGAATAAAAAACACTGCTGCACAAGTCGATGTGAACATTGTTATGTCGTGATATATGTATGTATATTCACGAGCTGTTTTAAAGCCCAAAAGCTTCATGTTTTTGGTTTTCTCCGAACAGGGGTTGAGACAATTTTTGAAGGGCTTACGTTTACTCGGCGGGTTTTACCAAACGTGCACCACTGGTTTTGATTATGTGTCTTATAAGTTGCTAACATATATATCGGTTATACATGTTACGTTTCTTACATGGGAAACATTCGACAAAGAAACAGATTTTAAAGAAGGAAGAAAATAGAATAATTGGCTTGTCCTTTCATCGTTTAAAACGTTGATAGCCCGTAAATAAACATGATATTGTCCTACAGGGGCGGAGCTAAAAAAATAAAAAAGAAAAGGAGCCAAATTATAAATTAGAGGGTCAAGAAAAAAAATCAGTTATTTTTATTAAATATTTAGGCATTTCTTTGCAGGAACCGGGGCCTTCCAACCCCCCCTCCCTCTCCGCCACTGCTATTATAGAAAGTAAAGTTGCCTTCATGGAGAAAATGGAATAAGAAGTTATGACGATTATGATACTAATATTATTAAAAAGATTTTGATGAAATAAATTTAATAATATTTAAATAAATCACATGAATTACTCAAATACAAGTGAGCTTTATTATTTTTAAAGGACACGTTTTGATTCTCTCCTTTTATCTTTAATATTTTTTAATATTGTTAAATTTATTTTATCAAAGCTTTTTTAACAATATTAATGATATTATCATCAGAGTTTTGTCATGAATTTAATTTATTTATTTTTTATTGTAAATTATATAAGATCATTTTACGATCTGAGAAATTCGATTGCTACTCTCTAAACTAAACTGTCATAGTTCTCTGTATATTCTATACACTGTGCCATTTTTTCAAAAAAAAAAAATATTTAAGTGATAAATTTCAAAAAAAAACTCGAGAGAGATTAGCATAAAGAAGGCAGCAAAGCACTGGCTAGGTGGGGGTTACTTGGTATTCGTGGCATGGAGGAGTCTGGTGAAAGTAGTCCAGTCGTTTTAACGTCAGGAAGTCAACGGGCCATGCTGGTCCACTGCCGGCGCACCTTTTTTCACCAATTCACACTAGTGGCTGTCCATTCTGTGTGCCTTCTCTGCCCTTGGTTCTGCGTGTGGACCACAAGCCATAAACGAGAGTGGAAATAAGATTAACAAGATGAAAAAACACATTTTAGTCCCTGTATTTGTTTCACTTCAGCAGATCAGGCCCTTCAATAAACAATTCATCAATCTTGTCTTATATTCATTATATTTCATCAAATCAACCAAATCAAACCGGATTTTTAATACACCGTGATGAACTTACCCTGTATGGCTAGACGAAATCGTCTAAATTCCAATCCTTCCAGGGTTGAATTGATGAAATATAATGAATAAAAAGGTAAATCTGATGAACTTGTTTTTACAGGGATTCATTTGGTGGATTGGCAGAACCACAGAGGTTAGGTTTGAAAACTTTCCTTCCCCGTTTGATCAAGGAAGGAGCTGAAAGATTGATACGGCCATGGTTTTGAAATCTATGCAGCTTCTTTTTTGGACCTTTCAATCATTTCAGTATATCACAATCATCAATTGTGGGAAAGTGATGGATTACTTCGTTGACTCCTTTAATGAACTTTACTATATAAATTATTTTAAGATCTTCTAATCATCTCGTGAAATAATCCTGTCCATCCATCATGGACATTATGTTCGAGTAAGAAAATATCATCGAAAACCTCGCGATTGATTGCATTCTTCTCGCGATATAATGAACAGTCAAACCCAAATTCTGTAACCATTTAATAAATTGATCGTCCATGAATCGAAATCGAAAAATATATTTTAATCCATCTGGAAAAACTTTTAACTTCAAGTACTCTTCATGGTCTGGATTTTTTTCATGAGCAATTTATGATAAAAAAGAGTTAATTATTTTAAGTTAGAGGTATATTTAATAAAAATAATTCAAATTAATTTTCTTGAAGAAACAAGTTGAAGTTAAAAAGCTTTAGCTCTTGATTGAATTAAAATTTTAACTCGATTTTATAACAAGTTTTAATTTAAAAAAATTATTTATAATTAAAAAAAAAACAAGTTAAATCAATTTATAAAAATCATTCAAAATATAACCTTATAGTTCTCAAGAAATACATTTTATTTGCGTCCACGGAAGGGTAGAGAGTAGGTAGTTTACCCTAACAACAAATTATATTAGCACACTCTTAAGCTCGCTATTGATCAAATAAAAATAAAAATGATTTTTTTAAAAAGCTTTTTAAAAATAATTTGGGGTCTTTCCTGCAGCAATTGGATTTTGCTTTTGAAAAAAAAAATAACTTTATTTTCTTTTTGTGTTTTTTATTCGTTTTAAAATATTAATATAAAAAATAAATTTTAAAAAATAAAATAAAAAATTATTTTTATATTTTTACAAATGAAAAAACATTTTAAAAAATAATTTCTATCATTATCCCGATATCTCCCAAGTAAATGCAGAATTGATGCATGTAGCTCTGATTTCAAACAAGACTGACCAAATAGGTAAAATATCGTTTTGATTCATTGCTAATCACTTGCCATTGTAAAAAGATTAAGACAAATCACTAGATTAATTTGATGCCGTCCTAATTACTTAAACAACGCTGCAGAACTAGAAATGTCAGCCCAATTACCTAAATGTTTTTTTTTTAAAAAAGAAGCAATTTTAAAACCAGTAACCACGTAGAACGCTATATAAAGTATTCATTAGAACTCGGATGGCTCTGTATGTAACCATTATGTTAACGTAAATTTGCTTCCTCCATCGACCACTTCTTACTTGATACACACACAAGCTGATGGACTTTCTAAAGCTCAACCAAAAAGATATTTAAACACAGATGATATCTTGAAAGAAGCATTTTTAAAAAACCATTCATTACCTGGAAACTTATCCAAATGTGAAGAGCATTTATTTTGAAATCTCTTTTATGTTATTCTGTTTTTTTTTAAAAAAAACTTTTGGTTCGAGAAGAAGAATCAATGAAATGAACCCTGTTTGGCCTTTTCTTTCGTAGATAAGCGTTATCATGACACGGCCTGTCGGTGACTCCAGGGTCAACTTTACTATATTTCCATCCTACTTGAAAGAAAAGAACTCCCTCTTTTCGTATATTCGCATTTTCTTGCATCAATATATAAATATATAAATTTCTATCCCTTGCCTTGTTAAGCTCCCAGACTTGTTGACCTCAAATTTGTTTATTGGCAAAACATGGTATAGATATTAGATTCCAAGCACATTCCCCGTAGTATATGGGAAGCGCTACACTCCTGTGTATCTGAAAACAGGCAAGCGTTTCTACATATATACATGCATATGTCAAAGGGTTTGGAGTGTGGAAAGCACAAGATGTTGAACTCTAATTTGAAGAGGATGGGCTCTTCTCCTTCTTCTTCATCCCTTGTTTTTGCAGTTTTGTTCTTGATTCTTAACGCGCCTGTGTTGTGTCATGGAGGCAAAACCAGTAGTTTTGTTAGGAAAGTGGAGAAAACTGTTGATATGCCTCTTGATAGCGATGTTTTCAGAGTCCCTCCCGGCGACAATGCTCCCCAACAGGTGTATTATTTTTTTGTGTGTTTTTTATTTCTTTCTTTTCTTGTTCTTTTCAAAAGTGAGTTATGGTATTGTATTGTATATTTGATTGAATAAAAGTTTGCATTTTCTTTTTCATATCAGTACTTTAGGCGGGGTTTGTCAATTAATAAAGAAAAGCTTTCATTTTTTCAATACAAAACTGAATTTTAAATCTTTAATTCCTTTTTATTTCTTAGAATCATGGGGACTCTCCTTAGACTTTTGTTGATTTTCTTGATAGAAATAGTGGATGGACTCTCCTTAATTTCTTGATATGTGGGTGGTTTTTGATACAGGTTCATATAACTCAAGGAGATCATGTGGGCAAGGCAGTTATAGTGTCGTGGGTCACTGCTAATGAACCAGGTTCAAAAAAAGTAATTTACTGGAGTGAAAATAGTGAACATAAGGAGGAGGCTAACAGCAAAGTTTATACCTATAAATTCTACAATTACACGTCTGGCTACATTCACCACTGTACCATCAGAAACTTAGAGGTGAATTTCTAAAGTTTCTGATATGCTATTTGGTATTCATTTTGCTTCATTCCCAGCTCCCACTCCCTGTTTATGTTCTGTTTGGCATCGATAACCTGTAGTTCCTCAATAAATTAGTTGGAATTTGGACTTTTAATTGAAAATTCACCTTTTTGTACAAAATTAGAGTATGATTTTGATTACTTGACTTCTCGTGGCAGTTCAACACAAAATATTACTATGTAGTAGGGGTTGGGCACACCGAAAGAAAATTCTGGTTTACCACTCCTCCTGCAGTTGGTCCTGATGTCCCATATACATTTGGTCTCATAGGTATGTATGGCTTGCTATAGGTTATGTTTGCTTATATTATTGGCATTGTGGTTCAGTCATACCTGCAGTTTGCTCCAGTATTTTCTGTAAGGGTGTATGATTCTTTGAGCGGATAGGATTTTCTTGTTTTTACATGTGCTTCTGTCCTCATTATTGGGATTTATTTGCAGGGGATCTTGGTCAGAGTTATGATTCAAACACAACACTTACTCACTATGAAAAGAACCCAACAAAAGGGCAAGCAGTTTTGTTTGTTGGAGACCTATCTTATGCCGATAACTATCCAAATCATGACAATGTGAGATGGGATACATGGGGAAGGTTTGTAGAGAGAAGTGTTGCTTATCAACCTTGGATATGGACTGCAGGAAATCATGAGATTGACTTTGCCCCAGAAATTGTAAGCATCTCACACCATAGTTTGTCATCTAACGAAGAATAATATGTTTTAACGTTTCTGAAATATGTTAAGGGCAACAGGAGATAGTATCTTCTATATTCTTATTTTCTAAGGGTGGAAATGCTTCATCTCACACCTTTCGGATAATCCATGGCTTCCCATATCCGTTCAACTTTGTTCTCTTAGAAATTGTTGATCTCCATTCTCAGGGCTGCTTCTCAAAGCCATTACAAGCTTGATACTATATCATCTTGTTTGGCAACTAATTTTATTGCAGCTACCTCAATTTAGATGCTGAGTGTTACAATTACTGACGTGGTTTCTACTGGCCTTGAATTTAGAAAGTAAATTACACTTGGTGCTGCTGCTTTTGAGTTTTGATGCTCTGTGTTCTATGGTTCTAGTCCACTTTTTTTCCAAATGTATGTTTGATAGATGTGCAGAAGCTGCTGGAAAAGCGAATTCATAGCAAAAGAATGTATTGTTTTTGCAGGGTGAAACGAAACCATTTAAGCCTTTTACTCACCGCTACCATGTCCCTTATAGAGCATCACAAAGTACCGCTCCTTTTTGGTACTCAATCAAGAGGGCTTCAGCATACATCATTGTCTTGTCTTCATACTCAGCATATGGTAAGGACTTTACTCCTTTCTAAATTCCTAATAGAATGATGGAAGACCAAAATGTGCATGTGCATGCCGTAGAACTTGTTTCTATCAAACATCAGTCCTTGCTATCTTTTGTTGATATATTTTACAAGATGATTATATTTTTCATTGCTTACTGAAAGGCCTCGGAACATCATGATTTGTACACTGCTCAAATGTAGTTTAATTGGTTACCATAATTCCTGCACTGTCATCCTTTCGATTCCCGCGTTCAGATATTTGAAACATCAAGTATAATTCCTGCATTTCCATGCTTTGTCCAAATGTTTGTTACTCCAATGATGCAATTCCATAATCGTGTACCAGTACTCATGTAATTGCATCTGTTTTTCATCGTGATTTTAGGTAAATACACTCCTCAATACAAATGGCTTGAACAGGAGCTACCAAAAGTTAATAGGAGTGAGACACCGTGGTTGATTGTTCTTATGCATTCTCCATGGTATAATAGCTACAACTATCATTACATGGAAGGAGAGACCATGAGAGTAATGTACGAGCCATGGTTTGTTCAGTACAAAGTTGATGTTGTGTTTGCTGGTCATGTTCATGCCTATGAACGATCTGTAAGTATCCCTGGTCCCGTATAAATCATGTGATAAGGTTCATGTTTCTATTGAGATGTTTTCTTTCCAGTCCTTGGGGAAGTCTTTTTTTAATTTTTTCTAAAACCTTGGAAGTTCTGTAAAGATTTCTTAGTTTGGCTTCGGTTTTGGTTTTGCTTCCAAATGACATTAAATGAAAATCCTTTAAACTAATCTAACTTGAGATTCTCCAAACTATCAAATTATTGAGGAGAGATTTGTGGATGTCATCAATCAGAAAGAACCATCAGACACTAGATTTGAATGTGAAGTCATTATCAAGGTAAAACTCTGGCACATCTTCTGTCCGTAACCAATGGTTTACTGTCTCTGTAGGAACGCATATCGAACATCGCATACAACATAGTAAACGGAAAGTGTGTTCCGGTAAGAGATCAAACTGCCCCAGTTTACATTACCATTGGCGATGGAGGAAATCTTGAAGGCTTAGCAACAAAGTAAGAAGATTGAAAAAAAGAACTCATATTCCCAGATATATATATATATATATATATCTTCGAGTTTGCTTGCATAGTTAAATATAACGTGGCCTCATTGTCCTGCAGTATGACATATCCACAACCAGAGTACTCAGCATACCGCGAGGCCAGTTTTGGTCATGCCATTTTCGATATCAAGAACAGAACCCATGCTTACTATGGCTGGCACCGCAATCAAGATGGATATGCTGTGGAAGCTGACACCATGTGGTTCTTCAACAGATACTGGCATCCGGTTGATGATTCAACAAATTCTGAATCGTGATGACATAGTTTTTTAGTTTCTCTCGTTTTCATTTCTGGGTGATCTTTTGTCAACTTTCTGTAATAAAATTCTCATATAGAGAAGTGGACCTCAACCACAAATCTTCCACTGGCCCTTTTGTCAGCGTCTGTGACAAAACAAAAAAACTGTTTGCAGATCAGATCGTACAGCAAGATACACACAAAAAGTGTAATACGTGCTTTGGAAAGCGCATCATAATAATTTAGCTGTACCTTTTCGTAGTGCAATCTTGTACTCTGTCCATCTCAGCTACAGATTCTCTCTTTTCCCTTGTAGAAAAAGAGTGAAGTTTTCTCAATCTTATGCTTTGTTTACTACTGGTATTTCTTTTTTTATTTTTTGAGAATGGTAACCACCACTGCTACTCTAAAATCATCAGAAGCCATGGAATTTTATTCACCACCCCCCATTACTGGTCTCTGGAAGCAATCCTGGTGAGCTGTTATTGTCCCGTTTCCACACCAATTTTAATGCTAATCCAGTTCTCAAGAATAAAAACTAATAATTGTTCTTAGTATAAAACAATTTGCTATGAGTTTAGAACCAGAACAAGAGAAAAAAAGAAAGAAAGAAAGAAAAAAGACAAAACATTGTTTAATATTTTGGTAGTTTTTTTAAGTGATTTTCAAATTATTATTTTTTTAATATTAAGTTGATGTTTTCCAAGTATTTTTCAACAATTTAATATATTTATATTAAAAAAAAACATCAGTATTTTAATTGAAATCACTTTTAAAAATTAATTGGTATAACATCACCGAACAAACAGTGAACCCTCCCACACCCGGAGTGAGAGACCAAAATCTAATTGAAAAAAATAGGAACGTAAAGGAGAGAGGCTTTGTTACGGATAAGCAAGTAAAATCTTACCAAAATGAGTATAGTTTTTCTTAAACAAATCAGTATTTTATATCAAAGAAGTCACACTGCCTTTCATTCATTTACAAAGAAGTGGTTGGAATTGTGGAAAGAAAATGTTTGTTTTTAAGAAATATATTAAAATAATATAATATCTTATTTTTTAAAATTTATTTTTAATATAGTATTAAAAAAAATATTTTAAAAAAATTAAAAGTATAAAAATAAATAGTCCACCGTACAAATCACAACAAATAAACAATATTTTTATATTTTAAAAGTGTTTTTAAAAAAATTTGAAAATTTTTATTTTATTTTATTTTATTTTTTATTTTAAATTAATATTATTTTAATGTTTTAAAATTATTTTAATATGTTAATGTTAAAAATTATTTTTTAAAAAATAAAAAAATATTATTTTAATATATTTTTAAATAAAAAATACTTTTAAAATAAATATAACCGCGTTACCCAAACATAGATGACCATCTCTTCTATCCTATTTCTATCCGTCAGCTTGAATCCATCGCATGCACCGATTGGCGGCTTTCCCTTCCTTATAAACTCAGCGGATTAGCGCGCGCGCTCTCTCTCTCCACAGCTAAATATTACGACTTGTGCGTACCGCTGTCTCACACATTCCTCTACTCTAATGAAGAGTACATCGGAATCTCAATAAAATGGCGGAGCCAATAGATAACAACAACAGCAACAGCAACAAAGAAATAAACAACGGCATTCGCCGTCTCCTTCTCTTTAGAAAAGCTCACTCCGGTGTTCATCGCCGTCTTGTAAGCTTTCTCTCTACTGATTATTATTATTATTATTATTTTCGCGTTTTAATTTTTATGCATGCTGCACTATTTTGTTTCACATTTGCTTAATTCATAGATCTAGTGGTTTGGATTAGAAACTGTTTATGGATGGAGCTTAGTTTAGGAGAAAATTAGTGATTAAACTAGCTGTTCTGCTAATCAAGCACGGAGATACTTTTTTTTTCTTTTCCACTTTAAGTTACTATAGATGCTTATTGGATTAGGTTTAGAACAAAATTCAAGTTAGAACTTATTTTTTTTAGTAGAGATGCGTGTGCGTTCCTTTCCTGAATTTTTATCAATCTAGGAATTGCCATTGGAGTGATTTGGAATATTTCCTATTGTTTCAAGCTGGATTGGAAGTTTGCTGTTGCGTGGATGTCGTGTGATTGAAGTTTTATCAACATTTTTCAATTTTAAGTTCATTATGGGATGATTTTGCGTTGTTTTGAAATTCTAATGGTTAGCAACCTTTATTTTAGTTTAGTAATTGTACCTCTTAAATGATGCTTGAGAATGATCTAACGAGCAGGCAACTAGCGGTTTCCTCTGTGACGCCTTCTTCTTTCATGTTTTTTTTTCGTTTTCTTTTAGGAGAACCTTCAAGTATTCCACAAGTTCTTAGTGTGAATGCCATTCTGTTTTTTTATAGAAGGATTGGAGATGCAATGGAAAAGGGTATGTGAGCTTTCGTAATTACATTCGCAGGCCAAGAAATTGGGACAGTTTGCCAAGCCACCAAAGCACTCCGGGAAACAGGTTGCTGACAATTTACTTGAATGCAGCTGGTTGTGACATCTTATACTGACAGAGTCATGCTCACACACCTGTAAACATTGGGTTTAGTAATTATTCCAACTAACTGACATTTGACTTACCTTACATAAAAAAAAATATATTTATCTAGATGAACTAGAGATATTGTTAATAGTGTTCTTTCTGTGGCTTTGCTGATTTTCGGCAACTGCTGAACTTCCTAATTTAATTTTATTTTACTTTGTTTTGAGAATCATCGTGAACTTCTATAAAAGTGCACTTTGTGAGTTGTGACTTCTAATTTAAATCTATTTCTTTATAAAATCCTGACATCAGGGTAATTTACTGGTTGATGCATCAGTGGACGATGGCTTCAATCTACGAGTCCACTCTCCCATTTGTTCGAGGTGGACAGCTGGACTTCCAGCCAGGTATGCGTCCGTTTCTTCTGGATTTTCTTTTGGTACTTAAAAGTCTTATTTGTACCTCTGACTGTGCTGTGTGCTTCTGCTATCAATTTTAATGGGTTTCCAAGAGTTGAAATCCTTACAACTGAGCAATCTTCTTTTGAAGCCAGCAATGCACTTGTTCAAGGAACCTACCACATCATTGGCACCTTCCCCTATCACCACCTGTTTCTACATGTTTGAAATTTGACATTGGTCTGATCTGACAATTTATGCGTTTCACTTTTATGTTAACTCATCAGCCTTAGATTTAATTGCTGAAAGCAGTATTTTTACCTGAGAGAAAGTAAAAGTTACGTGATAAAATAGAGGTAAAGCCTTTTTTCTGGTTTAGGAGGGAAAAAATGCAAAAACAAAATTAAATAAAAATAACCGTGTATTCTCCCAGCTTATTCCACCCCTTCTCTTCTTGTTCTACTTTAGCTTCCATTCTGTTCCAAGAACCAGCTAGTTAATTTCTTGTGATTTTTTAGTTGATTATAAATTTAAGGCTCCTTGCATGACAACAGCAAAGCTCTACATCTTTGATTTGGCATTCTTGCATGTAATTATGAACTTCATTTGCAGAACCTGCGAAGTATCAGTCCATCTTCTACTCGCAGAACAAGTTTCAGTTCAACTGCAAGTGATAATGATTCCCTATGTTGCCAAGGGGTTGAGCCTGCGTATTCTTTTGTAGGAATGCATTGCATCTTTGATCAATGCAAAGCTGCTGGTATTTCTTTACGTTACCAACATACACTTCTTTCATGTCCATTCATGTTTTAGTTTGAGTGGTTAATCTATCTTCTTAGACTAAGCACCTGCAGTTACTGTTTTGAAGTTTGGGTACATGAGTTCTGACTAAGCACCCTCATCAGATGGAACGTTGACAGTGTGCAGTGTCTCGGAACCACCTTCAGTCATAAAACAATTAGAGGGCCATTCTAAAGATGTCACAGGTTTGATTAACTGGTATTGTTTCTATGGTTTTTTCTTATATTTCGGGTCCTAAGTATTTGTTTGTGTGGGTGTGCTTTCACATGTTTCCATGATCAAAGGCTTCACATTCTATTGTAATTTAGACAGCGTAGTGGCACGTGTAAGTACTATGCCTAAGCAACAAGTCCTTGGTTTGTATTGGGGAGACATTGTTCTCTAGTCTTGAGTGCAACCATGGTATCGGCGTGATAGATCGATTGAAAATCAGTCCCAATTATCTTTTAGGCAAACAACTAGAAATGAAAATGAAAACACGATCTTGTGCAGCATTCAAAAGTACAAACCGATTTACATGGAACCTACTTAATAAAATTTATTTGTGGATGACTGCTTTGTAGAACTGTATGAAGTATGAGCTACATTCTGCCTGCTAGTATTGCGTTCTTCCCATGTTTTTGTGAATTAAAGTTCTGGTCGCTTTGAATTTTGTTTATAGTTAGTTCCACACGCCATCAACTATCACTTAGATTGAGAATACTGATTTAACTAAGTATATTTGTGCAAGCGTGATTCCTGCATGTTCTGAGAGGAGTCAGCAGAGAGCAGTGCAAATCTTTAGTCTCTATATCCAATATATTCTCACCAAGGACACTGCTAATTATATTGATTGAGTACAAGTTTATATATATTGCCATCATTGCCACATTTCTAAGTCTGAAAAGTATTTCCAGACTTCAACTTCTCATCCAACAATCAGTACATTGCATCAGCATCCATGGATAAAACTGTGAGAGTATGGGAGTTGTCAAAAGTGATTTGCATTCGAGTAATATATGGAATCTCTTCACAGTTGTGTATTCGTTTTCATCTTGTAAGTATGCACTGAAGCGCGCCCCCCCCCACATCAGTGTTTGCGTGTGCTTGCATATATGATGAACAGAACTGGAAATGTTCCATAAATAATATGTTCTGTTCATTCTTCACGACTTGATTGGCCGTCTGAATTTTCTCTCTTTTGTTTCCATCAATGCAGGTAAATAACGACTTTCTCTCAGTTGGCAATACAAACAGAGAAATTACTGTAAATACCATTTTCCTTTGCTTGCTTGCTTGCTACGTCATAGCACATTTACTTGACTAGCTGTATTCACTCGTATTGTTGTCATAATTGATTGGATATGAGAAAGCATCTATCACATTTGATGATTTAAAATAGATCGATCCTACTCACGATCTTAATCAGTATGAGAGATTACCAACTTCTTATGTGCAAGCTTTCATGTTGAAGCAATTTCAAATGAGAATCTCTAAATCTGTGATCATGCTTGGCCATGTGATAGCAAAAAAATTCTACCCCACCACCCTTCAGTTTTCCCGTTGATTAATTCCACTTGATATTAAGCACTTCTTTATTGATATACCAGGTATTTAATTTCAGCACTGGCAGGATTATTAATAAATTGGTGCTTGATGATAAGGTTACTGCTTTGGACCATGATCACACTGGTCACCTCATTTTCAGTGGGGATGCACAGGTGACTCTTCTTCTGTAAATACATTAAATAACCATCACCTTTGGATGACTTTTCATTTCACCTTTTCAGATAATGATTAATCAACCTATGCATGTAGGGATGTGTACTCGACAAGCATGGACCCACACACAGGTGCGTTGTTTCAGTCTCATCGCTTCGAAGTAGTGCCGAGAGCAGATATCAAGTTACAACTGTATGGTACCGGAGTTTCTCTCTGCTAGCTGGAGGCCCAGTGTTGCTGACCTGTACTCAAGATGGAAGTTTTTCTTTCTTTAGGTTTGTTTCTCAGACACACCTTCTGCTGCTAGATCATGTAATTTGAAGTGATTTAGAGGATGTTATGCTGGTGTTGCCTTGGAAATAAAAGGTTATCTGACTTTTAGTGGCTCACTCAAATTGGCTCCTCGAGTACATAGCATCTGGGCTTCTTTCTGTCCCCTGCTTTCCCTTGAAAAAGGAGAGTACATAGGTTTGTATTTTATTACAGCAATTTAGGTTCTGATATTTGGTCACTTATTATTGGTACATATGAACTTAGAATACAACTAAAAAGCTTATGTAAAAACATGTTCACTTGTGCAATTTTTTCTTAGATAATTTCATAATATTCAAGTGTGTGTTGGAAAATTAGTTGTGGCATGAAATGTAATGTATTTGTAGGTCATCGTATACTGGATTAGTAAGTTTGTTGTCACCTTCTACACAACTTTTATGTCTTGTGCAACTATCCCACAGCCTCCATGCTCCTTTCCCAACTTTCCTACAGCCCCTGAGATTTTCTGCAACAGTTTTTCCAACCACTGCACCTTCTTACACTACATTTTTCAGAGAGAATCAAAATAAAGGGTGAGGGTTGATTGGGAAGCGTAAAAGCTCCATTAAAACTGCAAGGTTTTGGTCTAGAACTGAGTGTTCACATATCCTACAATAGAATCTTAAATTTGACCCAATCTGGGAACAGTAATAACCGTTTTATCTTTGCTGAAGTGCTTTTTTTGTAACATGAAGTTGCCTGAAGTGAGGATTCAAACGTATACTTCTACGACCTAACTCGGCCAAGGCATACAAGCGTCAACAAGCTACAGGTTCATCTCTCCTGCATACTGGGTTTTGATGTTTCTTTATTTCACCTACATGTTCTCATCATTATGAGCATTTCTGACTGCAGGGTCATAGCTTTCCAGTTGGTGATGTTGCGTGGAACCACGGGGAGAATTTGCTGGCTACATCTGATATTTATGGCATCGTTATTTTATGGAAGAGAGAAAAGACAAGACAGGTATAAGCGGAAACAATTCATTCACGCACTCCAGGAGTAAGACTTTAGCTTTGTCTTGGGTCGTCATTCTTTTGTAACTGCTGAACCATTTGTTGCATTATTTCTCCGATTCATTGTGTCGATGTGAAACTGAGCGATCACTATTTGTATTAAATTTTGTACTCTGCAGTTAACCATTTGCATGTATACGGTACGGCATTGAAGAAGACAACACGAAATTCATGGTTGGTATTAAATAGTATTGCATATTATTTTCCTGTGGGCAAAATGATGAAACAAGCGGAGGCTTTTAGGAGCTACTAAAGCGACACCGAGGACTTTCTTCTTATATTCCAATTGAAGCTTCTTCTTTGATGATGTGATCGCTAAAATAATCGTAGGAAACAGTAGGACAAAATGCTATTTTTCTCGGTAACTTGAGTTATTTCTCATCTTGGCTTCCGCTTTCAGAGTCGCAATCAGAACTTTTTCCCAGCGGTACTGTTGGACAGTTTTTCTTAACAAGCTAAAGGATGTTCGATAACAAGTTTGTGATTGGATTTTATAGTGTTCTAAACCTCACCAGCCATGGTGGGATTCTTAGCAATGCGACCAACCTCTTTGAAGTTCGCTATCAGAACCATTGATTTACAGTTATAAACGAGAAGATTGAACAAGCTTTTTAAACTGTTTAGTTTTTAAATATTTTTTGTTCGATTTTTTAAAAATTAATTTTTAACATCAAATCTAAAAATATCAAAAAAATGAAATAAAAGGAATTTTTCTTTTTTCAAAACCAACCATTGATTTCCTTTCCTCCGGCCTTTGATATCCTTCGGAATGTCGAAAAAGAATAAAAAAAATTGTCTCTTCAAGTTAGAACTTTGGTTAATCTTTCATTCGACATGAAATTTAAAACATGACAGTTTACTTGCATTAGCATATTACAACTAGGTTTATTAAACGCCTCTTTAAAATGTCATGAAAAAAAAATTAAATCTTTTTTTTTTAATTCATTTTAGAAAAAGCATTAATTATTACCATGCTGCAGCAGTTCAGCGATAATCATCCATGCAGATACCTTTTACTATTTTTGCCCCCAGCTGTGTATCTAATTGTTTTTCCAACAAGTTAAAATAGTTTGGATTATACACAGCCCTAGTTTATAAACAAGAAACCAGAGTGAGAAACATGTACATGATTACATAAAACTAAAAACAACCAAACACATCCTCGACAGGGTGGCCAATCCTCAAACCATTTAAACACGACAGATTTCCAAACCAGTTTCCCTCTGCCATTAACTCGCAAATAAAACAGCTTGTGATGCAGATATCTTTGCCTCCGTGTTTGCTTGAAACCTAACCAAGGTTAAAAAGAGACCTCCAGTTCCTCTGCTATCATTATACATCAGCATCTGTATTTTATTTACTTTTTATCACCTTCGGCGTCTCTTCGTTTCCACCTGCATGAACACCATGGAAAATATCATCAATGATAGAGTCAATTCATTCTTCCTGTATTCGTGGTTATCTGCCATTTGCATGCCACTTTGACACGGATCCTTTTCTCTGTTAGAATTACAGAACCCCCATTATCACAAGACAACAGCAAGCCACCATAAATTAGCATAAGAAGTTCTTCTCACTCTAAATTAATACCAACACAAAAGTAATCAGGAAAACTAAAATGACTTTTGACTTGTTTGCCTTGAGTCACATGCTTACCCACTTGCCACACATTCAACACTACAGTAAATGGGAATACCTTTGCATCTGATTGTCTGGTATTATGCGGATTCTGCAACTTCTTCTGGCTTTCAGATGAACAGTTCTCACAGAAGAAGTGATCAAGTCTTTTAGCTTCCTCTGCAGACATTTCTATACAAGCAGGATGAAACCTGAATCAAAAGGTAGTATGCTGAATGATGCATTGTTTTCCCAATGTATTTGCATAAAATGGATATGTCTGCAGCAAAACAGCTCTCTGGTAAAAACATCCCATGAATATGCACAGACAATCACATAAGAAAAGGCATTAAACCATAAGCCTCTATACCCTTGTTGCTAACTCCTTCCGAACTAGGAGCATGTACGTAGCCTCGACCTCAATATAAGAAATCCCTTTGAAGTGAAGGTTAGAAACAAATCTCGTGATCAAGGCATGCCTCTAAAATCACATGCCAGAGGAAATTTGGAAAAGAAAAGGGAAGAAAAACATGCAAGCAAAAGACACGGTGCAGAGTTTTTTTTTTTTTTTTTTTTTCCATGACGACCTTCTCCTGTACTTTTTAATAGCGAAGGCTCCCGTTTTCAGTTAAAACTACTGGACAATTTATCTGTCCTTCACGTAAACAATTGCTCTTACACAGAAAGCACAAATGCATGTGTGATATCTTTTGGAGAAAAGCAGAGTGGCTACAGTCACTTAAAAAGAAAAATCTAAGATACTTTAGTTACCAGAAGCCGAAACAACTTCAAAATAACTGTAGAAAACATTACTGTAGTCCAATTCAACTGTAATCCATCTATTACTTCAATCCCAGAGACAATTTGCACAGAAAATATAATGCCTATTCCCCTCGGTTTGAAAATAAATATGAAAAAACAACTGACAACTGGAAATGGTGTTGTAAATGTAAACATATTCTTTCTCGCAAAAAGAAGAATAAAATTAAACTCCTCTAGTCTCCTTAACATTTGGGATAGCAAGCTGCGCGAGCTCCTAGCTAGAACTTACAAGCACCCACGTGATCATGGCATTGAATAATCTCATCAAGCAAATTCCAAACAGCATCACAGAACAAAAACCCATTCACGAAACCTGAACTAGAACCCAGAAAAGGGCTTCAAACAAACTAAATCATCTCAGAGGCACACAACTTACCAATCACTACAGATTTCACATTGAACCATCAAGTCATCAGGATTGTACGGCATCTCACATTTACAATACCTGCCACATCAAAACCAATTCATTATCCACATAAAACAAAACCCATCTTGCTATTTTAATCCTAAATAAAAATGTTCAATTCAAATCCATCAAGCCACAATCAAGCTAAAAAAACTCGAATAATAGCATAAAAATCAAGCTAAAAAATGAAAAAACACCGAATGAAACTGTCAAATTCACATTTAATCAAAACAAAAAATCAGCTTTTAATTATAATCACAGGGTCTATAACAAAAAAGAAAAGAAATTTTGAGGCTTACACGGCAACTCTATCAGGAATAAAAGCACCAGTAGACGAATTATACTCGAAACGACAAAAGAAATCGTCATTTCCAACAGCATCAAGCTTGGTATAACTCTTGAAACTATGAACCGTACACTTCCCTTCAATCGTGTCTGCACTCTGGATATCATAATGATCGGAGAGAAAAACCTCCTTTGAGCCATGAAACTGCCGGCGGCCACCAATTGATTCCTCCGGGCGGTAATACCACCGTACATGTACCCTCGCGTTGGCTCCTCTACCGTCGGATTCAATCCGCTCAATCTTCGCCACGTACGAGGGGGTCGACGGATCCGATGGTCGCAACAACACGCAATCTCCGGCTACAGAAAGGAAAGAAAGAATGAATTTCATATTTTTTAGATGATATTAATCAGTTGAAAAAATTACAAAAGGGGGGCGAAGTTTTTATTACGTTTAACGATTTTGTTGATGGGTTTAACAGTGTAAGAGTCAAGAGTGCGTCTTGGTGCTTTAGCTTTGGCCATGGAAGTGGTGTGTAAACAAGGTCATGCACACAGACAAGAAAGAGATTGTGGAGGAGAGAGAAGATATTAAACACAAAGGTTGTCCCCTTATTGTTTTAATAATTTTATTTTTATGTATTTCTAGCTTGTTCAGTTAGTAAGATTCTACCTGTTTTTTTAATTTGTTTTTTTAATTATTTTTTATTTAAAAATATTAAATTAATATTAAAATTTATTGCCCAAGACATCCTATTCCCATATTTGTTATGACTATTTTTAAACCATTTCATAATTATTATATGCTATAAATGCTATAGTTCTTAGCCGTGTTAAATCTTAAAAAAAACATAATTTATAACTATTTTATTTTATTATTTTTTTATAGATTATTGTATAAAATAAAACAAAAATTAAAATGTGATTGAACCGGATTTATGGTTCAACCGGTGTGAAACCTAGTCTGTTCCAGAGGGTTTTCTCCTGACTTTTTTTTTAAAAACTCTGACCAGACCCGTTGAGTGCCTGGTCCTGGTTCCACCAATTTCTTGAACAGGTTCGGTTGGGATATTTCCGGAACAGGATATAAGGTCCCATGCTGTTTAGTTGACAATCTAGCACGGGAATTGTGGAGTAAACCTGTTAATTACTGGACTTTTGAACATAGCATAGCAAACATAGTTTAATTAATTAACATGTATCATATTCCACACTGAACATTACAATATAAAAATGCTCAGCATGGAATTTGATCCACACGCGCCATATTGGCGCGTGGAAAAAATGCTCATAATTAAATCATTAAAAGCGGGAAATTTTATATGCTTAGAAAGGAAGTACGACTAATTATCCTCTAGATCTGTTTTGAAAAAGAAATAGATGATAAAAGTATTTTCACTTAATTAAAAAAAGAATTCTCTTTTTTTTTTAATCCATCTTTATTTCGAGGATAGGATAAAACTTGTTCGCTCTAAAACCAAACAGGTCATTTCCCACGTGAATAGATTTTTCGTGAATTTATTTGTGGGCCAGGAGGGAGCGCATGAAGCTTGATGGAAGCGTGGGGGAGTTTTTCATGTTAATGTTTGCCTGGGAAGTGGCAAGAGGCAATCTGAAAGGCATGTGCTGTGATGGTTGTCTCTGTTATCGCCGTCTCAGTTCTCAGCTGTTGCTGTTTCTCTGTTCATTTCCCACGTCAAGTTCAGATCGGTGTCTTTGGTATCGCCACGTCATCGTTCTGAAAGTACATGTCCCTTCGTTTAACGACATCTGCATCTTGAGGTTTGAAATTGTAAAAACCAATCATATGGTTTGTTCGTTGTTTTTCTTCAATCTTAGCTTGTTCTGGTGTTTTTTTTAAATATTAAATGTGAAGATCTTGTTGAATAAACAATAATACTGATGGCGTGGTGGGCAAACTTCATAAAAAAAAAAAATATATTGATTTTTAATGGTTGACGGGACTTGGAATTCAGTTATATTTTTAAAACAAGTTTTTTTTTTAATTTGAGTAGGAAAATATTTGAATTTGTTTTGTGAGATGAGAAGTAGGTAAAAAATAATGTTTTTTGTTTACTATTATTCGGATGAATCCTCATCGTGTCTCTTTCAAAACCTGATAATATATAGCTTGAAAAATCTTTGAATAAATACAAATGAAAAGTATTATTCATGAATGGTGCCGTGCACATCACTATTCATGAATAGTAAGTAAATATATGTGAGTCAAAAATAACTCAGTCAAACTAGAGCTAGAGCTGTTTGGGCCTCTGCCTAGTTAAGTTTCATGGAGTTTGGTTGAGCCTCGACAAGAGAAGAGAAAAAAATTAAAAAGAGAAAAAAAGAGAGGAGAAAAGGTAGCTCGGCTGAAATCTGGCGACATGATAAAGATTAATAGAGATTTTTTCGTAAGAATTTTATATATATATATATATATATATATATATATATATATATATATAAAAGAGATGACAGGGGTACAATTTCTAATATTTATCTTCTATGAAATAGTGTTTTATGAAGATGATTTTCTATTTGTTAATATTGTATCACCTTCATGAATTTTGAAGAATTCTTGAAGATATCATACAAAGGTCAATCTTTCTATTTATTTTGTGATTGCACCCACTTTTTAAACGTTCTTCTTCTTCTTTTATTATATTATTAAATACTTAGAGATATTTTAGAATCACAATGGGATTTTTATATATATATTAAATGTAATAAAAAAAGAATCATGTGTATATTTTTTTCATATTTAATATCAAGTGTGCGTGAGAAAAGCATTTCTTTTCTGACTACGAGAGAGACTTTAAATCAATGGTCCATTATTTAATGAATCTTTATGTTTTTTCAATACTTTATTACATGTTATTTGTATTTATTAACTTTGTTCTTATCAAACAAAATGTTATAGCATCAAAAAAAATGTTGGAAAAATCATGAGTTTTTTTATGTAGAACGGGATAGGTGGCCCTGACCAAAAAAAATATAAGATTTTATAATTGATTTTTTTGAGTTTAATAAGTTTGGTTAATTTAATAAAATAATTAAAAAAAATACACAAACAACAAGAAGAGTTAAAAAATATTCAACAATGATTCAATGCAAAAGATAGACGTTTGTCAATATTGTATAGATGTATTTTTACAATATTCTTAAAATATCTTCATAATCTTATTTGTTAAAAAAAATTATATAAGAATGAGTTAATTATATAGAAAAAAATAAAAAAAATATGAATCTCAATTTCCAACAAATAAAATGTTGAATGATGAATTTTTTTAAAAAAATAACCTAATATATCTGAGCTAGCATGTCAAATTCATAACCCAGTCATGATACCAAGATAAACTCATGGAAAGAAAATTAAAAAAATAAATAAGAAGCTCAATTCTCGCATCAACATAGTATTAAAGGGAAAATTTGAAAATAAAAGTAAAAAAGCAACGCAAAAAAAGGGACTCGCGTCAACCATGGTAGAGTCATCAAATCCATTACCCGGGATATGAGATTGAGATAACCCCATATAAAGAATTTTTTTTATAAAAACAAATGCCAATCTCCAACCAACCAAAAGTTGAATGGTGAAATTCAAAAAAAAAATTAAAACAAAGTCAACATGGTCTAATCTCCCACAACCATTACACGGGTCATGAGGCTGAATTACACCATAAAAGATAAACCCGTAAAAAAAAATGAAGTCAAATTCTCAACTAATCAAAATAACGAGGAGTAAAGTTGAAAAAAAAAACAAACTCAACTAGAAAATGATCTAAATTTTTTTGAAAAGAATGAGAATGAAACTTGACACAAAAAGAAAAAGAAATTAAATGGTAAGGGATAAAATTGAAAAACAAATCTCAATCAATAAAATGACAATAAAAAAATAAAAAAATGAGGACCAGACTTAAAATAAAAATCAAATGCTAAGGGATAAAATTAAAAAGAAATCAATAAAGGATTCAAAACCAAATCTATTGTAATCAAAATAATAAGGACTAAATTTGATTCAATCAACAAGGGACCAAACTTCTTTAAATTTTTACAGCCTCATCATGTTTTTTAGTGAGAGGAGAGAGAAAAGAGAAAAGAGAGAAAAATGCTATAACAACAACATGCATTACATTACCATGAAGATAATGACAAGATAATCTTGAAAAACAGTGTTTAGAGACTAGAAAGTGCCTCACGCGTTGTCCACTTGCTAGTGCGTTGCCTTAACCATTTTTTTAAAAAATATATATATTACATTCTTTAGAAGACCAATTACCCCTAAGACAACATGGGAACTACAAAAAAAAGTCTAAATGCAAAGTCCGGAAAGTTTGATTTCAATGGTATTTAACTATTTTAACAATAAAAAAACCCCATCACCCGAGGGTTTTTTTTTTGTTTATAAAAGTAATTTATTGATTTCATTATAAGACTAAAATATCCCATTCAATTTCATAATAACAAATATATCTAATAAAAAATACATTACTCTTAATGCCCAACTAGATAGTTTTTTTTGTCGAATGGGAAAATGGTAATTTTATGCTAATCAGCTGTAAATTAAGAATGTGTACACAATAAAGTAAAACACTAATCTCTTTTAATTTTTATTTTAATAATAATTCAATTAGTATAATAGAGGATAGAGCAAAGTTCCTCGTCCTTATCTTGAAAAATACATGACAATAAAATAGGAAGGGAGTGGAGACTAAATTGACGAGAGACAGAATCAAGGGAGGCCTTCGTTTTTTCATGTATGTAAATTAAGTTTATTTTTCTGGTTTAGTCACAAACAAGCTATTTTAATCAAGATTAAAAAAATCAAATAAAACTTTATTTTACGTAGTCTATACTCTATAGCATGATTAAGTAAACAACACAGCAGTTTAATCATAGAAAAAAAAAGCTGGGTTTTAAAAAGAAAATTATTTTTTTTTAATTTTAGATTAATTATTTTTTCATGTTTTCAAATTATTTTGATATATTAATATCAAAAAAAAATTTTAAAAATAAAAATATTATTTTAATATATTTTAACTAAAATTACTTTAAAAAAATAACCTAATTTTAAACACTCCCGAAATACAAGAGAAATTAATGTTACTAAGAAGTTGAAAGATATTAGAAACAGGCAGGCACAAAGAATCGTGGCCAGCAGATGCCATGCCAAACGATGGAGGAGAAAGGATCGATGGTAGTTATCACGTGTCTCGTGATACTCGTGAGTCAGGTCAGCGTATCAATTAGGATATTTGATAATGTGATAATAATTATTTTTTAAATAATTTTTTATATTAAAATATATGTTAATAATTTTTTTATTTTTAAAAAATTATTTTTAATATCAATATATTAAAACGATCCAAAACATATAAATTATATTAAATTTTAATTAAAAAAATTTAAATTTTTTTAAAACATGATTTACACTGTATTTCCAAACATGTTTCCGCCAAAAAAATCAATTGACAGCTGCTTTAGATCCAGAACCTTTGAAATCAAATCAAAAGTTTGGCAACATTTATCTTCACCCCGTCCTTCATCCCATTATATTTAATTTTTGGCTCTAACACTATTGTTTTTTTCTTTAAATATGGTAGATATTATTTTTTAAAATGTTTTTTTTTAAATATATTAAAATATTAAATATTTTTTATTTTTTAAAAGTTATTTTTAAAATACCAAAAATCAATTAACATGCATGGGTGTTATTTTTTTTTTAATTGAGCTTTAAACAAATTATCCCACTTGAATTAATATACTCAAAAGACCTTATTTTCGTCTTACAATTATACGCCATCCGAGTCAAAAGTTTAAAACAGTTTCAACAATTGAGAATTTAAGATTCAATGCATCAATTATGTCATCTTCAAATCCTAAGAAAATAACTAAGAATTTACAAATGGCTAAATTGTAAAATACTATCTGAATTAAAAATCTTTTGATTTTCCACCCTAAATAATATGATTTTTTAAATGCGGCTCTTTTATCAAAGTTTCATTAGGTATTTGCACGGAAGGGGAGGAATTTGGACGATTTTTAGAGTTTATTTTTTAAAAAAAATTCTCTGATAAAACCATAACAAAAGTGTCACTCAAAAAATCATAATGTTTAAGACGAGAACTTTGAGGATTTTTAATTCTAAGATTATTTATTTTTGTGAAATTTTAGGAAATATTTCACAATTTAACCCTTACAAATTGAAGGAGGGCTGTCCTCCCAAGCTACGCTTTGATGTACCAAGAGTTTTTTTTATTTGCAATTAATTTTTTTATTTTTATTTGCTTTAATTTTTATATTGTTTTAATATGTTGGTATTAGAAATGATTTTAATATATTTTAAAAAAATACCGTGTAAAGCACTATTTATTTGAAAAGTAACACTGCCACGTTTGAAGACTTTACAGAGTTTTGTCGCAAAAATTAGATTGTCCGCAAGCATCGTGGAGAACCAATCTTTTCACATGAACCCTTGATAGATGAGTACCTGTTTTTGTTGTCTAATAAAGTAGGTTAGGAGTAGCTAGGACCGGTCTAGCCGTGCTGGCTCATCCGTCAGAGGGTGAGTGGCCGTGCCAGCGTTGCTGGTTCGTCAATGGCCTTAAAGTGAAAAGTAGGAGGGGGACCCCAAGATTGCAACCAGCATGAGAAAAAGACTAGGGCAGTACATGTTTTCTTTATGAATCACGAGTGACGGGTTTTGCCCTCACCTAACTGCTAGGTACGTTTGATGTCCTCCTAGTCCTAGGGTCACCCAACTCTAGAAAGGATACCCTATGACGGTAAAGGCAGATTATTCAAAGTAACTGAATCTAATGGCTTTCTAAAAACTTTTGGATAATTTTTTTTGTTAGGCTTTTTTTTTAAACCCGGTTTTGGTTTCTGATTTTTTTTTAAAAAAAATCAAACAAAATCAAATTAAATTAAAAGAAAGAAAATAAATTTTAAAAAATTATAAGCTAAAAGCCTATTAAAATAAGATACGTAAAAAAAAAAACTCAACCGAAGGTTAATTAATTTAAATTAAATTTATATAGTTTTAATAAATATGAATCTGAACCAAATTGATCATGTATTTAATTATTTAGAATTTTGAAGGAAAAAAAACTGATTTGATTTTTTTTTTATCTAAACCGAACAATCTGAATTAATACCCAGTTCTAAGTACTCTACTTCAAATGTCGTTTTTGATGATAATGGTGGGAGGGGGGCTAGAATAGGTCCATAGGAGATGTCCGGCATCGTGAGAGAAGTAATAAAAGCAGGAGAAGCATCTTTCTCTGTCGAGGGTATGGCTTAGAATCAACCACCTGTCGTCACTAATCGTTTTACCGGAGAGATTTTTTATGCATCATCCGTGAGATGAGATGTAAAAAGATTTACAGCCTTTATTTTTTTTTTCAGCGGTGTTGCCGTGTTTTTTTTTTTAATATTTTTTTATTTTTAAATTAACTTTTTAATGGTTTCAATTTAATAACATTAAAAATAATTTTTTAGAATTATTATTTAAGTATATTTTTAAATAAAAATTAATTTTTAATAACACTATCACAATAAGAACGAAACCAAGAAGTTATAAGAAAATAAATAAAAATCAGCACCATTCGTTTTGCGGGGCCCACACGTGGGTTCCATAAAGTCAGTGATGGTCATGATTTTATTTCTGTGAACGAAATGAAATGACGGTGATGATTTGTCTCCATCTGTAGCATTTAATTCGTGTCATGCTATCATCGTCAAACTATACCAACAAACATGTATGATGGGATGCGGAAGCATGTATGTGAGATCAACAAGAAATACTGAAAATATATATGTGCTGAAAGAGTTCTTGGTCTTAACGATAAGTATTTGCTGAGCTCAAAAGCATCAATTCCCATGAGGAAAGAAGCACAGGTCTTCTCTCAAGTCCCAATCTTGTTTAAAAGGGGCAAAAAAATAATGGGGTCTTGAGGAGAGTTTTACCATTTTCTAGGTGGTTGACCACAGCCCAGTTGGCACCTTGCAGGCCGGAGAGTAGCCGAGTAGCTGCATCCGGTGCAGTTTCCTTTAGCATGAACGGTGCAATATCTATGGCCATTGACCCATACTCGGCCCTTTTCCATACTACCCATGTCCGAGGCCTAGGGATCATCTCCTGTCGGTGCATTGAAATAGGCCTATAAACCCAATTAGAATTACCGACGTTAGCCGAAGTCATTGTAAGAGACACGAGCTTCGCATAATTCTTTTTGATATTATTATCACTCTGTACCATGTCAGTGGTCACTATCCAAATCAGTTTAAAAGCAAAACTCAATATCCAAAACAGTCCAAGCTAGATTCCAAATCAAGTCACCCAGGTAACCCATTAACTATGCATAAAAGTGCATTCGTGTAAATCAAGCCAAGAGAAACCCGAAGGAAAAATAAAATAAATAAGAGAACCCACGCAAAATTTAAGGTCTCGAATTTCGTTGCATGTCTGCTTCACGGTAATTAATCTTCCTTGTAATCCTCCAGGAAGGAGCAGCAAACTCACATATTTCTACAACACATGGTAGAGATTACAAGTTCACCACAAAATTCAGGCTACTACAAAAATTTCTGGCAATCGCATTCATATAAATTGCCTTGGAAACTCTTCCACGAAAGAATCCACCATTCAACGCTACAATAACAGGAAATTATGATTGAAACCATCTTTTAAGTTGTTTATTAGCCTGTTTTTCACCTTCAGGTTTGTCGGCAGTCTGCTTGGAGAATTTGGATTTGTATTGTTCGATCAGCATGTCAAGTTTATCAGCCACGTCCTGTCCTACGGGGTCTTTATTCTTCTTGGGCCTTTTTCTTTTCTCTGAACTCTTACCGCCCTTGTTTTCTTCTGTTTGGTTAGGACGTTTCCTCTTTGTTAGCCACAAATCTGCTTCCTTGAAAGGTTTAACTATTTTTTCGCTATTAACTGAATTTCCACCATCGGACTTTCTGCCTTCATCCTTTTGCTTGTGTTGGGAGCCTTTAGCCTTCTGTTTCCTGCTTTCTCTCTTGTCTTTTGCAGAAGTTTGTATGTCTTCAGCTCCTGGATTGCTCTTCTGCTTTTTAGCACTCTGTTCTTTCAAGGACGTCCTATAGGAATCCTTATTCTTCAATTCATCCATTCTATTTGATTCTGGGTCCTTCACTGCTCTATTCTCAACTCTGGATTTCCTTTTTCTGGACATCTCCTTCTGGCTTGGAATGGCGTTTGGAGTCTGTGACTCGTCATTTTCCTGCGTATCTTGGAAATCTTTATGGGTTTCCTGCTGCTGCACTTGAAGCTTAGCTTTTCGTAGTTTCAAAGTTTGAACATTATCAAGAGCAAACGAGACTATTGGGCGATGTTCAGGACCAAAAGTTTCTGCAAGGAGGCGAGTGTTGCATTTTTGTTAGGAATTGATTTTCTGGAAATATATTCAGAGGAGATACCAAGACAAGTCAATGAAATGTGTTACCAGGATTGTTATTAAGAACCCTCAGGGCCACCAGTGCATGCTGATGCTCCGTAAACTCAACAAAAGCAACCCCGCGTGAATGGTCCTTTGTGACAACTTTTCCCTTCTTTACATTCTTTAAAAACTTCATCTGCACCAGCAATATGAAAACAAATAAGTTATCTCAGGATACAAGCTAAATTTTACATAGAGAAACGGAACAAAGACAAGAATCCAGGTAGCTAACCTGTCGAATCACAGGCTTTTGCTTTGTGGCACGTGAGGTAACAGCATCAATGAAAAGCTTCTTCAGTTGTTTTTCAGTCATTGACTTTGGCAAATTGTATACAACAAGCCTGGTCCTTGAGACATGAAAATTTGGAGATTTCAGCTTGGTCATCTTCTCTTCCTGCAACCTGCAAAGTTCATAGAACTTTATGAGATGGGTAAGATGCTTTTACAAGAGTAGCACAAAAATAAACAGAAATGTTGAGAAACAACATCATAATGTATCTGAAAGATACACCCTCTTTTTGGGGACAGGAACCAAAATTCAAAGACGCTATCCATGTATAAATCCTCATTTCCTGGGATGCTGCGTGAATTGAGAGAGAACCATCTATACCAATATAGTGAGGAACATATGCTAGCCAGCCTTTTAAATATAAACTACCAGATGACATGCATGCACCATACATTGGCCAAAGTCAAGGAATAGTTGCTTCCATCTTCATTTCCAAACACAAATAAAAGGGGAAAATAAAAAACAACAGGGAAAGGAACTTACCTGTTCCTCTTAGCCATATCACTAATTGAGACACCTTCAGCAGCTGGAGTCCCCTCTAGAATAAGGCCTTCCTGCATTTGGGACCGGTAAAAAAAAAAGGGTTAACTTCAGGGCCCGTGGAATTAGTCGAGGTGCACGTAAGCTGGCTCGAACACCCACGTTAATAATAAAAAAAAAAAACATGAGTAAGGCGTTAACAAAGTTCGGAGGGGGTGATAGATGAACCTTTGCCAAATAAAGATTGCGATGGTCCCGGTCCTCAATTTTGGTCTTCTCTTTTTCCTTATCATGCGCTGATTTCTTATCCAAAGCCTTCAAGACTGTCAGTTGCCTACCTTTCAAAAAAATTCCCAGACCAGATGCAACATTAGCAGCTGAAACAGCTGCAGTAGCCCCATCTACTGTTTTAAACTTGAGAAAACCAGTCCCTCTAGGTCGCCTGCCACGAACAAAAGTAGGTTATACAAAATTGAGGTAAAGAATCAGGAAATGTAGAAGCATATCAGACTGTATATGAGTCCCTACTTGGTGACTTGATGAAGGACAGGAACAAAGGATAGCACTTCCCCGAATGCAGAGAACCGTTGTTTCACTTCTCCACTTTCAACATCAAAAGGAAGATTGCTAATAAAAACAGTTCTCTGCAAATCATCTTCTCCATCTATGTGCTTGGTATTAGATGGTTTGCTTTTGCCACTGGATAGAGGACTCCCTGATAAATTTTCAGACTCGCCAGGCAACTTACTAGGCACATCAACAGTTTCCAACTCCTCAGTACCCTTGGGCAACACATCATCATCCATATCAGTAGAAGCAGGATCTTTAGAAGATGATGCGATCAAATTCCTGAGAACTTTTCTCGCAATGTCTGCTTCCTGTTCAAAATCAACTTCAGTTGGCATGTCTTCTTTTTCAGATAAATCCGAGTCAGGTGAAGTAACAACAATCCCATCATGCTGTTGTTTTTTTCCAATAACATCTGTATCATTGTCGTCGTCGTCGTCATAATCTGAATCCTCACAGCTACTGTCTTTTTCATTCTGATGTCCTGTAGAAGCACTACAAAGCTTAACTAAAACTTACAGACTTAATGTCAAAACATGTCCAGGCCCTGTAAGAAAATGCAACACAGTAAAACAGCCACTTACCATCTTCTGAAGCAGCAGACACATTTGCACCACTGCTATAAATCTTTTTTGGAACAGCCCAGTCAACAGCTATGGGTCTTTTGCCAAACTTTTGCCCATTGAACTTCTGAATGGCCTGAAGAAGGAAAAAGGCAAAAATTCAAAATGCTATGGAATCCCTGTAAAAAAAAGGCATGGTTCATGAGGAATACATTTTCTGCATCCTGCTTGCATGTGAACTTGACAAAAGCAAAACCCTTGGATAACCTGCATAAATGCAAAATTGGCATGAAAATACTAGGAGACAAAACATCATTGACAAACAGGGATTATGGATAATGTATCTGCATACCCTGTTTCAGAATTATGTGGAACAAACACATCCCAAACACATCCCACTGATTCAAACACACCTTTTATCTCATTTGGTTTGGCCTGCATTGATGTTTGGTAAACTAGTTTAGAAATCAACCTCCTCCAGAAATATTGGTGAATGATAACAAATGAGCATAGAATAACCTTGAAAGGAAGATTTCTGATAATAAGTTTCCATTTCTGTGTCTTGCAACCCTGGCCCACAAACACAATTGAAAGGTAATTAGAAAACTTTAACTATTATTTTCCTATGCTCAAAGAATTTACAACTTTTTGATTCATCTGAGCCGGAATTAATAGAACTACACTGAACACAGACCACAAGGGATAGCAACTGGCAAAAACATATTTATTGACAGAGAAAATTCTTGAAGCAGACACAATAGTAGAAATATTAGCAGAGTAAATAAAAGCCATCATTTCCATGTAGCAAGCAATTTGAAATTACCTCCCCCCCTAGCTGCCGCGCCCAAACAATTCCACCTTTAATTTCTTTTTGGTGTAGCATTGCCACAGAAGAACGTGCTTCTTTGACACTTGTGAAAAGTACAGCTGAAGCACCTGATCTGCATCCATCTTGTTCAAGTCCTAGAAATTTTACACAAAACAACCTTTTTTTTATCATCAAACAGAGCAAACTAAAATCCCTTAGATTTCTGTATACATATGTTTTACAGTTTCCAAACTGGAAATAATCAAGTTGATGTCTGTATTCGAGTAAGATAAAAACTCTAACTCCATAAGCTACAGGCAAATAAACAAGCTAGATTGAATAAAGGATTAGACCATCGGAATAGAGGACCATAACAAGTGTCAAAAGCATTAAACAGCTTGCAAGAACTAACAGATTCCCACTTTGCTGAAATTGTAAATCATTCTTACTGTGACAATATCATAACAGGTAATATAAATGCTACCACGCTGCAAGAGAATATACAAACAAATAAAGGCAAGTTTTTTGTTAACTGTATTTCAAAATTATCATCAGAAGGCATCCTGTGTACAGGAAAACTTCTATCGTGATATGATTACAAGTCATGTGCCGTACCAAAAACAAATCAGCTAAAAAAAATAATTCTGAAGATAAATTCAATTAGCAAAGGTTTCTGCTTCCCACATCAAGTGGAAGCTGGAGCACATAGATTGCTGCTTGGTAACAGAGTTACCACGTATAAATGACTTGCACAAACAAGGAATTCAAACGAATATATTAACATCTTACATTATCTTATCATGTTAAATTGTGGAAGCTTCCCTATCATCCATTTCCACGCCACACACCCCAAAAGACCAGTTATTCACAAAGAACACCCTTACCATGTTTTTTCAGCTCTTCCTTGGGAAGGGGATAAGTTACAGAACACACAGTGCCAGTCTCTCTGGCTCGCTGATGAACATCTTCTGCCATAGCATCATTAAGAAGGCCACCAAATATCACAGTTCTAGCAACCCTTCATAGATCAAAAGAAAAAAAATAACCATGTGTAGTTTTCTGAAGAACAGAAAAAATACTGCTATGCAATCATCAAATAATTCCTTATATATGAATTCATGTATTAGTTATAATGGTAGTTTAGGTGACCAAGATTTATTTATTTTTAAGGGCTAGGGTTTCTTTTATTCAGGGTTCTGTTTAGCATCTAAGGGCTGCTAATCCACCAATAACAAACGTTATTGATATTTTGAGAATTTTATAGCTCTCTTTCTTTTCTGGTTGTTCAGTCCAGAAAATCAGCCTTTTGGCTTCGTTTGCTACCTTTTGCCTTTTCTTCCTACATCAGGGTTGTAAGTTCAAAGCTGTAATTACTTTAACTTCAAAGCTATAACTCAAGAAACAGACACTTCATAATCTATTTCAACATTTCGAAGTCAGCAATGAATCTTGTCTCACCATTCTACTTAATACAGGGATATGGTTTTTTATTAATCCAATCCTACAAAGGGCTATTATGGTAGGGAAGCAAGCACAAACAACCACAATACTAAGCTACTAATGGAGATTGGATATTGTCTGAGGGCGCCACAAAGCATGAGCCCTCTAACAGCAATGATTAATAGTGAAGCTCTGTAGTGAGTGTCAACAGATAGTTAATAACTTAAACTTTAATGGAACACCAAACAATATGAAAAAGTCCAGTCACATTAAGAGAGCTATCTGACTTAGTTTGGATGCTATTGCTTCTGCAAAATGATACTAGTCTAGGTATTTATGAAAACTTTAACAGCCGATACACCCAAAGAGACAATTAGAAATAATTCAAGAGAAAATGTCCATAATATCACCAAGAAAATAAAGTACCTCTGCTTTTCAGAACAATTCTCTTTATCAGTTAGATCAGTGACAAGTTTTGCTGGTTTTCTCGGCTCTCGAGGTTTCCCTAAATTTGTTTTCAAAATATCAAACTCACACGCAGAATGTCAATCTGAAACAGGAACATTTAACTTAACATGCATGACAAAATGTACCATAATTCCCAACCTGATTCCAGCACATTCAGAACATGCTTTTCTGGCTTAGAGGCAACACTGCCCTTCTCATCCATGGTCTTCGTTGCATCATCTAAGTAAACAACAAACAGGTAATTTGTTTCTATACATTATTTTCTAACCTGATTATAATAGCAAAACAAGATAAATTTAAGAGTCTAAAACTAACAATGGATGATATTGACCTTGAACTTGACCTTGACCTTGAGCTGCCTTTGCCCGACGCTGTTCTAATGACGCACGGTGCATAGCATGTTTAACTGCAATTTTCCGGCCTCCAACAAACGAACCATTCTTAATCTCAATAGCTCGGTTAGCATCATCCTTAAGCGCACTAAAAATGAATCCAATCACTAACAGCAGCGGCAGCAGCAACAAAATTAAAGAGAAAAACAGCAAAATAGACTAATGATAAGATTTATTTCAATTAATAATCCATAAGTAAACCTACAATTGAACGAAACCAAATCCACGGTGCTCAGTCGACCCTGAGAAATAAAAATCAATTAATAATAGCAGCATTCAAGAATAATTACAAATTAAAAACAAAAAATCAGAAATTGTACAAAAAAAATTTAAATGAAAGTAGAAGTGCAGCAGCTCTGATTTTCATACCTTTTTGCGTAACCATAAAGCAGCGCCTGATTGGACCGACATCACTAAAAGTCTCTTCAAGCTATTAAAATAAAAAAAATAAAAAAAATAATCCATCAAGCAGCAAGATTATCATGAGTTGAAGCAAAGGATTAGGTGGTAATTTAAGTGAAGATTAGTACCTGAGACTTGGTGAAAGAGTAAGGTAAGCTGGAGACGAAAAGAGTGCTAGAGCTGTGCTCGGAAGCGGAGCCACTTTCATTCGTGTTCTTCTTCTTTCCCATTGTGCTGTGTTTTGGTGTGTGGCGATGGAAACCGTGAGTATGGTATAGCCGAACCTAAATCCTCAAAAAACCTCGACGGCGTTAAATTAGCTAGTGTGGGGGAGCTGGGTTGTGGGCTGATCCAGGGCCGAATATTAAGTGTTTATGGGCTTCTCTGGGTTGGGTCTTCTAGATTAAGTAGTCCAAAGGAGATAATTTTTGCTTTTTTTTTTTAATTAATCTCTCTTGTTTCGAATGGAAGCAAGATTTTTTTATTTATTTTTTTTAGAAATACTTCAAACAAGACTAAGGGTTTGTTTGGCCTTGTTATGTTTGTAAGAGAAGTTGGAGAAAACATGCTTGTCTCTTAATGAATTTTCCTTAGTAATCCTCTGTTCTTCTCCCCCCCCCCCCCCCCCATCTTTTGTCGTGTCAAAGGCTTAAATAATGTTACTATCTATTGCAAAGGGCTGAATAGAGTAATGTGTCCTAAAAAGAAGGCCCAGGTCCATTTTCAGATTGCATTTCTGCCCATGTCAGTAGGGTTGAATTTTCTGCGTAAATATATGTCACTAGCGTCGAATATTCATTGTCTGTGCTCACATCTATCGATGATGCAACGAAAACAGGAATTGTAAAATAAAAATAAAAAATCACGAGTGACATAAAACATGGAAGGATCCATGCTAATGGAATATCGATGCACATAGCAGAGAAAGGGCAAGTACCTCTTGTTCTTCTCATTCATGGCTTCTCTGAATCATGGTATTTGATTAAAGAGGATATGCTTTCTTCTTCTTTTTTTATTCTCTGAATTCGAATCTTTTTTATCAAATCTGTATAAATGTATTGATATATGTTTAAATTTTCCTGCTACACTGTGCAGTGTTATGGTCCTGAAGGTGTATTTGTGGAAGGGCATGACTGGGGTGCAGAAGTGGCACCTTTTGCCATTTCAGGCCAGGTAGAGTGAGGGCACTTGTTAACTTAAGCGTCGCCTGCCGGACACGTTCCAGAGAAATCAAACCTAACAAATTATTTGATGGGATTTTTGGTGAAGGGTTCTACATTTTTCAATTTGAGGCAAGAGAGGATCAAACCATTTTTCTGGGGAATTTTAATTAAATTTTGCTACACCATCTCTGGGACGTTCTTAATATGTTCCATTTTTTCTTCTGGCATTACAGGAGCCAGGAAGAGCTGAAAAGTCACTCGCTAAATATGATGCTGTCGCGGGTATTGAAGAATTGTCTGCATGCCAACGCTCCTGATCTTCTAGCAGCTCCGCCAGTGATTGGAATTATAGATTTTCTTGAGACCCGTCTTCATTGCCGTCTTGGATTGCTGAAGAAGAACTTCAATTTAATGGTAAGAAGTTCCAAGAAACTGGATTTACTGGGGCCTTGAATTATTACGCTGCCATGGTCATGTAGGATCGTAATATTACTAGTAAAAATCAGAGCTATGTGTATTACAATATGAACCAGTGAATTGGACTTGAAAAAATGAATGCATTATTGGCTAGATCAAGCATATTTGTCAATTCTGGAATATTTGAAGGGAAAGTCTTGCCCTAGACATCTTCTCTCCAGCTTGTTTAGACATCTTCTCTCCAGCTTGTTAAAGAATAATATAAATCATATCTTGTAATATCATCTAATAGCTTAAATTATTGGGTTGAGATGGATTTTTAACATGGTATCAGAGCCTTAATGACCAAGCGGTCACGAGTTCGAATCTCATCATTCCCATTTATTTGATAAAAATTAAACACAAGGTAATGTGGGCTTGTGCAAGTTTCAAGCTCAAAGGACTTTCATTTAAAGAGGTGTGTTAAAGAATAATATAAATCATATTTTAGAGCTTTATCTAATAGCTTTAATTATTGGATTGAACTGACACTTTGACACAATGATTATGGAATTCGTTTGAGTAGGTGTTAGTGCAACATTAACGCTGTCAGATAATATATAATTTAACTGCTGGCCTTGCCAACTGCTATATGGTAACTGACTCTTCAATGAACGAGACTATAATATAGTTGAATGATTGCCCAGTTGTTGCTTTAGTTGCTACATAATCTTGCAATCCAGCTCCAGTAACATCCAGCCATGATTGGAATTTAATCATCAACTGTGCGTGTATTGGGAACTCGTCAGGTCTTGAGCTATCCAGCAAGAATTATAGGAGTGAATTTTTCTCGATCAATTTCACTGCAAGTAGACCAGTACCTTTGTGCACTCTAGTTGAAATACTAGCATTAGCACAGTACATCTGAGCCAGGTTTATAAAATCTGTTTAGTATATTAATTAATGTAAAAAATTTCCAGTTGATGAAATTATAATAAATCAACATTGATTGTGGCAATTTTTTAATTTAATATATATTTTTTAATATTTAATATCATGAAGATGTTTGATTTTGATAAATGAATAAAGCAAAGAGACAATCAATTAACTATATAATCTAAAAATCTAATTAAGAGAATCAATAATTGATAAAAAAAAACAAGAATCAACGACGAAAGGGTGCTCGAGCAATTTATGTTGAAAGGGTGGTTAATTTTTCGAGTGTTTGTTGTTTTTAGTTTTCATATCTGCATCACAATTCTGTTTAGATTTCTAGTTAGATCAAATAAGATACTTTACCTAATGAGATTTGGTTGATTTAGTTAAGTTTTTAGTAACCTAGTTAGCTTGATAAACCACTAATCATCCCGGTAACTCGGACTCCTTTTGAATTGGTAACTATAGTTATGATTTTTCACTTGAGCATCCTTCATGTATTTACTTGTTTAAGTTCATACTCACGGAATGTATTCTTTTTTTTTTATGAAGTAACTGGGATCTTCTTGCACTACGGCAGAGAGCTATGCCCACAAAATTGATAGTCGGTGGCAAAGATGTGGGTTTTCTGGCATTTGGTACAAAGGACTGTGTTAATGGAGAAATATCCAGGGAGCTTTTACCTAGCCTTGAAGGGGGTTTCATTGATGAGCTCAGCAGGAGAAAGCTGAACTAGTCTCGAATCAGATCTTGTCATTTTTCAGCAAGAAATCACTTCTACGATGAATAAATAATGTACGCTGGGATTTAAAGATACAACTTTTACTGTGATCTATTGTTGTTTTACTGCTTACAAGGACAGTACTGGATGGTTTTAATTATATTGAATGGAATGCACGTTTTTTATAATTTTGAATAATTGCTTTTAGAAGGGAAAAAAAACAAATATATAGGGTCAGCCTACACTTTTTTCATATAGCAAATGCATAAATATAATAATAAAATAATAAAATTAAAATTAAAAATATTTAATTAAAAAAGTAAAAATGCTCAGGATAATAAGGAATGATTTGTCAAACTCTAGATTCGGAACATAAAACCCATTGAATTTAATAATTTTTTATTTAATTATACATGAATCATGTGTAACAAAACTTTTTTTCTTAAAAAAAAAATGATGCATAAGAATGAAATATAAAATAGCTCTAATTTTTTAAAAATTTAATAGCAAAAGAGGTTTTTTTTCTCCAAGTTAAATAAAAAAAATATCATCAATTTCCTCCGTATTTTCACTTTTATTTTTTATATTTTAATTTTTAATTTTTTAATAATTCTAGTTAAATTAACCTTCAATTAATTTCTTAAAATGCAAAAACAATTTTTTAAAAAAAAAGAGCGGAGAAAAAATCACGAGCATAATGAATCAACAGTGCCCGTGTATTAACAGTGCGTGGGGGACAATATCCCCCGCCTTCGGAGTGTTTTAAATTGGCGTCAAAGATCTGTAATTGGAGCCCGTGCATGGGATCGGTCAGGCAGGGTACAGCACCGTCGTCATGGTTCTGGTGATTAACTGGTGAATACTGACAGGGCTTTAATTTGTCCACAGGTAAAGTTTGGCCCATATAAATTACAAGGGAGGGTTGTGCTTACTGGCCAGTGAAGTGGCGTGGATATCCAAAACTAAACTGCAACTGGCACCATCTTGCAATAAATTGAAGGGAAGATTTCTTGACATTGCACATTAAATTCATCCATGCCATTATTGAAATCATGTGGTGTAGAGATAGGTTCTTGGAGGAACATTTTTAACAAAGTTGTGTGAAACACGACGGAACCCTACAATTCAAAACACATAGGGTTTCTCTTCCATTCCATCCGAATAAATAGCTTTTTTTATTTTTTTTCCGGGGAGGTAGAGAGGAACAAAAAACTATGTCACCGGCTTTCGAGTCGTTTGGTTTAAGATATTAAATTTCCACACCAGATTTTAGGGTATAGTTTAATATTTTCTTAAGAAATATAGAATTCATGTTAATCTTATTTTTGACGATTTAATATTAGATTTCAGATTCTTATGAGAAAATAATGAGAGGAGAGTATCTATTAATGACCGAGACCTTTTTAGTTAGATGGCTAAACGAACAATATTAACACCATTCCACTAGCTGAATGCCGGATTTTCAAGCCTGTATAGCTTTTTTTTTTCTTGGAAAAATGAATTTAGCTCTGAAATTACCTAACAGTTAGTTAATCGAGTCCCTGGACTCAAAAAACAGTTAATCACACAAATTAGCTTAAATCAAAAGCAACTTTGGTGAACCCTACAGCAAGCCCTTTATGGTGCACGCATGGTTCTCAACAAAAGTTGTCTGGGCAAGAGTTTCAACTTTCATGTACGTACGTGGCCTCTTGGTATCCATGAATAGGTCAATAAATCTTTGAATGATGAAGCTTACCACGTGGCAAAAAAACTCGAAAACCCCATGAACAATGGCTCCTGGCTCTTTCTGTTTTGGGTGAAAAGCAAAACCAGTATGTATGGTGAAAAGCAGCTGTGCCCCGAAAATAAGAGGGTTAGGTTAAAAGAATGAAGCATTTCTCTCATCATAACAACAGCACCAAAACAAAGTGTCTTCCATGGAGCCAATAAAAGAGAAGCCTCCGCGACTTTGCAAACACAGTGGAGCCCAGAGGGCATTATCCAGGCGGGACCCTGTCCATGTCATCGCTGACACTGTCAAGTGAAGGGACTATGTTTCCTTTGGAATCTGTTTTATGTGGTTTGATTGTAAAGCTAGCATGGGACCCGCATTCCATACCAAGAAGATAATTAAACAAATTAAAGAAAGAGAGCTGCCAAGAAGAGCCAGGTGTGAACTTCACTAATCAACCCACCTAGTTCACTAATCATGTAATCAAAACCGCCACGTGTCAAGTGATTAAAAGACAATCCACTTGATTTCTTGCCTAATCCTCAACAAGACAAGGCAAACAAATCCTAACCCCTTGATTAACTAGTTGTTATACATGCACCTTACCGACTAATCTATATATAAGTTAAATTACAGCTGGCGATTATTTGTTTATCTAATATTTTATTCTTTTTAATTGGTTGAATGGGATAAGATTTCGAAATAGCTTATAAAATCAATTTCTCTGGGAGGGTAGATTGTGTTTCTGGTTCGTGAAAGGCCTACGTGCCGGCCGGGACTTTGCATAATGGCGCCATGGGATCTTATTAAATTAAAGTTTTGTGCAGAAAAGTTCGACCAGCATGCATCCAAAAAAGTATTTTAGAAGCTTATGATGACTTGATCTTGACACTCCTCATAAATGAACAGAATTCCATTCCACCATGACTTTGCCTTGCCAATGTGAGGTTGAGAAGAACAGCTGCGTCGGGAGATATTTTTTTTTATCCTCTTTCCATCATAATAGATGCCGCATATATAAATCATATTAATTTTTGTTTTTGTGCAGATGACGGGTCATTCACGCGAAAATTAATGATCCAATAAAAAAAAAATATTCTATAGCTTTGACATGAAAATTGGAACGTCATTTAACAAAGTGAGACGTGCATTCACTCACCAGCTCAATTAAATCAATTGATATAGAGTGAAACATTATATGGATAGCAATTAATTTTCTTTAAAATAGCTGTTAAATCTTTAATTGCATCAGAATTTATATAAACAGCGTGTATCGATAAAAAAAAATAGCCTAAATAATATAAAAAAAAACTCATTTTTTTGTGTGTTTTCGGTAATATCTTTCCAAGTCTCCAACAGCATCGGTGTCATCGGCATTATTAAAATGGGTAGAAATGGTCGTAGTTCCAGATTTTTTGGCGTTTTTTTGAAGAAAACGTTTAAAATGGTTGGGAAGTCGAATTTAAGAAAACTTTGACTAGCAACAGTAACGTCTCCGAAAGCTGCTTTCAAAATAAAATTTGTAATTCATGGATGAAAGGACTTGTCTGTCTGAATCTTCCATGATTGAACAGTGCGAGATTGTCTTAAGAATAATCATTTTTTTTTTTAGAACGGATTCCCATGAATCTCAAGTAAAAGCAATTTAAAGATATTCATAGCTAGAGAAATACACATGAGGTTTTAAAAGCAAAATGGAAGTCAGGGGCCGCTACTGAGCTGTCAAGGTTACATTGCCTACCTGATATTCTTAAAAATTGAATTGAGTGAATGATTCTCACCTTCAATATTTTATCATATCTTGACGTTCTTTCTGGCAGGCTCGAACCCATAAGAAAATCAACTCTTTTTTTCTCTGGTTGTGCAGTGATTTTTACTAGAGATGTTAAAAAGATTAAAAAAAAAAAAGTGAAAACCAATGGTAGATGTTTTCGTGAGTTCTGTTCTTTTTTTTGGTGTCCTGATAACCCAGGTGATTCTATCCAACCAGTAACTTGAGTTTTAAGTTTTGGACCAGATGCGTCTTTAAATTAAGTCTTATAACTATATGTTTGTCCATTCAAATCGAATATATTGGAGTGCAAGAACTACAAGGAAAAACTATATTGAACTTCTTTTAAGTTTTCTTTCATCATTTTATTTAAAGGATATTTATTTATTAAAAACTATAAGAAATTTTTGGTTTTTCATCCGATGGATTGTTATGGTATGAAGATTATGTTTGATAGGGTGGTAGTGGTTACTTTTCAAATAATTTTTTGTGCTGAAATGCATGTCAATGATTTTTTTTATTTTTTAAAAATTATTTTTGACATCAGCACATTAAAACAATTCAAAACATAAAAAACATATTAAATTTTAACAAAAAAAATTAAATTTTCTGGGAATATGATTTGCACCGCGTTCCTAAACTATTTCAAAATGTTATGGTCATTAAAAAAAATTGCCACCACCCCAGGAATATATATATATATATATATATATATATATATATATATATATATATATATATATATATATATATATATATATATATATATATTCAGGGATGCAAAAATCACTTAAAATTGTGATCGTTTACGCTTCAAAGTAGCATAATTTCTAAACTTCTCCTTCCCATCATTATTTTCCAGCACGATTCCATCTTGAATGGTACATGCAAAGTAATTTTTCTGTTCTCATTATGCTTTTCAAATTTTAATCAAAATAAAAAGTACGAAAAATAAATCACCTATGTCCTGCTAATTCATGTGATTAAACTTGCACTACAGTCATATCCAGTACTTTTCTGGAGAATTCAAATCAAACACAGCCATCGACATTAAAGTATTTTCAAGAACAAAAACAACATTTTCTATCATACTAGATTTTCCAGTATCGCCAACAAAATTGCCTTTGCCATGGTAGCTTATAAGCTCACAAGGCACTGTTAAACTTAAAGAAACATCTCAACTCATTCACATGTAATAGCCCGACTACAATTAAAAACCACATCTATACCGAATGAACCCAAACCTGTTGCCTCAGTATTTCTGTTTCTTAGCTACCTCTCCACAGTTTTCTGGTGAACGGAGGATTTGCTTCAAAAGATCCCCCACCCTCACAAGATTCGAGCTAGAAAAACAGTGGCACGAGGGACCGGGAAAAGGGAATGTGATGATTAATATAGATGAAAAGGTTTACGACTCCACGGCTGAGAAAAAAAAGCAGGACGTGCCCAGGAGCAGTACAATGATAGATTCGGTGATCGTGATTTTAAAAAATTTGATTTTTTTAGTTTAAAATTAATTTATTTTTATATAATTAATTTATTATTTTGATAAATTAATATAAAAAAAATTATAATAATTTTTTTTTAAATAGTATCTACTACATTTCACTTTCGCTCAAAAGATTGAACGTCTTACTAACATCCTCATCTTAAAAAAAAAAAAAATCAGTTTTGATGCATAAAACCTAGTTTCAAGACAATCAAATTTACAAAAATAAAAAAGAAAAAGAAGCAAGATTAAGAGTTTATTTGGTTGTGTGATTATAAGTGTTTTTTAAATAATTTTTCATGTTAAAATACATGTTAATAATATTTTTTTATTTTTTAAAAATTATTTTTAACACCAGCATATCAAAACGATCCAAAATATATAAATCATATTAAATTTTAATTAAAAAAAATAATTTTTTTAAAATTATAGGTTGAACCGCGTTCCCAAACATTAGCTAAGTAATTAGCAATTGTCTAAAAGAAGAAAAGAAAACCATTTTGCTCCCTGGATTGAATCTAGTTACCGACAAAACAAGGGATGGCTCTAGCGGCAACTGCTACTACTAGTACTAATTAACCTCGAATCACATGAGACAAGATGCTTACGTACTAAACCTGTAGATAACTTCTGCTCACTAAATAACATAGTATGTATCATAAAAAAAAGAAGCTTGAATCATAAAATATAGATCTTTAAATAAAAATTAGAATTATTAAATTAAATAACTAGCAAAGCAACAATTCTATGCCATCATATCTTTTAATAAAAAATACATTCGTCCTAATTTAAGGTATGAATTGGTTATAAATTAAGAGTTTATATGACGGTTTAACAAGTGTTCATAACCGATTTGAAAATATGTTTGGTATAGAAAATATTAAATTAATATTTTTTTATTTATTATAATAATATTAATATCTCTTTAATTAAAAATATATTTTTACAACATAATAGATGATATTATCATACAAATATTAAACAAAAAGTTTTATCATAAAAATTATCAGTTTGAATCTCATAAATTTTAGAGTTATTAAAAATTTATATAATAATTAATTTTAAAATTTATAAAATTAATTAAAATATATATAAACTAGTTTAAATATTAATATTAATTAAAAAAAATATGACACAGTCGTACGCTAAAGGATGAAGCATGAAGAACAGACCACTTTGTTCGAAGTGGTCATGTAATCTTGATTTTCTTAAAAAAAGAAAGAATTTCAGTAATTCAGGTATGGTGCGGTGTTGTGACAGAAAAGCTTTCAATCAAACGTGTGATAGTGATTCCATGGCTCCTTCTCGCTTTATTCAACCAATCGAAACCCTCCTCTTTTTTTAACCTTAGATTTCTCTTGCACTTTTTTTTTTCACGAATCCCAAGTACCACCATCACTCTTTGTCTGCAAACGTATTCAATAAGCCCATTTCCCACGTCAATAGACTCTTCTGTTTCCCTGTTTCTAGGCAGCAGCAGCAGCCTTTTACCCCCTTTTTTTTACAATTTCTGTCTCATTTCTAGGTTTGGTCCTAGGATTTTGTGTTTATTACCAAACCGCCTCCTCTTCCTTTGGATCCGAGCCAGCCAGGAAGAACGAACGGAGGATCTTAGCTTGTTAGCAACTTGAGAGATTTGCAAGTCATAATTATTGCATTTGTTTTATCTTTTAAGCTAACCAATGATGTATATATAAATTGCCACTTGTGTTTTCGGAGTTAGCAGCCATTTAACAAATGAAAAGGTTGTCTTGTCCAATCTTCATCAGGCTGCTAATCTGGCACTAATCCATTATTTGCTTGCGGAATTTTTTTTTTTAACTTTCCCTTTGATAGAGGCCCGTGTTGGTATCTGGTCGATCAAAAATTTGTGATCATAATTATAGTTTGATTTAGATGTCTCTAGTCACTGTCGTTCACATATAAATTCCTGGCCCCTAACTTAGGAGCATGGGGTCGTTTGAATTGGTGAGATATATTTTTTTTTCCCTCCTTTTAAGAATTTAATAATGTGAAGTAGACCTAACAGCTGCTTAATCAGCATCTAATTAATAGCAATAACTATATGACGGGGGCAATATAATTTAGGTCACACGCTATGGGAGCCACGAAGGCATAAAGTGTTAAATAAATTTCCATAAAACCCAATTTATTGCAAAGGGGTCCACGGAAAAACCAGTCTTCTAAATTGCTTGACCATACAAATCATAGGACCCATCATCATCGTCCAAGTTGCCTAACATTTGTATCAATCTTGTGGTCCATTGGGCAAAGAGTGTGGAATGGTCAATGCTCTATGATGCTGGGAAGACGAGAAGATGAGAGGGATTTTAGTAACTTTTTCCGTGAAAATACAACCCCAAGCACATTCTGTTCACTCCCACAGTTCGCACCGCATCGTATCATTGTATCGTGCATGGATCTTTTTTTTTTTCTCTCAAATTGGGATTGTGATGGTTTGTTTTTTAAAAAATATTTATTTAATGTTTCTATAGAAATTTTTTGATAATTTTAATATGGTAGTATAAAAATATTTAAAAATATAAAAAACTATTTAATATATTTTTAAATAAAAAAAACACCTTCTTAGTCAACAACACCGCATTATCCCAAACTTATCTTATTTTAATGGTCATGTAATAAATCGAACTCATATTATTTGTCAAGTATTGCATCAAGCCGTTTCCCCCCTAAATTGACAGTGATGGATTACTACAATTTCACTAATTAACCTTTGATTAATGTGATAAATGGGTTTGTTTTTCATTTATTAACTTGACCAGAACAAAAACAATATCGATTACTGCAGTAAAGCTGAGAGGGTGCCATGTTTGTTGACCGGAAACACAATCAATTCTGTCACAGGCCTGTCCATCATTTTTTTTTTTAACGGAGGAGCTTCCAAACAGTAACTTTTTTTTTTCCCTTGCAAAAGCTGAAATAACAAGTAATAACCCATGCAAGATTAAAGTGTGTTTGACAGTGTGGTTGTGGGTGCTTTTCAAATAACTTTTCGTGTCAAAATACATGCCAATAATGTTTTTTATTTTTTAAAAATCATTTTTGATATCAGCACATCAAAACAATCCAAAACGTACAAACTATATTAATTTTTTTAACAAAAAAAATTAAATTTTTTAATAACACTGCCACAACCGTGTTTCCAAACAGGACCTAAGAAAAATAGTCGTGTTTGCGTTCAAAAATTCTCTCGAGGCCTCGACATGAAAGAGCTATGTCCTGTTGTCTGCTCCCACGAGATAAGCTTCGCCAAAGAGGTCGAACTATAATTCACCAAGCATTTTTATAATCTCAACTAGACTAGTCAAGCTCGTCCAAATTAAATCCGTGACCATGATTTATGGTGTGTTTGGAGGAGCCTTTATTTATGCTTGGGTGTTTTTATTTTTAAAAAACATTAAATTAATATTTTTTATATTGATTTTGATGTATTGATATTAAAATAAAAATAATATAAAAAAATAATTTTGATATATTTATAAGAAAAAAAACTATTTTAAAAAGTATCTTGTATTATAATCTCAAATACACCCAAACCGTGTTTGTTTTCATGTTTAAAAAGTGCTTTTGTAATTTTTTAAATATTTTTTCTTTAATTTTTTATAATATTATTTTAATGTGCTGACGTAAAAAATATTTTTTAAATAATAATAATAAAATATTAATTTAATATATTTTCAAGTAAAAAACACTTTAAAAACACAACCGTTACTTTAATTCCAAACACTATCTTAATATCTCATCACAACATAATATTTTTTTAAACAAATTAATGTTAGCCTCCACCGAGATGGTTTCACATATACACGTGTATATGTTTGATACTGTGATGCATGATGCTTTTTAAAAATAATTTTTATTTGAAAATATATTAAAATATTTTCTTGTTATTATTGACATCAACACTATAAAAAAACAATAAAAAAATAATAATTTAATATTTTTTTAAAGCTAAGAACACTATTATAAAAAACAGGTTCAAAATAATTTTGAAAAAAATGATTTTTTTAATTTTATTTTACTTTAAATGATTTTTTGTATTTTTAAATTATTTTATTTTATTTTAATAAAAAAATATATTTTTAAACAAAAAAAATATACTTTATAAAACAAAATTTACCACGATGTTAAACAGGCTGCGAGTGAAAATTTCTGGTGCAACCGTGCAAGTCACTTTGTCTCCCTGAAGATCAATTAATTATACACGTGTTATTTTGAGGTTTAAAGCTGGTTACAGCTAGAATCCAGTGTAGGTGGGAATCGTGGACAGGAGATTGTACATCCCTCTTCGGCTCTTCTACATAATTGAAATATTTAGATCTTTTTATTGGACATTACTAATATTTTACGTGAGCATTTTATTAGATATTAAATGGAGGCTCCTCCTCCTCGCAGAGGAAAGATCATGAAAGCTGAAATGAGAAGTAATAGTTACACTGTTTAGGTTTTAAATTTATTTTTTAAAAAATTATTAATTAAAATTTTATAAATTTTATGACAATTGAAAATATATATGATTGTTAATTTTGGAGTTTATAAAATTAGTTGAGATACGTTATATTTATATTAATAATAATAAAAAAAGGAATCATGAAGTGGGATTGCAAAAATTCTTTAAATCGAAAGAACTAACTGGTAATTAATCACAAATCTTCGTTCTTTTATTACTAGCTATAGCAACATACTGGATTCACAAGCAAATGTTATTTTATTTTTTATTTTTTTTCCAATCCTGAATTATATATCATCATGGCAAACAATAGAAAAACACAAATTGAGGGGAAGAAGTAGAATACATGAAAAAACAGGGTCCAATACAAAATCTCCAACACTTGCTAGAGCAAAAGGACAAAGATAGTGATGTGGGCACCTAATGGTGCTCATCTCAAATTTAAAATCTAAAATAAATAAAATATAGAATAGAATAAAAACCAACGAAAAAAGAAAGAAAGAATATGTTTGTATGGTGGATATTGCAGCATAACCAGACCTGCCATGCTCAAGGACGAGAGAGACAGCCAGCTTGAAAACTGCTAGAGAGAGAAAGTAGCTTGAAGGAGAGAAATGGTCGTAGTGTTTTTCTGAAGGGGGTTTAAGAGAGGGTTTTAGGTCTACCAACTGGTTGTTAGGGATTGAACTCCTTAACCAAATCCTCAATCTTCAACAGCCAAACAAAGAGCCCTCAAGAATTCACAACAACAACATCAACAAGAGATAGAATTAGAAGCAACATCAGCCACAACAAGAACAAGAAGTCAAGCACCAACTACTACTTCTTCTTGCACAACTGAATTATCAAGCAAAGAAAGAACCCTAAAGCCAAAGAAACAAGAAAAAGATACACACCTTGAAAGCTATCATTTCTTTTGAGACAGAGGCAGAGAGATGCTCACGTGGGGTTTTAATGGAATGATTGGTAGAAAGAATATATGATGAGATAAAAGAGATAGAAAAAAGAGAGAAAATTCATTGCTGTTTCTGCTCTCAATTATTATTACCTCTTTCTTTTAGAGGAAAAAAAATAAAATAAAAAAAGCTGAAGCTTTTCTTCTCCTGGGATGTATGTGTATGTATGATGCGTACATACATAGGATTATTTAATGAAAAGTGAAGGGTTGTGTTGTCGTTGTTTTGTTGTATTGGGATCATCAGATTTGTGTATCAGCAGATCAAGTTGTGTCTTCGAGATTTTCTGTTCCCTAAAACACCCACAAGTGTTACTGGTTTCAAGGTAATTTTTTATTGCTTGTTGATTTCTTGGACCTTTTTTTTCATCTCTTCTTGTTCTTAATCTTTTCTAGTATTTTATTATTATCTCTCTTTCATGTGTGTCCCTGTCTTCTATCTTTTTTGTTCCTGGAGATAGAGGAGATGATGACGGTGGTGATTATGTGATTGTAATTTGTGGACTTTTTTTTATAAAAAAAATTATTGGATATTTATTGGGATTTCAAGTGATGGTTTTGTCTTGCTTCCTGCTTGGGATCATGTTCTTACTTTCTTTTTTGCTTGATAGGCGTCATAACTTTTGGTTTTAAACAACTCACTTAGGGTTATTTAAATGGAAGTAACCTTTGAAAAATTTCAGTTTTTGTTCTTCTTAGCTTGTGCTTAAGGGGGATTTTTGGATTTAGGTTATGGATTTTGTTGCTGCTTTAATACTTCCACATGCTAAGATTGGTTCAAAAAAGCTCTTTTTTAATCATTTTGGCACTGGAAATCACTAAATGCTAATGTTACATCAATATTTTTTATCCTTTTGAAACTGTCAAACCACTTAAAAAGCCTTGGTTTTTTGCATACAAGGATCTTTTGGTGTTTGATTCTTCTGTTCGTTGAGTCCAAATTACCTGTATTGTTCACCGTTGATTCACTTAACTAAGAGCTTGTAAGCTTGCCTTTCAGCTCTTGATGGTGAATCACTACGGGCTTCACTTCAGCTTATTGTGTATTCTTTCAGTGGTTTATTTCTTTTCCTTAATATTTTTTTGAGCTTTTTCTCAAGTATGGGTGTGAGATTTAAATATAAACACAGAGTTTCGAGTTACAACTACAATACTGAGAGTGGTTAGCACCCTCCAGGTAATGAAGTATACTTACAGTTGATGTAATGGAAATTCTTTCTCTATGTTCATTTCAGTTCCCTGAGCGGTATGTGATTGGGCTTGCATAACCAGGCAGGAAAGTCACAAAGTTTAAATACAATGGCTACCTATTACACCAGTTCGAATAATCAAAGAGACGCAGCTGCAATGGTATATCTGCCAGGTTCATATCCAGAAGCACCGGTTCTTCATGGCAATATGATGATGTACATGAATTCTGGATCTTACTCGGATAATTTGGCTGGGAATTCTCACCATCAAAACAACTGTATTGAATTTCAGTCCGTGGAGAATTCTGCAAACCCACAACAACAAGAAATCCTGTCAAATCTGGGTGGATCACGAATAGGGGAGCATGATTTTGGTGCATGGAGGGATGGTAGAAATGAGATGCTAGTCATGCAGTCAGTGAGCGGTGCTTCCAGCATTCTTAACGGTGCGCAGAGTTTGCAGGGCCAGGGTTTATCTCTTAGTCTTGGCACCCAAATCCCTTCTGGAACGCAAATGCCTTCTATTCCTTACCGGAATTCCAATCCAGGACTCACTTCATTCTTGAGTCCTAATTTTTCCATTTCGGGGGAGGGTGGTGGCAGGAATGGCTCTTCCAGAGATGAACAGTCGAGAAATATTGAATATTTGACGCCTGTTTTTTCTGGAGGCAATCACGATGTGAATAAAGGTGATTTGTCCCCCTATGGAATGAATAGCGTTGGAAGAACGATTCCCAATTCCAAGTACCTGAAGGCTGCACAACAACTACTTGATGAAGTTGTCAATGTTCAAAAAGCTCTAAAGCAGCCTGATAAAGAGAAAAACCAGACCACGAGTGAACATGGACTGAACAGTGCAAAAGAGGGTGATAGTGGATCAAAGAATGGGGCTTCAAACCCTCAAGAATCCACCAACTCTCCAAGTGAGCTTTCGCATGCTGAAAGACAAGAATTGCAGAACAAGTTGACAAAACTTTTATCCATGCTAGACGAGGTAACACCAAAATATTATTGTTTCCCTAAGCCTCATCCTGAATTAGTCATTTTCTTTCTTCTACTTGTCCAGGACCTTGACTAATCACTAAGATTTTTTTGGTAATGCTTGTCCTAATCTTTCTCTACAATCATATGTTTACTTGTGTCAGCGAACTTGGGGACCTTGTTTGGCTATATAACCTGTTATTTGCTAATGTGAGGAAGGGAAACTAATGGTAACTGAAGCAATGATTCTGCAGTTGCCTCTGGGATTCCTAAGAATAATATAGTACCGAAACACTCTGGTTTGATAGTTAGGAGTTTTCACTCTGGAACAATCTTTGCTTTGATAATTGCGGGTTCCATCCAGATGCTTAGATTTATTTCATTGTTCATGCTACAGTATAATCTTCAATGTGTCGATGAGCAGTTATTTTCAGGAAAATCATAGTGTTATAACTTTTGCACTTTACTCTTGTGGATACACGTCAAGTAGAGTTGGTAAGAAGTTTTTCTGAGCTTCAGAACTGATGTTTCTGAAGAGCCTGGGGTTCTCTCATGGTGATGATTATTGTTCACAAAATTTTATCACATCACCTATCAAGTCTGCACTAATGCCTTGTGTTTGACATAAAATTTTCTACTTCTTCCAGGAACTTATGGGACTGGTGAATGTGCTGCAAGACACTACTATTCTTTAGATTTTAGTTAGCATTCAAGAGAACCATATTTGGTAGATATCCCAACCTTATATGCTGCCAAACCATGCTTGCCTAACTGCACCTTTCTACATTGTATATAATCACAGCATCACCTTAGGAAGTTGTGGCATTGGAGATGTCAAGCTACAATCTAGTTTTACAGGCTACCTGAATTGTTGTGCGATAGACTTAGACGGATCCATTCATGTTGTATCTTTTTTACTCATCTTTATATTGTTATTTTATGGTAGCAAGTTCAAGCATTGGGATCAGTCACTTCATTTAACTAAACTTATGCGACGCTTATGGCACATGCATGTAAATGATTTCATTGTCAGTCTATCTGATTAATGTGCAAACCCAGCCTGTGATTATATGCAAACAATTAAACCAACTTCCTTTTCCTAGAGGTCTAATTATGATCTTTTGTTACAGGTTGATAGACGATACAAACAATATTACCATCAGATGCAAATTGTGGTGTCTTCATTTGATGTGATAGCAGGATGTGGAGCAGCTAAACCATACATAGCACTCGCCCTGCAGACTATTTCACAACACTTTCGGTGCTTGCGTGATGCAATAACTGGCCAAATTCGTGCAACCCGTAATAACCTCGGGGAACAAGAAACCTCAGAAAATAGTAAAGGAGTTGGAATATCACGACTTCGGTATGTGGACCAGCAGCTTAGGCAACAGAGGGCTCTCCAGCAACTTGGTATGATGAAACAGCATGCGTGGAGGCCACAAAGGGGTCTGCCTGAAAGCTCTGTTTCAATTCTTCGTGCTTGGCTGTTTGAGCATTTTCTCCATCCGTAAATCCTCTCACCATAGTATTTTCTGTTTTTTCACGGATTCACACCTTTGTTGTTCTTGTAAAGAACTTTCTGCTTCAACTATAGTTAATTGTCTTTTTATTGTTCACCAGTTATCCAAAGGATTCTGATAAGATCATGCTAGCAAGGCAGACAGGCTTGACTAGAAGTCAGGTAAACACTAACTAAAACTTGTTTTTCATCTAGTGATTAATCTGCAGTCAGACTGGAAGAGTTCTTATCATAAGAGAGCTGAGATACATCGTCTCTCTGTAAAAAACAAACTAGAGTCAAAATAGATGTCGTCCTTTTGGCAGCATTTTGGATTCTGCATTTTAAGTGTTGCTTAAACATAAAGGATTTGGGTGGAAAATTGGGCGATGTTGAGAAAGAGCCGGACTTAATACTGTGAAGGTGGATAACCAAGTGAAAAACAGCATATACTCGCATTGTTAGATTTGAAAGTAAATACTAGATTTGAAAGTAAATAGAGCATTTACTGTTGTCTCTGTTAGAAAAGGTATGAACCAGTTTTGCATGCATGCATGCATAACGGGGGACTTCAAGCAACAGTCTGGTGGGGAAGATTTTGAGTTGCCAACAAAATTGTTGGGGAATTGTTCCTCTCTATACTCTTTCCAATATAAGCTATATCTCTATAGTTGTTAATTACTGACATTGTTATCAGAGTTGGTGAATATGCTAAAACCTGGATTTAAAACCTCTTGTGGGTCAAACCTTGCCTGCAATCAATATGTGCCACACTTTTCTTGACAATGTTATGATAAGACCAAGCATATCTTGACACTTCTGTTGCCCTGCTCAGGTATCAAACTGGTTCATTAATGCACGAGTGCGTCTCTGGAAGCCCATGGTTGAAGAGATGTACAAGGAAGAGCTTGGTGATGCAGAGATGGACTCTAATTCGTCTTCTGAAAATGCAGCCAAAGCAACAAAAGGTGACATGGGGACCTCTGAAGAAAAGGGGGAAGAATTCCAACAAAGCGCTAGTTCCACAGCCACTGGAAGATGCAGTGGAGGACAATTGATGGATTCCAAGTCTGACCATGTTCCTGAGGTGGAAATGGCAGGAACAACTGCGAGAAGCAACTTCCATAATGGCACACGTGGTGAGACTTTTACCGAGTATGGATTACTAAAGTTGAGGGAGGACCAAAGGCCTAGTATGGAGGACTGTAGTCTCTTCTCTGATGCCATGGCTCACTCTGAGGGGGGTGGTGATAGGTTTATGGCAGCAGCTGCTGCTGCTTACCAAATGTCAGAGGTGAGGAGGTTTGGAAATGGAAGTGGGGTATCTCTTACATTAGGATTGCAGCACTGCGAGGGTGGTAGCCTTCCAATGTCGGGTACAACACATCATGGTTTTGTTTCCGTGAGAGGGGATGATGATATCTACAATGCAGCATCTTCGGTGGGGGCTGGGCCCACAGATTTTGAATGCTTAAATCCAGGGAACCGGCAACACAGATTCAGTTCCTCACATGTATTTCATGATTTCGTTGCTTGAAACAATTGATCGAGGAATTTACACGGGAATATGAGATTACTTATGAAACAGTAGCTCCCAAACTTTTGTTGTTCCAGTAGGAACATTCATCTCACTTTCGTATGGTTAAAGGAAGGTTGTGTATAAAACAGAGTTGTTGTAGTATACCATAAGAATTGGTTGGCAGGTTAGCATATTGTAAAGAAGTGACGTCTTTGGTATTGGAAAAGAAAGCTCGGTTTGAAATAAAGAGTTGCGAATGGCTCGTTCTTGGATTTTGGTAGTGAACTACAACCGAGAATAAATCTCTGAAATTATTCCATATTTTGGAAACGTCATTAAAACTAGCAGGGACACAACCACAAGCCAAGCTGCACTTTCCTAGAACACTTAATAACGCTCGTTCACATCAACCGTCTTTGCTTCAAACCACAGTTTTGAAATCAACTCCATTCTGCAGCAGGTTAAGTAGTCTTGTTCCTCTGGGTGAATCTGCAGGCTATCAATCTATAAACATAAACTTTCATCTTTTGACCTTGCCGGAATGCACGCCCTATTGCTTGACGGGTTACTGAGGGGTTGAGACGGGCATCCAATGTTATAATTCGGGATGCACCAACCAAGGATATCCCTTCTCCGCATGCTTTAATTGATCTGAAGAAGATCTTAGCATCTGGGGAGCCATTAAAGTGCTCCACAAACCTCTCCCTATTCTCTGCATTTGAGTCACCTGTAATCGTAAAAGGCTCCTTTCCAGGACTACAGCTCTTTCTTTTTGCTGACAATCTCTCCAAAAGTTTCAGAGGCAGGATGTACGGGCTGAAAACCAGTAGCTTCTCACCAGCTGACTCACATAGGCCCAGTAAATTGAGTAAAAAACTTCACTTTTGCTCCCTCTTTCACATCCAACTGTTCCAGCGTTGCATCTATCTTCTCATCATCATCTGCGGAGCCTCTTTCTCCATTTGCTGGATATTTCTCTGAAAAATATTTCAGCTTTGGGTGCATATACAGAGCACTTCCTACAGAAGTTTTTTTGAACTCGCTCAGCTTTCTTAGCAGTTCTGTCTTGCACTGAATATATATATATATATATATATATATTTTGAACACAAGGGCATACACATCATAAAAATTTGTTAAAGATGTGTTAAAAATGAAAGGAAAAAAAAAGCAAATATAAAAATTCAATAAAATTCAAAAGATTAAATTGAAAGAAAAAACTGAAAAAAACAAACAATCTAAGCATAAGCATAAGGGTAGACTTATGTGACCCAACATGACTAGGGCTTTTCTGAGTTTAGAAAAGCCACAGAAAGACTTAGAGCGTGTTTGACAGTGTGGTTGCGGGTGCTTTTCAAATAACTTTTCGTGCCAAAATGCATGCCAACGATGTTTTTTTATTTTTTAAAAATCATTTTTGACATCAGCACATCAAAACGATCCAAAACGTACAAACCATATTAAATTTTAGCAAAAAAAAAAAAAATTCAAATTTTTTGGGAATGCGACCGCAGCCGCGTTCCCAAACGGTACCTTAATCAAGGAGAAACAACATGACTAGGGCTTTTCTGAGCTTAGAAAAGCCACAGAAAGACTTAATCAAGGAGAAAAAAAATTCAATGATCAAGTAAAAAAAAAAAAAAAAATTCTTTTGTGGCAATTAACAATGAATTATGTGTATGTGAATAGTGATCTGATTTGCCCAAAAGTTAATGACACTTGTATTTATTGTACCGTTGCACCTGTCCATCCATCCAAAATTACATGAGCTCACTGGTACAAGCAACCACCCAAGATGGTTACAGTCCTGGAATATGATGTTTTGTTTATTTTGGTTCCGCTCCCTTGCCTGGTTGCCCCTAGGCTTGGTGAACAAGAAAACCATATTTCCGCTAAATGAGTTCAAGGAACATAAATCTACAAGAAGGGGGAAATAAAATGGAGGAACTCCATGACATTTCTGTCAGCAGCTCAACAAAGGCTTAACCAGACCGATGCGCTCACACAAGAAGGCCATCACCTGGCGTAAGAACACAGATTACTAAAGACGAACAAATTCATATTTGTCAAGCATTCATGCTGCCATGGTTCCCTGTACACTTACAACCACATAGACGGGAAAACCATGACAAAAAACTGACGAATATTTACAAAGGTTAAAATTCTGGAGGTATGCCGCAGGTTCTTTCACTTGAAGATTTAAAAGTTGGGTATAAAAAGTCAAAAATGACAACTGAGCATCTGTTGTCAATCTTGCTTGCAACATCCAAGATGCCTTTCATTGCTTTATGTCCACGAACCAGGAAAGAATGTACAGTTTCTGGGTCAGAGAAGTCGGAATTTATTTCAGCCTAGACCAGCGCTTCAGCCCTGTCAACCCAGGTCCTACCTGAAACATATGCAGGAGAAATCTAAGGAGAAACAATGGACATTTGAATATGGGAAATCAACAAAAGTATTATTGTGCACTAACCTTTTATACAGAAGCCTTACATCATCCCTCACCAGCAAACTTTCCAAGAAGCAATCTCCACTGTCATCCAACTCAACAGTCTCCACCTCAAAATCCTGGTAACCACAGTATTCATTCCACTCGAACCACATTTTAGCAATGGCTTCCTTCCTGAAGCAAGTAGTATGATCCTCCTCTTCTGGTGAATCGGCAGCAACCAGCCTATATGCATACACTTTCTTTGTTTGCCCAGGTCGGAATGCACGTCCTATTGCCTGGCGAGTTACTGAAGGATTAAGATGAACATCTAAGATGATTATGCGAGAAGCCCCCACCAATGATATCCCTTCTCCACATGCCTTAATAGATCCGAAGAAAACTTTAGCATCTATGGAATTATTGAAACGGTCCATGGACCACTCACGATGATCAGAACTTGATTCCCCTGAGATCACAAAGATATCTTTTCCCAGAATCCAGCCCTTTACTTTCATCACAAGTCTTTCTAAGAACTTCAATGGTGTGAGGTACTGGCTGAAAACCAGGAGCTTCTCCCCAGCTGACTCGCATAAGCTTAATATATTGAGAAAGAATTTCGCCTTGGCTCCATCTCTCACATCTAATGTCTCTAACAAGTTATCCATCATATCATCAGTTACAGCAGAATTCTCAGAGAAGGAGTGCAACTTTGGGTGTAGATAAACAGCACTCCCAACAGAACTTCTCTTGAACTTCCCTGCAAACTTCTTCAACTTCTGCACTTCGTGCTTCTGTTTGGAACTGAGATTCAGCACTACAGTAAAATCAACCAGTCCTGGAAGCTCATCCAGGAAATCTCCTTTATAATAATGAAGAACCTTGCTAGTCATCTCACGCAGATCTCGTATAACAGTCACCTTCCTTTTAAAATCTTGGTCTTTCTGCATGGTGTGCTCTACCAGATCATAGAAAGCTGCATCTGCACCTGCTTTGAATTGCTTCCTTGCACCTGGAATGTTTACTTTACTCAAGATGCGCTTGACAATACCTCGGGAAGTATCCATCCTCAGAAACTTAGGACGAACTAGATTCAATACATTGAACACTTCCTTGACATGATTTTGGTAGAGGGTTCCAGAAAGCACAACTTTACGAGGTGTCTGCACTTTGGCTAGAGATTGCAACACATCTGTATTCTCATTCCTCGGAGTGTGCCCTTCGTCCAAAATTAGAATTGAAGGTCTCCTTAACAATATCTCCTGGCAAGTTACTGACACCTGGTTCTTCCCATCATCACAGATTATAGAGGAGAACTGTTTGTACCCTAAGAAAAGGATACTCTTATGCTCCAACCACTGTTTTAAGACCTCCAATTGCTGATGCCTACTGTCTGCTTTAACAGAGTAAAAATCATAAAGTGGAATATCCTCAATCTGCCATATCTGAAACTCCTTTTTCCATGTAGACAATATTCCTTTTGGAAGCACCACTAATGGTTTTGCATGAGGATATTTGGCTAGGAAACTTTGCATGAAACTGATTATCATAAATGTCTTGCCAGATCCAGGAGCATGGGCCAAGATGCACCCCCCTGGATTATCTGCCACCAAATTATTGCGAAGAAAATTGAAACCTTCCACTTGATGCGGTTTCATCTGCTTCATGTGCCTTGGATGAGCAGGGATGTCAGTTAGCGTCAAATCTTCTTCAAACAAATCAACTCCAACCATCCCATTTGAATCTGTGTCCTTGGCATTGCAGGATTCAGACATGTACGTCCTTGTATTCCTTTTGACCTGGATTCAAAGAAATATATATATATATATAACTTCAAAATGATTCCATACCAGTACAATTAGCTAAAACAACAAATGGCCAAAGCAGAAGAAACTGAAGTAAGTAGAGTTTGGATTACACTGTATCGTGTAACATAAAATCTATAAAGCATGATGGGAAAGAACCAAGAGACAACCAGCATGTACACAAGTTCTGCGGAATTTGTTGAAGTCAAATTCCTATTTCCTGATAAACTCTTCTCCATGCAGAAAATTTGATCAAGAAATTTATAACAGCAACAGCATTTATTTACATGTTATTTGTTGTTTTACATATTACAACACCAAAAAATGCAAAAAATGACAACTTTACCTTATTAAACTGGATCTCAATTATGGTATCAATTGCTTTCTCAATAACCCCACATATGCGACAAACATAACCAATATCATCCTTCAAGACAAAAGAGTGGTCGCAATAATCTTCATCTTCTTCCATGTTTTCATCAGGTTGAGGATTTTCAACAACATCCTGTCAGAATCAGCAGAAATTCATAATAAACTACAAAATGGAAAGGCTTTAAACCAAAAATAGGGTTTTTCTCATTCTTTCAGAATACTAGACTCAAATGCTGGATCTTAAACAAGCAATCTGAGCAAAAATATCAAAAGTCATTCATGATCCCTCGGCTAAGGAATGCGCTCAAAGAGCACAAGCAAAACATGCACTGGAATAATAAACACAGCTTCCTAAAATTTGATCACTTTCATTTCACCACTGGATGTCAAGTAATGATAGTCTCTTGTAGCATAAATAAATAGCTACTGATATTTTTGTTTCTTTTCATGACTAGTTATTCTGCTTGCTTTCTTAGGACAAATCAAGTTCCCTTTTCTTCTCCTTGATAAATAACAAATTCAAAAGACTCCTAAAGAAATGTGAGGAAACCTTGGTTACAAGTCAGGCACAGAAATGTGCCAAAAATTAACAAAAATAAAAATTTCAAAATAAGACAGAGGTCCAGGAAATCAAAGCCTTCAAAACCAATCACTAAATAATGAGTCCACAAAACCTGTCTTCTTGAAGGGAAAAAAAAATTATTCAACCGAAAACTTCACCAGCATTTGTTGCACCCACCAGTCAAAGCAAAATTGAGACCATATCAGACATTAAGGCAGTTTTTGTCAACTAATTTTTCTTTAAATTTTTATACATATTTCTAGAATATATATATATATATATATACCTTGGAAGATTCCAGTGCGAATGACATCTCTTTCCAAATATCTCCTAGGCCATCATCTTCAATCCCTGTATCAACTTCATCCTCCTCTACACCAACATAAACACCTTTATCTTTTGTGATGTCAGGTTCACCAGTAAGACTTACTACCTCTCCATGAATTCTTCTCTCGGCAAGGTCACTAAACTGAAGAAATAACAATTGAGATATGACAGAAATGGCATTGGAACAAGCAATTGTACTCATATGAAATTCTGAAAACGAAAATAAAGGTGCTACTCAAAATAGACAAAGAATTGAACTTAGAATCAGCTTTCCAGAGTCTAAACTGGTAAAGTGTGAGAAACCAACACAGAAACAAAACTAACACGGCAGAAACCAAACAAAAAAAATTCATAAATAGAAATCATCCTATAACATCATTGGACGACAGTGTATCACTGAAAAAGCATGCAGGCAACACAATGTGGTTTAAACTGTGTCAATAGTTGCATAACTCCTCTGCGATAAGCTAAGTATTCATTTTTCAATCCTCTCCCTCTCCTGAACCTTTCCACGTAAAAAAGAAAAAAACCATATTATATGCATGTACAGCACTCATAGCTATGGTTTGACACCCATGTAATAAAAGTCATAGCAAATTGTTAAATGTACAATCGCTAACAGCACATCTTTTAAACCACATATATTAGCAACTTTTGCATTTTCAAACACACATGACTCCAGAACCACCAAGATGATCGAAACTTACCATAAGGTCAGTAAGAAATTGCCCCTCGGGCTTCGGCAAAACAATCCCCTGAAAATGCCCAGCCATCCTATTCTCATTACTCTCTACTTCGTCATCGGAATCAATAACCACAACCGGCATTCTTCCCGCAGCAACATTTCCACCACCACCCTCATCATCATCACCATCATCCAAATCAATCACATTACACTTTTCCTCACTGAAACTCATCCCTCGACCACGTGACTCATTCGCAAGCTCAGGATACATAACCAAAAAGGTATGAATCATTTGAGCTTTCCGATTAAAAAGTGATCGTATATCGTCCGTAACACTTCCATATCTCCCACTATCTAACCGGTCAAGCAAACCATGAATTGCAAATGGATCAGAGTAATCCGTTACTTTTTCTTTCATCTGTTTCATCCTCTTATTTCCATTAAAACGCGACTCTGTTAGAAAAAAAAAATCACAAAAATTATGAAAAAAAATCAATCAAATAAATAAAGAGAGGGGGGGAGACGTACCGTTTGGAGCTGCGCGTTTTAGAGGCAAAATGTTCAGTGGAGTTTCCATTAGAGAGCTGAAATTGAGAAGAAAACACAAAACGACATCAAATTAATTCACGAAACGACGGTGGTTTAAACCCTGCATAGGACTGATAAAGAGAACGCAATGAATGAAAGAAAACCCTGTAGTAAGAAATTAAGAAACTAACCGCTGGGTTTTAGCTTTGATTAGTTAAATGCAAACTAAATATCTGCAGCTAATTAATCATGGGCCTGGAGAAGAAGGGAGGAATGATGGGGTTTTCCTTTTTCCTTTTTTCTATTTTTGTGGGGGAGTGGAGTTTTTAATTTTATTTTACAGTTAGGGTTATTAGTAAACTTTTATACTCAATTCTTTTGACAATCTATAAATCATTGATTTAAAACCCAGCATGTTATGGTGAGTTAATTCATAATCGATCTAATATCTATGACGGGTCATGTTATAACAAAAAAAAATTTATTATAATTTAATTTGTGTAATATAGATAAAAACTTGAGTGAACTGTTAATTTAGAAAAAAAATAATTAAAATTTATTGATTTTTTAAATAATATTATTTTTATTTTTTTATAAAATAAAAAAATTAAATTGAACTTTGAATCAATCCATTGATCTCGAAACTTTCTCTGAATTGATTTTCGAATTGATTTTAAAACCCATGCTATAAATAAGAAGGGGGAATATTAAATATTTTTTTTGTGTGGGAGATAAGATAATGAGATAATAAATAAGATTATAAATATACATTTTTTGAAAAAATAAAGTTAAATATTGTTTTAAAAGAAAAAGGTTAAGAAGACAAGTAGAGTTAATGCCAAAAAATTTATAAAAGGTATTTATTTATCCTCCATGCCCTTCAATTCAGAGTATTGATGAAAATAGGTAACCATGCATAGTTTATATACATATTAAATTATATAATAATAAATATTATACGTACATGTACATACATGTGTGTGTATTTTATATCAATGGTAAGACATGTATATACTGTATTGATTCAAAAACTATATATAAATGTTATGTACATGTTTTTATATAATATAAATATATATCTCAAGTTAAGTTTGCTTTGGATTTCAAGTTGAATTTGATAGTATTTATATTATATAGATTATGTATAAAGTAAGGTAAACCCATCAGGTTGGTTTGTATCCATACCTATTAGATTAAAATTAATTTAACCCATCCAAATCCGCTGTTTTCTTCTTCTTCTTCTTCTTTCCAGATGGAAAATACATAATCACCTGAAAAAGAAATTTTATGGCATGTAATATAATTCAAATAAAAAGGTCAGCAGACATGGACAGGGACCGGACCAGAGATAAAAAATATTTACTTTGATCTAGAATTGATAAATAAATTAGGTATTAGTTAATAATAATCTTTTGTATTAAATTTGTATATCTAAAAATCTTTGGAATATTTCATGAATATTTACACTTTAAAAAAAGATAGTTGATAGAAAAAAATCACATCCGTAATTATCAAAAGTGCTAAAAATATTCTCACGAAAATATATTTTTTAATCTTCTCTTTTTATATCTATATTTTTCTGCAAGTAAATATTCATAATTACTCCTACATCACTGTGGATTTTTCTCGTATATCCAGTGCATCCCATTGAATGCTTGCTCTTCCAGTATTTGGTATTTTTGGAAATAAGTTTTTGAGATCATTTGATTACTGATAGTATTTTGATTTTTAATCTTGCTGTTTAAAAGTATGGTTATAATTGTTTTTTAAAGTGTTTTTTACTTTAAAATACATTAAAATAATATTTTTTTATTTTTAAAAAATTATTTTTTATACCAGCACATCAAAATAATCTGAAAATATTAAAAAATATTAATTTAAAGTAAAGAAAAAAAATTTTAAATTTTTTAAAAACACTTTTAAAATACAAAAACAAATTAATAAATAGCACTACTTCTTACATAATAGATAATATTGTTCAAGCAACTTTTTTTGAGGTTCTAATCTAGTTATGAATTCATAGTATTGTTTTGTTTTTTATTTGAGATTTATGAGTATGAATATTCATTCAACTAGTTCTATTTATTAAGTGTTCTGTATATATATATATATATATACATGAACCACTCCTCGCCCTTCTTTCTAATCTTTAAAATTATAATATCAGCACAACCTATTCTAGTTACATGTGATGTGATTATAATGCTTATCGATTAAATTATTATTATTCGATCATATCAAATTAAATTAATTTTTAATATTAAAAATTAATTTAATATAGTTTAGTTGATTTGATTGGTAAAAATATAAAAGATTAATTTGATTTAAAAAAAAATTAGCTCAATATTGTTTTAATTATTTTCTTCAAAAAAAAAAAAAAAAACTTGAAACAACGTCAGGTAAACTTACCAACTTGTAAACCGGGTTTAATAATATGAGATAAATTAAGAATTTTTATTTTAAAAGCCCATGAAGACACCCTAGCTGTGGTGAATTTGAAGTCCCTTGTCACATGTCAGCACTAGCTTGAGTAGCTTCCACTCGAACTGAAAAACCTCAAAAAAGCAAAAAACAGTCCCTCTCCATTTTCAAGCAAATCACAACAAAAGTCACCGCTGTTCTTCTTCTCTCAGAGTTTTCCCGCCTATATAAATACACGCTCGCAATGCTTTCTCATCGATTACAATTCCATCTCCTCTCTCAAAATCCCAAAAAAGCCTTTACCTTTTCTCCTCCTTCTCGCTCCAATCCTCACTCTTTCCTTCACTTCTCGCCAAACACAAACAATCTCTCCTTTCCTGGACTAAAAATCAAAACCCACTTGAATTCCGCCATGACTTCGAATTCTTATCAATCCAACCCTTTCCAATTAGACCTCACTGAAGCAGACATTGATGGCTTCTCTGATGTAGCCAACAAGCTTGCTGATGCCTCTGGTGAAGTGATTAGAAAGTATTTTAGAAAGAAATTTGAAATTCTTGACAAAGAGGATTTGAGTAAGTTATTCATTTTCATCTTTTGACTAAATTTGAGATATTTCAGTGTTTTGGTGGTTAATTAATTTTGTTACAGGTCCTGTTACTATAGCTGATAAAGCAGCGGAGGAAGCTATGATTTCAATTATACTAGAGAATTTTCCTTCTCATGCAATGTGAGTTTAATTGAATGCATACTGTTGCTTTATTTATTTTTCTTGTAGAAGTTTTTGTTTGGTCACTGCGTAAAGTAAAGAAGAGAAACGAAATGCTGATGGGTTATTGTTAAATAGGGAACTTGTTGCTCTTGTGAGATGTGATGGTTAATGTTTTTGAACCTGCATTATGGGTTTCTTGCTGTTTTAATTGTAGTTTCGGGGAGGAGAATGGGTGGAGGTGTAAAGAGGAGTTTTCAGATTTCGTTTGGGTTTTGGATCCGATAGATGGGACCAAGAGTTTTATTACTGGTATGCCTCTTGATACTGTTCCTGTAATGTTAATGCAGTCAGTGTTGAGCTTTGAATTTTTTTAACTTGTAATTTGATCTGTTTGATCATTTTAGGTAAACCTTTGTTTGGTACACTCATTGCTTTGCTATATAAGGGTAAACCGGTAAGAATTGCATTCTGTTGTTTGCCAGTATAAAAGAGAAATGGTTTCATTTAGTGCTAATAAGCTTGTTACAATGTGTGTGAAGTGAATATTCTTCTTAAAATGCTGAAAATGTCCTTGCAGATTCTTGGCATAATTGATCAGCCTGTACTAAGGGAGCGATGGATTGGCTTAAATGGAAGGAGAACGACATTGAATGGAGAGGAAATATCTACACGGGCTTGTGCCAAACTGTCACAAGCATATTTGTATGTTCTCTCGTATTGTTATCCTATTCTAAGATAAACAGTGTAGAACTTGTGATTTCAACAAAGTAATTGCATCTCTTGTGACATAGTTAACTCTCCATATTCATATCATGCGAGTAGCTTATAGTTGTCAACTCCTTCTTTCTTTATGCAGGTATACCACTAGCCCACATCTGTTCAGTGGGGATGCTGTAGAAGCTTTTGCTCGTGTTAGAAGCAAGGTTTGTGTGATCTGTTCAAGATAAAGAGGTTTACCTGATACGGTTTAATGCCATTACAATGCCAACAGAAATGGAATACAAACAAGTAATAAATGAACAATGTGATCTCTTTAAAATGATAAGATTTGAACTACAAATCTGCCTCAATCACGCAACTATGGTATTATTTCACAATATCATTAGAGATGACAATATCAATTCATGTCTGATGCTGGGAAATTTCCTTCTCTTTCTTTTCGTCTTCCTTGTTCTCTGTTTCATGGTATATTTTTCTGGCACCAGTATGTAAGTTAGGGATTTTATCAACTTGCATCACTTGATAGATTATGTAAAGACTTTGTCAATTTGCAACTGATATTTGTCCGTGGACCTCACCTCAATGTTTTCTGAGTGAACAATTGAATTGCACTTTTTCTTGAGTGTTTTGATCCCTTTCTCCCTCTTGTTTCATGTTCTTGTTGTTTGCAGGTGAAAGTGCCATTATATGGCTGTGACTGTTATGCTTATGCTCTTTTGGCTTCTGGATATGTAGACCTCGTTATTGAGTCTGGTCTCAAGGTAACTGGTGCTTCTATCTACAATGTTGATCGAACTGATGTATCCTTGACGTGTATAACCCTGCACTATGGAAGATAAGGGACTGTTTCTAGCACTTCAAATTGCTGTAATTAGAACAAGTCTTTTTACTTCAAATTTGGTGGCTAGCCTTTTCCAAGAAATGAATAGTTCAAAAGAAATGGAGTTTTTAGCATCGTGCGATGAATTCTGTAGACGTAAAAGGGCCCTGCATTTGCATTTTTGTGCCTCTTTTGAAGTGCTTGCATAGTTTTTTCCAACAGTAAAACAAACCTTGTTGCTTTCATTCCCATACCCCATAAAGCTCTTGCTGAACAAACTTTATTGTCAATAAATATTTCAATCATATTGCTCTTGTTATCAGCCCTACGATTTCCTTGCCCTGATACCTGTGATAGAGGGAGCTGGAGGCATTATAACAGACTGGAAAGGACACCACCTCTTCTGGGAGGCTTCTCCAGAATCTCGTGCAACAAGTATTCTAGTTTATATCAAGTTCTCTTTATTCCGATTTACCTTTTTTTGCGACACACGATTCATCTTATCCATGTTAGAGCTTGAACCTATTAGCCTTGAAAGCAGGCATCATGCTGGTCCTCACCTCTTTCATTTTTCAGGTTTCAATGTAGTGGCGGCTGGAGATAAACAAATTCACCAACAAGCTCTAGATGCATTACAATGGCATTGAAGATTTGCACCCGATTTTTACCTCCAATGTAACAATGTCTGCTCTTGTGGTTCAAATATTTACCATTTTAGAAACAGACCCCCTTGGGGAGCTAATTCGACTAGTACAAGTGAACTAGTTTTATTTACATCTCATCAATAATAAATCTACTTTTCTGTTTATCTGAGTAATTGATCAATCAATTTGTGTTCATGTCAAACCTCCTCGACACATTAGTTATAAAGACTTATTGAAAGTAGAGTGAAAGCATAACAGTGCTATTCAGGGTAAATTGGGATGCTTGAATTGCTCACCAGTTGATTGGCAGAGGGATATAACGATCAAATATAAGCATTTCAGTTGAGTAGAAAATGATTCAACTAAACCAGCTATATAAATTAAATGTAAACGCTGCAATTCGCTTACTAGCGCATTACAGTCAACAAGTGACAGCTCCAAAAGAACAACGTTGCTTGCCAAGACTGAAACCATAATAGAATGGCATATCTCCTTGCTGACACAATATTGTTTTTGTGAAATAGACAAGCAGCGATTCCACTGACAGGAACAACAAATGGTACATGATCTGAACTCCTCCATTTCATTCAGGGTCTGAGTTGCCTGACATGCTATCGGAAAAATCAAGCATGATAAACAGGGTTTCAATCCTTTCCAAAGTCAGCATTGTAGTGAGCGCTAGATTCAAGCTTCTTGGCCTCATTTAATTTCCGGACAGCCTGAAATGGCAGAAAGCCATAACATGTCAAACCATACAAATATACACAACGAGAGAAAATGTCTAGATGTCCATTGTCACGGTAAGATGACTTGAAAATAAAGGGTTTTCAATTTTCATTGCTTGCACAGCAGAAATGTGGTCTATTTTGCTAATGATTCTCTTAGTAAATGGGCAGGAAAAAAGACGTGCTCTCTCAAAGAAAACAAAACTGTCTGACAAGTAAAGGATTGAAGAGTTCATAAGCAAACAGACCTAACATGCATAAAAATTTCTGAAAATCTTACCTTCATGAAATCCTCATGGATGACGTAATCACGTTCTGCACGGATTGCAGACATCCCAGCTTCGGTGCAAACATTTCTAAGATCAGCACCATTGAACCCCTGCAACAGAGACACTTGATTTAATAGTCTGGTAAAAGATACTAACAATTTGTACAGATAGAAGCATCTAGGGCTCACCTCAGCAAGCTTCACAACCGCTTCATAGTCAATATCACCATGTTTGGCAATTCCAGCAGCATGGATTTTAAGGATTTCCATTCTTGACTGCTCATTTGGCAATGGAATTTCAATCTTCCTGTCTAGACGGCCTGGTCGAAGAAGTGCAGGGTCCAGAACATCAGGTCTGTTTGTTGCCATAATCATTTTAACCTGGAAACACAACTCAGAGTCAACAAATTTCTAGTAAAACAAGTACTCCATGTCAAAACTAGTCATACATACAAATTGAGGTATAGGATTGGTTGGATGAAAACAAAATTAAGCTACCTTCCCAAGCTGGTCAAATCCATCAAGCTGATTAAGCAACTCCATGAGTGTTCTTTGGATTTCACGGTCTGCACTTGTTCCCTCACTGAATCGACGTCCACCAATGGCATCAATCTCATCCATAAATATAATACATGGCTGGCAAGCAGAAAACACTTACTAAGTTATGATTAATAAATCTTGTTACCGAAGGGAAAATATTCTATAATAATTTGAGCTCTTACTTGATGATCACGTGCGTACCCAAACATCTCTCTAATCAATCTTGCACTTTCACCAATATATTTATCAATAATGGCACTCGACACAACCTAAATCCACAAGTAAAAATCAGATTTCTTGGTTAACACACATACATGAGTGTGCCATCACTAGGGCATTTTGAAGCTGATATTCAAATTGTAAACAGCAATTTCTAACCTTCAAAAAGTTGGCATCTATGTTGCTTGCTATGGCTCTAGCTAATAATGTCTTTCCTGTTCCAGGAGGTCCATAAAGAAGAACACCCTGCAAAATGTTGAATTTCAGCGTCTCCTTAAGTATTTTCAATTTTCCAGGCCAACAGATGAAGCAGCATAAAATAGTGTTATTACCTTGGGAGGCTTGATTCCCACCCTCAAAAAGAGCTCTGGATTCATGAGAGGCAGTTCTATAGATTCTCTAAGCTCTCGAATCTGATCTGAGAGCCCTCCCACAGCAGAGTAGCTAACATTACCAGGATCCTCATGAAGCATGTTATATACAACTGGATCAACCTGTAAAACAAAAATTCCACAACAGTTTAGGGCACAAACACTGGTTGAACAACTAATAATCTCATCCAATAGTTTATAGCATCAATACTTACCTCACGAGGAAGAGCTCGCATGATTGTGAGAGTAGTCATATCAAGAACAACTCGGGTTCCAGCTGTTAGTTTTTCTTTGTCCACTTTACTACGACAACCAACCACATACCTAGGTCCGCTGCTTGCTTTAGCTATCACTAAGCAGCATAGCAATGTTTATTAGTTCCCCAATCTATCATATACCTAACTGCCAATAGACAGCATTCAAGAACAGGACAACAACAAAAAAATATAAAATATAACGTCATGATAAAGAAGCTATTAATAACAGCAGGCTGCTGAAGCGAAATATGAATATAGTTTTAAATATAAAAAAATTGATATATTTAAGCTGCACTCTGTGAATGAAAGAGAAAAAGAAAGTGCACGGCTTAATGTTGTTTAGAATGAACAAAACCCAACAGTCTCCCAATTACTTTTTATGTGGAAAAGTAGATATTATTACAGCGTTCATTGTCGAGTGGCCTGAGAACTTCACCAATGATTTGTCCAACACTCTGAAGGGACTTCAAATCATCTTCAGTTTTAGCAAATTCCTTCTTGGCAGCCCGCAAATTCTCTCGCACTGAATCCATCCAATTACAAAACATGTCAGTTCCTATCACGACAGACAAAAGCAATAGCACAAGACTCCAAGGACAAAACAATATTTACCGAAAATATAAACATGGGAAATTTGTCTACCAAAAAGACAAACTTCTAACTTCTAAGTATTAATTTCCTTCCCTTACATTCTATCCCCAAAATGGTATCTTTGTTAACAAGACCACATGATTAGAAAAATAAAACAAAGAAATGGTATTCCTCTTCCTTTAATGTGATTTAACTAATAAGTAGTGAACATTTACATCTCAAACCCAAACAAACCTCAGTCCATTTTCCTAGTAATTCAACTTAATCCAGTCATTTAATCTATCAACCAGAAACCATGTCAAATTCACTAGTTGAGCTAGAACAAAAACATCGCAGCATTTCATTCAGTCATGTTTAGCTTGAACAAAACCCACACTCTATCTCCTAAAGTTACATTACTAAACACAAACTAACAAAACCGATTATCAAGCCACTTCGAACTTTTATCTTCAAGCATCCTAATCTAAATTCCCAAAAATATAATGAATAATAACAGAACGAAATCTAACCTTTGGAATTGCCACACAAAACCCAGAAACAAAACTCAATTACAAGCTTAAACCCTAGCTCATGATCCAAAAATCTGCTCAATTTCTTTAAAATAAAAAATTCAAGATTAACAAAAAAAACTCTTTTTTCTGAAAAAGAAATCCCTAAATCTGCTAGCATTAAAATCAGGGTTTTGTTGCGGTGACCTGTACGGACTCGGGATTCGAGCTCTTTATGGTTCAGTAGCTTCTTGCGGTACTCGGCGATCGCTGTACGGCGTCGAGCCGCCTCCTCTACTTCGCTCGACATTCTTTGTTTTCTTTTCCTGTTTGAATCACAGAGAGACTGAGGTTTGCCTTTCTTTCATAAATTAGCTCTCACTTGTTTTTCAAGAAGAAAAGCTAAAGCAATAGACTTCTTTGTTTCTTCTCCATTTTATTTATAGGTAAAGTCTAGCCTTCTAATTATTAATATAATCTTAATTAGGTCCTTTAACCATAAATTTTCTTTTTTAGAGGGGCGGGGATCCTCATGCTTGTTTTAATACCATGGATAAGCATTTACGGATAAAACCATAATTATTGAAATCAAAAGTCTGGTGGGTTGATAGGGGGAATTCATGAAGTCTAACCCGAGCTGGATTTTAATTTTAACAAAAAGAAGAAGAAGAAAATGCCCTGACTAAACACAACTGATTCTCAAGAAAAAGAATAAGAACTTCCTCATGTGAATAGAATGCGTAGGCCAAGAAAACTCAAAGGCTTCCTACTTTCTCTAAGCTGGAAACCATGTAGCTACACTGATTGGGCAACCAAGAAAAAGGGTATTTTACTGTATTATTTGAGGGTTGCTAATTGACATTCCCTTAATTCTATCTTCCGATTGGTTTGAATTGGATTCCTTTTGCCATCTTTCTAAGATCTTGCTATGGCAATTCATTACCGCACAGTCCGCTGAGGACGTGCCTTCCTTTTGCCATCTTTCTAAGATCTTGCTATGGCAATTCATTACCGCACAGTCCGCTGAGGACGTGCCCCAAGTGAGTTTCATTGCTTATCTCGATCTCTCGCTCCCGGCCAAACTAGTCTAAAAGGGATTTCTTTTTTTTAAAAAAAAAAAAAAAGAATGAATCACCATCGTTATGATAAAAAACAATTGACTCGAGTGTACCTGGTAAGTTGCAAGTTACTGGTGTCTGAAGGCAGAACCAGCAGAATTAAACCTATGGTTTCCAAAACAGAATTGTATAAAAATTTTGAAATGTAGAGAGGAAGAGAGGCAAGAATGGAGTTTGACCATTTCAGATAAGATTAGCTATTTATGATCATTGTGTTACAAAAATAGGAGGTAAAACCAACTAATTTTTGCAATACAAAAATCTCCTCACCATAAACATTGCCCCAATATTGGCAAAGCAAAGGCCATCTCACCTGTCAATTCTTCCCCTCCACTTATAATCAAGAAAAAGAAGAAGAAATGAAGTTAACCAACCCCATAACAGGGGGATTGAAAATCTTCCTTTTTGATATCCTTCTTTCTGTCTAACTCTAACCATCCCACCCTCACCCACAGGAGGGATGGAGATGGAAAAAAAGAGATTAAAAGCATCAAAAAATAATCTTTTTCTACATTCCTTATTGTCGACACCTATGGCTATCCTCCTTGTTCTCCTCTTACCCTTGCTTTCTTGGCCCAGCATTGTATCCGCGGGTGGCAATACCTTCAAGCCAGCTGATGAGTTTCTCATCAGCTGTGGAGCCAGGAGCCTGGCTTCTGTTCCTGATGGAAGACTCTTCAAGACCGACCATGAGGCCCAAGGATACTTGCAAACCAAGCAAGATATCTTAGTATCTGTTCCATCGGCAGACGTTCCTTCTCCTATATATCTGTCTGCGAGGATTTTCAAAGAGGATGCCACTTACGCATTTACATTGAAGAGTGCAGGATGGCATTGGGTGCGCCTGCATTTCTTTCCAATCAATAACACGGAATTCGATCTGCGAACTGCAACATTCTCTGTCAACACAGATAAGTATGCCCTCCTGCACAACTTCAATATAAATAACAATACTGAAGCTGTACTGAAGGAGTATCTAATTAATATGACCGATCCAAACTTTTCCATCCAATTTAAACCTCTAAAGAATTCGGCCGCTTTCATCAATGCCATTGAGGTTGTTTCAGCTCCTGACATTTTGATATCTGATCAAGCCACCAACCTTTTCCCAGTTAACGATTTTGCTGGTTTGAACGACTTTGGATACGAAGTAGTGTACAGGCTTAACATGGGGGGGCCTTTGATTACCTCAGAAAACGACACACTTTCGAGGAGATGGGTACCTGATAAGCCATACCTTAAGCACGAAGCCTTGGCAAAAAGTGCATCTGTCCCTACTTCCTCCATCAAATACGGTCCAGGAACCTCACCACTTATTGCGCCAGCAACAGTTTATGCATCTGCTAAGCAAATGGCTGATTCAGAAACAAGGATTCAAAATTTCAACATAACATGGAATTTTGTGGCTGATGCAACATTCAGCTACGTAGTTCGGCTGCATTTTTGTGACATTGTGAGTAAAACCCTCAATGATCTCTACTTTAATGTCTATCTTAATGGCAAAAAGGCTATTTCCGGTTTGGATTTGTCATCCATCGAAGACGAATTGGCAGTCCCGTATTTCAAAGACATTGTGGTGGATGCTTCCTTGATGTCTAATGGACTCGCAGTCGAGGTTGGTCCGATGGATGACGAAACTGGTACGAGAAATGCTATTCTGAATGGCTTGGAGGTTTTCAAAATGAGCAGTAAAGTTAACAGTTTGGATGGAGTGTTCGGGGTTGATGGTGAGGTGCTTGAGAAACACAAGGTAGTTACTTACGTAGGGTTCGGGTTGATGTTTGGTGCATTTATAGGCCTTGGTGCAATGGTGTTGAAGTGGCACAAGAGACCCCAAGATTGGCAAAAGAGGAATAGCTTTTCTTCCTGGTTGCTTCCAGTCCATGCTGGTGACCATAGCTTCATGACAAGCAAAACCTCAATGGGATCTCACAAGACCAACATTTACTCGTCAACTCTTGGTCTAGGTCGGTTTTTCTCTTTGTCAGAGTTGCAGGAGGCTACCAATAACTTCGATTCAAGTGCAATAATTGGTGTTGGTGGTTTTGGCAATGTCTATCTTGGAACGATTGATGATGGCACCAAAGTTGCTGTCAAAAGAGGTAACCCACAATCTGAACAGGGAATCACAGAGTTCCAGACAGAAATTCAGATGTTGTCAAAGCTCAGGCATAGGCATTTGGTGTCATTGATTGGCTACTGCGACGAGAACGATGAAATGATCCTGGTTTATGAATACATGTCCAATGGACCTTACAGGGACCACCTCTATGGAAAGAATTTGCCTCCATTGTCATGGAAGAAAAGGCTGGAGATCTCTATTGGAGCTGCTCGCGGACTGCATTACTTGCATACGGGAACTGCACAAGGTATCATTCACCGTGATGTGAAGACCACAAACATTTTGCTCGATGATTCCTTTGTTGCCAAGGTTGCTGATTTTGGGCTGTCCAAAGATGCACCTATGGGGCAGGGTCATGTAAGTACTGCAGTGAAGGGAAGCTTTGGGTACTTGGACCCTGAGTACTTCAGGAGGCAGCAACTGACTGATAAATCTGACGTATACTCGTTTGGCGTGGTGCTGCTTGAAGTATTGTGTGCGAGGCCCGCCCTTAACCCTCAACTTCCAAGAGAGCAAGTTAACTTGGCTGAATGGGCGATGCAATGGAAGAGGAAGGGGTTGATTGAAAAGATCATCGACCCTCTTCTTGTCGGTACCATCAATCCTGAATCATTGAAGAAGTATGCTGAGGCTGCAGAGAAGTGCTTGGCTGAGCATGGTGTTGACAGGCCAACTATGGGAGATGTGCTGTGGAACTTGGAGTATGCTTTGCAGCTCCAAGAATCTTTCTCTAAGGGGAAAGATGAGGATGAAAGTAAAATATCAGCCACTGTAGCTGACTCCCCTGCTGTTGTAGCTACTCCTGGTGCTATTTCCACCTCTGTCGCAGAAGACAACAAAAGCCCTCCTGAAGTTCAGGTCATTGAAGAACATTCAGGAACTGCAATGTTTGCTCAATTTTCTGGGCTAAACGGCAGGTAAATTGTATAAATTCCTTGTTCGAATCGATCAGTCACCAAGAACAGAAGAGTTTAAGCATCTCATGGAATATCTTAAACTTCGGAGCATCAATGGTGGCTTTTGCTCTTGCTTCAGAATGAGAACTTGATGGGCTAGCATCACTCTTATAATAGCATGTCATGATGTATGTTGCAAGTTTCCTATCTAGAGTCTCTATTTATCTTCTTTCCTGTGTGTAGTATTTGAGTCTGAGTTTATACAAGCTGTAAGAAAAATGAACTGATTAATGTACTGGTATTGATAGATGTATACCTGCAGTAGTATTATGCCTACATCCTTCAACCCCTACTATATGACATGATGGGAATTTTGGACTAACTGTCTCGGCAGAATCTGTAAGTGGATTTTCAAGAATCGCTTCTGGCTGAGTTTATATCCTTACTTGAATCTATGTTTGCCAGAAAACACAAGGCGGTTCCTGGTTAGAGCATTTAGTCCAAGAGAAACTGTAGAACAACTTAAAGGTTGTAGCCAAGCTTCCATTCGAGGCAAAAAGTATAATAGCTCGGAAACTTGTTGCTGAAATTTTTGCTTAAGAATTAGCTTTGTACAGATTTGATCTCTCAGTTCTGTGAATGGACAATTTTTAATACAAGTACCCTCATAGTAGGTATAAATAGTCTAAATTGAACCGTTAACTATCCTGCTGCTAAAACAATATCATTGTTCCTGTTGTTTGAACTATAGCTTCAGAAATCGTGTCCACGAAATGGCAGACAATCTTGATTCATTTATAACAAAAAGGTCACCTTAAAAGGTCCGAAACCTAGCTATCCATGAAATAAAAGATATCAGCAGAAAGCTAGGAAGAAAAATCTCCATGGTGCTATGAAGAAGTCTAAGCAAGCTGCAGCACCAATCCAGTACACAGTTCAGAATCCATAAACAAGATGTTTTCTAGATCAAAGTTAATGTATAAGTTGGGAGTTTAAGCCAATTGTCATTGATATTAGAAATCTACTGAGTGTAAACTATAATTTCAGGTTAGCAGATAAGGTGCCTGACTGGTTGGCAAAATCAGCTGGGTCTGATGTGAAACCACCACCTGAGCTCAGAATCTTGTTGTAAAAGACTTTTCTGCAGATGCTTGAAAATGGTTCTTGTCGATGTTAAAAAAAAAAAACAATTAATGTGGGATTAATTTCTAGCTTTGCCTCTGGCTTTGTGAATCGACTAATACGAGGTCCAAAATTAATTTTTGGTTTTGATAATTAGAGTATCCTTGGAGCACCCTTTGACCTTCCATATCCCAACTGATGAAATTTTCATTTCTCGAGAAAATTTATTTCTTGTGGCCTCCCTTCTAATTCAAACATGACAGATTTGAAGATAAAGAAAATTGTAGCCGGTATTCATGTCAACACGGGGATTTTTGTAACGCAGAAACAAATATTCACGAAACAAGTGGTAGATATGGGCAGGAAGTCTCACGTTATTAGCACTAGCACAAAAAATGGAAATTTAATTAGTGAGGATTGATAAATTTTTCCTGACTTCTTAATGGTTTCAGAAACCAGTTCAAGGTAGATAGAATATACCATTCCAGGACAAGTGAGTCAAGTGGCTGATGTGACAAAAAATCTATGGTGGGGCTAGAAAGTGAGATGCCTGTCTATGGTGGGGCTAGAAAGTGAGATGCCTAAAGAAAGAAAAGTGCCGTATTGAATGAACAAGAGCAAGTGTAGATAAGGGTGTGGTTGTGTGATTAAACAATATTTCCGAAACCAAAAACCAATTCGGTGCATCTTTTTTGTTTCAGAGGATGCGAGGCAACCCACAAATATCGAACCCTATTGTTGTTATAGAGACTTGTTATCCTATCCCTGACGTGTGAGCTCTTATCTCCATTTACTATATATCACATGGCTCTTGTATCTCCCAACTGTTTCTCATATAAAAAGCCAAAGTTACCACTCAGAAACAACGCATCTCTCGCAGCCAGAGCTCTCTCTCTCTCTCTCTCACAAAATGGAGAACCAGACAGAACAAGTGACTTTTGACATGGATGCACTCAGGGCCAATCTTCCGCAAAAGTAAGGATACATTTTCTTTTTCTTTCTCAACTTTGGTTTCGCAACTTGATATATTTCTTATGTTGTGGGGAATTGTTTTTTGAACAGGAGGGGGGGGTTGTCAAGGTATTACTCCGGGAAAGCAAGGTCATTTACATGCATAGCTGATGTTCGTTGTCTTGAAGATCTAAAGAAACCAGAACGCCCTGATCCCAAGAAAAGGCAGAAATATTCAGATGGGAATGGCTCGCACGTTCCTCCATATCCATGTCGACGAGTATCTAGCTCCACCCAGTGCATCTCACCCTGTGTTGGCGTGTGAAAACAGCCAAATAAGCTTTTTGGCTTCCTTCTGCGCTTTTCTTTTATTATTATTTTGACGCTTTGCCGCACTGTGTACAGGAGGAAATCTTCACAAGCATTTGTAAATGATAATAAAATTTTGTAGTTCATATCTAAACGAGTACCATGTGATCTTGAGAATGCCAAAATATTAGTGCCCATGGAATCATCTCTTCTTAGATTTGATTTAACAATAGATTAAGTGTCTACTAAAGAGTAAATTTTTAATATCTTAAAATAATATTTTTTAATTTATTTTTTATATCATAATATCAAATCAAAACAATCTAAAAATATATAAAAAAAAAATCAAAAACATAATGAAGTGCATGCCATCAATTAAAAGTGAGACATTAATATCGCTGATCATTTTAATGCAATTTTGAATCTTGCTTGAAGCCCTCAACTGTTAGAACGCTAGCAAAGCAACCTGCATTAACAATCTACAATCATCCAAACAAGCACAAACAGAAAATAAGGCAATTTGAAGAATTCTGTCCCAAACTTCCATTCCTCAAAGTTGAATCCAACATACTGAAACAAAAATCTTGCAGATTTCACATGTCTATTTTCAACGAATTCTGGTACTTGCTTGTTACAAATTCCACTCTGTTAACCTAGCTATGAGAATGCACATTGTAGCTAGAGACATAAACCAGAAAAGGGAAATGGAGAATAACAATTAATAGCATGTACTCGAGCAAAATACTAATAGATCGCAACCTAGTAATAACAACTATGAGCACCAAAAGAATCACCATTTCTCCCTACTGATACACAATTAGGATGTAAGAAGCCCTACTCAATCAAGTTGGAGTAACAGCTAAAAACTACTGCAATCTTTGCTTCTTGCTTGTGTCCTTACCCCAATGATCAAGCATGACAAGGTCATCATCATCGTCATCATCAAGCTTTTGGATTTTCTTGTCATTCCTAGTTTCATCAGCCTCATTTGACTGATCCAGAGTGCAGCCCTCAGAAAACTCAGGCAGTTTTCTCTTCTTTCCTGGACTAGCAGTCCCATCTGAAATTTCTTTCTCCTCAATATCTTTCTGGGCATCCATAGGCTCTGTTGGCAATGATTTTGATGTACTTGCACCATTTCCAATAGATGTTTTATCATCCTTCTTCTCAGGAGGAGCTTGTGTCCATCCTGAAAGAACCATTCCATCAGGTTCTTTCTCCTCATCAAATTCTTCTCTGTGAGATTCAAGAATATGGCAAATATTAAGCAGCCCATCCAATATCAGAGCATTTGAGCACATCATAGAGTTACCCATTGACACTCAAATCAAAAGGAAAACCAAATATCCATCAATTATCTAATTAAACTGAGATTCCAGGAAGTATTGTGTTTACTACCATTAAACTAAACTGAGACTAATCTTTGCAAAAAAAAACAAGAGGCGGAGGAGGAGGGGGAGGAAGAATCATTGGATAAAAAAAAAATCTCCTGGTACGAACTCAAAATGGTTCAAAGAACAGCATCATTAAAGTAAAGACAAACCTATGCTTAATATAGATATTGCATGTGAACTCCTGTTGAAGATCCTCTACTGTGAGCATTTTCCCACCAGTGACTGGAGAAGGAAGCTCAGATAGTACCTAATGGAAAAGAGGGGAAAAATTGATATAGAAAACCATATTAATTTGAACTTAAGCCATACCATTTCCAGAAACAAAGCAAGGAATACCTTTTCAAGGTTTGCTGTATAATTTGCTATCATGTCTTCTTCAAGATCATCACCAACCTCATAAAGAAGGGCTAAGCCACACATAATCAGGGGGGAGTTCATACCAAGCTTGGCTTTTACTATCTTTTCAACAAAATCCCGCAACTTTGAACGATGAGTATTAATCTCCAGTGACAGAGGTGTCTGTTCCCCACCAAAATGTGAGCAGAATGCATTCGTGGCTTGGAAAAACACGCAAGGGCAATCCAATGAAGAAAAGAAAATTAGATATACCTGGGAAGAACAAACAAAGCAGGACTTGTTTGGCTCAAAGGGTTCCACTGGCATAAGAAGCATTTTTTTAGATGGATGTTCGAGACAATATGTCATCCTGCATAGATGTTTCATATGATTAGAACAAACCAGCTCTGACACCATAACTATTAACATTTCAGAGTCATGTCCTTATTTTCAGAAATAATACCTCATTAGCTTTTCTCTGAAAAACAAGGAACATAAAGAAAACAAAGTTTATTCAAGACAAAAAAACATGTGATGGTCAGCCTTAAACTTTTCCTTAACCTCATTAATCTGGAAACAAGAAAAGGGTCAGCCTCAAACTGATCTTTCAACCATTAATAAAAAGCAAAGCTCCCAAATCAAGTATTCAGATACTAGAAAAAACCTTAGAGAAAATTGAGCCACACCTGTAACAGTCAGTATCCTTTTTCAACACCTTGATTGCTTCAATGACAATTAAACCAGCTACAATAGCATTTGTTGTTGCAACAGCATGTACAATATTCCCAGCAATACCTTTAGCTTCAAAAAGGCTGTGTGAAGGAATGTTAAATGAAGCAGCCCGAATATTTGCAGCTGCAGTAACAAATTCCACAGCTAACTGATCATCTTTGTCAAAACTCAGGTTCCCAATCTCCTGCCAAGGTAAAAAAAAAAAAGAATAAAAAGAAGATGATCCAAAAGTCGAAGGATTTCATCAATCGCTTCTTCAAAAACAAGAGATCAACAAACCTTTTTTCTGTTTGTAAAAAATAGCTTCAAAGCCTCGAGAAAAACTCTTGTATTTTCCACTAGGGACCATATATCCTGTGGATTCTTTAGGCCTAAAGATGCCATGGCAGATGCTGAAGAAAGATCATCAGTTTTATCAACATTTCCATTCTGTTGGGTCATTTTGTCAGGCAGGACATCCCTAATATATATGGGCCTTGGCTTACTGCGTTTTTTCCATGTCTCTTCATCAGACAAAGCTAGTTCAATGTTATAGCCGAAAACATGATCATATATTCTTCTTCCATATTGCTCGAAGTCTTCATCATCTCTCCATTCAAAAACATCGTTTGTGTTTTCAGATGAGCTACAAGCATCATTAGAGCGCACATTTAAATCATTTACCTGGTTCTTGTCTCCAAATAATTTTGCAAAAAGCAGTTCCTTCGCCCAAACAATACAGTGAACAAACTGCAGTTTCAAACAACAGAGTGAACAAACTGCAGTTTCAAACAATGAAATTGAAAATCAAAAACACAGAAGTTCCATCTTGATTATTACATCAAGAGCCATCATGGTTATCGTTATTAATGATTTTCTGACCAAGCAACAACCTAATTTCTGGCAGAGTAAAGTTTTAATTCAAATAAAATATTGCTGACCAAGAAATTCCATCTATTAACAAAAACACTGATCTTCACAAACAAGAAAGAACACCTCATCCCCAAGAAGAAGTGAAATCAAGTTTGCTAATAAAAACCACACAAAAAAAAAACATTAATCATTCACCTTTGATGGAGTACTAGTAATTGTGCAGACAGGATATGTCTTTGGGGCAGGTTTAGGCTGACACTCATAGCACTCTGTTTTTCCCTTCACATGCACTGTAACCTGCCACCAAGAAATTATGGAGAGAAAAAAACATGATGTTTCTCAAAAACATTCAAACAAACAGTATAGGAATGTCAACTTCCAGACAGAGACAACTAGCAGGCAGAGAGAATGAGAGAGATACAAAATATGCAATTTAAAAACATGAAATAAATCAACACAAGTAGATCAATATTTTCAGTTGCCAAAATAACTGTTCATTCATTTAAAAAAACAATGAGGCCCAAAAACTGGTGGAAAATTCAAGTTGTTAATCATCAGACTTTAAAGGACAAAATATGCGTAAACAACAAATAATCCATACAGTTCATTTTCAAACCAGCAACAACAAATAATCCATACAGTTCATTTTCAAACCAGCAACGAATGAAAACAAACTATTGACAAAACAGACTTTTCCATTCCTTTAGATCTTGGAAGGAGCAATTATACACAACAAGGTATTACCTGTCCTAGGAACCCAGTAGTTCCACTTTCAACCAAAGGAACTTCAGCAGCCAAGCAAAGGCGGTTCACATGTCGCCTTGCATCCAAGTTATCAAGTCCATTCAGAACAACATTAAATTGCTTGAAGAAGTCGACATTGAAGTTAGAATCCTTCACATTGGCATGGTAAGGGGTAATGCTTATGTGAGGCCTAAATCTTAACACGGCATCACGAGCGACCTGGTTGAAACATTGGTGTGAAATAAGATAGAGACATGAAATTGATCATTACCCAAGTAATTCAATAACAATGAAAAAACGTTCATAAAAACACTTGCCTTTGCTTTAGACTGTCCAACATGTGATTGACGGAACAGAAATTGTCTATTAAGGTTGCTTACTTCTATGGTGTCCATGTCAATCTGCAGACAAATGCAAGCAAATGTATAAAGGAGTGCTGCATAAAGATGAGGGCCTTAACATGGACTCTCTATGCAAATGCCCAATAAAATGAAAGTTCAAATCCAACATATCTCTTTGCCTCAAACTACACTATCTCCTTAATTTGGTACGCCATTAATTTGATTAAGATTTTTTAACCATTTTGTGAAACAATAAATGCCTAGCCAAAAAACCCAGTATGCAAGTTTCAGCTAAAGTTGCAACTTCCTGGTAGGGCAACCCATCCCCTTGCTTTTCAGCAGTTTCCCATTACAAAAGCTAGCTTGTTGATGATCATGACATACCTAACAAATAAGGGCAGCATATCTTCTTGGGTGCCCCTTATCTCACCAACCACCACTACAGCTTCACAAGGGCAGCCTTTAGTTCATACCATCACCACCTCCTTAGACAACCTTTCACCATAAGCACCCAGTCACCACCATGTTTCGCTCCTAAGAACAAAGAACACCAAACATAAAAACAATCCCAACACCTTGTACCTACATTCCTTATCATCTCCACCATCTCGCACATGAAAAACACCTTGCAACCATTGAGCCAAACCCTTCACTTCCAAAGCCCAGACAACTACTGCAACCACCGCTTCATTTATATCCATCAATGCTATGTTCACTCTTATCACAGCTGCTGCATTCTATTACCACCAACTACTCATTACTTGGAAAGCATTTGCAACCTTATAATTAACCAGGTCAATAAAATTCTCAGTCTCATGACATAAAAACCACTACTTTCTTAACCAGTAATGATTCGTATTCAGGCATGTGTATTTTCATATGTTTCGGAATAATAAATAATTCCACAAGTTGATTCCCTCCTAGATTTTTTAAATCAATACAAGTTCAAACAGATACACACTGAAATTCAAAAAAAAAAAAAAAAACCCTTTTTGTCAAACCCTAACCGCGCTCTAAACCCTTCAAAAAGGAACTCCAATTGACAAAAATAAAATCATATCATAACCCCAAAACACAAAAATGAAGACTAGTAACAGGTACTTAGTCCATTCAAACCCTAGAAAACTAGAACCTGGCTTGAAAAACAACCAAAACTGATCCCTAAGAAACTCCCCGCAAAAATTTAAAAAGAACAAAAATAAAGATATACTCACAATATGAATATCTTGAAAGCCAGAAAGAGCAAGAGTCTTAAGTAACTCACAACCAATCCCACCTGCTCCAACCATAAGCACTTTCGCACCCTAAAAAGAAAAAACACAAAACCCTTAAAAACTACATTTCAATTGACTAAAACAAAGAGAACCCATTAACAGCAAGCAAAAATTAAAAGCGGGTTTGAAAGAATTAGACAGTTTTAATTACCTTTATCGCTTGTGAGTGTTGAAGAGAAGCCATTATTTGGGTCTTTGAAGAAGGACGAGACAAAGAAACAGTGTTAAAAAGAAGTCGAAATGTTTTTGTTAGTGTTAAGTAGTATTTATGGATTAGTGATGTTAAGCAACTAGCTACAGATAGAAAGTGATGAGAGAGAGAGCGTGGGGGGGGAATCGAACACGAGACGTGAGGGCAAGTGGAGAGGATCTTGGATTGTTTAATTTAATTCAATGGGCTAGTGTGCGTGTAAAGGGGCGGCTCCGGATGAGAGCGACTATTTAATGACCAAAAGTCACGCCTTAACTAGTGATCCTCCTAGTTGGCGATCCAGCCATTGAAGCTTTGTGGTATTTTCCATGCACCGGATTCATATAAAAAATAGTATCTTACTAAGAGTTGGTGGAAAATCAGATTTAATTTTGATCTTATCGTTAAAAAAATATAAAAATTTTGATCTCAGTATTACGGTATGCAAAAATCCTTTCGGATTTTGTCTGTGATATGTGCATGTGCATGGTTAGTTGAATGCTAGTTTATTAATTTGAATTTGAAATTAAATAATTATATTTTTATACTGTAATAATATATGGAAAATAATGTCTAATGATAGCGTCCAGTATGTTTAGAAAGGTAACTGTACTTGAGGTTAAGATTGGACACAACCTAACTAACTATGGTAAAAACTAGTTTTTTTTTTTTTTCCTTATGCAAAAACCTTGCCTCTGTCACATTCCAACTTTTTTTAATATTTTTTATTTTTAAAATAATATTTTTAACATAGTATATTAAAATAAAATAAAAAATCAAAACCGCAGCGCAAACACCCTGAAAACACCCTCTTAGCGGCGTCAACAAGTCAAACTTTCAACTTTCGGAGCAGGGATGGAGTATGCAACCAAGCATGGTCTTAGTTTTGACTTTCTGCGGTTTTTTTTTTTTTTTTCATTTGTTTTTTTTCGAGGTAGTTGTAAACCAGACATGGCCATGACTCCAGCCCCGAACATAGCCCTTCGTTCGGCCGCTCGTATGCATGCATTATTTCAATCATTTTTGTCCTTTTCAATGATGACGTAATTACTCGGTGCATTCTAAAAAGAAAATAAAGTAATTGTTAAGGGAAGAGTACATTATATTTGTTAGGATTAAAGAAATAATAAATGCACGTGCTGTGAGAAAAGAATTGAAGGTTTTTAATTGGAATCAGACTTTTTAGGGAATTCGACGCTCATTAATTTGCATGGAAGAAACGACCGGGACGATAAAGAATTTTGTAGCCTGTTTCGTGAGCAATTATACCAGATAATCGCTCATGTTGATTAATGACTGCATCATTAATCGAGAAAGATAGACCATAAGTGGTTTATATATTGCTTCTTAATATACTTGCGGAAACAATAAATTTAAAATAATATTTGAAAATTCCTAAGATTTTAATAGATGAATTTAAAATTATTTAGGGATTTGTTACCTGAATATATGATATTTTTCAGCTTTGAATAATTTTTTAAATATTAGATTGTTGTAAACCACAAGTTGTTTATCAGTAATTCACATGAGCTACCAGTGATAAACTTCTAAATTTCTATTTATGATAGAGGAATTGTTATACCTGGAGTGCGAGCTCTTTATTTTGCAACTTATATAGTTTTTTTTTTATCCAACAAACAACTTTTTAAAATACAAGAGGCATGATTTTATATCCACAAGGAATCATAAAAACCCTATAAATAGAAATATATATATTTGTCCCTTAAATAATATCTATATGTTATTTAAAGATAATTTTAGAAATTTAATCAATCAATTCCCTGCTTTATTATTTTATGATTAGAATTATAATCTCTTAATTAAATACATTATAATGCTTAACTTGTAAAATTATTTTTAATAAAGTCACACTTAATTAATTATCTCAGTTTAATTTTTGACTAATGGTTCTTAACGTGTGCGACCCATTAGGTTCTTATTATGTTGGTCCGGATATAAATTATAATTGTAAACAAATAGAATTATATCAACCAAACAATTTTATTTATTATCAATTTAATAATTGATTAATTTATATTTGAAAATCAAGTGCACCGTCTAGCAATATGTCATAATCACCCAAATATTATGAAAGTTATAAGTGGTTTGATTTAATCTTTTAATAACCGGTTTCTCCATGTAATTATTATCCTTTCATCAATAATGTTTTAATTTAGATATTTTAGCATGAAGTGTGTATGTCATGTTAAGTCACATATGTTCGCAGTATTATAGTCATTGATCATTTAAATAAGATCTGAAACTCTTTTCAAATCTCGTTCCACCTCACGCAAGGATTTAACAATTAATACTATTTAAGAACATGTGAAATATTTTTTCGAATTTATCTAAGATGATGAACCCTCTCTTGATCACTCATATATCTTCTTATAATTTATCTTATATCCAATGCCTGTTAATTTGTTATTTTTATCAGAATAACATGTAACATGATCAAAATATAACACTTAATGTATAAAGATAACTTCGTGGTCCCATATCTAAAGTTCACCTACACAACCGTCACGTAGACCTTTTTATAGACACGAGTGATATCTTCATATGAAATTCTCATGCGGTTCAGTTCAGTGAACATGTTTTATAACAAGCATCTGCATTTTAATTCTGGATATCCCTTGTACCTCAACTTATGAGAACAACTGTTTTATTTTATAAAGAAAATAACATAATATGTACTAGTCTTTACGACTCTAATGAATGTATAGTATTTAAATGAGTATCAACCAAATTTTTTTTATGAAAAACACTCTAATACAGTAAAAATCTCATAACTATAATAACTTTTTATTTTTCTCTACATAGTATTTTTATATCATGAATTTTATCTTTACTCTAAATTTATAAATCAAATATTAGATTTATCAATTTAATATTATATTAATATTAAATATAAATTAAATTTTTATTAATAATAAATATATACTTATATAAATATAATAATAACAACATGTATAACCCAACTATAGATATATTAAACTAACATTATATTATAATATGATCATGTTTTAACGTCGTTATGTTAGCTCACTTGTAAAGAAAAGGTCATGTCAGTATCATTCAAAATTTAATGCCAAGTATTAACAATTCAAAATGCTGGTAAGAATGTATGGAGTCGAGGGAGTTCCCCACGGAAATGGAGTTCCACACGTATCCGCGTTGATGGAGCCAGATAAAAGGTTTTTATCCACAAAGGCAAGTGTAGACATATCCTTTTTATTTTTATGTTTTAAATTTATTTTTGAAATTAATATTTTTTTTAACATGTTTAGATTATTTTAATTTATTGATATTAAAAATAATTTTTAAAAAATAAAAAAATAATATTTTAATATTCTGAAAAGTAATTGTAACCACACTTCTAAACATTCTCGTAGTGTGTGTTTGGGGTTGTATTATATGATATTTTTTTAAAATAATTTTTTTATTTAAAAATATATTAAAATATTTATTTTTTATTTTTATTTTTACTATACATAATATTGAAAATATCAATTCCATATTATTTTTTTTAAAAAATTAAAAGTATTCTTAAAAAACACGTATTAAATAAAAGATCGCACAAGTCAGAAGTGAGCCTCGTGAAACGAGTCTTTATTTTAATGAATACGGAACATTCTAGCTCTTCATACTATCATCAGTCACTTTTACATATATTCTATCTGTATTTTTTTTTTAGATTATAAATTACTAGAACATGGAGAAGTATTAGACTGCGAATCACCTAAGTGGATAGCAGACAAGGAGAATCCCCTTTAGGAGAATGCTGCCAACAAACTCGTGTCAGGAGGAGGAGGAGGAGGAGGAGGAGGATACCGGCTATTTTCATGATAATATGCACCGGAAAACGGTGAGCGAGCAAAGGCTAGCCAAAACAGGGGCAGACATGGATCAAGGATCGATCCAGTTTCAATTAGCTCTTGCGGGACTTTGGACCCTACTTTGGGCAGATTGTATGTAGCAATCTATCCCCATGTTGTGTACTACGTAATTCTGTGTTCCTGGGCCTTTCGTACCCTAAGAAACAGAAGTATAAATTGGTTCAATTTAAAAGGGACCAAGCCCATTCCTATAAGAACAAAGGTCCCAGGAAAGACCCTACCAGTCCAGACTGGCTAATTGGTCGCGTCCTGCAGCGGGCAACGGATAAAGTTGTAGTTTTCTTATATTTTGCATGCTAGTCTATACGAAAATCTGAGATTTTTCTTGGACAAACTGGGATTTCAACACTGTTATTATGCAACCTAAAGCATGATTACATGCTTAATACACATGTAGCCTACGCAAATTATTACATAGCTCATAACCACACCAGCTAATCCACACAGTTCAACCATCCCTGTCCTCCACACAAACAACAAATTAACACCATAAAACACTGGACCATCCTAACATGCAGGCTGCTTTAATGATGGCTATGGTGGCCAGGCAATTTTCCCTTGATTTTTTCGATCACACTTTTCTTCTCCTGTTCCTGGTACTGTTCTCCAGCCGGACCTGTGGTAGTGGTGTGCACGTCAACAGTATGTCCATGCTCTTCCTTGTGCTTCCCGCCAGTTAATTTCTCCTTTATTTTCTGCTTCAGTCCCTTCTTCTTCTTCCTTCTCCCTCCTTGCCCATCGTCCTCAGACTGCAATGTCAGGAGACGGTTAACGATAAAAAATCCTTTGCGTACACAAAAGACGTTAGCTTTACAACGTTTTTTAAAGAATCTGCCATTGTTCACACCTCATCATCACTACATCCCATGAGCTTTCCATAATAAATTTTTTAAAAATCTCGATTCATTCAAAATAAGGATTGATTGACTGGTGATCAATGTGTAATAATCAGTATTCCGTAAGTGTCCTAATTACATAGTTAATTTTAACCGAATATATATCTCACCGAGCCAGAGCTTGAAGTAGATGAAGTCTCGTCATGCTCCTCTTTCTTATGTCCCCCCTGATCACCAGCAACCTCGCCATGATGACCGGCCGTCTCCCGAATGCCACCCTTCATTGCATCTTCACTCCTGGCAGTACTAGACAAATGTCCGGTACCAGGCACCGTATCAGTACTTATTATATCGCCAAGCGTTGGAGGTTGTTTGGTGGTGGCTACGCCAGCGATGTGCACGGGGTTGCCATGTTCATCTGTTAATTTAACTGGGTTGCCATGTTCATCTGTGAGTTGAATTGGATTACCCAGCTCATCCACTATTGTCGCAGCTATCATTTCTAACCAAAAAACAGGAAGTTAAAAAACAGCAACAGTAAGATAAGATTCGATATCGATAGTGAAGGATAGAGTTTAAGCTAGCTAGGCTGGCCGAATAAAAGGAAAAAAAAATGGCGGTGGAGAACAGACATGGTTCATGCATGTAACCAGCTTTCTACACCTGGTGCTGTTGCAGAACAGACATGAAGGGTTTTTGCCACGGTAGCCAAGACAGGAGACGTGTCACTCATCTGGGTTTAAAGGTTTCAGGATTGACATGATCTTTCATGTTGATCATGAATACGTTCCGAAATATCCCGAATAATATCCATCGATAAGTGGTATCATTCAGGTAAATTCTTATAATTTGAAAAACATGAATGGATACTTCAAAATAAATATCATCACTCTTAATTAATCTTCAAGGACATTTGAAGCATTCTAAAACAGAAACCAGAAGACAAGTCGCATACTTTCATCATCTAATGAGAAGACCACAACACAGTACCAAATCCCACAAGGAATGATGTTGACTTATTCATGTATGGGTCCATACATAAATCAATAATTTGAATCAATTCATGAGCTGTGTTCCAAGCAAGAAACAAATTAATCTGTACAAAATACCAATACAATCACTAATCTTTTCATGATTTATAAGACTTCTATAAATTCCTTCACGTCTTTACAGTATAACTCCACAAGGTAATCCTGGGAGACAGTTTAAAAAATGTGTCCGCTGATGGAGCAGTTCCAAACCGAATTCTTTAAGGAAGATGTCCCGCGGCCCCCACAATCCTTTTTTTTTTTTTCTTGACAACGCAGAGAAGGTCAGCACTGAAATCTGTACACCCATGAAAGTTGAAGTCCTGTTGAGTTTCAAGCATTGATGTTATTGTACCCATATAAAAAAAAGCAGCTTTTGCTTATTTTAGAAAGTTTCCATTCAATCTATATATTCACAAATACATCTAGCTAAACACATCATGCTTTCAAGCACTAAAGTTCGGACGAAACAAGGTTCTTGCAATGACAATTTTGAGTGATTTGTATGAACAAAAGCAATATATACATGAGATGGAAGTACTCACCACTTCACAGCTGAGAAGAACCTCATCCCCTCAAAGATTTTGTCCAGAAGAACCCTTTCTTTCTAGTTGAGTGAGTCTCCGTGGAGGATCTACTCCCTTTGGATCCAAATGAAAAATGTCTCCTCAAGAAAGGCTTCGCCAAGGAGCTTTTCATGCTGGCACTTGAGCCCATCTCGGGACCCTTTCCTTCTTGTCCACCACCTTTTAAGCGATCAAATATGATGGAATCACCATCAAGATCACTATCAACTACTCTGCTCCTCAGTTTCTTGTTTCTAGCCTTCAAATCCGTTTCTGTTTTTAAAGCTTTTTGAGACAGCTGAAAGGCCTGCTTCTCTCCCAAGGTACAAAATGGGCATGCAGGATCATACTTATCAATTTCAGGTGTCAAAGCTTCCAAACACTCAGCATGATAAGCATGACCACAACTTAAGACAGCAACAACGGAGAGCTCATTACTAGCAATAAGCTTCTGGCTGCTCCACAAAGATTTTTCAGTCAATAGCTTCAAGCAGATCCCACATGTTTGAAGATCAGCCGAAGGAAAAGATGAGTTTCGACCGCTGGATCTTGTCTTCTTATGATTAAAGCCCAAGCACTCGTCAAAAGACCACCTTTCTCTATTGGAAGTGGCCGTGAGCTCAGAAAATGCATGCATAGACCAACCATCTGAAGACTCGCCATGGCATCCCCGAGTTGATTCATTGCTCCATGAAGGAGTAGGAGGCCTCTCATCAGAAACTGGGATGCTCTTTGATGACTTCAATCCAGGGATTAGCGCATCAGATACTGGCTTTGTTAGTTGATGTCTAGAAGAATGCTGGAGCCACCTTGGTGTTGAGCTGGCAGGATGTAAGTGACCTTGGGATGGAAGTGGAGATGTTGACAAGGATGAAGATGAGGGCAATGAAAGAGAGGATTTTGCAGGAGATAGTTTCAGAACTGCAGTGGATTCTGTTGACTCCTCCACCTGTAAAATGAACAGATTTGGCAAGAAAGTCATATGAAGGAGAACAGATGAAGTCAATCATAGAGCGAGCAAACGTGGATGTTCCTTCCATGAAAAGAAAAACTCTACCTGTTCCAAACTTGTGTCCATTGAGATATTCCTCGAGATGGATTGATCTGCAATAAGAGTGCAAATGATCTCAGATGCAGTGCATGTCAGCTCATGTGAGGTCAAAACCCGCACAATGAATGGATTTATTAGGAGGCGGTACATGTGAGCTCATGAGAGGTCAAAAACCCACATCGTGAATAGATTAATTAGGAGGATTTTATCAAATTTTCAGTTAGTAAGAATCTTAATGTAAGGACGAACTGTATCTTATGTTTCATTCCCGTATCATACTTGAAACTAGGAGTACAAATTGCCAAAAAAAGAACAAGCAGGAACCATGCAGTATGTGGATGATTCAAGTTGTCCATAGAAATGTATAGAAACAACAAATCAAGCTCTAGTCGTGATTACAGCCATTATTCTCCATTTAAAAAGATTAGTCATTATTCCGGGCTACATCTTACAGAAGATATTTAAAGAGACATAAGAAGCAGAAAAAAGAAAGTCCCCGTACTGTGAGGATATAGAACATGGCTTCTTGTAGAAAAAACAAGAAAACAAACAGATAAAAATGGATAAAGAAAGGGTAAGAATGAAGAAGAAAGGTCAGGACAAGAAATAGCACAGAAAAAGTAGTTTGTGAAGGATTGCAAATTTGTTCTTTAAGCAGATACTCAAGGTCACTCCATGACAATGTAAAACTCCTGTGGTGATATGCAATAATAGCAAAAGAACTGTTTTTCTCAGATATGCATTCAACATTTCCCTTTTGAGCTAAGCATCCCATGGTATCATACACCCTTTATGAGATATGAGATCAATTTAACCATAGACAGAGAACAAACAAGCCTGTAAGTAGACAGTCTATTTATGTAAATATTTTCTGCAAACCTGGTTGAAGAAAGCCCATCTTCAACCATGAAGCATGCCTACCAACGAAAAAGAGAGTACACATTCAGAGCAACAACTTGGCTTAAGACAGAAGAAAAAATTCATAATACACCACAAAGAATATCAACATAAAAACCACAAATATGAAATTTAGGATTTCTTTTTGAAAAATGGGTTGAAAACATGATTGAAGACAGGATGCATAATTCTGCAAAACTCATCTGAAAAGTTTCTAGATAGGAAAGTGCACTTCACAATTCCCCCGCGGCGTCTAAACCTTTCTTATGCACAAAATGAAGAAAATAACCTCTACCTTCACAGTGCAGTAATTGCAGATTAATATCTAAAATCATGAAAAACATGCTGCAAATTGAATGTGTAATGAGAAAGACATCTTATTCACCACCGTCATCATCACAATCACTATTGTCTAACCATCATCACTAACACACAAGCTCTATTACTGGCGGAGGAATACTCGCTCATATACTACTTATCAAGGGAAAAGATGGGGTAAAAAAGCAAAGAAAACACGTTCAAATTCTAGCCATAGGATCTGATAATATTGCTTTATAATCTCTAGCAAAATAATCATTCACAGTTCAATTGACAAGCATCATCGAAATGGTTGAATTATGAGAAAAGGATATGTGCAGAACTTGCTACCTTAAAATGTTGTACAGAGCTAAAGACACTCTAGCGGATTTATTAAAGAAGACCAAAAAGTGAGGGTCCTATTAGTCTCACACAGCGATTGATCTTGTTAATTAATCATGAAACTAAATCACATGATCATTTCAAGGTTTTTTTTAACAGAATTAGGACCCGGTGGCTTTCAATTATGCGATTATTCAAGAGTTGCAGACAGAAACTATATTCCCATTACTCCGTTCTCTCTTTTTAGCTTCGCACTCGTACTATTTGAAGCCTTCTATTTTTATTTTTTATTTGTTGCATGATAGTATCACTCTATCTCATGGCAGACATTCATTTTATATATGCAACCTCCAAAATGTCAAACAAAAACTTTCTAGCATGTAAGGACTCTCTGCCCTTTACATCTTAAATTTCTACTCTAGAGCCGCGATAAGATTATCACGTGCAGACTCTCTCTCTTGAAACCACAATGTTTAGCCTTTGCAACCTGAATGTCAAACCAGTCAGAAACAGGTTTCTCTAACATGGAAATTCTTTCCCGAGTGCAGGGTGAGCATGTGATGCTGGATCATATTGTCAGAAATTAGCATATAGAGAAGACCCTCGTATACATCTGTAAATTTTACCATTATTGCTAAATTAATCAAGGTGTCTTCAGTATTGAGTTTGCAACCAAGAGGTTGCAAGATCAAAACCTGAGATTACACTTCATACAGAAAAGTTGAAGGGTATGATTGTCTCGGAATCTCATTTCCATAATATCATAAGGCAATGAGCTTATTTTAGAGCGTGTGACTGCTAATCTTTGCATAATTTTCCAAAACCCTGAGCACTGCATGAGTCCTGCTTTGGGTATTTATTGTTCCTTGCCACTGGTTTTCAGTAATATTGGAGTATATTTCATCTTGAGTTTTGCTTCTCATTTACTGTAATAACTAATAAGGTTCCATCACCAAATCAAATGAATTCTTCATCCACGTCATCTATAACTATAAGAAACTGAAATAGTTCGATCTCTTCTAAATAGTAAATATGATCAATCACAAGGGCATTGCTTCTACTTTGCAATCCATGCATCGATATGCAATATAAAGCTAATTGCAACACTATCCTAAATAGAGAGGGAAATTTCAGAATGAACTGAAAGATCATGTGAAATAGATCAAACTAATATTAATGTGAAGAACCCCATGTACCAGAAGTTTACCTGAAGTAGGAGTCCTCACACGAGCAGCAGTTCCTTCAGATGTTGGGGATTTCTGCCATGTACGTCTCTGGAAACTCTCCGTTGGGCTTCCATCCTCAGATGCATAGGTTGATTCATGTTTAATATCTGATCCATAATTCCTGCTAATTCCACCAGAAAACCAACTTATCGAAGTATCTTCCCCTGCTACTCGCCCTCGATTATCCCATCTAAAGCTCCAAGATGGTGAATAACGAATATTTCTATGCAAGATGTCACCACCTGGTCCACTTACTATATTTTTATCTCTAGCAGCAACACAGCAAGCACCTCCCATGCTCGAACACAAACAAAAGGTGTCTCCAAATTCTAACACGAACCCAAAATCTTCAATCACGTGCTCCAACGTCCAAACAACGGCAACTCAAATTTCACTACCATCACTCTTAACGGGCAAAACCCAGGTCCAATTCTTCCTCTGCAATTAAAACAGGCAAAAAAAATAGAGCACCAATATTAATCACTAGTAATTTCACATCTAGCTCTCTGAAAACACAAAATCCAACACGCCACATGCGCATAACTGAAAAAACAAAAGAAAATGATCAATAACAACCAAACTCCTCTAATCTTTCACAGAGAGCACACTTTGATGATCTAAAGCTAAATTTAACCGCAAAGTTGTTGCACCTCAAGAACCCAAGTGACAAAAGTAATATCCAGTGATTAAAAATTGGGTTTCAACTCGCCACCCGCGCTTTCAAATCCATTTCCATCACCAAAAACGCATAGCCAAAATCATTTCAACACGCACAAAAATAAAAAGTTATATAAAAGACTACTAAAACAAATAGAAAATCAAAGGGTGTTGAAAATTCTAGAGGCAGCAATTGAGAAAATTCCAAGTCAAGTTTAGTTTTTAAAATAGTAGTCAATAATGAACTAATTACCAATAATTCAGTTCACACTAGCTGATTTTCGAAAAAAATAATTAAAGAAATTAAAAAGAACACGGAAATTGGATCGCCTAACTAACTAGTAAACAAAGGAGTCTCGCTCCAAATCCACAAATAATAATAATACAAACCAAAAAATTAATTATAATTTAAAAAAAGCTGTACTGAGTAGTCAAATTTGTAAGAACAATTCAAAATCCGAAACCGACTTGATCGAGAGAGGCTATCCTTACCTTGGTCAGAGGAAAGACGACAGCGTTTTAAAACGACAAATAGATTCTAGAAAGAGAGATGCGGAGCGGTTTTTAGAAAGAGAAAATGAAAGGAAGAGAGTGAGGCTGCTGGTGCTTTTACCTGCAAGGAGGGGGGAGGGGGGTGGCGTCTTTTACGGGTTCAATGTTGACGACGTTAGAATTTGTTAACGGTTGACGGTGTTAGTATAATTATTTTTCATCTTGTTCGCGGTAAAATTTTAAATGAAAATCAAAGGGTAAAATATTTCCGGACTTAACGAAGAAATTAATATTTCCTGAATTACAAAATTAAAATTATTTTTCTCAGGTGAGAACTATACATCCTACTGGATCGATATTTTTTTAATATTTATTATTAAGAATATGAGATTTGAAATCAAAAGGTTTTTTCGAGAAAAGAGGGATGAAAATATTTATTTTTTTCTCAAGAAAATAATAATTTCATTAAATAAATCATTATTTTTGTACGTCAAGATAAACTCCTTACTATGTAATTATCTTCAAAGCAACACCGATAACTTGAATGATTGACAACACCTACGGTCTTCAAAACAATTATTGGTATTTTCAATTACCTGAGTGGTAATAATAATAAATAAATAAAAAAACTTCGTAAATTTATATATATTAATTGCATATATAAGAATAGATTACATCCCACGTATACATTTGAGTCTAAATCGTCATAAAATAATAAAAGGAATGGGCATCGCCATCAAATCAAGAGCCTTTATTCATATTAAAAAAGCTACAGTAAATAGAGAGTGTAAATAGATGACATATCACGGGGGTGTTTAGGGTAGGGTGACGACTTTTTGTTTATAAATATATTAAATAATTTTTTATTTTTTAAAAATTACTACAATATAATAATATAAAAATAATTTTAAATAAAATAAATATTTTTAAAAGTTTTTTTAAAAAATTTCAACCGCATTCCAAAATATTACTTGGATTGATGCACCTACTATTCCACGAGTCCATATTATTTTTTAATATAATATTTAAATGTTGTAAGTGTATTTATTTTTAAAAAAAATATAATAATTCAGGTTATAGTCCTAATCAATTAAATAAACTGATTTTATTTGAATTATATTGAAAAAAAAAGACAATAATAGCAAACAAATATATATATATATATATAAAGAAAAACAATCATGATAAATAAAAAAAAATCATTTAATTGGTTATGTTTGATAAATCTATTTATTGAAATTAATTGGTAATAGAAATCGATATACAAATAAATTTATTTAATAAAATAAAAAAAAATATTATATAAAATTACATATATTAAAAATATAATTAAAAAACAAATACTTAATCTGTATAAAATAAAAAAAAATACAAATGAATTATCCTGGCTCTTGAAAAATTAAACACACCTAGTAGAAAAAGGAGGAATAGACGGCAGATAGAGAGCTAAGCAGGTGATGCCTTCTGCAGTACGCGAAGTGCGCAGTACGCATTCGATTCTTTTGACGCTGCAAGAAGAAAGTACAAATGGTGGGGTTAAAATCTCAACAAAGATTCTTGAAAAAAGCCACCCCTCCCTCTACATTTCCCCTTACTTAATCACAAAATTAAATTAACTTTTAGCCTTTAATTTGGATTCCTCGATCACCTGAGTTAATTTTCTCAGGATTTTTAAAGTTGAGATTGAGATTCTGTAAACCAGTTATATCTTTGAAAATTTTTATTTTTTATTTTTGAATCTGATATAAAAAATAAAATTCAAAAATTTATTTTAATATATTTCCAAACTAAAAATACTTTTAGAAATCAACATTTACCTCTACCGAATTCTTAAATAAACACTCTTAGATAAAAAAAAATATTTGAAAACAAACTCTCAAATACTTCCGTCACATTGGTCTCTGCTCTGCTAGTGACGTCAGTTAATAAGAAATTTTGTGGCGCGGCCATGATTTTCAAGTGGTGGTTAGAGAAGGAGGGTGAAACGTACGTAGCAAACAAACCGTCTAACACTTTGAGCTGTGCACGTAAATGGCAAAAGGTTGCTATACACTGTGGTTGATAATGTGGTTTTGCTTATTATTAGCACAGAGTCAAGAACGAGTGGACTTTTAGCGACAAGCTTGTTAATGGGATACCAAATATACCCTCCAAATTTGTCCAACTTGCCCAGTCAAGAGGGATAGAAACGACTTTATCGAACACTTAGGTTTAGAACCTGGGCATGCAAAGCAAGCTTCTGGGCAAGGTCTCTATCAAGCTGGTGGAGTGTGGTGCTTAGAGACGCTAAATTAATCACATAATTAATATTAAAAATCTAAATCAAGGTGGATTAGGTGAGTCGCCTTTGCCAAAGTGTTTAGGTTGCAACTCACTTGTACCGTGATCATGAGCTATTTGGAGTGTTTATAAATATAGTAATAATTGATTTTTAAATTATTTTTTCATTTAGAAATATATTAAAATAATTTTTTTAAAAATATTATTTTTGATATCAATATATCAAAATGATTTTAAAAAATTAAAAAAATAATTTGAAACAAAAAATAGATTATTTTTTTTCAAAAAAAATTAAAACACAAAAATAAACAAGTCTTTTATTTTAGGAAAAATTAAAGCATGGAACATTAATTACTTCGATGGACTGGTGAAGATCGATCGATCATGTTCACGGGGGATTTCTCCCCGGGCAAATTCCGGTGGCATGCATGACGACCAAAGCTCACAGCATTACCAATATCTAACACCACCCGTTCTCTTATATTTCCTTTTTATGAACCCTATACATTGATATTAATCTGGACATCCATTTTACTATATGAAAATCAATCTTTATCATATATTATAAATGCGAAAAATCCATATATATATATATACAGTTCATATAAAAATGCTAGTTTAGATGCAATATAAATTCTCCAACCCCATAATTCCTACCAGTTATCCGACAAGTTTAGGACGGAGACGTGTATGAATTTACTAGTCCAATAATTCCAAACCAAAGCCCAAGAGGGTGTATTATGGGATATAGATATGGGCTCGAAATAGCATCAAGTTAAAAACTAGACCAGACAGGCACGGAGGCCCAGACTTAGCGTTGACAAGCCCAGCCCAATAAAGTAATAATAAAAAGAACTATATTTACAAATGTAACACATATTTTCTTAAACATGACGTGTCCCTGGCATCTTCAGCCTTGCCACGTACAATTTTAAACCTCCAGATATTATAATGTTCTTGCATATCATCATGTAAATCCTAGATGCCAGCTTCAACATTTTTTTCCTTACCTTTCCAATTTATAATATTGTTCCTTGAGTCATTTTTTTAATAGTTTTTTGTAAAATATAAATTCGTTTTTCTAAAAGAAATATATGGATTTATATATCTCATTTTATCTTGTGACATATATATATATATATATATATATATATATATATATATATATATATTGTGTACTAAAAAATAAGTATTTTTCTTGATTAGTTAATTTCTAAGCAGAATATTAGAAAATGATTTTTTTTTCTTGCAACAGGATTCGAGTTTAATATAACAAGAGACTGTAAATTTAAAGGGACGAGGTAAAAATAAAATTATGTGCTATGTATTAATACTGAATAAATCTTGGTTATTAATTTTGTTGATATATATACATGCTCAGCTTCTTACCTTTTATCAAATAAAATCATGGATGCAGCACTAATAAGCTTGACAAAAACTGTGAATATTGAGTGCAGTATATGAATATAATATACAATCTCATGGAAATTTTACTATTTTAGATATTACTTGTATTCTATCCAGCTAAACAGTATTATTATCTAATTAATCTTAATTAACCCTTCTTCTTCTTCTTCTTCTTTCCTACAAATTTGCCAATATTGGCTAATGATTGGAGCAACTTAATTGGTTTTTTACTATAAGTTTTTTCCCTATATTTTGATATTCAAATTTAATTAGAAAATCATCGTGATTAATTATTAACTTCTCTTTTTTAAAAACAAGAAAACGTAAAAACATTTGGAAGAAATGTACTCTTAATTCAGCTTAGTTCCTTCCAGCATCGTGTTGCATAACGAAAAAAGAAATATTCTTCAAGAAAAGTAACAGATTCATATCGTGTCAAAATCTTCAAATTGATATTTTTTTTCTCTAGTTTTCTAAATAGAGATGGATTTTCGACGAGAAAAGTAATAAAAGATATCCAAACGAGTTTGTTCATGTGCTGGTTGGAAGGTCATGTTATATTTCATACTCATCAAACCGGCCTCATGTTATGTTCATCACGACATTGGCATTCAAGCACTTTACGTATACAGCACATGGATTTTCTGAAAGCCCGTGATATGTCTTAGCTATATAATGAAGTATCAATCCAGTGATTAAACTTCATAAATTGAGGCTATACATGGGAGTTAGATTAATGTCCAGAGTTAAGATCTCTCAAAATATAAATTCTAGCAAAGCAAAGCAACAACATGTAGAGATAATCAAGTTAATGTACCATGCAAAACAACTCGTAGATACGTACGTACGTTCATCCAATTATAAAGCTATATATACATATATAACGTTGTTATAGGGTACAGAACTTACTGTATTTATATATATATATATATATGGGGGATATATATACTAGTCTAGGACACACACAACACAACTTACATACGCATACGTCTGGATTTCGTTTTGCTTTATTTATTCAAATATACTACTGCTCGGACTGTCTCAACCTCTTTAACATGCATGACGGAACCAACCATCAGTTTGGTATGAGCTTGAAAGGAGGCCTGACAAGAGCTGGAGCTGGATTATAGTTTCCATAGTCTTTGGTATTAGCTTTCAGAAGCCTTTCATGGATAGTTGTCGCTTCGTTGTTGTGCGATGGCTTGCTTGATATTTCCTACCATGGGCAATAATTGTGAGATGAATCGTTAATTGGAAAGAACTTGATGAAAGAAGAGAGATTTGTTATGAGAATCATAACGTAGCTGCTAACATTCTAACAATGATATTTCATGATATAAACTGGGCATGTGAGCTATATTACATCGATCCATGGTTAAAGGGCAAGGCTCGTACGCGTTATCGATAAATCTTGCACCATCAACAGCTAGCGACAACGAAAAATCTCATGATTATAATCCAAGAAACTTACCAGCCTTGTTAATTAATAATTTTTCATTGCTTGCTCCATAATTACAAAGAATTCAAAGACTTTAGAGATTAAATTTTGTTTTTGACCGTTTACTAGCTATTTACAAACCTCGTAAGTGGCGGCACTGACCTCCACTTCCTCCGCCAACTTGTTCACAGACTTGGACCGTCGACCTGCAATTTGAAGGCGTGTTAATGGCAAACTAATTTTCCTGCTACAAGTTGCAAATTCCCAACATAAGAAAAAGAGAGAGTTAAATCGATCAAATTCCCTTGGAATGTTTGTTTGCATGCATGTTACCCTAGCTAGCATGCATAATTGCAGGTTTGACACTTGGTGTACAGACATATCTGTAGGTTACAGAAGGCATAGTTGATTGAATCTTGTCTAGATATTTATACTGCATCCTTTTTTTTAGTGTGTGATCGTACGGATATGCACCAAAAGCTGCAGCAAAGAGACAGAAAAAGGAGCACAGCCACCTGCAAAGGAAGTTGATAGAAATGATGCTGAAATAAGGAGGAAGAGAAGGCTAATCTTCTTGAGAAGCACGAGACCCATGTTAGGCAACTTTGTCTTTCCAATCCTCTTCAGGGAGAGTACGCTTAACTAAACCAGCTTCCTCTCTATGTTAATTGAAACTAAGCACTAGTTAGAGTGGAAGACTTGGAGATTATAAACCGAACAGCGATTAATTAACTAGAAACTTTAGCTTTTAAGTATAAAATTCAAAATAAAAAGGTAAAGAAGACCACTTTTCTTTTGTCGGGACTACAAGTCTACGAAGTTAGTGGATTTATATAGTTGTTAATCCAGAGAGGGTGGCCTCCGAGGAAACTACCAAAATCTCCCTCCATCTTTCGAAGCTGGAAAGTTAATTTGGTCTAGATGATCGATGGAAGGAATTATCTTCAGAAAACAAAGCAAATAAAACCCATAAAATTGTCATATTAAAAATAAATAAATTTATCGAGCTCTTATTAAATTTTGAATTTTAGATATTGATGAATCAGAATTAAAGAGCACTGATTCTCCATATATAAAAGATAAATATATACAAGTGAAAACTAGGTCAAGAATGCTTGCTGATTCGAGTATTGTTAATTTGATCTTTGGTTGTGCCCTGATTGATTAATTAAAGATGAATTAGGTTGCATAAAATAGCTTTTAAATATGATTGGTGCTTCCAATTATATCCTCAACGACAAGGACATCCCATCAATTACAAATGAATAAATAAATAAATAAATAAATACTAGTGGAGAATAAACGAAGTCACCGTGAGATCACAATGTAACTTTATCTTCCTTCTCTTTTCTAATGAAATGGTATTAGGAGTGCTCCTACCCTAGTTAATTTACCATTCCCATAAAATTAACAAATAAAAATAAAAATTAATAAATACAAACAAAACAAAAACTTTAATATTTTTTTTATTTGTAAACTCATCGATATTTTATTATTAACGATATATTTTTTAAAGAAAGTTTTTTTATATATGAGTACATTAATAAATTTTTTTTTAATAAAATCAGTATATAAATACTGATAAAATTAGTGTGTGACCACCTACAAAATATTCCATATGAAAATTCAAAAATTCCAGAAGCTAGTGTTAATTTTAGTAAATCCATCCTTAATTATCAAATTATTGACCAATCTCCTTGTTAACACTTCGAACTACAATGCGTCAAGTTTGAACAGAAGTAAACACGACTAGTTAGAGAAGATTAATGTGACTTGTGGTGTATATCATGGACTAACACATCAGCTTAATTGGCAATGTTCATATCATCTTCTTCGACCTAGAAATGTGATACACGGGGCGACGAGAAGTTTGTGGTTTTTTTTTTATTTAATAGTGTGATAATAGTTGTTTTTTAAAATATATTTTATTTAAAAATAAAATAAAATAATTTTTTTTAATTTTTAAAAATTATTTTTGATATCAATATACCACAATAATCTAAAAATACTAAAAACAATAAAAAAATTGAAATATTTTTTTAATTTTTTTTAAAAAACACAAAAACAAACAGCACAATTAAAAACTAAAGATAAAATGCAAGAGCATGCTTGTCTTAATAATTCCCACTCTCCCAACAATATTATCATGGTGGTTCGTCCCAATATTTTTAATATCCGCCACTTCCATAAAGCATGCCTTAGGCACTGCTTTAGCATATCTTTTGCCTTTTGATCTCCAGTGAATCAAGGAACACCCATCTATACCCAAATAATTAATTATAGCACTATAGCCAGCTCCTTGCTAGACCCAATATATAGAAACATAAATTACAAGCAATTCGATTATACATACAATCACTATCTTTCTCTTTTTGAGAAGGGATGGAAGAATAAAGCTAAATATTCACGTAACGAATTCCAGTAAAGAACAAGGAGGTCAGTTTACGCTAAAAGTGGTCGGAAAAAATCTGACTCGAAATGGGAAATTTCGATTATTCTCGTCCTCCAAGTTTTTCTTAAGGGTTTCATATTAATAGCGTATAAAAGGACGACGGCAAGAAATAAATTCATCTTTTTATATATATATATATATATATATTTATACTCGAGTCAAATCTTCACATCAAAACTATTAGATTATATAATATAGGCAAAATTCTTAAATTTATCCCACATTTAATTACATCAATTATTTAATTTTAACTTTGTATTTTTATCTGTCAGGAAAAACCCTTGTGTTTATTGCTAATTATTTGTGGTTAAATCTCGTAGTTAAATATGATGGCATGGCATTTGGTGGGGGTAAGAAATAAAACAAAACAAAACAAAACAAAGGATTCTTTCTTTCTCGTACGGATATGGAGCATGGACAGCAGGGAGACGGAAAAGCAGCACATCCACCAGCAAAAGAAGTTGATGGAAATGATGCTGAAATTATAAGGAGGGAGAGAGAGCTAATCTTCTTGAACACCCATTTTAGGCAACTTTGTCCTTCTAATTATTTGTTATTTTTCTCTCTTCAGAGAGGGAACGCCCAGACGGGCCTCCCTCTCTATAATAATTGAAAGCACTTGGAATCGAAGTCTTAGAGATAATAAACTGATTGACGATTAGTTTATTTGAAAAAGAAAACCAAACTTTAGCCTTTGAGTTTAAAATTCAAAATAAAAGTTGAAGAAGACCACTTTTCTTTTGTCGGGGACCGAGTCGATGAAATTAGTGGATCTATGTGGTAGTTGATCCGTAGAGGGTGGCCTTAGTGGAAATTATTAAAATCTCCCTCGAATTTTAGAGGCTGGAAAGCTTGGTTAGATGATGATGATGATGATGATGATGATGATGATGATGATGATGATGATGATGATGATGATGCTGATGGAAGGATTTCTCCTCAAAAACAAAGCAAAGCCAACGCATAAATATAGACAGGATAAAGAAAATATATCAATATATTGTTACTGATTAACAAAAGATGCTGTACGAATAGCTGAACTCACTTAATTGAATAATAAGGTTATAATTAACTTAATTATTCATGGTGGTAAGTAACATGTAAGACATAATTAAAAAAGAATCACGTTATATGATTTTTTTAAAATGATCAAGGTTGCGAATTAGTTTTCACACGTCAAAATTAATGAAGTTTTTCCTAATCTAATCTTAGTCGGAACATCTAGAATTATATGTATAAAAAATATCAAACTTATTAATTTTTAAATTTAAGATATTGATGACTCAAAACTTAATAATATATACCACTTAATTATTCTCCATAAAAGATAAATATGTCAATATCAATGGAAACTAGGTCATGAATGCTTGTTGATTTGAGTTTTGTTTGTCACTTGTTTATGTTCTAAAAATGAGCTAGATGGTATAAAATAGCTTTTTTAAGACAGCCAGTGAAAATACTTTATATAAAATATAGAGTTTTTATAGCTATATCTTGGGTCGATGGAGTCATGGCTTGAATTTGGATCTTGGTATATAGAGTGCGTAACTGTGTGTAGATGTACATGAACTATAGAGATTATGTAACATAACTTGGTCGGTATAGAAACAAATATGTGTACGTAAAAAGAAAATTATATATGTTGCGCAATTGTGAAAAATAATTAAAAAATATATATGAAGGTCTGTGTATGGCGAGACAAAGATCCTCTCGTGTGTGTGTGTGTGTGTGTGTAGATCTGCTCAAGCCTATAAAAAAACATGGATTAAAAAAAAAAAAACATTATGTGTTGTTTTCCGGATAATCTTCAACTACGACAAGGATAACCCATCAAATACAAATGAAAAGACATTGATGAAAAATAAAGGAAGTCATCGTGGGATTATAAAGTATCATTTATCTTCCTTGTATTCGAAGAGGCTGTAGGAGAAGCACTTCGGCATTAGTCAAGTAAACCCTCCCTTCCTCGTATTGTCTATCCAATTAGTGGCCAATCTCCTTGTTAACACTCCTAAAAACGTGTCAAGTTAGACCAAAACTACATGATTAGCAAGCATGATTAGAGTAGATTTATCATTTTATGCGACTTAATTATGTGGGGTGTATATCATGGACTAAGACATCAGCTTGGCAGTGTTTATACCATCTTCAGCATAGAGGGAGTTTGTGGTTTCTTTTCACCAGTGAACGGGGGACTGGGAGAATAAAATGCAAGAGCATGCTTGTCCCAATAATATTATCATGGTGGGTCATTCCAATATTTTTAATATCTGCCACTTAGTGAAGCATGCCTTGGCACCTGTTAATTTTAGCATGTCTTTTGCTTTTTGATCTCCATTAAAAATACACACGCAGGCCCCTTGATCTTATCAGATGCTCCAATCCAACATGGAATACATCAGATCACATTATTTATTTTTCATTTTATTACGTCTCCCTGCTTTTCATCATTTCTTAGATACATGGAATCGAGGAAGGAACATCCATTTATAGTTTATACTACCAAGCAAGCAAGTAATTAATTAATTACAGCACTATAACCTACTTGCTAGACCCAATGGAAACATAAAATACAAACAATTCGATTGTATGATCATTATCTCTCTCTTTCTGAGAAAGTTTCCAAGTTAAATCATGTAGAAAATCTCCGTGAAGAACAAGGAAGCCAGTTTATGCTAATATTGTTCGGCAAAAATCTAATCCGACAGAAGTTCTTATTGTTAATTTTTTAATTCCTGATCCTATCAAATACCATCATGTCATCATATTTGACTATCAAATTTAACCATGGTTAATAATAATATAATTTAAAAACACAAGGGTCTTTTTACCGAATTAAAACCACGAGATAAAAAATAATTAATCAATACAGATATAGGATTAAATTAACGAATTTCGCCTATAATATATAGACTGGTCAGTTTTCGGAGTTCAGCAGACATGGTAGATACATAACCAGACACATCGAAGACTCCATATGCACCTGTAGAAATGAAGAATTGGGATCCGCTAAGTATCAATCGATATATCTATGATGTTGAACCGGTATTTATTGCCTTGTCATCTTCATGGCGCAAGCTGTTGGCTCGACTGTAAGCAGCTTTGGCACCCTGAGAAACAATGGGAGATTGAATTGATGAGACTGTTTAATGCTTCATCATGAAAGAAATATCAAACCACAACTCTTTACATGGATATAGAAGGAGGCGAGCAATACTCACTTGGAAGATTGTTCCAAGTTTTTTCAATCCTTTAGCCCGTGACTTCAGGACATCACGGGACACACTAGGGTCTTTCAGTACCTGAAACAGAAAACATAGTTAAGAAATCTTTCTTAATTTCAGCATGAACACCATCGTTTTTCATGCAATCCCTTGCTAGAGATCAATCCATACAAAATGTCTGCTGAGTCTTAACACAACTTTAAATCATTTTCGTAACCTCTTGACCCTAACCAAACATTCAGAACCAAATAGGCATTCATAGGTTATCAAATCTTGCATTGCACAAAAGAAAATAATGGAAGACAAGAAGCTTCACACGAACTAAATCCAAGGAGCATGCTGGTGCCAAACTTCAACATACAGCAACTTGAGGGCATGTGATACGGTCAGCAAGTAGGTCGATGGAGGTGCATGTTAAGCATTTGTCTAATGAAGTCAACTGTCACCTCATAATTTTCAAGCATGTCAGCCTAGAACTTTGTGACAGGATAGAAAGAAATCACCAGGTAAAATTGGATTAAGGGCATCTATCAAAAACCAGTGTGTTTGTTCTAGAAGGCAAGTGAATACTTCAGTTTCTTAATAACAGACGAAAATGAATTCTCGTTCCTCTTAATCTCTTCAAACTACCAATAAGATGTGAAAAGTTTTAAATTAGCAACCATCTAATTCATTCTCTTTGATTCTTAAAAAATCTTAGAACTGCAATTTAATGTCACGAGTCTGTACTCTAATAAAAGCCGAGGGATAACCCATTTGACCACCGCTATTCCATAACATCATAACTTGAAGGCTTGCAGGATAAATTAAGACGACATGAGAATAAGAAGGGAAAAGAGAACAACTTACTGCTTGGCACACACGTGATAAAGTACTCTCAATATCAAGCACATTGATCTGCCAAAGTGATTGAAGCATTGAATCCTTCTTATCTTCAAGGATTTTCTGCATGCTCTCTTCTTGGTTTTCTACTCCATTCAACTTCTTTAACTCCTCCCGTATTTGAATTAAGGAAACAGCACCTGCAGATTCAAGAGAAAATACTCTTCTTAGGTTCCGTTTAAATTATAAACTAACATGAATGACCATGAAGCCTGTTTCAAGATATTAAAGCTTTGATTTCAGAGAACTGTACCTGAAGCAGCCATTACTTGTGATTTCATCAGGTGTCCTTTATCCCGTACCCATTCTGCTAAAAATGGTACCTTCATATACCGTCTGTCCTTTCCAAGCTCCCTAGCAGCTTTCCTCGTGTAGATATAACCAATGGTGTGCAGCATAGCCTCACCAAATGCTGATGATTTTAGTGGTTATGAGTTGAATTAGAAATTCAGGGAATTTTATTTTAAAAGAAAGAAGTTGATGAATCAATTCCAGCAGCATTTGAATAATGCACAATTACTAAAATAATACTCTTTTCATGTTGCTATGTAGCTAAGACTTTTAAGAGCAATATTTGAAAGATAACTCCTGCATGGCCGAAAACTTTTATAAACTCAATATTGGGTCCGATCTACCACTGCCCTGTGGACTAGGATGGGCACAGCAGCTTGGACAATATTAGCATCACCTAGGCATTGCCATTGAATCCTGAGTTAGTGGCAGGGAACAGGACCTACTTCCACATCAAAAGAGTTATTCTCCAGAATACTCTAGCTGCACTTATATGCTCAAGAAGAAATCATCGGGTTGGACCACACTGATATACCCAGAAACAACCACTAAAACGAGAGGACATGAAAATTCCTTCTTACAGCAGGTTTTCCAGAGTCAACACTTCTCAGAGTTCCTTACCTATTTTAAGTGATTCAAAGTGTTAACTGAGGAAGAAAATATACCAGCTGTAGAGAGGCGGCGTGCTTCTGATTGGGCCCAATTTGTAAACTCATTCTCCTGGCCTTCAACAAATGTTTCAAGGCGAATTTTGAGATTTGTTATTAGCTTTTCGTCTCTCTCTTTCTGCAGCACCTGTGGATTAAACAAAAGACGGGGGCTTTAATGGAGTGCACCAAACACTGACATTGAAAAACTTAAGTAAATAAAATACCCTCATCTTCTCTTGATTTCTCTGCTGTTGCATTTCCTTGTCCTGTATGTCGTCTTCATTTTCAAAAGATGATAATGTAGCCAGTGCAAGTTGACCAACATAATCTTCAAATAATTCACTTCCAAATAGCATTCCAAAGACAGCTGAAGGATCCAACATGATTTCCCTGGAAAAGAAAGTATCTCTCATGATTTCTTCTGGATTAAACAAGATGTGGGAAATGAAACAAAGATTAAAAGAGAAACACAACAATGATTTTCAGAGGGACCCATTACAACACAATATTAGTGCAAGATAAAGGACAAGTCATTCCCTGATAAAATTAGTATTCGGCTAATCGGTTAGAGCCCTGGAATTGAACAAGTCAGTGGCCAAGTATATTGAATGGATTAATGTGGTCTTCTTGGCAGTGTGCAAGTCCCAACCTGGCTGTATCCAACTGATTTTCTTCATCGTGAGAAAAAAGATTATCATTTTCTTCTTCAATTTCTTCTGTAGCTTCTATATTTTAACCTGAGTAGCATGCATTTAAGCTTCATTTCCTTTTTTTTTTATTGTTAACAAATTTAATTCCACTAGGATTAATCGACTAAAATGTAAGCATATTTGGAGCTGTTTTTATAATGAAACATCCTACCTTCTATTTTCCTGCAACTAAAGGCGTGTACCTGATTTTGCATTCAATCTTCATCAACTTCCCATTAAAAACTAAGGGAATCAGCATCTTAGCAAAATGAAATATTTCTATAACTAAAAGTGTTCCTCTATGTTGTGTTCCAGAAAGTCCCCGAAGAAGTTTAAGTAGCAGAATAATAGCAAGCAATTTATAGTAGAAAAATTTACAATCTCGTTTTACATTATTTAAACTTACTCTGTTATTCCTTCCTTTCCATACTTGTCGTATCCTTCACGTTTCTGAGGATCACTTAAGATCTGGTATGCTTCACCAAGTATCTAAAAACATGTATCAAAGCAAATAAATAAGCACACAGAAGCTCAACAACAGATGAAAGTTGACAGATAAATGTCTTCTTCCATTGTTTATACGCTCACGCCTTTCATAACCATCAAGGAATGAAATGAAAAGGCAATGCGCTCCGATTTTCCAAGCGAGGAGGCACACTAGGTCCAAATAAATGACAATTGTAATAGACATTAGAACTTGGTTTTCCTCATTCTGCAGTACAGTTGAATATCAATACAACTTAACTCTACCATAGGATTATTTGTTCGAAACGACAAATAACTGACTAGCACTAGACTATGCCACAATAACCAAGATATAGTCTTCAACGATGATCAAATTTATTAGCTAACCTGAAAATTATCTGCAGCTTTTGGATCACCGGGGTTTTTATCTGGATGAACTACTTTTGCCTGTACAGAACACATAAAACCACACTCAATTACAATACCACGAATCTGAGTAAATGAGCAGGAAAAAAAAACGCTTTCACATGTTCATGATAAAAACAAAAATTTTGTAGCTGCAAATTAAGCCCATATTTCGAAATTCACAGCCCTCTTAAAAGAACAACTTAAGTGCATTATTTTTTTTCCGCCCATAGGATTGAAGCTATAAACCTTGTGGCTAATCCACGAGATAGAAACTACTTCCATTGAAAGCTTAAGCTCACCTTGAGATAGTATGCCTTCTTGATCTCTGCCGATGACGCATCGACACTAACCCCCAAAATGTCATAAAAAGTTGTATCTTTCACCATTGGTTTTGCTTTCAATCTTGATTTACGAGAACTACATTTAAGATCAGAGAAACCAAGACAACGAATCAGCCTCATTGACAAACCAGAGAAGGTAAATTCAATTCAGCAAACTGTGTTCATTTCTAAACATCAAAAGAATCTTTCTTTCTAAGAGAAACAGCATGCGTTGCTTCCAGATTATACAATGCCATGCAGCATACATATAGCTTCCTCATTGATAAACGACATGTAGCAGAATCGGATCAAAAAACCAGATAACAAGATCGGGTTTTTGATAAAAACAAGGAGATTCTTACCATGATCTTAACTTATACTAAAAAAAAAAACCTATAACACATAGAGTATTAAAGAAATTACAAAAAAAAAAAAACAACGAAACAAGATCAAGAATCTTGAACTTACATTACAGAAGATTAAGAGAGAAATTAGAGATAGGATTGTAAAGACACGGAGGCTTGTTAGTTTCTCGCAGAGACGAAGTGAAACTAGAAGATCAAGGTAAGAAAGCAAGAAGGGGAAGGATCACGTGTCTCCCAGTCAGCTTTGGATGAGCTTTTTATACTTTCGAAAGTTTTTAATTGGTTAATAAAAAGAAAAGAAACATTAACCAATAACCATGTCAACGATTATAAGAGACGGTAACGTTTTGTTCTGGAACTGAAGAAATTAATTCTGTTATGTTTTCTAACTTAAACTCACTTTGAAATTAATTCTGTCGTTATTACTTTAATACCATCGAGCCATAAAATTAAAAGAAAAAAATTATAGTTATTCGTACTCAGGGTAAGGTTTAAAAAAAAATCAACACGTAGTTTAGCTGGTTTCACTGAGTTGACTCCGCCAATGAAGTAGCACTCAGTTAATCTGATTAAAAGTTTATTTAATTTTAAAAAATATTAAAAATAGTGTCATTTTAACTTCTTCTTTTTTTAATAAAATTTAAAATGATATTACTGCTTCAATATCATTTTAAATGGGCTTTTTCACTTTCTCAGGAATCAGAATTGAAATGGGCTTCTTAATGGCATTACCAATGTTACTTGATAGGCCTTGGGCATCGCTGATCCACTAATGCCCTTGCCTAGACTGTAGGCCTAATCCAGGATTCCAAATGGGCCATGAAAGCCTGCTTTGACATTTCTATTTATCCCTTCTGTAATGGAATCAAATGAACCTCCATTTTAAATTATGATTTCTTTTAGCTTTCAACTACATAAAACATGGAAAAACTATTTTGATATTTTTTTTGTTAATTTGTCTTAACAATAGTAAAATGTTTTTTAAAATATAACTAAAAATTTTAGTTAAAAACATTATATTGGTCAAGATAAACAGAAATACTCTAATAAAAAAATTATCTTTACAAAAAAAAAACATCTACATTTTAAATTTAATAATAAAGCTAAAATATTTATTAAGACCTAAAAGTATTTTTACATATAAAATTTTTCGAGTCCCCGGTAGCATATCACGGACATTCAAACTAGTATAACCTAAAAATACCGTGAATATTGCTAGGGAGATGGGAGTAGGGGCATGAAGCGTGCATGCTATTTCTACCTACGAGCACCAGGCCTAAGGAGCTAAACAAGAACACTCGAAGAAAGAAAAGACGACGGGCTTAAGCTTGATTAATTACCCAGATATCAAAGTTCAGAACTCAAGACAGTTTGGGGATCCATGCTCAAATTTACCTCTGGGATCACTTATCAAATTCTTAACCTAAATGTACATTACTAATTAACCGGGCCTTTTTTATATTATCTGTAAGAAAAGGGGCTAGCTTCCTTGACCAGTGGAAGCCATGCTACTCCTTTTCTCATTGGTCCGTGAGGTCCTCCATGCTCGGATTCAAACGAGCCTCAAATTCCAAGCAGCATGGACTTTACTAAAAGCTAAAGTTCAATCTATGAGCTAGGACTTTACCAAAGCTGTCCGCCCTTGCTTCGTCGAAAAGAAAAACGTAGAAAAAGTTGCTCGAAAGATAAAAGGAAAAGGAAAAAACGTCGAAGGGACGTAAGCCAGTATGTATCCAAAGGAACTCGGATGCATAAAGTCGTAAACTACAGTACGTTCTTTTATAAATCTGCTGCTTCCATGGAGGAAACAGCCGGTAATACATAGCATATGATCTCTCCGAGTGAAAAAGCAAACAGCACATGCTACTAATAGATTACCCTAACAGCAACCTACATGGTGATTATCCTACCTGCAACTGCAAGTTATATGGTGAGTAGTCATAGTCTGTGAAATGCACATGCAAAAAGAACTTTGTCCGGCACGTACACTAATCCCACCAGGAGTGAGCACTGTTAAAAAAAAACTATTAAGATAACAATTTATTTCAAATTTCAGGATAACTTGGTAAATTGCTTGTTTTTTTTAATAATGCTTAAAAAAACTTGTGTTGCACGAATTATATGTTTTTTTTACGATAGATTTTAATAACCAATGAGGTTATGATTCTCCTTAGACCTGATTTTGGTCAGTAAGAATTTTCTTTCGGTCTAAGTTTGACTAGTTAATTGTATTTATTTTAGTATTTGAAGTAAAAAAAATTAATGAGTATTGGATAAAAAATTGGGTTGACCATATGAGAACCCATTTAATCCGTGAACCGGTGAATCACATGGCAAGGCCCGGGCGAATGTCTCGGAATTGCAGCTAGCGGCACTAAGAATCAAACCCAGGAAGCTAAAGACCTAAACCACCCATCTCAAGCGAGTTCTTAACTGCCAGGCCAACAGCACGAGGTCAAATGCAGTGGCTCTCAAACAATGGACCAGGCACAACCATGTTGCCATAAAACAGAGCGATGGCTAATGAGTCTTTTGCCTCCAGTTCTGGAAAGCAAAGTTCTGTTTCACGGTCCCTTTTCTCGTCAGATAGTGTGGAATTCTAGCAATCCAAGACAATAATCCAGGCCAAACTAGGCGAGCAGGAGTGCCAAAGTTTTCATCAACTTGAAAGAGGTCTTGCTTTATTTAAAATATTTGGTTAGCAACAAATATTCCAATTCCATAGTTGCACGGTCTTCACGTGTGTGATGGCTGGTTAACAAAACCAGTGAACTTGTCCTTGTTAAACCAGTGGACCATTTTGTTAGGCAATAACTTTTAAAACATTGCAAGATACAGAGAATATCTCAGGATTCTTGTCTGTCAATCTCTTGGAAAGTCTAGAGAAAAAAACACTAAAATTGAAAAACAATTTATCGCCATTTAGTTTTCAAGAATTCTGGTCGGGACATGCCTTTCGATAAAGTTAAAATTGTTATGCTCAATGAAAATGCAAATGGGATGAATTTCATGAGAATGCATGTATTGTCGGTCAAATCAGAATAAGAATCGCCTGCTTAAAAACTATATATGAGCCAAGCAGTCGGGGGAGAGCATCGAAAAAGATATGCTAAAATATTTTTGATAGAGTGATCTCGACATGAAACAACATGCCGATCCATAAATTTTGTTGCTGGATTCGGTGGGCTTAACTAATATTCCTGCTGCATGTATTCAAATCCTGAGGCTGGGATTTCACAGCAAATATAGAACCAAATCAAAGACCTCACATAACCTGACTTGGTTGTAGTTTAATTTGTAAGATATTAAGTTTACTTCGAGTTTTATAAATTTTAAAATTATTTGAGTTTCATTTGATTATTAATTTTAAGATCTTGAAAGATTAGTTAAAGTTAACATAAACTCACATTGTTGGATGCAAAAACAACCAGAGCTCATCTCTATTCTCTCGTCCTCAAACAAATATATGTGTCTCTCTCTCTCAATGAATGATGCTTAATCTCTAGTTAAACGTCATGAGCACCCAGCGTCTGTATTCAACTAACAAGACATCACTGCTAATGAAAGCCTTCGTCTTTTTCTCTTTTCGCTAATTTAATCATTCTTTGAGAGCCAGCAAAGCCTTGGATGGCTCCATGGCTAACATCATCACTATTAAGTTACTCATATAAATCCCATTTTAAAGCATACAATCTTCCCATCTAGCAAGACCAGGATACAAGATACCTTTTTCTTCAGCTCATGTGGACCGTGGAATATCATGGCTGGCCACATGCCATCACCTTCCCCTCACCAATACTATTTTTTTTCTTCTTCTTTCCCGCATCCAACCAGATCCAAAAAGAAAAAAAAAAAAAGGCATGGGAGGAGATTTCATCACCTGTGCGCCCTCTTTTTACATGATGGGTCTATTAACAATATCCACCTGCTATAATTTCTTTTGCTCGTCACCGACTTTTTCACTTTTTTTTCTTTAGTTGGTACTTTTCTTTCTTTTTTCTGTCCAGCCAGCTGCAGCTAGTGGCATGAAGATGAGAAGAGGTGGCATGAGGCATCTATATAATACTGCAATTTGCATGTCGTTACCTAATAATTGATCCATTTTGGACGGTAAATGTCATATTCAATCTCTTTAATTAAAGGAAGATGTATAGGTAGGTTTTGATTAGTAGGTAAAATCATACCATCTAGTTTTTTGTTTTGTTATCGAAGCCCTGGTTTAGGTACTGTATATGCTATGCATAGATATCCCTTCCCCCATCCTTCTGTACTTCTAGGAAATCAAAATAGATACTAAAATTGAATTCAAAAGTAACTGTAGTGGTAAAAAACACATTTGGTAACTTTTTATCGGTTTATTTTTTAAAAAACAAAATCGCCGTATAAAATAATTGTTTCTAAAATGGGTTTGGGGGACCAATTTTTTATTATTTAATATTCAATAATATGTGTGTATTTAATATATTTAGAAAGAGTAATTTAATGTATTTATTTGTAGTTTTCAACAAAACTCTTTCACCATTTACGTGTCATGTTCGAGAGACCATGCTTGACTGTTGAATAAAAAAATAAAATTTATCACGTCCAATTTTATAATAACGAAATAAATTAAATTAAAAAATAAAACCGAAGAAACAACGCATATTTTTTACATGTGTTTGCAGCATTAAATATACAATTCAGTGGTCTCACCAAGTTCGTTAGAAGATTTAAAAGGAAGATACTCGTAACTTTCTTTACTTGAAAAAATATGAAAATAAAAATATGAAATGGTAATAACACTACCCAGTAATTTTAAATAAAAAAAAATTTACTGTAATATGTTGATAAAAAATCACAAGAATTGGTGTATCAACCCATTAATTGCTAACAATTACTATTGGATTTTTATGTTATTAAGAGTTTCTGTCGTGTTGTTCTAATAAACACTCTACCTGCTTCCTTTTCTTCTCTTTTCTTTTTACCGACGTGCTTGTCATCAGGGTAGCTCCCAATTGCCATCATGGGCCATCGTGCCCAGTTCTATCACCTTCAACCTCGTCTTTTTCCACTTTTTTCCCCTTCCCGTGACAAAAATAAATTTACTTCGGTCGAGCGTGATTGATATATGCCACATTTGGAATTTCTCCCTCTATCTCAGGTTATTTTTATTTATCTTTTTCCTTTATTGGGAGGCTTCATAGGCCATCAAAGATTATCATCCCCTGATATAAATCAAAGTTATTTAACTCATACCTGTTCCGTTAAAACTTGTTTTATTAAAAATGACTAGTTCGCAATTATCTAGTAGGTAATGCGGTAATAAAAACTTGGGATCAAGGAATTTACTTCCATTGTGATCTTAAATTCAAGCCATGTAGTTGCTAATATGATGGTCACTGAAGGATTACATGACTGTTAATTTTAAAACTCGTGAGATTAATTAAAGTATGCACAAGCTAACTCAAATATTCACGTTAATAAAAAAAATAGTTAATCCACGCTATGCATGGCTATTGCCTGTTCTATTTTCTTGAATATAGCAACAAATTAAAGTAACAAGTATGCTTCTATAATATTAATAATAATAATAATAATAATAATAATAAAAGTTCCTTTAAGCACCATGGCTTTAATCCTGTACCACTTATACTTGGTCAACACTCAATAAGATCCCTTTTTTACACATAAAATGATCAAAAAGTTGGATTAGGCTTATCTATATTGACTTAAAATAATATCATTTCGTAATCACGTTTTAAAATTAAGTTAAGATAGGGTAATTGACCACCCTTGGAGACGGTCCAATAAAGGCATGTAGTCTGCCGGGACACATTGACGGGTTCTGATGGACAACACAAACTTGAATTTCGCTTTCTTTCTCCATTTTAATTCAAATTCGACTTTGTCTTTTAGCTGAAATATTAAAACTCTGTTAAATGTTTCTATCTATTTGTTTGATTCTAAAAAAAAGCCAGTTATTTGTGTTTTGTATCTTATAGCTTATAAGTGTATAACCGTATCCTTCGTAACTCCAGCAATTTTTAGAAGTTGATTTTCGTAAGCTACAAATAGCAGGAACCCAAAATCCAAAGAAGCTCTTCATATTTAATAATAATAATAATATAGAGTAGGGTGATCATTTTCAGTTTAGATCAGTTTTAAAAAAAAAGTAATTAAATTGAAATTATTTAAAAAAAACAAAAATAAAACCGGTTCAAACCGACCGGTTTTGGTTCAGTTCGGTTGTTTTAGGATAAAAATTGGTTTTACAGTTTAGCTCGTTTTTTCAGGTTTGGCTCAGTTTTTTGGTTTGGCCCGGTTTTTTTCCAGTTTTGCTTGGTTTTTTTGATTTCAAACTTGTAAAATCAAAACTGAACCGGTCGGTTTTTTCAAAATTTTAATCAATTTTTTTCACGATTCAGTTTTTTTTTCTAGTTTTCTCGATTTAATTAGTTTTTTTATTTTTTTACTCACCTCTAATACAAAGGCTAGATATCTGAATTTTTTATTCATCATTTCCATGTGCATGTGAAATTTTTTATTTAAGCAGACTCATTGACTCTATAAAAAAAAAAAAGACTAGAACTCCACTGCTTTTAATGAATTGTCATGGCCTTAATTTGAAGTTTAATTATATATAAAGTAAAATCTGCTTAGTGTTTTACCTTGAAACAGTTCAATCCACATTAAATTTACAATTTTGCCATTCAATAACTAAAAGATTGAGAACACACTCAGGAGTAAAGTGATATTTTCTCATTTTATTGCACAGTATAATTATTCTCATACTTGAAAAAAACAAGACATCTAATGTTTAAATAGCGTTTTTGAATCTTCATATTTTTTATATAACGATGTCCACGCGCTGTTTCAGACTTATAAAACAAATATATTTAATAATATTATAATAGTGAATCAGCGCTAGATAAATAATAGAAACTAAAGGTACGATGAAGCAAATATTTCATGATGGAAAAAAAAGTTGTGTTGTGATCAAAAACTTAGAGATTGAACAAAATGATTTGTAGCAATCTACAGTGTTTTGCGATGAAAGATACAGTACTTTCGCCACATGATTTAGCTTTTCTGTTGATAAAAAACAAAAAAAATTACAAAACTAAATTATCTACCAGCTTAATATTAAAAAAAAAACCAACAAAGATAATTTTGAAAGGAAAAAAACCCATGAAAAAAAATGTTGTAGCAATTGACAATGTTTTGTGAGGCTATATTTTTAAACAAGTTGTTGGCTTCTGAAACTATGGCTAATGATGCAAGGGGTTCGCCATAGTGTGATTTTGATATTCTCTCTTCAATTATTGAAGATTGCTTTAAGAAATTGTGGCTACAATCTCCATGCTTTTTAATGCATGTCAAAGGCAGTGAGAGACCAATATTCTCTATATAGTAAACCGGGCTCAGGCCGTGCTTGGATCTAATCCATTTTCTTTTGATGACGATGAGCTCAGACAGCCAGACAGGTAGCAAGCTTGGCACGATTGTCAATTGAAATCGAATATACAACTCGGTTGGCGGCGGATAAGGATAGAAAGAAGAAGATTCTATCGTGTAGGTGGAAAATGAAACAGAGCCATAGTAATTTTGCTTAGCCATGGAGTCTTCCATCGGAAAATGTGGCGTAGAACTGTATTTAAATTTGATTCATGTGGAAGATTATCCATGCATATATCATCCTATCTCCTCACTAACAAAATTTTTAACTAGATTAATATTTAAAAAATAAAATGAATAAAAATAATTTTTGAAAAAAAATAAATGCAAAAAAAAATAAAAAAGTTGAAAAAAATAAAAAAAAGAAAAAAATTGGAAAAAAAAGAGAAATAAACCGTAATTACTATCGTAATTCATAATATATTATGCATGAGAAAGTAATGATTTTCTCATATTATTTAGAGTATTATATTAAGTATTGTTAATATAATGACAGTATATCTATTGGTTTTTTTTTTGGTGTAAGATCAAGGAGTATTTTTTATTTTTTATTTTTAATTATCGCGTGAGGTGAGGTTAAGGGTGTGCTGGTTTTTGGATAGATCCGTGGGCTGCTAGATGAATAAAGCAAAAGTCAGAAATGGTCACATCAATTACCCACGAAAGAAGCCTCCAAATAAACGGTGGGCGATGAGGCTGTGAGCAAAGGCATGGTCACAGCTAGAAGGTGACACGATGGGTCCCGAGCCTCTGTCCCAGCGGTAAAGAATACATTTTTGAAGTGAAAGCTGTAAACCGAATTGGAGCAGTATTTAAAAGTTGAAAGGAAAAACAATAGATATAAATTGGATTGCAGAGTGGCACAGTGACAGTGCACTGTATGTAGTGACTCTTACCTATATTGATTGAGAGTGTGGTGAGTTGTTTTTTAAAATATTTTTTATTTTAAAATATATTAAAATAATATATTTTTTTATTTTTTAAAAATTATTTTTCACATCGTCACATTAAAATAATCTGAAAATATTAAAAACATATTAATTTTAAAAAAATAAAAAAATTCTAAATTTTTCCAGAAGTGCTTTCAAAATGTAGTGCCGACCACTGCCGACATTTTTGGTTTTTAACTTTGATTTTTTTTTAAAAAAAAACTCAATAGATCGCGTATATGATATTTTCCAGTGACTATTAGTCGTCTTCTAAAGCAGCATCCAAAGCATTGTGTCATTCTCTAAACAGTGAGCTGGTGCGTGTCAACAACTGTGTGATTGTTAGTTGCCTTTCAAGATAGCGTTCAAAGTATTGTGTCACTCTCTAAACGATGAGTTGGGCGTGTCAACTTTGTGATTGTTAGTCGCCTTCAAAGACAACGTTTAAAGAATTGTGTCACCCTTTAAATGATGAGCTGACATGTGTCTGTTGTCAGGTCACAGCATAACTCTAACGATAAATTTTCTCTCTCTTCAACCTTAAAAAATGTGCTAGTCTTATAAAATTATAAAAGGATCCTCAATCTCTTAATTTCTCAATCTGATTTATTTATTTTTTTAATTTCATCAATTGATATTTAATTTTTTATGTTTTCTTATCAAATTTTATTATTATTTTTTTTATTCATGTTTATTTTGCTTTTAATTTTTTTCTAATTAAATTTTATTTTTTGATTTGAATTCACCTTTTTTTTTTTAATTTGACCCCGTTTGTATGATTACAATTCTTTTTATTTTGAGTTTGTTTATTGATTAATTTATTTTTTTTAGAATTTCATAGTTTGTTTTTTTTTTTTTTGCAAAAATCTAGTGTATAACTAAGAAGAGACTATACATCGGAACCATCAACCAACATTCTCAAAACTCAATTCAAGCCTCGCTGGAGTGTTTGGAGTTTCTGGAGCTCCAAGCTTTGAATCCTAGCGAGGAAGCTCCATTGTTTTTATAAATATATGATTTTTGTATTTCATATTTGCATGTATAATATATAATACGTGAATCTTTAATTATAATTTCCACTAGAAAATAACTTTCAATCCCATTTTTTTACCAAGTATCCATATTTTTTTAACCTCCTCTAAAAACTCTACTGTTCTGTAACTTAAAAAGCCAAGACATATTACTTTAATTGAAGATAAATTTGATTTTACTGACTTCCTAGAGGCTCTTGAAGAACGCCATTGACAAAAGAAGAACCAAGCAAGTTGCTTAGCTGCTTACGGAAACGTGTGATTGCGACCAGGGCATTACAATGTCTGTCACCTTGCTATGTCTTGTATTTACGTGGAAGGACGATGTAGCATCAAAGGACAATTTTGGCGTGGTTGAAACTTAAAAAAAAAACCTTAATTATGTTTTGTTTTTTATTTTATTTTATTTTACATGCAAGTGTAAATCCACAGCCTCCATTTCCCAACAAACGAAGCTGGAGCCCATTTGCCTTGTTTCCTGCTGCCTTTTTCCTCGCACGAAAATTATTAAGCTCAGTTTTTCACCTCGTTCTGGCTGGTCGCTTAAATCATTGTATTCTTCTTATACATGATTAGGTAATTTAAGAAACTATGTAGTATTTTTTTTATGGTAATTGAAAGTCTAAAACATGTTAGTTTTAACCATTTTAGGCTTTATTTGTTTTTTAGTTTGAAAAATATTTTTTAAAATTTTTGTTTGCTTCGTATTATTTTTTATGATTTTAGAACTTTTTAATATGCTTATATTAAAATAAATTTTAAAAATTAAAAATAAATATTATTGTAATATATTTTTAAATAAAAAATATATTAAAAAGCAATCATCACGAACCTTATAAACACTACATTTTAACAATCCGGATATTAATAATATAATATTTTTTGGATATAGAGAATAAATTTGATGTCAGGTGAATTTCAAATAAACCATTTACATTGTTTATGACGATTTAAGGAAAATAAAATTAATCAGAAGTATAATTACTTTTATTTTTTACCATCATGTGTCTTTAAGTATTGTTCCCTGCACGGGGATTTGCTGCATGCCTCCAAGAACAATAACTATTTGTGAAATCATGCCGTGTCTTTTCAGCTTTAAAAATCCTATTACTATTGTTGTGAATCTTTAACAATTTTTCAACTGTTCAGTTAACTTTTTTATTTGCTTTTCATTGCGCCCTTCTCTTTAGCGAGAGCTCATTAATCATGAAATATGTGATTGCAAGTTAACTTGGTTGGAAGCACTTAGCCCCAGCACGGAAAGCTGGTCTTTGAATGGATCAAAAAAGTTGATTTAATTTCAACACCTGGAAAATGATTCGAAAATATTACTTAGCCTCGAGGCAAGTAAACCAGTCCATAGGAGTTTCAATGGTCCTGATCCATGGATTCAATATTTAACTGCAACTCTCCAGTCTCACAATATTCGGAAAAGATGCTGGGGGCCCTTGGCCACTCCTCCTGGGATCTTGTCGCTCAATTAATCTGCAAACGAGAGGTGCTAAATATACAATGCAAGTTTGGATCAGATACTTGTTCTCGTTAAAAGTCCCCTTCTTTCACTTCATGCGAAGATAATATCGGTAGAGATATCATTGCAAAATGACTTGGAGCAAAAGTATCAGATCATGACCTGTTGTTTCAAATGAAGTAATCATAGGTGGTAACTCTCTGAAACTTCTCACAGTGTATTAAATCATTTTGTAGCTCACAAATTCAAAGGGCAGTATATATTCAGCAGGCACTTCTTCATTGCTCTAAGCCAGTTGGTTACAATATACAACTACAGATATAAAAAACTCCATAATCATTCACTTGGAGGAAGAACGCTGCTTTGTTTTTATACACTTTTGAATTAAGTATTGTGTTTGTACTCAGTTATTTCAGTTTGTCAAAACATAAGAGACCCCCATAATTGTTTTTTCAGATATTTTTCTGAAGAGAATACTGCGAGAGCCATAGAACTGATGTCACTGTAAAGGCCATTCACACAAGTTGGAACAATTAAGAAGCAAAACTCATTAAAATACCATTACATATAGGATAACAGCAAATTCTTTCAACATCAAACAGTAATACTAATAACCCGATTTACAGACCAAGAACCTAAATAGCCACAACCCTTTTGTTCTTTCTTACATATCCGCTCTCACACCGGACCTTATTCCAAACCACTTGAATTCTTAACAACTTTTAAGTGATAATTTCTTGAGCTTGATTGTTAGTGCCAAATGGATCTCTCTCTCTTCTGTTAGAAGTCCTAGAATCACGCCCATATTGGAGAACAAATCAGTATTGAAACATATCTGCAGAGGCACATATCGGCTGATTCAGATAGGACATGTTCAACGGGTTCAAGAAGCTGTCGGCTGCTGGCTCATTAAAGATGCTTGAATCTCCAAAGAGGCCATTGCTTGAATTCAATAAACTAATGATCCCGTTCAAAAACTCCAATCTGTGGCTGAGCTCACTAACTTGAGCTCTCAAGATTGAGTTATCAGCCTCCACATTCAAATAATGTTGAGTGGTGATATTGATGCTGGTAATAATCTGGTGATTCTCCTTTTTCAATTGAGCCACTTGAGCCACCAGATCATCCAAATGCTTCTGTTTTCTCATTCTAGACCTCCTCGCCGATTCACGATTCGATATCATTCTCTTCCTCTTCCTCTGATCCATCAATGCCTGCAAATTCTCTTCAGAACCCGAGTTCTGAATCAAAGATGAACCTGAAGATGTTCCACTGGACGAAGCCATGAGAGACCCACAAAACAAGCACGCAACTTTTACACAAGAACAGCAACAAAGAAAGAGTTATGGCAGGACCCAGATAGCAACAGACTCAAAACTAATGCAGACAACAGTAGTAGTAAAGGTAATATATATATATATTATATATAAATTATAATATAAAGGTCAGATTTTGAGCAAAAATCATGAAACGTAATACAACCAGTAAAGGAAAACAACTGAGAATGATTGAACTAAATGGGTCCTGCGCCTGAAGGTGGAATTTATCATACACCCAGAAATGAAAATCTCACTGAGAATTGGAGACATGAATCTCAAACATTAAGAGCAGAAAACTTATCATCAAGACAACTTTTAAAAAATCCCACTAAAACCCAAGAGAAAAAGATTGTGAGTACTAATTGATATTATAAAATAGCCTAAAACCCCTGCTCAGCACAGAAAAATTGCACCAAGATGGAGAAAATCACAGAGTACTGATTGATTTTGGATTCAAGAAACTGAGATCCAGGATCAAGATTGGAGAACAGAAATGGAAGGATATGGCTTCAGTTCAAAGCTAATTTGAAAGACGGAAATACATTACTAGCAAAATATCTCCAAGGAAAGGAACCAAAAAGATGCTAAAGATTTGGCAAGGGAGAGAAGGGAAGAGAGGGGGGGACTTGGAGTAAAGAGAGGATGGAATTTATAGATAAAAAGAGACTACCAAGTTGATGGGAAAAAATAGTTTTAAAAAATAAAAATGCAGAGAAATTTAATAACTTCGTGGAATCTCTCTCGAGAGGAAAAAATAAAAAGTTGCAAGGAAAAAGTTAGATGGGACAATGTGAGGGGAAATGGGGGTAGCATGGAACTCCAGAACTGTCCAGATCCAGCTGGGATCAACCACCAGTCTTTACTTTTTTACTTCCATGGCGGCTGGTGAAATTTATGTGATTCGTATCGGATTCACTGTCGAGTGAAGTAAAAGGTTTTAGGCGAACAGCAAGAAGATATTTACTTTTTTACTTCCATTGGTGGGTCGGTAACATTTTCAATGTCATTAATATTTATGAACGCAAACAGCAAGAAGATACAATGAGAAATGCACTTGATTTCTGGGTGTGAAGACCTGGGAATGTTGAGATTTCTTTCTTAAGGAGAGAAAACAGAGCGTTTTTGGAGATACTATAATGGTTAAAAAAAAGATACTATAACATTTTTATTATGTATCTATATAAATATTTTTCTAGCAGTAATTAAGCCAGTAAGAAACAACGAGCGCATTATTGAAAAAAGGAAAGAAAAAAACTAGAAACAGAGAGTGGATTTTCTGCATATCTCTAGATTTAGATCAAATATAAACATCAGATCCAGTGCATGTTACTGGGTTTTGATACACCTTACCCCATTACCATCACAGATACAAATGTTTTCACCAGTAAAAATTCGTTTTTTTTTTTATACAGTTTTTCCTCCCAAAGAGAAAATCTTGCTGTTATTTGATCACAACAAATTTTATTTCTTGAGCCAGTTTCTTCCAGGCAGGGTAAAGCATCTGGTTTCAAATCTAACATTATATTTTGATTAAACTGTAAACCCAATTTTAAGAAAACTCTTATATCCTTCCATGCACTCGAAGATGGTATTTGAAAGCATGACAATGATTATTTTTTAAAAAATAATTAGCTTGAAAATATATCAAAATAATACTTTTTATTTTTTAAAAATAATTTTAAGCATTAACATATATATAAAAAATAATTTGAAACTAAAATAATTATTTAAAAAAATATATTTTTAAAAGATGAAAACAAGTAGCTCAAAATCCTTTTCCAATTTCACTAATTGTTTGGTTCCAAACCTAACATCACATTTAATAAGAAACCCGGTTTTAAGAAAAGTTTTCTTTCTATTTTCACGCACAAGACATGTACTTGCACGTTTATAATTGGTTCCACGACTACAAACTACGAAGTGAAAGCTGAACCTCCATGCCATGCTCACCTTGCAAAGTAAAGCTTTTGCCTTTTTCACTCTATCACGAGTTGAGACTACCTAGGCAAAATCGACAAAACGGCGTCGGGTTACGAGCAACATAGAAATTGGTGCAAGGAGGAGGCAGGATCACACATCCCCAAATGCTGCCTAAATTTCACCAAAAAAACCTGAACCAGATTTGAGCTTTTTCGGTAGTTTATGTTCGGTGCCCACGGATGATGTCTTGACACGAGTCACTTAGAAAAAATCAAATCTAGGGATGTAGGGTGGAGTCCCTTTATTACACCTTGGGTTCTGTGCTCAGCATCTAAATAATTTATTTGTTTTCAATATCCGAATTCTCCAATTTAGCCCTGTTCTTGTTGTCGTATTGCACATACTCTCCCAAATATAATAAAACTCTGCTCTGGTGTTATATATATATATATATATATATATATATATATATATATATATATATATATAACCAGAATAGGGGAACTCGGATTTTATATTCAAATATATATTTTTTTATTCGTAAAATTTAAAATATATATTAATATAAGCAAATGTTTTAGCAACTTTAAACATTAATTTTCCATTATATTTCATGAATTTACCTTTTTATTATAAATTTAATTTAAAATATTTTATTTTATTTTGTAGTTAACAAACTAATTTTTTTAAGATACCTTTTAATTTAAATGGATTAAACTAAAATACTAGGATGATTACTCTAACTTATAGTTTCAATTTTATACGAGAAATATTATAATTCTGTTGCCCTTCAAGTTTGAGACGATAATTAAACAGATTCAACAAATACATTTTTTAGGGGGGTTTAATGTTTTCCTTTATAAATATTTTAAAATAATTTTTTATTATTTTCAAAATTTTATTTTTAATATTAACATATAAAATGATCCAAAACAATAAAAAAATAATAATTTAAAACTAAATAAATAATTTTTTAAAATATAAGGTTCTAGCATGCTAAATAGTATCAAACACGCTTCATCATGTTGTTATTATTATTTTTTAAAAAAATTATGTTGTTTTTTTTTAAAAAAAAAACCTCTAAAATACGCTTCATTTTTTTGCCCTCTGCTGACAGACAACTGGGCCCCCTTCTTTTGGCCCATAATAAGTTCAATGTGACCTGTGTAAAGTGCCGCCCAAAGGTTGTTCTTCTGAGTTCTTTTCTTTCTTTCTTTTTTGCGGTTGAAGAGTGGGTGGAAAATGCCAGCTCAGTGGTATTTATGGGCTGTGAATATATGAGGGTGATTGAGAACGCATTGGATTTTAAAAAAATCAAGTTTTTTTAGTTTAAAATTATTTTATATATTTTTTATTGTTTTGATGTATTGATATAAAAAAATTAAAAAAAAATATTTTTATATTTAAAAAAAAACAACACTTAAAAAATAATCACCGGCAAACTATTAATTGCTATGAGCTCTAAGATCAAAGGGGTTTTTTTAATAATAATAAAAATATATTATTGGTTTCACCTCGTCTTGTACGAGATAATAGATAAGAAGAGAGTTCAATGATTGTTAGGAAACTAATCATAGCGTTTCGGACCAAAATTGATGAAAAACGACCACTAACCACTTTACTACAACACTGCAATGATAGCCAGATTGAAGAAATGGCTGCGACACAAAAGAAGTTGAGCCCAAGGTTGGCGGTTGGCTTCATGATTCAGATGTAACAGCGCTAGCTCTGTTCTGAGATTCGGCATCGCTTGAACTCACAGCATTTTTTAAATGATTCTGTACTGCTTTTGCATCAAGATAGTAATCTCCCACGTGAACTTCTATTTTCACTTTTTACCACCGGAAACCCTTTTTTTTATTTAAAATTATTTTTAATATTTTAATAAACTGATATTCAAAAATAATTTTAAATTATTAATGCAATTCATCACACGGGTCAAACCAATTCACTCTTAATTCAAGGGATGTTCTTACGAGTAAGAAGGCGAAATCTCAAATCCAAGCCTCGCATTCAATAGCCAGTGTCAAAAACAAAAATATTCTCAGTAACAAAAATCTCAGTACTTTCGTGTATTGTTTTAGTCTGGTTCGTGGGTTTTTTTGGTTCTATAATCCGTCCAGAGAGAAGTTGAGCTTCAAGAAATAGTGAATAAAGTAAAACAACCAAGTGAGATCGTGCTGCTTCTTTTTTTTAATCATAATCCCTAATTTCATCTCCTGTTCAGTCTCCTCTCTGGTTCAAGTTTCTTCTTTCAAATCCACGTGTAGAAGATTTCTGGATTTTAACACAAAACCAGCTCCAGGACATTCTCATAGGAGAATAAAAAATAAATAAACAAATGTACAAAGGAAAAGGAAATTGGTGGTGGTGGTGGTGGTGGTGACTTGTGGATGGTGATCTGCTGGAGAAAGTGATAGATGCTCGTGGTTGTAGTGTGGCAGGGGGCTGTTGTGTTTTGGGTGGAGAGACAGAGGAAGGGAAAGAAGGTTGTGGTTGGCTGGTGGTGACTTGTTTTATAGACTCAATCTAGCCTTTGGTTTCCGCCCTTCATCGTGGGATCAAAATATTATTTTTTTATATGTATAAAATTATATTTAAATATTGAAATAAAGTAAGAAAATAATTTTAAAAAAAAATCGCGATACATGTTATATGATTGAAATATCCTAATAAAAAAATAAAATTATAAAGTTTTTTCAAAAAAAATATGTTAACTTTTTAAACATACGACCCGAGTCATTAAACTCAAAGTACCCTATATAAAAAAAAACATGAAATCTGCTTCTTAATAAAATAAATATTAAAAAATAAAATTAAAAAAAATCATGTAAAAAAATTTGTTTTAAAATAGCAATTCAAATAATAAAAATCAAAATTATTATTATTACTAATATTAATAAGTAATATCATTACCGTTACCATTATTCTTATTAATACTGTTATTTTTATTATTATTAAAATTATTGTTGTTGTTATTACTGTTATCCCCGCCGCTGCCAGTACTATTATTATTACTAATATTATCCTTGCTAGTAATCATACTAACAGTTCTATTAGTATTGTTCTTATCTTAGCAATAATTACCATGATCATTGTCGGTGTTATTATTATTATTATTACTGCTGTTATTATTGTTATTGTCATTGTTATCGCCTGCTAATGTTATTAGTGTTTTTATTATCATCATTCTTCTTCCTTTTCTTCTCTCACACATAACAATAACAATAACAATAACAATAGTTGTTATTCTTGTTGTCACAATTATTATTATTATTACCATCAACATTGTTAATATTATCAGTACCATTATTATTAGTATTGTAACCATCATTTTTATTATTATTATCATCATTATCATTAAAATTACCGCTTCTACCACAATCATTATCATCATAACAAATTATTATTAATTCTACTGTTACGAACATTATTTTCATTATTAGTATTATTACAAGTATCGTTGTTATGATTATTGTTATTATCACCGCAATTATTACTACCATCAATATTATTGTCATGATCATTAGTATCATCACTATTAATAGTAACAATAATATCATTATCACTACCGCTACAAACTAATATTATTCTTATTATCTTCACTAATTTATTATTATTATTATTATTATTATTATCACAATTGTTGTTATTATTAATAATATCATCATTATTATAATTATTAATTTGATTTTTATTATTGTTACTATCATCATTATTACCATCAATAATATCAGTATTTTCATTACCACTTGTACTACTGTTATTGTTATCAATAATATTATTATTTTCATTGTTGTTTTTATTATTACTATCACCATTATTATTAGTATTATTATTATTATTATATCTAAAATTGCTATTGTTATTTTTTCATTAGCATCATCATCGTTATTCCTTATTATTATTATTAATATTACTGTCACTATTATTATTGTTATTATTCTTAGTACCTATCTAGAAGTGTGGTTGTGGATACTTTTCAAAGTTCTTTTTACTTAGAAATATATCAAAATTTTTATATTTTTTAAAAATTATTTTTGATATCAGTACATTAAAATAATATAAAAATATTTAAAAATATATTAATTTAAAATAAAGAAAAAAATAAAAAATTCTCAAAGGTATATGAGTGGATTTGATGGGAGAAAGGCAAATCCATAGGAAGGTATAGGAGCGGGTGGCAGTTTGAAGGAGAGATGGCCCGTGGCAACATTTTGTTTCCTTACGTAATGAATGGATGGATGCTGATTTGTTGCAACTTGCAGCATATTCTCTTGATATTTCTAAATTCAAAAGTCTCAAGAAAACTAATGATTGCAATTTATTACCAATCCAACTGCCACTTGCACGGTTGCACTTAATTTTTATCTAAAAAAATCTTAGTCTATTCCGAGTTGACTTTTTAATTCGAGATTCATAATTTGATCTGATGTATTATTGGATCGGATTTTAGAACTATATAAAAAGAAGAAAGTTTATATAGCGAGCATCATGGGTCTCCGAGTGCCATCGTGCTGCGAGCAGAGAACGGGCCAATGTTCTCCCTCTGCTGTATCTGATACAACACATGAAATGCTGTCATCCACTCTCGAATTGAAACTCTGCCTTCAGGTCGAAGAAAGGTGCAAGGGGGGCACACATTCGGAAAACGAAGGCGCTTGACGTACTGCACCAAAATATCCCAATTCCTTATTGCAGTAGGGTCACCAAAGATATGGATCGCATTTCTCTTTGCTTCTTGCCCAGGTGCAAAATGTATTTCATGAAGTAAAAGTAAGGTATAGGGCTCCTTTTTATTTTATTGGAAAAGAAAAAAATCACGCAGACCCCGGCCACTCTATGCTGTGAAGATAGAACTCGAGACCAGATGCAGTTGTATTTTGAAAATGGGACAAAAATTTGTCTCCCAGGAGAGCAACCCTACTCCACCAATCGCAGCAGCCTCTTTATGCTGTCCCAAAATTGTGTTCAGCCTTTAGTTTTTTTAAAGCAAAAAATTGACCACTCATTTACTTGAGATTTTTTCTATTGGCTATAGAAGCAATCCACCCCCTATCCGACCTCACACACAAAGGAAGACTTATCATACAAAGGCTCCAGCTGAAGTTGCTTTCTCGATCATCGAGCCTTACCCGCACAGTTTTTAAAGACTTGCCTAGGCGAGAATTCCCTTCTAGCCTACAGACACTGTGTTGAAGTGTGACAAAAAAAAACAAAAACAGTAATAGCCCAGCCTAGCTCTCCGTGGGCGGGGCATCACCTTGCATGGGCCACGGCCCGACGAGGTGATCCCCACCTCGCCTGGTGAAGCTCACCCATGCTAGTGCGAGGTAGCCCTTGGACCTGGGCTGACCTGGGCATTCCATCCGGGTCGACTCAACCTATCCCAAATATTTTTTTTCTTCATCGTAATAATTTTGACTCCACACATGAAAACTCATGATTGACTCCACACGCAATGAACAAGAGAGAATGCACATATTTTTCATTTTCTAGAAATTTAACTGGATAAAAAATAAAAAAAATAACTCAAACATTAGAAATTTAACTGCTTGTCATTTTATGGATGCATCACACTGGATTTTCCATCGGTTTACGTTTTGCTGTTGGCTAGCCTCGGTCATAAAATTATTTTTCACAAATTTGTAGTAAAAATCATCACTCGCTTCATTGTAGAACCCACTTGTTATAACATGCCATTGATTTCCAGGATATTTTTGCATGGAATTCAATATTCTTACACTAAAACCGAATCCTTTCCCAAGTGACTAGCGTAGAATCCTTCGCCACCCCCATCATTTCACAATTATTCGAAACTATCTTACAGGTGCTGCTGGGAACTATAAATTCTTTGCAAACCACCCGCATCTAAAATCCTATATTAACCAAAATAAGATTTTTTTTTCCTCGCAATATTTCTATGGATTCCAACCTGAATGTTAATGACTGCCCTTGATCTTCAAGAGATCCGAGTTGAGGAATATCGTGTTAGCAGTAATTGGAAGTACTGAATTATCTCTGTATAATATTTTTCGAATAATCCCTAGTTGCCGGTTCCTTTTCTTAGAGCCCACTGACTAGCAACAAAAATTGATATAAGCTCAAACCCAACTTGGGCCTAATCATGCCTAATCCAACCTTTTCATACTGGACTTTACTCTCCGCTATTACATCCTTGAATTATCATCAGCGCTTACCGGGCTGCTGATACTGGCGCTCCCTGGATTTATTATTTGTAACCGCGATCCTCTTTTTTTTTTCATATATATTATTAAATTGAGCATAACAGAACCAGAAAATTCCAAACAAAATGTCATCCCTTGATTACAAATAATCACAATAGTTTTTTAACATTTATTCCTTGCCGAGGCAGACACTCCCCTTTCTGCTTAAGACCAGATGACCGTGACTGTGTCAGTACTGTAACGTGCCCCAGAAGAATGACCTAGTCGAAAAGTTGCGAGATGAAGCTTGCTGGATATCATGTGTTTTAAATGTGATTTTGTTTTGCAGATCATTCGTTTTTTGAATAGTTAATTGAGCAGATGCAAGAAGTTGCTGCTGCTACTCAGGAGCAACAAGAGTCTTACAAAGATGACCTAGTTGACGAGGCAGGCGAGGAGGATGCAGAGTTGAATACTGAAACTAATGTATGCGTTTCTCTCCTGATCTTCTACTCTTGATTTAGAAGTTGAGGGAAGCCCAGCTGTGGGACCTAGACATGGCCTCTTGTGACTTTTTCTTAGATGTTTATGATCACTGTTCTTGCTGTTGAGAAAACTAGGGACAACTAACCGGATCAATTCAGCGGAATACAATTCACAATTCACAAGTCCCAATCCTTTTTCTCTCTTTGTGCAGTAAAAAACAGAATCAAACAATGAACAAATATAATGCAAATAATCACACAAATCAACACCAAGATTTTTACGTGGAAAACCCGATGCGGGAAAAACCACGGGACCGGAGTCCACCTAAAAACTTCCACTATCAACAAATAATGGGTTCACAATTGTTCTTCCTTAGATTCAACTAAGGGCTACAACATATATATCATCAAGAACAACTTATTCTCGGATTACAACAAGATTAAAGAGAGTAATGTTAGAGAAAAGCTCACAACACTGACAGCCCTGTTTTCTGTCAAAACGACCAGCTTCCACACCACCAATCTTCAATCCAACCGTTCAGAATGAAGAGGAACGTGTCTAGAAGATGCTGTCAAAATCTCAGCCCGATCCAACGGTGAACGAACTGGAAATCGAAGAAAGAAGACAGACTGCTCAGCTGCCTCCTCTTCTTTCTTTCTCACGTTTTTCTCCTCTCTTTTCTCCTGTTTTTGCTACTGCCATCTACAGTGGCAGCTCATTTAATTTAAAGAGACAGCAAGGCTGTCTCTTACTAATTAATGTGATGGTCCCCCCATCACATGGTGCGGAACCACACAACACTTACAATTACGTCTTTCAGTGGCTCATCCTGTGTTTCCCGTACTGCTTTGTTGCAGCAGTCTAATCTGTAGTAGTGGCGCCAACAAAGAGGAGATGGGAGGGTTGCAGGCTCAAATTCTACCGTTGAAACAAGCACACATTTATGCCAATATTCATGGCACAAAGATTATTTTTTTTTGTGGTCGGAAAGTGATTGACCGAATCCTTTCCCTTTCCTCTCTCTTTTTCAAGCAACTTCATCCAGCTCTCTCGACATGGAGAGACTGAAATGTAAAAAAATAAAATTTATAGCTGAAATGTAAAATTATAAACTAACAAGGACTGGATATGTAAAAAATAAAGTTGGAAGGACTAAAATGAAGTTCTCTATGTTTTTGAAGAATTAACTAATACTCTAAAAGGCTTTTTTATTTATTTTTGTTTTGTTTTGTTTTTTTATTTTTTTTCTGTTTTTCTTTTTTTCCCTTTTTTTTGTTTATTTTTTTTAATTATTTTTGTCAATTTTTTTAATATTAAACTGATTGAAAATTTTATTCTATAGTTTTTTTCTTTAAAACATTATGGATTACTATAATATTTTCCTGCATGAGTTTGTTTTATGAATTTTTTTTTAAATGGTCTTTCTCGATTTTGCTTTATAGTTTTTTTTTTAAACACTGTAAATTGTTACAATGTTTCCCCATATGGTTTTTGTTTTGCTACAGTGTTTCCCTACATGTTTTTTTCCAAAATTATCTTTGTCAATTTTTTTTTTAATATTGAGCTAGTTGATAACTTAGCTTTAACTTTCCCTACATATTTTTTTTTATTTTTTGCTTTTTTTTTCAAAACTGTCTTCTTGTTTTTTTTTCAATTTTTTTTCATAATTGTTTTTGTTGATTTTATTTTTTTAATATGGAGCTGGTTGAAAATTTAGCTTTGTATTTAAAAAAAAAAACATTGTGGATTGTTACATTGTTTCTCCACATGTTCTTTTTTTCTTTTTTATGATTTTTTTTCCAGAATTATCTTTGTCGATTTTATTTTTTTCATATTGAGCTGGTTGAAAATTTAGTTTCGTAGTTTTTTTCTTTAAAACACTGTGGATTGCTACAGTGTTCCCCAAATATTTTTTTTGTTATGATTTTTTTTAAAATTATCTTTATTGATTTTATTATTTTTTAATATTGAGCTGGTTGAAAATTATAACTGTAGATTTCCTCATGAAACACTATAGATTGCTCCAGTGTTTCCCTTCATAGTTTTTTTTATTTTGTTATGATTTTTTTTAAAATTTTCTTTATTTATTTTATTTTTTTTAAATATTAATCCGGTTAAGAATTTAACTTTATTATTTTTTATTTGAAAACATTATGAATTATAATAGTTTTTTTATATAATTTTTTATATATATTTTCTATAAATCCATAATAATACATAAACATGCCACAAACCTGCAGCATCACGCGACCATGGCCTCCAGTACCAGCTAGATCCTGTTCTCTATATAACTGGCAGGCTATAATATTATTAACACTTACAAAGTAGTGTAGACTAAAAAAGGGCTTTTTTGTCTACGTCAATTTTAATTTAATTTTATTTGCAATAACTTAAGATTTTATCTTGTAGAATCAATCTTTTATTTATGGCATAAATAATTAAATATTAATGACGTTTCGTATGCGTGTGAGCATCCAAACCAAAAAAATATCTCAAGACAAAAAACCACGACAGTATAATTATGAGAACCAAATTAAAAGAAAATGTAAAGTTTAATTACCAAAGTGGAAAGGGATAAAAATCCGAGGGACCTAAGAGGAAAACCGACACAATAAACATCGCTGTAAATAGCAGTATGTTAGTAAATGAATTGCAAGAAACACCGTGAAATATTGAGCTCCTTTAATTTCTTTCATATCATAGCGTACAGTGTTATAATTTTAGTCACAAGTCTGGAGGTGGGTGGAGAGTCTTGTCCAGACTGCTCACTGGTCAATTTTTTCCCTTCATTCCAAAGCACTCGTAACATTGTTGAATAGAATATACTTCCCTAATTTTTTTTGTTGCTTAATTAATCTGACTTTTTTTCTAGATTTTTCTAAAATACTTTCCAATCCATCACTCTTCCCACCTTATCCCATGCTTTTTAAATCTGATATGATATAGTAAAAAATCCAGATTAAAAATTTTGGTTGGGTCAACAAGTTATTAAATTCAACTTTGTTTTTTATAAAATAAAATAATATTATTTTTATTAAAAAAATAACCAACCACCGCAACTGAGTTTTTAAACAGGTTATAAAATTAATCTGAATTTTTTAATCGGATCGCCTATGTTTTGTTTTTTTCTTAAATACGGAGGTGGACCCACCAGGCATGGATTTAAGACCATGCCTTATCCCCGTCATTCACTCGCACCTCCTGCCATTCTCATTTTTAACTTTTCCTGTGTCCATCGGCGCCTGAAAGGATGTCATCATGTAAAAGGAGCAACCAAAACGGTGGAATCAACCCTCAATTATGTCGGAGTTGACTTTTTATCATCATAAATTAGGAAAACAAATCCTCCGTGAATATTCTAGCATTAGACTTTGGTGACAGCATGGCATGGACAGCATGCGCATGGCAGTTGCATGATGCATTTCTTTATCTGTTCCTACTGTTAGATCGGTGACATATATTCTGATTTCTGACATTTAGCGAAGAAATTGAGGTTTTTAATTGCCAGCAATTAAGTTTTTCTATTCACTTCAACGTGCCCAGAAACGTTTCTTTTCAGACAGCTAAAAAGCTTTATAACATTAAAATAATTATTTATTTATTTTTTTAAATATATTTTAATATCAGTGAAAATAGCTTTCTGTAATTGTTTGACTGGCTTTTTGAAAATGGCCTGGTCTACACTGGTGTCTCCTTTTTCTTTTTCTTTGAGGCGAGTGCACTTGCTTCTCTCCACTGTCCTTGGCTTTCGGAAAGCCATGAGCACCAGTTCATCCGCGGCGCGACTTTTTCAGTTCTCCATGCAATTACGCAGCATATCTTGTTCCACGCTATGTTTTTGCCTGACTTTCACAAAGTTTGAGGGTTAGAGATAGAAAATATAAATTATTATCTTGTTTTACTCTTTGATGAATATCTGATCATGCTAAATTAATGAGATAACTAGCCGTGGTAACAAAATTTAATTTTTTAAAAAAATATAGTTGTACAGCAACATCAATCAGTGGCATAGGGCAAAAAAGCTGACCGGAAGTGGGTGGAGTTGGATGTGATGGATCAAACCTGATGATTTCATTTTGTAGCACCATTTTCGGAAAATCAATAATGTATTATTTTGCTAATACGATAGTTATTAATGATATTATTATTAATTTTAGAGTTTGTGAGATTAATTAAAATGTGTGTAAATTGATTTGGATATTTACGTTAATAAAAAAAATAATATACTATAAATAATTCTCAAAAAAATCATGCACTGGAGAGCTAATACTCAAATTGAAAAATATGATGATGGTCACGCAAATAAATTTTATTTTCTAGTTTAATATGTCAGTATTTATCATACAATGGAAGAGAATAGAGTGGTTCTACTGGTAATCGTGAAGAAACTAAAAGGGAACGAGTAGAGAAAATTATTTTATTTTATTTTATTCTCTTTCCTTGCTAATGCTGCAGTACAGATTACCCTAACTGGATAAAAGAATTCAATACTTGAATTTCGAAAAAAATATTTTTCTTTTATTATAACTTTTTAAATTGGTTTCGAATTTACCCATCAATTACCTAACCTTATTTTTTTTTAAAAAAAAGAATGGAGTAACAAAAAATATATATATATATAAAACAAGAGCAGAGGAAACAAAAAGATAAATGAAAAAAAGGAACAACTACCTGCAATGATATCAACTCATGATTGCTCATTACAAAAGCAAACAAAACTCTTCGGATTCCTTCCTGTTCACATGATACAATTGCAGCTTCGAGATTTGTGTTTTATTTTTAATTTTTTTTATATGTTTTTATTATTTTAATGAATTAATGCAAGAAATAATTTTTTTAAATAAAAATATTATTTTAATTTATTCCTAAAAATAACACTTTAAAAAATAAATTTTTTATACTTCCAAACATACCCCTATACTCTTCATGCTAAATAAGTTTGTTATTTCTTATTATCATAAATGGAATGTCCATTACACTTTAAAATTTAATCTTCTTATATTACTCTAAAAAGTAAAAACAAATATATAATGAGCCTCTGCCTATCTGTTAAAAAAACAAAACCACCGGCACATTGTTATTTCAATGCCCACCCGACTCTCCATCTGCCACATGGCATGCCAACCTAAAAAAAAAAATCAATAAAAAACAAAAACTAGTAGGCCCTACGACCCCACCCCCCACATTCGCTCCCCTACTATAAACCTAACAACTACCCCCCCCCCCCTCCATCTCCGTAAGAAAAAAGGCTCTCGTTTCGCCGTCGAGATACTCGGCGAATTTAATTTAATTCCCCTAGTTCTTATTTATATATATATTTACTAATTATCATCATCATCTAATTTTGTAACCAACCTTCCGTTTACAGATTATAATTCCTCTTTCGCTGGTTTGATGCGTTCATAACCATCCGATCTAACGCGTGATCCGTGTTAAAGGAATATAAATTATTTATCATATATCCCTAACTAACTAACAACAGGTACTACCTAGTCCATACATTATGCTGCATTCATCGTTTCTTTCTCCTAACTTTAGTCAAATGCTCTGTCTTGATTTTTCTCTAGGGTTTCTGAATCTTTTTTTATTGAAATGTGAATTATATATCGGCTGTGATTATCTGTAGGTAGAGTTATTGTTATCGGTGATTGATACGGTGATCGGTTTGATTTTATCGAGTGAAATTCAGGTGCTTTGCATCAATTTGTGATGTCGGGTCCGTTGGATCGATTCGCCAGACCTTGTGAGTTTTTTTCCCCCACTGATTTTAGGGTTTCACTGAAAGTTTCGTACTTGTACGTTTTTTTAATTAATTTTTTTTATTTGCCTCTATCGCTTTAAATCATAGCAATCTATCTTAACCTCTGCTTTTTGGGTTTTTAATTGTATTTATTTTATTTTCTTTCTCACTTTAGATTGCTACACTTTAGCTTGATTTTTTGTTTTTTTTCCCTCTCGTTTTAAATTGTAATTTTTAGCGATAAGCATTATTATTATTTTTTATTATTTCTAATTCTTTCTGAGTTAAATTTGACTACACTACTTTACTGTACTGGAAGCAAAATTGATGCTATGAATTTTGACATAGAAAGTCCTTTTCTTTTGTTTGTGTTAATGTTTTGGTGTTATTTATGTGGGCAGGTTTTGAGGGGTTTTACAGTAGTGATGAGCGGAGAGAGAGGAAATCTGATTTTGAGAACTCTGAGGACGAGAGGAGAACTAGAATTGGGTCGTTAAAAAAGAAAGCGCTTAATGCATCTACTAAATTCAAGCATTCTCTGAAGAAGAAGAGTAGGAGAAAGGGTGATGGAAGAGTTAGCTCTGTTTCAATAGAGGATGTTCGAGATGTTGAGGAATTACAGGCTGTTGATCGATTTCGACAGACTTTGGTGATGGATGAGTTATTGCCAGAAAGACATGATGACTATCATATGATGTTAAGGTAATCTGTTGTGACCCATAATGAATTATGTACCTTTTCGAGTCTCATGTTTTCTCATGGTTGATAAGTAATAATGGCCGATAATCTTATGTGATTTATATCCTTCAGGTTCTTGAAAGCAAGGAAATTTGACAATGAAAAAGCTAAGCACATGTGGGCTGATATGCTTCAATGGAGAAACGAATTTGGTACTGATACCATTATGGAGGTAACTATGTTATCTAACAATTTCCTTGAAATGCTTTGCTATTTGACATTTTCCCCTACTCACCAAAATTTACATTGTATGTTATCAGGATTTTGAATTTAAAGAGTTGGATGAAGTTTTGAAGTATTACCCTCATGGTAATCATGGTGTGGATAAAGAGGGGAGACCTGTTTATATAGAAAGGTTGGGAAAAGTTGATCCTAACAAACTTATGAATGTTACAACCATGGACCGGTATGTGAGATACCATGTGCGGGAGTTTGAGAAAAGTTTCGCAATAAAGTTTCCAGCTTGTACTATTGCTGCCAAGAGGCATATAGATTCAAGCACAACTATTTTAGATGTTCAAGCCGTGGTATGTGACTTGTAACATTGCAGCACATGTATATCAAGATTTCAGTCAACTGCTAATTTCTTCTCTTTCTTGCTATTCATTCAGGGCATTAAGAACTTTAACAAGTCAGCAAGGGATCTCATTACGCGGCTTCAGAAGATTGACGGTGACAATTACCCTGAGGTTTGTAATCTGATTTTAGTTGTTTTGATAATCCCTTGCTTGAAGTGTTATCATTATTGGGTACTTGAAACTGGATTTGTTGCACTGCTTTAATTGATGCAGACACTCCATCAAATGTTCATCATCAATGCTGGTCCTGGATTTAGGCTTTTGTGGAACACTGTAAAGACTTTTCTAGATCCTAAAACTACATCAAAGATTCATGTATGTTAATATTTCTACTCTCCTATATTTTGGAATTTGCTGGCATATGCTTGTTACAATTTCTTAACTCCATGTATGTTTGTATTTTGGAACTAATTTAGGTTCTCGGGAACAAGTACCAGACCAAATTGCTTGAGATAATTGATGCCAGGTGAATTGGGCTGGAATTAGCTATTTAATACATATCTATTTTGTAATTTCTACTGCATGATTCTCACGCAGCCTTTTATTTTGAAATTCTTGATATTTGTTAATATAAATGTCACAAATTGTGTTCTCACTTATCAGAACTTTGCAAGTTTCGCAGTGAATTGCCGGAATTTCTGGGTGGTACGTGCACATGTGCTGATCAGGGGGGTTGCCTTCGGTCTGATAAGGGACCATGGAAAAACCCAGAAATATTGAAGGTTATTTACTGTGTACTTTAATATATGTGATGTGCATGCTGTTATAATTTTTAGATCACCGTGCCACCAACCTCCTTGGCTGTATGTGCTAATTTGTGGTATACAAACTACAAGCAACAAACAAATGAAAATTTGATATCTTTGATATTGTTGCAGATGGTTCTTAACGGTGAACCACGCCGAGGCAGGCAGGTTGTAAAAGTTTTAAACAGCGAAGGCAAGGTTATTGCTTATGCTAAGCCACAGTATCCAATGGTGAGAGTCTCTATCTTCATCTTGATGTTGACATGTGCAAATTTTGTTTTTCCTAATTTTAGCACATTGCCTTGGTATCATGAGGCAGTTCAAAGGCAGTGATACATCCACTGCAGAGTCAGGATCTGAAGCTGAAGATGTCACTTCCCCTAAAGCACTGAAAAGTTATTCCCATCTTCGACTTACACCTGTTCGTGAAGAAGTATGTTTTTTATCCTTGAATTTTTACCTGCTATTTTGAGACACTGTTATTGCAATACACAATTTTTTTTTTTATGATTGTTACTTTACACAATCAAAATGAATGATGAAGTGTCATGGGCATATGGTTGATTTCTGTTTTAAAATGTCTTTTTTCTTATTTATTCTAGCAATTCCTTTTGTATTATATTTATTTCCTGGGAATATCTCCTCCACTCTTAAATATTTCTGCTCTGAGTAGTTGCAAAGCGAGAAAGCATACACTCAGAATGTCAACCGGAACAGGCAATTTTCAATTATACTGTCTGAAGTAACCAATTACGGTATCTAGCAGTTGGTCACCTGCTGAGGCCTGTTCTTGTCATATTTTTTATATTTATTTTCGTCATTGAATTTGCAGGCTAAGGTAGTCGGAAAGGCAGGATATGGTGTTAGCTTCTCAGGGTATGATGAATACGTTCCCATGGTTGACAAAGTTGTTGATGCTGAATGGAAAAAGCAAGCATCCATCCAGAGGCCTTCTGTTTCCAAAGGTCAGCAAGTTTATTCTAGTGTTTTACTGTATCATGTTTATTTGCCATTGCTATGCATTTGTCCACGGCCTCTGTTAATTATGTTGCTTACAATGTTGTAGCCTCATATGATTGTATGAGAGCAACTCGCCTGTGAATTGTTACTAACTCGTTTTTTGGCTTGAGTACAATGCATAATCCTCTCCCACTTTTCAACTTGATATGAAATAGGTCATTAAGGTTCCTTAGAATTGTGCAATGATTTTTCTTTTTTAAATAAGTCTGGATCTGAGAGCTCCATAATTTCCTTTCTACCATGTCACAGTTAGTTGTGTAGAAGCGTGGGGAATAATTATTACCCATTCCAAAGAAGGGCCTAGATCATAGTAGTGGCGGGGACTATTTCTTTCCAAAAAAAAAAAAACCATGTCTAGTAAATGTTTCCTAGTGATAAGTCAGATTCAGGGAATCTACTTTAGTGTAGTTTTTTATTTTATCCTGTTCAGTGTTTAATATGATCCATGTATAAAAATTTGTTTGATCCCTTCCCTCATTTATTTTATTTTAGTAGACATTGAAATTGAAAATTTCTGATGCAGCTACAAGCCCCCAGCCCAACACTGGAAAGACTCCAGAAGGGGTTCATGTTCGAATTTTTGTAGCTGTTGTGGCTTTCTTCATGACACTTCTTACTCTATTCCGCTCACTGGCATCCCAAGTAACCAAAAGGCTTCCCCACACCTTGTCTGATTGTGACCAGAGTTCTCCTGAACCTGCTCTTGATGCACGTCAAAAAGAGGAGTGCCTTCCCTCTTCACCAACTTCTGCTTTTACTGAGGCTGACCTTCTCTCCTCTGTACTGAAAAGGCTTGGTGAGCTTGAGGAGAAAGTTGATACACTTCAAGCAAAGCCGTCAGTGATGCCTTACGAGAAAGAGGAATTGCTGAATGCTGCTGTTTGTCGCGTGGATGCGTTGGAAGCAGAGCTGATTGCTACTAAAAAGGTGTGATTTTCTTTAGGCTAGAATTCCATTTACTTGCAGACACATTGATCTCATTAGAGCTCCTTTTCCATTAGGCAAATGTGTTGTTCTACATCAAATCTGTGAGCTTGCATTAAAAAACTTTTGCATGTAGCATGCGATGGTGTTTTTTTTTAGTTTTTACATGAGGTTCTGCAATGTGATGATTATCGTAAGCATAATACTAGAAGCATCGCCATTTGGGCTTCTGCCTGTCTGTTTCAATTTTCTCTAGTTTTCACTCTTAAAGGAACATCTCCATAATCTTACTGCATACCATTCAGTGTCTTTACCTCTTTATGGCTGTGGGTCAATTTATATATTGGAGACCACTTCAGCTATCAAATGCAAATTCTAATTGCTTATTAGCTTTTTGAATAGTTTACTCTCGGGGCATGTCAGAAAGCTTTTATTGCAAAAAATTTGTATCTCTTCACAAATGTGCATATGTTAATCTAATTGCATTTAGTTTGTTTCATGGGTTTTCTTCTCAAGTTGTGTGATGGCTTAAATCATTTCTGCTTCCCGAGCAGGCTTTATATGAAGCTTTAATGAGGCAGGAAGAGCTGCTTGCTTACATAGACAGTCAAGAAGAAGCCAAGTTCCGCCGGGTAGGGAGACAGATCTCTGTTTAATTCTACATAGGAATTACATTATTTTTTTAAAAAACTATGTGGCTAACATTGCTCTCCTGCATATCAGAAAAAGAAGTTCTGCTGGTAAAAGCGTTTTTGCCAAGTTAGAGACTATGATGGCGCTCTTATCCGGTACTCGTAGATGTGGTTTCTAGACGAGCGTGATACAGAGTGTATGACATGCGATCACTGATGTTGTCTTTGCTGGGACACAACACTTTCTCAATTAATGTAATTTTCTGTCACTTTGGGAAGAACACAGACCTTGTGTTGCATGAGCATATCTTGTTTGGGATGGTCATTGACTACAGCGAATTTGGTAAACACACTTTATCTCCAAAGACAATACAAATTTGTATTTAGATATTGTTTCTGGTTTTGGCAGTGTTTTTTTAAAATATTCTGTTTGGAAATGTATTATTTTTAAAAAAATTATTTTTAACATGATCATATTAAAAGCTCAAAACAATTTAAAATTAAAAAAATTGATTTAAATTTAAAGGAATTCAAAGAAATTTCTATGTTTTTTTTAAACCGAAAAATAAATATATTTATAATGTGCGTGCATGGTTTTTATCGTTATAATCTTATATTTTATATCGTATGTCTATATTAAAGGCCTGATAATTTTTGTGAATACATGGACGCATGACCATGCTTGTATTCCAATTAAACCTGTCGTCGTTAAATCTCCCATGATTTGTTGCTGGAAAATTAAAGTTATTTCCTGTTTTGGTGATTAATATCAATCATAAAAAATCGCCGAATCTTTTAAACGTGAAAAAAAGCCAAAATGTTTTTATATATATATATATATATATATGAATAATAACCACGCCGTATGTGTCAAAAATTAAAGGAAACCATGGCCGTTGGTTATTTTTTTTAAAAAAAAAAAATGCTAGACAACGCAGAATATTTCAGATAAAAATTTGTACGCAATTTATTTTGACTTCAAGGACGTTTCTACACGTGTATACAAATCAACATTAATATTAAAATAGTAAGATTGGAATAAAATAGACCAATCATGGGGCCATCCAAACATATTTTCCAATTAAGGATTAAAATAGACTTCAAGAATTGAAGGACCAAAGTATATATTTGATGAGTTCTGAGATATAGAAGAAGTAGGGTAAAAGTCCATGAAAATCTCAAAATGTTTCTGTCCCTATTTGACTAATAATCAAAATTAGGTGGTCGGATGAACTCAATAATAGAGGTTGATTTCCGATTATCCTTAATCTAATATTAATCAGCCCCAGAGGTGAGTGGTGATGGAGTTTTATCCATAACCAATTAAATTTTCTTCATTACCATTATTTATTTACTTTTTCTGGTTGAGCGAGAGACAAAGACGGCCTGTTGGGCTAATTTAATTTGTGATGAATTTTGCACTATCTATTTTCTTTAATTAATTCATCCCAACCTTCGCACCACGCTAGGTGTAGAAGACTATACATTAAACTAGGTCTTTGTTCAATTTACAGAATCACATCATGAAGATGATTGTATATAATAACAATAATAAATAAAATACGCGAGCTTTGAGTTCAGTGTTGCACAAGGTCAACAAGGTCTGAAAACATTCTGTTATTGTGGGGCTAAAAATCTCTACCGCCACCATTTTCGGTCCCAGTATATGTTACTTTCATCTGCATGAACTCTTAATTTCAAATCCAAAAATCTGAAAATATGAACAGACTGTTGATTAGAACAATGTTTCATGCATGACACAGTTTTGCCAAGCAATATCAGAGATAATGTAAACTTACTTTCTTTTTCTTGTCAATGTAGGCTAGGAGTTCCTGCTGTTTAGCAAGGGCATCCTCAAGTGCCTGGACAAACAAGAAGCTCGAACATTACATTCAGTTGAATATTTTTTTCCCACAATGGAAACAGCTCCAGATAAAATAAATGAAAACCGAGTGGGTACCTTCTTGGCTATTGATAGCTCTTGCTCAAGAGAATCGGCTCGCCTTATAGAAGCATTCAGCATTTCCTCTTTCTCAGGGAGCATGACTTGAGGTTTGGAGCTGAGAACATTCAGCTTCTCTTCCATTTCGGCCATGCGCGACATCATGTTCTTGTATTCAGAAGTAGAGATGGATGGTGCTGGCAATACATGGCTTTTAGCCATTTCATTAGCATAAACTTGACTACCGTAAACAGCAGCCTCAGCAAGTTTTCTAGGCATGTTGCGTGATATGCGAACCATGGTGACAATTCCCATCACGACGGCCATTATCCCGTTTACTATCTGACTACTCCGTCTTTGAGCCTTGTAAACATCATGCTCTAGGCGAGACTCTGTAGCATTGACAGACAGCAAAGTTTTGTTCATATGAATCCCAGAAAGATTTCAAAAGTTTGGCAGTGCACAAAACATTTCCTTCTCGATGCCAAAATATGAAGTACTTTAAGAAGTTGTGTTAAAACTATAAACTTGTCAAACGAGACATTCCTGTGGTTTTGATAAGGCTAAACTTTGACTTATTATATACCTTTAGAGAGGTCATATCTTTCATGGAACTACTGATTCTATGAAAGATGTGTATGAAAGGGACAAATTATATACCTTTAGAGAGGTCATATCTATTATTCTGCCGTGTAGGCCAAGCAGCATCAATGGTCTTTTCAACCATTGGAATGGAGTAATCATACTCTTGGTCACTTTTGTTCCCTTTGCTCAAGGGAGACTGCAATATACAGAGAACATCGGGAATGAATATACAGAAGATCAAAAGGTGACAAATAATGTTTGAAGATTTTGACATGGTTCATAGTAGCAGTTATGATATAGTATATTTTGTTTCACAGGAAAGAACACCCAAAAATCTGTTCGTTCCAAGTTACAAAGGCAAGTATACGAGGAAAAAAATTCTGAGATTAGCGAAGGATGCAACTTTCCAATTTATAATGTAACAATTTTACGAAGCTCAAACATATTACTAAGGATTAGCAATGTCCGATTTGAATCCTGATAACTCACTTCTGGAACTGGAGAAAGAATCTGATGTTCCCCGTGATTCCTTGGATGTCCATAATCTGCAGCATCAGCAGCTGTTTCTTTGCTGAAAGAAGCGTTTGTCTTCATGTTGCCAGACAACCAAAAACAATGTTAGGCAATCAATCAATGACATGAAATTGGGTGTCTCAGATGTGAATAGAGAAGGTCACAAGATTATGAGTACCTTGGTGCATGGCTGATCATCTTCAGAGATTGCCTTCTCGTGAATTCCTGAAAAAGTTCTCCTGTGGCATTTGGCTTCACCATTTTGGACCATCTATATCATTAAAATGAAAGAAGGATACATAATTTTCTTATTTGTCTTATGAAATGCTCAGCAAACAAAGAAATGTAATCAACAAAAACAAAATCATACGCGGGAAAAAATGTACCTTTAGTATGTCCGTATCATTCCATGGACCCTTATCAGAACGCATACAGCCACCCTTATTGGCACAGGTGCAAGTACCACCAAAAATCTCCGGCAATTCACTGGTTATAATCCAGAAAAAGAAGAAGAAGAGGGCACCATGAGTGTCAGAAGACGAGTTCAAAAGGCGTTGGAAAAGCGAAGTTTCATGTCATCAAGAATAAACTTACCTAGCATCAATTGCTTCAAGCAACTTGCTTTGGTATTTGTTACCCAAAAACTGATAAAAATAGTTACAACAGATTAGTGACTCTACAGCAATGGCTTAGTTTGGAGATTTATAGAATTTTTCTTTCTTTCATTCTTTCTTTTCTTTTATTTATTTTTTATTCTGAGAAAAATAGATCAATGCTTACATGGATTTTTTGGGCAGTCTTGGGGTCAATGAACTGTTTAACTGTGCTCCACAAAAGCCTGAATCCAGGACCACCATTAATGATGAACATCCGATTTAAGGTCTACAATAATCAGGACATTCAAATAGCATTAGGCGAAATGAGAATAATTTACTCATCTAAGGGAAGAAAACAAGCAGAAAATAAAGTTAAAACGATAGAGCTGATTACCTCAGGGTAATTGTCACCATCAATCTTTGAAATGTGGCTAATAAGTTCCCTTGCAGTTTTGGTGAATTGTTTAAGCCCCTGGCCATGAACATTCTTGTAGTGTTATTCTAATAGCACAAGAAGTAAACTTGATGCAATTCAATGTCTGATATTTGCCTATTTTCTAGCAGTAATAATCTTCACTTACCACTCCTTGCACATCCAAAATAGTGGTGCTCTGATCAATATGCTTCTTCGCTGCAATCGAACAGGCTGGAAACTTGATATTGAAGGTTTTCTCAAACTCTTGCACGTGGTATTTCATATACCGATCCAATGTTGTGACTTGTACCAGCTTGTTAGCATCAACTTCACCCAGTCTTTCAATGTAAACTGGTCTTCCTTCTTTATCAACTCCATGATATCCTTGTGGATAGTATTTCAAGACTTCATCTATTTCCTTGAATTCAAATTCCTGAATGAAGAACCAATAAGCAAAATAATTCAGAAACTACCATATGGTGACATTCTTAAATCTTTTATGTAGGCAAGTAGGTTACCTCCATGATTGTGTCAGCGCCGAATTCCTTCCTCCATTTGAGCATATCAGACCACATTTGCTTTGCCTTCTCCACATCAAATTTCCTGGCCCTTAAAAATCTGTGTCGTGATACAATATGTGAAAAAACCAGGCAGCTTAGAGCAGGTCAAAGAAGTGATTTTCATGAGAGTTGTTGAACATGTCATTCTAAACATTGATGACTTGAAAATAGAAAGTAACCTTAGCATCATATGGTGATCATCGTGCGTAGAGGGTAGTAGCTCATCCAAAATAAGTGCTTGGCGAAACGCATCCAATGCCTGTAATTCCTCAGCATCAAGGTGATCCTCAATTGAAATCGACATTACTCTACTGTGTCTGCGTCCTTTCTTTGTCAAGGAATTCCTGAACTTGTTCGAGGCACTAATTGCCTTCTTCTTCAATGATCCAAGCTTTGTCTTCCTCTCATCCTCAGAGTGTTCAGTATCGGATTTTTCATGACCTGCTCAAATCATCAACAATGGAATGCAAAAACTTCAAAATTTTGAATGGAACTACTTTCAGTCAGCACATTTCAAAGTAGCTCATTATAGGGAAAGGAGTTGTTCAGCAAGGGAATGTATCGTTTCCGTTTGCTGCATATTTCCTTTCCAGGGTTTCTATAAACCATAGCATGCATATTTTCGTCATTACAAAAGAACCAAAAGGATGGCCCGTCTTATGAGCTAAAATCCATATTTCCTTATCTATTAGAACTCCATTTTAAGCTTATCAAATAAAATCGATGTTTTAGAACATTTACCCCCTTTGATAGGTGGATCAAGTGGTCCAGACAGAGTATCAGCCATGGCTAAATTTTGCAGTGCTGGTGATCTATTTGTGATCTCAAACGTAGCTGGAGAATCGAGCACTCGGTAAACTATTGCCCCTCACGAATAATATTGTCAGGCCTAAGACCATATCAAAAGGAAGACAAAAAAGATCAGAAAGGAGACAAATCCAATGCAACTGAAATTGCATAACAATTTTCTCAACCTGTAAATCTTAGGAGTCAAATGCAAAGAAGACATTTGCATTATTTTAGGCTTACAATCGGCTAGGATAACGAGGAAGATAAAAAGGGTAAAAAATGAATATTAAGTATGATAGGAAACTAACGAATCAACATCATATTAATTACTCCACACATCCAGACAATAAAGCCCAAAAATATTACACAATCAATATTTCAAAGGGAAATAATAGTAGGAAATTATCAGATCAAACTGGAATGAGAATAAATCAGGTGAAAGGTCACAGCATCATGGACATCTTCTAATTCCCTATAGAGGATAGCACAACAATATATGGTTTTAGTTTTTGTGCTTGAAAAGCTTGACCGAAGCTACCACATAAGTTTCGCCGAGGAAACAACCCCATTTCTCAATAGAAGTAAAACGGGGAAGGGGGAGTTTTGTCCATGGTTTATCTTTGGCTAAATGGTTTGTCCGGATCGAGCTTCAAACATCAAACCTTCGTAATGGAAACATGTATTGACATTAAAAGTTTAATAATCAGAAGCGAACAATACATGTGTACGCATCTAAACACTTCAAAATGTATGTATTCTAGCCAACATAAAATCAAAAGAATTCTCCATAAGCAAAACATACATCGCTCAATCCATGCAAATGAAGGAGCTAATTCCCAAAAAGGGTAAGAAAAATGCAAGAATTTGAAGCAGGAACAAGGTTTTTCCAGTGAAGATGGAAGAGAAGAGGGGGGGAAGAAATTACCTACTGGCAAGAATGTAGGGAAAGAATCCAAGGGTGCAAATAAGAGAGAATTTAAGTAAGACTCGCGTTGATCTCTCAAATAGGGGGTGCTAGTTATAAAATGTACAGCGAAGATGATATTGACAGAATTAGAAGTCGATAAATATATATAACTCTTTCTTATTTTCTTGTGTTGACATGGTCTAATTTAAAATCTATAGGCATTGTCTTTCAGTTAAAGATCAGAGAGATGTAGCCATAGCTAAATGCAAGCAACTCCCTTCATTTTGGTTTTAACGAACTCCCAAAGAAACTTTAACTGACTTTGCATAACGTCTTCTCCTTTTTCCCGGCAAAATCTCCTCCTGCTTTTTTATATATTACAATAATAATATCAATTTTATCACGTATATTCTATTTTCTTCTCCAAATCTCATATATCGAAGGAGTGAAGCCCCCTTGTGGATCTCATAAATCTTGAAATATATAACTGGAAGAATCTTTAGACACTAAGATTGTTTTTCCGGCATTATTCATGTGCACCTGCCTATCTATCTTTGGTTAGAATCACAAGGGGTTGACTTGGTAGTTAAAAAAATATGATTCATTTCTTGATTTTTTAAGTTTAAATTGTGATTCTAGCTAGCATTCAAGAAAATTTAAAGAGGTGATCTTAGGTTCCTCTATTAATAATGCATTTTTATTGCGTTTTGGTTGAAAAATATAACAAATAAAAACTTTTTAAAATATTTTTCCATTGATTTTAATATGTAAATGTTAAGAACAAAAAAAACAAAACATTTAATTTAGCATACATTTTTACAAAAAAATTTGAATATATCACGTTACAAACATATATATGCTTGGTTATGGATGTGATATTCAGACATATATTATATCTAGTTAGAATAACCGCTACATATAATGTATTTATTAAGAATAACAATTTGTCGTGTATATCCACTACTATACATGTTCATTTCACGTATTTATCTAATAAATTACGAGGTTGGTTGGGTGGTGATATGGTTTGAAGATGATTTGTTCTATGAAGTTGTCGGCATTCGGTAACTATGATCACGAAAGCTTTTTGACATTTTATAATTTTAAAGCTACCACAGAGCCACTATGCTGCATCAAGGTTAGGATGCACAAGTCAATTGCTTGTTTGTGGAGCTCCACAACTTGAGAAGATGATGTTATATATGTATATATATATATGTATATGTATATGTATGTATGTATATGTATGTATGTATATGTATGTATATATATGTATGTATATATGTATTTATGCATGTATAAAGTCAAGCACTCCTGTTGCTGGTTCATGTAAGAGAAGAAAATTAAAAGCTCTTGCAAATTGTTTACCCAATGAGGCATGTGATGAATTCGAAAACACTTCAAGGATGATATAGTTCTTTCACAGCTGAATGGATGGCAAATAGTGATTGTCGAGGATTAAGATTACCGGGATACTTGTAAAATAAATCTTCTAACGGGTTAGGGAATCCTGAGTGCATTTATGAAAGGGGGAAGGACGCTTGAAAATACTTAATAAATAATACAAATACGAGGAGATAAACAGCAAAATCCAAGATAGAAGAAGAGAGTATTTGATCATCAAAAATCTAGGTCTAAATTCTCTTTCTTGTCTTGTTGCATGATAAGTGTAGAATTATTCATTATCATCTCACTGACAAGGTATGTGTGACCTTGATTTAGATAGAATATTGATTAATAGAAAGAGAAAAAAAAATGAGTTTGTTTATATTTAAACTTGTTTAGTATTACAATTTAATTGTGTTTTTAGGATAATTTTTAGTTTTAAATTAATATTTATTTAATATTTTTATATGTGTTGATATTAAAAATAAATTTTAAAAAATAATATATATTATTTTAATATATTTTTAAATAAAAAAACCATTAAAAATCTATATTTACTACCCTCGTCAACCAAACATTTTGTCTATCCTTGTAAATGGTGTAAAGTATGATGGGCTCTCCATGTTTTGGCTGGGCTCGCCTATCTATGCTCGAGACTTCCTTATCTATATGTTTCTTCGGCTTTCTCTTCGAGCAAGATCTTATTACCCATTTCTATCTAGGATGGGTTACTTATTCCTACAGCATGAAGATGATCCAAGTAGAAGAGCCTTGATGGGAGATAATGGGCCTTCGAGGGTACACGTATGCCATGGGAGTATCAGCATGCTCTTACAGTAGCTCTGATTTTTTGGTTTCGATTTTTTTGATCCATGTCAAATCTGTTTTCTTTTAGGGTTAGATCTTTTTTTCTTGGAATTGAACGTGTAATTGAATAAAAAGAAAAGGTGTATATAAATGGAAAGGTGCAAAATTTGGTGATTTTTTGTAAAAAAAAAAAAAATTGCTTCTTGCGAGCAGCCATGGAAACGACAAGTATTCTGATTGTTGTTCAAACTTTCTTACAGCATATTTCTTTACTGGTAACACGTCATGAAATACAAAAATAAAATTCCAACGGCAGGCAGCTTGTAACCTCTCTGCCGTGAGCGCTGCCTGCTATTTTTATCTGACTCTCCCATTGACGCTTCGCTGTAAAACCCTAAAAACAAATACTTTTCTCTTACACTCGCTTCACCTCCATCAATGGCGGCTGCTACTAATTTCTCTCACTCACCCTTCATTTCCAAAACCCTAACTCACTCTCTAAACCATAACCCATTTCCCAAAAACCCAACTTTGCCTTTCAAACTCTCAAAAAGCTACTCTCTCAAGGCAGTTATATCCCAGCAAAACCCTGCTACAGCCACAACACAGAAAACGCAGTTTAAGCATTGTTTTACAAAATCCCAAGATGGATTTCTCTACTGTGAGAACCTTAAGGTTCAGGAGATTATGGAGAGTGTTGAGAAGAGACCATTTTATTTGTACAGTAAGCCACAGATTACTAGAAATGTTGAGGCTTATAAGGATGCTTTAGAAGGATTGAGGTCTATCATTGGGTATGCTATTAAGGCTAATAATAACTTGAAGATTTTGGAGCATTTGAGAGGGTTGGGTTGTGGTGCTGTTTTGGTTAGTGGTAACGAGCTTAGGCTGGCGCTCCGTGCTGGTTTCGATCCCACGAGGTATGTCTATGTGGATTTTATTGTGCATTTGTGGAAAAAGTTTGTGTCCTTGTATGTGTGCTGGGTTATTGGAAGACTAGGCCTTGTTTCCTCATTTGTATTTTAACTTGAAGCAAAGTATGTGTCTTTTAAATAAATTTTGTGTCATTGGAAGATCTAGTCCAGTCTTGTTTTTGCTTCTTTTAGTTTTTTGATGTGTATGACTCGGTCAGTTTTGAAATTTAATGTGCGAGTTGAAATGAGCTTGGTTTCATGGTAGATTGGGATTTAGTTTACTGTGTTATAGAGAGGTGATTGGTGGTGTTTGTGGGAATTTTTGTGGTCTGATTTTAGGGGTAATGTGTGGATGGACAGGTGTATTTTTAATGGAAATGGGAAGCTGTTGGATGATTTGGTTTTAGCTGCTCAAGAAGGTGTTTTTGTTAACGTGGATAGTGAATTCGATTTGGAAAATATTGTGGCTGCTGCTAGAATTGCTGGCAAGAAGGTTAATGTTCTACTTCGGATCAACCCAGATGTTGACCCTCAGGTATGTAATAGCTACCATATGAGCAAGTGATTTTGATGGTGCAGAAAAGGATAATGCTTGCTGATTTGCTCATATATTTTAAAACTGGCACCACAAAAGTCATGGTGAGCTCTTTGAAAGAGATTCATGGCCTAGGTGAAGTTAGATAAATGAGATTTTTGTGCAGAGAATCAGTTAGAAATTTGAAGTTGGAACTGAAGGAGCCTCTAGCTATTTTTGAGTCAATAATATAAATGTACAGGCAGTGTATGCTCAACACCTTTTCATCTTCTGCAGTTCTATAATGTAATCCCTGTCAACACTGCATTCTTTTGGAACTCCAAATTAACTGCCTTTAACAACACAGCAACTCTTATTTTTGTCCATGCATCAATGCTACTGAATAATTTTATCTCTCATTCCACCACCACTTCATCCAGGTCTGTCATCATATTTTTAATCCTTAATTCCTGATAAGCTTTCCTTTTCATGCTTCAAAATCAATATTATAAATTTGTGGACATTTAAGTTTGTGCTGATTAAGTTTCTAAAGTTATGTGATAGAGATTTTGTGGAGGTTTCTGTGTTTCAAATGCATTTTGTGTAATCAAATAGAGATTTTGTGGAGGTTTCTGTGTTTCAAATGCATTTTGTGTAATCAAATACTTTGTGCTTGTATTCCTCAGGTCCATCCTTATGTTGCTACTGGGAATAAGAACTCTAAATTTGGTATTAGAAATGAGAAGCTGCAATGGTTTCTGGATGCTGTGAAGGCACACCCAAATGAGCTGAAGCTTGTGGGGGCCCATTGCCATCTTGGATCAACCATCACCAAGGTATCTCAACTGCGAATGCTCTTTTTCTGTGTGTGCGCTCGCGTGTCCTTTCTACTAATTGTTGGCTGTGGATGCTTGACATATATTTATCATTTATCATTTATCATTCTTTCTTATTCTATTTACTTCTATTAACACCACTCTCTACATTTTTCTGGGGCATATATAATTCATTCATGTATTTTCTCTATATACCACTTATTTCAGTGTTTGAATGTCTAAGTTGAACCTCTTTTTATTATGTCTTTTAGGTGGACATATTCAGAGATGCTGCAGCTCTTATGGTTAACTACATTGATGAAATCCGAGCCCAGGGCTTTGAAGTTGATTACTTAAACATTGGAGGTGGTTTGGGTATAGATTATTATCATTCAGGTGCTGTCCTTCCTACTCCAAGAGATCTCATTGACACTGTAAGAATCATTTTCCTAGATCATAATCAGTACACTCTGATATTTACAGTCTCAATACTTACATTATCGGTTGTTTGTGTTAGGTTCGTGAACTGGTGCTCTCACGAGATCTCAATCTCATTATTGAACCTGGGAGATCTCTTATTGCAAATACTTGCTGCCTGGTGAACAGGGTCACTGGGGTTAAAACTAATGGAACAAAAAATTTTGTTGTGATAGATGGAAGCATGGCTGAACTTATCCGTCCTAGTCTTTATGATGCTTATCAAGTAAGTGGTGGAACATGATAAACCCTTTTTAATATTGAGTTTGTTATGTTTGACTGTACAAGAATTATTTTAGTGTATTATGATGTCATTTTTTTTATAAATATTTTGTTATCTGAAAGTGGCCTTTCATTTGGTGTGCTTCTACTTGATAGCAACACTTGGATATCATGATGGTTTAGGCATCCAGTTTTGATCTAGCCTTGTTGTCATGTATATTTTAGAAGACTATAACACCTTTGTTTGCATTATGACTAGGATTTTAGGGGTACTGAATGATTGCCTTGAAAATGATTTGGGTGTCTGAACTATGTTTGACATTCTTTCTGGTTGGTGGTGATGTTTGACTATTTTCAGGATGGCCCGCTGCTAATGTCTACGTGTAGTTACACATGTATTGCTATAGATCGATATAATATCTTATTAAAGTGAAGAAATTTGGGTTTCCTCAGGCTTTCATGTTGCTATATGTATCTGTATTATCTCCCTTTTGACAACTGTTTCTAGTCACTAGGGAGCCTTCTTTTTTCTTTTTCCCCACTTGAATGTCATTACACTGTTGTTTTCTTTTTGGCTTGGAGTTGACTCGTTTTGTGTTTGGCTTCAGCACATAGAGCTTGTTTCTCCTGCGGCACCCAGTGCGGAAGTTTCAACTTTTGATGTGGTTGGTCCTGTCTGCGAGTCAGCAGATTTCCTGGGAAAGGATAGAGAACTTCCAACTCCTGCTAAGGTTTTTTTTTTTTTTTAATTGCTCTTCCTTTCTTTTGTTGTGGTTTGCAGCAAGAATTAGCATTTTCTTATCAAGAGTTTGTCTGCAGGGAGCTGGTTTGGTTGTTCATGATGCAGGTGCTTACTGTATGAGCATGGCATCGACATATAATCTTAAGATGCGCCCTCCTGAGTACTGGGTATGGAATAACTTTGGATCTTACAATGCCTTAAGTTATAATTCATGTTAGAATGTTTGTTTCACTTACTCATATCGTTTGTTTGCTAATGTCTTTATATAACAAAAGACTCTGCTGTTAATTTTTGGAACATCTCATTAACAATTAAAAAATTTATGATATATGCTGTTCAAATGGTTTTTGGCCAGAATAATGGTTCTTAGAGTTTGAATTTGTGTTTTTAGGTTGAAGATGATGGATCAGTGTCCAAAATTCGACAGGGAGAGACATTTGAAGACCATATTCGGTTCTTCGAGGGGCTTTGATTGCAGGCTGTAACCATTTCTGCTGAGGCAATTAGACCTAATTTTTGCCTCTATCGTGTAATCTGCATATCCCACTCTGCTGGTTATTATGTACAATCCAGATATTCAATTAGCAGCTGCATTGTTGTCAAAATCGTCGGTTTACTCGTAATATCAGTAAAATAATAAGGAGTTTGCGAGTTTACTAAAATTTGACTTTTGAAATTAGTTTTGACTTAATAGTTACAAAAATTAAAAGATTTTATAAAAAAATTATTATTATTTTTTTATAATAGTTACAAATATTAAAAAAAATCATTTAAACAAAATAATTTATACCATTTCTATTCTTGCCTATATTTTTATTTTCTATCATTTGACATATAATTTTAATTCTAAAATAATATTGTATTAAAATTTAAAATATTATTAAATTAGATCTCAGTATTCCTTTCTTCCTATTAAAGAAGACCTATGTTAAGAGAAAGCTTAAAATGAGTTTATATTTTTTATATTTTCCTTGCATTTATTAAAAAAAATCTTTTTAATATTTGTCATATATTTATTAATTATGTTACAATTTACATCATGTAAGCATGACAGGTGAGAAAATCCTCGAGTTTTATGGGGCCGCATTGTGTGTTTTCTTCTTTTCTTCTAGATTTTAGGTTTCATTTAATTTGGAGTTTTTTTAATTGGAGACTCGGAGCCTTACTAATTGGAAACTTGTCGAGGAGGTTTAGGTTTAATTCTTATTATTCAGTGATTTTCTCCTAGTTTTGTTCTAAGATATTTTATTTTTTTCATGTTATTAATTCATATTTTTTTTTATTTTATTTAGATCACTAATTAACTAAAATATTATTGATTTTTTTAATTAAATTTTAATATAATTTAATTTTTTGACCGAAATTATCAATATATAATCAATTAAGAAAAAAGTTGAAGCAAGAAAACAATAGAAATGATGCCTCCCTCCTCTCCTAAATTATGCTTTAAATGTATAATGAAGGTTAACGTCGTCTGCATATTGGAGCTGTGATCATTATCTGCTGCTATCTTGGATTCTCTGTTAGGAGAGCTTTGTGAGATTCATTCATTCACACAGTCAAATGGTTTTTCTTCTCGGGGCCTCGTTCATGGGATTGGCTCCTTGACCTTGTCAGGTCAGAGACTGCCCATTGGCAAAACTTAACTTATGGGCTACTAAACAATGTCTTTTTGCTTCTTCTCACCAACCTCTGTTCTGTCCTCTTATTTGGACTGCTCCCGTAATCTTCATCGTAACCCATTCAGATAGCGGAGAAAGCACAGCTTCAACCGCAGTGCCAAATTGATAAAACCTATTCGACCTGAGTTGTAACTTACATTGAGTTTGAAAAAAAGTTTAACTCGGAGTTGACACCAGGCCAGCCCAACATGTAAGTCTATTACTTAATTAATGATATTATTTTAATCTAATTTTTAAAAATTAAATTAATTTTATTATTAACTCGGTTAAAATATTCAACTTAAAATTTAAAGACAGTATGGTTACAACTCAACATGGTAACCATACTGTCTGTATATTACTCGTATCCTTTTTAGGCAGGGAAAAAAATGACGATGAAGAATCCAGCCAGGCATCTATAAAAACTGCTTTTTATAACCTAGGAGCATCAATCGGCATGCTTTACAATTTTCCAGTTTTGCCCTTGTAGTTCCTTGAGAGTTTCAATTTTACTGACTACCAAACAAAAGGCTATCTTTTCTTTTTTTTTGTTTTCTTTTTCCACTTTTCTCTCACAAACCCCCCACCCAGTCCCCATGAGTGCTGTAATATGTTGCAAGAACAGTAAGAAACCTCGGAAGAACTGAAAAACCAAATTTAATATTTAATGACTAGGATAGCATTGGAACTTATAGATAACTTGGAGATAACACCGGGGAAATTCAAACTACAAGGATAAAAGTGAAATATAGATGAATTTATAAGGGTTAAATTGAAGTTTGCCCTACAATCTAGTGGATAATAGAAACGAGCTCTTGGTTTTTTAAATATTTTATAGTTTAAAAAATTTAAGTTCAAATAAATAAATATATATAGTCAAATAAATTGAGAACTATATTTATAAATAAATAAGTAAAATGTTGTTAACGATATATAAAATTAAAACTTGAAAAATCGATAAATATATATAAATAAAGATATTTAATCTTAAAAAATAGGACATTTATCCGGCTATATTTGCTAAATTTATTTATTACAGTATATAGTTTTTATTTAAGAAACAAATAATAAAAATAAAGACACAAATTAAATTGATCTAATAAAGTAAAAGGAAAAAACATCATCTAAGACTGCACATATTAGAACTTGAAAGTATTATCTTGAAATAAATTTTTTTATTTTAAAAAATAAAGTTCTCGAATACAAAAGATTAAAAAATATATATATAAATAAATAAATAAAACTCTTTGAATTTAAATGCACAACTAGAAAGTATGATTGTCTTTTAAAGAGGTTCTTCAAATAAAATAAAAGAGAAAATATACTAATTTAAACATAAATTTAAAAAATTAAAGGAAAAACCTACCTAACCTATTCTATTAAGGCCTGCGCAGAGTCTGCCCTGACAGGCCCGCACGATTGAGCCTTTAATTTATATAATTTTGCAACTGGAACGGAAAACATGTTGTCTGCCACAAATTTTTTGAAAATATAATCAGACGACGAGTTTTTATGCGGGGCTTGAGTTTCTTTTACAAAAAAAAACCATTTTCAACCCATTTTTTAAACCTAAAAACATCAACAAAACAATATAGGAACCGTAGTAATCCTATCTATAGCCTAAAAAAACAGTCTAAAAAACTGAAAATCAATCCGAGCTCACATCTATTTTTTCACGAACTTTAAAGGTGAAAAAACATGTAGCATGAACTCTCATCATCAAATAGAATCATCAGATACAAATATCGTCCGTTTTGACAGCCTAAATCAGTGTTAATAACACTTTTCTCTCTCTACCACTGGAATCCAGTAACCTCTCTTGACTAGGAACTAAAAATAACAAAAATATACTAGAATTGAATTGAAAAAATATCGAGACACTAAAATTGTATATGCAACTTGATTTTTAAAGTTTAAGAATTAAGATGTATCCTTTATGAAGTTTATAGCATGTGACTCATGTGCGACGCATATTTTATTTCAATTTTTTTTTATCCCATATTTTAATAAAAAATAAAAATCAAATGATCTTATCAACAACAACAACAAAAAAATTAAGAATCAAAGTAAAAAAAATATAAAATTTTATAAAACTCCTCCGTGATAATATTTGAAAGGATAAACAATAAAATCTTGCACTGTAAAAAAATCCTCTTCTTTTAAAGTAATACTTGATGATTATGGTAAGGATAATTTGTTAGGTTTCGTAGGAATCAAGGAAGAAACACAAGGGAAAGGAACCAAAGAGACATGATGGAGCTTTAATTGGCCCGAACCATATAGGAGATGACATGTGAATTGGTCTTTGCTTATCTTCAGTACAGAATCTGTGGTTTTTTATTATATGGTTTGTTGGCGTGTTTTTTTCCCCTTACTTTTCCTTTCCCTTTTCTTCTCCGGTCAAGAAAAACTATTTAGAGTCTTTTTTTTTTTTAATGTGATTATTTTTTAAAATGTTTTTGTATTTAGAAATATATTAAAATAATTTTTTTAAATAATTTTTGATATAAGCTTTTTAAAATGACCTAAAAACACCAAAAAAATATTAATTTAAAATAAAAAGATTTAAAGTACAAAAATAAACAAGACCTTAATAAGTTTTAAAACCCCGGGTAAAGCCAACCTAGGTGACTTGGACTAAGGCTGGCCAGGTTGAAAAGAAAAATAATAAAAGATATTGACTTGTCTTAAAAATCTATAATTTGAGATACAATTAACTTGGTCTGATTTGAAAAATCTATGATGTTGAGACACAATATGATTAAAATCTGGTTGAGTCATATAGAATTTTTTTCCTTGATTTTTTTTTTGGATATGCTAGATCTTTGACTTAATGATGAGGAGAATATGTTTTCAAAATTTCCTATTATCAACTTTCATAGCCATTGTTATGAAAAAAAAAACCATTAAAATGCTAAAAAAAGAAGATTACAAAAAAAAAAGGAACCCTGACGTCATAAATTCAAAAACAACAAAGCATCCAAGTATCATGCAAGAAGAGTGAGAGTAAAAAGAAGAACAGTGTCCCTGACGGGGAAAATGATCTTGAAAGTTAAAGAAAACAAGAGCTCTACAAAAATAAATCTTTAACCCAACAAACGAAGTTAATGCTGTTTATATCTAAATAGACACGAGTGGGCTAACAGACGTGATGGGGATGTAGCTTTTCTTTGAATTTATTAGGCCTGTAATAGACATCAATGGACTGGACGTTGTAAAAATACTGAATTTATATTTAGGCTTGTAGTTTGTTATTTAGTGTGTGTGTATATATATATATATATATATATATATATTTTAGATTAATTCAAGTTAATTCGAGTTGATTCTTACAATATTTTTATCTATTTTTTTTTTGCCTATATAGAGTATAGAAAAGAGGAGTGGATGCCTTTATTTGAACGTTTCCAACCACAAAGGCTCGAATGCAACTCCCTCTGTGGTCACTGTATCTTTTTGCTATCCTTTGTTATTTCCCTTCAAGGAGAGCTGGAGTGTTGTGAACGGCGGTTCCTAGGGAAAAAGGCCCACCGAAGGGGGGTCATATAAAAGTACAAGGATAGACCTGAAAATATGCTAAAGCATGGAAAGATCACAGGGAAATATAAATTATTTTTGAAGGAACCAAATAACTGCTTACCAGGAGATAATCTTTAAATGTAAGGGTCAAACTTTAAATTAAAAAAAAAAAAGACTTTCGGGGTGCCATTGCCACGGCCCCGCCCCAAGGCCACGGGAAAGAAATTCTCGCCAGTAAATTGACAGGGAGCAAATATGCTTACTTTCTTCAATGCGAGGGAAAGTTAATTTGATGCTTAATCAATTGAATTGATTAGATGCTTAATCCATCAATCACTTCACTAAAAATATCAACTTCCCCGCGTGAATTGTCTTCACCACACCCACTTTTCTCCCCTTACTCGTGAAAACGAATAATTTAGCCCAATGAGAGGGAAAGAAAAGATGGCCGAGAGAAAGCAATTTCCTAGTGGTCCTGCCTTATCTGTGCATGACCTTGACAGCCACTGAACAACCATCTACTCGTAACCGAAACCAACATCCACTCCGAGCAAGCTAGTGCTGGCTGCAACATGCATCTCTGGATTATGATCTTGACAATGCCATGGCCCCCCGTTTTGAGCTCAGATCTATGAATCTTGTATCTATACTTTCGGATCATGTTAACTTTCTAAGGATAGTATAAATCCAACTCGAGACCATCTCGGTACAAGGATCGAGTCACAGGTTGAACAGATAATCTTGTTTAATTTATTTTTTTAAACCATTTAAATTGATGTTACCATGAATGCATTTAGCATCCCAGAATCTATTATTTTAGAGAATTTCTTCGTTGCCCGTGGATGGGTTCTTAACAAAATAAAATTCGAGGACAAGAAAAATATTACGAGGATCGATTGATTTTTCTCCTCTTTTTAGACCAATAGCCGTGGTACACGTTCCAATCAACTATTGCATCCCACCACGCAAACATTCTCAACATTTCCTGATATAGCAAGGATAGATTTGTGTCCGGAAAGATTCTCGAAAATCACAACATACATCACGTACCACAAATCTCACGATACTGACGTCAACGGCTGAGATTTCACCTTCCACCCGTAACGTTGAAGGAACACCTTGTATTTGATCCATGATTATGGAGTTCATCAAAAAAAGCTATTGACAAGTGACAACCCTCGTGGATTATTGGCAAGTGTAAGGTCAGAATTCATTTGAAAATGGTACAGTGTGGAATTGACAAGTGTCATTACGTAATTACTTCCTTTATGAATTTCCTGCCATTTCAGGCACAGCAAAAGTAGCAACCTAGCTTCACGGCCCATAAATTAGGTCTTTTGTACTCTCTCTTTTCATTTTCATTTTACCGCGATGCAGTATTCTGAAACAAATAAAGTAACAGAAGGAACGGGCTATTTAAACCCTCATTAAAGAGAAATTTATTACCAATAAAATAAAATAAAGTAACAGGACGTATAAATTTTCTAGAGTTATTTTAAACAGTGAACGTGAAAATTACAATGATAATTTTAACGGATCTGTTAACTATTTTAGACGGAAGAATCACATTGAAAACTAATTCAATCAATCGACGAGGGGTATACATGCTCAAACCGTAATAAATAAGGGACACCTATGTACTTGTCCCAAAAATTGCTATGTAAATATAAGAGGAATGAAGCCCATTTCATTTCACTCTTAACAGAAAAAGAAAAGAAAAAAGAAAAAACAGAAATTACATCGACAGATGCCCACGCACGCGCGCGCGCGCTTATATTTTCTTTCACTTTGGCGGTACCCCGCGTCTACCGTGCTTTTGGATTTTCTTTCCTTTTTCTCCCTCCCCCCATTGAAAACGAAAGAGAAACAGAGAGAGAGAGAGAGAGAGAGAGAGAGAGCAGAGAAATCAAAAGCTAGAAGCTAGCGGTTTTTTTAGCTCCTTGTTTCACCCGCATCCTCTCTCTCTCGCCATCTGTTTTACTCATCTTCACTCTAACACCAACAAAAGCCACTCTCATTCTCACCAAATCCCTGTTTTTCTCAATGTTTTTGCTATTCTGTTACTGAGAAGTGAAAGAAAGTTAGGGTTTCAAGCTATCAAGACTTCTGTGATTCACTCTGAGATCAGCTACTCACGTACTCAAAATGTTGCATTCTATCTTATCTGCGTATATTGCACGTTTCTCTGTTCTCTTTTCTTTTTTCAATTCCCCTGTAATTTTAACTCTTGTTTTATTATTTTTTTAATCTGTTTTTAGCGTTATGGATTTTATTTTGTCTTGTTTTAGTTATTTTAGTTTAGTTTATTTTGATATAGAATTATATAAATCATATTTTAGGCTTCAAGTTTTTAAGCTGATATGGTTTTTTTGACATGCAGTTTTTTTCTTTTGACATGTTATCAGAGTTTTGTTAACTAGGTGGTCATGAGTTGAAATCTCACCACTCCTATTCTATTTCATAAAAATTAAGCACAAGAAATTGTACCCAAAATTGACATATTTTTTTTAGATTTCTAGTGAATTTTATTAACTGGTAATATGCGTAAAAACTGTGAAATTTACTGTTCTTTATTTTACCTTCCAGTGTATGTTTTTGGATCATTAATTGTTTTTGATAGATCGAAGAGGTCGTATTATTTGTTTTTTAAGTTTAGCATTTCAGACTTAATATTTTTAGTTTTTGTTATAGATTTCCAAATTTTAACTGTTTAGGTAAAAAGTTTACTGTTATTGATTTTGCTTTGTAATAGATTATTTACGGATTATCTATTAAATTCCGTTATCATCTAGGGATTATTTATTGAATTAATTAATTTGGATGTATTGAAGTGAACGTGTTATTTGCCAGTTTCAGGGTTTACAGCTCTACCAAAAAAAGTTTAGCGTGCAGTGCAGGTTAAGAGGCGTTCTTTTTTGAGATTTTCCTGTGATTTTTATTCGACCATATTTGGGGATTCTATGGCAAACCTTTCCAATGGAAATGCGAATACGCAGCAGCCTGATCCTCGAAGGACTTACCAAGTGGTCGTGGCTGCCACTAAGGACATGGGTATCGGGAAAGATGGGAAGCAACCATGGAATTTGCCTTCGGATGTTAAGTTTTTTAAGGATGTGACCTTGACCACGTCGGATCTTGGGAAGAAGAATGCGGTTATAATGGGAAGGAAGACCTGGGAAAGTATTCCACTTGAGCATAGGCCTTTTCCTGGTCGGCTTAATGTTGTTTTGACTCGTTCTGGAAGTTTTGATATTGCTACTGCTGAGAATGTTGTGATTTGTGGAAGCATGGGTTCAGCCTTGGAGTTGTTGGCTGCGTCTCCTTATTTTCTGTCGATCGAGAAAGTGTTTGTTATTGGAGGTGGTCAGATATTAAGGTTTGTGCTCTGAAAAGTTGGATTAGTTTATGGATGATTTTTTCTTGTATTGATCATGTTTTAATGCAGGGAATCTTTGAATGCGCCTGGATGTGATGCTATCCACATTACAGAAATTGAGACGGATTTTGACTGTGATACTTTTATCCCTGCAATTGATACCTCTGTATTTCAGCCTTGGTGCTCTTCTTTTCCCAAGATGGAAAATGACATACGATATTGCTTTACAACTTATGTTCGAGTGAGGAGTTCTGCAATCGAGTCCCATAGTCAAAATAATGGTGTGAGCTCTGATGGTAATTCAGAAAACAGTAAGTTTGAGGTAAAAAAGTTCTCGTTCCTTCCCAAGATGGTTTTTGAGAGACACGAGGAGTATTTGTATCTCAGACTGGTTCAAGACATCATCACTGATGGCAATTTGAAGGATGGCAGGACAGGAACCGGTACTTCATCAAAATTTGGTTGCCAGGTAACATCAACCCTTGATTGCTTACATTTCCGTCTTTGCTTCTTAAAGTATGAGTCCATGCAATTAAAATTTTTTTAGTTAATTATGATTGCTAATTGATCAATTTATTCCATTTTATCCACAGATGCGGTTCAATCTGCGCAAAACTTTTCCGTTTCTTACAACAAAGGCACGCTTATTTTCATTATTACTTGTTATTATTTCTGTAACCAAATTAGTTCTTGTGCATACATTTCCTTCTTTCTTTCTCACTAATCTGGATTCACTCATGCTTCACCATGAGGTCAACTTAAAAAGAAAAAGAACCATTTATTTATTGCATTTCTAAGTTGACGCAAACTGTTTCAATTTGTTTTTAGAAAGTATTTTGGCGAGCTGTTGTTGAAGAGCTCTTGTGGTTCATCAGTGGTTCAACAAATGCCAAGGTAATCATATCTTAGTTGTATGCTTTATTTTCCATTTCTTCCTATCAGTCTTCTATGTTTTGATGGGATTGGATGGGAGGTATCAGTTTTTATTGGTCACCAGTTGTTTTAGAAACTTTACCATGTGATTGGCGCTGCAAAGTGACTGATATATTATTCTTCCCATCTTGCTTTAGAGTATGATATTTATGATTATTTAGCTGCATGTAGGAATCTCAGGGTTGCAAGATTTGCTATTTGGCATGTATTATTTGTTTCTGCTACAGCGTCCAGCTGACCGTCAAATACTGTTGTGTATCATATGAAAGTCACTGTATTTGCATGAGGTCTCTATAATAGTCCTTGAAGACTTCCTCTAATGTTAGTTGTAGATGACAGAATATAGCTGTATGAAACCCATTTCTAAATGTTGCTACCATGAGCAGGTCCTTCAGGAAAAGGGTATTCACATATGGGATGGCAATGCATCCAGAGATTATCTTGACAGGCACATATTAGCTTTTAGTTTCCTTTATTTCTGTTTATTTTTATATTTTAACCACTGCTCATATATGCAGTTTTTAAATGATGTTTTTAATTGTAATAGCAGTGTTGGGTTAAAGGACAGAGAGGAGGGTGACTTGGGACCTTTCTATGGGTTCCAGTGGAGACACTTTGGTGCTAGGTTCGTGGAATTTCCTTTTTAGCTGTGGATCATACAAGAAAGCATATCAGGCTAATTGTGTTGCATACATGCTACACGTTTTTTAGGTATGCTGATATGCATGCCGACTACACTGGCCAAGGATTCGATCAATTGTTAGATGTTATTGACAAGATCAGGAATAATCCAAATGATCGTGGGATTGTACTCTCAGCTTGGAATCCTTCTGATCTCAAATTGATGGTGCTTCCACCTTGCCATATGTTTGTTCAGGTTTGCATTAACGTTGTGTTTCTACTTTCTAAATCATTTCCTTTATTGACAATTAATCCAGATATTTTATTTTTCAGTTCTATGTAGCCAATGGAGAATTGTCATGCCAAATGTACCAGCGTTCTGCTGACATGGGCCTTGGTGTGCCCTTCAACATTGCATCTTATGCTCTCTTGACACACATCATTGCTCATGTCTGTGGTATGTCTTTGCAATCATACCATTAATTTACAAATCATGCTTGTTGAGTTGCTAGGGTGTTTAATGTTCTAGATGTGCATGTTCAGGCATTTGAAAGGGTGATATGAGTGAACTGACACCCACAAAAGTCAATTACCCATGACATTTGATTTACTGGTCTTTAAATTGTTAGTTTGGTTGATTACACATGGAAACGTTCAGTGAACTGATGATTTAATGGACAAAAGGAGACCTCTGCTGATGGATCTGGTGGCATATTATTGTTAACTGTTAAGGACACCACTTTTTGGACCTTTGCAAATTCAAATTGATGAAAGAGATTTTTTATAACAATGATATTAGCGAACTTGCATACCTTGGTGGAAAGATCTGAAGGACTCAGTTATAGTCACATTAAAGGGGGATTTTTTTTTTTTTGGGGTGGGAGCTCATTTTTGCGCATAGTTGCTGTTATCAGGATGGGAAATTTTGTGGTTTCAAGCACTAGACTTTTACCATTATACCGGCCTGCTTTAGAAAAATAGATTATTCTTATAATAGTTTTAATCTCTTTAGCATTGCAATTGCTTTTCTTCAGAATCAGTATGTCTTTACTCTTGTCATGTGCAGATCTCGTTCCAGGCGATTTTATTCATGTGATCGGTGATGCTCATGTTTATCATACTCATATTAGGCCTCTGCAGGAGCAGCTTCATAAACTGCCAAAGCCTTTCCCTGTAAGTATAATAGCAGAACTTGTGCTAATTCATCTCAAATTATTTTGCTACATGTTTTCTTCCATTATCTATGCTATTTTATTACGTTCTGTTACCTACTTCATGCAGATTTTGAAGATCAATTCTGAGAAGAAAGACATTGATTCTTTTGTGGCGGCTGATTTTGAACTCATAGGCTATGATCCTCACCAGAAAATTGAAATGAAAATGGCAGTATAGAGAGCTCCATTAAAGATTAAGTGAATTTAGAGACTCTGATCCCTCGGCAATATATGCTCATAGTTTTGTGGCAAGAACATATATGTTGCAATTTTCCTCTCTTTCTCCTTTTAAAGGTATGAATGCTTTTTATATGCTGAACTTTGCTTGCCTTAGCTAAGTTCTGTATGCCAATCAATATAGATATGTGGTTTGTGTCTATGATCTATAACAGTCCATGCCTGGCATACCTGCCACGTAGAATTTCTCTGCTGGTTGCCGCTTACTTGATGATATAGTCATGTAACTTGGTATCATTTAGTAGAACCTCTTAGTAAGGCTGGCATGCCTCACGGGTGGTGTGAAAACAGTAAATGGTGCACCTGAAAGAGTTGGCCACCTAGTGATTTAGGGCCTTTGAGGATCTCTGGAGGGCTGGTGAAGGAAAGAACAGTAGCAACCTCTACAAGGCATTATTCTAGACACTAAACTATTAGGTGAATTTTTATTTCTTTTTTTTTCCTGGAAGATTGAAGTTTGAACCGTGTACTATCCTTTAGATTAAGGATTTATGGTTCTTGATTAGTGCTTGGGGAAACTTGTAATAATATTTATACCGCAAAATTATCAACAAATTCTTGGATCTGAAGCTTTGGTTTCTTTGTAATGTTTCAGGCACCGATGTGGGAGGCTCATCATGCTATAGAGTGTGAAATGAAAATCAAATAAAAATGTGGTAGTTTGGGATATACTTCAAGCTAATGCTTACATAGTGAGAATCCTTTAGTTCCACTCCTAGTCGTGGTTCCAAGGTGATTTAGGATCTGTATTTTTTTTCCCTCTTAACAAGTTTTCTTGTTTTCTTTTTCATGGATCCATCACTTTAACCGCAACAATACTCGACCGCACTTTTGTTTTTGGTTTTTTAAGTGGATTGGAATTTGGACAGCTATTTTCCTTTGCCGTGCTTTGCTATTGGTGAATTTGGTGTTAAGTCCCGAATTATTGGGAGTAAAGAAAAGATTATGAAAGTAAATATTCCTCAACTTATTGCTGGTTCTACTCCCTACTGCATTTTTACTTGTAATATATGTAAAAATTGTTAGTTAAATTGATTAGTTTGAATGAAACTCAGACTCTTGGTTTTTATCACTATCAAGAATTAACGGAATAAAATTAGAAGATTTCCAATTAGAGCAAAACTAGAAGCAGCATGATTCTAACGAGATCCGATAGTAAAGGTACAGAGTAATGTATTTACTACAGCAAGTCATGAAAGAAGACATTCTTATCTAGATCATGTGAGGACAAGATTGTCAGATTCTTAAAACCTAGGAACAAGTTTAGAAGCAATTTTACTGGCACACGTGTCGCCCTGTTCAATCTAGGAGGCCTATTTAAATGCGTCCGTTAAAACATGTTGTGTTGTTTAAGGAAATAACAACTACAAATTTAGACTCTGTTTTAAAGCTTGCTTTGAAGGAGGACGAGCATGGCAGCAATTGAGGATTTTGGATTAGGGTTTCGGGACGTGATGGACTATGATCCTGTCCATGTTTGCTCTTGCTCCATGCTGGCCAAATTTTGCTTACTAGTAAAACTAAGCCTGAAACTAGGTTAATCATCGGGTAATTGTTTGATTAATCAACATCTAAAAATGACAGAATCTTCTGATGGGAAAAGTCCCAAGAAGCTTTTTTCAGGGAAGCAGTAGTGCGTAATCAAAGCAAACAGAAAGGAAATCGAAACCTAAAATAATTCTATGTTCCTTGGACGATAACAAGTCCTTATTAGCAAGCACATTAAATTACTGGATCTTTATCATTGCTCGCCTATTCCTACCCTTCTCTTTCACAATTTCACCATTTTCACCATCTGGCTCTTGTGCACTTTCCTCTTTTTTCACTACTTCACCATTGCTCTCGTCAAGCTCTTTTTTCACAACTTCACCATTGTTCCCGTCAACCTCTTGTGCAAGTTTTCCCTCTGATGTTCCTGATTCTCCATTGCTATCTTTGTTTCCGTCCTCTCTCTTCAATCTTTCGCTCTTATCCTCAAGGAACTCAATAAGACCTGTTATAGCACTCTCTGGCTCCTCGTATCTCAGCAGTTGCTCACCTACTTCTGCAGGAGTAACCCTTGCTTTCTCTATCAGCGCTTCGACACAGGGGAAAAGTGGGTGCTCTGTAAACCCAAGGTAGTTGGAGGCCAGCAATTTGAATCCACATGGAGTGCAGTAGGACATGTGAATGTGCACATCCATACGACCAGGTCGCAACAAAGCAGGATCAAGTCTTTCTTTGTGATTGGTAGTGAATATTATGATTCGTTCATCCCCACAGCTTGACCATAATCCATCCACAAAGTTAAGCAATCCTGATAGGGTCACCTGATACTAGACAAAATTATGTCTGTCAAGAATGAGAAACGCTGCAAGCTTCATTAAAATAGCAATAAAAGCTTTTGTGCTTTGATTATTGCCATCTATATATCAGATCCCCGTATGGAGACCTTTAGTCATGCATGGAAATTGTTTACTTGAAGAGAATATCTGGTATATAACTCATTGCCTGAGACATTACTCCATATCACACAAACTCCTGTATCCAACTAGTCATAGGCTGGAAAGAAAGTGTGAACCAGTAATCTAATACCATGCAATTCTTGACTTGGAAGAAGGAAATGGTCAACGATGTTTCATCTGTATACCATGGAATCGCATCATACTATGGATTTTATCAAATCCTCCTCAGTACTAAAATATAGTTTCTGTACGCAAAATAAAATCGAGAGGAATAATTACCTGGTTTACTTGGTTATATGGTGGATTATGTCGAGAAGGCATCATTGCTCTGGCTTGTGCAAGCCTATCCTGTAATTCAATGGAACAGTCGATGTCCTCCACCACAAGTACGGACTTATTCTCAGTTGAGATCAACAAATTTCTAAGCTCAGAATTGGTCCTAAGATCAGTCAATTCCAGATCATAAATATCAAACTTAAGATAGTTAGCTATTGCAGCAATCAAGCTCGACTTTCCAGTCCCTGGTGGACCAAACAGTAAGTACCCACGTTTCCATGCCTTGCCTACCCTCCTATAGAACTCCCTTCTCTTCACAAACCTCTCAAGATCCTCCATGATCACCCTCTTCCCTTCCATATCCATTGCTAAAGTATCGAATGTAGCAGGATGATGAAGATTCACTGACTGCCAGACATCCCCTCTCCTTCCCGACATCCCGTCATGCCTAAGCGAGAAAAGCTTCAAACTCTTCTTCTCCTCTTTCGTTTTTTTTGATTTTTCAATCACGTGCTTTAAATAAACATCAATAACCATATCCTTATGCTTCTTGTGAAAACTCAACTCAAAGAACTTATCCTCAGATTTTGGCATAGAATTAAAATTATCTGGGCTTGGAATATATTTTATTGGCACTTGTTTTGAGATGAACTTCCATTTCAGTGTAACCCCATTAAAGGTATCAACAATTTCTTGGTTTCTATCTAAAGAGAATGAGAACTTACTCTCTTTCTTGGTCAGTGAGATCTTGAGTTTCCTTGCATCCGGAGGAATTATGGGTTCAAGATAGAGCTCTGCGGCTTTGAAGAGATTGTTGTGGTTAAGGTTGTCATATTCTTCAATAACTAAAGTGAACTCCGAAGAAAATGAGTTGATCAAGGTTTTGAGTTTGTAGAAGATGTAGCTTTGGAACTCATAAGGAAGATACTCTTTAACAAGGGAGCGGAAGAGCACAATTGTGGCAGCAGCTGAGGCTGCTGCAGAGATCATAGTCTTAGCGGAGGGGATTTGGGTGGCTGAACTGCTGGGAAACATGGTTTTAGGCCTCCAAAAGATTTGTGGGCTTGAAGGGCTCTTAGCGTTTCTAATGTTGGAGGATTTTTGGTGTTTAGTTTGTTGCTTTCAGATCCTTTGGCAAATGCTATCGAGGAGACTCTGTTTCTTATAATGCAAAATCTGAGAGTAGGAATGGCGTTTGAGAAGAGCAGTGGAAACTGGAAAGAGTAACAAGTGAATGACGGTGTTTTTGGTGGTAGACAAATTCGACACGTTGGTTTTTTAATTTCAAAAACTTTTTATTTTTTTATTTTAAATTAATAATTTTTTAATATTTTTTAATTATTTTAATGTATTAATATTAAAAATAATTTTTAAAAAATAAAAAAAATATTATTTTAATATATTTTTTAATAAAAAACACTTTAAAAAACAACAATAATTATATTTCTAAAAATTAATGAAGAACATTTGTCTGATAGCCATGAAAACTTTTTTGCTTTTCATTTTGTGATCAACATCATAATTTGGATTTTTATAAATGATTTAATTTCCATATAGAATTAGGGATTAGGATTTTACTCATTATTCAATTATTGAAATAAATCAATCAATTATATAAATAAACATTCCAATAATTAAAAAAAAAACAAGTATAGAAATACTATACGAAAACAACTGCAACTTTCGTCGAATGCTTTAGCCCTACCAAGAAGACTTTCTCTTGCTCTGCCCCCTGCTCTTGCCACCGACTTTGCGTACTGACTCAGGTCGTCGAGGACTTTGGTATTCTATGCTCACTATTGCACATTGTGAGTGAACAACACGCTCTAATTCTCACTTGTTGATGGGGGTCGATCAACAGGGATTTCAACAGATACAGAAGATTTAGCCTTGGTTTTCCATGGACAAGCTGCATGAAATTCAGCCTTGGTTTTCCATGGACAAGCTGCACGACTGAATGGTGTTTTTCACGTTCTGTTGTCGAGTGTGGAGTTAGGGTTTTGGTTCTTGATTCATTGCTGGTACGAAGTTTCTTGCAAACTTGCTAGTGTCTCTTCTGACGGGGTCCCTTTCAAGCCCCATGGCTATTTGGTGAAGAAAGCGTAAAAGAAGCATTGGTCAATGCAAAGTGATCCACAGAAATTGCAGAAAAATAGAAATATAGAGACCGAAGCAAACTGACAAAGAAAATATAGTATTTTGATACAAAAGTCACTGGCGGATGACTATGAATAGTCTCAGTGAATTCACAACCAACGTGTGGTTGAGATTCCTTGTTTTTTAAGTGTTTTTTATTTAAATTTTTTTTAAATAATATATTTTTATTTTTTAAAATTATTTTTAATATCCAAACAACAAAACAACATAAAAATATAAAAATTAATTTTAAATAAAAAAAATTAAAGTTTTTAAAAACATGATTTTAATCATATTTCCAAACTAACATCTCAGTAAAATAAGATATATACCATCATCAGTTGGCTCATGATCATTAAAGAATTATACTACTTTATTACTTTATTGACTAACAACATTATGAGATTTTTTTTTAATTTTTGATTTAGACATTCTAAAATGACAGAATGTGTCTGATTTAAAGACAAGTCCTGCATTAAGATCCTGTTTTACTCGATTTAGATTTCTAGCATGGTTCAGGTTCTGCTTTTAATCTACAAAATAAAATTCAAATATAATAAAATTAGAGACCTAATCTTCTCCTTCCCACTAAAAAAAATCTTCTCCATCATATATATATATAAGCTGTTTTCATTTATTTATGTGGTTGAAAGACGGTTTAAGAAGAGCAATTTAGGCAATAAATGTGTCATTAGAAAACAATTAATTAGAGAGTAAAAAAAAAGGGGGGGGGGTTGTAAAAAAAAACTTCTTTTCTTTTCTTTCTTAGTTAATGAAACCTTCTTCTCGATGAGTCCAAGACTCCTGGACTAAGGTATTCAACTGGGCTGCTTGAAAAATGAGAGAACCACGCATCATTGAAAAAGGACTGCCAAAAAATTTATGGGTTGATGCTGCAAACATAGCAGTTTTCTTATTCAACATATTGCCAACAAAAGCTATGCAACAAAAGACTTTGAAGCATGGTATGGCTATAAAACAAAGTTGCAGAATTTAAAAACTTTTAGTTGCCTTTGTTTCTCTTATATTTCATAGGTTAAAAGAGACAAACTTGATAAAAAAACAGAATCTAAGATCTTTGTAGGTTACAGTTCAGTTTCAGAAACCTACAAGATTTATTTTCAACAAGACAACAAAGTAATTGTTAGCATGAACATTAAATTCTTTGAGTCAAAAAGCTAGAGCTACGAGAATGATAAGAAGCTTGAAATCCAAGAGGAGAATGCTGACATTGATAATGAACTTGTTACAAAAACTCAATCATTCTCTAACATTTCTTAGAGTTGCAATGTTGCAATAATTAAGCTTGCAGGATATGAAAAAGCAGCCGCAGATCAACATTAGATGGCTGCAATGAAAGAAGAACTTATGATGATTGAAAAAAAATCAAACTTGGATGCTAGTAAACAGACTTATAGGCCATAGGAGTTAAATGAGTTTAAACAAACACAAGGCAAGACTTATAGTCAAAGGATATGCTTAGATGTTTGGGTGAATTTCTCTGAGACTTTTGCTCCAGTCGCTAGACTTGATACCATAAGAATGTTGCTTTTGCTGCTCAAAATGGTTGGATTATACACCAAATGGACATCAAATCTGCCTTCTTATATGAATATTTGGAGGAGAAAATTTTTGTGGAGTAGCCTGAAGGTTTTGTTGTTCAAGGAGAATAGGAGAAAGCATATCTATTGAAAAAGACTATATGATTTAAAGCAAACACCAAGGGCTTGGTACAACAGGATTAATGCACAGTTGTTAAACTTAGGCTTTACAAAAAGTCTAAGTGATTTCACAATCTTAGGAAGGTCAATGATGAATTACTTGTAGTTTCTTTTTATATAGATGATTTACTTGTGACGGGAAGTAACATGAAGCTGATTGATATGTTTAAAAGGAAAATGAAAGATGTTTTTAAGATGACTAATACGGAAAAGATGTCATTCTCCCTGGACATGGAAGTTAAACAAAAGCATAATGAAATCCTCATATGTTAGCATAAATATGCCAAATAGATTCTAAAAAAGTTTAACATGGAAGAGTGCAAACTAACAACAACACTAATGAATCAAAATGAGAAATTTTGCAAAGAATATGGAGCTGCAAAGATTAATGAAAAGCTTTACAAAACCTTAATAGGTTGTTTGATGTATCTCACTCAACAAGACCATGCTACCAGTGTACTTCCAAGATATATGCATTGTGCAAGTGAAATTCATTTTCAAGTAGTAAAAAGAATTGTCAGATACATTGAGGGAACAATTGATTATGGTTTGAGATTTTGTCAAGTTAAAAACTTCACACTCCATGGTTATTCTCACAATGATTAGGTCAGTTGTGTTGATGACATGAGTACTTTAGGTTATTGTTTTAGCTTCGATCTTGCTATAGATGTCATTGCTTAATCCATGGCAAAAGCAGAATATGTAGTTGTTACTGCTGTCGAGAATCAAGCTCTCTAGATTAGAAAATTGATGACTAATATGAAAATGGAACAAAAGGAAAGCACTCAGATATTTGTAGACAATCAAGCTGCAATTTTAATTGTAAAAAATCCAGTGTTTCATGGCAAAACAAGATACTTCAAGTTCAAAGTGTAGTTGTATTTCCTAAGAGAAGTGCAAAAAGAAGGTGAAATTCAACTATTTATTGCAACATATAGAATTAAAATGCTGACATTTTGACCGAGGCAATTCCTAAAGCTAAGTATGAATTTTTCAGACAAAGGCTTGGAATCTGGAGCTCCATAGCCAAAGAGGAGTATTGAATTAATATCTCAGAAGCTGCTGATGTGAAAGGTGAAAAGATTCTAGTGTTAAATAAAACTCATTCTGAATTGAAGTATTCAAAGTTTGTTAGGATTTGTCATAATCTTCTTTTCTGTTATGTAACAAACAGCAGCAGATTTTGCTGCTGTTTATTTGCTTTTGTTGTTTCAAGGAGTTGTTTAAATAAGATTTATGTTTGTCAATAAAATCAACAAAGTTTTCAGAATAGTTTGGTTATCTGTTAACATTTAAATTTTCTGTCAAACCATCAAATCAACATCTAAAAATGACAGAATCTTCTGATGGGAAAGGTCCCCAGAAGCTGTTTTCAGGGAAGCAGCAGTGCGTGATCAAAGCAAACAGAAAGGAAATCGAAACCTAAAATAATTCCATGTTCCTTGGACGATAACAAGTCCTTATTAGCAAGCACATTAAATTACTGGATCTTTACCATTGCTCCCCTATTCCTACCCTCCTCTTTCGCAATTTCACCATTTTCACCATCTGGCTCTTGTGCACTTTCCTCTTTTTTCACTACTTCACCATTACTCTCGTCAAGCTCTTTTTTCACGACTTCACCATTGTTCCCGTCAACCTCTTGTGCAAGTTTTCCCTCTGATGGTCCTGATTCTCCATTGCTATCTTTGTTTCCGTCCTCTCTCTTCAATCTTTCGCTCTTATCCTCAAGGAACTCAATAAGACCTGTTATAGCACTCTCTGGCTCCTCGTATCTCAGCAGTTGCTCACCTACTTCTGCAGGAGTAACCCTTGCTTTCTCTATCAGCGCTTCAACACAGGGGAAAAGTGGGTGCTCTGTAAACCCAAGGTAGTTGGAGGCCAGCAATTTGAATCCACATGGAGTGCAGTAGGACATGTGAATGTGCACATCCATACGACCAGGTCGCAACAAAGCAGGATCAAGTCTTTCTTTGTGATTGGTAGTGAATATTATGATTCGTTCATCCCCACAGCTTGACCATAATCCATCCACAAAGTTAAGCAATCCTGATAGGGTCACCTGATACTAGACAAAATTATGTCTGTCAAGAATGAGAAACGCTGCAAGCTTCATTAAAATAGCAATAAAAGCTTTTGTGCTTTGATTATTGCCATCTATATATCAGATCCCCGTATGGGGACCTTTAGTCATATGCATGGAAATTGTTTACTTGAAGAGAATATCTGGTATATAACTCATTGCCTGAGACATTACTCCATATCACACAAACTCCTGTATCCAACCAGTCATAATCTGGAAAGAAAGTGCGAACCAGTAATACCATGCCATTCTTGACTTGGAAGAAGGAAAAGGTCAACGATGTTTCATCAGTATACCAAGTAATCTCATCATAATATGGATTTTATCAAATCCTCCTCAGGACTAAAATATAGTTTCTGAACGCAAAATAAAATCGAGAGGAATAATTACCTGGTTTACTTGGTCATATGCTATATAATGTCGAGAAGGCATCTTTGCTCTGGCTTGTGCAAGCCTATCCTGTAATTCAAAGGAACAATCGATGTCCTCCACCACAAGTACGGACTTATTCTCAGTTGAGATCAACAAACTTCTAAGATCAGAATTGGTCCTAAGATCAGTCAATTCCAGATCATAAATATTAAACTTAAGATAGTTAGCTATTGCAGCAATCAAGCTCGACTTTCCAGTCCCTGGTGGACCAAACAGTAAGTACCCACGTTTCCATGCCTTGCCTACCCTCCTATAGAACTCCCTTCTCTTCACAAACCTCTCAAGATCCTCCATGATCAACCTCTTCCGTTCCATATCCATTGCTAACGTATCGAATGTAGCAGGATGATGAAGATTCACTGACTGCCAGACACCCCCTCCCCCCCGCCTTAGCGAGAAAAGCTTCACACTCTTCTTCTCCTCTTTCTTTTCTTTTGATTTTTCAATCACGTGCTTTAAATAAACATCAATAACCATATCCTTATGCTTCTTGTGAAAACTCAACTCAAAGAACTTATCCGCAGATTCTGGTATAGAATTATAATTAAATGGGCTTCTTGACATATATTTTGTTGGCACTTGTTTTGAGATGAACTTCCATTTCAGAGTAACCCCATTAAAGGTATCAACAATTTCTTGGTTTCTATCTAAAGAGAATGAGAGCTTACTCTCTTTCTTGGTCAGTGAGATCTTGATTTTCTTTGCATCCGGAGGAATTATGGGTTCAAGATAGAGCTCTGCGGCTTTGAAGAGATTGTTTTGGTTAAGGTTGTCATATTCTTCAATAACTAAAGTGAACTCCGAAGAAAATGAGTTGATCAAGGTTTTGAGTTTGTAGAAGATGTAGTTTTGGAACTCATAAGGAAGATACTCCTTAACAAGGGAGCGGAAGAGCACAATTGTGGCAGCAGCTGAGGCTGCTGCAGAGATCAGAGTCTTAACGGAGGGTATTTGGGTGGCTGAACTGCTGGGAAACATGGTTTAAGGCCTCCAAAAGATTTGTGGGCTTGAAGGGCTCTTAGCGTTTCTAATGTTGGAGAATTTTTGGTGTTTAGCTTGTTGCTTTCAGATCCTTTGGCAAATGCTATCGAGGAGACTCTCTGTTTATTATAATGCAAAATCTGAGAGTAGGAATGGTGTTTGAGAAGAGCAGTGGAAAGAGTGACAAGTGAATGACGGTGTTTGTGGTGGTAGACTCCTTATGCATGATTGATGATGTGTACCGAAGAACATTTGTCTGATAGCCATGAAAACTTTTTTGCTTTTCATTTTGTGATCAACATCATAATTTGGATTTTTATAAATGATTTAATTTCCATATAGAATTAGGGATTAGGATTTTACTCATTATTCAATTATTGAAATAAATCAATCAATTATATAAATAAACATTCGATCGTCAAGGAGTAAGGTATTCTATGCTCACTATTGCACATTGTGAGTGAACAACACACTCTAATTCTCACTTGTTGATGGGGAGTGGACAAGCTGCACGACTGAATAGTGTTTTCCATGTTCTGTTGTCGAGTGTGGAGTTAGGGTTTTGGTTCTTGATTCATTGTTGCTACGAAGTTTCTTGCAAACTTGCTAGTCTCTTCTGATGGGTCCTTTTCAAGCTTGATGGCTATTAGGTGGTGTTTGTTTTGTACATGTCTTTATGTTTGTAGTGCAAAAAAATATAGCCAGATATTTGGTAATTATAAAAAACATATTTTATATTTTGAAATCCACTAAAAAATTAAGTTTAAAATACAGTTTTTATGAATCAGTTTTTATATATATTTTGAATTGAGTTTTGTAAAACATTGTTTGTATTTATGTTTTAAAAATACTTTTAAAAAAATTCAAGTTTTTTTTTTATTTTTTTAAATTAATAACTTTTTAGTGTTTTTATATCTTTTTGATGCACTGATATCAAAAATAGTTTTTAAAAAATAAAAATATATTATTTTAATACATTTTCAAGTAAAAAGCATTTTAAAAAGCAACTACAAATCTAATAATTATCAAATATTTTATACATATTTTTTACTGTAAATAAACTTTAACCATAAAAATACTAACTTTTTATTTTTTTAAATTTAATTTTTTTTCCGACCATAACCCCAGAAATTGCAGAGAAAAAGAAATATAGAGACTGAAGCAAACCGACAAAAAATGTAGTAATTTGATACAAAAGTCACTGGCAGATGACTATGAAATATGAATAGTCTCATTGAATTCACAACAAACGTCAGAAGGTAATTGTGATTGGGGTATAATTATTTTTTAAAATATTTTTTATTTAAAAATATATTAAAATAATATTTTTTAAAATTATTTTTGATATTAAAAAATATATAGTTTCCAATATATTTCTAAACGAATAACTATATATATATATATATCATGATCAGTGGCCCATGGACATTAAGGGACTAGCTACTATATGACTTTATTGACTAAAAACATTATGAGAATGTTTTTAATTTTGATTTAGACATTCTAAAATGACAGAATGTGTTTGATTTAAAGACAAGTCCTGCATCAAGATCCTGGTCTACTCAATTTAGATTTCTAGCATGGTTCATGTTCTGCTTTGAATCTACAAAATAAAATTCATCTGGCAGTGTACATACTGATCATGCTTGGCAATTATTTGGATATTTACTGTATTCTTTCAAAGGAACCACATTCTACCCAACGGATTCTCGCTGTGGTTGTCAACAAAATTCAATGAAGAGAAATTGCCAAATGCATATCCTTCTTCACCCGTGTTTCAGCATACAAAAGACATCAATCTTCAACTCTGAGACTAATAAGCTAGCCTCCTGTTCCAGAAAGCAAAGGTATAAAACCCGACCTACATGGGTCAGAGGTCATCAAGTTAACTGAGGTTTACTAATTTTTTTAACAAAAATAAATACAATGTCATTTCATATAAAAATCTAGAAAAAAAAACAAGTTGATTTACCGAGTTTTATTAGATCAACTCGAATAGCGAGTCAACCAAAATTTTTAATCAAGCCACCTGGTTGTTTTCTTTATATATATTTCAATCCAAACTGGATTACGTTCCAAGTCAATTAAACAAGCTGCTCTGGGTTTTACAACAATGTCTAGAGCTATTAGACCATGTAGTATTGGAGATTAAGAAATTGACCATGTAGTATTCTTACGATTCTGTTTGGGAATGTGGTTATGGTTGTGATTATTTTTTAAAATGTTTTTTATTTAGAAATATATCAAAATAATATTTTTTATTTTTAAAAAATTATTTTTAATATCAGTGTATAAAATAATCTAAAAATATATAAAAAATTAATTTGAAATAAAAAAAATAAAAAAAAATTAATTTTTTTAACAAATACTTTTGAAATTCAAAAATATACAGGGCTGTAAAAGCATGGGTGCGAGGATTCTTCCGCCTCCCGTTCTTTTTGGTGATTTTTGGCATCAATTCAGACACCCCCCTACTGTCGCTTGACTTTTTTTTTTTTTTTTTTTTTTCTGGGGAAGATTTTGTAGTATTTGCATCGCTGTTTTCAACATTTTTGTTTTTTTCTCTACGGACAGTGACTACTTAGTTTCTGTCCTGGACATTGAAAATTCAAGTCTTTGTGCATCCAGAGGAATTATGGGTTCAAGAAATAGCGATGCTGCTTTGAACAGAACGTTGTAGTTAAGATGGTCATATTGTTGAATGACTAGAGTGAATTCTGAAGACAAAATTCATTAAGGTTTTGAGTTTTTTTTGTTTGGTAATGTGGTTGAAATTATGTTTGAGTGTGTTTTAAAAATATTTTTTACTCATAAAACATTAAATTGATATTTTTTTTTTATTGTTTTTCAATAATTTTAATGTGTTGATGCAAAAAATAGGGCTAAAAGGAATCCAAGGAAGGTGACCTCTAGTGATACCCGTACTTAAAAAAGATTTTTAAAGGGTTAAAAGGAATCTAAAAAGAGTGATCATTGGTGATACCCATACTTGAAAAGATTTATATATAAAAGGCAGACAAGATAAATCCGTAAATTATGGTTTTATAGCACTAGAAAAATCAAATCCATCTCTTAAAGACATCACTTAGAGAATATGTTAGTCTGATATTGCAATGGAGGGTGGGGGATCCGAGATTAACCCTTGATGAATTTATGATTGGCATCACCTGGAAAATGTGTCAGTTCAAGACTGCATTAGAGAGTGGAGGGTTCGAGATGAACCCCTAGCGAATTGCTGAGAGTCCCTTTGGCATCACTTGAAGAATGTGCTTGTTCAAGATTATACTGGAGAGTGAGTATCCGAGATCAACCCTTGATGATTGTGGAGATATTGTTCTAGGGAGATCAAGTCAATTTCCTTCAAGGAGAGTGGCTAGAAACCCTCACTAAAGATCTATAGTTAGGGAATGTATGTCAAAGATACATTATTTTTATTTAAAAAATAAATTTACATTTCTATTGAGGATTATGCATCCTAAGATGATCTGAGTGATAAATACATGGAAGGTTCTTAAGAGTAACATGTTCTGGAGGTGGCGCCAAGATATTTTCTTTGACTGCTCTAATAACTTTAAATGAATGATCCTTAGGATACACCAAATGACCATGAGTTGATCCCTTAGGGTTCTTCCTTGAGCTTTTATTTCTACTAAGAGAATAATTTCACTTAGAAGATCCTTGGTTGTCTATATAATAAGAAGGGAGGTCATATCATAGCAAATTAGCCTTTTTCACTCGTATATGATTTTTCATGACCTATTTCACCTTGAGCAAACTTTTATCTGGTAAGACATAAAGTTTTCTGTAGAGTGCATATTCTCTTACCCCTCTTATCAAGACCTCTATAGCTACTGGCTCAGGGAATTCTTTCACCTTGAGCATCTCTTCATCAAACCTCTTCAAATATGACCGTATAAACTCGTCTTTTTGTTTAGTAACACCAAATAGTTCTGCGGAGCTTTTCTTGGCAGGTATGCTAGTGTTGAAACGTGTTACTAACTTAACATATAAGTCACCAAACCTATCAATGGAGTTTGGATTCAAATTATTCAAATTATCAGCGTAAACCCCCAAAAGGTTGTGGGGAAGATTTTTCACATTGAGCCACTATCTTGGATGACCAACTCTAAGCTACCATGTATATTTTGTACATGCTCTTTTGGATCGGTCATGTTATCATAGTTATCCATATTTATTTTTATGAAAATATAATCATGAAGAAATCGATTGTTCCATATTTTTGTCCATAAATTTATTCAATGTTTTTCTTTTATAAAATATAATCCAAATATGCTAAGCTCAGGCGTGACAGCTCGAGCAGTGTTGGGGTTCTTGATGTGTGGACCCAAGCTACCATGCTTGAGTCTATGTTCCCAGAGCTTTTTCTTTTTTTAGAGGATTTCTTTAGATCCATTTTGGAGAAATTTTTGGATCCATTCGTAGATAAAATTAAGGGTTCTTAAATTGCTTTCCTAGAATCAAAGACATGATAAGATTTGGAATCTTCTCTTTCTTTGAATAACAAGGAGAGTTGATAAATATGTAACATCCCTCTAGCTCCATTCCTACATTGTAGAGCTTCACGAACAATGAGAATAAAATTTCTTCTTATTAATCTTTTTTTTTTCATTTTTTTCACTGGTTTGGATTTTATAAAATCTATGAGAATAACAAGTAAAATATAACTTTTTAATATTTTATAATTTTCTTGCTCTGGAAGCATCCCAATATTCCTTCAGTAGTTCAAAACTGATTGTGTGCGGAAATTATCTGGATGGGGTCCTTTCTAGCCTCTGCTAAAAAAGTTGAGATTGACCAGTAGCTGTGAACAGTCTCGTTAACAATTTTGCGAGTCTTTGCCAAGGTCCAGGAAGTAGCCTTTCAGCTTGCAAATGTTAAAAAGAGATAACATTTTAGGCTCTTGAGGGAACTCGATCAAGCCTCTTGAGTTGCAATCTTCAATGATCGTCATTTATTAAGTAATCGCAAACGAAGATTGCAATATTTGCTCGTCTATGGGAATCACTCACAATTGACGTGATATAAAAATTGACTTGAAACATTATCCAACCATATCAGGGGTCCAAATATCACGATCCCTTGGCCATGGAAATGACCATACTTAGCAGTTAGCACTCACCTTTCTCCACCTCCAAATGCTCCACTACCTTCCTAGCAAACCTCCATGATCTCACTACCAGATTTACCTCTTGCCTGTTAATCGAAACGTAAGTCATTGCCCATGCAACTATGCAAGCATCCCAATCCACTTGAAATTCTTTGAATCGTTCGATATTGAGAGATCCTTCTTTTTTAATAAAATGCCTAGCTTCTTCTGCAGGAGCTGCACAATGGGGCAGATTGAACCTGTCCAGTTTTGCCTCTTCTATGAGAACTAGCTATACTTCATCCTTGGTTTAGTTTTACACCAAAAATGTTCTTAAGAACCATAGCAACATTGACCTAGGCACATTGTAAGGTTGTAAGATTCAGTAAACTATCATAAGTTACGCCTTTTTTGGCAGTATCAAATGCAGTAGTCCATGTTCTAACAGAGGGAGAGTTGTTCTAAGACAATGTCATTAAGATGTTCCTAGTAGCATACCTTTGGTTGCCAGAAAAATTGGCTTTTCTATCACTGCCAATCACAGTGAGGACCATATGACCTCCAGGGATCATTTCTTCTGAACGTGATTTCAGAGACACCATGAAATCATTCTCGAAAAGAACAAGTAACTTTAAACATACTGGGGGGGGGGGGGGGGGGGCGCGGTGGGCGCGGGGTGGTGTTGTCTTGGAAAGATGGGGATCCTTTCGGGAGCCAAGCATGCTTTTTAAGAATTATATAAATCATATAACAGTAAATAGTCTAGAGAATTCAAAATAAATCAAGTAAAGTGGAATTCTCAACTTTACTTGAAGGTTTAATCTTTTCCTTTCATTTCACAGGTAAAAAAAAGAATTAATGGAGTTGATGAAGAACAAACCATTGCTTAATATTTTCGAGGAATTTTTTTAGCAATCTGGAAATAGTACAAGTCATCATGACGGTGCTGTGAAAGGAAAACTTCAGGGATTGCTAACCGGTGAACGCCATTGAAGATAGAATGAGAAAAATTGTTAGGAAACAGCCTTCCATAGAAATTTCCAAGCATTCCTGTATGAAACATGGCCCAAAATCACTTCCCTTGTCATTCTTGATCTTCTCATAGAAGCTAGGCAGCGACCTTAATATTGCGTTGAAATCATTTCATGGAACTAGGGTCATTCAGGAACACCTGAAATGTATGGTCCTGATGAGCATCTAAAATCATTTCAAAACTACTGCTCCATGCTGTCCAAATTTTGGTTACTAGTAAAACTAAGCTTGAAACTAGTTTTATCATCGGGTAATTGTTTGATTAATGATGTTGAATTAATGTCTCAGAAGCTGCTGATGTGGAAGATGGAAAGAGTTTAGTGTT